>NC_133896.1:114786780-116036780 GCF_964199755.1 Larus michahellis
AAAAAGCAGCCAGAGAGACACAGCCACTGTTTATGTGAATAAAGAAATCACAGAATTGTAGGAGTTGGAAGGGAGCTTCAGAGATCATCTAGTCCAACCTCCCTGCCAAAGCAGATTCACCTAGAGAAACCTAGACAAGAACGCATCCAGGTGTATTTTGAATATTTCAAGAAGGAGACTCCACCTTTCTGTGCAGCCTGTTCCAGTGCTCTGTCACCCTCAAAGTAGAGACCTTTTTCCTCATGTCGAGATGGAACTTCCTGTGTTCCATCTTGTGTCTGTTGCCCCTTGTCTTGCTGAATGCTTTCATAGCTAAATAAAACATGTTTGTATTTCAACAGAGAGCTTTAGTTCCGGAATACTTATCTGTTTATTCAAACAATCACCATCTATGGGCATCCTTTAAAGGTTTTTGTATTTTACGTCCAGTCTAATTGTAAGATTTGGGTCATAAACATTAGGTAAAAGTTAGAAATGATGAAGTTGATTAATCTCAAAGTACATTTATAAAAGGATGTACTTCCATGAGAGGAAACAAGACACCCATTATTTCGTGGATTTCTTCAGTTTATTTGATTTGGATATCTGATAGCAATAAATTCATTTCAGCTACTTTTTTTTCCCTTACAAGGAAACCAGAAATGATACAATAACCTTTCTTCAAGTATATCAAGGCTTCTGTTTGTAAGCAATTCCAAAAGCGGGATTTTGGATGCTAAAGCAATATAAAATGCATATAGTAAGACCAAGTCTAAAGGATTTTTCCTGAGTCTGTTACAGTTAATTTTCTTCTTACAGAAGAGCTTCTGAAGTCATGTGACTAGATAAGTTTTTAATTTTATCTTTTTTTTTTTTTAATGTAAGCTTCTAACCTTAATGATTATAGAAGACAGCTTGACTGAAGTGCACCTCAAAAGTGTAAGTACTGGTAGACAAGTAGAGACATTCCACAGTGAACCTTTTAAAAAATAATGTTTTTTAAAAAAAGTCAATCTTGTATTTTTGTGATCTGATTTCTGATTTTTGATTGCTAAGGATGAGCAAGAAGGGAAGATAACCGAAGGCCAACTATAACATCATCTAATCAAAACTAATCTCCTAGACCTGGCACAGTCTGGATTTGGGCCAGGACAAAAAACCAAAAATGCTTTACTGGCAGTGATAGATGACCTCAGCTGTCAGTGGACAGAGGGCAGACATTTCCTCTCATCATTCTTCATTTCTTGAAACATTTCTTTCTGATGGCCATTAGATAATGCCATTTCACCTGAGAGGAATGGCAGGGCCCCTGGCTACAGCACAAAATGGATGAAAACTTATTGAGAATGTAACATTCAAGAAACAATGGAGGGAAACTAAGTCGACACTACTGATCTTTTACTAGCTGAGTCTCAGAAAGAGATTTTTTTTTCAGTGTTCAGATGAGAACTGTCTGTGGATGAACTGAAGTCCATCCATGATTGAGGTGGTGCTGGCTGGGTCAAGAGAAGGACTCAGAAGGGATTTAAACAATGTTGAAATTTCCTTTTGCTGAAAGCCCCTCCATTTTCATAGTTGGTACTAAGGTCTCCATAGCACTACCTATGAGTAACGCGTTCTCTAGTCTTTAATGGTTTCAGAATTTCAGTCCCTTTCTGAAAGAGTTCATCTAGACTTTTTTTTTTTTTTTTTTTTTTTTGTGGTCTAGAGCTAGGAAAGATACACACAAGGAGTCTTCGATAGTGCATGAAGCTGTGACCAATCTGGAATATTTTAGTGGTTTTTTTCAAAATCTGGTGCTCCTTCCCACAAATACAACATGCAAAACCCACTAAAATTCGAGGATCAGTCTGTGACTTGACAGGTTCCTGTCACAAGAGCATGTCCTACAGAAAGAGTAAGAATATACCTTTGCACGACGCAAAAGTTTTCTGGAGGGCCAGCTCAGCTGAACTGAACTTCTCCAGGACCATAAGCACCCTCATCATCTTCAGCAGTGGGCAATTCCTTGACTTTTACTTTATGCAGCTTCCTTTCGTTGGAGAATATGAGAGACTGACAAAGATGTGACGAGAAACAATTCCATCATTGAATGCCCTAACGAAAATGCATAAAGACATAAAGAAGAACTTTGTGGTTTTGACAGTTCACCGGTTTTAAACTTCCCACTGGATATTTAACCAAGCTTCTAGATAGACATTCACTTCTATTGTAGTGTCTCATTCCTTCCTTTTAAACAAAAGTGCTAGCAAGATGAGAAAGAGAATTTTTTTTTTCAACCAAGAGTTAACATAACTGCAGAGTATTTGAAATGAAGTACAAAATGTTGGCTGAACTAGAAAAGCTATTAATTTATTTGGCACGCTGGCTAAATGAATCCTTGATGAAGCCTATGAACTAACATCTGAGGTGAATTTGGCCCGTTTCTTTTTAGGAAAGAACTTTTTTGTGCAAAATAATGGGTGCCTTCAAATCTGACGAGGAGTTAATAGCAGATACTTAAGGTCTTGGCAGTGGATCGGTATTGTTTTCATACTAAGAGGTTTTGTGAAACAGTTGAACTCATTCAGGAGGGCATTTCCCAGCTCTAAGTGACTATTGCAATCTATGAACCTATATGGATTAAAAATGATCATTACTGTATTAAGGATGTGTTAAAGTGCAGGGCCAATTAAAAACTCTTGGATAGGGGCAACTACAGCTTGAAAAAGCAGTATAGTATAGAAGGTGAAGATGTATATATCTAAATAGGAGTGGGTTTACTATTTAGTTCTATAACTGTAGCCTCAAAGCTTTGCCTGTTTTGTTAAAAATTGTAAAGAAAAGACTGGTTTATAATTTGGTGATGTAAGCAACTATTTAAATAGATCTCATTTAGAGGAGGCACGTGATTCATGAGGTCAAAATGCCATATTCGGAAACTTCTTAATCATAGTTGGAGCCTCATGTAATAGAAGGAAAAGAGGCTGAAATTAGTTGCAAATATACATTTTTTTATTAGACCTCATTGCCAAGGTTTACTGTCCAAGGATATTTGCCTTCAATGTGCTTTCACTGTTGGTGAAGTCCAGTTTATTATGAGCTCTTTGCTATACCCTGCTGATTGACAATTTGAACTATGGGAAATAGTTGTCAAATAATTCTTAAAATCACTACAAAATTTTCATTATGGAAAAATTTCCGTTTGGCTGAAAATAGGAATTGATGTTTCTAACAATATTGATTTTTTTTTCTTTTTTTCTTAGCTGTATCAAGGCATCAGTGCAATCTGAGAAGTTGCCCTATTAATGCTCTGAAGATGCTTTAATGACAATGTAAAGTTGAGTTTAGGGTGGTGTGAAAAAATATCAGTTATTTCAGTAAAATATTCTGAATATAAGAAAAACATCACATATGGAAAAGTCTGCTTTGATATGATGACCATGTTCTTAAGTAATTACAGTTTTTAGCTTCTAACTTTTTGGAAAGAATTTTTAATTTATTTTCTTTCCCCGTGCTCTTACGGTTTGGAGTAATTTCTAAGCAAACGATCATTTTCCAGATATATTATGCTTCCTTTATAATAATTCCTTATAACATACAAAGTATTTAGAAACTTCAAGGATTCCCCATTCAAAAGGATTCTTGATCAGTCAGTCCTAGTACATTTTTTTAGTTCTCTCTACATGTACTGAAAGGAAATATTTCATGGGAAAACATGCAGTACAACAAATTTTTGAAAATTGAAATGTGAAGTTTTGAAGTTTTATCAGAGCTATAACAAAAGGGTGGGGGTGCCCCATAGCTAGTAGGAAGGATAAGACAAGATGTGTAATCAAGACTGAAGTGTATTTAATCTCTGTTGCTGATCACTGCACAGCTTTAGCCTGTTTTCATCAAACTAATTGATGGCAAATGGAGCAGATGCCTGATGAGATTATAGCCCAAATTTATGGCACGGCTATAAGAAAATATGTCTTTTTTTTTTCCATTACAAGTATTAGAAATTTAGAAAATGCACTGGATTGGAATTGAAGCAATCTCTCCTGCTTGTCTAATGCACTGCAGATTTTTCTTAGCATTATTCTAAGCATTTAATTTATCATAATCCATTTCAGAAAAAAAAATTAAAATAGTTTTATTTTTAATGTATTTTATAATTAAATCCTTGGCATTGACACTTCTTATATTTGATTCTAGGCCATGATTATTCATTTAGTATATATGAGTTACTAAAACTACAACAAAACAACAGATCCAGAATGTTACACACTGATAAAGTTATGCAAAGAAGAACCATATAGAGTTGGAGTAACATCCACTATATTTAATCTTCTTTTGTAATATTAATTTTTACAGATCTTTGTTTTGACATCTGAAATAGTGACAATACCTTTTACGTTTTTTTATTTCTCAAAAACCCTAGTTATTTTCAGGCAACATCCCTTCAGCTTTTTTTGAGCCAAGAGGAATAAAAATGTTTGCAGTGTGTCCATGGTAACCAGCTCCAAACAAAACACTTAAAGAGAACAAAATTTTACTTCAGTAACAGTAGGGGATGGATTTGTGAACAACTATAGCTTGAAGTACAGTTTCTTCTGCGTGGCATCACAGGGGATTGCCTGAGATGAAAACTTGTGAAAGAAGTACCTGAGCGGGAATGGACAAAACAATTACAGCAAAAGAAGCTCCCATCAAGAATGGTTTAGCCTGGGGAAAAAGAAGAAGACATGACCAAGGATAAGAAACTGGACAGAGAGTGAGTTTGTGGGCAGGGATGAGGGAGAAAGAAGAATGGGACCAGTTGTACTGGGAGCTTGGATATCGGAGGACGATCCAGGAGGGACATGGCATGAGAAGCTAAAAAAACCCAAGTGAGATTAGGAGAGGGATCAGTCAGATGAGGAAGAATGTGCTGAGACATAGTTGGGAAAGGAGCGTAAGCAGAACTGGCTGAGCTGAACCTGCCTGAGGTTAGGGTTTGGACCACAAGCTGGGCAGGGAGACTGAGGCTATAGTGAGCGAAATGAGTATTAGGGACTGGAAAAGGAAGCCAGATAGCTTTGAAACACAGAGTTAGGTGAGGTACAGAAGCAGGGCTATATCAGCACTTCAGAGCTTCTTAGCAAAAGGGATTGTTAATGGGTTGCATATATTTTTGTATATAAATTGTATAATTTACATTACTTCTCATAAACTGCACATTATTACTTCTTTGTAAAAGTGAACTGGAAGAAAAAATAAAGAAGTCTTCAAGTCCAGAGAGGCAGAGGCATGGAAAAGGAGGTCTGCTGACTGTAGAAACAGCTTTACCATAAAACTAAATATGTGTTCCTCTTTCATATGACAAAATCGTGGCTATGCATATATAACTTCACTTTCTAGTTCTTGTAACCCAGCTGCATTTTGGCACATTGCCTGGCAGACAGTGGGCAGAAATTCATAATTCCCAAATTTCAGAAACTTTCTGATACCAGGGAGTACCAGTAAAACCCACTGCTGAAGTGTATGCTTACTCACAGGATAGACAGTTTACTGCTACTCTCTCTTCTGCTATAGAAGTGGCCTAAATCTGTGCATGAAAGGGTTCCAGTGCTTCTTAATGTCTGGGTGTTAAAGTGATGCTCAACAGTGGAATTTGGTTTTAATTTGACATTAATAACGGGCTGTTACTCCTATACACAGGCACACACTCTACAATGTAGGTAAGTTATGATCATGCAAAGTCAAAAAAAAATTAAGCAAACTTCAGCACTGAGACCGCAAATGACTGAATCTAAGCAGCATGATCTGTTTTTTTAACTACAGGAATAGTTGACATATTTTTTCTTCACGGGATTTTTGCCTCATTTTATATTACTGAGATGGTTCCCTCACTGAGAATGGCACTGAACGATGTGCGAGTTCATCATTAAAACGTATTTTGTTTTTTCACGTCTTCCAAAGTATGCAGGGAGCTAGCCCACTAAACTGAATCAGATTGCAGTATGTTATTTTTCAGGCATACAGAAAAACCCTTATAAGGTGACTATACTGAGGCAAAAGTATTTGGCATATCTCTATTCAGTATCACTAAATGGCTAGAACTATTCATCAAAAGAATCCTCCATAGCTTATTGATTGAGGTGTATTAATAGGCACTTGCCTGAAAGACAGATATAGTCCAGATTGAAAATACAGGATATTACAGTTTTAATAAGGTTACATTCCCTACTGATTTCACATTTTTCCTCTTCTTCATGGAACCTGTCAGCTTCTGCTCTCAAAACCCTTATGCTTTCACACATTGTTATCTTTATAAAGGGAATAAGACAATATATAAAATCCACTTAAGTAAAGGTCTCCCTTCATCCAGCATTACTGCTGAGATCCTTACACTGGCAGCAGTTTACCAAAGCACAGGCAAAAATCAATTTTAATTAGTATTTTTGGCTTTAATGAAAAGTGATTACAGAACTGGCATTTTAGTTAATACTGTTGAGATTTATAGTGGGGTGATGCTAATTAATTTTCTGTTGAATTGCTGTGGGCAATGAATAACTGCAATAAAATGGCAGATTTGCTGATACCAGGACTATATCAGCACTTCAGAGCTTCTTAACAAAAGGGAGCTTAATGGGTTGCAGGTATAATTTACATTACTTCTCATAAACTGCACATTATTACTTCTTTGTACAAGTGTTATGAAGAGCCAACTTTTTGTATTTTATAATAAGAGCAACGTCTTTTCCCACAACTTGGTGTCAGCATATGGAAGCCTTCTGTAGAATGTGATAACATTTTAAGAACCTCTAGATAGGGAAGATTTTACTGGGTCAGAAAATTAATCTTCACCTAAATCTGTTTCTGTATATATTGTTATTCCATCATTCATTTCACTGTTTTACTTATTAGAAAGATAGAATTGTATAAGGCACTTGCATTTAGACTTCAAGCTGTGTGTGTCAGGAGGACTGTATTTTATCATGTGCTTGAACAGTGCCTAGTGCTACCAGGATTTGATTCCATTACAAGCTTCCAGGTGCTATCCTAGAGCCTACTGGCTTTGGGAGTGTTGGGCTCCATCTAATTTTCATTAAGCCACGGTAGAACCAGCACAGCCTCACTATTATTTATGAAACATATACCAACCCCCTGGAGTCAGAAGAAACCACGTTGTATATCTTACATCAAATTACACCTGCCCAGTGTTGTAATTTATGGACCTGATGTGAAAACACAGAAAGCCTGTTTTTTCCCTAGAGCTACAGCATGGGAGACAACGCCATAGGACTAGCGAACATTTACCAAGCATTTGTGTTACTGACCTCCAGAAGAGGTTGACATACCATCGGTGGGTTGACATTGTGAGCAACAGAGGATGCACCTCCTCATAAGTGCAGGACAACAGGAATGATGTCTGTTCCAGACTTTATGCAGATATTACAACACCAGCATCTGCTCCTGGTGAATGAAGTACTTCCAGACAAAAACATTAAGAAAGTAACAAATAACAGTCCCTTAAATAGTGAAAGCAGCTGAAAAATCAAGGGATTTTTTTTTTTTGGCTTGTTTTTCCCAAGTAAATGGTCAAAAGCAAAGGCAAATTCCTCTTTTAGGTTTGTACTAACTTTAAGCATTTTTGGTAGGTGTGAGGAATGGAAACTTGCATAATTTCAAACAAAAGCTAAAATTCTGCTGTAAGACTTTTGGTATCTGAGACAGTTAAAAAACAACACACTGAAGAAAACGTTCAGAGGGAAATCACGACCATTGGCACCACTTAGAAAGAATTAACTCCCACCTCCAAAGGTAGATCCAGCTGCACTTGCCTGCCCTAGCCATCATTTAACCCTTCTAACACATGCAAAAGAGTATGGTTAAATTTCACTGTATACTGCCTACCACAAACTGTTTCAGCCAGGAACACTGGATGGTTTTCATGTTTGATATAATCAGCAAAAATGGTTGCACCTTGTCCAAGGTGGGTAGTTAACGGGTAGTGGTAGTTAAAGTTTCAATTAAAACAATTAAAATAATATGCAATACAATTATGATAGTTCAGACATGATTATAAGGGACATTGTAAACATGTTTTCTCATTCTTTGTTTTAAGTCTCAGAAAACATCCAACAATAAGAGCAAAAATTTTTTCTAAAGCTTTAAGTGCTTTAGGTATTGCAATATATGTGACAGTAGATTTTTGGAGAGCATAGGACCCTAAATATTTAAATCAAGTAGGATTAGGAAGGTATTAGAACATATTGGAAAATCTTTCTGCAAGTCCTAGATTTGAAGCAGAAGCACATGAGATATATCTTACATGCAGTCTTTTACAGTGATGACTGGTTTTGTTCTGGTTTAATAAGGAAATGACATTTATGTGATTACTCTATGTATGCAGGCGTATGTGAGTCTATTGCTACTCTCCTTTTAAATATCTTTAGAATCTCCTGTCCAATTTTGATCAAATCTGACAGAGGAGAAGATATTAAGTTATTAAGTTCCTACAAGTGGCTGAATAGAGGCAGGAGATGCTACTTGTCTACAATCAGTAACCCTACTGACAAAAAGGCGCAAGTATGAGCTCACCCTTCAACAGGCATCAGAGAATAACAGCAGAGAGACTTTGAGATAAAAGCTCATCAGGTATCATTAGTTTTACTGTTCACAGGCAGACTTGGTTGTCTCCCCACCCCGCCCCCCACCCCAGGCTCAAATCCATGAAAATTGACTGTAGGCTGTTTTATGCTTTGTTTAATAATATCAATTTGCAAGACAGATGCCACTTTCGGTGCTACCTTAGTCTCCATGACTGCCACTATAATCTTGAAGGCCAGATTGTTGCTAGCCCTGGATGTATGCACAAACGGTGAAAGGTTGTGTGTGCCATTCTTCCAGCATGTCCCTTGCTACAGAGAGGTAGCAAAACAGCTCTTCTGCTATTCAGTCATGAAAAGCTACTGACTGCTAACATACCTGTGGCAAAAAAAGGAAGGAAAAGGCTGGGTCTCAGCTTCCCAGCCATACTGGCTTGCATTCAGGACTGCAGCTCATTGAGCTGGTCTGAAATTAAATAGTTTTATCTTTTGTCTAAACAATACCATCCAGACATTTGTATTTAGCAGTAGAGAATCCTCCAGTAGCACAGAATACAAATAATCTAAAGGTTGTGATGATACTTGCAATATAGGGATACTCGGTCAACTTTTTGTAGGGAAAAAAGTAATAATTCACTATCATATTAATGGGTTTTAGTAAGAGGTGTAGACTGTGGGAAGGATGTAAAAACCAGAGTGTTCCTTAGTTACTGAGTAATAAGCAACTCAAAGTATTCAAATTGTCAGAGAAACCTGAAAATGAAAAAGACTAAGCCCATAGTAACATTGTCACCTCAAGCTGAATGTTAAATTTGATTACACTAATATCCACTACATCACTAACAAGCTTCTGAAGTACTTAAGCTACATTAGGATGCTAGGACATAATACGGAGCTGGTGAGCTAATGAGTTAGGCTGACATCCATTATCTCATCTGGAGTTCCAGACACGTGGCACCTAGGAAACCATTTAGTTTACCTTAAAATGTTTTTAGTCTCTACTGGATATTGGTCCTTTAGCAAACACGCAGAAATTTTCAGGATGTATTGTGGTCATCAGGCGTGGCACAAGCATATTAACCAAAAATGACAAATGTTTGACTTCTTTTGGGCTGCCTATTGACTTTGCCAGCAAGCAGTTTAAAGTGCCTACCTTATCCCAAAAACCTCAGACTCCATGGAGCAGCTCTCCATCCAATTCTAAGTAGCCTTATCACTGGGATGCAATCCACAGCAGGCTTGAAACCATCCCCTCTGCACTCCCACGAAACAGGCTGGAGAAGAAAATAAATGCTGGGTGCTCATCTCACACAAAGCTGTTGAGGTTGCCAGCTGGTTTACAGTAGACCTCACCTGAAGGGACTTTAAACTTGCCTCCCAATAGATGTTCCTTTTAAGCCACGGCGTTGTATTTGGCCCCATAGTAGAGGCTGTTTCCACCACCATGAGCCCACAATTTAAAAAAGGCAACTCTGACCACCCATGCCTCACTGTGCTTTTTTAGTTGCTCTTTAGCCATCTTCCTCCTGCGGCAGCACTTTCCTGGCTCTGAAAAACAACATTAAGTTCCAATATATTTTCTGCATGAGAAAATGCCACCCCGCTTGCCAGCTTTGCTCCCCTCCAGCTGGCCGCCTTTCTCCATGCCTGTCACAGTCTACTGTTGTACGGGAGCTGCCAGATTTGAAGAGGAGGGAAAAGCATTTGGCATTAGCTCCCACCTCAGCTCCCCCATTTTCTGACAAGTGAGTCTGTAAGAGTGCCCTTTTGCTCCCCTCCAATGTGCAGCACGTAAAGGACCACGAGACTCAGAAGACTGAGAGATGGAATAGAGCCTTAGCTATGGGACATCAATAAGCATGTGCTTAAAGTGAAGCTGATGAGAGATGGAGGCACCTTGTTACGGGCTTTTGTGAGTTAGAGCCTTGGCCTGGTGAGTTCCCTCTCGCTCCTTTATGGTATCACAGCCCTTAATTTAGTACCCTTCCTGAAGTCCATTAATGAGCGGTTTCCTAGAAATTAAATACTGGCTCTGGAGTTGAACCCTGGAGTTGTACAAGGAGGAAAACCCCTCCGCTCTCTACTTTGCATTCAGCACAATGGTTTCTCATACGCAGTCCTTTGTTTACAGCCCTTCAGCTAGTTTTTGACCTATATGATTCTGTTCATATCTAAACTAATTAAAATAATTCTGAGAATAGGATTTCATGACACACTGATTAAATGCTTCTCTTCAGCCTAAAAAGCCACAGTCTTTGCCTTCCTTACTAATTTCATAACTCTGGCGAAGAAAGCGATCAAGATTTCCTGGCAAGACTGATGCTTTACAGATTGGCATGAATGTTTCCAGCAGTCCTATTATCCTAACATATATGGCCGATCTGAAGCAGTATAAATGTTTTGCAGGCATAGCATGTAGCCATGCAAAACACACTGGAGTGTCTTACTAGAGGAACTAATCCTTAAAAAGACATAGTTACACTTAACTGGCCTACTGTCCTTCCTCTTGGGTGGAAATGTTCACTTTTACTGGTGGCAGACAGTTTTTTTCACTATGTGACACCTGCACTGTTTTGATGAGCGCACTGGAGGGTAAAAAAGTTGAAACTAATCCTCCATCTGTACTTGCTTTACTGATCACCTGCCTCAGAGGGGGGACCAGCAGTGCCCATGACTTTTGATTGTGCCCGAAGCTGCTGTTCATAGAGTGGCAAGATCACCATTGGCAACGGGAAAAAACCACATCTGCTTTACTAGGTACAGGGGAAAAGGAACTGTACTCTCTCTTCAGGAAGCAGACAGGAATCAAAAATCGTTAATGACATACACACAAATGTCACTGAGCCTTGGAAATCTCTTTTGCACCACTCTGGCCCACTGCAGATGTCCAGGTATTGTCTGAGGAACTGCATGCTTGAAGCAGTGGCCTGGCTGGTGCTGGTCCCAGATTTGGACAGTTTCTTCGTCCCCAGACTGGCACCATGAAACTTTGATCTCAGGTGCCAGCAGCATGTAGAAATACATAGCTTGGTGCAATCTAGCCCATTGGAGTATTTGGCCTCCATGCTGGATTTACGCAATGTGCATTGAGCTCCATGCTGCTGCTGAACCTACAGGCTGCTACATCACTATCCATTTCTGAGGCTAAAGTTATGCAAATTTTTTATATATTTCCTTCAATCCCTCCCCATATACCTCAGTTATGTCCCCCAAATTCCAGTTCACTGACATCCGGTGTATCAATTTGATTTTTTTATTGATCTATTAAGCACATGAAGTCATGGATGTGGTTTCCATTGACAAATAAAACACAATGAGGGTGTTCCAACATGCTTGTTTCAAGCTAGGTAAAGTATGTAATAGTGTAGATACTTTCTAAGTTTGTACATTTTTTGGTCTTCAGGTCTTTATCTGACTCTGTAGCATCTGGAAGCAAAGGTTATTTACATTAATGACTTAACCTAGCTTCAAGTTCATCACTAATTTATAGCAAGAGAACAGTAGATCATGAACAGGTGTCATAACTTGGAAATGAAAGAAAAAGAGAGTAAATTAAACATGTAGATTATCTAAGGAAAAAAAATGCAGTTCTTAATTTTTTAGTCTGTGCCTTGACGTTTCAGCGAGTCGGGGGCAGATAGCACATAAACATATGTGCAAAACATACAATAAGGCACTTACATGAGTTCTGGTTTTACCTGTGATATTTGCAGACCCGCTATCTGTAATTTCTGGAAGACGTGTGGACAGTTAAGTAATAGGTACATCTACATGGCAGGGTTTAGTGCGGTATGATCGAACCTGAATTCACTCTGAATTAGTTATCTCAGGTGCAGAAAGGAGCTCAGCACTTCTCCTGGTCTAGCTACCTTTGCTGAGAGTATCACACTGCTTCAGGATCTCCAGCTCCTTCACACGGCATCATGCAATATTATATGCTTATACCCAGAAATGAATTTTTCTGAAGTGATTCGCTGACTACTATTTCTCCATTGAAGGTCATGGGTACTACCAAAACTCATCGCCTACAGTAGATTAGGTCATGAAGGAAGAAATGTTGGCCTCTTCCACCAGAGTTTTAGTGTTGCTGTAACACAGTTGTTTTTTGTGTTGCATTATGAAATAAGTGGACTACCTAAGTCCTACGCACTTACCTTGGGTATGAAATTGCTCATACTCCTCTCGGCTAGGAAGATCATTTTGGAGAATATGTTTCTGAGTCATCCAAAATGAAGCAGTTGATTATAACTCTTCCAAATTTTGTATTTTCATTTTAATACTGTAGCAACTTTGACTCAAATTTGATCTACATAAAAAGCCTAATGAGACCTCCTTTAAATTTTTATTTATAAACTTTAAAGGAGTAAAACACAAACTCTTAGCTCTGAAAATCCCCAAACTTTGCTGTATTTCCAATGGAGATTTAAATTTTGCAGCAGGATACCAGACTAAATAAGAAAGTAATCAACTAGTGACCTGCTCTGTTTCAACTAGTTATCTTTTTGTCTGCCTCAGAATGAAGGTTGAATTAGTTTATATATATATATAAATATATATGTATAAATGGTGGTAAAGATGGCGGAATCCCTTGTATTTCCATGAGATATGAAACTAAGTTATTTAAAATGAATGTCATTTTTCAAAGTGCGTTTCTACCCTCAGCAAGGACTAGATGGCCATTGTTCAATTTTTGGTAGTAAAACTAGCTTTACAGAGGAAATGAGGTCTTTCACTGCGAATGACCTTTTCTGCTCACAACAGTGCTATGAAACTGCCTCAATACAATTATTCATGGATTTTTTTGGCAGCAGAAAATTTTCTGGACATAGGAGTGAGGGGAATTTATGATTTTAATCTCAAGCCCAACATTTTAAACTGATAGAGCATGTTTGATACCAGAAAGCACTGACTGTTAAGCTATATCAGGCAAATGTTAGATAGCGAATATCAAATTAGCTCACTGACACAGCACAGATCCTAGTGGACCAGCGTCACATCACAAAACAACGCGGCACTCTGACTTCTCAGCAGCAAAGCTAAAATCTAATGGGCTTATCCATCACCTCTGGGTGCCTGTGGTCTGGCACCCTGCTGCGGCGCTGCTTTGCTCCTGCTCAGCAGAAAAACGTGGCTCTCAGATGCTGCCTGCCCTCAGAATGACGCTTTTCCCAAGCAGGTCCAGGAAGCTGGACATTTTCCCTGCATAACTGCTGCTTTATGCGTGATTTGAACCTGGAGATCTGTAGCTTCCCTCCAAGGGATTTTTATGTCCCTTCCCCAGAAAGTCTTCTTTCAGTCCTCCCTACCTGTTGGTCCGATGCCGTCTGTGTTCCTGTTTTATCTTTTACCGACCTTTTGGAGCTAACGGATAAACAGATATGACAGATATTTTTCCTTAGTGCTTCTCTTATCTCCCTCCCTCCCCCTTGCCTCTGCTGCTTTCCATGTGAAAGGTGAGAGACTGGATCCACTGAAGTTCATTGTACTTTGAAGAAGTTCACATGCACGGAAATCAACAGGGCTAAGATTTCTTACTGGGGTAAGCTGCCCATGACGCACCTACTGTTACTAGCTATTTCTGACAAATATGCCTTTTAATTATTATTACAAAATCCATACACAATGGGAACACAACCTACATAAAAATGGACAAACTTGAAATACAAATTTACCTTCAAGGGTATCAGCACTATCATACCAACACCATCATTAAAGCCTGCAACTTAAATGTAGTCTATTGGTAAAACTAAATTTTAGTTGTACTTACTTTGTCATGATTTCAAATTTCTTCTAGAAATGTCCTGGATTGAGCAACACAGGACTAACTTCTCTTCTAATGCTGGGGAGAACTGCACTTTTAGAAGACTCTAGTATTTGAATTTGTGAAAATATTTACTTTATAGCCAGCTAGGCTATGTGGGATTCAAGGTCTTGGTGTTTTTAAGTCTTGCCAGGTGCAGGGATGAGGAGGAGCGAGGCCTGGGCATTTGACCCTGGCTGGCCACCAGGATTATTTCATACCATGAATGTCACATTTGATATAAATTAGGAAGTTTGCTGCATAGTCTTTCTCTCCCTTGATGGCGGTGGTCCAGAGAACTCCTTGCCCCAGTGCCGGACTCCTGCGCCCTTCCCTTCCTCCACTCGCAGTGTCCAACATTTGCTGGGAGTGCACAGCTTCCCACTGATATAACTGGCTGCATATAATTCTCATATACCTTATATTAGTATTGGGATTAATACTGGTTCTTTAGTATTATTGTTAATTATTTAGTCTTATCCTATTAAATCTATTTATATTTCAGACCTTGTATTTCCTTGCTTTCCCTGATTCTCCTTTCTGGGTGGGGAGGGGTCATCAGGTGATAGAATAATTGTCTAAACGACAACAAATTTTTATGGATTTTCTCAAGCCATAACAATGCACCAAGACTGAGTGAGTCTTTTTCCAAGCCTCCCACTCAAAGGCTGGGGAAAAGTCTCCAGTACTAGCTAAATGGTACATATTTAAATAGTAAATTAACGTGCTTGACAAACGGATAGGGCCATCTGTGATAAGGACAAGATAAGTTTCAGTCAGAAGATGACTGAGTGGGAGGAAATCTTTCCCCAACATCTGTTTGGCTTGTTTGGATTAATCCTCTCCAATTATTCTGTACTGTCTCTCCAGGGAGGATGGATGGGTGGAGAAGTGTGTTCCAAAATCAAAGTGATTGATCTCATGCATGCAGGAGTTTGAAAGGTCAGCTCAGTGAAAGAGACACTCATGAGACCATGACTAACTCAGCTAGATTTTGTGTATGCTGAGTGTGGAGGAAAAAATATGTGCCAGGTCCTTCACCTTTCCTTGGCCACAGTAGGTGACACAGTCACAGTAGGTGATAAAGTGAGGAAATATTCCATCCCAAATTCTCCACATCTCCAGGGCAGTTGCCTTGAATGGACACATGGCAGCCAAACATATCTCACAGCAGTTGGCTGCCCACCTGGATGTTTTGAATAGGTGACTTTCTATACATTCACACAGTCCTAGAGGTTATTGTCGTTACTTCACATGTTGGACAGGAGACTTTACAAATACAAATGACAGTCCCTGCTCCAATGTTTATTGATGGTATTCTCTTTCTCCAGTAAACCCATCTAACCATGCACTCTGGAAATCTCACAGAGTACTCAGCTTAATGAACCTCTAACCTAAATTAACTGATAAATGACTTAAAAAAATGCTATTTGCCTGTGGCTTCTTAAGGAATCCAGAATAATTTGAAGTAATTCATCTTCCATAGCACAAACATATTTCTATATGAAGTCCTAGTCCAAAACTGTAATATAATCAGATGCATATGAGTCTTCTTCCACCTATGTCATAAGTTTCTCTCAACAGAGTCGTTCATGAGTAAATGAAGTGCCTTGTGGGATCTCCAAACCAGCAATTTTTCTAGCACGCCCTTCTTCACTTAAAATGGAAGACTGCTTGTGAGCATCAGCTCCAGCATCATATATTTGGAAATATGCACAAGCCAGCAAGATAAAGAAGCCATTTATGAACTCTATCTACCTTGAGTGTACCATGGAAAGTTCATTACTACCTACAGTGAATGCCTACCACTAATGTGAGTATGCATTACCATATCCGAAATGCCAGACCTCTCCGCATGCAAGAACGTGGACCCTCAGACAACTGCTCAATATGATCCAGGATAATACTGCAATAATGAATGAGACAAAAAACCCTTCTAGTTTCCAACTTCTTTGCTTTGAACTCTCAACAAAATGCTTAGGGTCTGATTTTGCATGTGTAAATCTGACAGGATTTGTAACAAGTTCTTGATGACTTTGTATTTACAGATTCAGCCACTTGATTTAAGTTTTTGAAAACTGTCTAAATCCTTGGAGTTGTAGTGAATTATGATGAGAAATTATTTCTTTAAAATACAGGAAATAACTATGTTTAAATATATGAACGCCTGCAGGGTGATTTTTTTTGCTTGGCTTCTGAGTTTTGGAAATTTGGTTTCCTGGAAAAAGTCACAATTGGTACAATAGACTAGAAGTGTTATGGGCCTAACAAAATCTTAAGTACTGGCAGCAATTCCATTTATTGAGCAAAAAATAAAGATGTGTTCAATTGTCTATTGCCATAGTTCTCAGAGAAATGGGAAATAGGACTAATAGATAATCGATCTTTTGTGCTGCAGTTTAAAATAGCCTATGCAATGTAATTGTTATTCTGCTTGTTTGTTTTTTTCTCTTTTTTCCTCTTTTTTTTTTCAAAGTGTAAAGTGGTGCATTATCTAAATGTAAAATCTGTGTACAAGTGGATTTTATCAACCGGTGGAGGTATTGATATTTCACTATTGCAGGGCTTATAACCTGCAAAATGTTTTAAGGTATTTCTGGAAACATTACTTTGCGGAGCAGTGGGGGAAATTACCTCTCTGTTTTCACTTTCGTATTTTCCATCCTGATCTTCTGGCAGGTGAGGTTTGCTCTCTGAGGACCCCATCAGTGCTAACTCAGGTGGACAGATGGCTGCAGAGATATGTGAAATGTTCCTTTTTTCGCCCAGCTTTTCCAGTCCTTGCTGGCTGAAAAAGGGAGGAAGCAGTGACAGGTAAGATGGCCATGCCAAGTGATTTGGAGTTTATGCATGTACAGCTAAGCCTGATTGCCAAAAAACCCATATGAAATAAGTCAAGCTAGAGAATGAACAGCTCTGTTATACAGTGCTGTGACAGCTACGCAGAGAGTTACGCTTGAAGAAAAAGGACTTACTGGGAGTTAAATGGCACGATGGACGAGACGAACAGTACTCACCTAATTGTATCCCCTGCACATTTGGAGATAAATCCCATAGATTGCATCTGAAAGCTGCTTTTCAGAACTTAGCATTTCCATGTTGCGAACAGGGTTAAATCAATGTGTAATTGCATTAGAGTTGCTCTTTACTTATTTTACAGTTTTGCAACAACTTTATTGGGGGATGGATAAAATCCGAGTCAGTACCTACTACGATAAAGCAAAGAGATCACTCAGAAGAAGATACACATTTAAGAATAATAACTGAGCCAAGAGCATGTGCAATGTGTTAGTGTATACTACTGATACTTTATCCTGTCTACATTGCCTGGCCTCTTAATCGATAGCCCCATATTTTTATTGATTTTATAACAGAGATAATCGGTCCTGTAATAAAGAGTAACAGCACCAGCTCTTGCTGCCAAGCATTGCCAGCAAACAGACAAGTAGCAACATAGTTGAACTTCCCAGCAGTAAACCAGCCAAAGCTGCCTGGCGAAGGTCAGAAGAGCACCAAATACCACGCCAAGTCGCACCGAAGCTGGTACTAAGAACAACACAGGATTGTGATTTAGGGGTGAAAAGTCCCTGTAGGTAGAGGAGGCTGTGAATGGGTTGGAAATCTGCAGTCTAGAGCAAAACCAGCAAGGACAAGATGCACAGGAGGGGTTCACTCTGCAGAGCAGAATGAGGATTTGGTACTGGGAAGGGTACGCGTATGTGCATGTGTGTGTATGCGCACGTGACTGCGCACTAAGACAGAGGAAGAGAACAATCCAAAGCCAACACAGGCTATGGATAAAGGAAGGATCAAGTTTTAGAGGTGCTGAGCACATAAAACATATATTTCCAGCTGTAGCGGTTGTAATCATTTGGTGTTTCTTTGTGCCTGTACACGGCACTGTCTCATACCAGAAATGCTGATCCAAGAGGGAGAGAGAAGGCAGAAATAACACAACTGCGATGAAGAGGACAGGGGAGCCCAGGTGCACTTAATGCTCCTCAACTTCCATTTCTGCTCAGCTGAATACAACATCAGCAGGATGCAACAGTGGCCGAACGCAAGTCAAAGAAGCTAACTATGGCAAAGCTAAACAGATCATACCAGTATATTTATGAGAACTACCTTATACTTAGATCTTACAATAACTTAACTATCGCTCCAGCTTTAGGGACCAGTCACTCAAAAGGGAACATTGCTGTTGCAGAATGCAGTAGTTTCTGTAACAGGCTGTCATTTGTCCTTTTAATACTGTCTGAGAAACTCATCTTTAGTACACATTTGAGTAGGAAAACAGCTGTGGCAACTGTGTGGTTTATACTGGGAAGCAGTTACTTCTTAATGCTGATTAGGGTAGAGGTTAAAATCAAAACATGTATTCAAATTCCAGCCATCTATTGCAAGGCAGAATTTATTGCTCCTATATACTGTGAAATTTACGTTGGCAGAAATCACAAAAAAATCAAGCACTACTGTAAAGATGTGCCAACTCACCTATATGGAGAGAAGTAGCCTTTGGGGAAAGTACATCTACTAAAAGGCATAGTAAAATTGGTAGAAAAGTTGCCTAAGCTACCAGTTATAAAACTGCTACCTTCTGTCTGGAACTGCCTATGCCAGAAAAGGCATACCAGGAAAGAACTCGCTAGGAATGGATACTTTTTTAGAAAGGACCAAAAAAGATTGCAGAGGAAGTGCTCATGAGGAAAGGACTGCGTTCAGTTGTGCTTCTCAGATGCCTCTGCTGTGGAAAGAACACACGCATTTAATTTTCATAATTGCACACGGAGAGCAGAGAGATGTGCACCTTTAGGAAGAAGGGGGAGAAGCAGCCTGCATTCACACGGTACCAGTGGGGTACACGCTGATGGCACCTGTGGAGACGGAGCAGTCCAGAATCTTCTCCATGGTTCTTTTCCCCAGAAGTGGGTCTGCACCTGAAAAAGTCTTAAAAGAACAAAAAGCCTCAAGTTAGGAACAGGTAAGCAGAGCCTGTTAACAGCACCCACTCTCACAGCTTCCTACCTGCAACCACTATTGTCTTCTTTAATTCATCATACACCTTCTTTTCCACAGGATCCCTCCATCAATCTTCTCCCTGCTCAATGTGTACTCCTAACTGCAAGTCAAACAGGAACACTGAAAATAAAATGATCCTTCTCTTCACTAATTTTATCTTCAGTTCTGAATGTCATCATTTTTTTCTTTTCTTTTTTTAGTCTGGTGAGTATTAAAGTGTTTCACTGCCATTAATAAACTTTAATTCTACTCATGTGAGATAAGGGGCTCCTATTAGTCTAATTTTTTCAGATAAGACAATTGAGACTGAGAAGGAAATTGACTATCTATTAATTTTAGTGCCCAGTATGAGACACTTAACCTGACTTTTCAAGGAACTTAGCATTATTAAGGCCTTTGTGCATATGTCCACGCAGCATCATGAGGTAGGACCTCTCAGGAGGTTAATTGGTCCAGGGTTAGAAATGCAGTTACACACTGCTATCAGCATGGCATTGTACATTAATATTTAAGGTATGAATGTTACTGATTTAACTTAATATTTAAAGTATGTATCCCACCAATTCTAGTTGTAACAGTGAGCGCTCAGCAGTTCTGCAAAGTTAATGTTCAAATTGCAAGCCAACCAACCGAAAAATGAGAAGGACTCAACTGGTGAACACTTATAAAAGTGCTCCTTTGAGTAATGTACCTAAAATCATGCAGAAGCACTTATGGCAGATATTGTCCTTTCCCTCCCTGAAGTCTGCCCTGTTTATGACATACCTTTCAATAGATGCAGCAAGAAATTTGTGCATTTTGTAGTCATAAAAGCATATCACTCCTTTACTTAGACAAGATCCATCCAGCAAAATTTAAAGGGAAAACTCCCTACGGAAAAAGATTCTGACTGAGCAATTTAAGGCTGCAGCGAAACATATGGACAATGAGTGAATTAAGGTCGCTTGAGCGAACTTAATTGTAGCGTTCTCTCACTTGGATACTTGATTCTCCATCTGTTTTTAAACCTTGGCAGACATAATTTCTTTTTCCTTCTTCCTTTAAGACCCTCACACCTCATCACCCTGGGATATTCAATACGGGAAGATGATGCCGACACCCAACTTTGTCTTCCTATTGGCTTGCATATCAGCAGCAATAGATGACTCCAATCATGCCCTTACCTCTTAGTGCCACACCAGTGAAATGCTTTGCTGGTGCGGACTGTGCTAGATGTTGGATCATGGATGAGGGCAGCTTGACTGTCACAGTTGTCGTTGCTGTCTCCTTTAAATACCCTTTCATTCTGCATGTCAACTAATTGGGAAAAGGTTGTCGCCAAGAGCTCAATTTGTTTACATCCTATGTGGAATATTTAAGAACGCTGGAAGTTCTGCCCTTTTGAGGGCAGCAAACAGCAAACAGCAGTAGCCTTTCATGGTACAGAAGATTTTCTTGTGAAATTGTTTCCCCAGCACCCAAACAGAGTAAGGCACAAACTAGTTCATAGTTGAGAGAAGTTTTTTGCTCCAAGCATCTCACAGACGTGAGTATCTACCACACTGACCAGTAATTTCACAGGAAAATAGTGAGAATGAAGCTTGGGACATGCTAAAGAATTACACACATAGAACTGTGATTTTGTGAAGAATAATAGGATAGAGTGAATTACTAGAGATCTCAGCTTTAGATTACATATTATGAAAAGAAATGTGCCTCTGTTAAAATAAATGTGGCATGTTAGAGGGAGAGAAGGGAATACTAGAATTTAAGCACAGCTAAAATACGTCTACTGCAAGACTCATCTAATGTGCAAGAGAATTAAGCAATATTAATAGACAAATTTAATCGCATGCAGGAGGTAATAACTCTTCAAGTTCTTTGATTTGAAAATCCAGTTGGGCATTGGTAAGTTGTTTGAAAGGAAGCTAATTTTTAACTGGAGTGCAGTGGCAGCATTTTTACGTAGATGCAAGTAAGTAGCTTATAAAGACATGTTGTTACTTCATATTTGTCAGATTCTGTTGCTTCAATTAATCTGAGGGAGAGGTATTCAAGAAAACAGCTTCATTACAGGAAGCAAACTGTATCCAATCTGTGAAGAAATTAGTAAAGCCCTAAGAGGCTATGCCTGCCACTAAACACAAAATCTTTAAGTGAAGACTTTCAGGTTTGATTTTTAGTTTATTCTTTTTTTATTATTCTTTATTTTTTAAAAAAAAACTATGTCAACAAGCTGTGATAGGTTAAACAAGACCAAGGTTAGTCAAAAGTATTCAAAAGATTTAACGGTAGTGTAAATAATTCCTCAAAACCTGATCAGGATTTTTTTTTTCCTAAATCACAGCTGATCTCACTCTGTGAAAATGCTAAAAATCTTGCACGTGGAGAAGTATCATGGACAGAGAATTTCCAGATGTTTTTCTGGCCTTCATCAGCTATTTCCAAAATACAGAAATTACTTGTTTACTAAGTTGCAAAACTCTTTTTGCCTCTACTGTACGTGTCTCCAGCACTGATCAACACAATATTAGCCAGACATCAGACAAAACTGCACTCAAGAAATTGCAATAAGGAGATGAGATCGCAGCTTTCTGGGGAATTTCAGCATTTCTTTTCCGAAGCAGATCACTGTCAGGTGATTTCTGGCCCCTGCTCCATCTACATCAAGCCAAGAAGTGTGGACACTGTTGATGCTCCACAGATTTGAGCTCTGTAGAGCTCACAAAGCTCTATAGATTTGATATATTACCTCTTGCCATCAGTGGAGAGATTCCCATCAAATTTGCTGGCCACTGGGCTGAGCCCCAGGGGCCAATAAATTTAGCCCCAGCAAAATTTCTATTGGGCTTGCTTTTCTCTTCACTGTCACTGGCAGTGACTGTAGTTGTGGTTGGTTTCTGGAGGAGTGCAAGGAAATGCCACCTGTAAAGATCTGTGAGGGCTGTTTAACGTAACCCTGGAAAAAAACAGCTGAGTGGTGCAGGACCCCAGCTGTGTCAGGCCAGAGAGCAGCACTGAAACATGGCTGGTTTGTCTGTTAAGTTAGAACTAGAAGAATTTTAAGAAAAGGGAACTGTATTATGTTGTTTTCCTATACTGTATTAGGAAAAGGGAATGGGTTATCACCAGGAAGTAAATTCCAAACAAATCTATTCTGATACAGTGGGATCTTTGATGAACAGGGTAATTAGTACTTTAGGCTGATATTCAGGCACAAGGTATATTTTCATCTTAGGGGCTCCTAGAAAGAGGAACTGTACCTGAGTCAAAAGAATCAGTGCTTTCCACTAAATCACTACTTCTTGTGGCACTTTGAGAGGTCATAGGTGAGCCTAATTTTTCCCTGCTCTGTATTTGAAATCTGGTAGTATATTTTGGTAAGGTTGCAGGCTAGCAACAGCCTGAGTTATTTCTGCTGTAATGGCTTTTCTAAATGTGCACAGAAGAAACTTGGATAAAAAAATCCAGCTGAGAGGAAATGATGAATTATACACAAAAGATAAGAAAAAAATAAATCATTATTGCATTGACTTTAAAAAGTGAGGAAGGTAGAGACTTGCCTGCACTAGGAATCGGATTACCAAGGCAGTAAAATGAGGAATTATGAACACAATGGATAACAGTTGAAGGAGTTATTAAAAGATTACAGAGTCTTGAAACTGATATAATAGAACAACGTCTACCCAACCTATATTTCAGGCTTCTAAAGCAAACTAGGAAAACTTGCAAGAAACGTTTTGTGGATGCACATAGTATTGAGTTATTTGACAAATTAAATTCTGAAAAAATATGAATCTGACTGAAAAAACTTTGCATCCAAGGAATAAAAGTTCTAAATACAATCTTTAGGCAATGAATGAAAGAATTTGGGGTACTTCAAGAAAATAAGCATACTCACAATCCCCAATGGACATAGGCAAGCATTAGTCATTCATATATGTACGTGCATCTGCACATATACAGATATGAACGTGTGCTATTTTTTTGTTGCCTTAAAAAAAAGAAGTCCTTATACAAAGCCTTAATTTGAAAAGTCATTGTCATAATTTTATTATGAGCACTACGATACATAGCATCTTTCTTAAAGCCCAGGTCCTGGAGTCAAAATATTGCATAAAATAACAGCCAGAAGGGAAAAAAAAAAAAAAAAAATTTGACCCTCTTGGCTATAAGCAAAAAGCTGAAAGCATGAAAGAAATGCAGAGTAAAAGCTCAGAATGTCAAAATGATCCTCCTTAAATAAAAATAGCTCATGACTTCAGTTCTAATATGATTATTTTTGCAGGGCTTGCCCTACTTTTTTTTTTTTTTTAAACTTTTAGGATTAGTTATAGTGCAATCTATTCACCCCTAGAGTCATTTTGATGACACAAAATGCAAATGAGATTAAAGTGCTTTTGTGTGTGCCTCTCTGTGACCCACTGAGGGCTCGACAGAGTAGTAACTGGTTTGCTCCTGCTGTACGCACTACCTGGGTTACAGGTACTTGTTTCTCCTAGAGAAAAGGGAACACAAAAAGCTGACGCCCTAAGCCAGAGCAGGGTGAGTGCTCTTTCTGACTGCAGGACTTCAGAAAACATCAGTGTGTCCAGGCAGAGTCTCTATTGTTACACTGGCAGTAACCACAGACTATCTATACCCACACCCAGTACGTTCTTTCTAGGTACCAACTAAAATACAGGCATTAAAGTAAAATCTTTGTATTTTAGCCTTTCAGGATATGCATTTATTTGCCCAGTAAATGTTCTGCTTTTGCTACAATTTTGTAATTTCCAACCTGTTTTTCCAAGGAGATTCAAGGAAGGCTTTTGAGACATCCATGATGATAAGCAGATGAGGGGCACGAGCATTGTAGGACATGTCCATATCCATGACCAAGTCTTTTAGTGGAAGTGCTATTCTTGAGCAGTATAACCTCATCGTCTGGTTATTCCTTCTAGCTATACCACTATACCAGCTATGCGGGTTTTGGGGCTTTTTGGGTTGCTTGTTTTTTTTTGTGTGGTGTCTTTTTTTTTTTTTTTTTTTTTGTGGGATTGCACAATCGAATTACTGAACTGGGGTAAAATGACTTATAAAAATGTATCTTCATAAAGCTGTACCCATAGACCTTGTGTAGCTGGTCATTAGGCTCCTGTTCTGTGTCTCCGTATTCCTTCTGAGATGGCTTAATATGCACTTGCTGTGCATATTCACCAATTATGCTTGATTAGGAACCACCCAAAGGAAACCTTTCTGGCACATATTAACGACAGGATCTGTTAAAAGTATCTAAAATGACATTGCCTAAAAATATTCCTGAATGATGAAATTGGGTAAAAATGAATTGTTTGGTTGTCTGGTGAATCTAAAAATCATGAAAAAAAATTATGATTTAACTGTAATAAAAAAAATAAAATTGGTTTGTATTGAATGTGTTTTCTATTTCTAAAATAAAAATGGCTTAGGAAATTACAGCATGAAAAAAGATTTTGAACATAATAAGCTTGAATACTCCTTTGAAAAACACTGAAATGAAAACTTTAACTTTTCCCTTCCCCTCTTGTGAAGAGTTTGACAAATGGACCCAAACTTTAGAAAAAAAGAAGTCACCAGATTTGTTCTTTTAAGTCAGAAATATTCCTCCAGATTTTTCATCCAACTGTAATGCCTATTGTAAAAAAAAATTTATTCCTGATCATCAGATCGTGTGTGGTGTTTCCCTAATATGAAAAGCACATAAGAAGTTCACGCTTATTTACAGGACAGATAAAGTTCATGATTTATAATAGAGCACGTCTCGTGGAAATGGTACAGACTTCACATTTTTCTGTGCAATGCAAAAAATCCTACCAGGATTGGACAATTTCCAAACAGAAATAACAATAATAATAAAGCCTTAAATACAAAGTGCAGAAGAAAGGCAGGAATAATTAAAGACTTTAAGAAAGAAGAGAGGGAAATCTTAAAATCAATTGCAATATAAAGGAAACCTACAAATATGAAATTCAATTAACTCCATGGAGCTGGGAATTGGGCTCATTTCATTTGATATACTATTAAGGTGAAATGCACAGTACTTACAGAAAGCCCTGCTACTTTCCTTACTACGGCGCTGGGGAGGGGGCAAAGAGTGGGTGAGGAGAGCTCTTAAACAGAGTATCTTAATGGATCAAGGTCTAATTGCTAAGCCCCTGGGCTAAAACATCATTTTGAAGCTGACACCTCCAGATGCTGAATAAGCAAAACTTTCTAGCAGGCCCTCAGATCCTACTGCAGCGCTTAGCCTAGAAAAGGATATTTAAAATCTCTGCAAAGTTTCTATGAGACATTCTCCTGAGAAAAATATAGACCACGGATCTTGAATCCGCTCCCCAAAGAGTCTCTTAACTACAGGCTGTACCAGTAACGCATATCTTAGACGTTGGAAATTGTCGGATTACCCTCCCTACCTCTGTGGGGAATCACTGCTTAAGTTATAGGCATGTATCTTCTGTGCAAGAGTGTACTCCGTTCTTACCCTCCTTTCTTTAACTCGGGAAATTATTTTAGGTGTATTATTCAACAGTTTAGTGCATCCTTAACTTTAACGCATCATTTTTAATAAAGGCCTGCATATAAATTGCATGCTAGAAAGAGAGCTAGGCTTCAAAACATGCCTAAGGCTAGTCATGTTTGCAGCCCTGACCGAAGCTAGTCGAAGGTAAAGGGTACGCCCTGCAGAGCTGCGGTATCACAGCTCTATCACTTCTGGAGCTGACGTAGGAAACCAAAGCTGCGTGGGCATGTGGGCTCACATCCCAACTTCTCACAAATTTCCGCATTCTGCAGGACAAAGACACTGAGGCTCTGCTAAATACAACTCACTCGGGCTCGGTAAAATCAGCTGTCCTGACGCAGCCCGTTCCCCAAGCACGGCTAGCGTTATTTTCCACAGCCTGCTACTCCTGCTCTCCCCGCTGTCTTCTCGCTGCCTGCTGAGCTCAGCGCTGACCTCCCGGAGATGATAACACCAAGCTGAGAGAGAGAGAGTGTCTCCTGAATTATATAGGAGACAATGCATGCAAATGTACATACATGAATACATACATACAGTTTTTCAGATACGGGCTTGAAAATCCCCAGTCCAAAAGAGAGGAAGACCTGGCTGACAGCTGTGTTCCCGCATCTGACAATGGAAAAGCCTCACTGTACCTAATCTGGCTAAAAGAGGGGTTTAGGGGACAGGGCTGTTCACCATATATAGGTTAGGGAATAAAGGGAAAGTATGGAAAAAACAAGGACAACGACAGGACCAAGAGAAGGGTGGAGACGAGACGTTTCTCTCTGTCAGCGCACCGAGGAGATGAGGCAAGCCCCGGGTGGCAGCGGGGGAGAAGAAGGGCTAAGAGATTTTGAAATGGCTTGATCCCTTTCTGGGAGAAGCTGTATGGCTTAGCAGCCACAGCGTGAGCAGGTGTCCTATAATCTTTTTTAAAGGAAAAAGCGACATTACCTCCCCATGACTGTCAGCTGTTACATGTTAATACACTGGATAGAGTGGAAAGCAGCCCTAGACAAGGCAGTTACAGTCTGGCAGTTCCACCTCTCAGAACACATTATGATACTTGTTGTTTTTTTCTGATTAATTTTATTAACAACCTTATCAGAATGGGAATCATAAACAATGAAGCCAGATGTTGCTGTTCCTCCAGTGAATTCTTACTGTAATTAATTTCTTCATCAACAATTAATTTTCACTAACAGTTCTTTGGCACCATGATGCAGCTAATAAAACGATATGCAAATATTAATACTGGTAAGTTATTCTGTACTGCCTAAATATTAAGACAGATTTTTTTTCTATGAAAACACTGCAGCACTAAACACTATATGGACGCTGTAACGGTAAACATAAAAGATAGACACGAAAAGAGACAGACTTGTTTTCTCCATATTTATGTTAAAACCTCAAAGTCTTAAAAAGTAAAACAAAACTCCTGTGAATGTAATACACCTACTTTGGAAGTGATTTAATTTGGGATAAATCCTGCACTGCTGTAGAGCACCAGCAAATCCTTGTTCTGGAAAAGAGGATCAGTGAGGGCAAAGGAAGGACCTGGAACAGTTCCTCTGAAACACTGATCAGGCAAGAATGAGGAGCAAGGGCTTCAAGCCACTGGCAGGGGTATCAAAACTAATAATTTCTTCTGCTCATCTTTGGAAAAAACAACAACACTTCAACATCTCATCAACCACCAAGCGTGTTTTCAAAGTACTACAAGTTTACACAGAGTATCTGAACTGCTCTTCTCATGCTCACTTTCTTTTCTCTTTTGCTACATAAAAGAAAAAAAAAATACTCTTCCTGGAATAAGGCGAGTCTCCTGCCAGCACTGACACTTATCTATTTTAAATTTTGACAAACTCAATGTAAGTGGGCCCCATATATTACAAAGGTATCTGACATCATTCCTTCAAAGGCTTATTAAGATGATGTAGCTCAAAATAATTACACATGTTAGGAATATGCTGAATCTTTCATTGCCAAGCATCACAATCAAATAGAGAACCGTAACAGACTCTTAAATATAGTATTAAGCCAAATACCCAGTAAGAGAGGTCCAGAAGTTCTTTTCTTCTTTCAGTCTTAGTGAGACAAAAGCCATCATGTGATTTTCCTGTCGATGTTCATCCTTCGGTGTTTTGCAAAAATCCCATCTCCTTCTACACAGGAAAACCCTCTCAAAATGGTTTCTTTAATAAGACTCATGTTATAGAAATGGCTGACAGTCACCGTACTAAGTTTGATTCAGAAGACCAGGAACTCAGATGTTGTAATGAGAAACCTCCAGCTGTAACAAATAGCTGTGTTCTTTGTGAATAACAGATGCCATGGGCGAAAAAATATTATGGATTTGTTGATGTAATAACTCACCTGGGTACTTGAGCTGCAAGGTCCTATTCCCTGCTCTCACCCTGGTGTGCTTGATGAGCTTAAAGAGATAACTTTAACCTTACAGACGTTGCATGTCTCTATGATGTACCCTCATTATTTACATCTATGTCATAGGGTAACTACTACTGCTATCTTTTAAAGCTTTTTCGTACATAATGATAGAGAAAGAGGTGATTTAATTAGGTTCACCAGTTTTTAATATCGTTTTGTACCTTCAGTATGCTACGGACTGAAGACCCAAGTATGGAGCACAGGAATAGCAGAGGAAATTTCTGGTCATTTTGGGTAAGATGGAAGAACGCAGTCCACACCAGTTGCTTTCTATAACAGAATTAAAAAATAAAGCACAGTGTGTTTATCTTATTCCTATTGCTATCGATACACCAGCATGTGGAAAGAATATTTGTATTTTTATCTACAGATAAAGCCTTGACGATTTGCTCCAGCCTTTTATTGGAGGCAGTACACATCAGGGACTTCATATCCAGAGCTGGTTTTTCTTAAGAAGCATTAAGGTGAAGGTGATGAGGAGCAGAGAGGTTTCTGATGGGCCGCTAGGGAAAGGAGTTACTGAGTGAAAATGTCAAGGTAGAAATTCTTGGCACAGTAATCAAGACAGGCTCTCAGGACTTTTTAAAATATGCCTTTAAATCTACTTACAGTCTGGCTGAAACCAGATTTGCAGTCTATTTTTGCAGCTGCCAGTCTCCACTTAGAAAAGCTTTAGCGCTGGATATGGATAGTGTACTTCACAAGGTAGACAGAGACCTTTGAAGAACCCACAGGCTGATGTGGAGGGTTACTTGAAAGTATAGGTTTCCTCTGGACAACAGAGGTATTTAGAAATGTTTGGATCCCAGAAGTGTTCAGGATTGCATCTGTCTAGGTGGACAAAGCCTTAGATTTAACAACCAATTGTGTTTATGTTATTAGAAAGCCCATTTTCTATGGTTGCCTTGTTTGCGAATGTGTATAGGTGAGGGACAGAAGCAACATATTTTTATTGAGATATTTTCCCACTTAAGAATTTGTTAGCAATACCTTTGAACCTACAGGAATACACTCAGAAAATATCTGTAAAGGGACAACTCCTGAATCAGTATAAATCGGTATCACTAGTGGCTAATAAAGCACAACTTTTAACTTTCAAATTTAAAAAAAAAGTGCAAAATCTCTCATTCTGTTACCTTCTTTTGAATAACTTTTTAGAATGTTTATAGTATTTATCAAAGCCTGCATATTGAACAAATTAGTACCTAAAATTTTCAGTGAAGTAGATTACTTTGGAAAATATTTATGTAAAATAATCTGTCTGAAAAGGAGGAAAATATCCTATTCAGACTACTCATTGGCAAAAAAATACTTCCATTATTTATAGATGGCTCGGGTTTTTTTAGCTAATTCAAATAACTACCACAAAAATCAATTCAGGTATAGGCAACTCCTTTTGCCTATAACCATTACAGGTAAAGTTTTATTCCAGGGAGTTTACCTAGAGATGTGTAGATGGTCAGAATGTAGCTAAGTGAATACATTAGAGCACTGTTGATATTGTATAACAGTTTTGTACTGTTGACTATTTTATTTCTACAGAAAAACGAGAATCTGAAATAAAAAGTGGTAGTAACAGTATAGCTAGAACTACAAAACAAGCATTTTAAAAACATCTTCATTTGCACTTTTGCCTTTTTGCCATAGTTCTAGCAGCATGTGTAATACACAAGTTTGTAAAATAAAGACAAAAAAAGTATTTTTTAAAGAAACAAAAAATAAAAAATCCAGACTGAAACCTAACAGAATTTTTCCTGAGGATGGGTGGCAGTTGATTCTGTCAATATGTACAAAACAAATGCAAGAAAAAAGCAACTCCAGAGAATGAATTATCCACATATACCTCCACTGTTGCCTTTTTTTGGGAGTACCACTGGTGGACTGGTGGCTGTGGAAGCAACGAGCTTAGGGTTCTTAATGAGGTTCAGAGGTATTACTTGCAGACCGCTTAAATCTCCCACATCTCAGATTAATGCCTTAGACATTGCTTTGTGGCGTATTCTGGGTTTTTTCTTTCCATGCATCCTATGCTTGTGGAAGGTTTATTGCAAAAAGGTGAAATTCTGACAAACAGGTTTTGAAAATTTTTCATCCTCTTTGGGAACAATAGTGTATTTTATCGTGTGATTTATTAAGAACCTACTTACATAAACGGAATTGCCTGTTTAAATTTTATTTTGGTGTAAGACTGCTGTTAATTGTCATACTGACCTATGTGTACTTTTTAACACCTCTTAATTTAAAAATACCACTTTTACTAATAACTGGTAGTTCATAGTAAAAATAATTGAGCATGTGTGTCTGTAGTACTAGGAAAGAGGAAAGAGGTTTTGAATTTTTACTCCAAAGTGTGGCATTCGAAAGGAAAAACACTTTGACCTTTAAAATAATCCCATATGCTGTTAAGGAAATACTACAACTACCCTTATAATGGCTTCATAAGAAAAGATAGATCTGCAGGTAAGTATGTATGTAGAAGGAATACCTGTGGATTCTGCATAATTTGCTATATCTATGATAAATAAACTTCAAATAGCGTTGGCCTGTGTTGAGCCTGCCCTGTGGTTTTAGACACACCATGCTGCCTCTCTGAGAGCCAGGAAGCCTTCGGGATGCTGTCCTGTACCATCCCCATTTCCTGGCTTAGATAACCCCTCCACAGAGCTGGAGGGGTTTCTGTAACCGGGCTCTGCTCTGCTTTGATAAGTGCCATGGCTAGCTCTGCACTCTTCCGGGTTATTATCACAGAGTGCATGCTGTTTACAAGGTCCTGCCTTCTCTAACCTCTCTACAGATTATCTATCATCTGAGGTTTTAAAATCTGTATAAATCTTGCTTCAAGTAAGGATCCAAAAGAAAATTTTTTCGCATCTTGTCTGCTATGTTGACCGTCTACAGTTCCATGATGCACGAATTGAATTGACTAATGTAGCTCATTTTATTTTAGAAAAGAAGCAAACATACCTTTTTTTCTTTTATTTTTTATTTTTACAGCCAACCAACATAACTTGCAATATAACAGGATAACAGAAAAAAAGGGTAAGGAAGCATACACGGAGCTAGATCCACCAAACCAAGAGGATAGTTTTTCACCACTTTGCTGGGTCAAAGCTGAGCTAAAAACTGGAGTAGGCAGCAGTTGCTGGGTTTCTTCCCCATTTCAGGAATCTTCAAGCAGTTGCTCCAGTAGTTTGTACGCCTCCTTCCCCTGCCATCAGCACAGGGGACGGTAGCCAGGGCCACTTTACTCCTGGCTGGTCTCCAGCTGCTAGAGCAGCTGGCCCCTCGAGGCTGCTGGCAATCAGTGAAAATCAAATCAGTCTTGTGCTGTGAACTGGTGCTGGAGTGAACTGATGCTGGGAAGCTTTCAGGGTTAGAAAAGCAAGGGTTGGTATACTGTTCCTTCTTGGCCAGAAACGTGGATCAGCATTTTCAGATGGCTACTTTTTTTGTCTCAAGAGGTGTTTCAGTCTGCTCCAGTGCTTAAGAAACTTAACATTTAGAAATATACATTTAGTCTTATTATAATGAAACTGGAGAAGTTAAAAACTTTTAAGAGAAATCAGGTCAAAGTTTTAGGTAGCTTGATTCCAGTAAAATTGTTCTACATCAAAATTTAATCTAAGGAGACATGAAGACAGCAATGTTTACATCGCAAGATGAAACGTGTTCTGGAACAAGTTTTGCAGGGGGAGGCAAACAAGAATGAAACTGTGTATACCTGTGTCTCCTTGTTCTAGTGCTGGTCAAGTTTGGTTTCTCTTTTACATGGACAATAATAGAGTAGATATGCCGTCCTAGCATCAGACCACATGTATAGGACCTTATCTCCTAGAACCAATTTTGATTTGATTTTCACTCGCCTGGAAACTCCTTCAGAGATCCAGCACAAGTGGCAGAGCTGATCACAACATGATTAATGGGCAGAAACTCCAACCCTGCCTCCCTGTCTCCAAGGAGCAGCACTTGACAGATGACAGAATATACTTGATTCCCTTTTCCTCTTGTTCTGCTTCGTTTCCCTGCCATTCCTAAAGGTCAGGAAAAGAGAAAAAAAGCATTTTGTATCAGTCTTACAGCTTCATCCATTCCTTTTTTCACAGAGCCCCTCTGCTCACTCCACTCTGGCATCTTTGTTGGTTCCCTGCCCTATCTACATAAATCTAAGTCAGCATTTCCAGAGAAAATGCTGCTTAATAATTTCAAAGAGTTATTGCTTCTGGCTTCATCAATGCATGGTACAGCAGAGTAAATAATATAGAACAGGCACAGAATGACCTGACCCCAGTATTTGTATTGAAGACTATAAAGCGATACTTGTCCAAGAAAATGCAGTTTCTTTGGGTAGCGTGTTGATGCCAGGAATATGTATGAATATTAAAATCCCCAGCAAGATAAGGAACTTTCTAAGGAGCAGTTTTCCATATCAGGTTTCAGGTGGTGAGATTCTGGTGCTTTGCCTCATTAACGAGCTGGAAGCACAAATTCACTGTGAATTGATTTGGTGGTCAGTCAGCAAATGTAAATAGAGCAGCATGAGTTTTGCTGCATCTCCACAATTTGTTTAACTTCTTCCCATCTTTTCAGCTTCCTGTGTGTTGTTTTCCTGGCCCTCATTGCTGTGACATTTGTCTTTAGTATCCCCAGTTCTTCCTTTCCAATTGAAGGTTTCTCAGTTGAGGTAAGCAGTTACTCCACACGTGGTGCTGAATTTTTGAGGATTGATTGGTGTTACAAAATATTGTAAATTGAAACAGTAATTTCTTTTTATTCGGAATTCGTGATTCCGTGATTCCGTGAAACAGTAATTTCTTTTTAACTGGTGAAATTCAAAGTGAATTGCAGACAGTTCCCACCTGCTTGCATTCCTCTAGAAACAGGCTGTCTTTGTGAGATTGGGTAGTTTTCTACTGAAAGGAAAAAAAACAAGGCCCCAAAACAAATATACCGCGCACAGAAGTAGTAGCACATGCCACTGGATCCAAACGGGGAATTCTTGTTAAGATAGTAAGAAAGCAGTCCTCTGCAGCTGGCCTACGCAGATCAAATGCCTGGAGATGCTGACTTCTGCTGAGTGCCTCAGTCACGATTACAGCGTGTTACTGTGGCGTCTATGGTTTGTGCACAGGCTCTGCTTTCTTAGTTGTATCCTGTGCTTGAAAAAAAGGGCTCGATTCTGTCCTTTAAAAGCTCCCATTGCACACCTGACAGCTCAGTGACGTTCCACAAGGTTTCCCCAGTTTCTTCTCCATCCACCAATAGCTAGCATCCCAAACCTTTTCTGTTCATCTGCCATCCTTCAATACTGTCCATGCTGTCCTAACAGCCAGTGCCACCTTTTCTGGTCTGAGCCGCAAGGCTCCCATTCTAACCATTTTCTGCTGATTTAGAAGTTGGCCTCTTTGCAAACCTTGATGATAGCCTTGCCGCGTGTGTCATGCTTTATATCCAGTACAATTGCCATGATTTACCTCATTACAATGAAGCAAATAAGCAAATACCGTTGTCAGAGAATTCAACCTCTTTTTTTCCTTTTTTTTTTCCCTGTGAGAGACAGCTGCTTCTGTTAATATGCTTATAACTACTGGAATTAAAACTCTCAGAGCCAAAATTGGCCCTTGGTAGTTCTGCAGAGGTGGGGAAATGTTCCCCATCTCAGCATTTAGACACAGGCCAAAGAAAAATACAGCATTTGGACGGGAATCCTGATCAGTTGCTTGCAGAATACAATAGGTTTAAAACCTTTCTGCTTCTAAGCATCATATTTACCTTATTCACAGGTGGCATCACATTGAGAGTCTTCAAACAGTTAAATTAGAGACGAGGGAGAGAGCGAGAGAGCCCTCAACCTCATCGTACCTCTACCTCCCACAGAAAATTCAATACAAACATTACATTTTGACTGGCTCCATTGACTGCTGATTGATTGCTAAATTCACTAGTGGCATCTCTACGTAAATAAATGCAGGGAAGACTCTGGCCCTCTATTTTGAAGGCCCACCCAACTGTGCATGAATAAATTGGAACAGCAGCACTAATTTAGCTTTGTCTTGTTCTTTCAGTTTTTTTGCAGACCCCAACTGCCTCTTAGAGAGATTTGCTGCTGCTAATTTTTTTTTTTTAACAGACCATCTGTCTCATTTCTTATTCTAGAGCATTCTTCCCCATTTCTTGTCATGTTTCCAGCACAGTAAGAAGTTTGTTGGACCGCTCGTGCTCTAGATAGTTAGCGTATTGCTGTTCTGCTGCTGGTGCAGCAGAAAAAAGAAAGGGCAACCCTTTTTACATTCCCTTTCTCTGGGCAGGAAGTCCTTCGGTCCATTCAGCAGGGAAGGGTCTCAGCATCTTCACAGCCTGCCCAACAAGTTCATTTATACTGGAGTCAGGTGATCCCTCCTGTACAGCTTTAGGACCAGACTGGCAATAGTAGAGGTAGGCAAAAGGGGCCAGAGATGTTTTTTCTACCCCAGAGAGAGTATAGCTCTTACGGTTGTCATGCCCAGTTAGTTAGACCACATCAAGAACAACATATTTGCTGCAGATGTCTTAGGCACCAGTTGATTGCTGAACACCAGGCACGGTAAGGATACAGCAAAAGTACCCTCTGAAATGTGCAGTACAGCTGGAGAGAATTTAAACAGCATTCCATGCTGCACCTTCAAGCCATAGGTGTCATCAAAACTGAAAGTAGGTAGAAAATAATTTTATTTCTGTACATATCTGGTCCTGACACTCATATGTTTAACTGCTTCTGGCTAAAGCAGGTAGGGAAGTTACTTACAACACAAAACATGTAGTTTCTACATTCTGTAGCAAAAAATTGTGAAGTGAAAACACGGAAGAATGCATTACCAATATAAGGCTAAACAGTAATTTTTGCTGAATCCTTCACAGAAATCTGGGAAGATTTAAAGGCTAGTAATAATCCTCATTTGGCTTCAGATATCTAGGATGTTGCTGTTTCTCTGAACAATTTGTGCAGACTGCTCTATAGCCATTGGAGAGAAGTATGATCTTCTGGAACATGATTCATCTATTTTAGAAATCCATTTTAGGGTGAGTTAAAGTACTCCCTAGAAGCACCTATTTTCTGTAATTGATTACACAGTCTAAATGACTAACACGGTTGCAGATATCTTTGCTGCAGAGTTCTCATTTGAACAGATAAGTCCCCCACAAAGAAACTACTGGAAGATTCAGAAATAATCACTTAGGAAACCATTAGAATTTGGCAAGAAAAGGAAGGCAGACTGCTGCTAATGGAAGTGATTAGTGCTCTAATTCAGCAGGCGTCACGATTATCACGTCTGTCATATCTACCTGCGAGACAGAGCTCCATCACCAGGTCACCACCCTCTGGTGCTGGCCCTGATTTCTGAACTCCAAGCTCATGTCCTCACTGAGGAAATTCTGAGCTCACCTGACCTTCCCAGAGCCTCACAAGGCTTTGGAAGACCACAATAAACAGGACACGAGATGACTACAAATAAAGTAGGTGTGCGGCAGCAAGGCTGAAAACAACCCCCTAGAGGACTGTAGAAAACTACATACGTAGCATATGCCAAGCCTGTGTGCATCATATGAAAAAAAAGATGCCAAACCAAGAACTACACTTCATTGCTTTGCAAGAGTTTACAGAGTGTAGGATGCACGTACTATGACTGAGGGATTCTTCACAGGAGCAATAGAAAGGCTTCTGCAGGGCACGACAGGAATATCAGTTTAAAAGCAAGTGAAACATTCACTAACTTATGCTGAGCATAAAGATAAAGGCTGTCCATGGTGTCAAAAATGGCAGGTAAGTAGAAGATAAAACTTGCAAATAATTTATTGTTATTGCAGGGCAATAAGATAAAACAAAAGTTGTCCTGGAGTTTCTCTGCAATATGGGCAATTAGTCAAAAGACCTAGAAAGACATTACATTTGTAGCATTATCAGTGAAACTGAATGTTACCAGGTTCAAGTGCATCTGCCTGCTCTTTCTGTTAAGAAGGTGCGCTTCTGGAAATGGCAGTTCATATTTTTCAGGAGGTACGAGAATTTTCAAAGGAATAGATATGAGAGGAACTATAATCCTACCTCAGATTCATAATTTATGTCTTTATAAAACTTCTCCTGCTCTTTTTTCTTTTCCTCTAAGAAAGATAACGTAAAAAAGACAACAATTCCTAATGCTTATATTGGGCCATATAACCTCTGAAACCAAATAACCTTACAACCTATTTTATCCTATACTTCTACAATACTTACAGGGGGAAAAATTACTGGGGAGTTAGCTGATATCATGTACGCTTCCTAAATTTTTGCCAGGGATCTGGTTGGTTACCTCATGAAACCAACTCAAGAGATCAAGTTGAGTTAGGTTTTTTTTAACCTCTTTGTGAAGCACCATTTCAAGGGACTACCATTTGGGTTCATTTATTTCATTGAAGAATTCATCAACTTGATAGTATGAATGATGAACACAGAAATAACCTGCTTTCCCCTTTGGGAAAAATAGTGAAAACATAGCAACTGATAGTTTTGAAAAGGTGAGAGATACTGAGATGCCAGTTCTAAAACTGTCAGGCCTACAACTGAATAAACAGGTTTAACACTACATATTGCAAAGTAAATGCCACAGGAGAGAAATGAAGCCAGCAAGCCATTTGTCTGTGATGTAGCTAACCATAGTACCTTAAAAGCGTTGATGTGTAAAACTGTTCAGCATTCATGGATTGTAAAATCTTAATAGAGAGCTTGGGGTTTTAACACCGCTGAGGTACTGTAACAGAAAGCATAGAATTAAACTGGCTGTGAACAGTTCAAGGGGCGGTTTGGAGTCAATATCTTAACAAACTAGAGTTAACATTGCAGCTTGGTGGCTTGTCTGTTAGTGGGCGTGAGCAAAACCGAAATGCCACCTGCCCAAAGAAAGGAGGTGATTTTGGCCTTCATCCGTTTATATAAAAACCATATAACTTTATCTATGAGAGGCCAGCCTTAGCTGAAACTTCCCATAAATTGATTAGTGCCATGGTCAAAAGGCACCTGGCAGACTTATCATATACTGAAAACACAGATATAGTTTTTTCTTCAGCTACAAATGGATGCCAATTGAATGTTAAACTGAAATAGTCACTGGGGACTTGCAGAGTGAAAAAATAGATAAGAGAAACTGAAATAAAAGTGCCTGACAGGATTTTTCATTTCTGAGAGCCAATGGTACTTCATGACGGGTAACAAACATTGCAAATGAACAATTGTGTTGTAATCGATTGCTTCATGGTTTCAAGACGTTAATCTCTTTGCTGAACACACTGGAGATGTGCTGGTAACATCTCTTGCAAGGTCAAGAAAGAGTCAAAAGCAGCATTCAATCAATGTGGCCAGAAGAGCTGGGGCAGCCAGAGCCAATGAACTGGTCACCACAGCTAATGTCTGCTCCAGGGACTGGTAGATCCAACCACCACAGACCCCATAGACTGCCCGAACACCACAGGGGAGCTTATTGATAGTCAGTATTACATTGAAAGGTGTTTCATTGAACCATGACTAACTTTGGGCTTGGAAAAATGGGGCGAGTCTCCAGTCTACAAGGACTAAGCTTCTCCTACAGAAAACGTGGGCCACAGACAGTAAGGCTACAGCTCTTGTGTTGGACTTGGGGCATGGAGCTGAGCTCAGAGAGATCTACATCATCGTAGCCCGGGGCGGCATGGGACAGCATAAACCCAGCCACCTTTGCTCGCAGCCGCAGCCACTGGGTGCCTGCCTATGAACCTGCTCATGCAGGTTCGTGCAGCTTCATAGGTCTTTATTCGGCATGACTGAAATAGAATTAAAGTAACAACACTAAAATGAATTTAGAAAACTGCAAAAGGCAGAGGCAAAACCCTCTCATAATAGTAAATGACAAAGTGTTTGTTTTCATAGGTATATTATTTTCTTTCAAGTTAAATGTGGCCATGGGGAAATAATTACTGATATACGGATACGTATTTTATTAAAGTGTTATTAGTTTAAATTTGCCAGCTTTTTATCAAATTTATAACCATGCAGATATAGTTTGCATTTTATTTACAGAAACGTATCGATTTTGCTGGTTCCTAAAAGGCACTTTGAAGACACGGTAATGGATCAGGGAGCTGCTTTTCCTTGCAGACTAATTAGTGTGAATTTCATGGACTGTATAAAATGGACACGTTTACAAAGCTCAGCATATTCTCATGGCTTCTCATGCAGCAGCAGCAGCCCCCAAGCCACTTAGCGCTAGCGACATACTTGCTGGAAACGCTGGTGAAGAAGTGAACCATCAAGCACAGTTTTTTGGCAGCCTCTTAGACAGTCTAACCGTATTAATTCTGCTGATTATACCGCCTGCAGTATTTACTTGATGAAATACACGCAACCAAAGCTGCTGCTCGTATCACTCTTCCGAATGAAACGCCCAGGTTTAGCGATTGGCGTAGGTCAGACAGCACTGCAGAGGTGGGGATTCGTTTGCTTAATCGTTCTTCATTTTCTCCAGCCTTACATATATTTTGTGCATAAACAGGCTGCATTATTCTTGTGAAATACTGGCTGAGAAGTTTATATCTTTTTTTCTTTGTTTACCAGATTGTTTGACCAGATTGGTTCACACAAATCAATTATGTCTTTGGTTTGTTCAGTGAATGTTAATTTCATGGTCTTTCAGTTGACTTTGCATTACCATCTTGTGATTGATCATTAAATTTGCATAGTAACATTTTGGATGCTTGTCTAGATGACAGACTTTGATAACTTTGTGACCAAAATCATTAAAAAATGAGGTTTTACAATTGAATTATTCAACTTGAAGCTGCTGAACATTTTACACATAGATCACAACAAAACTTTTGGCAGTGTCATTAGGTTTTCTACTGAGCTGGATATTTTCAGAACTTTCTGATTTTCTCAGATTTTTAAATTTTTCTCAGATTTAAAAATGTAATTAAAAATATAAGACAGATTTTTTTTCTCCGATTTTTAAAAAAGGAAAACAAAATCCCCTATCATCAAAATTCTGATTCAGGAGGAAAGTCTTGCTGCTTCATGCAAATTGTGGTTCATTTACCCGCTGCTGTCTGTCTTCTCTTCTACAAAGTGATCATCTCAAACTGTATCTCCCTTCATGCAGTATGAACAGGACTTCAGCAAATGAGAAGACTGCAGTATTTGATAGGAAATAAGAGATAGACAGGGAGTCCAGCACAAGAAGGAAGATGACGAAGACTCAAAAGACCCAGGGCCTGTTAAAGCAGAATTTTTCTAAAATAAATTCAGTATTTAGATTTTAATATTTCCTAAAGTGTCAACATTTTTATAATATTTTCTGTTGTTTGAGCAGCTCTGACAGTGATTAGTCGCATATTTTGCTTTTACAGTCCTGTGACTAACATTTGGCAAATGAGGTGGTTTAGTTTTAATAGTGTGTATTGATTATACCTCAGACCAGAGAACAAAATGGAAGATAAAAGTTTATTTGGATATGTATAACTTTCTTGAAACACAGGCTGAGAGACGTTGTCCTGTCACACTTATGTGCTTTCTCTGCATTCCTTCACATTGACAATCTTCAGGTGCTTATTGCTTGCGCATTTAAGCCACATCCATGACCTTCTCAGAGTAGCAGAGACTTTCACATCCCGCCTGTCTACTGCTTCAATTCATGTTGATACCTGATAACCGTAAAAACATAGTTATGTACGTGCCCACTGCCGGCTGATGGATACTTCTATCTATTCTTGTCCCTATGAGCAAAATATGAGCCCAGATGTTCTCTTTGCAGACACTCACAGGATGATAGCTCAAAAACCTGCATGAGTGTGAGCCTTTCTTCTATCACTTGGCATGCAGTTGAATCTGGGTCCTAGCACAGCATAAACCAAACACTTTAAACACAGATATTGCTCCAATGTTTGTCCTGGTGTTTGCTTCTAATTACATCAGAATATCTTCTCTCCAAGGTGTGAGAAGTCTTTGACAGAAATTTTGGGTGGAGTCGATTTGCCAGACAGCACCAAGTCATTTTGTTACCTATGCAATCCCTGTAAGGTCAACATCGTATTTAAATAACATTTATGATGGATAGATGAAATACTTGTTAGTTGTTTCACGGGACTTAATTATCTTTTACAAGAAAAAGTACAAAGTAGTATTATTTGATAATCTATTTTCCTAACTTTTTTATGCCTACAAAAGACAGTCATAGGTTGCTCATATGTCAAAGGTATGCTGGATTCATGGTTATTTCACAAGATTTTAAAATTGCTTGTATTATATACAGGTCTATATAATCTCAATTTCAGCAGATCAAGAGGATGAGTGCTTTTGAAGAGAAGATGGTCCTAAAACTCCCTTATTTTATTTACTTACATGTGGCTTTTCAAATTATGTGTGAGAGACATGCAGAATTCTTGCTATCTTACTTCAAATAAATTTCATAGAATTAAAAAATAATTCATTATTATTCTGAGGTACTAACAAGCTCTGACATATGACCTTTAAAGATATATTTACCACAGGATATATCTACCAAAATTCTGGTGAGCATAACTGTGATTTTTGAGGTTGTGAATTAGGCAAAACATTATTTTAAATCCAAATTTTACTTTACCCTATTTAACTGAAGTTGTTTTCCTTTCCTTTCTCCACTTCCTCATCTCAATTACATAGTCTTTGCACTCCATTTTTTCAAATCTTTCTCAAGAAATATTCTCAGCTACAATATATATGAACTACACACCTCAGTGATGGTGTGATGGAGAGTATTAAATTAGCAAATTAAGGAGGTTGAGAAAATTATTTTTGCTTAGAATTTACTACAGCTTAACACTCTTAGAACCAGGAGAGTGTGTATACTTACTTTTTGTGACATCCACGATGTTGGTCTTTACCCTTGCTTTGTCTGAGCAATGCAATATGCCTGCTGATTTTGGTACAGAAATAACTGTCAAACAAATATTCCTCTTTTGAATTCAGTTGTTATTTGGGGTAAAAATATTTTTTTAGAATATTTTTCTCTGAGACAAGCTAAACAACCATTGGCTTGCTTTTTGCTACTTGACTGGTGAGGTAAATACTTAAGTATTTAGTAGGAGAGATCTTTGTGACTGGTTTCCCCTTAAAACTTTCAGTGAAATTGATGAGTATCTATTTTAATTTCACTGACTTATAAATCAACATTTTAAAAGGACTGGTGATTTTTTTAGCTTTTTAAATGACTTTGATACTTTAAAAGGCACCAGATGTGTCTGATCAAAGGTGTTCTTACGGAGGGCGACATTAAAAACTCGATAAGGTTTAGTTTCATTTATAGGCTTTTATTTCTTCAGAGTGAGCAATATTATGGGCTTTTACACTGAATTTTTTTTAGACAGGAAAAGAAAACTTTTAAAAAGCCCTTCTTCTTTTGTCTTATGAACTTACAGCCTATATAACAGGTGTGTAACAAAAGGCCGAAGTAAAATGCTGGAAGTGCAACTGGACAGCATATTATACGTAACGATAACTTTATATAATTATAATCATGTTGGAGGACAACCAATGAGTTTATTATACTAATTTTATTCTTGTCTAAAAGCAATAGCTTCTTTGATAATAAATTAACACAAGCTCACTACAGTTAAAAAGTAACAGGCTATTTCAGGATTCGCTCTGTTTTTTCTCTTATTCTGCTGTCTTTCATTATTTGAGTCTGTATGGCATAGGATTAGCAGCAGAATTCCTAAGAAAAACCTTACGCTTTCTCTATCTACTTAAAGTTTCACAATGCTTCATTTTTAAGGAGATTATTTCATATTAGTGGGATAAATATTATTCAAATTTATATTGTAATGAAATACTTAGTTTCCACACATGGGGGAAATACCTAATCTTAAAATACTGAAAGCTGGTTCTTATGATGGCAGTGAAGCAGAGAGAAGGAGGGAAAACTAGTGCTTATGGAGGGTTAAAGGAAACTTCTTGGATGTTTATATATTCCTTGCCCTGGCCCTGGTAGTATGATTAAGTCAAGTCCCTCATAAGAGGTTCTTCTTTGGAAGAATGTTTAAAATGGAGTTAAATGGCATACCAATTGCCATGTGATGTCTTGCAGACGATTTTTTTTAAGTTCTGTCCAATTTTGCATATGTGGGTGAAATAGTTATAACTAAACCCCAAAGTATTTCAGTCAAAAAAGCAAATCAGAATAATTATTTGCCCTTGAAATTTAGAATAGGAGTGCATCACACTACTTATTCACTTCCTCTACTACATTTCCTCTTAAAATGATTGTGCATTTACCTAGTTTTATAGGTAGATCATTGATGTAACACTCTTAATTTATGCCCCCATCTCCTCTCCCATTTTGCACCACAAGGTTGTTTAGGAGAACTATAAAATTGATATTAGGATTGTTTTTAGGTGCTGAGTAAATTCACTCAGAGCAGTCTATGGGTCCCACTATTCAACTTTGGATAGCCCAGCACAGCTGTCAATCTTAGGTTTAAGGTCAACCGCTTCTTAATCTGAAGGAAAAAAAACCCAAACAAGACTTATCTCACTCCATTTATATTGTATTATTTACTCTCAGCCTGTTCTACTTAACACAGTCGAGGCTAAGTCCTGCTCAGTGACTACAGAATGGTCCCTACTAATAAAAATGGAGACATTTTTGCTTGGTGAAATGTTTTCTTTGTTTTTGATGTATTTAGGAAAAAAAATATCATCCCTTCTTTGTAGGTACTGCTGTTCCCTCAGCACTTTCATGTGGTTAGAAAGTGTTCGGACATCAACACATATAGCTTTATCCCTCCCTGGCAATTCCCACACTGCAGCTGCCAACATTTGTAGCCCTATCTTGCTGAAAGCCAGGGGAGCCAACCAGTGTGCTTCCTGATGACCCAGGAAGCAAGGCAGAAAATGTACACTTTTCACTGTCTGTTCTGGCTGATGAATTGATGTGTCCCAGGAGAGAGCACGTACATACATACTCCTTTGGTTTTGTGGCCTTGCTTTCAATCCTTTGTGCATTACGACTTGTGAATTGAACCAAACACTGGCTAGAAATTAGAACTCCACCTCTGTGAATCTATCTACAGTTCTATCTAAGATAACAAATTTGAAAAATTCAAGATACTCTGTCATTCTGTATTCCACCCAAACCACCCGTGGCCTCAAACTGAACTTCGAAGAACTTCCAGAGGTCCAAGGCAACATATATAATGGATTTTATTTTTATCTAGAGAAATTAAAGCTGTGTCAATTCCCCCCAGCTCCTAAATAGAGCAGGAAACAAAAGGAGCATGAGAAAGTAGAAGGAGACATCTGAGGAGAACCTCTCTCCTCCAAAGGGCTCTGGCAGTCCAAACCTCAGAGGCCTTGGAGCAAAACTGCACCCGGATTTTCACTGTCAGACCCTGAACTCAAAGACTCGGACGCAGATTTTCAAAAGTGTTCAATAATTCTGAAAGTGCTAGAAAGGGCTTGGATTTCTACAAAGTGCTGAGTGCCATTCCTCTGAAAATCAATTGCCTCTACTGCATTTCAAGCCAGGCATATAAAACACAAGAACTCCAAATCACTAGTTGGTCTTAAAAAGTCTTGGCTCTGAAGTCTGCCAAGTCAGCACCTTCTTTGCCTACTTGTAAAAGCAGCCAAAGAAAGGAAATAGATGAGCCATCAGCTCTGAGCATAATTTCTACTGATTCAGTTCTTAGTTCATGAGCTAGCTGGAAGGAAAAAAGGGAAGCATATGAAGAGAATGTTTTAGTTCTCATAAGAAAATTTCCAAATGCCTTTAAAACAATAAGTAGAGCATTTGTTGGAGGAGTAGTTACCCCTTCTGTACACTTGTGAGGAAGAGGAATTAATTAAATTTTAATTACTAAATACATAAACCCAGTATATTAATTAAGTGGTTTCCAGTTGCAGTAAATGACGCATCAGCAATTTTTTTTGATATCTTATTTCACTGATGACAGCCAGTAATGGGCTTTCAGGCTCAGCGCAGGCTCCAAACACTGGGAGCAGCAGGTTGGAAAAAGCAGCCAAGAAATCTTTTGACATTAAAAAGCAGAGCTCTGTCACTAATTATGTTAAAAGTCAAGTTTGCAATTGCAAGTAGATAGTCCAGGCAGCAAAGTGAATGTGGTAAAAACCATAACCCAAGACACTGGGGACTGAGACTCCCCATAACCAGGAGTAATAAACCAGGAACACAATCCCCGTCTTCTCTGGACTAAAGCAGGTGCTCCAAATCAAAATCACAGCATCTAGCTGAGAGGGGTTTGATGGAGGACTAACTTGCTTAAGCTCACAGTGAGTGTGGAAGTGATACAAGATGGATGCAAAAACGAAAGGAGACTCTTGCCGCTTTATGTGATAGAGCATACCCACCACATTGCATAGGCTAAGATTCCTTAGTTACTCTGCTTACTCTGGCCTGCCAGAGGTTGCTGGATTTCTCTGGTTATATTACAACTGTAACTCACAAAAGACTTGTCTCTTTCTCTCTAACATGTGGTGCAAACACTTTTTAAAGCATTCATATATATACCTGTCAGAGAAGTTTTCCTTTGGCAAGGAATCTTGCTTTTGTTTTTTCCCATACATGTTTTTTTTTAATCTGCAACTGAAACGAAACCTTAAAAGATGTTCCTCAATAAACTCACTAGCTGACACCGAACCCAGAAATCAAGTGAAAATCTTGTCCAACTGCTCACCGTGAGGATTTGGAGTTACACAGACAGACTATAAGCAAACTTCTGATTATGCAGAGACATGTCTGTCCAACTGCCACACCTCAGCCTGGAGACACACCAGGACATCACAGAGCTCTCTCAACTTCTGCATGCTCCTGACACTCCAAATCATGGTTTTAACTTCTACATCTCCAGATAGTTTGAGCTTTGAAACTTTCATTTTGTGTCCAGTCTGTCAGTTAGAGTTACCTGGAAACCCAGTAAGGAGCCATTTCGTTTTCTGTGTTCGAGTGCTGACAGCTGGATATTTCTTGAATTTCTTTATTGTCTCTCCTTACTGTTTCAACAGAATTTAGGACCACTGGGGAATTCTGCTCCAAAAGTAGAATCTGGCTGCCTTATGCAGGCATATGGGTCTGCTAAGCAATACAGCCTTATTCAGACACTTGGGGATGAAATCCACAGCAGCACAATGACTGAGTAAGGAGATATCTAATCAAATCAAAAAATAATGCTTAGAAGGAGTATTTAAACTCCAATTCCATTTGAGGGACATGTGACTTGGAGCTCCTGGGTCATAAATACATCTACAACTGGTGACAGCACTTACAGCGACTACTTTTACAAAATATCTTAGTCATTGGCACATTTGTTCCTTTGCCAGAGGTAATTCAAACCTACAGATTTCAGGAGAGTAGTCTGGACCATACCAAAAGAGAAACTCTATGGGGTCACTCTGTCAGAAAAAGAATAAAGGAATCATAACTGCAGCTCCATGGTTCAAACAGCTTCTAGGATGTGGCATGCCATTGGGTTCTGGCCGTCACTACTATCATTGGGTGAGATGTTTTTACTGAAACAGTTGTATTTTGTGTATATTGCCCAGGGATGCCTGTAAGACCATAGTAAAATGTAAATTTTTTTTGTCTTTCTGCTGAGTGACTGCTTCTTAAAATAATTAGGACTGTGGAACTCTAGACTCACTGACCTAATAGCTTTCTCTCTCTCTGCTTTCTATAATCTGACATGTGCCAGAAACCTCTCAAGTAAATATAATAGCTAAACTGTATAACCATGTTGAAACAGCAAAGCACATTTTGCATGGATAGGAAGATCAATTTGTTTCAATGGTAAACAGAATTTTTATTTTTAACTCACAGGCTTGATTTCTTAAAATATAATTTTGGAAAGAAAGGGCAACACTTTCTGAGCTTTCTAAAAAAAAAAATCCAAAAGTCTCAAAGCTTCTTCTTCCCCTAAAAGAAGAACAAATGACTCCACATTGGTAGCTTGCATTTAATGGGATAAAAAAAAAAATAAAATTTATGAATGAAACCATAGTTTCATGAAACCAGAAACCAGTTCTGTCCTCACAGTCTGGATCAAATACATGGGAAAAGTGTTGCAATCAGCTTTCTTAGGGTGCAGAAGCAGGAACACCATTTTAATGACCCGCAGAAACACATGAAAGCAGTAGCATGATGCAATCCAAACTCAAGTGCACCTGCTAATCACTTCTCCAGGACAGGCTGGGGTCTTCCACAACATACCCCATGGGTGACCACCTGCTCCATATGGCAATGGCCAATCTGTACTTGTCAGCTTGTGTTTGGCTCAGCACCCGTGCCCAGCATCACCTGCTGGGGCACGTGGCTGTGTATGGGGTCTCAGAACAGCCGGCACAAACCTGAACAGTGGTCACATCCCACATCTACTTCCAGTCATGCAACTCCTGCAACAACAGTTGAAGGTGTGCCTGTCCTGAGCGAAGAACATGGCTCCTTATGCACTGCTGAGGTTTATCTGTCACTCCAAAAAGTCCACAAGTCCACAGGCTTTAAAGTAGCCAATGCTACTGCCAGAGCCACTTCGCAGCTCTCACCCTACACTCAGCATGGCTTTCTGAAGAGCTACAGTAGCCTGCCCAGTGTATCACATCAGACACTGTTTTACCTAGCTTCCATCCTGCAGCTAAAACATTTGGTCAGGAAGAGACTGACAAGGATATACTGTTATATTGACCTCCTGCTTTCCCCTATGCCTTACAGAAAGATGAAAAACACTCGTGTGGTTCCTGAAAAAAACCCACCATCAAGTATCAGTTACAAATTAGACCTTTTTATACAAAGTCTTTACATTGCACTTGCAGTAATTTAGCTGTAAATATCTCAAAGGATTCAACCCGATGGCAGAAGTGAAAGTAAAACAGCTGGGGTAATTGATATACCTGCTACCATCTGAATACCTCATGATCAGGCCACACTTTTCTGCTTATTTTTCTGTCATATGAGGGAGGAATAATAAAGCAGAGCTTCTGCTAACATCACAACTCACTAGAAATGAGACTACAATTAGTGTGGGAGTCCTCCTCTCCTGAGGGGAAACTGGCTCTGAAAGGAAGTCTGGGAATAGGCCAAAGATATGTTAAGGTAATGTATCATGGGAGAAGAAAGTGGATGTCTTTCCAACGTATTAATTACCCTATTCTGTCTTATTCAGAAAAGGTGAAGAAACCTGTCCATCTCTAATCAATACCATACCTCTCACTGGCTTGAACAGATTTGATTATATTTAGAATTTCTGTATAGAGCTCACACTATCTTTCTTCGGACTGCCCTGAACACCATTCTTACATCAACAAGCAACAGGTCAATTGAAAGCACAGGGGTCGTGATAAAACTCTTCGTGTAGCATGCCTGGCAGGACTCCAGGTGAATCATACGCTAAATATAATAGTGCTTTGTTCTCAGGAGTCTGTGACCACAAAGCTCCTCGAGGGAGGAAGAACATTATCAGCTTAACAAGAGATGCTTATCTCTGACGAGGCTGCTGCTAGAATTTTTAGGTCGCTTTTTCAAGTGCTTTTCCTTTCAAATCAAGCACAAAGTATTAAAACACACTTCAAAGAGTTGTTTCTATGCCTCAGTTTAAACTATGTGCAAATCCTGCTCCTCTTTTCCTGGAATTCCTGTGTGTCTAACCTGGTCCATACCTGGTCCTGACTTGCTTTATTGACTTGTTTTATCTCGTCATTGAGACTCAGTGGAGAAATCAAATTGAACTGATCACTAAATTCTTCAGAGGAGTTAGTGGTATGAAGAGAAACAGTTTTCCGGAAGAGAGAGTTTTTTAAAGAGAATGTACAAAGATTATAACTGCTGGGCAAAATGAGATAGAATCAGGGACAGTTTTGTTAATGTTGTGAAAAAAAGCACTGGCTGCTTTCAGTCCTTCTTTCACTGACAAAGGTATACTGAGGAGTTCATAGAGAAATAGATTTATGAGTTCTCCAACAGGATTGACACTATGCAACTGGTCTGAATTTGTGGAGTAGAAGTGGAAGCCACATGCTGCAGAGGTGTACATCGGTAGGTGCTTCATTCTCCATTCTTCCTGCCTCCAAGAGGCACAGCAACTCCTGTGCTTTCCCTGGTGGACTCAGGGGAACTATCAACAAAAACCCAGTGCCTTAGAATTTACTTCCACTGCATTCAATTTGTTTTCTCACTTGTGGAAGCTAAGTCACTGGCACAGGCGAGTGTCCTTCAGGAGGTGGGAGACCCTCAGTAACTCCTCCTGCAGGCAGTGTTTTCCAACCATTTACCTATTTCCTTCTTCAGGACTGGAAATCATTAGCAGTATATGCAGCTTTTGCCAGTCCAACAGTTTCTGAGTATTCTCTCATGCAGTATACAACGCTGAGGATGTCCAATAACCATTGCAACCAATAAGCATTGTAGATCGATGGTGGCTTACCCTCAGCATGACTCTGTGGTGGGCATTATTGTGGTCTGCAACTGCAACTTTATTTCTAGCCTGTGCAAGGAGTTAGTCCTTTGTGGGTTAGCAGAGGAGAAGTAGTGCAAAAAACTGTTGACAACTTACAGGAGCCTTCATACATGATTGTCCCAAATTAGTAAGCAAGTTGACTTATAACAATTTAGATAATAACATCCACCTGCTCCCTTGACTATGGTCTATGTCACTAGGGAAGGTCATGCTGGAGGTTATGGTAAGCTTTGTCATAATCAAAATACATTGTCTTTGTTACATGGAACTTATAAATGCACTGCTGTTTTTCGTAAGTTTCCATGAATCACCAGTAAACCACAGTGCACACAGAATGATCTCTTCTCTTCCTTTCTCAGAGAATGAAGCCAAAATACTTCCTATCATACTCCGGACCTAATATTAACCTCATTTTTTTCAAGTGAATTGTCTGGGTTGTATCAATTCCAGCATTTCCCATGTTTGTTATTCATAGTAAGATCCAAACTTTGACACCAACTAAAATGGAAGCTTGTCGTGTTTTGGGCTGGGCTGGCCACTAAAATGAATGACAGATGCTCTCTCTTATTTCTCTCCCTTCAGGGAGAGAAGGATGAGAGAGAGAGACTTATGAGTTGAAAAGAAACTAAGCTACTTTAATGAAATATTAATAATAAAATAATAAGGAAGAAAGAGATAATAATATGAATAAGAAAATAACGAAATATAAACAAAATAAAAAAAACATATCGGCTCCCAGGATGATGATCCCATCACTGGCAGGCACTGGGAAAGTCCCAGACTGGACTCAGCGACAGGTGGGAACTGGATTCTGGATCTGGATTCAGGAATGTGCGAATCGGGATCAAAGGCAGAAGAACAGAGAGAGTCCTTCTTGGATGACGGTCATTGAAGAAAGAGAGCTGACCCTTTGATCCCCCAGCTTTTATACTGAGCATGATGCAGATGGGATGGAATACTCTGTTGGTCAGTTTTGGGTCACCTGTCCTGTCCGCTTCTCCCAACAGGTGCGACCCCTCTACGCTTTTCCACTTCCGAGCCTCCAACGGGGCAAATAATGAAGTTAGCTGACCTTGGTTGTTATAGCAATAAGTATAAGCAAGAGCCTCACTGCATACCATTCCTTGGCATAAATTATAAACAATCAGGTTTTATCACTCTGGAAGTAGACAGTGTCTGAAAAATATGCTGTTAATTTCAGAGAGTTCGGTTAGTTAGAAAAGGCTTAGCTGAAAAGTAAAATTACTGAACAGAAACTTGGTTCTGTTTTACCTCAAACTAGGACAAAGCTGGAATCTGAAATCTGAAGTGTCCTAATCACAGACTCACAGAATGGATTGAGTTGGGAGGGACCTTAAAGATCACCTGGTTCCAACCCCCTGCCATGGGCAGGGACACCTCCCACTAGACCAGGCTGCTCAAAGCCCCGTCCAGCCTGGCCTTGAACACCTCCGGGGATGGGGCTTCCACAGCTTCCCTGGGCAACCTGTTCCAGTGTCTCACCACCCTTACCGTAAAGCACTGATCAGTGCTAATCTGGCACTGATTAACAACCTGTCCACATATATAACACAGAAAATAACAGAGTCGTTTTTTCACTGTTTCCTTTGAAAGGGCTGAGCCCAGTGCATAACCACAGGTCACAGGAGGTCTCCAGAAGCACTCCTTCAAGTAAAGGAATGCAAAACCAGAAAGGACCAAAGAGCTTGAGTACAACTAGGATATTGCACAAATTTGAAAATTCAGATGGCATTTCCAGAACTTAAAGTAAATTTTATAGTGAAGTTGTGATTATAACTTTTCAACAAGACCCAAAGTCTTGCTGAGTCCAAGATCCAGGATTTAGAAATTAGTGGGTCTGAATAAAGGTCTGTGTTCAGTTTCCTGTTAGAGAACAGTAAGGTTAAGTAGGTGCCAGAGAAGAAAAAAGCTCACATAATTGTATTTCTCCCTAATATTTCTAGCACATCTACAGCTAGCTCAGGAAATCCCTGCATTTCTATGTACTTTTCACTGTTCTAAGTGTTTTTATTATATTTCTTTTCAGGGATTTCCCCATTTTCCTCCTGAGTCCATCTATAATTTAAAAAACCCACATTCTTCTGTAACAAAGACATCCACAAATATACTACTCACTACACAATGATGTATCTCCTTTTATTTTGAACTACATTCCTTTTAGCTTCATAAAAGACACTCAAACTAAAAATGCATTCATAGCAATGCCCCTATACCTGATAAAGTTGTCTAAATATGACCTGGTCCATTTAAAATCTTAAATTTTGTTCTTCCATGTTATAAAAACTACCAATGCCATAGGTTTATTTAAAACATATTTTTAAAGTCTCTCCCTCACTGGATTTTTTTTACAATCTGAATTGCTATATTTCTTAGAGGACTATAAGTGGATAGAAACACCTGAAAAGAGAGAGCTTTGATCCTTAGAGTCCCAAACACTAAACATACTTAATGTCATTGAATGATACTTCAGTCACCTATGTGACTCATACTGCTTTTTCTAAAGACATGAATGATTTCAATATACTGTTGGCTGAGCTTTAAACTGTTCAGCTTGTGGGGTACGTATGTATACAGGAGAAAAATTATCCGTTGGAATAATATGACTGAAAGGGAAGGAGTGAAACTGTATGAATTTACATACGATGAATACCTGATTTATGCACAGTACTTGGATCAAAACCTGCTTTGATTTTCAGCCCAGACAGGAAATTGATTTGCATCAGTTTAACATAAGTTGGAATTTGACTCTATTTGTTTTCTGCTAGAAAATTTCAACACTCATTCACCACGGTGTTGCACTAGATATGCTTACTAACGACGTTGCAAAATGTTTTTTAAATTCTGCAAGTACAAAAGCTAATGTTTTATCCTCATTTTGCACTCACATAGGAGATTTCATAATGCAAAGTGCATCCCTGAATCTAGACCTTTCAGCTACTTTTTTGTTGTTTTTATTTTACTGCATTATTCCTTTAATAAAAATCAGAATTTCAGTAAATTCAATACGATATGAGAATGTTTTAGGACTCTGGTAGCAGATGTTAAAATTTTAAAAATCCATAAAAATGGTATTAAAGAGCATCTTATTTCTGTTTACGTTTCTAATATGATGCAACATTTGGTTTTGTAGCAGAAACTGTACCATTAGTATTCTGGACTTAGAATCCTATAGTCTGAGTTCACAATCCAGTAGTGAGCAATAAACCCCACGTTGTCTTGTTTGAGTCAAAGATGACTTTTTAAACCCACAGATGTATGTATAACGTAGACCTGTTATTTTGTTAAAATTTCTAGATTCAGATGAATAGCTATTAGTGTAACAGATCCCCATCTTCTTGGATCCTGCATTATGGATGTAGTAAAGCTACAACTCTGTCTCTCCCTTAGATGTAAACTAAAAGAAAACTCAAAGAAATTTGGCCTCACCAGTTTTCCACTAAGCCACATCTGCTTTCTTACATTTAATCAGTCTCTGAAAAATGACTAAAAGCAGCCACTGTAAACTAACAGGCACAGTACTGCCAGCTGCAAATGATAAGACAATTCCTAGTGTTGCTATCTTAATTTTAGGGGAAAAAAAGATGATTTTGTGCTTATTTGCTGAGCACTGGTGATGTGGGTCATGTTTTCAAGCTTTCTTTTGTAAGTCTTATTTGCTAAAAACTTCACAAAAGTAATGAAGTTGAATCAGATCAATTAGATCCTCTGAGCTCTTGCACATCCAGTAAACTAACAATGCCGATTTTTGTTCATATTCGTTTTAACCTCCCTACTGGCCCAGACATTAGATGATGCTTTAGGGAAAGATCGTTCTGTATTAACTTGTTGCAGGAAACTCTGGGAATCTCACCTCAGTATTGTCTTATGTGAGACTTGGGATGAGATGCATGGTGGAAGTCCTGTGTTACTAAAACACAGTGATGGGTCTAGGACTCTGAGCCAGAGCTTTGGCTACTTCCTTATAATGATCACTGCATAAATGCCTAAAATGTGTATTCATATTCTCTGGGATTCCAGAGTCTTTCCTTGTACTCCTTCCTTTTCCGTATTTCCCCTTTGGTTTCTTTACCTGCCTCACTCTGCACTGAAGCAGCTTTTCTCCCCAAAATATCACTCGCTCCTCCTACAGCAGGAACAATCATCAGCTCCCATTGAGAGGTATCGTCTCAGCCGGTGCACAAGGAAGGGACTAGGGGAAAGAGACAGAGTTCCCCCTGTTCCCAATGAGTCCCTCTCACATAACACACAGCAAGCAAAGCAACAACACAGACTCTGTCCAACACAGATGTACAGCTCGGCAGTTCCAAACGATATTCCTTGCCTGCCCTCTCTGCCGAGACCTCTGCACAAAGAGTCGTTCTTTCAAACACAGACTCATCAATATTTATCAGCTAGGCTACTGCCAAAGCAAACCTTGAAAAAAGTTTAGCCAGATGCTTCGATTGCCTTATGTTAGCAGTGAGCTCAAACACACAGCTGTTCAAAAACGAAAAGGTATTTTCAGCAAGGCTATGATTTAGGCAGCACTATCTTAAGGGATTTCTGAGCTCCTGAGAAGCATGATTGGTGTACATAACACAAGGGATTTGCATAGATAACACATCAATCTATTAGGAAGTAACGATAGCTTTAGCATGCATAGCCAATAATGCGATGCTGTAAAAGCTGGGTAGCAGGGACAGCAGTATAAACGTTTTGACGGGGGAGGGCTGACTTCATGGAGAGAGGGGAAAAAAGTAAAAGTCGATCAGCAGTTATTCTACGACCTGCTTGAAGACACGTATGTACCAAGATGTGATAAAATTTCTTTTCTTCATTTTCAACTGGCAAGGTTTTATTTCAATCTCATGCAACAATGTGTGGTAATTAAGTTGAAGTAGAGACTGGCACATCTATCTGGCAGAAACAGATTATTTGTTTGGAAGATGCATTCACAAAATCAATATGAATCCATTTGGGAAAGTGGAGTAATTTAGAGAAATATCCACTATCCTCAGTTCAGTTCTGTCTGTTTACTGAAAACACAGTGTGGAAAGAATTGGAAAGGCAATGTATGCTAAACACCTACATTTAAGAATTTGCCAGACAAAAGACTGTGTAGTTATTATCAAGTAAATTTTTGCCTGGGTTCAATAACTTCCTTGTGTTATACCTAGAAAGACTTTCAAGCAGTTTAAGCAAAAATACTTCCCATGGCATCCTGTCATAAATCCTTTGATGAGCTGAAGTTTATTCTATGAACTTTATATTCTTCCAACTTTAACTCTCTTTTGGGGGACATCTGACTTCGAGTCTGATACCTAGAAGTTTTCAGAACAGTGGCTTATATAAAAAAGACCTTTGCACGAGCCACACATTTACAAATACAAATTAGCATTGAGTAAAGCTTCAGTTGGTGTATGTAAATATGCTCTTTCACTAGGTGTGTTACTTGCCATTAGAAGGAGGTCCAACTTCATATTCTGTAGGGCACACAAGGTTAAAGGCACGGCTTTACCATCATAAACAACAAATCTGTATATTGGCAAGCCTCTCACTATGAAAAATTTGTCCACGCAAGGCAAGGACACACAGTTGAACTTGTGTGAAGTCAGCCTGACACAAAATGTTGAGCTTTCAGTAGGCTTTACATCAGCTGCAGGAGAACTGGCACTTGGTCTACTATAATAAAGCCTGCTAACCGATCAGTTAACTTATTAATTTTTTTAAAGAAAACTAAAACAGCAAAGTGAGCTCAAATGAAGTCAAGTGCTTTACAGTATGTGGTCACAGTGTTTTGATCCTGGCTGGAAGGATAGGATAGGATTTATGTTGCATGTCAAGCCATGGCTTAACTCTGGTGTTTCATCTGTCTTCAGCTGTGAAGTCACCTTAAGAAGTCCCTATTTCGACAGCTGCATCCTTTGAGTCTTATCCCTCTGCCTTCCCTAGTCGTGCACCTAGACAACTACATTGAGTTGCTATCGTATAAATGCAGCTAGTGAACTGACCTGACCACTGAACTAGAAATAACCTGTCCCGCTAAGTCAGTTATTTTTCAGAGAGACCTGTGGACCAGTTCACTCTGTAGACCTATAGTGAGACAACCTACACCACAGAAGGGCAATTGGGGCAAACGGTCAGGGTGCATTTCTCACTTTGCCCACAGAAGACATTTAGTCCTTTGACAGCGAGACCCTATTTGCTAGCACAATACAGCAATAAACAAACAGCCACAGTTTCTAGCATGAGGTTTCCATGACCATATGAGAACTCTTCTCTTCATAGTCGTATAAGTCCTTATTGCACTGCTGTCTAGTTTTTGGTACTTCAAGGAATTCTTGTGTCATGTGTTTGGCTTTATGGGCAGATTATCCCATTGGAGTTCAATTGGGATAACAGGAATGCACCAGGGATAATGCAAAGGCTCAGGAACTCCCCAGTACATATGCACACATCTTACCTTCCTCCTTGTAGCAGCATAATCCTCTTGATCTGGTTTTTGACCACGTACCTCCTGCGGTATTGACATGCATTCCCTAACCAAGTAGATATTGGAGCTATGACTTTCTTTTAGCTGGTTGCTACCTCCCCTCTGTCAGAGGGTACCACCCACTGCAGAATTGGCTGGAGGGACCATAATAGAATGTTTTGGCTGCTTTTTTTTGGACAGCTTAAACTAGGCAAGTGGAGCATATAGTGAAAGAGCATAGGCAGAGTGTTATTGTGCATTCACACATTTTGCATGAACTCGCATAAATGACTACAGCAGGAAAGGAACCAGCTCTTTTCTTTTAGGTTTGAAAGCCTAGAGTTCAAAAGTTTCAGACTACTCTGATGCACAGAGTACTCTCATGCCTCTGTTCAAATGAGCATGGAGACACAGAAACAACAACATATAGGGAAGACAAATCCCGCTCAATCGCTCCTTCAGCTACATACGCTTTGCGTGGTGTTTTAGCTCTCAAGATGACCTGGGCCTTGACGAAGTTACACACTGATCTGAAGACTGAGAAGTTTTCATTCACTACTTATAAAACTGCATGCAGTGAAGCAATGGTAATAAGCTATACATGTGTTCAGGTCCTCATCCCATCTGTGAATTAAATGAAACAATTTTTTCGGTCCCACTGGTGAGAGATAAATGATGCAAAAAGTAATTTTATGTAGTCTTGAAGAGTTGCCTGAGCTGTGAACTACTCTCTTGCTATTCTATCTTGCAACTCATAAAAAACCTAAAGCCTTCCTAAACAATTAATATTGCGGTATATTCTGTGTATTCTCCTTAACTTACACTGTACCCTCTGTGGACAAAATGCCTAAAACAGGATGTTCCACATGGTGGAATTTTAGAGTGAACCTGAACCTCTCTGTTCTGAAATAGTGTTTTTACCTTCCTATTTCTTGTGGTTGTGGTGGATCTTGTGGGATTTCATTTCACCTAAGCAATGTTTTATTTTAGTCCTATTAATATTAACTTGACATCCTGAGTTTCTTCCATTGTCAAAGCACTCTGGTTCTTCACTTAACAACGTGATCAATATGATTTTGAAAATTTCATTTGATCTAGTTTAGATTTTATAAAGCAGTACTAGTAATGCAGCTGATCACAAGTTATTCAGCTGCTGAACACAGTTAGCTGTATGATAGTTGAAAGGAACTGCCACAGGAATTAATTTTATATTCTCAGATTAGACATAGATGACTTTTCCATCAGTCTTCTGATTATTCTAATAATTGACATACATGCTACTGTCCTAAAGCAAAAAAATAAGCCCCCACCTCCCCTAAGGTTAAGAAGTGAAGTTGGCTTTGTCCTTTGGCAAAAAATGTCTAGTAGGATCCAACGGATTCGTCAACAATGTATGGATTTAAAGAAATCTTAACTGCAGAGTAATTTTTACAAAGTAAAGACAGTGGAATTAAACCCAGGATGGTTTTGACAAAATACATTGTTTATGTATTCTTTAGTTCTTTCAGAGTTCCACTCAGAAGTAGCAAAGATCAGTGGACCAAATACTCAATAAAGCCCAGAACATACAGCCTCCTGCCGCATTCAATGCTTGGCTCTTTTGTTGCTCTGTGAGGTGTCCATGGGCTACTCTTACCTTCCGGTGACTCAGCTTCTGCTTCCATCATCTCCACTTGAAAAGATCACTTCCTTTTTATTTTGAGTTTTATGGCTACTCTACACCTTGAATTTTGACCTTCATTTCTGCTTGATTGCTCTTAATTTATTGTGCCGCTGAAGTTCAACTACTTTACTGTTAAAATAGAGTGCCTTTTTATTCCCCTGTAAGGAGTGGGATCATGAATAATACCTTGGTTCCTAGATGGAGTTTCAGTGGATTTTCTACAAAATAAGACCCAGGAGTAATGTAAGGCTACTTTTGTTATTAATTCAGAATGATTCCTCTTGTATATTAAAACAAGAGTTGTTACTACACAAAAATACTACCAACAGAAAAAAAAAATTATTACTTATTCACAGATTAGCAAAAACTAAGTCAATAGTGTTTAAAACTTACAAGAGAAACTCAAGATAAATTCAGATAGTTTGATTAGGATTGCCGGGACTTTAAGAAAAACTCAACTCCCATTAGGTAGTAAGCCACTCTGAGCTACTTACTGCAGTTGACTGGATAGGAAGGGCTTGTGGATGAGGAAGGTGTGCTTAAAAAAAGAAGAAAGGCAGGATCTTGCTTGGGGGAAGAGGTAAGAGATTTGCACATGGTTTAGATGCTACAAAGTGGGAGAAAAAAAAATCTAGATGAGTAGACATACCTGCCAGGGAAAAATAAGAAAGTAAAATTATAGGAGTTCTAGCCCATCTTTACCTTACATAGATGCTGTGCAAAGCAACTAATTATCAGCCAAGTCCACAGAGAATTTTTATGAAAAAATGCAGATGAAACCTCTTTTTCTTGTGCTGCAAAATTACTTCTAAAGAAAATACAATTTTTGTTGCGCCACTCAGAGAGAAACTAAATGAGCAGGGTTCCTTCAATTTTCATTGCTAAAGTAAAATGGATGACCACCTTGCATTCTGCTTTCAAATAGAAACATAGCAATAATCACATCTGAAAAGTAAAGAAATTGCCCTAAAGTGTTTATAAAATATATTCTGATTAACTCATGGGTTAAATGTTAAAAATATCTACTTTAATTGTAAACAAAATCAATGTATCAAAATAGTTAAAGCCTGAAAATTAATATCAAGAAATAGCTTGGAATGAGTTGATCACAAGACTCCATAATATCTAAATGGATCTGCCATGTTTAATGCAGTGTTGACCAATGTGTAACTTGAATCGTTTGTAATAATCATGCTTTTGCTCTAAAATATTAGTGTTTAGCCAGGGCTTAATTAATTCACCCTATAGCTATACTATTTTTGCCTATGGCTTCCTTATATAAAAGGAAAAGATTCCATCATGCTATAGTGAGCCTAAAGATTTAATCCTTTGTTTCCAAATTTGAGTATCTATTATCAAGCATAAGGTTACGTGATCTTCTAAGGTTTGACCACTACGAGGTTTCTAAAGGTGGATTTAAATGTGTAAAATTCAACTTTTCTAAGCTGAATACCCGAAAAAGAGGACACTGGACTTTATGCTTCTAAAGATTTATAGGGACATCCGTACTGAGCAAAGAAGAAGAGTTCAGAGAACCCATCAATTGGTACCAAATGGGACAGGGATAGTTATCTAGTGCAGACTGATGCTGTCCAGAGACACATGCTTCCCTAAGCACACTGCCACATTGCTTTAGTCTTGGACTGATTTAGCAGCTATGGCTCAGTGCTCTACTGATTCAACTATACTACTTCTGGCTCTGATGCAAGATGGAAATGCTCCCACCTCCTTTCAGTTTAATTCCTGTCAAATTGCCAGCCCCCTCTTCAGTCTATGAAATTGTTATCCCCATCTCCGTCGAAAGACAGTGAAACTAGGACTTGTAGGAATCAGTAGCAACATTTATGAAAAGCAGGATACAGAAATTCTTATAATTGAAACGTGTTAAGCTTCTCTGAAAAGATAAGTAAATGGCATAAAAGTAAACAATATACGGACCTACCAGTATTTACCATATTTATGCTAAAGCTCATATAACTCATTCAGCCAGGGAGTAAAGAATTTGTCCTCTTTTTTAAAATATACTTGCTTTCTGCTTAAATCATTAGCATTGCATAGAACATGCTATTCTAATCAGCTTTGGTAGAATGCAAATAAAATACGCAGTTTCCTATTCTCTTTCTCATATTCCACCAATATCAATTTGCTAATTCACTCTGCTGGAATACCAGGTGTCCCATTGTGTAAAAATCTTTTTAGTCATAAGGTGAATGAAAAGTTCAATTTCCCATTACTATTTTTCCCATCGCTATTTTTCCCCATCATTTTGTATAGTATCATATTTTCCTTTGTGCTGTTCTTTCCCATAGTGTGCTTACGCAATAGCCCACCTGCAATGCATAACTAATGACATGCAAGGTGTTTCATTAGAGTGTGCCTGTTATGATATCCCCGCTTTGTAAACAGAAATGCCTTGTTTTCTCAGTTGCTTTAGTGATACTGATTACTTTCTTACTAGTTACAATTTATGGAAAATATTATCTCCTGTATCCCTCTTACAGGAGATACCAATGCTGTGACATCAGCACAGAAAGATCACTAGATACTATGCAGTAAAAGGTACAATAACCAGTGATTATACTCCCAAACTATTAAATAGCCATTTCTTGTCACAAGCTTATGTGGTCTCTGATTGTGAGTCCTGAGGTTCCTCTGTATGAATCTTACGTTTCTCTCCCCTGTCCCTCTCCAATTCTTTGCAGCAAAACCGTGCAGAGGAAAAGCTCTTCCAAAGTCAACCACAGCCAAAATAAGCTGTTGCTTTGTGTGTCTTGTTTTTACTGTGTTCCAACTGTACCGTGTGAAGGAAGGAGACAGATTTTAAATGAGGAACTTCAAGACCTTTATTTGAGCTAGAGATCCCTAAAATTTTGGTTAACATTTTCATTCACTTTGCAGTTTGTCAGCCTGAAAAGAATGGCTTGGGCCCTCAAATTGAGCTTGTTAGATTTGCAGAAAACACACAAGGGTTGTAAAGTGCAGAAAGTGCTGCTTAGGCTCCTGTACTCTCTTCCCCTTCTACAGGTATGCTAGGTATCACAAAAGACCAAAACCTTACTACAAACTTAAACTTCATGTACAAAGTGGGGATATCTAAGATAGCTGCCATCATCAAAGGTTTTATGAATATAGTAATATGAATTCTATTCAATGAAAGTATTTCATATTCCTAGAAAGTGAACCTTGATCTTTTAGGCCATTTCCTCAGACCACATTTTTTGACCCAAACACTTGCAAAAACTTATTACAGTGAATTCATGGGTTGAAGAACAGTGGAGAAACAGAGACACTGTCTGTGACCCTGCAGATACTGCCAGTATCTATATGACTGGAAAAGTGTTTGCATAGCTAAAATGTAATTCTATGGTGGAAGGAGATGAGGCTACTCAGGTTTCCATTAGAAGGGAATGCTAGATGGATAGGCATGGAGAAGGCAAACACAGATTTCCTAGGGTACATGCTCTGGGAGCCAGGGTGTCTGGCTCTGTCACATACCTGCCCTACAGAATACATGAGCCATCAATCTTCTGGATGTCTTCCAACACAGAGTTCAACCATTTCTTTCACTAACAGTGAAGAAAAAAACCCAGCAAACTAAACTACGCTGTCACTACTCTGTCTCCAATACGTTTTGTTTCTTTTTAGGCACCTTGGTGGCTAAAGACTTCCTTTCCATTTCTCTACAATTTCTTAGACAGAAATGCCAATAGAAATCTGTGTTTATTTTTAAAGAAGCTTTATTGATCTCTGCTCAGGCAGTTCTGAGAAACTACTTAGGAGTCAGATGGGAATGGTGCAACATGCTGGAAAATGGCATCACAATGGCCCTTTTGGCCTGCCCTTTACTGTCCACTACCAAGCCAACATAAGGGAAACAAGGGAGACAGATGGTACAATCCCAAAGTTCCTCATCCATGTCATATCTGCAGTCCAAAGACAACAACTTGCTTCTTCTGTTGTTCACCATGAGGCATTTTGTTAAGTATATTTCAACAAGTATCTCAAGAGATGGAAAACACACACCATAATCTTGCTCTGTGAATCCATCTACCTTAGTCTTTCATTTGTAGGGGTGAATGGATGACATTTCCAGCATTTTTCCCTAAGGAAAGAAGACAAAAGACACATTAGAAGACAAAAAGGACATTACAAGCAAGCTGCAAGCTGAGGAGGGTGTACAAAAATGAGTCAGGATAGTAGTCACTTTGGGCAGCATTATTCGCATGGACTATCAGGCACTAAATGATATAAAAACATGATCAGGAAAGAGTTCTGCTCCTACGTTATGGGTTATTACAATTCACTCATTAGAAAGGCTCTTTAATACTAGAGAAACCTGTTCAAATTTACACTTGTTATTATTATGATTATTATTCTAATTATTATTAATTCTTATTATTGCTGTCTTGCAATATTGTCTATCTGGCTCGGCTTGCTTATCCCTAATAATTAGCAAAGTGGCCTGGCTTCTACTTCATACAAACAAAGCACCAAAGAGCCTTGACAATCAATTTCTGAAGTGACTGAGCAGCAAAATTGCACAGCAAGCGTATATACTGAAATAGTGATGATTTGTATGCTTTTTAAATCACCCAGATAAAAAAAAAATTAAAAAGAAAAAGAGACTAACAATTCATCAGTTTTTCCATCAACTTAAGATGAGGAACTCAGGTTTGACCTACAGCGTGTCTGAATTTACAGACTTCTTCCTATCACTAACTAAAATTTTGCAAGCACAAAGTGATAAATGCATTCAGTACAAGAGAATGCATTGTTTTCTGTTCTAATAACTTTGTGGTGTCAGAGATTGCCTTTCAGGTGAAGGGTCAAAGAAGTGGGCTGATTATCTCAAGAAAATTCAGTTAAAGAAAAGTGTTTGTCATTAACTGAGGGCATTCCTTATTTGAGAGCAGCAAACAATGTTTTTCAGAGCTCAACAGTTGAACAAAACTGGCTGAACAATTAGAAGCACTTAAAAGTCCTTTGGGGTCAGTTAGACTCCATTACATTTTTGGTTCAGATGTTGCTTACTTTGGCTTATTAAGCTGTCCAGAATACTCCAGTAGCTTGAGAGTATGCCTTAACAACCTTAACATCTTAGTTCTTGTCTGATCTACAGGGAGACTGACGGTACTGCATATGGTAGTGCTCCAGAAATGGTAATTTCAGAGAAGCAAATTTCTACTCACTGTCTTCGAGTATTGTTCATCTTAAACTGTTCTGGATGAAGCAACCACTATTACATCAGAGAGAACAGAGATTACTATGCCAAATCCAGCTAACACTTTCATTTATAATATATTCTTGCAACATTGTCCTCTATGGCTTGCTGCAGTGATTCAGTATGTGAAAAGAACACAACTCTTGGGTGAAACGTTCTGCTGTTCTTGGGGAAATCCATTTCAGAGTCAAAATCACCCTTTCCCAAACAGAGCTCATACCGTACAAGACAGGATTCTACCCACACTCTGTCCCACTGAGCAGATACTGCCTTGCTGCGTTGCTTTGGCACTTCTTCCCAGGCTCAGACCTTGGCTCGAACAAAAAACTTGTAAATGATCCCATCTGAGGCAAATGTGCAGAAGGAGGCCTTACTTTCCACATTTAAGAAACTGTATTTTCTGCAGTCTTCACAATTTATCAGTATCAATGTACTATTGTGGGTGTCATGTCACATTTTTTTTTCAGTCAACAAAATGACTTGCTTGTTAGGTGGGCTCAGTTCACAATTTTGGAAGCCCAATTATGAAAAGACCTACTATGGTATTAGGGCTAATGTAATACCAATTGTGGAAAAAAAGTGGGTCTTTAAGACTTCTTATGTTAAGTCAAATTTTGCTCATCACTAAAGATTTTTCCTGCATAAAGGAGAAAATACTTGCCTGATTGAGCAAAGAGCAGACCAACATCACAGAGAAGGGGAATAGATGCATGAGGCTAGAACGTGCCAGTGAATTTCAGATAGTGTGAAGCAAATGAACAAATCAGTGCAACAGAGCAGAATGGAGGACTGCAGCTAAAAAGCCACTCTGTTACCTCAGGAAACAGGTGGCTCTTTAGAAAGAATGAGAAAAGACATAAATGCTCTTCATGAAGGAAGGAATATAGGGAACAGGTGTACCTGCAACACGGAATACAGAAGTGGAATTGCAAGTAGTATAAAAGCTGGCAAGGACTATGAACTGGGAGATAAGAAACTTGATTTTTGCACAGGAGACTAACAGCTAATAACAAGTCTGTTAACAGAGAAGTTAGGAACAGAAAAGGTTAAGCAGAAGAGGAGTTTGTCAATGAGTTTAGTTGGAACACAGGGAATCGGAGTTCAGTGATTTTTATTACTTCTTGTGGAATCTTTTGTTTTGTACATATAAATATTCAGAAAAACCTACTGGTCAGATCTCAGACAGAAGAACATTTTAACACGGTACCCATACGGATATATATGGAACTGGAAATATTGTCTAACACCTATTAGCTTATCTAAGAAAGTAAAATTCATTACTATTAATGAAGAATCTATAGAATTTATCCTGGGTCAACACAGAATTAAAAAGGCTTCTCCTCTTGTCAGTAAAACTGATGCTAACTAAGCATCGTGTATCAAATCACTAAACTAATGCTGAAGTGAAAAAACCTTCTTCATTTTAATTTCAATGAAAAAGGGATTGAGGAAAGAAAACTTGCAAGTGGAAAAAATAATAATTGGGGGGAAAGAATTACCATTACAATGCTTCTGAAATAATGTTCTAAACAAAGTATGTATAAAAATTAGAAGCCAAGATCTTCAGCTCTTGGAAACAATGTTGTTTTACACCACCTGAGAATCTGGCACCAACAGTAACAGAACAATCAGCCTCTTTCTTCCAAACACTGAATAGTTCTTACTACAGTACTATTATATTATAATATGACTAGGAAATGCTGCAAATGGATCTAATTATTATTATAATCCTAACATTATAATCTTGAAGTCCTTGTCAAATGTTATTTCCAAGACATAGAGAGATGTCCTACAGGCAGGAGAATTAAAATAAATAGATTAAATAATTTCCTACTGGCGAGATATCTTAAAAAGCTAATAGGTTTAGATTCCAGATTGGATTCTGTAGCAAAGATATTTGATTTGCTTGTCAAAATTTAAAGATCTTACAGTGCTCCATCAATCATTATGTATAAGATAGGTTAATAAGAAAAATCGAACTCAACAATTACAATCCAGACGAAATTTTGGCAATGTGTATTAACTAGGGGTCATGTAGGATTGTGCTTTTAGTCTCATGTTTTCAGTGGTCTTGGATGTATGTCTAGTTAGTACTAGTCCATATGCTCTACTGTTTCAGGTACACAATAATAGTTCTGTTTTAAAAAAATGGTGGCTTGCAGATCCACTGAACACTGAAATCCTCCCAAATTTGGATGACTGGATCTTATTTGCAATTAGTTGAGTGATAAGTATTGAAACCAATACAGACAAAATAAATGAATCACCGTCCGCACTGATAGGATTCTTCCAACCCCATCAGCTTGTTGTCACCTGATTTTAGAAAACCATCCTGATAATTTTCATGACCCATCTACTCCCTCTCCAAGCAAAGTTTCAGAATTGCTTCAGCTGTAAAGGGATGTTATGGTTCGAAATATATCACACTGGAAATAAGACCAGTCATTTAATTTGACCTTTGTGACATTTGAATAGTTTCCAGATGACTTCCAGACGACAACAGTGCCTCTTTGGAAGTAACTCTTGCCTGATTAAGGGAATCAAGTTATTTAAAAAAAAAAATTATCTCCAAGTGCATAAATATTATCATTCAGGTCAGTGGTGTTCCAGTATGAGCCAATGTCCCTTATCGTATATTATGTTGATAGTACTGCCATCTGTTAAACTTAAAAGCTTTCAAGAGAAGGAATATTCTATTAGCGAATAGTTTCTACTAGTGTACCACCTGCACTTCTGCTTGTGGAGCCTGACAAAAAATCACCTTTGATATCAGATGTCTCTCTAGAGTCTCGTTTGGTGGTGCTAAAGAGTCGGCGGTTCCTGTGGAATCTACTCCCTTCCCTGCCAGGGCACCTCTCACTCTGAGGGTGAAGACAGGGAAAGCACCCAATTCTCTCTGTGCTGTTGGAAAAGAAATATGGTGAAAGAATGGATGAAGAGTGGTAGTGGGAGCTATGAAGTTTGATCATTTCAACTGTGAAGTCATGCACAATCACCACAGATCTTGTCAGAGTGAGGATATTGTGTTCTCTTATCAACAGTGACTTAATGCTTCTGTGCATGCAAAAAAACACTCTTGCCCAGAGGCAGGCAATTCTTCGGACATGAACCATCTCACATCTGAAGTCCTGAAGACGGATCTTGCGTTTGTAATTGACCAGATACAATTCCAGACCATGAGCTCCTCCTGAGCAACCAGCAATCGGAGAGCAAGAGCCTTTCAAGATCGGTAGCTGGCTCTGTTTCTCCCTGTAACTCCTTGCTAGTGTTATGGTCACTAATATTGTTAGGAATGCTTAATGTTATTGATGAGCTTTGCTGTTAGTGACAGCAGGGGCCTGAACCTTGAACCTTACAGTGACAAGGTTGAATTCCCCACCCTGCCACAGACCTCTGCGAACTACTGTTAAATCACTTTCTGTGCTTCAGGTGCTAAGTTATGCAGTAGTTTTCCTGTTTCTCAAGCATTTTGCAAGGATACATGCCCTGGCATCAGTGAGAAAGTCAGGTATTTGTAAAGTTGAAGAGAAATGTGACTTGCTGCTGGTCAAAGGAAAAAAGACAGAAAGCAAATTATGTCTGAAGAGTCCTTAATGCATAAATTAACTGAGGAACAAGGTTGCTTTGACTATTTATTGTACAAGGGAAAAAGTTAATCATTTGTGCACTTTCTGAAATACAGGTGTAATTTTTTAATAAATTAATGATTAGTTATACTAATCAGCATAACATAAATTAGATGTATTGTCTGTGGTAAATGCTCTTGTACTCAAAATACTGTTACGAGTAAAGGGAGCATGCCATTTATTGCTTGTCCAATTAACATTTTCCACAGTCAAATACTTCAAATTATCCAATGCAAAAAAGCCTCATTAATAATACAGTCAAAGTCGTACAAAACAACTTTTCTTGCATTTATATATGCAAGTATATGTACAATTATATATTTATACATATACTTGTTCCAAATATTTACCCCTTGTCTGTGATGGTTTCCTCAATCTCATGTCCCATTCCACTTCATCACACATTTTCTGACCCCAGCCTGCTCCCTTCCCCTTGCTCCCAGGGAAGTGGTGAAAGCTGCCCCTACAGACCGCAGTATCCCCTGGGCTGTTTGTCCCTCGCAGGTACTGACAGTGAATGTCAGCCCCTTCCCCGGTGGCACTCACAGAGCTGGAGCTCAGACAGGCTGGGCAATGGCCACTTGGCCACAGGGCACCTGGTAAACCCAGCCCAGCCCTGCTCAGGCCAAGGGCAGCCCAGCCACCCCCAGGACCTGACACAGCTCAACACCTGCCCCCAGCAGTGGCAAATACAACCATGCTTACTGGGTAACAGTGTCATACTGTTAATTTAAAATAAATGAAGGGAAGCTATACACAATATGATTACTCTGTACTTAATTTCACACTGAGGAAAACTGACAAAACTGATGGGAAATAATTTTTTTAATAATATAGAGTCTGTTGAAATAATTGACTTCCTTCTAATTTCTTCTTTGAGAAAATGAACATTACGCATATTCTCATAATGTATTTCATAAATGATGAGTGATTCATGAAAGACCTGCCTGTGATGAAGAATTAAAAACATGCAACCACAGATTCAAATCTTAATTGAATGCTTTGTGTTTCCTAGTAATTTGATAATAAATCTTTCATCTTTTAGTGGTATAGGCTAATGTTAACAGAAAAATCATTCGGTTTTCAATAAAGAGGTCAGCTACACACTTCTGCTTCATTTCACCATATCCTGTGTTACACAAAATAGGTAACAAATATTTCTCACTTTTCTGCAGGTCTCCAGCAACACTATCTGATGACGATAGTCAGATCTGAAAAAGGACATTACTTATGCCTGAAAGGAGACACCAAATAAATAAGCCCTCTATTATTAAAGATTCACATAGTTATACAACTAATTGGTCTGAGAAATATGAATATCTTTTCTGCATTGTAAATTTAGGCCTTATTTTACCAGAGAAAGCCATTCCCATTCACTTGGCCATGAGGCACTTGTTAAAGCCAGCTCAGCCCAAGGCAAGCCCAAGGCCTGTGGCCTTCTGGTAGCAATGGCAAAACGATATTTACTGGGTTACAAACTGCACTCATCCTTCGGTGTTGACATCAGTGGAGGTGCAGCCTGAGAGGTACTGCCTTCCTCAAGGCAAGGGAATGTAGCACCACCGAAACCAATGGGTACCTGGAGAGGCTCTACTCCACAGTGCCTATTGCTGCACTGATGCATGGCAGAGGGATCATTACAGAAATGCTCTTACATGCAAAAAGTAAAATATTTCTGTTCCTATCAGATAATGTACATGGTTCATGGCTGTTGTGGTTTGGGCTGGGCTGGCCTGGCCCCTAAGATGAATGACAGGGGCTCACTTTTATCTCTCTCCCTTCAGAGAAGAGAGAGGGAGAATAGGAGAGACAGAGAGGGAGACTTATGAGTTGAAAAGAAACTAAGCTACTATAATGAAATAGCAATAAGAAAATAACAGTAAGAAAAAGATAATAATATTAATAAGAAAATAATGAAAAATATATATAAAACCATAATCCAGCTCCCGGGATGACGATCATGTCATCGGCAGGCACTGGGAAAGTCCCAGACTGGACTCAGCAACGGACATGAACTGGATTCTAGATCTGGATTCAGAAACACACGGATCAGGCTTAAAGGCAGAAGAAAAGACAGGGTCCTCCTTGTACCCCAGACACTGAAGAAAGAGGCTGACCCTTTGATCCCTCAGCTTTTGTTCTGAGCATGATGCAGATGGGATGGAATACCCTGTTGGTCAGTTTTGGGTCACCTGTCCTGTCCACTCCTCCCTGTAGGTGGGACCCCCCTATGCTCTTCCATTTCCGATCCTCCAACGGGGCTAATAGCAAAGTTAGCTGACCTTGGTTGTTATAGCAATAAGTGTAAGCAAGAGCCTCTGTACGTACCATTCCTTGTTATTAATTATAAATATCAGACATTATGATTCTGGAAGCAGACACTCTATGAAGAATATGCTGTTAATTTTAGAGAGTTAGAAGAAGCTTAACCAAAAAGTAAAATTACTGAACAGAAAATTGGTTCTGTTCCACCTTAAACCAGGATACTTGTGAAAAAGGTAAGTATACTTTGTCTTAAATGTGTTTGCCACTCAGCTTCCCAGCATTTTTTTCTAACAAAACATAAAGACCACTGATACAAACATTGCCTACATTTCAAGGGAAATAGTAGCACATTTTTGTTCTTTGAATTAAAACCCCTCCTTTTGTTTAAATCTTTGAGCTGCTTTGCTTAATCTATGACAATTCAATAATTATTTGCATACCATTGATTTTCTTCTAAAGCTAAAGTCATTAGACCTTTGGCTCACAGCCAGTTTTGCCAAACCTAGATGGATAGAAATCTTTGCATAAATTTTAATGATAGCCAGATTCCGACTCTGAAATTTTCTTCAGTTGTTGGATTGTCAAAATAAAATGCTGAACAAACATTCGTGTCTTGTATCATTACATTTATTGTTGAAAATTACTGGTCGATATTTGCTTGCACATTAACTAATAGCACTGACTATTTCACTGCACATACAATATTATAGTTAATAGCAATTGTGATGCCTCACACCACAATAAAAATTGGCCTCAAAAAAAATCAATAGATTCCCTGTTTTGTATCAGGGAGGACAGATGAACAATAAATCATGTATTTCGAACTGATTGTTCAGTCTGACAACATGGTACTCAGAATTACTTTGAATGATAGGTATGATTCACAGTAGAGTCAAATTCTAATATGAAATGCAATTCTGAGTGCCTTTGTTGTTTCTGTTTAGGGACAAGTCACTGCAGTAGTGTCTCAATTGATTTTCTGAGCCAAAGTGTATAATAAAAGTTTGGAGTTCACGCCACCAGTTTTCCCTGGTTGATGTCATTAGTGGATTGCTCAAGTTAGAGCAACATAATTTGACTCATGGTCTATCATGAATATGACATCGGACTCTGTGGCTTGAGACAAATAGAATATACATATGGAATAATAGAAAACTGATTTACCTAAATTAACAACCTTACGTTTCAAATATAAGCATTCTAAGGTTCTTTCACAAAGATGACACCAAGAAAAAAGACATCCACCAACACAATTCACCAAGCAGGTACGGCATGCAGGCTGTGACAGTAATCTTACATAAACACATCAAAATGGAATGGCTTTTGGCAACTGTTTAGACTGGAAAATATCACTGCATTTAAGGGAAGAGTTCTCTCAGTTTTACCATAATGACCCAAATACTGTTTTTATGATAGTTTAAACCCATTTTTTTTCCCGAGAAGATATATTAAGGATGCAATATCAATGATGTTTTAGCATGAAAAATTATCTTTATTCATACTCATTGCAGAAGAATCTCTTATCTTTTGTTATCTCAACAAATAATGGCTTGCTGTAAGACTAAAGCATTGGTTATCTTGTGCAAACGTTTCATACGTCACAAATTCAGCATGGATAATTGCTGAATATTCTTGACTGGTAATCCTCTCAGCACGTCCTTTCCAAGGACAATATCTTTCCTGCCTACGTATGTATTAGTCGGCACTGGAGCTTTGCTTCAAACTCACACTTTTTATTCCAGAAACATCTTTCTCTGTCCCAGAGCTGTATGGTGTACCAGCAAGTAATACCTGAAGTATAAAACTAGACCCTAAAACATTTGAGCTTTGTGATTTTCCATAGCAAAAACAATGTACAGAAAAATTCAAAATTACAGCCAAACAAAACCAAAGGCTAATACATATTTTATTGACTAGATATATTATACAGCCTTTTTAGTTTTTTATTTTTCCTGTCAGATAGAAGACCATGAGCACCTTGAGGTCTCAAAGTAGTTTGAGACATTACCTTACTCACACAATGTTATTAAAAAGGCATGTATAATAAACATTTCCAAAAATCAAAAACTATTAAAATTGACCCATGTAGGTTAAAGGACTATAATGCTTTTATTTTAGATGTTGAGATGCTAGTGGTGGAAACAAGCATCAAGGTAGAATGCAGATAAGAAGGAATTGTATGAAAGAGGTAATTTTGATAGATAAATGTTAAAATAAGAGAATCAGGAGAAATGAGAAAACAGGTGGTAAAGTAGTCTTTGTGAGTGTCTTAGATGAGTTGGAGCTTTGTAGGCAGAGAAAGGGAGAAAAGAAAAACAAACACATGGATATAGAGACGACATAATGGAAGAAATAGGAAGTATCTAGGAGAATGAAGTGCTAGGATACTGAGAAAGCGTAAAGAATCTGAAAAAAGAAAATGAACAGGGTCATGACAAGTCCCTTTTCTGTGTGTAGGATTTCCTGACAACCACAACACTGTGTGCCTGAAGACCAGTCTCAGCTGTGCGGCAATTATTGATGCTGGTTCAGTATGTACAGCCAATAAAGGCAGTGGATTATGGTTAATTTAAGGACAGTAATCAAATAGATTCTTATCACTGTGGTGAAGCAGCTTTTAGTGAAGGCTTGAATTTATTTGCCACATCAGTTTCTCATTGTTTCGCTGCTATCATTTAGCCAACATTTCAAACATTTTGTCTCATCTGTATTTCTTTGTATCATCTGTATATCATTGTCAGACTCACTAATTGGATGCTTTGAATATGCCTTTGCTTTACTCACAAGACAATTTATCATACATTTATATTTTTTCATCACAACCAATGAAAACGAGGAGAATTTTTAATCTTCATTTTTTTCACAATATTTCTTTTGCACTGGTGTCAACAACTTCATCAGCTGGAATTACAGACCAGTGAGGTTGATGATTTCTTATTAATTTTCTTAAAAAAAATTACTGGATTGCCAAATGCAATTGTTCAAATCATAATCAGATAAAGATCTGCTTTATTTTGCTATTTCAACCTATCACAAAAAAAAAACTCACAAGTGGAAAATTATTCCCCAACACAGGAAAACAAGTGGGGACTCCTCCAATAATTTCTTACTAAACAGACCCTGAAATAAAAGCGACTTCCCTGATGATATCCTCCAGACTTCTCACTTTATTCCCTGGGTCCAGAATCTGGAACTACTAGGAAACAGCTGTGCTATCAAAGCATTCCTGTACAGAGGTCTCAAACACATCAAAAATATCAAACTGGAACTGAATGTTCAGGAAAAATATTCTGAACAAGTACACCGCAAGCAAAAGTTAAAATGGCATTTTTATAGAAATGGGGGGATATTCCTATTTTGAAGGACCAGAAAATTTGCTGAGAAGCCAGTTGCAAATTGGGAAGAGCTAGTGGGTAGCAGCAAGTCTCTAAGAAGACATACTGCATACTACTTCTATTAGCAACTCGACACAAATGGAATAAAAATAAATAAAAATAAAAAACAAAAAATAAATAACCTATTCGGATTAAGGACATTATTTTCATTTTCATTAAACTAATTTTTACTGTAGGCTTCTGATGATGATGAGTGGCAGAAAGTCCTTTTACCCTGATGCATAGGAAATGGAAAATAAGAAAATGTGTGTATTTCTGGAAAGCAAATTATACACGGTTAAGGTATCTGCTTCAAAGAGCCAAATAAATTTTTTTCCTAATCTGTGATGTCCAAAACACTAAATAATCAGAAAAAAGAACTGGAATTCAATCAATTTTTTGAAAATCCATCAGATAGATATTGTATTTGCCACATCTTTCTATCTTTATGTTATTTCTACCATATTCTAGGGAAATATGTAATTTGTAATTAATAAAACCATATCAAGATCACAGAATCATGGAATTCACCTATTAACAGACCATTCTGTCAGTGATTTCCTGTAACTGAGCATCTCAAAGCCCATCCTTACGATCACAGGCTAACTCATTTTGGAAAGGGCCTCTGGAGGTCTGTCATCCAACCTCCAGCTCAAAGCAGGGTCAAATACAAGGTCATAGAGGCTGCTCAGGCCTTTGTCCAGGTTGGTCTTGAAACCCTCGAGGGATGGAGTTTGTGAAGTCTCTCTGGGTCTCCACTGCCTACCTGTCCACACAGGGAAAAAGTTTCTCAGTATGAAGAATGAAACTCTCTTGTTTCAACTAATGCCCATAGCCTCTCATTCTCCTGCCATGCGCTGCTGTAAAGATCCTGTATCTGCCTCCTCAGTGACCTCTCTGTCGGTATGGGCAGGCAGCTGTTAGGTCCCTCCACAGCTGTCTTTTCACCTTTTCAGGCTGAAGAAGCCCTGGCCCATCAGCCTCTCCTCACAGGGCAAGTGCTCCAGCCCCTGATCGTCTTGGAGGTCCTCTGCTAAACCTTGTCCAGTTTATTGGAATCTTTCTTGTATTGCTGTGCCCCAAACTGGATGTGGTCTAGATTTGATCCGTCGAGTGCAAGCAGAGCTGAATAATCCTTTCCTTCAATTTACCAGCTGTGCTCCTATTCATACAGCCCACGATGTTGCTGGCCATCTTGGCTGCCAGGGCAGGCTGCTGGCAAGAGCCCCAGAGCTTTTCCAGCAGAGCTGCTCCCCAGCCTGGCAGTCATCAGCCTATATTGTTACCATCAGTTCTTCCTTCAAAGGACCAGGACTTCTCATCTGACCTTGATTTTCATAAGGTTTCTTTTGGACCTTTCCTCAAGCCTGTCTAGATGTGTCTAGATGACAGCCCTGCCCTCAAGAACATCAAATGCTCATCCCAATTTTATGTCAGCTGAAAACTTGAGCATGCTACTCTATCACCTCCTCAGGTCATTGACAAATATATCAACCAGGACAGAATCCAGGATAACAACATTAGTATTCCACTTGTTACTGGCCTACAGTTAGAGTCGGACTTATTACATCACTCTCTGAGCCTAACCATCCAATCAGTTTTGTCCAACCATCCAGACCATAATGCCGTAATTTGAACACAAAAATATTGTGGAGGACAGTATCAAAAACTTTGATACAGTCAAGATAAATAACATCTGCCACTCTTTCCTAGTCCTAGACATTTCATCTTAGAAGGTAATCACAGAATCGTAGGGTTGGAAGGGACCTCTGGCGATCATCCAGTCCAAGGTCCCTGCCAGAGTAGGGTCACCTAAAGCAGGTTACACAGGAACGCATCTAGGCGGGTTTTGAATGTCTCCGGAGATGGAGACTCCACCACCTCTCTGGGCAGCCTGTGCCAGTGCTCTGCCACCCTCAAAGGAAAGAAGTTCCTCCTCGTGTTTAGGTGGAACTTCCTATGCTCAAGTTTGTGCCCATTACCTCTTGTCCTGTCCCCGGGCACCACTGAAAAGAGCCTGGTCCCATCCTCCTGGCACCCATCCTTTAAGTATTTATAACCGTTGATAAGATCCCCCCTCAGTCGTCTTTTTTCCAGACTGAAGAGATCCAAATCCTTCAGTTTTTCTTCATAAGAGAGGTGTTCCAATCCCCTAATCATCTTTGTAGCCCTTAATCAAACTGTTTAGGCATGATTTACCTTTGGTAAATCCATGATGACTATTCCCCATCACCACTATCTCCTTTATATTCCAAAGTAGATTGCTCCACGGGACTGAAGTGCAGCTGACCAGCCTGTAGTTCTCTGGGTTTATTACTTGGCCATTTTTCGAAATCTGTGTGACATTTACTTTTCTCCATTCATCAGAGTTGTCCCTGTCATTTCCATGCCCTTTCAAATATGACAGTGGCTTTGCAAGGACATTGTCCAGTTCCCTCATCATCCTTGGATGATCCCATGGACTTGCACTTGTCAAATTATCTCCCTGACTCAATCTTCACCCAATGCTGGTAGCCCTCCTCCTTGAACCCTGACACTAAGAGCAGGGGTTTGTGAGACACTGTAATGTAGTAGCAGAAACACTTCATGTTGTCCTTCATGTCCCTCGTAGATCTTGACTCTAACTGAACTTTGGTTTTCCTGACACCATCCCTTTGTGCCTGGACAGCTTTTCTAAATTCCTCCTTTGTAGTCTGTCCCTGCTTGCATCCCCAATATATAGCCTGTTTGCACCGTGGCTCAGTCATGAGTTCTCTGCCTTGCTCAGCAGTTTGCAGCTGAATTGCACAGCTGCAGACCAGAAGTCTTGCAGGACAATAATTTTATTGCACAAAAGTCTCCCTGGATTTCAATGGGACACATGCAACAATTCATCCTTCAACACCCCTACATTTTGTGTGTCTTCCTTTTATAATGTAGTCAGTCATCTAAAAAGATATCTTCAGAATCACTGAGCTGTGAGCAGCCAGGAGTATAGTTTACCTACGTAAGCTATAAGAACCCTGTTAACCTTTTACACGTAACAGAATTTTTGGGAAAAAAAGTGATAGAAAGTACTTTGCAATAATATGTGTTTTTAAGCAGGGTTCCAGAAAGTAAGCACCATGAATTCCAAGCATTCCTACTGAACAACACATGCACACAAACACCAAATAAATCAAAAAGAGGAGAAATAAAGCCTCCCTGTCAGTACTGTTCCCTGATAGGAGGAACAATATGAGCAATTTAACACCAAATTAGCTACTAGGAGAACCTAGTAGTTAATTCCTTAGACAGCAAATGGGAGGAGGGATGTAGCAATTATTCAACAGAGTCATATTTAAATAGATCTGAAAAGCATTAGTAATGTTTAAACTAATTTTGTCATTTTTGTGTAAAGAAATGTTGTGTAAGAAATTAGATTTCTCAGCTGACTGAGACACATTGTAGAGGCCAGAAAGCTAGGACAGAATAGGGACCTTTTTTGTATCACTAAGCACAAGAACAAGCACAGTATGGTCTGGCAGCCTTCGGAGCTCTCTGACAGACACTACTCCTTCAAGCACAGCAGCTAAGACAGGAAGATTCTCCTTTATTGTTTGAATGGCACAAAAATGCAAATATTTCCACTCTTTTCTCCACACTTTGGATGATGCGTTTTTGTCTAGAATGAAGTGAAAAGTATTGCACATTATACAAACAAAGTGAAAAAGGTTTTTTTTTATGCCATGTTAAATTTGATAGTTTTAGATGCTTCCTGACACACTAATCTACATGATTTATTATGGTAGGGAAGACAAATTCGGAGAGATGGAAAGAAATCCTAACAGCACATTTGTGCTAAGTCCACTGTTACCATACAAAGATAACAGTTTTTCCTAAGGAGGCTGTCTACACTGAGATAGGTTTAATCTAAAATTTAATATCAGCTTTTATGACTGAAAGAGAAAACCGAAATAAAACATGAGCATAAATGAAAGAAATTATACAAAAATTACTATAATTATGAACATCAAAGTTACTTATCAAAACTCCATCTTCTTTATGCTAATTATTTTCCCAACAGATTATTCTGAATAGGATGAAGCCATCTCAGTTATGAAAGAAAACTAGTGTTTTCCCGTTCCCTGATAATTAGTCATTCATATTTAGATAGCCTTCATTCACTGCTGCACAGGTGCCTCAACCTTTGCCACACAACGTTGAGCTGTATTTAAAGAAATACTCTTTGAATATTTCTAAAGGAATAATAAAAAACTGTATTAACAGCTTAATCACCCTGCATCTCTCCAAACAAGAGATCTGTCATGTGAAATTCATCCTTTTTGTCAAAAACATGCACAAAACAGTTCTGACAGAGTAAAATATGACAACGTTGTATCAGCAAGCCTGCTTCAGCAGCCCTGATAATTTAACGCCCTATTCAGCAGATACTCAATTTCCGTGGCTGCTGGCCATGAAGTTTCAGTGAACTTCTATGGGTTGGCACCTGCAAAGCTTAAATCCAATTCAATAAACATAAATTCCTGCCTTCCTCATTGCAGATATGTTAACTGCTGACTACGGCTATGACTCTCCAGCAAAAGCATGTCCTATTCACATAGGACTCCTATATATAGAAGTCAGCATTATATGTCCATCAGACTTACAAATCTATGTTGGGATAGACCACAACTAATGACATATACGTGGGAGGAAAGTCCATGAGGAATGATGGAAACACAGATGTGCTCAGAAATGTCAACAGGAAAAAGGTTCTGTGATCAATGTATTCCCATCTGTCGGGGCTCTGAAAAGGTTATTTACTTACGGTTATAATAAACACTAGAAACAATTTTACAAAAAAAACCCTAACAAATAACAAAACACTCCTCCACTCCCCAAAAAGTCTTCTGAGCTACCTGCTACTTGACCTCATGGGTAAAGCAATTCACCTGCATAATCTATTCATTGTCCCATGAGCCAGGATCGTCTAATGGAGAGCTACTGCTAGGATGCTACACCGCGTCAACCATAATGCACCTTACTCTCTCACTGACACTGATTGGTGCATCACAACTGACTCAGGCTAGGCAGGGAGTTTACATAAGATTCATTAAAGGAAGAATGCTTCTAAATGCCAGGATGCCTTGTTTTGCCATTGCAGTCACAAAACAACTCAAAATCTCAAATCTGAGATCAGAAATATCTAAAGAGCACAGTTCAACGTTCCCATGGAAAACTGTCATGAGATATCTGATTCATAAGAAGAATTTCATCATTTTTACTCTTTAAACCAATTCAGGAGTAAAATCCAATGAAATAACCAATGAGATAGCAGCCTGCTATTTCAATAAGCTCCTTAAATGAGCATTATGTGTGAACATAAAAAGAAATTGCCAACTGTCAATAAAATAAATATAATTGGTTTGCTGCTGGAATGAGTCGGAGGAGTTTTCTTCTACCATTTATTTAATGCAGATTTTTGAATTCTGTTAGTCCTGTTCAACAGTGTGTGCAGGGTACAGGTTTTATGGTAGCAGACAGAATTTAAATTAGCTTCAAAACAAGCTGATTTGAAAGCTAGAAACTACCGTGAAAAAGCAGGAAATTTGGCATGAACTAACTAGCCATGTAGAAATAAAAATTGACTTGTAGCACTGATCAATTTATGTAGCCAAACTTTCACAAAGACCCTAATGAAACATTGCTACAAGCATCTGTATTTCAGACGACCCAAAACAGCACCCATTCAAGAGGTGAGAGGAGTTCCTGTTAACAGAACTCCCATAACCTTAAAGCCGGGAAACAAAGTATGGCATGAGTTACTTCCTTTGCTAGCAAATATTTAAAGGGATGAGAGATTTATGTGCTATTACTAAACTGGTCCAGTTTGATCTGCTTAAGGGAAGTATATAATTTTTGAATATAGTTATTTTTATTATACCTCTAAACAGAAGGACCACTTTTATTCAATTCCAGTACACAATTTGATCCTTACACACCGATTTACGCTTCCTTCTTGATCATTCCAGTGTCGCATGCCCAGCTACTAAAAGTTGAATGACCAGGAGAGGAGAAGTAGAAGTGCGGAGAGTTGTACACCAGGAATGCTGAGCCACGATTGTTCTCTAGAAGATGTTTATCTATCTGTTTTGGCCAAGATATATTGTCTTGCCAATAGCTGTTTGTCCATCTGAAACCTTTCATTGATCAGTTCATATCATGTCAAACTAGGAATCATAGAATCATAGAATGGTTCAAGTTGGAAGAGAATTTAAAGACGATTTAATTCCAACCTCCCTACCATGGGCAGGGACACCTTCCACTAGACCATGTTGCTCCAGGCCCCATCCAACCTGGCCTTGAACACTTCCAGGGATGGGGCATCCACAGCTTCCCTGGGTGACCTGTTCCACTGCCTCACTGCCCTCACAATATAGAATTTCTTCCTAATATCTAGTCTAAATTTCCTCTCTTTCAGTTTAAAACCTTTACCCCTTGTCCTATCACTACATTTCCTCAGGCCCCCTTTAGGTACTGGAAGGCCGCTATAAGATCTCCTTGCAGCCTTCTCTTCTCCAGGCTGAACAACACCAACTCTCTCGGCCTGTCTTCATAGGAGAGGTGCTCCAGCCCTCTGATCACCTTTGTGTCCCTCCTCTGCACCCATTCCAACAGGTCCATGTCCTTCTTGTGCTGATGGCTCCAGAGCTGGACACAGTACTCCAGGTGGGGTCTCACCAGAGCAGAGCAGAGGGGCAGAATCAACTCCCTCAACCTACTGACCATACTTGACGCAGCCGAGGAGGCGGTTAGTTTTCTGAGCTGTGAGTGCACATTGCTGGCTCATGTTGAGCTTCTCGTCCACCAGCACCCCCAAGTCCTTCTCCTCAGGGCTGTTTTCAAGCCATTCTCCGCCCAGCCTGTTTTTGTGCTTGGCGTTGCCGTGACTCAGGTGCAGGACCTTGCACTTGGCCTGGTTGAACTTCATGAGGTTTGCACCAGCCCACCTCTCAAGCCTGTCCAGGTCCCTCTGGATGGCATCCCTTCCTTCCAGCGTGTCAACCGTGCCACACAGCTTGGTGTCGTCAGCAAACTTGCGGAGGGTGCACTCAATCCCACTGTCCATGTTTAATAGGAAATCACTGGAACAATAGGAATAAAGGGAAGGACTTGAGCATGAGAAGGGAGCTAGGAGAGAAAAGAAGAAAATAGAATAACAGCACACTGCCAATACTCAAGTGCAAACTGGTGACAAAGCAGCAGGAGGAAGACACAAGAGGAAGAAAAAATCAGAAGGGAGGAAAATATAGGAAGTCAATATCTCAGATACCTTCTTACTGTCGTTTGACATGGATGTCTCTTCACTCCTTCCTATTGACTAATTTCCGCTGACTTCAGGGGGCTTGCACAGTATTCTTCTAACACAGTGAAGGAGGGTAGGAGTTAAATAAGGACAGTGTATAAGGTATGGAGACAGCAATCAAGTTTAAAACAGAAAATTTAAGACACTCTATGGATTTGCTCAATAACATAGATAACATTAATATAGATATCCGCAGGTACAACTGAATTTGAAGTTCATTATACTAAATCACTAATAACTAGAAATTAAAAACTGTAATGTTAGCTCATATTAACTTTAACTGGAAATTCTAGTTCCCCAAAACCTGTCTATCTTCCTGTCTGTACACAGTAACCTGCCTTTATTTTAGATCTCAACAAGAAAGATCAAAGTGCTCTTGCAGGGGAAAAATATTGTACAAGGAGTCTGTGATCTACATAATGGTTAATCTAGGTGTATGCCTCTGTAACATGGATGTTGTGTGATTGCTATTTAGTCAATATATATAGAGTCAATGTATAGTTAGGAGATGTACATGTAGTCAAAGCATATTAATCTTGAGTATATCTATAGTGTATTGTCTTGTTCAATTGAAATATTAAATACACCTGTTCAGGAACTGTAGATCTATTAATATGATAAGAATACTAGAGTGCATTGTCCAAGGGACTCTTCAAAGCTAAGTCCGTATTCCAGTCCTGACTGCTGTCATTGATTGAGAAATCTGTATTTTGACCAAGACCCTAGAAGAATACCAGTGATCTTAGAGATGGTAAACCTCACCATGGATGGGATTTGCACATCATGCTGTGCCTTGACCATAGGTCCATTTCTTACCATATCTCAGGGTTCACAGAATCAGAAATAGGATTTTATAACTGGCTATCACCTTTTTTGGGTTACTAATTAATAGTTATCTGCTTTGCAAGAGCTTGTGCATTTTTATGGGATGTGAAAAGAACTGGTGCCTTCTCAGTGCAAAACAGCCCTTGAGCTTCTCGCTATACATAGAAGGAAGATTTGACCTCTGTCTCTGTGTTAGTAATCTGAACAAATCTAACTGCAAACCATTTAGGATATATGCTATGTGGAAGTTATCACTAAAAACTACTGCTATTGCATTTTTTCCAACCCTCCTACCCAGCAAGATGAACTCGTACTGTGAATTGCACATCCACAGTACACTTCTGCGCGGCACACACAGTCATATGGAACTGTAGCAAATAGTGCAGTGGGATATTTTTGGAACTGGGAAAACCCCTCCATTTTCCATAATGCAATAAAATATACCACTGCTTGAACTTCAGTGAAAAATTCACAACCAGCCCTTCAGTCTGTCTTTTTTTTTTAAACTGTTGGAAAATGAACAGCATGCTGAAGCTCCGTTCTTACTGTTTTTCCTTGCTAATTTGGCCTCATTTCACAAGTGTAGACTGCTTGTGCCAAGATTTTATAAGCTGCTTTTTCTTTCTCTCTCCACTGTGCCAATAAAAGTGTTTTTCATTTGAAGTCTTATATTTATTACTTTCAGTGTCACTTAAAGGAATAAATCTATCATGGAGTAAAGTGCAAGTCAATAAAGTAATGTACATACATCAAGCAAATTTTTACCAGCTAAGGTACTATGGTACAGATAATAGAATTCTTTGAAATATACTGTAAGGTAACATTCTTAACTGTAACTGTAAATTCTGCAGTGAGCCAACAGAAGTGTGCTTTTACACTCTTATAAAGGTCAGTTTTTAAATACCTTAAGATGCCTTAGCCTGTTTTAACCTCATCCCTATAGAATTGCTCCTTTGAATTAAATGGGAAATACATTTTATCTATTTTTCCTTCAAAAATACAGAAAAAAAATCTGTATAGTTAGTAGAGCTTCCACAGAATATCAGCAATGAAGACCTCTAGCTCCTAGTAGCCTCAGACTTACTGAAACTGTATGGTTACATAAAATAATTATCTGGAAGGTAGTCGTAGAAGTAAAATAGATACCCACAGCCAATTATGCAGTGTATCCTCTCCTATTTATCTGGACTGCCCACTGTAAGCCAGAATGAGCAGTGTTCGCGATAGAACCTTACCTTATCAGAGCAATCCTTTGACTACCTAGCGCAGTTGGCAGGAAGGTTTAACTTCATTTTTTTTCAAATGGTTTGCCGAGAAATTAAAAAGCCCAGACAGCAAAGGGATCCATTTGGTGGACTTAGGTCTCAGTGTGTGGGCTGAGTGGTTGGCTAGACAACCTTCTGGCTGGCTTCTGTCAAAAATTTTGATGGAACCATTAAGTTGTCCATGGGAACACAATACCATCTGTAGTGGGCTTTACAAGTGTATTAAAAAATAGGCAGATGAATACGCATACATACACATATTTTTCTCAAGTATTATTATGATTGGGCAGATTCACCTCAATTTATTACCATTGGCAGGCAGGAACTTTCTGTTCATTTTTGCTTAGAACCTCTTAGAGTTTTCTTTAAAATAGTACATAAGGAATGGTATGCAAGACTTGGATATTGCAAACAGCTTCCCTGACATGGCCATATGTCCACGCCACACCACACTGATTTCAGGCTTCTGGTTACGCTGTGAATCAGTAACTTTCAAATCAAATTTGCTCAGTTCCCATGCAAAATGGTGTTTTGTTTGGATTTTATTACTACCAGTTCTGTCAGAACATCCTTAAATCTGAAAGCCAAGCTACTTTTTTTTTCCCAGCTCCTGTGTTTTCCAGTAGAAATGAAGTCTCTGATGGCCTGATTTCACCCCTGCTTCACTTGGTACTAGCGTTATCCCCGATGAAGGCTTCAACCTGTGCAATTCCACAGAAGGTGAGAGAAATGAGATTACAGATATAAAGCCAAATATATTATGGCAATGGATTTCCACAGCTGCAACAGTGTATCAAAATCAAAACAAACTTCAAAATTCTGGAAATAGCACATGAGAAAGTAAGAACTGATGACTAGATGTAAACCACCCTCCTTTTGGATCGGTATGAAGATCAGAAAAAAAGAAACCACACACCTTGCAACATTTGCTTCCATTAGATGTGCAACAGGATCACATAAAGCAAAACCAGAAGTCCTTTTCCTCAGTCACTTTTCTGATAAATTTTTAGTAACATTTTTTGTAGTTTGACAATGATCTTTGCATGTTCATCAGTTGTTTTTCTCTAGAGCGTTTAACACAGGGCCACTCTTAGTACAGAATATACTTTATGCTGTTACCATTTCTAGTCTTTCTGAAGTCTTCAGGTTTTATAGACGGAGTTTATTTGTGCAAATGACATGCTGCAGAAGGTCTGTAAGTACAGTATACAATTCTTTTTAAAAAAATAATATTCTTTTCACTGGTTAGCATTATGGTAAGAGCTGAGGTAGGGAAGTGACTACAGATACATGAATACTGAGCAGCTAAATTACAAATATTGTAAATATTGAGATTTTTTTCAACATTGAAGACAATAGAAAAACAGAACTGTTTTTACTGCCTTATCTACCAGCTGAAGAAGTTGCCAGGACTTCTGATAGTCCTGATGATGTCCCAGCAACAAACAGGTTAGAAGACTAATTACCAGCCAACCCAAATGGCAGAAGAAAACAGACATTTTCCTCTTTCAGGAGAAGGGAGGATGATTAATTTGCAGGTGAAAATTATCAAAACAGATAATGCTGCTCTAATATTGTGCTTCAACTATGACAGTGAAGCACAATGCACTAGCAAAGACAATCGACATAAATTGCTAGTAATAAAAAAGAAGAAAAAAGATCCTCAGAGTCTCTTTACAAGCAGATACTCATCAGCTCTTTGCTGGAACGATTTGTGCTCAGCATTATTATTTGTGCTGCTCAGTTACCCAGAAGCTCTGATCGTTATTGTTGCTACCTTTGCTAGTATGATCTAGAAGGAAATCATGCCTGCCTCAAATAGCAGAATAATTAAAAAAGAAAACATAGATAACCAATGTCAGGTAAGTACTGTTAACCTTACTTTACTGAATGGGATCTGAAGAACTACTAGATACGTTACAGGATTGTGGAAAAATTGGAAATGAAGCCCTTCTCAAAGCTTGACCTTGGTGACAAAACTACCCTTTCTCATTAACTTTTCACTTAACTATTGATAGAATGAGACTGACAACTAAACCAGGACAACAGCTGTATCTGTTCTTCTTCTGAATGCTAACATACTGCTATTACACCCTGGGGAGCTAGGTATCCAGTTGGCTGGTTACACATTTTTTTAATTACTTGTTCCCATATGAACTCACTTCCTAAGCCTTCACTTCAGAATAGGGGAGTTTCAGATATTACTAAGGTTAGGCTTTGGTTAACAATCAGAATAGAATAAAATTTATGCAGTGCTACTGGCTTGCTACTGGTTGCACATGCTGTCTCAAAACTTCCATCCGATGACACCAGCTTACAGACAAACAGCAGCCCTCCTGACTTAGAGAAATAGCCTTCTGTAGTGGATATAAGATGTTCAAACTTTGAAATAGGCACATAGTTATTTGTCGAAATATCTGACACCCATCTTGACAACTGTTCCTGAATTCTGACCTTAAATGCAAGTAATAACACTCAGCTTTGTGAGCTGACACTGTGTGAGTGAACTTCAGAGAAGTAAATATGCAGAGATAAGCAAGTGAGGAGGGTGAAAGGTAATAGAAACTGTGACAGAAGGAGATAATCGAAATAGGAACTAATTAGGGTCAGGTTTTCAGTAACTATTGTGGCCTGAAATATACACTTTGGACATTATGTCTAGGCAAATTGAAAACAAGAAAGACAAGAGAAAGTCAAATCTCTCTGCCCAGCACAACACATGTGCAGCAGACCTTCAGGACCTCAGCAGCATGCTCCAGTTCCGGGATGTACTTGGAGGGGAAACGTGAAGGATAGTCTAACCCGGCATCTGCAACATTCGCCCTGCAGGCTGTGATGCTTTTAAAGCGCTGGAGCACAGATTGCTGAGGAGAGACACAGGCTGAAGAGAGCACATCCCTAATCCGCATTTCAACCCTCAGATTCCAGACTGTGTTCCCTTAGACTAAAAGTTCTCCAGAAAAGAGCTACATACACTGTCAATCCCAACGCAATTTTATTTTCTTATAGGATCTGCCCGTTACCACACTCCTGCAACTGTTGTCTGAGTTTAATCTTTTTCATAATGTTGTTCCCTGAATTTGGCCACTGGCAAGGGTAGAGGCTCAAAAACTGTCATTCACTCCTGGGAGGAAGAAGTCCACTTGTTTTGATTTTTCTTAGTAGGTCACTCCAGTACAGTGTTCAACTTCAGATTAAATACTTCACTTTCAGTATGAACTAGAAGTAAGATATTATTGATCAGATCTGAAATGAAGACAAACCTCTGCATTTGGACACGTACAATGTTGTTATTGTAATTATTGGTTTTGAATCTTCTCATTTACATTTCATTTTAGGATTTCTAGGTGGAAAAATTAGGCTGTTCATCTGGAGGGAACATTCTGCTTTCTGATCAAGTCTATTTCAAATTGTCAAAATTAAATCCACAGCATGCAGAGAAGCCTGTGTTCCAGAAAAGCACCTTCCCTAACTCAAGTACTTTTAATGACCATTTAGTTCACCTTTGTTCTCTTCCTCTATTTCACAAAGATGACGTGAGTAATGATTATTATATTAGCTCTGGTACCATGAATGCTACAGCAGACTTGCAGCATAATTCTCTTCCTCCTCAGGGAATTGATATTTTTATTCACAGCACAAGAAAACCTAGTTTGTGGACAGAATATTTTCCCCCACTTCTTTTTCTTTATTTGTTTTTTTGATGCAATAAATTGATTAGATAGACTAGACAGTAGTTTCATAATCCTGTTCTGAGCCTACCAGAATTAATTACTGTTCACATAATGCTACTCAGGAAGTATGTTTTAAAAAGCAGAATACTCATTATGGCATAATCTTCAAGGATGCCATCCCCATGGTATAATTCCCAACGGTTATAGGGACGGATGCTTGCATATTGCAAAAGGGCAAGATAGTTAGCAGGTGTGGAGTTATTCAGTAACGCCAGTTGGTGCAACATGTGGTCCTGTGTGAGGTTGTCATACCATTGTTCTTCTCCTCCATTAGATCAGATTTCACCTGCCCTGGCTGCAAGTATCAGTGTTATGCCAATGAGCGCAGATGAGGCTAAACAGCCACAGAATGGATCTGAGCCCACTGAAATGAGTTACAGCATTTCCACTGGCTTCATGACACCTTGTGTCTGGCCTTCAGTGTGGTCCTTTGCACAAAATTTAAGACAGTTTTGATCCAATTCCCTTGCCTCAAATAATCCAAAATACATAAAAACCGAAAATGTATCTCTCTGGAGACTACAGACCTACTAGCTCATTTGCTGTTTAGTAAGCAGTTCTCAGCATCCACAACTGAATTAACTTGAGGGTTGCACTTACAGACTGCAAAATTGGGGTTTTCTCTTTGTCTTGTTCAGCTTACTTTGAATATTGCACTTTTATCTGGCCTGTCCCTCAACTAAAGAAGAAGAAACCCTCAGATTTTGTTAATGCACAAGCACAGAACAGCTTCCATAAAGAAATTAATAGAACACTCAAACTGTCTTTGTGATGGGTAAATTTATTGCCTAGACCAATGCCGAAGGGTTTTCTCTCACAAAACTCTCTAAGCCCTAAAAGTTAGCCAGTGATGACTCAAGTCCTTTCTATTACTACAGCCTCACTGAGTTTCTCAAGTTGATCAGTGAGTCAATAATGACACCTAAGTAGTAGTACAAAAGTACATTTTGTAAGTAGTACAAAAATTCTGAATGTGGCATCCAAGGCATTGCTGAGGATGATTCGTTAGGATGATCCTCCAACAGACTGACTTAACAAGTTCAGAAAACCATTTCAGTCCTCCAGTTACAGAAATAAACATATCTAGACCCTAAGCTCGACACTTGAGAAACCTTTTTCTAGATCTTCTTACAAAGTCACAACAATTTCTTACTTTGCTATTTCTTATACAGACAAGTGATCATACTTATCCTTATACAGACCTTGTTATTGTCCTTGCAGGTTTTTTTTTGTTACACTAAACAAACATTTGAAGATGATACTAAGGCAACATTCGGAAAAGCATACACACAGTCTTCTTTTTGGTCACAAATACAGACAAAAAAAACATTGAAGTACATCAGTGTTTATATTCCTTTACCGCTTTTGTTTCCTACCTTGCATCTGTAGAAATACACTTTAAAGCACACCCACTGCAGACCTGAAGAACTATATAGCTATTAAAGACTGAAACACATTAATAGCATTGGAAGGGGTAGGGCAGACAAATCACTATTAAAGGAGAAGTGGTTGCCACAGTAGTGGTGTATAGCTAAATGTGACAAGATATTCAGAAGCTATTAAACTGGTGTTGTATCATATTCAATAAAGTAAAGTTAGCCAGTGATGACTCATGTCCTTTCCATCACAACTTAATAGATGGATACAGAAATCATATTGATTTTTCATGGATAAGCAAGTAGATCTGTGATCTGAAAATTCGATGAAATATAAATTATGGAACATGGACCACATGTGATGATCTCATAACAGGGTGAAAAGTCCATTACTTGGAGAAAGTATGCTAAACGGCAAAAGTTTATTTTGACACAATATCACAGCAGGGATTTTTTCTGTTAAATATGGGTTGGCAAACTTCTTGTGGTTAGGACTCTTTGAAGCCTTGACTCTAACCATAGAAAGCTTTAATGTGGAATACGTAATTTGTCATAAAATGAAAAGTGTCAACGTGAAAGTAGTAATATGGAAAGTGCAACTTATAGTCAATGCCACAGAATGAAGAAATATAAGAGAAAAAACTTTTGCTGTTTTTAAATGAGAACTTGTCAATCATCTTCCAGGTTCATTGCAATTAGAATCATTAGGTGAAAACTGATTTTACCAAAAGAGATTTTCCACATAATAGTTTCCCCTGAGTTTACTTTGTGGGTTTTTTTTCAACCAATATGCCTGCACAGATTGATGTTTCTAATAAAGATTTGTTGCTACAAAATAAATTTTCTTGTTTATAAAGCAAAAGGAAAACCTTTCAAACTTGTAACTCAAATAGTTTTTTTAACCAGAAATTAAGAACTTTTCCAAAGTTACTTTAGCCAGCTTCTATCATAACTACCATGATGTTTTATTAATAAGGGCCTGAAGATGCAAGCAGATCCTTGTGGTTATTAGTTCGTATGCCACACAGTCAGATCAAAAAACTTAAAGAAGGAAGAGTACGCAACCATCAGAAATGTAAGTGTACAGGTCATTCAGAGGTCAAAAAGATGCAAAAATGGAGTTCAACGTTCTTTCCTGAACTCTGCAAACTGGTTTGAGAAGTCAATGAGGAGCTTTTTCAACCTTTGAAAACAGAGCATGCTCTCCTTAAGCTCTGCGTTTCTCATTTCTCACAGTTTCAGTTCTCTTCCATTCACGCCCCCAGAAGATGGCAGTGTGGGACTCCTCAGGAAAAGCTGAGTAGAAGGGTAACTTTTTTGTCGAATTACCATCAGCAATGCTTTTTTTTTAAATAAAATTTGTGCCATGAATTTATTCACATTCATTACAAAGGAATACATCCCTTTCCAGAAGGCTTCCTTCCATTCCCCAGGACCTTGGACATTTCAGCTACCCAAACCCTCAACATGCATTCACATTGCGGGAGCATCAGCGAAGATCTTTGTGGAATATGACTTTTAGTACTTCACATCTCCCAGATACTCATCCCAAATTAAAGCAGACCACACAATTAAGTCCTGCCTTCCCTGCAAGATTACCAACAATTTTGGACAGATCATGATAGGACATGATTGTCCCATGGAGGACAATCACAGATATAGCTCCATGAGGTCATGGCAGCCTGGGAAATTCTCTTAGATGTTTGGGAACAGTTCAGTGCCACCATGTCAGTCGAGATCAATAAAGCCCCTGAAAAGATACTGAGTTTGTATTATTTGTAGAAAGAAGATTTCCAAGTCTTGGGTCACTCAATTCAGCAGCAAGTCTCTCATGGCCCTCAAGGCAAGTAGGGCAAGATCTGCAGCACAAGATCTGCTCAGAGAACAGAAACAAACACCTTGTATATGTGAAATGGTCGTCTTCTTCCATTGTGTGAGCCAGTGCAGGCGGGACACGGGAAAAACCACAAAACTATGGATGAAAGTCAAAGAACAACTTCAATCTTGATACTGCATGGATTGGGTAATCTCCGAAGCAGCACCCAGGTAGAGGCAGGCAAGCAGGGGACGCAGGCACTGTAGAGCGAGAGAGAGTCCTTATTAGCGAGAGAGTCCTTGTTAGCAAGAGCGCGCACGGACTCCCTGTTCTTGCCGGTATTTCAAGGGTCCAAGCAGGCATAGTTTTCCCACTGTGCTTTGATCTTCTTCAACAACAGGCCAGGATTCTCAAGCTGCTAAATAAGGTGTCCCTGAGTCCATCGCAGACTTATGTTATCTAAGTGGAAGTGTTCTGCTTGCAAGCACATAAGACTGAATAACAATTAGTGTGATATATGTGTTTTCCAGTACCCCAGGTGCAAGTCACTTGAGCATGTTTACAACCCTCCTCGCTGTTGCCTATCTTCCATTATTTTCCCACATTCATCTATGGCAAAATAACCTTATATTTTCAGTGCTTTTCTAAAGGATTATTCTGTTATTAACATTCTCTCTCTACAGAGAAGAAAAGGAACCATGTGTAGAGAATTGCATGCAACAAATGTTGGTGGAATAGAAGCTGTAAGAACAAAGAAGGATAAAATAAAGATAAAGCAGTATCCAGAGGAAAAGATTAAACTAGTGAGAGGTCATGGTATGTTGAAGTGGACTTATCATCAAGAGTGGGAAATTTAGTACTACCCTGAAGAATACAAAATATTTAAATAAGGTACATGAAAGAAAGAAAAATCAAGAAATCCCTGGATAAAACTGGATGGTTCTATTTGGAGTGGGATTGCTCAATTTCAGTGCGAGCCAGGAGAACAGACTAATCTCATGTAAAAATCTAGGAATGAGGAAAAGGAGAATCTACAAAGAAAGGAGAGGAAAATAGCCTGATATTCATATTTTGGGGGAAATAATAAGAGATAGAAATAAGAAAGTAGTAATTATGCATTTACAAGCAGAAAGGTGCTATCCTGCCACCATCCCCTGCTCCAAACAGGTACACTCTTGATCCTTTAATAGTTTGGTTAGTTATTTGTGTGGTAAGGTTTTAGTTTTTCAAAAAAACCTAAGCCAAGACAGACGACAACAACAACAAAATTCCAAACACTGAAAAAAGGCACAACTACCTACCATTAACCACTTGTCTAAAGTTAAGCTAGGAAGTCATGGCAATCCAACATTGACAATTCTATCAGCTATATCACTAAAACTCTTCAAATTTCAGCAAAAAGTTGGATACATGCACCGTGTGAAATGATCAATTTTATTTTTTTTCATTTTTATGACTGAAGCAGCTTGTATAGAACACAGGAATTGGTAGGTTTTTGCATTTTTTTGAGACAGATAACTAATGCTTACAGCGCTCAATGATTTTCTAGCTATCATCACTGTACTTGGATAGTGGGGAATATTATACTTTAATATGTAATATATATATATATACACATATAGAATACATAATAATATTCTCTAACTCTTGATGCAGTTTGGAGATCCCTGAAAACTAAGTATTAAAAAAGGTTGGTTTTCCTATTGAAACAATCATAAATTAAACAACTCCAACAGAACAGAGATTTTGTCCATAATGTGGTCTTTCAAAGATGAATGATAAGGGTTTCTCTTGCTGCTTTTAGGTATAATTTCAATTTGCATGAGCAGTTCTACTAGTCTGATGCTTTGCAAATTGTACAAACAAGTTGTACAAACCTGTACAAAGCTAATAGGCAACAAAAACTTATTCTATTGCAACTTTTAGACATTTTTGTTATTTTTTAATATAATTATTTATTCCATTTTCTTTCGTTGAACTCTGAAAAGTAACTAGCTTTTCTTGTTGGGTAAGTAGCATACTCAGATCACCAAAACACTTGTTAGCAGGATTTTGGGAAAGAAGAGAATCCATACACACTCAGAGACTAATTAAGTGGCTTTGGGAAGTTGATCCTAAAAGGATAAGAGTAATCCTTAATTTGCTTGCCTGTGGACTAGCCACATGATGGAAGCTTTGCCAGTATGACTGTCTCCACAGTTTCACTACATACATTCCCTAATATCTGAGTTGTTCTACAGCCTGTTTACAAAACTAAACATATGAGTTTACACCACATACAGTAGAAGGGCCATGTGACTTCAGAAAGAACAATAAATGTTCAAATCAGTTTTCTGCAGTGGGTTTCCTCCAAGAGGACATGAAGCATTTTCCAACCCATCCCCTCATAGACACAGCATGTCATTTGACATTCAGCTCTAGTTAGCTGAAGGCATTCCAAGTTTGGAAACTCATGAAGCCATGGGTCAATTTATGCAATATAGCATTTGACAAGAATCATTTTAACGAGCAGATATCCTTAAGGTATTCCCCATATTTTAAATCAGAGTATGTATTGCATAAGCTTATTACATACAGCTTTCATTGTGGCATGTGTAACCAGCATTCTTAGCATGCCAGTACTTGTTTTTGCCTAGGTTTGGCTAAGACAAAATCCCCCAGATGTTTGTTTTTGAAGTAGTATCCTGGTTAGTATATCCTCTTGCAATAAAAATAACCTTTGCCAAATGTTTTCTAGGAACAGAATAATCTCCTCTTTCCTTCTATAAAGCTATACACTTCTTTTCAGGCTTTTTCTAATCAAACTTTTCATATAGGAATTCATAGTTCTAGAATTTCTAGATTTCTTTTTGTGCTGCAGATGTCAGCAGCTCTCTTTCCTTCCTCCTTGAGCAAAACCTTCTGCAGTTGAAACAACTGAAGCTTTATTTCAACGATGTAGTCTCATGAGATTATTCAGTCTTCTCTATAAATACGAAGTCAAATCTATGGATTAGACTTTCTAGAGAGGATAATTTTGTATTTCATGCATGTTATCCATTAAACTAGCTGCTGCTGGGTGTTTTCTGTGGGGATTAACTCTTCCCTCCCTGTCCCCCAGGTGGCTCTCTTCAGGAGGTTGTAGGGAGAAGAGGATGAAATGAAAGAAGGTAAATGGAACGATTTAGGATCAGTAGCATGTTCAAACAGCATCAGTTGCCAAAGCTCAGTTTTGGACAGAAGCATGAGAGCCAAGTCTTCAGAGTTCCCGGCATCCCCAACATTGATTAGTTCTCATTGGGAATGCATGAACAGTACTTACAACTGGCATTCCTCCTTCTGCAAGGTAGGGAGGATCTTAAATAGCTTAGCTTGTGAAAAGAGATACCAGTATATGTGTCTAGAAGAAAATGAGTTCTGATTCCTGCTGAATCAGCCACCTTATCGCTGCAGAGCTGAATTAGCAACAATCGACATCTGCAACTGAATTAATCCCAGCTCTCCAGGAATTAGAACCATGAAACAGCGAGGAGTCGCTGACACCCTGTTACCACCATCTGATAGTTATGAGGCCACGGTAGTTCTCTCTGTTAAAGAGAGATCTATGACAAAGCTACCCCTTACTAGAGAAGCAACCCCTCAAGGCATAGGTAGCTTTAATAAACCTTGCATCTAGAAAATACCACGAGAGTTCTCTTTTGTTCAAGAGAACGAATCCATGGAGATAACTGTTTTAGTGTTAGGTTAGAATAGCAGTATGGCAATTGGTTTAACTTCTTCCAGAGCTTTAGCCTCACAGCTCATTTGATTTCAGTCAGAGAACTAGATCACGTTAATGAGCCATACTGTCTAGTCTTTCAAATGAAATGCCAAATGGCCAGTAAACAGGGCAGGGGACACCATAGGTATAACAATGTAGGATATGAATGACAGGCAATTATCTTACTGCACAAATACTGAGCATTTTCCTTAATTGGAGCACCAAAGGTTAGGTATGTTTGAACTAACAAGTCTACGCTTTTCCAGGTTTTGCCTTATTTGCAGCTAGCTACCAGCTGAACTCCAACTTTTTCTCCACCCCACCGCATTACTCTTTCTCAAGCTGTGTTTATACATGCAACCCATCTTCATTACAGAAACATTTTAATTTTAAACTTTATCTAGACACAAAAAGCACAAATGTACACAAATGTGAAACACGGGCTGCCCAGGAAGAAAGGCTGAGATCCAGCTGCCCTGGGATCCAGTTGCCAGCAGCTGAACCAGAAAGACGGTAGGCCAGAAATCTGGAATCTTACAGGAACACAATTACTTACCACCCCTTCTGGTTCCAGTAAGGGGCAGCTTTCAGGAGCTTCTGATTTGCAGGACTTCTGGTTGGAACAGAGCTAGAGCTGTGAAGGACGATTTTGTGCAGGAAATGTGTGTGTGTGTGTGTGTTGGGGGGGTGGTGGTGGGAGGAATGAAGGGGAGGACACAGGTGGCAAGGGCAACAGCCCCTAACAGTTAGTCCTCAGTATTGAAGCCTGAGAATTAGGATGATGGGGGACTTTTCATGGAGGGGAATTAAAGATCTGAGCCACTGGATGTGAAGTCCTTAGTCATTATCCTTCGGTTTCCTGAGGTTCTAACCTGTTGTTAGACTACAGACTTCAGGGCCCGAGACCTTGGCCTCTTTCTCCTCAAAGCTGGGCCAGAGAAGTCATACTCCAAAGTATCATCCAGGTTATCCTCTCCCAAGCCTAAGTAGAGCTCTTTCTTAGTGGAAGCTTGGACTTAAGTGACAGAATTTGAACAGATCTGGTTCCTGCCCTGAGGATGTCACAGCTGGAAGGTAATGTAAAAGTTCCATGCTATGAACCTCTGCAAGGTCAACAAGGAAATGCAGGTCAGAGATTCAGGGATTTCTTATTTCACTTTCTGTCCCAAGGAGACAGGCTTTGCCAACCTGAAAGTTCAAGCAAGGTTAGGAAACACTGACTACGTAGTACTAGAGTAAGCTAACCTTCTTGTGTCAGGGCTCCTCTTCTAAGGAACTGGGGAGTGGCTCTTAAAGAAGGATAACACTCTTCTTCAGGAACCATATTTTTATTTTGAGGTATTCTAAGTAATATTGTTAGTTCTGGCAAGAAAGGATCAGAAGGGCAACAAGAAAAACTTGAAATGTCAGCTTCTAATGAACAAGTACAACAGCCTCTGAAGCCATACAAGACAATCTTGCTCCAGTATATTTCTGATGTCCCTTTCCCTTCGCTCTTGCATTTCTGCTTCAGTTGGTCATGGTTCAATAGCTTACAGTCCCCACAGTTCAGCCAGCAGAGGTGCAAGAAATCACCTCTGTGCACACACTCTTGTATCGCACTGTGAGTGTGCCCAGCCTGACCTCAAGCATACTTTGGTCTGCTTGGTCTGCAAGATACCCTCTTTCACTCCCTCTGTATCGTAGGCAAACACATTGGGCAGGCTGGCTAAGAGATGTGACCTGACTATCCAGACCAGGAGGAACAGACTCAAACAGCTACTTATATGAGGTAGACTTTGGATAACAAATTGCCAGCATCAATGTTGCCTCTTTCTTCTGCTTGGAAGAGGCAGAAGCAGGCACGCTACAAACCTCATAACACAAAGCTGTAAGCGTGGTGAAAGGTCTTGCTAACTAATTGCAGGATCTGATCAGAACACATTAGGAAACAGAACAAGGTAGTGAAATAAAAGTGGGTTGGTTGGTTGGTTGGTTGGTTGGTTGGTTGGTTTGTTTTCTACTCGAACGCTGATTTTCATTAGAGTTACTTAAGTCGTTAAAAAGTTGAGACGTTGTCAAAAGCAAACACTGTGTGAGAGGCAGCACTCCTTGTTCTACTTAAGCAACACCAAGTCTTTCCCACAGGGAAAGAGAGAAGACATCCCTACCCCTTGCAGATGCCAAAGTACTCTCACCTCTGCGGCTGACATGTAGATCCCATGTCTCAGCATTAGGAGGCAGCAGAACCTGAAAAGGAAAATAGGTTTATGGGTGAATTGGGATGAAAAACAAAGGTGTGGCAGGGAGCAAAGTTCTGCACATGGCCATATTGTTTCTGTTAGGAGGGGATGAGGACTAAGCAGTACTACAGAGATGCTTTCACAGTATTACAGGGCTTACGGAACATGATTCTGGTTTCTCAGGAGGAGCAAGAATGAGCTACAGGCCTCAGTATCAGCAGTTAGGGAAGCCTAATGTTCTAAGAACAGGGTTGAGGCAGGGTAATGTTGCAGGATACTTGCAGTAACACTCTGTGGGAAAGCAATGGAAGATCGACGAGGAGGATTGTAAATATGCTCAAGTGACTTGCACCTGGGGTACTGGAAAACACATATATCACACTAATTGTTATTCAGTCTCGGGTGCTTGCAAGAAAAACACTTGTACTTAGATAACATAAGTCTGTGATGGACTCAGGGACACCTTATCTAGCTGCTTGAGAATCCTGGCCTGTTGTTGAAGAAGATCAAAGCACGGTGGGAAAACTATGCCTGTTTGAACCCTTTTAAATACCAGCTAGAACAGGGAGTCCGCGCGCGCTCTTGCTAACAAGGACTCTCTCACTGCCAAGGACTCTTGCTAACAAGGACTCTCTCTCGCGCCGCGGTGCCTGAGGTCCCTGCTTGCCTGCCTCTGCCCGGGTGCTGCTTCGGAGATTCTCCAGTCTGTGAGGTATCGAGATTAAATTTGTTCTTTGCTTTCCATCCGTGGTTTGTGGTTGTTCCTGCGTCCTGCCTGCATCAGCTCACACACACTCATAGAATTATCAAATTAGGATAACAGGATAAGGAGTAGAGGAACAGAATAAGCATTGGTAGAGCTGAGAAAAACAGAAATGCATTGCAAGAAAGTGCTTAAAAGGAAACATCACTACATCCTCAAAAATAACACATGATGCTCACTTAGTCTCCAACAGCCTAGAGGAACCACTTCTGTTGGTAGGCACAAATACCTCCAATGGTAAGAAGAAACTGCAAAATACAACCCACAACTCAGGTTCCACAGGGAAAGGAAGGATCCTGAGACAGTCAGGCAGCCTTTACTGCTGAGCAGACCTAACAGTCATCAACATTTACTGGCTACCACATCTTCTTTGAATCACATTTTCTTTTCAAATGTCTGAAAGCGGCTGGGAAGGGAAGAATGGGTATGTTGGCCTGGCAGTCATGCTTTGAGAAAAAGATACCATTTTTAGGATAAAATAGCACTACGACTAAAGAAGCACAAGATAAATTCTGTACTCCCTCTCACGTGGTTGCTGATTCACGAAAGCGCTTGATCAACCCTCCTAGCTGTCCTCCTTGATCTGTTCTTACAGTAGTGAAGCGTAAGCAGTGAAAACAAGGTCTGAAAAAATTGATGAGTGACTTTCAAGACATTTCTGAAGAAATTTGCTGCCTAGAAAGTCTATAGAAAATTCCAGACCGCAAAGATTTTGATAAAATACATGAGCACAAAATAAGACTAGACCATCACAAACGTCACAACAAAAATGAAATGTGCAGTGCATTTTTCATGCGGATACAGTGGCAAGGTTTACATAAATACTGCTGGTACCTGTAACACATAGAGATCCTAGCATCCAAATGAGGTCCTGGCATGGTCTCTGGTATGCAGGGCAAACAGGGTAACATGGTGAAAGCATAATATTAATCGTGATACTTTTAGTCTCACAAATTTGCTACAGGATATCTGATGAACACTAATAACCAGGATTTAAGTTCTCATTCAGGCACATCAAGGAAAGATATACAGGTGCTTGTGCTCACCCAAAGATACAACTTAGTTTCCTCCAGTAGAGGCCACCTGGGCATATGTCTTAAGAGAATATTGCTGTGCACTTGCTGCTTCCCCTGAGAGGACAGAGAAAGAAGGAGCCAGAAATTTGACTCAGCTGTGAATTCTGGTGAGCCACTATTTTTACCCAAAAAGATGAATTTTCTAGCAACAGTTGTTTTCAATTACCTCCTTGCCTTGAATGTGTTTTCATAATAAAGCTATAAAGTTGTCAAAATGCTCATCTTGGCAGCTTAAAACACGACTTACTATCTCGGTTTGGGACAGAACTGCTGCTCACTTAGTGTTTTGTATCTGGTTTGAGAATCAGGCTTAATTAACACGCAGAGTTTCATTCTACCGATTAATCTGATCCAAACCCAAGAAACATTAATAAATTGGGTCTGTAGCCATGAAGATTTTGCTTGAAGAACTAGCTTTAATGGGAATTTAAGGGGGTGGGGTGGGGGTGGGGGAGGGGCATGTTATTTTAATAGATACAAGATATCACAGTTTAAGAATGCTTAAAAAATGTGTGAACTTACAATTTTTGTGCTAGTATGTAAAAAATATCCTGTGGCCTTTAAGAAACCCTGTTCACCTAAAATGCTTTGTTCATTTTTTATTTTTTTTAAAGCTGCTTCTGCTATATGTTACATCTAAATGGATTATAATTGAGGGAAATTAAATTACTTTGGTCCTCCTTGGCAGAACTCGGCGTAACTGTCAGTCACCCCGCATTGCACTTACAGCCACAGCGGCATTTTGCACTGTGCAATGCATCACTATGCAGAAACGTCTGAGTTAGCGCTGAATTAGCTGGCTTCAGAGCTGGCCAGATTGAGGTGGGAACAGTGCCATTCTAACCAGGGTATTGCAATTCAAGCCAGGGCACCGTGCTGGCCCCGGCTACACAGGCCGCTAACTCGCAGGTAGCTCGGGAATTTCGAAGCGGCACCGTGTTGTGCATGCTAGACGTACATTTTTAGACCGACTCGCATTAACTTTGTGTGTGTTTGGTACCTCAGATACTGCTAAAGGGGGGTGAAGAAAGCTTAACATTTCTCTAATCCCCTCCTGTAGTATACATCTTCTCAAATGCTTTTAGCATCTGTATTGAATTCTTTTCCATAACTGCAAAATTTAAAAAAATATAAAATACTATTATAGTCCCAAGAAAATTGGCAGAGGAAGCTAAGTACCTTAAACTGTTTTTGGAAGCCAATGAGATATCAAATTGATGGAGCTCTAGCAAAGTTATTTAATAAATTATCCGTGTGCAAGCCCTTCAGTGCGTATGGTAAATGTAAAAAATTCTTTTCTCCTCCTACTTTCAGCTGTACACCAGGGCAGCTTTAGAGACTGCATCATCTAGGCTCACGGGCAAATGGCAGAACAATTTTAGATATGAGGGGGAAAACTGAAAAGAAAATTAAAATAATCATTGCTGAGAAATGAACCAACCAAACAGCTGTAACTCAGATTTTAAACAGTACTTCATGAAAGTGAAGTATACAGCACTGCCGCTTTGATGAATGGTAAAATAGAGGAACTCTTAAGCCACCCCAAAGGGCAACTATTCCAACTTAATTTCCTTTTTTCCCTTTCTAGGCTTGTTTGAAAATTGATTAGTGATACTAAATAGTAACCTTGCTTTATGATTGGCCAAATCTGGTCTTTAAAGTGTTTAAAAAGGAGCAAAGAGAAACACATCAGCATTTAGAGATCATACTTAGTCGCAAATTCATAGGCTTAATACCATGAAGTTATCCAATGCTTTAAATACCTTATGGAACAAAAGCCCTCAAGCTTACCCTTTTTCTTCTGTGATGAGGCAAATAATTTGGCTTAGACTAAAACTTACCTTAGATAAGTACCTAGCCCCAATTTGAAGACAGCAATATTTTGAAAGCTTTTTGTTCAGCTAAACTATCCTCTTCCTAAGTTTTTTTTTTTTTCCAGATTAGGAAATAAAACCTTGCAAATGTGGCAAAACCATGATGCCAGAGAAAAGACAGTCCACCTTTCAAAGAGTTGCTTCGTGGACATACCAGATATCAGGATTTTGCAATAATCGTTTTACAAACTAGAAGCTATTTATATTCTGGGTACCAGAACTTCGAAATAGGCACTGCTATTTTTTTTAGTTGTAAAGCAATTATTGTAATTTGTTAAAATTCTACATTGCTCAGTCACTTCACAACGCAACCATGTCTTTTGCACAGCTCTGAGATGGGACATACATTGAGGATGAAACTACAGTATCAACAGAGTAAATGTATTATAAAGACCATAAACCCAGTCCCAGCAGCGAGTCCTGTTTCCATCATTTAGAAGGCCCAGATGAACAAGTGCAGATTCTGCAGTTGCCAGGTCGGGGAAGCAATTATTTTTAACTTAAAGAGAAATCACCATTTCCTGAAAAAAAGAAATAGACTTCAACTATTAAAAGGGAGAGGGAGAAGTAGACAGATTAATATGTATCTTCTTAGCTGGTGTGAATTGGCACTGGTAAGCTCCTCAGTATCACAGGGCTCTGTGTTTTCTTTCTGCAGGAAAGAAAGCAGCAAGTGGCTGAAAATAAGATGAAGACAAGCCTGGAAATTTTGCAGATAATTAGGAAAATGCAGTTTGGTCTCAACAAAACTGCACTTATTCTTTTTTCTTTTTTTTTCTTTTCCCTGAAAGAGTTGTGTGATGAGAAGTGCAGCAAAGATCAGCAGAATGCCAGGAACAGTCACTGGATATACAATTTTGGCTAATAAACCAGCATAAAGCATGTCCAAAAAGTGCTGAGTAGTTTACTAGAGGCAGAATTTGTTTTGTTTCCCTCTGCATGCTGTTAATTCCACTAGAAACTAGAGAGTTTCTTTAGCTATGTGAATATATGGCGATTTCATTTTAACATGGCTTTAGGAGCTGGCAAGCTAACAAACGTTTGCAAAGGCGTAAGAAAAAGAAAGAAGAATTTTTTCAGTGTCTATGGCTGGTATTCAATGTAAGATCCCCACCACTTTGGAGGGTTTCATCCCTTACTGTCCATATGTAATTTCTAGGATGCTAGGAGACTTTACACTCTGGAAAACTTGTAACATCTTTCTAATTTTCCCCACCTCCCTTGGCTGGACATCACTTGAGATCCAAGAAAATTCAGACAAACTTGAACTCATATTTGCAATACAGGAGTAGGTTAAAAACATATAGAGCTGAAAGGCTTTTATTACCAAATAAGTTTTTAAATTCTCATTGTATTCATTATAGTTTTTGGTCATGCTCTTCTCTTTCTGCATACCATCAGCTTTACATGAAGAAAAGGCTGAATCTCAGATGCCATGGAGATTTCAGGTAACTTCTCCATTTCAGACTGTATTGCTCCGAATGGCTAATTATAGATCACAGCTCAATTTACGTATAGATTTAGAAAAAAAATTAGTTATTGGCTTGGAAGCCTAAAACACACATGGAAAAATAGATGTATCGGTCAAACAAGTAAAGATCTCTGCTATTAAATTGAAAAAGTTGGTAGCAAAACACATCAGTGCTTGAAATAATTTCCCATTGCTACTTATAAACGGCAAGCTTTCTTTTAGTAAGAAACTGATCTCAAGTATCTTTAAGGCAGCTAGGAAATCCATGAAGTGTTTTAAAATCCATAGTAATCTGAGATGTATTGACTTCAAAACCTGGCTACAAACATGCAAAGGGAAAATGACTTACCAATATGCCATATAGATATGATCTCCATCTGAGTTCTGAGAAAGAAGTTGACTGGCAAACCACCAAATAATTTGCATACAAGATGTCCTTTAAACCTATCTATAATGATCTGTCCTATTTAAAAACAAAGCGTTCACAAGTACACAAGTAATAAAAGACATCTACAAACTGTATTTGCAGAAAAAAACTCAACAACATGACTCTGAAGAACAAAGTCTTCAAAGCGGCCCTTTGAAGAGGTCCAAAAGAATTACCACAACGGATTTTCAGATCAACAGTAATGTGAATTTGACAACTGTATCTTCTAGGGCAGTGAGAAAAAGGGACTTTCCTGTATATATACATACATATTTATACATTTTTTTAGTTTGGCAACAGTACGTTTGCATTCTTGCCAGGGAAAACACACACCAGGGAAGTCTATAAAGCCTTTAAGATATGAAATCCACACGGGCCTGGGGTCTCCATCACGTTCACCAGCCGGGAAGAGAGCTACAAACCCCGAATGACCCGGCAGCGTGGGGGGCTTGCTAGCCGCCCCCTCCGAGCCCCCCTGAGTCCGGGGCGCAAAGTGACAGCCCCGACGGGGGCGGGCCGGCTCCCTCCGCCGGGCACCGGCGCCCTTTTGCCGCTCTCTGCCCGCTCCGCCGCCGCCGGCCGGGAGGGACGGACGATGCCGGGCACTGCTCCTCAGCCCACCCGAAACCGGGCTGGCCCGGGTGTCTGTTCCCGCGTTCCCGGCGCCCCCCGCAACCCCGGCTGCCCCCTGGGGTCTCCCCCCGCACCCGTCCCGCCCCCACGGAGGGGCTGGGGCTGGGGCAGGGTCCTGCCGCCGTCGGGGCCTGCCGGGGGGCGGCGGGGGGCGGTGCGGGGGCGGTCCTGGCCGCCCGCCTGGGCCAGCCCTCGTCGGGGGGAGCAGATATAGGCAGGGCGGCGGGGCGGAGGGGAGGCGGTGGCGGGCAGCGGAGCGGAGTCGAGCCGGGCGAGAGCCCCCTTCCCCGCCGGCGGGCATCGGCCTGCCCTGAGTGCTCGCAGCGCTTCTCGGCGGGGAGCCGGCAAGCGGGGTCGCCGCCATGGGGTCCGGAGGAGGGCTGGGGCTGGGGCTGGCGCTGGTGGCCGCTGTCGTGCTGTGCGGGACCGGGGGGGTCGCCGGGCGCGTCCTCAGCGGTGAGTGCGCGGGGCCGGTGTGCGGCGCGGCGGGGCGGGAGAGGGGGCGGTTCGGCTACCGGTCCCGGTGCGGCGAGTCAGAGCTCAGGGGAGCAGGAGCCACGGAGGGGAAGGAGCGGGGACCAAACCCACTCGTTAGGTGACCCGCGTGTCGGAGGCGGGCTGTGGAACGGGGTGCCGAGCCCCCCCGGCGGCGGCCGCAGCGAGCGAGCGGGGGCCCGGCGGGGCTTGCCGGGGGCCAGCGCACCCCTCGGAGCTGGAAGGGACTCTCGTTTTGGGGCTTCGGGGGCAGAAAGCTTGGCTGTCAAACTTCTGCAGCAGCCTCAAGTCAGTTCCTGCTCGTGCGGTGTTGTCTCGGACTGGCGGATTTCTAGATTTCGTTGCCTGCGTAATGTAGCTCCCGTTTAATCGTTTAAAAAGATAAAGCAGGGACTTGCTAGAGTCTGTCTGAGGAGTAGTTATACACTGAGATTTCTTTGCATCTCTATAGGAATGTTTCTTCTTTGTACTGTAGTTGGGAGGAAAAAGCAAACTCTTAAGAGCATACGGCATAAGTAGTTCTGTTATGTGTGGCTATATCTACAAGCCTCAAACGCAAGAGGAAGACAATACTTCAGAAATCTATATCTAACATTGGAGCTTTGGTTTAATTTAAGAGATGTACCATCCCATTGTGTATTTCTAGCACACAGGTGCAGCTCAGAAGCTATTAAATTTAATGAAAAGGCTATTTCTAATTGCACTTTGTGGCAAACCCCTTATCTAGAGCTAACAGGCTCTTGGAGGCATGTTGGGTGTGCAAGCACATCCATACATTTATCTTGAAACCAAGATTTACACACTTGACTGCACTTGTTAACAAGTTACGTGTGTAAATCTCTGTATATGCAGGCAGGAACGTGTCTCTGTACAAACTGATTCCAGAAAAATGCAAATTATTTGGATACAATTGTTTCAGAGGCTGTAGAAGCAGCATGTCAAGAAAACTTCTTTGTAGTTTTTTTGATAGCAAACACTTGGTTGCTGAATTAAGGTAACTTTCTTACTTGCTGATGGAGTACAGTCACTGACCATTTTGGTGATGTCTTATTTGAAGCAAATTCATGTGCAGAACTGAAATGTGCTGTTGGGCTTTTGGTGAAACTCTAGCTTCCAGGAAGCAATAGCTAAGTAGCAGTACTTCCAACACTTTGCAAAAGGTTGCCTGGTGAAGTGTACACTGAAATATTTCATCTGCCTCTCTTATATTGTGAATTGTACAGTCATATATGATACAGCAAAGCTCTTAGTTTAACAATTTGTGTGAATACTATATAACACTTTGTTATTTTAAGGAATAGTGAAGATTATTCATCCATGAGATGCATTTTGCATTAGCAGTCTCAGTACAGGAGCCCATGTGTGGCTGAGGAAACCCAATCTTCTAGCTGAAGCTTCTGCATTTAAGAGACCCATGTAGCGAACTGAGTTGAGTTTCAGCTTTTAAAAAAATGTGTAATAGGTGTATACTGCTTAGTCAGACTGTTCCTAGATGCATATAAGGCTTTGGGGTTTTGGAAGAATACAGGCACTACCCCATATTTTCCTGAAGCATTTCAGAGCATGTGATGAGTCTCATGTCACTGTATGCAGCTAATACTTGGCTGGTAGAACACAGGAGAGGATTGAAGGCACTTAGAGAGGGAACCATTTATGTATTATCAGGTGTATTAGCTGAAGTTGTATTCATTAGATAAAGAGTCTCTAGACAGTAACAGCCAAAGACATTTAGTATGCCTGTGCCAGAATATTCTCATGTACTGTCAAGAGAACTCTTCCCCCCCACCCCCCGCAAGGACCACGCCTCTATCCTGCCACATGCACACGGATCTAGGTCTAGTACTGGTAGTATTTTGGCATTTTTTCAAACAAGCAATAGTACTAATTGGATTATTGGACAGTGTGTGCTGTCCGTCTGACTTCCATCTAGCTTGTCTGTCTATCTTGTATAAGAACTAACAGTTTGGACTTAAAGAGGTTTACATTTAAAATCATAAGTCTACATCTTAAACCTGTTTCTGAAAAATTGCTAATTTGTACTTCAGTCATGATAATCTGCAATAAATGGAATCTCACTACTTTCATTCCAAATAAGTTAAATATATAATTCCTATCACCCACATAAAAACCATTCATGAAACTGACTTGAGTGCTCATTGGACCTTGTGGAAAGATTCCCATTTACTGCAGTAAGTTTGCAGAAGACCTAGCAATAATTGCAAAATTGCAACCATTTTGACCACAGGGTCAAGAGGGCAGAGAAGGAAGGATCTACCTTTTCAGAATGCCATTTCCTTAGGTAAAGGGTTTTTGTTTCTTTTTCCAAGTATGTTAATTTTCCTAGGATATAATTAAAATGAATATTTGCATCAAACAGTTCACATGTAGGTGTTGTTTCTTTGTCATCTTTAATTTGGGAATTGTTAAAGAGAAGTAATCCAAATGCTTTCTAATTTTTAATGTAGTTAGATGGATGTTTTGTGAGCAGTGCTCCTAGCCTCCATATCAGAATATCTAGTGTTGCCACAGAATTGATTCTTAAAGAAAAAAAAATAAATCAAAGCAGGCTCAGGAGAAACTGCTGAGTCTGCCTTGCTGCCCCATGACATCATGAAGAACACGAAGTGATGATAATGCAGTTTGCAAAGATGCAATTACTTTAAGTATCTATTGGGCAGGAAAGATGCAAGCTAATCTTATTACTAATCATTTAACTGCCTATGCATTAATCATAGACGTTATACTTTAATGATTACTGTATGCTGTATTTTTGTATTTCTATGGCTTTCTAAATTTTGCTCTGAGATTGCTATGCATCAATAGCAGATTAAATACTGATATGGTATTTTAAAGCAATATTATCTACTTTGGTGTGAAAGTATTTGGATATGTAAAACACTAATTGAAGAAAAACATTTGGTGGGTGATGAAACAAGAGTTGCCCCTAAACTATAGGCTTATTTGCTTTTAGGAGGCCTTTAAGGATGTGGATATGTTATGAACGGATTTGAGTTGGTCGTAAAATATTGTAAAGTAAGATAATTAAAGAAGTATATTCATGGGTAATGAATTGAATAGAGATAACAAACCCTTTCTCAAAAGGCACAATTTAATTTAGTTCAATTGGCTTAGCCTGCTTATTACACCTGAGTTTTCTCTGTCAGACTTTAAGTATTTTCTGTAGATGAAACCTTCTACTGTTGTAGGTTTTTTTTTTTTGGGGGGGGGGGGGAGGTGGGGCGGGGGCATGGACTGTTAATTTTTAGCTACATTTGTATCTCAGAATTTGAGAAAGTTTAATTTGAAAAAACAGTCTCATCCACAGGGTACATATGCAGCAGTTGTGTATTGAACACAACATTTTGTTGTGAATGCCTGGCATTCAGTTCCATACTAGAAAAGCTTTTAATGGACATGGATGCCCACGTGGTCTTTTTGTTTGTTATAGGTCTTGGTAATCACTCAAGCTGAGACTTTGAGAAATGCAAGAGAGGTTGGGCGGTTAACTCTCCTGGACCCTTTTATTAATTCCTCTCCTTACGCACTTATTCTGAGCAATCTTTTTCTTGGGGACAAATCGATGATCTAGGTTCTGAAAGTGAAATGCGGTGATGACTCTTGGATATAATACATGTTTCTACTAAACACACCTTGCTCCTAACCAAGGAATTCCATAATACTTTGTGGAAAGACACTTTATATTAGGTAAACTGCTATGAGTCAGATGAGAACACAGTTTTGATAACCTGAGATGTGTGATGGTGGATGTGCCCTTCAATAGCAGGGTAGAAATATCAAAGCACTTAAATTAGTTTCAGGAATCAGATTTCTCTAGTAGAAGTGATCCCCTTCTATTGACCCCATGAAGTTTACCTTGCCTATGGGGGAGAGCTATGCAGGTTGGCCAGACTGTGGCTGTATTTGGGGACCAAGGAAAGAATGATGAAAAATTCTAGCTTTTTTGTCTCAGGTGAGCATGCTGCGTTTCCAGGAGTACAACTTCTCCTTCTCAGTGTCTTCCTCAAAGATAGAGGAAGGCATTGCAATTCTAAAACTTGTGATTGCCAAGCCCTGGTACCCCACTTGGCTAATGGGCCCAAGAGAAAATACCTACCATGGAGGGAGCTATGACAAATAACATGTGAGACAGTATGGATAGTCCGTTTGTCTTCCACATGGCTTTTCTTGTTCCCAGTGAGACATGGCTGGTGTGCTGTCCCAGTATAGCAGCTAGGTGCAAAAAAGTCTCTTGCCCTCTTGAAGTCATGTTCTGTGCTTTGACTCTACTTCTCTGTAGTTCAGGTCTGATTCTGTGTGGATCAAACTTCTTTATTATAAGATGTTTGCGGGAAAACATGCTTTGGTTCATAAAGTGCTCTCTACAGCACTTTTTAAAAACTGATTTTCATACCTACTTTCTCTTTGCAAATCTTTCATGGATCAGAAAAAGAAATATATATTACTAATGTGAAATAAGTAAGATGAAGCAATGACTTGATATTCGTTCCTGCAGTGTAATCCCATACTCATACCTGTCACTCACTAGTCAGAAATTATTTGAGTCTCTTGCTGAAGCAGTCCCCAATCCCACCATTGACAGACAGTAGGACCTTCAGTTCCAAGCAATCTTAAGCAATACTGAGTCCTAACTAAATAGTTGGCATGACTCTAAATCTAAATGTAGCTGCAGTATACAGCTGATCACTCTACGCTCACTTTATAGGCAGTGAAGGAAAAAAAAAATCAGTTTTTTTAGTGTGGGATTAATTCCATTTTAACATAGATCTTGAAAATACTGCATGTACACCTTAAAAACACCAGTTTCTCTAAGTTGTCTACACAGTGAGGTCAGTGGGCCAGCTCGGGAACAGGATGGGACAGGTACATTGTGAGTGAGTAGAGTTTAATGAGATGAATCCCACTCTGTATCTCAACAGTTTCTTCCCATACAGGATTGTATACATGTGATGTGAATTAATCAAGCATGCTTTACCTCCATATGGCTTTTTATAAAGGATAATTTACTCTAAGAGAAAAAAATTCTAACTTATTTCTCCTCCTCTCAAAGGTCCCTTCTAGTTTTGCCTGAAGTAAACTGTCAACAATTCTAAGGTCCCATGTAGATTGTCTTTTCCCACTTCTTTTTTAGTAGAAGATGAATGAGCAAGGACTTGTCTGTTGCTTTCTCTTTTAATTGTGGAACTACTTGTTGTGGTTTAGCCCCAGATGGCAACAAAGAACCACGGGTCCGCTTGCTTGTTCTCCCCCACCTGCCTTCCCACATGGTGGGATGGTGAGGAGAATTGGAAGAAAAAGGCAAAACTCGTGGTTGAGATAAAGGCAGCTTAACGGAACAGCAAAGGAAAGAGGAAAACAACAACAATAATACTGATAAAGGAATATACAGACATGATCAATGTACAACTGGTCGCTGATTGCAAAAGTCCAGAAAGCCCAGCCCGCTCCTGAGTGCCAATTCTTGCCCCCAGCTGCCCTGGCTATATACTGAGCATGGCATCATGTGGTGTTGAATAGCCCTTTAGCTAGTTTGTATCAGCTGTCCTGGCCGTGTCCTGTCCCAGCTCCTTGTGAAAATTAACCCTGTCCCCACTGGATCCAGGACATTAGTCACCCCTTTTTCTATACCATCCATGTCATGCCCAGATCTTACACTTTCCAAATGATCACCACCATTTTTTCCTGTCGTTGATATATATATGTGTGTGTGTGTATATATATATATACACACATACAGATATCATTCCCTTGGTCTATGGGCCATCCTTCTAAAATGTCTGTTGAGTTCATTTAATCCATGTCTCTGGACTCCATCTGTCATAACAGTGTCTCAGGGCAGGAGAGATGGTGTGTGGTGCTGGACCATTGCATGCTGTATATCTGGAGCTTATAGCTGGTGTGGCCCATGCCCACAGTCTCCGGGTTGAAGATGTTGATCTCAAGGAAGTTGTTGGGTGCTAGTTGCTGAAGCCAGTTCTGGTCCCATCACCACTGCACTTTACTTGGTTTCATTGAAGTTCATCCCTCATTACTTTGTGTGATTCTTACTGTAGTACCGCTGATATGGCATATAGCAATTGTAGTAGTGATGATATACAGTGGCAGTGTTATTTAGCAATTAACATCGTATAGTTTGATTTATTGGCTATTCTCATCCAAAATCAAAGCCCCGTGAGGTATGCATTGGATCGCCCCATCCTTCTGTATCACCCACCAAGTGCACCCAGGTCCTTGAGTGAAAGCAGTCCCTCAGATGTGTTTGCCTTTGCCTGAGGCAGGACTAACCCAGACTATTTTCTCTAGCATATTCTTCAGGTGCACTACAGGAACTTTATCCCCTCTATAGTACATGGAAGTTCTGATTGGGCAGGGCCAGCTCAATCGGATCCCCTGGTGTTAACTAGCCAGGTAGTGTATCCCAGTGTTTTAAGGTCCCACCACCCACTGCTCTCAATGCAGTTTTTAGCAGTCCATTTTACCATATGACCTTACCAGAGGCTGGTGCGTGACAGGGGATGTGATATATGCACTCAGTGCCACTCTTTTTGGCCCAGGTGTCTATGAGCCTGTTTTGGAAATGAGTCCCGTTGTCCAACTTGGTTCTCTTTGGGTGCCATGTTGCCACATGACTTGCTTTTCAAGGCCCAGGGTAGTGTTCTGGGCGGTGTCATGGGGCACAGGGTGTGTTTCCAGCCATCCACTGGTTGCTTCCACCATTGTAAGCACATGGCACTTTCCTTGGCGGGTTTGTGGTGGTGTGATATAATCAATCTGCCAGGCATTCCTGTATTTATATTTCAGACATTGTCTTCCATACCAGAGAGGCTTTAACCGCTTGGCTTGCTCGATTGCCGAGCATGTTTCACATCGTGGATAACCTGTGCAACAGTGTCCTTGGTCACAAGCCCATCTGTAAGTTACATGTTCTCCTTGATGGCCTGAGGTGTCATGGGCCCATTGGCAACATAAGGGTGAATTATTTATAGCTCAGTCCAGATCCACCTGAGCCACTTCAATCTTAGCAGCCTGATCTACCTGCTGGTTGTTTTGATGTTCCTTAATGGCCAGACTCTTGGGTACATGGGCATCTACGTGATGTACTTTTTCAACCAGCTTCTCTAGCCAGGCAGCAATATCTTGCCACAATGGGGCAGCCCACGTGGGTTTGCCTCTGCACTGCCTGTTGCCCTGCTTCCACTGCTGTAACCACCCCCACAGAGCATTTGCTGTCACCCATGAGTCAGTGTAGAGACAGAGTACTGGCCATTTTCTCACATTCAGCAATGTCTAAAGCCAGCTGGATGGCTTTCACCTCTGCAAACTGGCTCGATTCACCTCATCCTTCAGTGGCTTCTGCAACTCATTGTGTAGGACTCCACACAGCAGCTGTGATGTTTTCCTACAATAAAACAGGACCCATCAGTGAACAGGGCATATTTCTTCTCATTTTCTGGTAGTTTATTATATGGTAGAGCCTCTTCCACATGTGTCTCTTCCTCCTCTGGTGATATTCTGAGATTTTTGTCTTCTGGCCAGTCCATGGGCACTTCCAGAATTCCTGGGTGACTGGGGTTTCCCAGTTGAGCCTGCTGTGTGATCAGTGTGACCCACTTACTCCATGTAGCATTTACCGCATGCTGTGTAGAGGGGACCCTCTCTTTGAACATCCATCCCAGCACCAGCAATCGAAGTGTTAAGAGGAGCTGTGCTTCTGTACCAACTACTTCCAAAGCAGCCTGAAACCCTTCATGTATGCTGCTAATATCTCTTTTTCAGTTGGAGTGTAACTGGCCTCAGATCCTCTGTGTCTCCAACTCCAAAACCCTCGGGGTTGACCTCAAGTGTTCCCTGGTGCTTTCTGCCAGAGACTCCAGGGAGGGCCATTCTCCCTGACTGTGGTGTAGAGCGCATTTTTAGCATCTTGCCCTGCCCGAACTGACCCTAGGGCTACGGCGTGAACTATTTCCTGTTAAATTTGTTCAAAGACTTGTCATTTCTCACGGCCCAGCATAGGGAGATAAGTTGTGACTCTCTGGAATAACTGCAGCATTTTCCTTTCAAATATCCAACAGTTTATCAGGGTCCTGTAGCTGTTTGTGAGTGAAGTTCCAAACCACTGGAGAAGTTCTCTAGATGTCTGCCCATGTTCTCCTACATGCAATGCTACCCATGACTATCCAGCCTCAGGGCAGATTTCTGGGTGGTATTCTTAAGTAGTTTTTTTAACCCTTAACAAGAGCTGAAACACATTCAGGAGACAGTCGTAGAACCATGCTGGTTTGAACATCCCAAGGATATTCAAAATCCTCAAAAGCTGTTGTACCTGGCTCCAAGGAGAAAAAGGAGGTGGAAGAGCTGAGGAAAGCTCTTGGTGTGAATGTTAGTGTGAATACTAATAAATCCTGAGAGAGGACACCTGAGGTACAGGCGGGACAGCAATAGCACATAAACACACTAATATAACTGCCTGAACAGTGATGTTATGATATTATAAGTTGATATTATACAGGAGAGCAAAATAATAATCCTGATCCCTCTCCTAGAAGTGATAAACTCGTGTGTTGAGATAAAGGCAGTTTAACAGAACAGCGAAGGAAAGAGGAAAACAACAACATTCCAGAAAGCCCAGCCTGCTCCTGAGCTGTGATTCCTGCCCCCTGGACAGCTTCCTCAGTTGTATACTGAGCATGGCATCACGTGGCATTGAATATTGCTTTGGCTAGTTTAGGTCAGGCTGGACTGTGGCCCCTCCCAGCTCCTTGTGAAAATTAATCCTATCCCCACTGGAACCAGGGCCGTACTGCAAAAGACGGGCACTTTATTGCACTCCTGTACTGAGATGCGTGTAAGGTGTTCCACCCCAGGAAACTTCCATAAACCAAGTCCATAAACCAAGGAAATTAACGTAACTTCACATCCATATCTACATAAATTTTACTTGCATCTGTGGGAAATACAGGTATCTTGGTAACAAATTCATGAAAATACATATACTTGGAAAAAGACATTCAAATTTCACTGGAAAAGACTAAGAGAATGGATGATGCTTGCTCTGGATAATGATTGATGAGTATATTTTAATTACTATAGATTTATGAACTGTTTCCTTCTAGATACAAAAGTAAAAAATAAGCAATCAGCAGAAACTCCCAGAATTGCTTAATTTTATGCCTGTGAGAAATCCTATTGAGGGAGTCTACTGATGTATATAAAATTAAGTATGCGAGCAAATGTCTCCTGGTTTGGGAGAAGAGATTAAGAATATTCCTTGCTTCTCTAGGCTGGCACATGTTATATTTAAGCCATTCCAACTCTACAGTTTTTGTCAAGTCTGTTCCACAGCATGCTAACAACAACTTACTAGCTGCCATATTATGTCTGTCTTAAAAGTACCTGGGAAATCTGTTCTGGTCTTCACAACTACACAAAAACTATTGATTTGCCATTCTTGTCTCTGTGTCAGTATTTATGCTCTTTTTTATTAAACAGCTGAAATGATAGAACACACTTGGTATGTCTTTAGGCTGTGATATATAAATAAAATTATGTTAGTGTGTGTAAGACTTTTCAGAAAAATGAAAACAGTCAAGCAAAACCACTGCTAACAGCTTCAGCAGTGTTTTGTTTGTTGTGTGGGGCTTTTTGTTTTTTGTTTTTTTATGTGTGTTTTTTTTTTTAAATCCTGGGTAAATAATCCACATCCTGGAGCAGACTTGTAGATGTTTCTAACACATCATATTTCCTCTTATTTTGAATAGGCTTGATTAGATTCCATTGACATTTGGGTGTTATCATTGGCCTCCCTGCTTGTGTCTGCGGAAGTGAATAGGGTTATTTATATCCATGAAGAGTGTTATACTTGGGGTACTCTTGCATTTTTTTTCTAAGAAACATAGTTCATTGTTAGAGAAACTGAGGTCCTGAGTACATAATGCAAAAGAAAATGTTTGTGCTCCATGTCCTGTGCTCATGGTGACATTTTTCCTCATTGCCAATCGGGAAGGTGCATATTGTGCCACTCTGAAACGCAGGACTAACCTCCCTGTGGGTGCCAGTGCTAAGTTTCCAAGTGCGTTGTCCTTCTCATGCTCAGTGATGCCAAGGAGCCCGTGTTGGTCACAGTCACAATGACACTAGAACTCTCAAAGACGGATGAGGGAAAAATATAGGTCTGACGCTGGTCTCAGTTCCTTCTTATCATGGGAAAAAGGAAGGCAACTTGCAATTTCTAGGGAGTTGTCTTGGCAACTATGTTGGCACTTTGCACGAGCCCCTAGGACGGTGCAGTTTTGCACTGGCCCCTTATGGAAGCAAGTGGCTGGCTGCCATGGTCAGCCCTGTGATGTATACCCGTAAAGTTCACATGATCAGAAGAGAGGAAAGCAGTTATTACAGGAAAAGCTAAATGGATCGCAGGCTTTAAATTTATGATGTGCTAGATATCTGAAACAGAGCTGATGCCAAGAAGTAGGTATGTTTCACTTAGAAGAAAGGAAATCTGTCAGGGCTTTAATGATTTGACTAGGGGAGGAGAAGTAGTACTTGGGAAATACTTCATAGATATTTTTTTTTATACTGACACATCACTCAAGTCAGTGATTAAAACTGTCATAAAAATGGATATTCATTTTACAGTTGAAGACAATTACCCTGTATTGATTTATGTAATTGTAATCATATGTTTTCCTGCAAGGGTAATTATAAATGGTGAAGTGTTGGTTAGCTTCTAATGAGATTTAGACATCAAGCTGCTACTTTACAGCTCTGTTGTTAGTGGCCTGAGATCCCTGCCATGTGTGCCAAGGCTGAGAAGCTAATTATAAGAAATAAGTGTGTGTTATTTTCTTTGTGAAATGACTGAATAAACCTATTGCTGCTTGGTGAAGATGGCACCCTTGCATGAGGGCAGATTTTTCCAGTTCCCAGTACATCAAGAGCAAGCCGGTCGCTCCTGATTTTGAAAGTCCAGACAAACTTGTAGCCTGCTCTGGGAAAGACAAATCCTCCCAGCGCTGTATTCAACACAATGAAAAACTTACCCATCTTTTGCAAGACAAAGAATCCTTGCTTGTGTCTTCCCAAGACTTAGAACAGTGCAGGTTCTGAGCACATAGAGGCTTTAATAAACCTCACCAAAAATACTCTGTTTAGGTTAATACTTGTCATCAGCTTTTGATATGTATATTTTTTCATCACCTATTTTACTAACCAGCTATCTTGCTGCAATATGCAGTGAAGCTGTCAGATTTCATTTTAATTGCATTTGCATTCAGCCAGATGGCAAAATCCAGGTGTTAGTGATAAGTAATATTCTTTAATATTCAAATCAGCACTGCCCAATGCTCCTTTTCAAATAGAACTCTCATTTCTGATTGCTCGGTGTTGTAAAAGTGTAGCTATTATGGGTCTATTGAGAACAGTTGTTATTCAGAAATAACCGGGTCAACTCCTTGTCCCCGAAAGCACTTGGCAACAGAACAGCATAACTAGTAAAGGCTGACATACAGGTGAAAACTCAATTTCAGCAATAAATGAACTGAATAAAGAAGACAATGACTGGACTAGGACAGATATTTCTTGTGTAGCTTCATGTTCTGCATAACTGTACTACATCTCTGTATGAATGGTGCAATACAGTACTTTTTACTTACAGCTTCCATCATCCCCTGGTTTTTCTTCTCTCTCCAAGAGCTGCATTAATCCTAGAGACGACTGTTTGGCTGGTGTCTGAGGACCTCTACCATCATCTTTGCTAATTCACAAGACTATGGGATGGTTAATGGCTAAAGATAGATTCTGGCCTGTGTTTGAGAGAGAATAGAAAGAATTTGCCTTTTACTTATCATTTTATATGTGCTATCTATAATTCTTACGTGCTAATGCCTAAGGATTTATCAAGAAAGGGACTCTGTTATGACAAATATTGCAAGAAGTCTGCTAATAGGTGCGTTTTGCTTAAGAGAGGTCGGGGCCAGCCTCTATTAAGCCACCTTGGACATTCTCTACATGCTGATGACCATATGATATTATGTATACAAACTGCCTGACTGTACACATATCTACCTGAAGTACAGCTACTTAATAGGCAACAGTGGCCCTCAGTTATTTTATATAAGCCCTTAAAAGGGACTTGTAACCTTTGAAAGTTTTTCACAAAAGAAACATTGCTTTAGAGAAACTGTATTATGACAATTAGGCATAACCCCTAATCCAGAAAAAATTATAAATCAATAATGAATATCTCTTTTCTCTCTGCAGACTTTATTAGAAGGGTGGGAGGAAAAATAGTACCTAATCAGGAATGGAAGAGTTAGTTATGAAGAAATTAATACAGATACAGGCTGGCATATGGTCTGTAGAGGAGTTTGTATTTGAATGGCAAATTTGTTAGCACACAGAATTCCTTAAGCCGCTCAGGAGCATTAGCTGAGCAACATCTGCTATTTGAATACTGACTCAACTGGAGAACGATGTGTCTTCAGTATTGCAAACTTTGGGAGAGAAGATGGCAATTTGCTTTTACCATAAATGAAGACAGAACACAATTATGAAATCTTATCACAGCACTATTTTTTTAAAGTAATATGAATCATCAAAAAAACAAATTAAATTCAGTAGATGGACACAAATATGATACTGTAAAACACCACCAGCAGTAACATAATATATCAAAACATGGCCAGCAGCTGAACCCAATCAAAATGGATGATACAGAGGTCAGTTGACAAGATGAATCAGCTTGGAATCAAAATGTGATTAGGAAAATTTAATACCTTTTAGCCTTTTACTGGACACATTCTGAAGTGCATTACTGGGATTTGGTGTGAAGCAGCCTGTGACACAGGAACAGGTGAAAACAAATTGTGCCCAGTGTCCTGCATGCTGGTTGTACAGCTTCTGAGGTCAATGTGCTCACACAAGCTCAGGACCAAGACTACTCTCTGTAACACAAGCAGAGAAATATTATCTAGCCAGTGGAATATTTTTGTTAATTTATGTACATTTCTATCTTGCTATTATTTCATGATCACTTTCACTTAAGTCCCTGTGTCTTTTTGTTACTTTATTTTCTGAAGCCTCCATCAGCCTTACGCTGACCTTTGGAACTCTGTCTAATGTTAAATATTCCACATTCCTTTGTAGCACATGCTCATCTGTGTTTTCTGCTGAATCCATTATCTTGGGAAGAAAAAATCCACAGTGTGAAAACATAATGGACTTTTCTACAGCAGGCTTTGTGCATTCTTCTGTTCTCTCATCCCATACGCTGTGCACACGCAGCTACTGTTCCCCACTAGTCCAGGTGGATCCTAATGGTAGTGAAACCTGGACTGTAGGTTAGTTTATGACGTCCAAGAGGAAGAGGGATGCGATTTACCAGCAGGGAGCTTATCTTCTACCTGACATCTCCAAAACCTCCAGCTAACTCATGTTTGTGCCCCTTGTGGCCCATGAGGGTGTAGTTCGGACTGAGCCTGATGATGTCAGGGAGATAAGTATTTAAGCTGGGTACTTTAGTGGTAATTTTTTTCTAAATGACATTTTGCGATAACTTCTGTCATGACAGACCTAAAGGAACCTATTATTTCTGTTTAATGAAGCATCGTTATTAAAACATAATGGAGACATAATTGATTGAAATACCAGCTGAGAATTTGCTTGTTTCTCCTTTTCTTGAATGAGTTTGTTGTTTGTTTGGTTGGTTTGTTTCCTGCAGAATTATCTACAGAAATGTTTTAACTAAGTATTGGGTATTTCAACTAAAAGCTATCTTTGCTTTAATGGTGATATCAAAACATTCTGTTATGGAGCTGCTGCGTGACACTCAAGGGCGAAAACTGATCCATGTGGGTGGAAATGGTAGCTAGCACTTCTTAGACCAAGTACTGTACACTTGCTTTCTTCAGCTAATGGGGCGGTGAGACAACGTGAGTGCAAGGGGATTTCAGACAGTTCAGTTTCTCTGCAGTAGGCAACTAGAGCTGCTATGGCTGAGGGAACAGGGCCAGAGCTTTGTTGTATGGCTGGTGTATGCAGGAGAGGTAGAACAAACTTGGAGACACTTTTATTCATGAAACTGGGGAGAACCAATGTTGCAGTTCTGCGATGGGGAAAAAAAGGAACAGTCTTTGTCAGTTAGTTGTTGCTTCAACACAGTACTTTCCCTCAGCAGGCAAGAAAGCAATTCTTGATGAAAAAGTTCATGTGGGTTTATGACACCGAGCCAAGTGTGTGTTTTTGGCTATTTCTCTGCCTGCTTCTGACCGGGGTCTGGGCTGTTCTGCTTGGGTGAGGGATGGTGGGTCAAGGATTAAGGAACTGATACACTACATGAATGAAGGGTATAAGCACTCCACCTTCACATCTGCGGATAGCCAGATAGGGTTGGTTGAAACCTCAGCTTATCTGAGCATTTGTAAGGGAAAATGGTAAGAATGAGTTCTTACATCTTATTGAATTAATTAGTGAGATCTTTGGTCTCATGCTGAAGGGAGGACTAAATACAATAACATGCTTTTCTTTTTTGCCTTCCTGGATACCCTGTGGTGAAACAATGTCTTCCCTCATGTTTTCTTTCATCTCTCAAGCAGCACAGGACAGATTTTTGTGGAAAGGTTATAAAAGCCGAACTTGCCTATATTTATTCACATTGCGTAGTATGTTAGCCTGATTCATTCCAATAGAGTTGCTTACAAATGTGTTTCTAGTCAATTGTGACAGAAAAATTGGAATTCAATTTATACAGTTGAAATAGTAAATGTTGCTTTAGAATTAACAGTGGAGGCTTGTCTGCTGCAAAGATGTTAGAAGAAGGAAAAATAGCCCATAATTAATGTTTCCGTACTTCTCTTGTTGCCATACGACATGGTCTATTCTGACATATTTTTTTTCACTGGTGAATTATTTCTGCTTTGTAGTTAAGAAATTAGTAGTGAGTGAAAGCTGTAAAAAAAAAAAAAAAATGAAGCTTGAAAACTTGACTTCTCAGTGTGCTCGGAGAAGAGCACTAAAATGTCAACTGATTTGCCAGCTATTAAGGCACAACTGCAGATTTCCATTAACACATTGAACTAGCTCCGCTACAGCAGATAAAAGTCCCCTTCAAAAGAAGAAAGAAAAGATTCAGAGTAGGTCATTACCTAAACGCAGGGACTAAATTAACTAGAACAAAAAAAATTCACAGCTTCTTCAGGAAAGCTTACTACTCCGCATGGCATACTTCATTCACATTTGACGGGTCTTAATGATAAATATTTCTTGGTTTCTTGCTGTTTTTTCTATTGTTTTCTAGAGGTATGTTCTTGTACAAATGATCAGCCTGTAAGGAGGTAATTATTTCTTTTGACACAGGTGTAGAGGGCTGCAAATTAAAGAGAAGTAATTTAGGAGTTGGATTGTACACAAACTTTCACTTGTTCAATCCTTTCACTTTATAGTACTTGATTTCAGAGTTATTTAACCCTGCGTAAGCATCTGCAAGAAGAATGGTATCCTCAAATTCAGATCAGTTTAGGGGAACTGATTTAGGGGAACAGTTTAGGAAAAAAAAAAGTCTTAACACAAAGTTTCAAGGTATTAACTCTGTTACCCTTTCAGATGACCCCTTGGGTACAGATTAGGCCTTCACATCTGTATTCTGGGTGGCTCCAAGGAGGCTTCCTGCTTTGAGTGCACAACAGTGGCAAGCTGTTACCGGGGTCCACAAAACAGACACGTATTAGGGGCTGCAGTGGCACCTATCAAACAGCGCTGCCGCCGCTGTGCATCGCAAGCACCTCACCTTCTCCTCCCTGCTCTATACTGTCCCACCTGGTTTCCTCAGCTTGGTGTGGGTGATGGAGTTGAGCCTCGACACTGATGCAACCTCTGTGTAGGACCAGCATACAGCACAACTTATGGCTTATGGACACAAGCCCTACAGCAGCTCAGCAACTGCATGTGCTGTTTGGCAACGTGTCTCTGTGCAAGAGCTGACTGGAAGATAAGTACCGTGAAGAAGCTTGGTCAGTTAACCAGCAAGGACCTGTTTGTCCAGTTGGAGAGGTCATCAGACTGACGTTTTGGGACAGTCACAGAAAAGCAGAAACAGTGCGTGAGAACAGAGTGAGCGGGGCACTTCAGCCACCTGAGAAACACATGGGGAAGGGGAGCAGATGCGGGTGTTACGGATGGAAAGCGAGCTGTTTTCCCATGAAAGGGAGGCGCAGCACAGGAATTGAGGTCAATAGCGGCCAGCCACTCACCTCAGTGGATTGAATGTTCCTGCATGACAGAAATCATGACAGGGGTATTTTGATACCTGAATTTGCTCATAACTGACCACTTGGTGTCAAGGAGGAGTGTGTGCAAAGACTTAAAGGAATCATAAAAGAGTTTATTTCTAAAAACTGTCTGGGAATAAAAAGAACAAGACAATGAGCAAAGGACTCTCTGTAAATCTTCTCCATAAAACTGCATATACATCTTGGAGTCATGCTTTCAATCCAATCTTTAGTTACAGGGGGAGGTGTGGTCCCTTTTCCTTCTAAATGATTAGAGTCCTACATAATTCAGTGCTAGCCTTTGGATGTTTGCACTGTTATGTACACATGTGTACTCTGGCAATAAGCCATAGTCACTCACCCAGTGGTGAGGACTAAAATGTCGAGCAGCTCCTCCTTCACTGTGCACTCTGTCCTGTCAATGAGACGGAGCTTCTGGGAAAAAACAACAAGGTGGTGATCATGTTAACAAAATTTGAATTGCAGCATTACAGATGAAGGAAATGAGCTGTGATTTCACGTGCAGCTTTCATCCTTGCACTTCCCACTTTAGAGCATTTAGAGTTATCACTTTTTTACTTTGATAATAGGGGGATGTTTTTTGCTTTTTGTTCAAAGAAGTCTTATGAAGAAACCCATTATTTCATATCCATCTGTAGCAAAGGGTCTGCCCCTTGATTCTTCAGCATCATTGCTGAAGGACTAGGAGAGCTGGGACTGTGGCTCTTACTGCATTCATTGATAGCAAGGCTCGTAACCTATATGAATAAAGGGAAATGGCAGCAAAGGAATTAGGACATATACGGAGTTTTCAGGACATTATCAGACAAAGTCCAAATGTGCTCTCCTCTTGATCTCAGAGCCTGGCTTTTTCCACAGATACCCGTGGCACAAGCTTGTCCTTACATTAGGTTATTCTCAATTCTGTATTATTTTGGCACATTAATTACAGATAAGCAAGCAGCTTTTCAGAAGTCTGTTTGCCAACCCTAAATAAGAATGAGACCACAAAGACACTTACTGACAGTCCTTCTCCCAGATGAACTTTAATAGGGTGTCATAAAGAAAAGGTTTCAGAGGTATTTTTTTTTTGAGGAAGATTACAAGAATCATAGGAAACAAAATTTAGATTTACTTTTTTTTCTTGTGGAAAGCTCCCAAAAATTAGAGTTACTTTCAGATTTAGCTAAAAGGCATGAGATAATCCTGCTTTTTTCTTCCTATATTCATGCAACTTTGATACAATCTGCATATTCTCTGTGAATTCTTGAAACTATGTTCTGTGCAGATATAGAGAAGTCTTTGGTCAGTTTTTGTGCTGTATGCAATCTACTAAGCTCTTTAGAAGGGATAGGCAAGGAAGGAGAGGTGGGGGTGTGGCTCTGTACATTAGGGAGTGTTTTGATTGTATAGAGCTAGAGTCCAGTGATGATAAAGTCGAGTGTTTATGGGTAAGGTTGAAGGGGAAGGCAAATAAGGGAGATGTTGTGCTGGGAGTATGCTACAGACCACCTGGCCAGGATGAGGAGACAGATGAAGTTTTCTATAAGTGGCTGGCTGAAATCTCGGAATCGCCAGCCCTTGTTCTGGTTGGGGACTTCAACCAGCAGGGTATCTGCTGGAAATATAACACAGCAGAGAGCAGGCAGGCTAGGAGGTTCCTTGAGTGCATGGAAGATAACTTCCTGACACAACTGATAGGTGAGCCTACCAGGGGAGGTGTCTTGCTGGACCTTCTGTTCACAAACAGAGAAGGACTAGTGGGAGATGTGGTGGTCGGAGGTCATCTTGGGTTTAGTGATCATGAAATGGTCAAGTTTTCAATTCATAGCGATGTAAGGAGGAGGGTTAGCAAAACCTCCACCTTGGACTTCCGTAGGGCAGACTTTGACGTGTTCAGGACACTGGTTGAGAGAGTCCCTTGGGAGACAGTCCTGAAGGGCAAAGGAGTCCAGGAAGGCTGGATGCTTTTCAAGAAGGAAATCTTAAAGGCCTAGGAGCAGGCTGTCCCCAAGTGTCGCAAGTCTAAAGGGCGTGGAAAATTGCCAGTCTGGATGAACAAGGAACTTCGCATGGGACTTAGGAATAAAAGGAGGGTTTACCATGTTTGGAAGGAGGGACAGGCAACTCAGGGGGAGTACAGAGATCTCATTAGGTCATACAGAGAGAAAATTAGGAAGGCAAAAGCCCAGCTGGAGCTCAACTTGGCCACTAACATTAAGGACAACAAAAAAAGCTTTTATAAACACATCAACAAAAAGAGAGCCAGGGAGAATCTCCATCCCTTACTGGATGCTGGGGGTAAAGTTGCAACCAAGGACGAGGAGAAGGCTGAGATACTGAATGCCTTCTTTGCCTCTGTCTTCAATAGTCAGACCAGCTATCCCCAGGGTGCTCAGCCTCCTGAGCTGGAAGATAAGGATGGAGAGCAGAACAACCCACCCATAATCCAGGAGGAAGTAGTCAGTGATCTGCTTCTGCACCTAGACACACATAAGTCTATGGGGCCAGATGGGATTGACCCAAGAGTACTCAGGGAGCTGGCGGGAGAGCTCACCAAGCCTCTCTCCATCATTTATCAACAATCCTGGTCAACAGGGCGGGTGCCAGATGACTGGAGGGTGGCTAATGTGATGCCCATCTACAAGAATGGTCAGAAGGAGGATCCAGGGAACTACAGGCCTGTCAGCCTGACCTCGGTACCAGGAAAGATCATGGAGAGGATCATCTTGAGTGAGCTCCCATGGCAAGTGCAGGGCGGCCAAGGGATCAGGGCCAGCCAGCATGGGTTTAGGAAAGGGAGGTCCTGCTTAACCAACCTGATCTCTTTCTATGACCATGTGACCCGCCTTCTGGACACAGGGAAGGCTGTGGACATTGTCTATCTGGACTTTGGTAAGGCCTTTGACACCGTCCCCCACAGCATTCTCCTGGAGAAGCCGGCGAATCATGGCATAGACAAGTGTACTCTTCGCTGGGTAAAAAACTGGCTGGATGGCTGTGCCCAGAGAGTTGTGATTAATGGGGTGAAATCCTCTTGGCGGCCGGTCACCAGTGGTGTCCCTCAGGGCTCAGTTTTGGGGCCAGTTTTGTTTAATGTCTTTATCAATGATCTGGATGAGGGGATTGAGTGCACCCTCAGTAAGTTTGCAGACGACACCAAGCTAGGTGGGAGTGTTGATCTGTTTGAGGGTAGGAAGGCTCTACAGAGGGGGACCTGGACAGGCTGGATCGATGGGCCAAGGCCAATCGTATGAGGTTTAATAAGGCCAAGTGCCGGGTCCTGCATTTCGGTCACAACAACCCCAAGCAACGCTACAGGCTTGGGGCAGAGTGGCTGGAAAGCTGCCCAGCAGAAAAGGACCTGGGGGTGCTGGTGGACGGCCAGCTTAACATGAGCCAGCAGTGTGCCCAGGTGGCCCAGAAGGCCAACAGCATTCTGGCTTGTATCAGGAATAGCATGGCCAGCAGGAGCAGGGAAGTGATCGTGTCTCTGTACTCAGCACTGGTGAGGCCTCACCGCGAGTACTGTGTTCAGTTCTGGGCCCCTCTGTACAAGAGGGACATTGAAGTGCTGGAGCGTGTCCAGAGGAGAGCTACCAGGCTGGTGAGGGGTCTGGAGACCAGGTCATATGAGGAGAGGCTGAGGGAGCTGGGCATGTTCCGCTTGGAGAAGAGGAGGCTGAGGGGAGACCTCATTGCCCTCTACAACTACCTGAAAGGAGGTTGGAGAGAGGCAGGTGTTGGCCTCTTCTCCCAGGTGAATAATGACAGGACCAGAGGAAATGGTCTGAAGTTGCAGCAGGGGAGGTTTAGGTTAGATATTAGGAAGAATTACTTTACTGAAAGAGTGGTCAGGCACTGGAACAGCCTGCCCAGGGAGGTGGTGGAGTCACCATCCCTAGAGGTATTTAAGAAACGTCTAGATTTGGCACTTCAGGGCATGCTCTAGTGGCAGAGATTGTAGGTTGTCTGGTTGTACTCGATGATCTTAAGGGTCCCTTCCAACCATGAAGATTCTGTGATACTACAGAAAGTGTGCTACTCTGACATTAAATATGAAAATGAAGTAACACTAGGGCAAGAAGAGTGAAAATTTTTGTATCTTTTAGGTTTCTTTGTTCACCTGTATATTTATTCTATGTATATAGAAAAAACAGTGGCTTAAAAAACTGAAGTACAGTTTAGTAATAGGATAATGTTGCTGTTTCACAGCAACAAATTATTTTTTTTTAATGTAAAAGAGGATAATACCTGTTCAAAGGTAAAGCCAAAGGGTTATTTATGTGAGAGTCGTGTATCTGGGTTTATTTAAGAGTGGGAGTAAATACAACATTCTCAAATGCAAAACTAACATGGTACAATAAAATTTCCTTGCAAAATTTTCCAGTAAAATGATAAAATTTGTTGATTTCTAAAAAATCTAGATAGTGCCTTGTAGTTCTTATTACCTTGGTATGCTTCAGTAATCCTTAGTTAGTAAAATAAACTCTCCTACTTTTCTTCTCCAATGATAAAGTTCCATACTGAATAAACTCAGTCTTTTAAGAGTCACTTAGCTTATTACCTTGTATAAATATATATTTAGAACATTTTTCCTGTCCGCAGATAAGCCTATTGGTGTTCAGTTGCAGCTGATAAGTGAGTTTGTTCATTCCACATCTTGTATATGTTGAATAAACTCTAGAGAATCTCACTAGTTGAAGATGATAATTACTTTTTCCTTTTTAGGAAAAAGGCATGCGTCTTTCTCAGACAAAGTACTGGAAAATAAAAAACCAACATTATTTTGTCATTTGGCTTTTGATTCTTTCTCCAGACATAACTCTGAAGGGCAAGAAAAAAAGGGTTTGAATCCAGTAAATACAGTGCTTTCTGAAAGCACCACATGACTTCTTTGTGATACCTGGATAATATCATGATATCTGATGATATCTGGAGTTTAAGGGTGGTTAAGAGTGTGGCTGCCTCCTCCAGCATCTCCAGTCCCAGGACTCCCTCCTGCCTGTCCCGTGGTGCCCACCCTGGTACCTGGGCCCTACGAGCTGTGGGATGTGGCTGCTGCTTTCCCCCTTGCTCGTTCAACCAGTAGCACAGCCGAGCAGGTATCCCAGTGACAGACGGGTCACTGACAGGGCCACCACACGGATTGCCGCAGACAAGGCACTGCCTTCAACAGCACCCACGTAAAACATAAACATAGGCAGCCAAGTCCCTGTCTCCGTATTGGCAGATAGAGATAGAAGGTCACTAGGGACACAGAAGTCCGGACCCCCCCACACCCCCTGTTTTACATATGACTAGTCCTCTTTACACAACTTTCTGTCCGTTCCTCCCCGTTCCCTAACCCTGCATGGTCCCTCATCAGATTGCTTAGTCCCTCCAACATCCCAAGCCCCCAGTTTGCAAAGTCCTGTTTGCCTGCAGTTTCTTGGTAGCCCACCATTTAGTGTGTCTGGCGAGGTGATTATTTTTCTTGGGCGTTTTTTTTTTCTCCATTCTGTTTTTCTGTCATGTTTCTGTCTGTATATGTTGTTTATGGCTTCCTCCTTTTCTTATTATCCATTTTTACACTGGAAAAGTCGTTGACCAGATACCCTTAAAGGAGCAGACACTCATATTCCACACACCCTTTACAGGTTTCATTTAGGCACGTTGTAGTGCAGAGTAGCTGTGAGGTCCTTGTGAATACACCCTCTCAAGGTTAGATAGCAGGATTAAGGAAACGCTAGCTTCTTCCCACCGTTAAAATTGAGAATTTTAAACTTTTTTTTTTCTGATCAGGTAGCTTTGATTATTAAATAGAAGTGGAATTGGTCCATTAGTATGAAATAGTTAAGAAAACACCATCCAAACAGATCTTGGCTTTAACAGAGGGGCCTGATGGTACAGTCATTAAAGAGGAGAATATTTTTTTCTAGAAGTTAGTGAGAGTCTTCAGTGTCTTGGAGAGTTTCACAGGCCTTGGGAAGAAAGCCACAGATAACCATGAACTGTATGATATTTGCAATTTAAATAAAAGTTAATGTTTTCAGCAGTATCACTGTATCATCGTCTTTTCAGAGAGGGGCACAAGAAAAAAAAAACTACTCTTCTCCATCAGTGTATTCACGCTGTGCTATTTTTTGTTTTCAGTTGTGCTATTCATTGTTATAATTTAAATGCTCTCATTTTGATGTTTTTCAGGTCAGAAGGTGTGCTATGGCGGTCTCAAGCATTCTTGCTACAAGTTAGCTTATTTCCAGGACTTGTCTAGACGCGTGGGCTTTGAGGAGGCCCGCCAAGCTTGTGAAATGGATGGTGGGGCTTTGCTGAGCCTGGAAAGCGAAGCTGAGCAGCAACTAATAGAAAACATGTTGCAAAACCTTACCAAATCGGGCTCCGGGATTTCTGATGGTGATTTCTGGATTGGGTTGTGGAGAAGTGGCAATGAACTAGCCACCTCAAGTCCTTGCCCCAACCTCTACAAGTGGGCAGATGGAAGTATTTCACCATTCAGGTAAGTCTGTAAAACTGGTTATTGAGGTTTCGTAGAAAGAAATGGAGAGCGAAATGCCTGGCAAGTCAAGTTTTCTATAAAGAAGCTTGGAGACTTGCTGCCCCATAGAAGTTAGTAACACGACTCCTTAACTTCTCCAGACAACAGGGGAGCTGGCAGCCAGGGTTTTGAATTTGAAGCTGTAAAAAGACAGCATAGTGTAGCTTCAGCCTACAATTTTCTTTGCTTCGTCTCAGGAGTTTGCCTTTGTATGGCTTTTCGGAGGTTTTTATGCCCCACAGAGAGGATTTGGGATGTGGTCTGAAAGCACGCAGACAAATTCTGCAAGACTCTGGCCACCTCGAATCAGGGAGCCAGCCAGCAAGTAAATTAACGCATGTTACTTAGTGTAAATGGCTCTGTTTATACCCTGTCTTTTGAAAAGCTTTTAATTTCCTGATTAAGCAAAAGGCCGGAGTAGCAGCAGCTCACAGGACTCAGGCCAAAGGGACAGGTAAGAGACAGATAGGAAGGAAAACAGGTAACAGCAGTATAGTGTTATTTCTGCATAAGTGCTTTGGCAGTTCAGATTTTTTTTTTTTTAAGATCCAGAGATGTGGAGCCCAGCCCCTAAACTCCTTTCATGAAGGAGTTATGGGAAGTGCCGCATATCTTTGAAGAGGACGGGGCCATTGGAGTTGACTAGTTTTCGTTGATGTAAACTCTTTTGCTTGGCTTCCTGATGAATCTTACTTTCAAAATTTGAAAGTTTTTCTTTGTGTACCACTAGAAATTGGTATACAGATGAGCCTTCCTGTGGAAGTGAAGCCTGCGTTGTGATGTATCATCAGCCGACTGCAAACCCTGGTCTGGGAGGGCCATACCTTTATCAGTGGAATGATGACAGATGCAACATGAAGCACAATTTTATCTGCAAGTATGGCCCAGGTAGGTGAAACTCAAGTTACATTTCACAGGTGGGACGCTTTCTTAGAAAAATAACTGCCTCTTTCTTGTGGCCTGTGGTACCGATTCCTTCAGTGTCTGAGTGGCTGAGCTAACATTAACAGGGATGTAATAAATCAAATCTATTGGTAGTTTAAGCAAAAATACCTGTATCCAGTAAGAATGTTTTCAAGGCTAGCTTCACTATCATGCATTCCCAGACTTACTTTAATTCATTCACTAGTCGTTTTGTTCTCCAAAAAGTGTTTTAAGCGGCCATTTTCTACTTCCCTTGTTCACTATCAAGTAGGATGACCAAGATATCTCTTGGTCCTACTGTAAAAAAAAAAAAAAAAATTACCCTGTCCTTGTAGTTGCAGACCTCTGACGTTTTATACCAATTTACGTGTGATGGCTGTTTCTAACAGTTTTGGATTACAGAAAGAAGTTCCAGAACAGCAAGAAGAAAATTCTGCACTCATACATGTAGATTTATCGATAGGAAAAGCAGACGCACACTAGTTCAGATGGTGACAGGAAAAGCCAGGTCTTAGGCAATTTGGCTGTACTTCCAGACATGACATAGGTTGTGTATATGTCAGTAGAGGAAATGTGAACTATAAACTAGAACTCTGTGCAAACAGAAAAAGGACATGAAAAGTAAACTTTCAAGTTGAGCCTGTAACAGTTTCTACTTTTGGGGGTACTTACAGTAAATGAAAACATGTCTTTCAGCAGGATCATGGAAATAATTTTAAATAATTTATGGTGTCTGCTTTTCAAAAACTAAGCTGAAAGTCAGAATGCATATGAAATCCTACTCTTAGCAGCTATTTGATCTACCCAGTTCTGCAGTTTCCTACCTGCTTTCTCCATGCTCATGACCCAGCAATAATCACATTCTTTGTAGGGAACGGTCTGTCTGTAGAGATCCAGACTATTTTCTTCCTTCAGTTTTGGTGGATAGATAGCTTTCTCACTGTCTAGTATCTTAATGCAGATATTAATGGCAATTAATATTGCAAGCAAATATTAAATACTTGGAAGGCTTGATATACCCACGCATTTCATCCTACCCCCCAAATCTGTTCCTCCTTCTAAAATTATTGGTGATTATTTCTGTTTCATGATGATCAGTTATCACCTTGGTCACACAGGCCTTGCAAGGAACTGTGATGTATACAATTTTATCACTTTTACAACCGATCACAGTTATTTTGAAATAGGAGAAAACAATAAAAATGTTTTAAGTTGTTAAAATAGCAACATTTTTTATGTCAGAAAATGCAGGCTTGATGAAAAGGGCTCAGTTTCAAGTATATTTCATATCCTTAAAAATAAACAAATTTAAGTGAAATAATTATTCTGTAATAAAGAATTACTTACCATTCTAATTATGACGTGTTAAAGATTTTTTTTCCTGAAAAAATGCCAGGTATTTTGGATTGGCAGAAAACAAAGTGATAACAGTAACAATGAAAATGAATTTATGTTTCTTTCACTATGTTGAGATAGATTAGTAGTGTATAATGAGGCATATAATAAGGCAAACAATATATAGGTAGATTATTATTAGGACTGACATTGTTATGCAGCTAGATAGAGTACTGCTGAATTGTAGCTATTTGCTTTTCAAGCTGTAGGAATTGTGCTCTTTAGCTAAACAGACTGTTCTCCCAAAATGTATTTTTCTATCACAGGCAGAAGAGTAGATGCAGAAATGTATACAAATAGTTATATGACATTTCTTTCACTGCCTGAGGGAAGTGCCACAGTGTAAGAAAATTACATTTGCTATCTAAAAACTAGTGAGAATTACAAATGACCTTCCCCCCCCCGCCCCCAATCACTGTAATAGCTTCAACGTCAGCCATTTGCAATACAAAATACAACCATTTTACTGGGAGTATTAAGGTGCCACATGCTTATTGAATTTCGCTTTGTTATCCGAGTATATTGTTTTTCACAACTTTCCCGTCTGTTTTGAGTATATGGTGTGCGATACCAGTCATAGGCCAAAACGCAGAGGTTGTAGGTGACCACGATGAAGTTACATCCAATTGTGTCAGCAGCAAGTTCGGGGCAGCCCTTGTCAGGCAGTCTCACTCAAGCAGCAGCTATATTTCTGGTAGTCCCTTTGAGTTTTTTCTAAGCCCCTTTTATACTGCCTCCCTTGACAGCATTTACTGTTGCAATGTTCGGTCTGGCTTTAGATCATATTGATCATTCAGCGATCTTTAATTTAATTATAGTTGGTAATTGCAACCACATTTAGTTCCTGTCCAGCTCCTGTAGGTTTGATTATGCAATCAAATTAAAAACTCATCTCTTCTGCTGTCTTGAGCCAGCACTCAGTTCTTTGTGCTGTTTTGATATCTTTCTTTATATATGGCCAAGCGTAGCCAGTTTTTATCAGATGAAGGAATTGCCTTTGTTCTGGTAGGCTTTATTGCTTCTTCGATTTCTCCCAGCATTTTGTGCTTATCAGGACACTTGGAACTGCAGGCTCATAGCGCTATTCTGTTAATATGATATTACGATAAAGGAATGGTATTCAAACAATCGTGCAGATTCCACTCCTATGGCCAATAGGAGGTAATTAGTTCTGTAATCTTTGTAAACTTTTTGTTGTAACAATATCCCTAGCAAGCCTCTGCAATACAGCTCAAAGCCATGAGGTGGTTCTCTAGTTTCTGGTGCATTATGAGAAATACGATACTATCACTCCTCTTCCAGTAACTTCACTTCTATACGTGATGCATTAGAACCCGCTTCCCATGATTAGTATTGTAGGGCTGCCTGTTACAAAACCAAACTACCTGAAGCTGACATCTAACCTCAAAAACTTGTGCTGCTTTGTTTTGCTTCATAGCCAATGTTCTGTAAGCGTATTTTTGAAAATGTGCGTAAGATTTAAATATTAATCAAAAGCGCTTCCTCTCATATTGTTTTAGGGTCGTGTGCACAAATGAACTTTTGAATATGTTAGGAGTTTTATTCAGCACAAGAAATTAAGGGATTCGGTGATTTATCCAGTAATTTAGGAGAAGCCACCAAGAAATGGAACTAGAATGAGCTATAGCCCTTTTCCAAGTGTTGAAAATATATGAACTGGAAGTGATTTGACATTAGTTTGCGAATAGTCTTTGGTAAGACGATTAAATGTTAAAGAATTAGTCAATTATTGTTTTTGGATAATGTATCTCTGCGATACTGCATGCAAAACAATGAAAACATCTATTTTATTGCACACACTTTTTGTTCTTTAACAATTGATTTCAAATATTGATTTAACAGATAATGTCTTAGAAAAAGAATTAGGGGACAGAGCGGAGCCAGATCACGGTAAGAAATTTTGTAACATCGAATTGAGTTGCAATGGTAAATACATAAATATAAGGATAGCTTACAAGAACCTCCAAAATTACTCAAGTTTAACAGACACAGTTTAGAACTGGAACATGTGAAAAATGAATCCTTTAGAGAGCAATAACTACAAATATATGGCTATTGTTCAGAATAGCACTGCTCATCATTCTTGTTCCAGATGTAATCCCAATTTTGGAATAAAATCTTTTCTATATGTTTATATCCATCAGTTTAATCAAGCCTGAAAATGTTAATTTTTCCAATGTCAATTAAGATATAATTACTATTAATTTATTTAACAACATAACAGCCATATTTTGTACTCACTGTTTTCATAAAATCACAGAATCATGGAATCGCCTAGGTTGGAAGGTTCCTTTCAGATCATCTAGTCCGTCCATCAACCTAACTCTGACAAAAACCCATCACTAAACCATATCACTAAGCACTACGTCTACCCCTCTTTTAAATGTCTGATATCCTTTTCAGGTATCTTTCCAACAGTGCCAGCAGGAAATCCTTATGACACAAGCAAACCAGAAGATCAGTATCATGTTATTGCAACTGAAACAGGTAATATGTTCATATGAATTTACTGTTCTGGTAAAAATATTAACAGTGGAGTCAGTTAAATTAATCTTTAACAGCTTCCATTATTGTCAGTGGGAGGAAGCAGTCTATTTCCCCAGGAAGTGCCCTGAAAAAGTATACTTTTGAATAACATTTCAAGAGTTTTAGTCAGTTCTTTTTGTAACTGTGGAAACAAATTATTTCCATATCTCCCCAAACTTTGATCCAAATTTACAGGTTAACAGTCCGTGAAATTGCACCATTGTCTCTGACCCTGGTGACTCTCTGTCAAGACACAAGGTTTCACCGGTGTTCACCCAGCTGTGGAGTGTCACCTTCTAGGCTGTGGTAACCTTGTCTCTTTCCATCTCCTCCCCACCTCTTCCCCAAGTTGTGTACAAACATATGGTGCATACATTATCTTTTATATCCGATACCTGGGCTCACAAAAACGGCACAAATGAATATTTTCTAGCAGGCAGGGCATAAAGCTTTCCGTTGTCTGCAGAATGAGGACTGTGACATAGCTCCCCTGAGCGTTCTGTGTTTTAAGGAATACCACATGCCAAAGGGAGTTAAGGGCTTTGCTGAGATTTCTAGCAGAGAAGGCTCTTGGTATTTTGAAAATGGATACCCGCTGCCTAAGAGCTTGCTGTAATGCTCCTAGCTACTTCATTTTGCAATTTATGTCCTTAACAGAGTCCTGTGGTTCATGACGAGTTGTAGCATGGCCTTAATTCAGGGAATTTAACATCTCTGAGGAGCAGCTCAGGATTTTACAGGATTACAGTATGGGATTATGGAAAACTGGCACTCCCTTTCCACTCTTGTTGGCTGGATTTGAGCCATTTTCCTAACTGATGTTCCTGTTGTTTGTAACTCCAGAGGAATGAATATACTAATTAACTGTTTTTTTGAAATCAATAATCCTGTTTATACAAACCATGCAAAGACTCTGTATCTAAAAAACTCATAAACAAACCCAATCTGAATATTCACATTTATTCTTGCTGGTGAAAATATGTTCAAAAGGGGACAACGGGTAAGAAAGTCCCCACAATTTGTATGTTAAATGTATACTCTTATAAAACATGGGCGTATAGTTACTGAAAACCAGGCAGACCCATTCTGGAAGTTGTAGACCCCATCCTCTATTCTAGGTAGATAATAGTCTCAGTTTGTACGTTTTCCCACTCCTTTGGCCCAGACACCTGCAGGGGAGCACCTTTAGCCCTTTCCTCATTAGTCAAGGAAAGTGTACCTTTGCCTTTTAAGGGGAATGGGGACACAAGAGCTGGGTTTGTTCCTTTTGTGGTCCTGCACGCATGGAAATCCAACATGCAAGGGCAACTGAGTACACAGGTTATATGGCCTGTAAAAATAATAGGCTGTGAAATGTACTCGCTTTAAATATTTGAGTTTTCAATTACAAAATTGGAAATGTCAGAATTTAAGTCCTTAAGATACGTTTTGAACATTGCTGGAGAAGTGCTATTTTATTCTTGATATTGCTGAGTCATCTTTTGGAGCTCTTCCTATAGAAGAAATGTATAAGTGTTCTTTTGTGTAACTTAACGTGTTTCTGATATTTTAATCCAGATTTTTACTCACATGGTTAAGAATATTTCAACATGGGAGACATTAATGAGAACTTTTTGGTTTGTAGGTATAATTCCAAACCTAATTTACGTCGTAATACCCACTATACCATTACTGCTGTTGATACTAGTGGCTTTTGGGACTTGCTGTTTCCAGATGCTTCATAAAAGGTAAAGTATACTAATCCAAAATGGTTTTATAATGCAGAATTCATGTTTCCATTGGCAAGCTATTCATACTGAAGGACTGCTTACGTCTGTCCCCATATATGCAATTAAGCATCTTTTCATCTGGTAAATCCAAGTCGTTTACAGCTGAACGTTCACCATCAGGCTTTTCCGCAATGCACTGAAATAGTTCCAGGTCTCTCAAAGTATATTGCCACTATGACTTCATCTCTTTCTGAAGAAGGTATCTTTGCTGACCATTTGATAGGCTGAGCTACTGGCAGCAATTTTCCTTCACCTCTTCCATCATTATTAGCACCTACACAGCACCTGGGGTTTGGGGAATAACACTGGGGTGCTCACTGATAGAGGGCGAACTCAAGAACTCACCTCAGTTTCTGACCAAAAGTGCCATTTGTTTGAAGGATAAACCCAAGGGGCCAGCAGCTGTTTAATGCTGTTCCAGAGCACATCTTATACCTATGACAGATGAGCCACTGGAGCAGATAAATCAAAAACAGAAAGCAAAACCATGTTTTGAGCCACACGCCAGTGCCACTCCTTTGTACACCATGTATCTGTCAAAAAAAGATGCATAAAGTAAATAGACATGTGTACATAGATGTAGTACCAAACAGTTGTATTATTATGCAAATAAGAAACATTTCAGTCTATGGAAAAGGATATGTTTTGATTCACATTTTAAAATTCTTGGAACTTTTTATCTTTCTCAAAATGTGATATACCAAGATATGACAACATATAATATTTTTTTTTCTGAACTAATCTTTCTGAAAATTTTAAGGATATCTTTCATTCTGCAGGTCTTGTGGTTGTTTTGGTTTTTTTTTTTCAGGAAGCGTTCTCAAATTAATGCAATCCAGAAAAGTTTAAAGTGAAATATGTCTTATGTATAAACACTATTTTGGCAAAATGGCAAGAGTGATAAACAGATTCACAAGCTGTTATCCCTCTTGAAGAGCAGGAATACTAGTAAGGAATATGACACCACTGTTTTAGGAAATTAGAAAAAAAAAATCTTCCTTACTTTGAGTCTTTACTTTTTCTTTGTGGTTTTTATTTTGCATTTTCTGCAAATAGCTGAAATACCTTATTTCAAGTAAGAAAACACTCCAAACACTGCTAATATCTGTATGAGTGAGCGCAGACTGATGTTTGCAGCACTCCCTAGTGATGTGTCTCATTGAAAGAAGTGAACACAAAGATATTATGAGGTCTTCATCGTAAAGTAGATTGTGTCTTTGTTATGCACTTTCCTATAAAGAAAAGGAAAATGTGCACTTTCCAACCTGTCTTATGGCAGGTAAATTCGTTATTGTGAAAGGTTGTATCCAAGCCTCAACACTGGGGCTGTAGAAGGTTGGAAACTCAAAGCAAAAAGAGTAATAAAGGAATCATATGTATAACAATTACAATGATATACGTAATCTAAAGCTGGAACCCTTATTACAGTGGACCTGGATTTCTTGGTAAGTATGACATACGTGTTCATATCTTTTCTAGTAGCTCTTTCTCTCCCGAGAAAAGGTTCAGCTCTCGAATACTCCTGGGAAAACGATGAGAGATTCATGGCCCACTGAAATCAATAGAAATAGTAGTGTCGACTTCAGTGAGCTTTGATCAGGCCTTTGATGCTATAGCAGTTCATCCAGAAGTAATTCATCTGAACTTCCAAGACTTAAAAGTTGCATGACATGATATTGGAAATTCAGCTTGGAAGATTGTACTCTTTGTCTTAGATAATTAGTTTGGTAGATTAAATGATACAAAAATCAGGGAGAAAATGGATTTGAATCAAAACAGATTTTTTTTTTCAGAATGTTCATTTTGGCTTGTACCAAAGCTTTTAATTTAAAAAAATAAACCAAAGATTCATATAAATCAAAAGAGGATATTCTAGTATGACAAAAAATGAAGTATTTTCTTTTTTATCTGTTGAAACATAACTTTGTTTTTAAAAAATGTTTCCACATCTATTTTCAGTTATATTTCCAGATATGACCTACCTTGCAAATCATTTTGGTTCATCACAAATACACAGTTCTTGGGTAAAAAGCAAATCAAAAAAGAGGCAACCACTTGAACTGATTATCTGGATATTTTGGAGCTTTAGGAAAAGGATTCTGTCCTGCTGGGGAAGGAGGGATCCCCAACTTTCCAAATGAACCTGACTTCTCATTCTTTTTTAGGCTTCCACAACATGGTGACCTTTCCTCTGAAAGCCACAATCCATGGCCAACCAGGACATGCCTAGCTTGAAAGGTCATGACTAATTTTGCCTGGCGTTGGGCTCTTAAAGGGTAGTAATAAGGCAAAGCAAAACATCTTCCCTGTAGCTACTAGAAATGATCAGCTCATTCATGCTTAGATGCTCTCCCTTTCATTTCTTCCAGGGAAGCAAGGAGAAACTGCTTCAAAGACCCATCTCCATTATCATCTGAATGCCTTGCAGAAAGTTTAAATTCCAACCTGGTATATCTCTCAGTTTCTATGATTGCATTTGATGGTCAAAACAGCGATATGCTCAAGCTATTTGTTGCATCTTTCTTACCAAAACCTGTTTCCCGAACCAGATGTATAGCTGTTGAAAATCAGCATAGGTTCACTGAAGAAAAATTCAGTTTATACAGCTAAAGTTCTGATCCAAGGTATTTAGAAATTGTTCCTGCTGTGTGGCAAGGAATCTTCATTCAAAGAACTTCATCATTAATTTACAAAATATGCCTGATTTTACTGCATTAATCTGGAAGGAAGTAGTGAATCAGTTTCTTAAAGAAAGAAGTGCTGAGACTACTTGATTCATTGCAATTGCTTTGTTTATAGCATTGTGGCCTGATCTAAAGTCCACTGAAACCAATGGGAGTCTTTTCAATTACTCCAATGGGCTCAGGTACATAATGCATTACTTTGTAGGACTTCAGAGGTAAGTCTGGAGGGACTAAAAACTACTGTACCGTCCAGCTCCCTCAAAATACATTTTAAATCAACTCAGACTCGCTTACATTTATGCACCAGGAAAGGAGTAAAACTGAACGTATAGGACTGTTGGGATCTTGACTCTCAGGTTTCCAACTTACAGAATTATGTAGGGCTACTTCTCCTCCTCTGGTTTTTACTTAATTGGGAAAAAACATCAGTGTGAAATATTCTGGCCAGAGACTAAAACATTGTGGTTGAAATGCAGCTACAGTGGCTCATGAAGTGCCTTTTCTTTGCAGCAAACTGCAGTGTACTGTCATCTGCCATCTAAGTGAGGGAAGGTGGTGTGTTGTGGCAGCTGTAGCAGAGATGCTAACCATGTGGAAAGACTAACATCAACTTACAGAGTACCTCAGGGCTCCCTGTAAAGATCAGACAGATCATTTTTGCTGTAGTTTTGGAACCAGTTTTATCTTTTTTATTAAAAAAAACCCAAACACAAAACCTATTATTGACAGTTCTGAATGAAAACTAGGTCTAAGGAAGCTTTCCACCAGTCATTCATTGCTAGGAGTCTGATTCATGTGCCATTACTCCATTAGAATTTAGGTCAAGACCTGAAGGGAAGAGGCTTTCTGGTGTACCAGTAGATGCTGTCACCCATTAATGTACGGCGGTGACGGGGATGCGGCTCAGGATGTGTGTGGGCAGGGTTGCGGTAGCCCCCCGGGGTGGGTGGGCTGCACCCCGAGCACGTCGGACATGGGCTCAGGAGCGTGTGTGCCCCCATCCCCCATAAGTCCCCCCAGACAAGGCAAGCACCCAGCCTCCCACCACCCTGGTCAAACAGTGTCCACGCCCCTCTCTGAAAGGACCACTCTGTGAGCAGGTGTGGATGAATGTGAACTGAAAAAAAAGGGGGGGGGAAAAAAACCATAAAAAAACCTGAACAAAATGGTCCGGGTCACTTCAGTTCATTGGAGGAGCGCTGCTAAGCAGGGTGGTCTGGTAACTTTGGTAGCAGTTGCTTACCTCGACCCACCGCTGCGGTGCTGTGCTTGGTGCAGCATGGGCCACGGCCCTTTTGTGGATGGGGAACCCATGCTATGACAGCAACAAAGATGGCCTTCCGATAGGGGAGGACATACCCAGGTCTGATCACGAACCTGAATCAGGACTGCTAAGGCACACGTGCACTGAAAATAGTTTATATTTTTATCTTGCAGTAAAGGAAGAACAAAAACCAGTCCAAACCAGTCCACACTATGGATTTCAAAGACGCCTAGGAAGGACAGTAGCATGGAGGTATAATGATTTACTGACTGAAAACAAGGCAAAAATAACATTTTGCAGTCAGGCTGTATTATGATGTCGTCTAAGAACATTGGCTTGGAATGGCTTGAAAATGCAAAGGATCTACAAGAATGAACTGTAAGCTCCCCCTTGAGGCAAATGTTCAGATCACTTTTATATAATGTTTGGTTATTAATTCAGTAACAAACTATGCCATGCTAAATAAAGGGTATGTGTTTATTTTGCTAAGAGATGTAAGTTAGCTAGTATGTGAGCAATGAAATGAACAGAGCATTTGAAGTTTTTATGGGGAAATATCTACAATGTATCAGTTTTAAGACTGTTTGTAGTTAAACAAACCCTCTTTGTTTCCTTTAGTCTCTCATGCATTGTAACCTAGTTGATGTACTGTAAATGGAACTGACAATTTTACAGTGTAACAATTATTTATCTTTGCATAAACGTTTGATACAAAATATTTGTTTAGTATTTATTTGCACACTTAACACAGCTTTTGATTATTAAATATTAACACGGACGCTGGCAGAGATAGCCACCTTGTTGTGACATCGATCTGATGTGGCAAAATTCAAGGATACAAAAAAATCATTTGATGTCATATAATGAATCCACTTTGCCAGGGAATAACCATAACTTTTTGACACATTCAAGGTCAACACAAGTAACTTGGCAAGTGATACCTCATTAATGAGATGTCCTTTGAAGGCAGCCATTACTTAAGTAAAACATTTTTTTTTTTTTACCTTTTCTGAGGAAAAAAAAAAAATAATATCACAACGGGAAAGAATTTAAGATTAAAATTACTTGTTTCAGTAAATCTATGTTAAAAAGAAATCAAAGATCATTTAAATACAGCTAAAGGTTTGTTAGGAGTAATGTAATGTTGGATCAAAGAGACGACAAATGGCTTTTCTTGGAAGTGGCACTAATAGATTCATCCCAGCATTACTCAGACTATTAGCTAGAAAAGCTAATAGTTATTGTGTTAGAAAAGCTAAAAGTTAATTGTGTTAATTGATAGAAAGATTTAGAGGTAACCCTGATGCATTTAAAGTCGTCTTTTAGGGTTATTATTAACGTCATTAACGTCCATTCTCCTTGGTTGCTTAGGGGCTTTCTGCGCTGTGAGAATGGTTTTAGCAGTCGTTGGGAGCAGATCTTGGGGTGGTAGCGATGGCACTCTGGCTGATTTGTTGGTGACAGCCCGGTGCTGGAGCTGGAAGTGAAAAGGGGTTCTGCTGCAGTTGCAGCAAGCGTTCAAGAGCATGAGTTCAACCTAGCTGGTGCTACATCATTACCACAGATTCAAAACTACCGCTGGGTGGAAGCTGGGGAGCGATGGACAGAAGCAGAACTGTGTTACTCCTGGGGTTGCCTACGCTGTGCTAGCTGATGTTGACCACAGCTTGGAGTTCAGAGACTAATGTGTATCAATGTTTCTGAGTAAAGGAAAAGCATTTAAAAGTTCAATACCGCTAATACAAATTGTGCAATGCTATTGCTGAAGCACTCTTGGAAGCATCTTAACGTTGCTGTTAGGCCATGTTTTCACTCCCTCTTTGAAGAAGCCGTCCTCTGTACTTCAGGTGAAGTATTGCTATTCCTACTTAAAATACTCTGTAGTTTTTCCAGTCACAACTTCTTTCTTTGCTTGATTCCGTACTTTATTTTCCTTCGTAGTGATTGTAAATAGAGAGAAAATACTATGATCCTGCATGGTCACCAAGACCAGAATTGTTTTTCTCCTGACTTAAGCACTGCTTAACTCAACGGAGGGCAAGAGAGTCCTCTTTCTTGGGAACGGTTGTGGTAAAAAAAAAAAAGAATTAGTTCTTTTTAATCGTCTTGGAGGATAAACTTCCTTTAACTTAATTGAAGGATTAACTATTTCTTCGTACTTTGGGATTCCAAAAGACACATAAAGATGTAGCAATCAATATTACGATTAATGCAGCAAAAGTGATTTCTGTGCAGCAATTAAGAGATGCAAATACCTTTAGATGCCTGTCTTACGGGGTGAAGGTGATTGCTGGGCAGTTACCAGCATGGACCAGTCAAACTCTGTGTGACGGAAGAATGGGAAGCGGCACGCAAATCTTTTATTATAATGTACTCAGATTCTATATGTAAATAAAAAATATTCGTTATTGGGACAAAATATTTCCATATCATATCACCTGCTTAGGGGAAGGAAGTAGTTTCCTTCCATGTATTTCCTTTGCTTAGGATGTTGTTCCTAGATACCAGGTGAAATCTAAAGACACTTAAGAATCCTGTTTAGAAGACTGCAAATGGTGCACAGATCAAACTTATAGTCTAATGACTCCCACCTTTAAGTTGGTGATTCTTTTCCATGCAAAACATACAAATCCTACACATACACAAATTCTTTCATCTTTATTTCCCTTATTTCCCCCCACAAAAGGGAGATAGGAGTAAGGGTAAAAGAGGAAAGGGGGAAAGAGGTGTGTTGCACACTTGCAGAGAGAATACCTAGAAATTAGACTTTATGCTGGTATTTCCTTTGGATTTTGTTGGGGCTTAGAGAATCCAGAAAAACAACAACAGGTACTTACGCATCATGGTCCATTAGTGGAAACAGAATTGCTATTTAAAAAGAAAAAGTGCTCCAAAAAACCCCAACCAACCAACCAACAAAAAGCCTCAACCCTCTCTGTCCTTCATATTCACATTAAAATCTACAGAATGGAGAAAGGAAAATTATTTTCAATTTCAGGTGTCAGATTTCATCAACTAGAGCCACTTCAAATGAGCTTGTTGACTTTTACATACAGCTATGGGGTCCCCTCATGCTGACCACATTCCCTTCTGCTCACTGCCTCTCTAAATCTCTTCCAAATGGCAGCTGTAGGTGAGGGGAGGAACTGAAGGATGAACTGTAAACCTTAGCTAGTCCTCAGATGGATGGCATTATACTCCCACCACCCCTATTTTCCCCAGGGAACAGATTTTTATTTTTTTTTCCTTAGTGATCTTGGCCTCTTACAAGCATCTGAGAGAGAAAGCTCTTGTTTCCTTCTTTAATCTTTTAAAGTTTTTTGGTTGCAGGCACGTGTAAGTCAACATCAGGTTTCCACCCTCTATTTCAAAGTATTTTGGCTCTGTGACTCAACCGAAAATAATCTATGCTGCCCACGTGTTTTAACATAGTAATAACTGTTTTCTCCACAGGTTTATATGCAGGCAACTGAAGTCATGGATGCTGAACGAAGGCTAGAACGTGGTCAGCTCAAGTTACGTTAGTTCTATCTAGACAAAAATTAGTTGAAATAAAATGCATATTTTTAATTATACTGGCCTATATTACATATATGTTTCTATACCAGAGTTCATAATATGAAATTTTTTAGTCTGAGGGGGTGGTTTATGAATGTATACCTCAAAATACATCTATGCTTTGCATTTTGGGAAGCAAAAAATACACACAAATAAAAGTATATTACTGTATTTCTGGAAAGCACATTTTCTAGTGACTGTATCTGCTTTGAGTTGGGTCTCATATTTCATTAACAGACTGAAACACCATTTATGATAGTGATGTATGGTAAATAATGCAGAAATCATGTTGCATTTTAATTAAGCATTTTAACGTAATTGCTTCCTCGGAATCAATTTATACTGATAGCAGAACGCACTTTATTTTCGGTGACTGTTTTCAAGCAGAGTAACGGAAGAAACAGTAGTCCACTGTGAAAGCTAGGATTTGCAGCTTTAACATTCTGATGTTAAAAACTATGGGGGTTTATATGGCAGAAGGTGTCTAAAACACCTTTTCTCTTCTCTCTGGCTTAATTACCCCTGCCTGTGTTCCTTGTGGTCACAGATGTGTTGATAACGCGAAATATTTTGGTCTGGACCTAGTCCGCTAATGCTTATGAAGACCTGAAAACAGTTTGAGACTTGATATTTTTTTTTATCGGTGACTGCCAACTTGTGTTTGTAAGCCAGCCTTGTATTTTGAGCACTTCCTATCTGCATTTAGCGTTGTAAGCACCAAGTGGGGAAGCTCCTTACACAAATCATACATCTATATGTACGTGTGTAGATACACATAAACAGTAAGTTAGAATGCACTTTGTATTTTCATGCAGAACTTTGGAATTAAAATATATTAGATTCCCACACTGGGCTGAAAACAGAAATAAAAGAAATGCATCATATTACACAAACACTAAGACACCATTGAATTTAAGGCATTTCAACAAGTAGGTAGTTATATTTTAATAGAAACCTATTTAGAAAAGAGCTCAAGAAGAGAAAAAAAACCCCACTTTTTTGTTCTTCATATTCTTTCCCCTTTAGACTGCTGTAATGGGCTGTCGTGATAGTTTTTATATAAAGCATAAAATCAGTATTAAAAGTCACCAGTACAGAAAAAGCATGTAATGTATCAAAGGAACCCTGTTCCTTTTTATTCACTGGCAATAGCTGATACTCATTATTGTCAGATGTTTTTAAACATTACTTTTTATGAGAGGAAGTTGCAGTGTTGTGAATCTGTGCTTGGGTGTACACAGCACATATCTATAATTGCTTGAATAACTGCCAAGACACTTGCTTAAAAAGAAAACTAAAAAGCTACATTCAATCCTTATTTAACTCTATTAATTCCAAACGCATTACACAAGAGAGAACTTTTGGCTTACATTCAGTTTATTCATTAGAAAGCAGCATGATACATGATCAGCCTTTATGCACAGTCCATAGACCTCATTCCAGAGCTTTTTGTAATTTACAAGACAGAACTCCCATGAGCCCAGTTTAAACAGATAACGTATACCTTAATTTTGATATGTGTTGAGATAACTGAGAAGAGTTACCTATGCATTGAAATGAAAATTCACGTTGAAAAATACAGTGTCAAGACATAAAAACAGGTAGTGTTTGGCCTGAAATTAATAATTTATACCATATTTCAATAAAGCATTTGCAGTTTGCAAACTTTTTTACTGCCCGTGCTTTGTAAAGCCCTCCACTGGTGTTGAAAGAAACTGTTTCCCCATGGTCTCACACAAAATAAAAAGTAAAATGATAAAACTATTTGTTAACAAAACCACAGCATCTGCATTGAAATATTGCTCTCAATTGGTAATAGAGTTCTCAATTATTAATATTTTCCTCCCCAAAATTTAAATATGTGTTCAGTTTCTCTAACTGTAAGATTGGAATACCAGTGGTTTACATCACTAATACAATGGCTTACTTTCAACCTTTAAATTCTATTTCTATCACTAAAAATTATCAAGCTAATAGATGATTGTTTTGATCCAGTCTACAAACATGGTGACACGAACATACACTCCTGGTCTTTTGGGAAGTGCACACTCATAGCCAAATGATGTTACACCAACCAAAACCCACTTGTTACCATCTTCAAATGTCAGAGGACCACCTGAATCTCCCTGCAATATGAAATTCAAAAGTTAGAAGTGAACGGTGTCAACTCTGAAGCAGAGCCTGTTTATGACATTTTGTTTGTGCTGATCCTTACTCATTGTAGACATTGTATCCATATATATGTGAGAACAATATGACTTCTTCCATGTGGAAAAATTCTTGAAATAATCGATTTCCTTTTCTCCTTTTTTTTTTTTTTAAAGGATGTGATCTTATGCTTTTAACAGTCTTTCCATACAGGACTGGGTTTCAAATGATTTTTTTTTTTTTTTTTTTTTGCTTACTACTTTCACATTTAGCCCTTCATCTTTCATAAAGCCTGGGTAAATGTCTAGGATTATTTTTTAGTTGAATCTATTCAGCCAAAATGCAGTTCTATTTTTGGTCAACCCAGAGTTTCTGCAATTTCAAATTTCAAGAAAAAGTCTGGAAGATTCACAGAGGAGGAGGTGTCCTTTTCTCACACCTCCTTCTCAATAGTTTAGCAGATGTAGCATTGCAATAGAGCGCGGGGAGACCAAATTTGACTCATCTCACAGCCTGAGTGGGGGATGGGTCAGCCATGAGTGTCTTGTTTTGATGAGAAAGAAAACAATGACGGTTTTTCATTGTCTATCAAGTTAGTTGAACCAGTACTATTTTTGTCTTCTCACAGCCCTGTGAATGGTTCTTTACGGGAGAGTTCTGCAAGGACTCAGCTGTTAAAATACTTCTGCCCATAACTCTAGGGCATCACAAAAGTTCAAAGGCTGTGACAGCAGCCTAAAGGCTGAAGCACTATCAGGACTCACTTGTTCATCTTTGCTCATGGTTGAACGGTCATTGATCACAACGCTGGTCACTTGTACTCTATATCAGCCTATGGTGCTACACCGCATGAGGTTCAGAAGGCAAAAGGAAAGAGGAAAGCCAAGAGGCTGAACGAATGGTAAGTGAAATTAGGCTTGCATACACTCCACCTTCTCAACAAAACCAGCCAAAGTCACTGCACCTGATGAAGGCTTAGGTTGTGAGGGCAAGGCAAGAGCAGTTAAGTGAGAGTGCTCCTCATCAGACATGAGGAGAACCAGCCAGTCTCCATGCCATAGACTCCATGTTGCTGGAAGAAAAATTACATGACAGCCAACTCTGACTACGTCCTCAAAAAGAAGCCATGTGTTGTAAGCAGAGCTGGAACAGATAAAGACTAGATCCCCAGGAAGCAGCATATGAGATCAATGCAGAAAGGCAACCTACCCTAAATACTGTGGCATCCACTTACAAAAGGTCTCCAAAGTCTACAGATTCTGGGAAAAGCATCATTGCGCTCTCTTTCCCTGCATGAAGCATTTCTGAGTCTTCAATCTATTTGGTATTTATTTCTCTGTACTCTGCTTTTCCCTAAGCATGTCCCTCTTTCCTCAGCAGTAATTATTCAAAACTTAGTGCAGAAAATTTCCAGTCCTCCTATTTATCTCTGTCCATGGTTGTTTATGTCAAGATGATACAAAATAGATTTTTATCTTTTCAACTTGTATCTTGATAAAGGATTAAATGGGCAAAATACTGTAAGTAGAAATTATATTAATGGACAGTGGTTCTGGTTTTAATTATCGGAGGATCAAGGACCATTTTATTCAGTAATTAGATGTAGTGTATGATAGCAGTGGAAACAAGCCACTTGTATTTACCTGACAGGAATCCACTCCTCCTATGTCATAACCTGCACAGATCATATTCTCAGTAATAGTATATTCTGGCATCTGTTGTTGGCATTTTTCATTTGAAATGAGAGGGACCTCTGCTTCTTGCAGTATGTCTGAAGTGGGACCTGATGAAAATACAAAATACTTTTACCCACTGTAATAAATACATACAACCCGCTCGGAACACCAATGGTTTTGTTCCTGTTCCAGCATGCTTGGCACGCTACTGAGCAGCAGGAAGCCCTGCCTCACTGCTGTATTATTCAGGCTTGTACCCCTGTAACACAGTCACTGATTAAACGGTGCTCATTAACAGAATCCTGTCTTTTATTTGTGTAATGGGACTGAATTTGGTTATAATTAAATCAAGATTACTACAATCAATGACTATGAACTCACTGTAGGGAGATCTAAGGGGTAATTAAGACCTTAGGAACTTGGATTGTCCAATGTTTCCTCACTATTCATTGTGTAACTTTTATTGACTATTTCAAGTTTTTACAAAAATTTCTGTTTCTAATTCCCACCCAGAATTATAAATGCAATTTCATTCTGAAAATGTAGATGCAAATGCGTACGAGCAACTGTGGGAATGAAATAGCATGTTTATTATTTCACAGGGGCTCCAAATCTGGTGCATATGATATACAAACAGAACATGCATTTCAAATTACAGTCAGTACGCTTGAATTCTGGGAAAAATTGTTTGCATACTGTCAGAAAGAATAACCTTCCTTCTCCCCACCCTATATCTGGAAATAAGATGTACGTATTTCATATTGAGAAAAGTAGTCATCATAACTTCTAAGGGCATGCAATAAGTTTTTTTCTCATAATTTAATGATCTTAGATGTGTATATTTTTTCTAATAAATATGTTATAACTCTATTACTTTGCTTTAGAGAAGGAACAGTGGAGAGGGATAGTTCCCAAATTTTCATATAGAGGAGTACCTCTCTAAACTATTCAATTTTAGCAATCTCTGTGGAATCAGGAACAAGCTTTCCCTTACAGCTTCATGCCTGTCATAATTTTCCAAGATGATGACCCACCTTCATTCATAATAGTACCCCAGCCAGCAATGGAGCAGTTAATTCCTGGTAAAAACTGTTGATTTTTTTCCGGTAAGCAGATAGGTTGTATGTAATCTGTGAATGAGAAATAAGCAATCAGTTTCAACCTCTTCCCTGTATTCAGGTTTTTATGAAGTTATGAAGTTTTATGAATTAATGTACACGTAAGAAAGCATACATTAATTCAAACCCACTTTTTGGGCAAGATATCCAGGAAGTACTGGACTGACTCCAGAATGATTAGGTTGTAAAAAGTGTACAGCCACCCCACCACCCTCATGTGCTTAGCACCGTTAAGGTTTTGCATAACAGAGTAAATCTGTTTTATGGGAAAATAACAACTCACCTGTATATTGCACTTTGTATTGAAGGTGCATGACAGCAATATCACTATTTTTTGTACGCTTCACATAATGAGGATTTATAACTATTTGATCAATGTTTCGAACTACTGTTGAAGATTGTGTCATATCTGATTGGTCATATAAGCCAAGAACTGCTTTCCATTGAGATGGTTTTAATTGCCTCCTAGACGTTGAAAGGAATATTCACAATTATGAGTGATTAATGAAAGTTTTGAAAAATATGTTAGGTAAAATGCTAATCTTTAATCTCATGTTAATTCATAGCATTTGCACATTTTGTCAAAATAAATAGAATGTAGTGGATGTGCTTACAATTTTGTGATACTAACACTATCTTAAACATCCCCACCGTAGAAATATGCAGTTGATTTTTTTATGTTAAGCTCATAATGCATTATTTATAAAGAATTAATCAGACAGTAGTGCAGAGGAGGACAATACTAAATTACAGTGGCTTTTTAAACACTGTGAAGAATACTGCTGACTGCCCACCAGGCAATTAATATCCATCCCCGTTAGAAAATTATTATGGAATATCTAAAGAATAATTGGTCTAAAATGTCATTGGAAATGCTGCAGCTCAGACTCAGAAAATTGGTCTCTTAATTTTTTAATCTAAATCAAAAAAAGATATGCTAAGACAAAATCTGCATTTTTTGCTGAGCTACGCATGCTGGTTTGAGACTGTATTTACGTTAGAGAACTTAATTACTTTCTATTTTTTAATCAACAAGTTCATAGTTTCAAAAATATGTTTCCAGCCTGATTGTTGTACTGAATTGGTTTCTGCTGATCTTTTGGTTTGACATCAAGAGGTTATCTTGTTCTAAACGAGGAGCGTTTAAGTTAAATGTTCAGAATTAAAGTGTGAAACTGTAGGCTCCCACTTAGGTAAATTCCAGCAAAGTCAAGATGATAAAATGAGATTTAAGCGAAAGTGGAAAGGTGATTTAAGTGCAAAGGAAGTATCAGGACAGGTGTGGATTTATTGTGTGAAATAAGAGGGCTTGATCCTTTTCATTAGTCTTTGTGTGGAATATAGCTCCTGTCATGCAATGAGGCAGCATTAATGTATTGGCATAGTCTCCACTGCCTTGCTACTTAGCTATTTATAATGAAAGCTCTACTGTAATTTTGAATACTAATGTTCTTTTTTTGCCATTCCGGTTTCTAGGTGTCTTCTACAGCACTCGTTTTTATTATAGTTGTTATGGAAGAAACCCCTAGAAAATATTTAAATATGCATCACTTCTTTGAATGGTACAAATAACACCATCTAGGGGATACCCACTATTGCCTAATCAATGCACACAAATCAAGATTCATTCCAATGATGCACAGTAAGTCTTGATCAATCTATGATAGTATACAGGAGGAACAGGCAACACTGACTTTACCTTTATGAGGTATGATGTCATCCTTTATAGCACTGGCAGGCATTCAACTAGTTAATGGAGGCCCACATTAATTACGGGTTAAGTGCACATGCTCAGTATTAATACCATATATTTAAAGTGCAATTCTTCATTGTTCAGAAAATGCTGCTTAGTTTCCACGATTCTCTGCTTTAAAGTAAGGACTGAGGGTTTACCAGAAAGCAAAGGAGCCTTTAGCTGTGCCCACAAGTGATTCAAAATACAGTAATTAAACAGTCAGCTGGCTGTTACTTTTTTATATCAGTGTCACAAATTATTCATAATCTGATGCCTCTTTAGTGAACCTGCACATAAAATAAGCGTTTCATCATCATGAAAATCAAAAAGAAAAGTCATGGCATGTATGTCATATCCCATCACAAATAGTTGGAAAGATGCCCTGGAGTCAGTGGAGAGAAAGAGGCACTTGTGAATTTATATTAATTTTATTCTAAAGTAAGCACCTAGAAACCCTCTAAAAAGTGCCGCTCTCCAGTGATTTCAGTATGATCCTTTGAAAGTGTGTTTTGCTCTATACAGGATTCATCAATGGCTCTGGTCGAACTTCAACCCCGCTTTACTGAACGGCTTTCCACCATTTGGATACCTGCATGTTGTGGGAGTATCAGAATGCGCTAGCTTCTGAGTGCAAGGAACATTACCCATATACACAGTGTGCTGCAGTCACCAGCCATTCCTCACTGACAAGGGAAGCTCCACAAACAGGTCTGGAATTAAAATGGAGTGAAACTATCCAAGGCCAAGCCTCTCTTCTGGCATCACTTCCACCTACAATCCTTGTTCCATTGTTCTGAGATACCAGGTGTTTGCCACAAGCTGTAAAAAAAAAAAAAAATATTAAAAAGTAGATTTTTTTTTTTGCATTTACTAGACTATCTGATATTCCTGGAAAAATAGGCTTTGTCGTATCTGAACTACTATTCAAAAATAGTATTACTGTGGAAAAAAGATAGGTGTTTTATAGCTGAAATGAAGATGCCACTTTATAACTTGGATTTAGACGTATTCTTTCCTCACACCTTCTGGATTTTTTATATACGTGTTTTCAGTATAGACCTGTCTCTAGTGTATACTTTGAAAATAAGTGAAGACTGTAAATTTTCCCGTGTTTATATCATTACGAGTATAGCTTTTATAGTTCATTCCCTAACCTTTCAATTCAAACTATAAACATTACGCTTTATGGACTGAACAATTTGATTTCTGTGTGAAATATTGCCAGAGTATGTGTACTTACGTTTAATGTTACATTGCAGATGAACCACCAGGTTGTTCAAACAGTGCTCTCTAGAATGAAAGTGCAATTAAATCACAAGTATCTGCATACCAGGTAACACTAAATAACTATCAAATATACATACGTACACTCACATATATATCTGTATAAATGTATATAAGCTATATAAGTACATTGGTTTTTCAGCATCAAACTGATAAGTACAATATGTTGTCCTACAGTTTTTATCATATTTTAATTATAAATATACATTATATTATATATAATATTAAATGTACATATTCCTCTTCAATGAACATTTAATTGGTCTCTGTTATGGAAATAAAAGTAGACTCCCCTTGTGTTTTAGGGAAACGAGTCATCTGTCTGTGACAGATTCTCAATATAATTGTAACTGCATTTGGTTTTTCTACCTTTTGAGATGTTTTCAATACCTTACCACTAGAGATCAGTGTGACCAAAGAATTTAAGAGATTAGTTTGATATCACTGTATCTTTCTTACTTAGATTATAATGCACTCTAAAATATATAGCTATATATACAGGGTTAGAAATTATTTAGCAGAGATATAAAGCCAGAGTCTGAAGAGCACAAGACCACAGATCAAAACTACTCAAGTGTTTCTGATACCCAGAGGTTTTAAGATTATCTTCATAGCTTGTAATGAATCTGAACACTTGGGACAGTGTGTGTGCTAGCAATTTAAATCTGATACATACAGAAATAGAGAAAAAAAAAAAAAAGTCTGCCAACGGCTAGTTTACAGTATGCATTTCCACATAATTTTTAAATAGAAAAAGGGAAGGATACTTCAAACATGATATGGTATTATGTATCCCTCACTGTGTTTGCTCTAAAATTTGATATCTGTTGTGAGGGAAATAATGCATGACGTGACCCAGCATTTTCACAATGACCTAGTGGTGCAAGAAGGGCAGGTGGGAACCGTAACCACCCCCCACCTCCCCAGTTAAATCTTCACTACAGAGGGGGTAAGAATGAGATACGCCTCCAGCTCTGAGTAGTCTCACATAGCCATTTTCCACTTCAAGATAGATTTGAGCATAATTTTAAAGCTGCAATTTAAAGAGTGGAAACCTGTGTTTTGTATTAAAATATATTACAAATTCTGTAATTTGTATTCAAATTTGTGTTGACTTCATAAGGATGTCCCTTGGTGGTGAGACAAACATCAAGGAGGACACCCAGAAATGCATAAACCCACAGGAAACCAATACCATCTTCTGCATAAACTTCATAGCAACTGAATACTCTTGACAAAGCTCCCTCCATAGGCTTTAAAATGGTGGTCAGTGGTACTGTATATTAGCTCCTGTATCTGGTCCCATGGTTTCTCTTATGCAGATGCATAAACTAGCCAAACTAACATCCAACATGTCAGATTTGTTCCTATTTTTTTACACTGAAGCAGGGAGTCACATGCAATGAGCGTCTTTGCCCCATCACCAGTACCTACTGATTGATTTAGTAGAAATGACTTCATGGCCATCTGCTTTTTCTTCTTTCTGAAGCTATGTCCCAGTATGTAAACCACTTCCCTGCCTGCACTTCAGTTCGCCAGTCCTCAGTTGCCTCTTGGTCAGCACAGGAGAGTCCAAAAGGCAACAGAGGTATTGCGTGTGCCTCTCTGAATGTCATCTATGGAGCAGCGCGCTGGGCAGAAATCTGGAGTAGCTGGGACATCTGTGAGTACGATCTTCACTTAGGACTGGCAAAAGCAATTATGCCTGTGGAATCTGCTCACACAGGATCTTCAAGGCAGGATTTTGCCTTGTTACAAAGCTATCCTGCCAAGAAATACGTTACCTAAGGGCATCAGAGAACAGTTTTGCTGTCTCTGCCACGACAGCTTTCCAGTCCTATTATATGTGCCCTCCTTTGCTTCAGTGGTAGTTAGGCTTGAATAAAGACCAAAGACAATGTGAGAAATACATTTTATAGTTTGATTACCAGTTAATGAATATGGGTTTTTTAATTACCAAATCTGTGTGATCTTTCTATCATTTATTATACGTACAAAAAAAGTGTGTGCATCTGTAATAGTGTCACCCTGTAATATGATTCCTATCAGCTGTTTAAATGAAGCATGGTAGAAGATACCTATTTCTGCAACAGAAATACAACTAAGATGAATGAATTTATTCCATTTCCTCCTGCATTAATCACTTTTTAGTGTTTAATAGATATTAAGAGAAGACATCTTTAAATCATTACTGCTCTTTAAGATCTCTTGTGGCAATGCTGGTTTAGACATCCACTCAAGAAAGAAAGAAAAATAGCTTGCAATAATACTCCATTAGTTTAAGATACTTTCACCACCAGTGAGAATGATAAATGTTTGGGATTAACAGAGTATAATTAGAACATAAAATGTATCTTTTTTTTTTTTTTTTAAATGTAGATAAAATATAACATAGCAAATTAAGAGTTCTCTCCTGCTTTGTTACTATGTGGTATGTTTATAAAGGAAACCTGAAAGAACATGGACTCTTGCCATCCTCAACATGGTTTCAGCATTTTGGCAATCAGTGATTTTCTGCCACACTACTTCTGGTAGTATTCCAGGAAAGTGTGTATAATAAACCCTCTTATAAGCAGAAAGACAGTAATTAAACTCATTATATATTCTTTTTTTATTTGACGATCGCAACCCTTTCTCCTTTAGGAGGTGTACCGTAAATCCCAGAATTTCCTGAGAATATAATCCTGTGCTACTGTTACATTTTCATTTAATCTACAAGAAACGCTACCACTTTGTAGGACCCTTCAGAATCCCTTCAGCTGTTACTTGGACTGAGAAAGATTAGAATATAATTGAATGTATTCTGAGGATCATCTCATCTAATGATTCACTTCTAAATGTGGAAACAAATCCAGAGGTCATTTTTGAGTGGGGCTAATTTGTCTAAATATAGGTACCTGTCTGTGGATTGCTTACTTTAGCAGTTCACACGTAGGACTAAGTCTGTATCGATAAAGCCAGTGGATTACAGACTCATGGATTATGGACTCGTATTTCAAGAAATGCCTTGATGGATCACAATTTGAAGTGCTTATTTTTCTCTATTGTTTACAGTGAGAACCTAGTGTGATAAGTACTATATAACCACGGGTGAATGCCACTCCATTTTAATTCTTCTACTATATTATATATTCATAACTCAGAGATTTCTAGATAAGAAACGTTCTGTAAAAATAGCAGTACTTATCGTTTTCACAGTAAATGTATAAGAACTTCACTTAAGATTGTACTGAATGATAGCTAAAAATGTAGCAAGCATCTCTCTCCTTTAAAATTTACAATAGATGGACAAGAATGGAAGGGGGAAGAGTGAGTTAGTTGTCCAATGTTACACAGAATTCATCAGTAGACAGAGAATAAAACCTAGATATGTTTATAGGCCAGACCTCATACAGAATCGTTACCTCTCAGATAAACTTGAGCTAGAAGTTAGTGTATATTCATCACCATACTTCAAGTTATCCTTTGTATGAGGAAGAAGCCTCATTCTACCCACCTTTTTGTAAATATTAGGCTGTGGTTAGCTGCTTTGGTGATGTAGACAAATGGGCCATCTCCAGTGAATAATACAGCTGATGATGCATTTGCATCCCTGGAAGGAAAAGACACACACATGCATATTGGGAATGTTTGGGAAATTATTATACTGGTAGAATTAATTGCACATTTTTTTTCCTGAAATAACGACTATTTATCATGAGGCTTGAAACTCACGTGGATTAAAATGGGGTTCACCTACTTTCACTCTTACATTTATTCTAAGATTTCTAATGATACAATAATATTTAAAGAAACAGAAATTAATTATTTAAATAGCAGTAAATTATCAATTTCTGATTTTCTGTGCCACAGTGAAGGGTTTGCAATACCAATTCTTAAACGTATGGAGCTAAATCTTAGTATGCAAAACAAAACAGTAACAACTGAACGTCAGAATATCAGTTTTGCTTTTTCGAGGAGGGGTAATTACATTGATACTATACTTCTGTGCCTAGAGAAGAAATGAAACTATATTTCATGTAAATTTACTATTTTCATGGTAAAGTGCCAACCCCGGTAGGCAGAGTCAAATTCTACAATAAGGACCAGCCTAATCATTGAGTGACGATAAGTGCAAACGTGTGTAAAAGGCACTAAATTGTTTCTTGAGAAAGTTAGTGAGCAGGGGCTTTTACCAATGTAAAAAATGAACATGCTACCAAGAAAAGCTTAGAGTATATACGTTTATGAATATTACTGGCTTACATTTTCCATGGTGCATTATACCAGGAAACTTCAACTGAATGCACTTGTGTTCTACTAGATTACTGTAACAGACCCTGTAATAGGGCAAACAGGATAAATCTTCCAAGCCAAAGCTCCCACCAACCTCATAATACTTGTGAAGATCTCTAATCTCACCTCAGCATCTTTTTCTTGGTCTTTTTCAGCAAAGACTGAGCAAACTATTTCCCACTCTTCTGCCTTTTTTTTTTTTTTTTTTTTTTTTTTTTAAATAAATGCTGAAATTTCTGGATTACAGTTTGGAACTTCTCTGAGATTCTCTGTCACCACAGAAGCTTTATTAAGTTTCCCCAGCTTTTTGAAATAAACTCTTAAGCCCTTTTTTGAGAAAACCTTTGATAATTTCATTTGGTTTCTAAGTGCGCTGAAGCTTTATGAGTGACTGCAAAAATCAATCTGCTACTCTTTTAATTAACTTATTGGTAAATGATGAGGGTTAAGCATTTCTGTAAGTATAAGAAATCACACGCTTTTCCTGGAGATAAGTCAGTTCAGTAACAAGAATATAGTTTTTTCTGTGGGTCCAGAAATGCAGTGTCACAGCTTTTTAATTTCTGTTAATGGAATTAATCTTTTAGAAATTTCACAGGTTATTACAAAAATGGCCCTTAAGAGGCTAACCTAGATGTTTAGTAACCCTCATTCCATTCAAAATGCTCACTAGGCAAAATTTGCAGAAAAAGCCTCAGAAGTTTCTTACACAGAGATCTAGAGAGATATCTGTGCAGTAAATTCTTCAGATATTATTGGTCCTCATGTACCTGAATACTCTATGTATCACTATGATTTCAGTCTCTAACTCTGTCTCAGATGTGCTCAATAACAACAAGCAGTAGCAAATGTTGGGCAAGATTCAGATGATGTGGTACCGTGCTGAAAAAAATATTCAGAATAAGTATAGAAGTGCAATTGTCTGATAGCTATAATTCTTTTCCCTGTTAAAAAAAAAAAAACACAACAAAACAACACAATAAACCCAACACGTTTCTTATTTGAAGAAAATATGTTCACGCATTTTGTAATTCATTGTTTAGTTCTCAGGCTGGGGGATGTTTTCTTTTTGTTTAATTTGTGTTTGAGTCACAGGGCAGTGTTTCTGTTTCATCCGCTGATTTTCTGACAGTTAGAAAAACAAATAATGAAGAATAGCAGCAAATTACAAATACCAAACACTTTCTTTGGCATAAAAAAGCTTTGTTCACATGCAAATTCATACAAAGAGCTGCTGTTTTCTAAATGCTTGTGCGCACACAATTTTTTATATGAAAATTTGCAAACGATAAATAAAAGTAACCCCTCTGTACTTTCTGGATTTGAAATGAAGCTTCTTAAGCAATGGGTTTAAGCCAATCTTACTAAGCAGTGTCTGATCCTAAGTGAAGCTTAGAACTTGTCCTAGCTTGCGACTTCTGCAGCTTTCAGGTCAAAATGTACATTATTACTTGGTGACAACCGACATTAAATTAAGTCTATTGTCAAGTTTTTAGGACTGTCCTAATTCTGGTCCTCAATGGTGCAAACACAGCCTGAACACACTGAGAACCAGGTTCTTTCTTACATCCAGCACATGACCCTCATTGGCTCTACAGCAGAGTACGATATATACTATCTGTTTATTATCCTAGTTTATCCATCAGAATAAAAATTCTTTGTGCATAAATTTTGTGGGATTTTGGCCACCCCTTTCAGGCCATATGTTATATTCTCAACACACTGGAGAACCTGGGTCTGACAGTCAAAGACAGGATTTTGCTGAGGTGTCTCCAGAAGCAGAGATGTAGCTACTACTGACCATTCATAAGTGGGGAGGATGAAAACCTGAAAATCTCAAACAAGACCTTGTATTCCATTGAACTCATTTCCTTCTCAAGAATTTTGCGAGTTCTTGAAGAAAATAGGCTGCAGGGTTGAGAGCAAGTCCTAAACTCTCAGTGCTTGTTGGACTTTTGGGTATGGCAAAAATTGCAAGGTCCATCCCCATTCCTAGGTACAATTCAGTAGAGACCCAGCTGTCTCTGGTCCCAGAGAAACAAGCACGTTTCACACCAGACTAGTAGAATCATAGAATCATAGAATACCAGGTTGGAAGAGACCTCAGGGACCATCTCGTCCAACCTTAAATTGTGAAAGAATGATGAAAAGCTCAACGAATGATTTTGTTGGTTCAAGGAAAAGCAATGCTAACAATACTCAGATTTTAACAGTGTTGTCAGATGCACGTAGTTACAAGCACAAACTGAGCACAGGATCTTGCTCTGGTTTCTGAAGAGCATCAATTTGTGCAGCTTGCACTCCAGATTCATTAAGAATATTTGTAAATGTAAGCTATATTTTGTAGATGAACACATAGGCAGATTCGCTTCCTGTTTGGCACACGTCACAAATGCAACAGCCACATATTTGAAAAATGGAGGCAAAAGGATTCATGCGTGTGATTTATTAGAATCCATGTGGAATGCTGCACTTTCTAGCCCAGCTACATAAATAATCAGGATATTCTGCAGGACTCCTATCATTTCAGTCCTTTCCATAAATTAAACAGTAAATGAGACCAGCAAATGCATAAGCAATTAACAGCAAAAGTAAATTGTCCTAGATGAACCTTAGCCTCTTTCTCTAATAAAGCATGATTCTAGGTAATTATTCAGTATAGAAGCATGAGCTATAGCCTACTCAAGACCTGTTATTAAAAACATTCATTTAGTTACAAATATGGTGCTGCTTATTGACAAATATGCTGCTACGGGGGGATTTGTGGAAAGCAGAAATATCATGCTGCTTATAGGAATTATATATAGATATATATATGAAAATTTTATTTTATTCTATTCTGTAGGATCAGTAACAGCAGGAGCACCCAGGATATGAGAATGTGATGTAATTTAGATTTTAAAAATACTTTTTCTTGACAATGGGAATATGTAATAAACTGGGAAATGAAATTAAAAAGAAATAACTAGGAAACTTAATAGGGACTTTTTAAACAAGTATATCTGACTAGTTTATAGAGACAAATTGAAACACGGAATGTTATGGAGACAAAAGCATAAGTAATTTTTAAAAGGTAATAGAAAGTACCATTGAAGACAAAGTTCACTGAAGCATATCAAATAAAAAAATGTAAATTAAACCAATAGACCACAAAATGACCAGTGTCCAGCAGTTATAGAGGGAAAAGAGATGGAGGAGGGGGAGAAAGAATCAGAGAAAGAAGACTACTGGCCACTGTAAAGGACAACGTATTTGACTAGAAGAACATTTAGTCATAGTTTGTATGTTCTTGTACGCATAAGTAAATGAGATAACTACGTACAGAAATTATAATCAGGATTTGTGCCTGCAGGTGTCTGATATTTACATAAATGCAGTACCTACCTGAAGGGAAAAAAGTAAAAAACCAAACCAGCACACATTCATCCAATTATTAAAAATATTTTAAAATAACACTTGGATATTTTTCTAAGTCCTCCTAACTCTGGAATTTCTACAATTAATTTATCAGAAGGGCATTTGCAGGCATCTTGCTTTGGTCAGAGACCAACATTAATGAATTGCAAGCTTAGAATTTAATTTGATTATTACTTGGAGGAGTGACATTCCCTAAAAACCTCAGCACTGTAGGAAAGCTATTTATTATTCAGTGGATGGCAGTGAAGTTGCATACAGTGTAAGCAAGGCCATCATTTAGGCCATAAATTTTACCATAGATTGAAAAATACAACACTTATGCACTCAGCCCTCCCCACCCCTTCCCTGGAAATTCTGCTCAACAGTGACTGGAGCCAAGCCTATTTTTTCAGTCACACACTGCCCTTCTCCCTCCCCCCTCTAAATATACCCCAAGAGAAATATAGTTTCCTCTCCCAACAGCTCAGGTCTAATGAGAGGTAAGAAAGATATTGGGAGACCAGTAGCAGAATACCCAGGTGATTATCTTGAATTTACTTGAAATGAACATTAGTATGATAGCAGAGCAGCCAAGGCTGCTGTTTGCTCCAGTTTTAGTCTTGAGCCATCCTCATAAAAGTGAAGACACAAATGGTGACATAAAGTGATAAAAGACTAATACCTCCAGATGAGTCTCACAATGTTCTCCAATATATATCCTCATGCCTCATCTGCCATATTCAGAGCCATAAATCTTGTAATGAATGCCATCAAAACAGGGTTTGCAACAGTTACTTACAAACTTGTTGGCACATCAAGCACTTTACCTGCCACAGAAATATACGTTTGCCCTTTTTTTGGATGGTAAACACACCAGTAAAATGATAAGAAAACACCGACGTACAGACTCAACAAACCTGTAAACTAGTTACAAGGACAATGAATATTTTTAACTCACCCTAGCCCCAGCAGCTGGCAAACAGTGTCTGAAATCTCTTTATCCCAATCATTTTCACACGCCAGGTGCCACGTCTTCCCAATCCTGGCCTGCACCAGCCCTTCGGTGCTTAGAGAACCATTAAGCAATCTCACTGTAGACCAAAATGGACAGAAGCATTTTAGATAGGTGGTAAACCACCCTTGCCCCTGCCCAAAGAGAACAGAAATGTAATATAGACAGATCTATTATTGCCAGCAAAAATAAAAAAAAAGAAGTTAAAATACATTACAACAGTAATAAACTCTGCATCTCCAGGATGTTGTGTTCCCACAGGATGGAAATGTTATTGTTATCTCCTATATTTCTGCTGCAGGTGAGTTTCATACCCTGTGTTTTACAAACGTCTCATGCATAGACAATAAACAGTACATTTTCCATCAACTCTAACCAATGTTTTTTCTTAGCCAGCATTATGCAATTTCCACATACCATGTGAAGCTTTAGCTATACGATCCTCAGTAACACGGATTAGAAATAAGGTTAAAACCAGAGCTGACAGAAATATTGCATTTTCCAGTTCCAATTGCCATGAGAATTTTCACTGTTTTCATTGAAGCTTTTGTTACACACATAAATAATAAAAGCTCAGTGAAAAGTAATCTTTCTATCAAAACTTTTCCCAAACAAAATATTCAGAAACTCATTAAGTTTTTGGTGAAAAAATCTTATATTATTGGCACAGTGACTATGGAAGTTGGACCACAAGGTTTAAGGAGGTCAACAGAATCCCATATACATCTCAGGAGCTACAGCTACATTTCAGGCAGATGACATTTATGGCCAGCATGAAGTAAGGAAAGCCATAAAACGCATTTGAAATGTACTGGTTGCCAAAACAATTTTAAAAAAAAATCATAGTTGTCCAGAAAAACTTTTTCAACCAAAATGTGGAAAAATAAGTATAGTATACCCCTTATAATAAAAAAAAAAAAAAAAATCAGAATTTTAGGAATGCCTCTTTGACACTCAGAGTGCATGAATGGAAGAAGTGACATACAGTGATCAATTAATGGTAAAATTCAGTCATGAAAAATATTTGAACAGCCCTGAAAAATCTCAGAGTTTCTTGAGCTGTGAGATTTCTCGAGATTACTTTTTACACCTCTCTTCTCTTCTACTTGAACTACAATTCCTTTTCCTTTCTCCTTATCAGATCCACGTTGTTCTCCAAATACATTGTTGGTAAGGAATAAAAGAGTCATTGAGCACTCAACAGCTGTTTAATTCAAATGTCATATATTTTAGAATTCTGCAAAGGAAGAGACATCCTATGACTTTTCTTTGTAGTGCCTGGGAAGTTTCAGAAGTTGAAGTGTTTGAAAATGACAGTTTGCCTAGTTCAAATTGTCACTTCTGATAAGAAACTGAAATTGGTTTCAGGAAAAAGAGCAAGATTTTTGGGCACCGAAAAGACTCAATGTGAGTATGTCTAATTGAATTTTCATTTTATCTTAAGGCTTAGATTGATTCAGCCAATGTTTGGATTAAATTGGTTTTTGGAAACAATTCTCCCAGTCCTTTAATGTGAGGTAATTTTTTATGAAGTAATAGGCAGTCTATGGCAAAATAAATCTTTGGGAAAATGTACATCATTTTAATGTAGGTGTTGGTTACCTTGTTCAGATCTTTAGCAACGGCTAGAAAAATCCTTTCAAGTCCTCTTTGCTTAAGAAGAAGCTGAAGTGAATGTTATTCCATGCATTTTAAAGACAGAATATGTTTGCAACAAAATAGCTAGTTGCACTAATGCAAAGTGTGAATATGTGCCTTTAGACATATTTATAAGTATACACATATTTGCATATATATATGAAAAAAATATATATCTGCATGTAAAAGATGCTGAAATCAATGAGAACTGTCAGCATACATCCAAAGACATATCTGATCCTCAGCAGTCCTCTTTAAATCACAGGAAGATGATGTTGTACTGAGCTTAAAATCCTGCTTTTAACTCTTCCATTAGTGCTCCACAATAGATTGTCAGCACAACACTTTGTCATAAACAGCAATTTAATTTCTGTGCTAGGCCCAACACGATTTCAACATTAGTTTTACATTTAAATTATTGTTTAGAGAATGCTATTTCCACATTATGTGAAATGAAGCCATAAACTGTACACCTACGTTTTGGAAAGAACCATTTTACCAGAGGACTAAGCAATAGCAGCTGTTGGTTTCCGTGTTGCAGGAACGTGCACAACCACTATGAGCAACAGATGCTGCTTTTGCAGCTGTGCCATCCCTTCACCCTATAGCAATGGAGTCCAGGCAGGCTGGAGGGCACCATGTGCTGCAGTTTGGCTTCACGCCCACAAGACTACCCAGGAATTTCCGTCGAGAAGACTTTTATTCTCTACCCTACACTGCAGAATTTATACTACTTTGAAACTGAAATTAATTACAGAAAAAAGTGATAGAATTTGTGAATATGAAATGGATGCAGAAGGAAAACGTGTAATGAGTTTTCATTTAATATTGAGGCCATTATAAGCAACCAGTATTTTAAGAAGAGAGAAAGTTCCTACCTTTTCTAGAGATCTTCACCAGTTTACAGACACTATCTCAGAAAAGTGACTTTGCTTTTTTGGCCCTGACAAACCCAACGAGGTACTGCTGTGTAAATTGGCATGGCCTGCATGCAGCTGCAGTAATTTATGCTAGCTGAAGTTTTGTGGCTGTTTTCTGAGGTAATTCCTACCAAATATGCATGTGGTCCTGATCTTTGTATAAAGGAAACCTTACCACACTTTGCTTCATCAGAGCCATCTTCACACTGAGGTAGGTTGTCACAAAGGTTATGTAATGGTATACACTCCCCGCTACCACACTGATGCTCATTAATTGCACATGCTCCTGAAGGAAAATAGGAAAGGAAAATTAATCTATGATTATGAAGAAGGTTGATGTTCACTGGAGATCATACAGTTGACCTGAAAGAAAAACTGAGTGGAGAGTATGCAGAACCTTCCTTTCCCCTTTTTCCTTTTTTTTCCTTTTTCCTTTTTCCTTTTTCCTTTTTCCTTTTTCCTTTCCTTTCCTTTCCATCTCTTTTTCAAAGTAAAGACGATTTTCAGATAAATAGAAGTTAATTAGATGAAATATTCTATAAGCATCTGGGAGAAGCCTCACAATAGCTAGCCCTTATTCTCGTGGGGGACTTCAACTTACCAGATGTCTGCTGGAAATACAACACAGCAGAGAGGAAACAGTCTAGGAGGTTCCGGGAGTGTGTGGAAGATAACTTTCTGACACGGCTGGTGAGTGAGCCAACCAGGGAAGGTGCCCCGCTGGACCTATTGTTTCTGAACAGAGAAGTGGGTGATGTGTTGGTTGGAGGCCATCGTGGGCATAGTGATCATGAAAAGATAGAGTTTTCAATTCTTGGAGAAGTAAGGGGGGTTGTGTGTCAGCAGAACAGCTACTTTGGACTTCTGAAGGGAAGACTTTGGCCTGTTTAGGAGGCTGACAAAATCTCTTGGGAGGCAGTTCTGAAAGGCAAAGGAGTCCAGGAAAGCTGGACATTCTTCAAGAAGGAAATCTTAAAGGCTCAGGAGCAGGCTGTCCCCATGTGCTGGCAGGTAAGAAGACCAGCCTGGCTGAACAGAACTTTGGCTGGAACTCAGGAAAAAAAAAGAGCGTTTATGATCTTGGGAAGAAGGGGCAGGCTACTCAGGAGGACTACAAGGATGTCGTGATGTTATGCAGGGAGAAAATCAGAAGGGCCAAAGCATAACTAGAACTTAATCTGGCTTCTGTCATAGAAGACAATAAAAAAAAGTCTCTATAAATACACTAACAACAAAAGGAGGACTAAGGAGAACCTCCATCCTTTATTGGATGTGGGGGGAAACATAGTGACAAAGGATGAGGAAAAGGCTGGGGTACTTAATGCTTTTGTTTGCCTCAGTCTTTAATAATAAGACCATTTTTTTTCCGGTGTACCCAACCCCCTGAGCTGGAAGACAGGGATGGGGAGCAGAATGAAGCCCCCATGATCCAAGGGGAAATGGTTAGCAACCTGCTACAACACTTAGACACACACAAGTCTATGAGGTCAAATGGGATCCACCAAAGGGTACTGAGGGAGCTGGTGGAAGTGCTCACCAAGACACTTTCAACTATTTATCAGCAGTCCTGGCTAACCAAGGAGGTCCCGGTTGACTGCAAGTTAGCAAATGTGGCGCCCATCTACCAGAAGGAGGATCCAGGGAAGAAAAGGCCTGTCAGTCTGACCTCAGTGCCCAGGAAGCTTATGGAGCAGATCATCTTGAGTGCCGTCATGCAGCACATACAGGACAACCAGATGATCATGCCCAGTCAGCATGGGTTTATGAAAGGCAGGTCCTGCTTGACAAACCTGATCTCCTTCTATGACAAAGTGACCCGCTTGGTGGATGAGGGAAAGGCTGTGGATGTTGTCTACCTCGACTTTAGTAAAGCCTTTGACACTGCTTCCCACAGCATTCTCCTAGAGAAACTGGCTTGGATGGGTGTACTCTTCGCCCATTTAAAAACCGTCTGGATGTCCAGGCCCAAAGAGTTGTGGTGAATGGAGTTAAATCCAGACGGCGGCTGGTCACAAGCGGTGTTCCCCAGGGCTCAATATTAGACCCAGTTCTGTTTAATATCTTTATCAATGACCTGGATGAGGGGATCGAGTGCACCCTCAGTAAGTTTGCAGGCAACACCAAGTTGGGCGGGAGTGTTGATTTGCTTGAGGGTAGGAAGGATTTGCAGAGGGATGTGCACAGCCTGGATTGATGGGCCAAGGCCAATGGTATGAGGTTCAACAAGGCCAAGTGATGGGTCCTGCACTTGAGTCACAACAACCCCATGCAACGCTACAGGCTTGGGGAAGAGTGGCTGGGGAGCTGCCCGGTAGATAAGTACCTGAGAGTGTTGGTCAGCAGCCAGCTGACTATGAGCCAGCAGTGTGCCCAGGTGGCCAAGAAGGCCAATAGCATCCTGGCCTGTATTAGAAATAGTGTGGCCAGCAGGACTAGGGATGTGATCATCCCCCTGTACTCAGCACTGGTGAGGCTGCACCTCAAGTACTGTGTTGAGTTTTGGGCCCCTCACTACAAGAAAGTCATTGAGGTGCTGGAGCGTGTCCAAAGAAGAACAATGAAGCTGGTGAGGGTTCTAGAGTACATGTCTTCTGAGGAGCAGCCGAAGGAACTGGGCTGGTTTAGCCTGGAGAAAAGGAGGCTGAGGGGAGACATTATTGCTCTCTACAGCTACCTGAAAGGGTGTAGCGAGGTGGGGGTCGGTCTCTTCTCCCAAGTAACAAGTGATAGAACAAGAAGACATGGCTTCAAGTTGCTCTATGGGAGGTTTAGTTTGGATATTAGGAAAATATTTTTTTACCAAAAGGGCTATCAAGCATTGGAACAGGCTGCCTGGGGAAGTGCTGTAGTCACCAGTCCTGGAGGTATTTAAAAGATGTGTGTATGTGGTGCTTAGAGACATTGTAGAATGGTGGATTTGGCAGTGCTAGGTTAACGACTGGACTCGGTGATCTTAACGGTCTTTTCCCATGTAAACAATTCTATGATTCTAAGAATATGGTATTAAACCTATTATACCTTGTAGTTCCTGTTATAGTTAGCATTGCTCCGTTACTAGCGTTCTTCTGTTACATGTAATAAACCTTGGATTGATGACAAATCCTCATCAAATCCTGTCAAAAGTGACTAACAATTTCAAGTTTCAGATGTTCAGCACCTTCACAAAAGTATGTCAAGTCAAACAAGTAAAGAGGCATTGAAAGCTAAGAGTCTCCTTTCGAAAGCCGTAAGGGAGTAAAGGTGGAAAAGAGAAAAATAACAGAAATGAATGAGGAAAGCATTCACAAAAGAAGGATTAAGCTACTTCAGTATCAGTTATGTAACAAAAGCAGATCAGATAGAGAATAAATATAAAGTCATAACTCCTTCTATGGATAAAGTGTATCTTTAATGGCACTATTCTATATATTTACAGGAAATATACAGTCATAAAATTAAGTGCTATTGAAAAATTGTTTATTTTCTTTATTTTACCTTCCTGGATTTAATAATTGAAACATTTAATTATGGAGAAGTTTTAGGTAAGGAAAATAATTGCTTTGCTTCTTTATTTTTAATAGTCATATAAAATGACTCATTCATCAATTGGTATGGGCTGTTGTACGATATGGAAGCAAAAGAATATGGTTTATAAAAGGCCTGAATCAGATTTTCACACATTCAGTGTCCATAACTGGTAACAGATTTTTCACAGAACTCAGTTGTCACTTAGGTTTTTTATTATATTGCATGCTGCCAAAAAGTACTTCTTTTCAAAGTGTGCTTCCTTTTAAAAAACTCAGTATTTCATGGAAGAATAAAGTACAAAGAAAAATCTGCTTTTCTTGTAAAATTAATTTATTTTCTGACAATCCTTTTATCCTTGGGCCTGCATGCTAATGATATTACTCTGTCCTTTGGCTGCAAAGATCATGAATAAGCATAATTCTTTCACAAATGGAACCTTTTAAATATATTTAACCAGAACTGGCAATGGCCGCTTTAAGAACTCTGCCTTGCTAAGCTTAATTTTTATTTTACAACAAAATATGGACAAAGCTGTCTCAGCAAAGATGCTGAACCAGTTAAAATGAAAGGCATAGTGTTGCTGGACAGAAGAAATGTGATAGAGAAGGCAAGACGCAGCAAAATGGTCAAATGTCCATATAAACCTACCTCTCAGTGTTGATTTTACAAAGGCAAATCAATGGTTAAGATTTTTTTAAAGATTAAGAAAATTGATGTTATTATTACTGTTAGTCTATAAAAAAGCTGCAGCTAGCTAAACATGCTGGGAGACACATGTATTTTATGATATTTAAAGTAAGAAAAAGAGTGTAGATTCCTGTTGATTTTCTGTTCGTGCAAATGAGTGGTACTTCACACATCTCTGAATACATACTGCTTTTTCTTTCTCTTCTTTTCTGCTGTCAGACTTCCACAGAAGTAACACAAAATGTCTAATTAGTTCTGTCAAGATTTGGCCTAGAGCTGGTGTAAGTATTTGTACTGGTAAGCATATTGCTGTTCCATGTACTTTACCATTTGGCTCCATTTCTTGTGTTTTTGGAGAGCTGATTGCTGAATTACTCAAACGAGAGATAAGACTAATTGCAATTCCCAACAAAAGGTGTCTTTCAGAAGGGGACTGGCTGGGACCAGAAACACTGCTGTCCAAATATTTGGAAGACTAACTAACTCTTCCCAGATCCTTCACATGCTAAGGACCAAATTTTTAAAGATTCAAGAAGCAGCGTATTGCAAATATTAATTAGAGTTATCATATACATTTCTCTCTTCTAGTGGATATGATTGATAATAAATAATTTACAAATACATTTAAACACACATTAATGACACCCTGAAATGAGTCACAAAGGGATGTTCTTTCCTCGGGCTTGTATAGGGAATAGTTCATATTTGCCCTCTTAACATTCGAATAGTTTTTGGTCAAAATACTGAGGCAAAATTCACACATCGCATAGAGTTGCAGATGACACAGACATTGGTCCAATCACACTAAAGCAAAAAACCCATCACTTTTCATGCTAAAAAACCATAAAGTACAGATGGATAATTGCTAGGCTTTTCCTCTTTAACTTTTTCATACATCTGTTGATCAAGGGCTAAGAGTCACCTTCCACACTCCCAACTTTTCTCAAACGTATTTGACCAGTGGTATAATTTTTTAAATACAAGGGTTCATATGCTTACCTAGATGGTAGCCAGTAGTAAAATTTGCAAGAAATCCCTTCTTTGTTGCAGACTTGTCCGTAATGAGGATTACTGTCATCTGGTTTGTTGTAGAGAAGACATCTGGCAATGGGTCTTGTCCTGTATAGACAGCTATTTGCCAGGAGAACACGAATACATTTAAGCTATTGTGTTCTTAGGTATTTCAAAGTGTTTTGGGTTCAAAAGCAAATCCTGCTACCACATGAATACAGTTATTCCCCCAAACCTAACTACTATCAGACTGCAGTGATCAAAGCTCAACCCCAAATTTGACACATGAGTATAGAAAAATAAGATTCAACTAAGAGATTATGCTTCTGTTTGTCTACGTACATGAGCAGTCTTATTTATTGAGAAGCTAATTTCATTTGGATTGCACAGAAAGCTGAGTGTATGCAAACATTTGGAAAATGGGATGTCACATACAGTATGCTTTCTCAAGTTTTCCTCCTAATTTCTGAGACCCAAAATACGTGAAGAAATGTAGAATGAAATTAGAGAGAATTAATTTCCTTTATATTATATCCATCCATTTGCTTCAGCTGTCTGATTACATTCATTTTAGTACCCAATGCTGTTACTTGCCCAAAAGTAAGGAATTTGGTCCTCTGCCATCTCTGACTTCAACTACATCATGAATATTTTCCAGATCAAAAACCTGAAAATGAAGTTGAATGTTTTTTCCCTTTTCAGCATTTAAGTACCACATACCTAGAAAATAATAATACACACAAAAATTACTTTTTCAGTTGTTACATTTACTGTGTCATTTTCATGTTGAAAAATCTCTGCTAAACTAGTAAGAATCACCCAAGAGACTAGAAGTCTAAATCTTATCTTTAAAAGCAACTTATGCTGTCAAGATCCAAAATTCAATTGACTCTCATTCTCTAAAACACACCTGAAAACTGGATTTAGGCTCCTAAGACATACACACATGCATTTTTTTACCATTCATGACAACTATGAGTTTCCCTAAAGTAGCGAAGCTAATTCTTTTGTAACTGCAAAAAATGTGACAGTCTTGTCACTTGTCTTATTTGATAGTAAGCTAATTTTTATAATCAGTCACAGAAGCCTATCTTTCAAGTTAGATGTCTTTTGAGAGAAGTACTTGCTTCTGTTTAGCCTACACTTTATCACACTTGATCTATCTACGTGTGGATACTATGGAAATCTTGTAAAGATGTAAAGATGGACATGAGAGCCATATCTCAAATGGGACAGAAACACAAAATTAAAACTCTTGTGATTAGCATCTCAACACAGTTCTTCAGTTAAAGGTGAAATAATAAATAATTAAAATTTCATTAAGAAGCAATGAAAAAGTTCTCTTCCTTGCTTCATCCATCAACAGCACAGAGTGGACCACCTTGAAACATTTTCCCTTTTGCCAGCTGTAGACTAATCTAAATCAAATAATATCAGTAGAATAACAATGTCTTTTCACTTGTATGTTAAGATACATTCAATGAAGAGAGGATCCCTTGCAAAATGCATGCACATGTTCTTTGCCCCTAGAAAAGGTTAACTATTCAACAGAAAAGATATAATAATAACCTGGCAAATACATTGAGGTGTAATGGTAAAACGAGGACTTTCAGCGCCTTGTCACTTGTTGCATTGACATAAAGATAATTGACATAATAGGCATGATGGAATTGACTGGTTTGAACACATTCCGAAAGATTATGCTTGTCTTCATCACTTTTTAATCAACTGGCACATGAATCCTCAGCTTCTGCTAAGTGCCATATAGACTTCAATTAAGAGATCCCACTGTATTTAGCTTAGATATTGCTTGCTTGACAGCATCTGACTTGGAAAAGCAGATTTAGTATCCCTACTTCTATATGGCTAAACTTTTTCTGAAGGCTTGGAGAAGAATGACTTACAAAAAGCTTGATTAGGGTAATTTTTGGGAAAGTTTTCAGAGCTGAATGTATTGTTTGGCTCCCATAGTTCAACTGGTCCTCCACAGTCAGCTGAAAAAGAAAACATTTCAAAACCATAATTAGCCTATTGTCTTACTTTTGCAACCCATTGTAACACAGACAATTTGGAAAAAGTAATTTTATGAAGAAGATATTCAAGCTAACCTCATCACTGTAAGGGTTCAGTTACGGTGCCATTGGGATAAAGGTTGAACAATGAGTTGTGAGAAGCGAGCACCCCGGTAAGGACACAGAGCATTGAGGAAACCAGGTGTGTAAGAAATTCACTGTCCTTATTAGTTACAGTGTCTAAGTCAGACCTGCTGACACATACAATCGATGCCACAGTGTTATCTACAGCTCTAGTTCATATATTGCTGTTTGTGAAGTTCTAGTGCCCAGGTGCACACCACTATTTGTGACGGTGCTATGAGAAGTCTTCCCCATGTAGTTAGGGGAAGGACAGAGCCTGTACTTCATTTGGTGATTATGGGCCTGCAAGCTGTGCACATAACAGAAAATATGAAGAAAAGAATGTGATTCAATTGACTGTATAATTTATTAGTACATTAATATAAAATCTAGAAAATGTCAAAGAGAAGCCCCCCCCCCACCGCAATATAACCTATTTGTTCCCTTAGCCTTGCTTAAAATATGATTGATCTTCTTGCAGCATTAGCAGAGATACTCAAGCATAAAGCCCATTCATCATGTAGTGGATAAGTTTTATAGCTAAAAAAACTCTTATACTGTTATTTTGATTTCATCAGGACCCTAATAACTTTTACAGTTAAACCTTGTAAATGGTAAAAAACCTTGTAAATGGTAAAAGTAGCCATTCTCTTTTTCCTTGAAACAACTGCTCCAATAAGAAAGGTCTTTATCATAAACATGTATATGCATTTCTACATAAAAATGAACAAAAATTATTTAAAAGCGCATATTTTAGATACGTATATACATACATACACACATTCACACACAGACATTGCTAACTGTACTTTATATATTTAGTATTCTCTTTAAATATATAGTTTAGATGGTGGTTTATATCTGAAATACATCAGCTTCGTATTTCAAAACTGTACTTCATATTGAGAAACATTATTTATTTTCACTTCAGCTGTACCATCAGAATGAACTTTCGTGTTTTCCCACTTCTGTTGTTTGCAACTACTTTATTAAAAAATAAACAATGCTCCTCCACCTGCTTCAGGAAATAGAAGTTAAGGCAGAAGAAATCTACTGTTTTAATTTTGTTTTGTTGTTGTTTTATTCTTTGAATTTTCTTAATTTTCAGACTTTGGCTAAACTTTAGCACTCTCCCATCCCTTATGGCTCAAATTTTGTGTTTCATTATGTCTGTCAGTATTGCATACTCTGAGCCACTTGCTTGAGGACTGCATAATCTACAAGTCCTACTGAGTTTGCCCATTGAAACCCTCTGGGAGGAAGCTCCACTAAATACAAGAAATGTTTGAACTTTCTCACAACAGCCATCTGATAGAAATTTCTACTTCACCAAATCACTCCCGTCAAGAAAAGATGAACTCTCTGAAAGGAAAAGGAATTCTTAACAATCACACATTGACTAACAAGAATGTTACGTTTCAGCTGTATGGCTCACAATGAGGACTACTTTCTGTAAATACCATTAACAACAAATAAAAATGACAATTATTTTTTTTTTTAAGGAACATTACTGCACGTACAAACAGACACACAACTATTGCAAAGCTGCATTAAGAATAGATGATTCTTAGCCAGTATCATCTGATGACATGAGCAGAGCAAAACCAACTCTCTTAATAGCAGAACAGGGGCAACTTATGATGCAATGTGATCCAGTGTTGACTACATGTAAGGCACATTGGTAATGATCTTCTTTCTCTTGCATGGAAAAAGGATAGAAGTAATTGTTTTTCCTCATGTGTGGAAAAAATGCTTTAAAAATTTCCAGCGATCTTTAAATACAAATTTATACGGAGTTATTCATACAGCTGTCACTTGTTAGAAAGCCAAACAGCAACCAGCACCAATAATCTTGGTCCTTTCATTGAGCACAACAGACGATTTTCTCAACACCACAGAAAATGATATATGACCTATTCATAAAAAACAATCCTCTGTGCTTTGGCCTAACCTTTAATTTACATTGACATATACATCTTAAGTGTGGAATCTACACTGTATTTTCCACACTTTTGTTTGTGTTATAAAATAGATTATAAACGAATACGAAGATGAAAGCAATCTTTGTTTTAGATGAAAGCGTAAGGTGACAGTCTTGTGCAAAAGACAAAAGCAAATCCAGATTCCTTATCCCACCACCAAAAATTTTTTTTGACTTTTCAATGAGCTTTTGTGGCACTGTGAGTGACGCCAGTGCCTCTTACTGAAGTTCTAAATCTAGCAAAAGAAATTGGCTCAGCTCAAACTCTTTCATCTCTTGTTTATAGACATGACATTTGTAGTGCAACCATTAGTAAGCTTGCACCACATCCATCAAAGTAATTTCATACTTCTTTGAAGATGATTGATAACATTCCCTTTTCTTCAGCAGGTTACAGATGCACATACATAGCATGCCTCAACAAAGTCATTCAAACAAACTGGTTTTTCCCCAGCAACAGCTTAGACTGTGCTTTTGTATCATATTGAAGGACACTATGGATCCTCTTTAATCTGTTTCACAAGGAGCTATCTGCCACATGACCACTTCCTTGTTTTGAGTAGTAAAATTTTATCACCATATTTTGAATAGGGGATCTATAATTTGAATGACATTTCTTTGGTGTTTTGACAGCAGCACTCAGCTACTATTTACCACAGGGTCATTCTACCACTAGTTGTTAACTTGTGAGGTGTGTTTACCCACAGCACCTGAAAGATGGCTGGAGGTGGCAGACATCAGCACCTCTCCACAGCATTACTTCAATGAAAACTGCAATCAAATTTCAAAACTCACTTTGGTAAATTACGACTGAAATTACTAGTGTTATTAAAATTTAATTTTTCTGACAGAGACATCTTGTTGAACTTTACCTCCCTGTATCTCAGGATGGAACTCTAAAACTGAATTTTGCTCTTATATTTAGAAGGCTTTGTTTTCTTACCTGTCCTGATGCAGTAGATTTAGAGGTGATATATTTGATAGAATGACAGTATTACTACACAGTAGTTCAACATGAATACAATGCAAAGTCTTTTTCTATTATTTTGATTTTAGACCATTTTTGTTTACTATATACTGTCAAGAGAGCAACTAGCTGTGCTTTGTAAGTAACAGTAAATCTCATAGGAGGCAGTAGTGGAACATACTCACTGTTTGAATGATTTGAAGTCATCTGTGAATAGGTCTTTTGTAGAAATGTCTTTTTTTCCCCAAAAGCTCATGCCTCTCTCAAAATAAATTACAAAGCTCTATCAGATATTTTAATGACCTTTTTTTTCTACAAGCTCTATTCATTTTTATACCATTTTTTCCTTTGAATGTGCACGGACCTAGTTAACATCATATGCAATCTTTCTTCATTGTTTTATATACATTTGCCAGATTTATACTGATGGCTACATAATTTTTTTTTCATATTTTTCTCAGTGAGATTCTTCTAACTAGCTTTGTGAAACTGTAATGTTTTGAAGAAGATTAAATCTCTGTGCTTTCCTCTAAAAGACTCTACAGTGTGAGGGGTATGGATCAAGCTGTACAACCTGTGTGGAGAAGTGCATATGTGCTATAGGCAGAGACGTTTCATTAACTTCTACTTGACTTGGAGGAAATGGCAAAAATGTGCGAACAAAACCAGCCTGCCTCCAGTTTCCCACTCAACCTGGGATTCAGAAGAGGTAACAAGAAGATAGTGAGATGAAATGAGATGGCGCCTCATCAAACAATTATTACTAGAGCAAGCACCTATTCATCGCTTCTGCCTTGCCACAAGGAGTAGAGTTAGCAAAGGCAAAATTGAAGAAATCAGGCTTAGGTTTTGACACATTCCATAATTTATGCAAATATTGAAACCTCTCATTAGATCAAGGAATGGAAAGAGTCCTTTGATTTTTTTTTTTGTCCACTCATTTTGAAACTGGACGAAGTGCTAACTGCCCTTCTTTCCTTTCTGTTTCCCTATTCAAATTTTTTTCAAACCAAATATTGCTTTCTTTTTCCTTTTTAATGTAATCAGATATAGTAGGAATAATAATACAACCAAATGCATATTGGAAAGAACTCATTCATTGTGAGCCTTGTTCCAGATAATACTTCCATCTTGGGTATTAGACACTCACATAGATCATGCTCCATTCTTAAACCATTCTAGCACTGTCATAGACTCATTCCCCTAAACATGGAATTTTTCAGTGTGCATGTGCTCTCAGAGCTTGCTGGTTTTTTACTGTTGAGACCTCTAGTGATATCATTATGTCACTTTGCTCATTCTCTTATCCCCCTGCTACGTTGCTTATATGTTCAAATATAGAGGTTACGGTCTTCTTTCTCTTTCTTCTTCCTTCCCCTCAGTGACTTCCTGGAAACTTTAGTAATTAAAGATTTCAGAGACAAATTCTGAATTATTTAATCATCGTCCAGTCTTCAAGTTTTGGAAGATACTGTACTGATAGCTTAAGTTGTGAATCTACCAGTTCTGCTGCTATTAATGGAACCATAGGCAGGCAACCTGATCCCTAGTGCATTACCCTGATGATAATTTTATAATGATGAAGAGAGATTTTTACAAAAATGAAGGCTGAAAATTCTGAATCACTCATACACAAATACAGTAATAGGAAATGGCAATCACCTGTAATTTAGTGTTTACTTACTGGGAACTGAAGGGGCAGTAGTAACAACTGGAATCGCAGTTGGCTCTACATAAATACTTTCATTACACTTTCCCTTTGTCAGGCCAATGTCATCCAAGGCAATATCACTGGGACCACGCTTTTTAAAGGCATCAAAAATAACCTGAAGTTCATGAAAAAAAAATAGAATTTTGTAACTTAATGAAACATCGTTCAGCTTCCAGTGCTGAACCATTCTGTCTTCTTTCTTGAATGCTCTTATTTTCACTGTAATCTACACCGGTCCTATGCTCAGAGGAGCGCATCAGGGATGAGACAGGACTCCTCACAAAACAAATCAGCACTATGCAAACCAAGTGGATCATTCTAAGGAACGCAGGAGCTTGTTTGTATAGATGATGAACATGATTTTAAAACTATTCAATAACTTTTATTTTTATAAATAAATACATGCAATTTTTGAAACACAAACTCTGTATTACTCATCTCATCAGTCCAAACTTCTCCTGATCTAATGGCATATCTCCATGAAAAATTGAAATTTATGTTATTTATTTGTTATTGCGCTTTAATATGCACATATTTAAAGTAACACTGCTACCAAGGAATTTGTGCTATTGAAGTACAGCTAGGTACAGTACTCTTCCTGAGATCATAAAACACACACTTGCTGGAAATCTGGTGCAGAGAGGTCTCAGATGTATTTACTTCCTCAAATGGTAAATGCATCTTTCTGGCAATGCTTTTGCATAAATCAGAAGTACTATAGCAGGACAAGCCATTCCAAATACTTATAAAAAGAAATTGTTTTCAGTAGTGAGTTGCTGAAGGAATTGTCTAGCATAAGTTTCCTCTTTTTGTTTACACGTAAGTCAGGTAGGTTGTTAATCATGTGGTGCCAAATACATTTCCATCTGGAAAACACTTTCAGTGAATTATTCTGTAATTAAGTAGTGAAAATACAGCTTCAGAATCTGAAGTTATTTAATTTAAATCTTCTCATGGCTAAGTGCTTCATATCACACTAACTATGGAGATTTTGATAGGCTTTGAATACCCTTGTTTTGTGGAAAGCTCTCTTTTGTGATAATACTGATTGTCCCACGACCATGGTAAGGTACTCTGTTTTCTACAATAACAATACTTTAAATTCCAGAGCAGAGAAGGCAGGGAATGACAATTCAAATGGGGACTCCAGTCTTCTGCATGCTAATATTTAGTTGATGGCATAGGTTAGTAAATAATACTAGATATTACTTTTGGAGCTGTGGATCACTGGGTTCATTTGGAAGAAAACTCTGATATCAGTTTAGCTGAAATAAATTTTAAAATGAAGTAGCAGTTTAACAAACCTTAAAATCAGATGTTTCATTTAAAGTTACTTGTCCATAATTCCAGTTGTTTCCGTAGTTGCCTTCTTTCTGGAAAATTATCTTTTCCAAACCATGTTCATCACTTATGCTAACTCTTAAACGATAAACATTAGTACTGTACATGAAATACCTAGAGGGGGAAGAACAATTTTAGTAGTATTCAAACAAAGTGAAATTTCATGACAAAATATTAAGTTTTTTATTTTATAAGTGGTTTTATGGAATTAGGACTAATTTGCAATAAGCACGAAAAAAACCCTATTTGTATGTTGAGATTACACCTGGATGATTTCCTTGGTGCTTTGCTGTATTTTCTTCAGAGGGCTAGTTAAGCTTCATGACAAAAAAAACATTTCAGGAATTCTTAATATCATTTATGTATAGAAATGAGTATTGGACGCAGGGTGAAAAAGAAAATGCATTAAAGCTAACTGCAAGACTCAAACCTGTAAAGGAGTCAAAGTTTCAGGCCTGGACTTGAGACTGATCATGGAATCCAAACAGAAGCAGCCTTGTATTGCTGGCACGCTAACTTGGATTAATATTATATATGAAAGACAGCCATTTGGTTTTATTCTTAATCAAAATGTTTAGGAATTATGTAAAAATACCAAAAGCTTAGACAAGATGGATCTGAAGAGACCAAAGGCAAACTGAGAATCCGGACTCTCTCTTCTCCGAATCCAAGTCCTATGGGTGTTGAAATATAAAATCCTGCAAGATAATGCGCACATTTTAGTCAATACAGAATTACTGTTTTTTTTCAAAATGAGAATTTTTACATTAAAAATAATGCTGTTAATATCAAGCACAGACAGTGCTGCATGACTGGGAAGATTCCTGACACAATAAATGTGAATGATTATCCCAAGTTATATTCGTCAGTCAACAACACAGCTTTTAAGCTTTTTAGACACTCCTCAGAACTAGACATGAAATGGGAAACTAGCCTTTTTGAAACCAGTGGTAGATTTGCCTTTTATTTAGTGAAGACAGCAATTCACCTGACTGATTTCTACTTAGTTTATAAAAAGGTATCATAGAATCATAGAATGGTTGGAGTTGGAAGGGATATTAAAGATCATCTAGTTCCAAACCCACTGGCCTGGGCAGGGACACCTCCCACTAGATTAGCATGCTCAAAGCCCCATCAACCTGGCCTTGAACGCTTCATGTTTTCCTGTTTGACTCTGCTTGTGATTTCGCAGAAGAATTTCCTGACATTTTTATGATTTTTATCCACATAATAATGGGAAATATGGGTTGTGTGTTGGGGGGAGTGAGACAATGACTACACGAATATTTTATAGCAAGGGGAAGCATTATAAACAAGAAAAATACGTTATTTGGGGAAACTGAGTTTTCAACCTTTTCTGTGTTAATTCCTTGCAGCTGGGAACTTGGACTTCTTGCTGCCATATAGAAATATAATGCTACAGAAGCATTGTGATTTGTCACAACAAAAGCAAAATTAGGTAGAGTTAAAAGTCCTGAAATACAATTCTTGCTTTATTGAAATCGTATCTGTAATCTTAGATTTTATTCTATCTACCTACCTACCTACCTTCATAATACATACATAAGTAAATATTATATTCATAGAATCTACAAATAAATATAAATATAATTAAATAATTTAAATTATATATACTATATTCTGCTATTTATACTTCTAGATTAGCTAGCTTTTTCATGTGGGAGGTTAAAGTACCCGAAAATTAGTCTGAAATCTGAATCAGGCCTTTAATTTCCTGTGTTGATTTAGAAAGCATGCATTAAAATTTACATGGTGTCTAGCTTTAAGAAAATGAGCACAGCATTCTTTTTCAGAAAAAGTCTTCATATAGTCAAATGACAGTTCTTTGTCTTTGTTTCATTGATTATCTGAGCATTCAGAATCAGTTGTTGAGTATGTACTAAGTTTTTTGCTTTTCAAGAGCAGCAAAACAAAAATACACTGTTGCACTGAACGTATCTAATAGCTAGGTATTAATGACGCAGCTCACATTTTTAGTTTAAATGCAGGTTGTATAAATTTGAATATTCAATATAAAAGCAACATTACATATAGCAACATTACATATGTCAGCTTAGATGTAGCACAGTGAAGCAGAGAGCACCTGAAATAAATTAGCATTTTCAAGAGAGTTAGAAATCACTGTCAAGTGTTTTATTAAACAAATGTTATATTCTTTTATCTGATTTGTATTCTAGGAGTTGAGTGGGAAGATAAAACAGTGTTTTGAAGATTGTTTAGAAAATGTGCATTTACTCAGAGAGGTGAATAATTTCTACCCAATAACGTGCTGAATAAGATTTTTCTTTTCCTGAGAGTAACTTCTGCTAGAATAATTTGCACTTTTTCCAGTTATTTGTCACTGAATAAGTTCTGTGTAAGTCTTGCATAGAATACATATAACCATCGCAAAATCCAAATTATGTTAATTATTTTTAGCTGGACTGACAGATCAACTGAGAGATTGTTTGGTTTCCTGTTGAAGCAGAAAAAAAATTTTGGTGTGTAATTCTGGGATAGGCATTCGTGATACACATTCAAAATCTGGTTACTATCAGTATTGCCTCTTTAATTAAAACTCACATTTGATATGATCACTCTTCCGATTAAGTTCTTTTGCTATAGCAGTTGCTGGAGCATTTGTGTGTTTTGCACACATGTTGAAAATTAGTGTGTTTAGCGTGTGATTCTAACTGGGGAAACAGGTGCCCTGCAGGTCAACTTTATGTTAAATCAAAATTATCCTGTGACAACCGTGAGGATGTCACCAGTAGATAGGGATGAAATAGAAGTGATTTCCCTAAAATGTAAATATACTTTTTTTTTCCCCTTAGCATAAACATGCAGTTATTTGACTTATGACACTGTTGCATTATAGAAATTCCTTTCTCAGACAAGGCACTTTGTTATATTAATAGCATTGAAACTTTTAAATACCTCACACTTCAATCACTTTATATATTCCTTTATTTCTTCTTTTTGTTATGGTATATTTCCACAAGATGGCAATCAGTAGCATAAAATGTTTCATCTGGTAGCCCTGACTCATTTTTATGGCAGAATAAAATTACAACCCAATAATACCACTGCGAAGAATACATTGTACAGTGGTACGATATAAGCTAAATCAAGCTTTTCCTTTAATCTGTAAGCACCCTGTATTTGATCTTACCTGAAATGTTGCCAAATGTATGATCAAAATCAGGACCACTCATAAAGGGGAAGGTAGGGCCCTGAACTCTCTCCCAGTCTGAATCGTCATCTAAATCCTGTATCCAGTAACAAAATCCGTCTTCGAAAGTGCAATTGACTTTCTCATAATCTGTGAATAAGAATTTAGAGTAAATAAAAATGACAGAGATGTTAAGTATTTTCTCAGAATTACATAAGAATGAGTGATGAACAATGTAAATTTTTGAATATTTGGGGTATTTGGATATTGAATATTGCATTTGGAATATTTGAATGTTGAATATATATGGAGCCCACAGTGACTCAAATTCCTCTTCTATGCAGTGCAATGTAATTACTCAAATAAATGTGTCATTTGTACTTGTTAACAAAACACCATCATTGAAGGTAGCCGTACTCTTGCACTCATTCATCAACCTTCTTTTTTGATCCTTCACCAGTAGTGTGGTGGGATAAACAGAGAGGATCCCTTGCGTTACTAACACTAAGGGCTACCCTGCTCTTTTTCTCTTTTTCTCTTTTTTTTTTTTTTTTTTTCTTTTGCCAAGGCCTGGATTGCTTCAGCTGAAAGGGCTCACCACCAGCGCTGAACGCTCAGAAGATAAGTGCGGTGCTCCATGCATCAGGGATGCCACTTGCCTTGTCCTTCTCTTTTGCTCCTTCTTTGCTCACATCCTCATCACTTTTCTTCCCATGTCATTTAACTCAGTGTCTTTTCATGGTGCCTTGAAGTGCAGGTCAGTCCCCAGTGAGGGCTTCCACACGGCAAGAGTTTTCTGGCACTCTGGTTGCTTCTTGCAGCACATCCCTTCCCAGTCACATACCCTATTCACATCCTGCTCAAAAATTTATCAGCTTAAGAAGCCTCCACTTGTCCAATCTGCATCTGAATTTTTTTCCAACTACTAAAGATCAGCAGTGCATGAGGTGTATTGCTGCATTTTGTTGTCGCTGTAGATTTACTGCGTCTGGTCTTTTTCAGTCTTGTTGTAATCAATGATTTGATCTTTAAAATAGTATGCAATTTCTCAAAGTGGATCTAGATAGTGAACTGAAGCCAGAAAATACCGCTTCCCTTGTCATCTCTATTTTGTCAAGCTGAAAATATAGTTTCACCAAACTTTCAGGATAACAAACACAAACACACACACAAAAGAACACTTACTGTTTAGTTCACTTGCATTAAATGTAGTGTACGTTGCATTAAAGCCATTGTAATTTTCAGAATAATCAGTTATAAACTGTGCTGTAGCCTCGTGAGAAAAAATGTAAATTGTCTCAGGATTAGATCCTGACAGAGAAGCTGAGAACAAATAAAGAATAATATAGTCAGAGAGAAAAAACATTAAAATCCCCAGTGCTGTCACAAAAATACAGTGGATTAGCTTTTTGAGTCTTAAAGAATGCTTTCCCTCTTGTACTATGATCTGGCCTACAATAGCTTCAAAACCCTGAAGGCATTTAGCTGTTTGGCTGATATATAAGTATTCTGCATGTCCCATCTCTTATATTCATCAATATGGATATCAGCTAGTGGAGAAATGTCTCTCATAGTACACATATTCAACACTATAATCTTCATATTCATGTTTATTATGCTGTAAATGTTCTCAAAATTTACACATATGGACTCTGAAACTCTGGAATCATAGTATTGATTATGTATTTTTGTTATATATACTTACTCTTACAGTTTAATAATTAGCACATACACTTACAGATTATCAAAGAGTAAGGGAACTGTGAAATTACACAGGAATTTAATTTTGTGATGTATGCGTTAAGGATACATATAGCACAGGAGCAACTGCAATGTTTCGAAAAGTGACTGGACAGGGTGCAAGATAATCTCATCTAGGCTACCTTTTCCACGAGCAGCTGGGCCAGATGATCCTTCAAGGTCCCTTCCAACCTGGGCAGTTCTAGGGTTCTACAGTACAACGTATCTAAATTTTGACTTTACACTCTAAATTAATTTAAATTCACTCATATAAATTCCATATGTGTGAAATGAAAGGATCAATACAAGCCATCATACAGTGAAATAGTTGCTCTTCCATCTAAAGCTGATATGTTGCCAGGCAACAACAGTTAGACTACTGACTGTATTCAGGATTAAGAAAATCCTGAATTCCTCACTGTTCTGTGAAAGTTTTTGCCTCTGCTTTTTCTCTTCTGAAGTTCTTGCTCAATTTTGCACAGATGGAGAGACTTTGCTTTTCTGAGGAGGAACTATTTACCTACTTGTAATCCTGTATATTTGAAACAGTGCCAAATTATTAAGGAAAGACAATGGGCATCATCTATAATACTTTTAATTAGATATGTGTTATGTTCCTTCCTCCTTCTCAGGTTCTTTTACTTACTTAAGAGGAGAGTCTTAATCTGGAAGTATCTTTTAGTCTTTCTTTCCTCTACATTTGTTATTTCCAATACCTGGAAATCTACCCCTCAATCTGCAAAATTTTAGGCAATCCACAGAAGGACGGTCTTTAACATTGTCTTTATGCCTTTGTGGTATCCCCACAGCAGTCCTTAAAAGCATGCAAGTTAATGACTGCTGCAGAGAATATTATTGATGCAATCTCTCACTTCTAAATTGAAATTCCAAAGGGGGGTCAAATTCAAAGCAGTACTGAAAGGGTAGAATTTCTCCATTCTTTATTTTATGAGTCTTTTACTACTACTTATTCTCATTCTCTCCTTGCTTCCAAAAATGAGGATAAATAATAATATATCTTTCTGACTTATCTCTATGTATTTGTCTTCAAATATATGTATTCCACCACTGATGGAATTCAGCTGGATAGACTGAGTCTTGTGAAAAATGGGCAAAATCCCAGTTTTTCCAGAATAGAATACAGAGACAGAGATAAGGTACCATCAATATTTCAAGGTCTGAGGAAAACAACACAATGCTTGTAATGAATTTCAGGGAGTATCATAGTACTTCTCCCAACAGTTTCTGTGTAGATGTTTCATTTTATGTTGCTGTGTGTGATGTTACAGGATCTTCTGACAACATATTTCCAATGAAACTGGGACCCAACAAAACCATAGCTCTGGCCAAGTTATTAGATTGTTCAAATTGAATCTTAAAAAGAAGAGTAGCGATTTCTTTGTATATTAGGGAAGCATTTATCTGGTCACTTTGTAAGAGTAAATATGCATATCAAGATCAATTGTCTAACAAGGTAGCTTTACACAGGTGCATTCTTACACTTAAACATATGCATGCAACTTTTTTCACTTCAAACCACTTGTTTTACCACTTAAATTTTATTAATGGAAAAGTAATATTAGCTGAAAGATAACCTTACCTCTTAAAATCTTGTTTTGTCCTATACCTTCAAAAATATCTAAGTTGTCCGCATATTGTTGTGTATCAAAAGAAGGGAAGTTCAGTTTAATGGATAGCCCTTGAGGCACTCTAAGAGAACAAGAGAAAAATAAACCTCAAAACTGAAAGTCATGTTCTAGTTACCTTTTTTTGACTGTAGTAAATTCATCGTGTGCTTGAATGATGTTGAGAAACAATGCGAAATTACATGAATCAAGATTATTAATCAAGGTGACCTATTTGCCTAACTTCTAGTTTGTAAAACTACCAAAGGAATAAGGCATAAACCTTTTGTAACAGTTCAAGTACTCCTTTATTCACTGAAGTTAAATATATTTTAGGAACTGAACCTTTTAAACTCTAAAATGATATTCAGCTGAAAAGTTTTTTATGGTTTGTTTGTTTGTTTGTTTTTTCCCTCTGTATCTCATTAATTTAAAATTACTTTTTAATACATGTTACTAATAGATAACATCTCACTGCTCAGGAAGACTTCCTGAAGTCAGAGGTACGGTATCATGGGATCAACATGAATAGCAAGATATCAAAATCTGTCTCCTGAAAGTCCAAAATAATGCCTCTTATGCCAAAATCAGGATCTGCATGAAGATTTGAGGATCTCAAACCCACTGTTTGGGAACATGTTATCAAACCTAACCATCACCCAGTAAGTTTAACAAGAAAATTATCTTTAACTAAAGTGCAAAAATTGCTGGGTTTTATTTTGCCACTGTTATGTTCTTTCAGTAATCTGTATTTAAGTAGTTTTCCCATTGCCTTTCCACTGAACATATATGGTAGTCCAAATTCTAAAACGCTACGATCACAATGAGCTTAGCTTCCTATACCACTATTTTTTGTTTTCTGGAATTGAGAGACCCAATGAAGATAGCTTTTCAACAGCACTTATCAGTACTAATTACCAGAGAAGCGTGAAGTACTTGAATATTTGCATTTGATTCCTTTTTTGTTGTAATATATTTCTCCATAGAAAAAAAATCCTTGGTTTGAAAAGAGTAAAACATACAGTTGAAAGGTAATCTTTCAGGGAAATATTGAGCATACTGCTTTTACTTTTAAAAGGAAAGGAAATTACGTCTTCATTTGGGGAGGAATTAAAAGAGACGAAAATGTAAAAGCTTTCCCAAAAGGTGACGGGGAAATCTTTCTAGACGTAGACAGGCAGAAGAGAAATCAAATCATGGATGTATTACAGGGTGACTTTTAACACATTTTTATAGGGAAAATAAAAATAATTGGACAAAATGTCTCTCATTGGTTACTGGAAAACTCAAAAGGTTCCCTCATAGAAAAAATTCTGTTCAAAAGGGAGACAAAGTTTGAGTACCACATTGAATTTTTCAGGCCTTTAATGTCAGTGTTGCTATATATTTTTAAAGCAGATAACTGGAAAATAAAACTAGATGGTTGTTTTTGTCATTGGTCAATCTGTAATTACAGAGATCTGCAGCACCTGTACTATATTATTTGCAATTGCTTATGATTCTTTCAAAAATTAAGCTTTTGTTAGCTATGTGCCTGGTACAGATGTCTACCTAATACAATGCTTCTTGCAGCTACAGCAGCATTTGAAGCAAAACTAACAGCTTAGGAGAAAGTAGTGCACTTGAGACATAATTATTTATCATGCTCAAATTCTGCAACATAGTGAACTGAGGAGCAACTCAGGCTTACACTGTGAAGGATACAATCTTGTGCTTTTCCTGGGATACGCCTATAGTTTAAAAACAGGTGTAGCCAGTAATTATCAGTGAATAGTATTGCTGAAGATGAGAAGGAACAAATGTACTAAAAAGAAGGAAATCCATGCCTTTTTCCACAATTGTCAAGGTGAAGACAAAAGTCCTGAACAAATTCATATGCTAGCACTTTCAAAGGAGCCTTGGGAATAAGCAGTCCAAATCTTATCCAATTTTAAATGCATTTCCTTAATCTCCTTTGAAACTCTTCTACCAAATTAATACTCAGAATCAAAGAATGGCCATTATTGCAAAGCCATAATAAAAATTACTGCCTTTCAAAGCAGTAACTTCTGAACTGGCAGCCATTCTAGAGATTTTTAAGACCTTCCAACTTGCAATCATCTGACTTATTTTAGATGTGTACTTTAGGATGAGATTTATCACATACTGTGCCTGTCTTTTTTTCTCCCTGTCCTATGAGTGGACCTAGAGTGTCAAATAGCTGTCCCTCCCTGTAGGTGTGTATCCTTGATTAAACAAATTCCACTATTTTTGCCTAGGGCTTAAAAGGCATTTTGTGCTATTATGTCAAATGATACTCATACACTTTTAAAAGATATTCCTAAATGACTTAGACCACAAGTGTTAGCTTGCAGATGAAATGTGTACCGGTAAATGACAAGGGAATTTTTGAAAATTCCATCTGTTAGTGACAGTTATATCATATAAACCCATTACCTGAAGACTGGTATTTACTGTAATACTTTAAAACAAATATCTTGCAATTATTTTGAGTGACGTGATTTATTTTGACCTTAAAATATGTTCCTGTGCATGCATATAATACACAAAATTTCTCAAAAACATACCTAAGAATTTTTGTAAGTGGGAAAATTATTGATATAGTTATGGGTTTCAGGCATGCAAGTTTTTAAAGAAAATTTACATAAATACAAAGGAGAAAATGGTATTACATACTTTCGACACTGGGATATTTCGGAATACAAGCAAATGGCACAAGGTTGATGAGCAAGAAAAAATATCAACTCGTAATCAAAAAATGTTAGGTAGAAAATTATTGGAAAATGGCTTACAGTATAATCCATTGGCAAACGATATTTGCATTATATGGTTTTGGATAATTCATAGAGTGAAAAAACCCAGAGGAATCAGTCAACATAAATTTTCCATCACAAACTGTAGCTGTAAAGACATAATGAAGAACATTTGTCAAAATGCTATTTGAAAAGCAGAAGCAGAGCCAAAATGAGGGTGACCTTAGATATTGGTTTACATGGATTACCTTGGCAATGCTTTGTAAGCAACAATGGGAAGACAAGGTATAACACACTACCAACTTACTCCCAGTTCTATTTCCTATGACTATTTGATCTCAAAGTAATATATGAGAAGAAAAGCAATACAGATGAAATTAGAGACAATCCAATTATCCAAACTAGTCCAATGCAATCCAAATAATTCAAATCCAACAGTTGGATTCAACTAATCCACCTCTCTCTCTTTCATTTTATTTTATACATTCGTAAGGAAATAGAAGCTTGCCCTAACAGTTATTATCTACAGCTACTTTAATTCAGGAAACTGTGTTTGCACTACCAGAAACAATTTGATATCATGTGAATAGAAGCAAGAAGGGATACGGTTGATTATCGCTGTCTCTGCTTTTATGAGCTTCCTAGTTCCTCACTTTATATATTACTAAGTACTGAAAGAGACAAGTGGATATCCCAAGTTTCCTGCCAGCTATCGAATTCATTCATCAGAGGTAAATGTCATCTATCATCATAGATCTTTTCAAAAAGTTTTTATTAGTTTTGTTTCCTTGGTGCTGCTATTCCATTCTATGCATGTTCTTCAGTTTAAAAATTGGTTATTTAAAAGGAAAAAAAAAAGGTATTTTTTAAGCCTCAGCAAGACTGGAAATGCTAATTCACCCAGAGTTATTTTATTGCAGCAGACACTGAAGCATTGTTAAAGCTTTTGCTGTATCTCTTGAGCATTATGTTAAAAATCCGTCTGATGTTTTTTCTTCAGTTTTTCAGAAAGTATCATAGGGCTTTTGAATAAGGATAAAATCACTACCATATGTGATTATGTGGAGAGGTAAGGACAAGTTCATCAATTTGAGGCAGATAATCAAAAATTAGATCGAGCTTTTCACTAACATCAGAAATGAAATCATACCTCTAATGACTCTCCAAATTATGAATAATCAATCATATTGAAAATTAAATGGAAATTTTATTGAGCGTAGTCCTCCTCTGGGAAATTATATATAAAATGATAAGTCAGGGCTCCTTTCTGACTACCACTGTAGCAAACACAACATAAAAATTAAGCTTTGTTTCAGTCAGGCTCAGGCATGCATTGTTAATAAAGACCTTGCAGAATGAACTTCACTAATGATGATATGTCTAATGCATGAGCTGAAATAGAAACATATTCCCCTTTGCAATCTTCATGGCCTTTGAGAGGAAAACAGAATTTTTGACACACAGAGAAAAATGGTCCATGAGAGTTACTATTCTATATAGCCTTTTTATCAGGATAGGTCACAGCTTTAGAGCTGGGTATTGATATAGAAGTAATTTTTCTGTCCATTTAAATTGATGTGTTTCCTGTCCTTACCAATGGGCTAATATTTACAACCATTCCCCATTGAGAAGAATAAAGTCAGTATGAGAAGAAGGAAAGTGCCAAGCTTATTATTAATGAAGTGTGCAAAAAAGCGGTACTGTTAACAAGCGGTTAGCAAGACACACCCTGATCTAAAAAGGGGTTTATAGCATTGGCAGTAGTAAAAAGAGACATAGCATATTGTTCTAATAAAATTAATGACAAAAATTTGCTCTTGTCAACAATTCATTTCTGTTTTTCTCATTTCCCTTTTTTGTTGTTTCTTCTTATCTTTTAAGAGATGGTGAGGAACTTGAAACAGGACAGAAAGAGTCAGGCAAAAGTCCCTGGGTTGCTCATCCATAGCCTTGCAATAGTCAGTGCTTAATATCTTGGGAATGAGCAGAAGAAAGCTGGGACTGCTCCTATTTTCCTGAAGAACCTCCCAGTGCTTCCTCATTGCAGGGAGGAGGCAGCTGTGGTCAAAGGTGAGCAGGGTCACAGAAGTCATTACATTTCTGCCTCCTCCTGGAGCACTCAGAAAAGCCTCAGTTGTTCTCTTTATGTGACAGGAGACATCTTTTGTAGAAGCCACTTTCACAGCTTCCCCAACATGCATCTTTCTGTCCATTTCTATTTACTTATGTTGCATACAGGGCACATTAGGAGGGCTTAATCCTGTTATTCTTGAATTGAAGGGAGAAGCTCCCCAAACTGGTCAGATCAAGTCCACTTATTTCACTTGACAGAACCCTTCTCTGCCGAGGGTAGTACATTATTTCCTGGCCAACATATGATTAATCTCTCCCAGTACTGTAGTGATGCTGTGAGGTAGGTAATCACAAAATGTTAGTCTAGACATAATAACTGCAAAAATATTCTGCAGAAAGAAACACCTCCTTGGATCAGCCTCCAGTCTCCCTTTCCTTACACTTACGTGCTACATGGCTGCTTTTCAGCAATGCCAGCCATTATTAATAGATGCTGTTCAGACTTTCGCTCTAGGGACCCTTTCATTGAAATTGTTAACTGCACTTTTGCAATGCCTGTTGTTGCTGCACTGCATTGCAGAGCCAGAAAGGAACCTTTCAAGATAATTTTAATCAATAAAACCAAAACACTACCGTGTTCAGCTGCCTGAATCTCTGCTGAGAATCTCAGATTTTACTGAATTCTGTCTAATGCAGGAAGAGACTATTACAATTCACCCTTGTATCCTATACTTTAAAATCACTAACATTCTACAATCAGAAGTACCAGAGGGAATAATAATGAGGGTGAAAAAACAAACCAAGTTATTTAAAGGGCAGCAAATCCATTGTGTGCAAGAGCACTTGTAGCACGAATTATGAATTGGCTGTTTATCTCATTGTGAAACTCTGAAGCACTTCCGAAAATCTAGACAATTTTAGCTTTTTTATGACTGTATTAAGTTACTCTAGGGATGGGACATAAGTGAAAAAATCAGAGGTGGAAAAATTGGCAGGTATCCCAAACATGCATATGGCTTATTGCCACTCATTCCACTGGTTTTGCAAAGTCTGTTAGGAAACCTAAATATATAAATTTAGAAAAGCTCCGAGTTTAGGATGGAAAGGTTTAAGACTGAAAATGTAACATAAGAGCCATGGAGCAACAATTTGTCCTCCAGCCAGAATTGTATTTCTGTAGGGTTATGAGCTGAAACTGCTAAACTAATGGTAGCTGAAAGGCACCAGTGAAGATGAACAGGGGCAATTCATCCAGCTCCTGAAGTGGACTGTAACTGTAGCTAGTTTCTTTATGACATTCTCTCTATTTTTACTTGTATGCGCGTTCCCGAAATTTTCAGCTCAGTTGTCCATATTTTTTAGTGACTGTTAGAATGCTGATTAAGAAATAATTTCCTCAGTTAAAAAGGAGTAGTGCATTCACAACTTATGTTTGGTAGAGATTTAGGGAGAGATGCAAATCAGATCCAAAAGCCAGGTGCATAAGAGGCTATGCCACAGCTGAAAAACTCTACCCAAGCACTGTTCATAACTTAAACCACTGTGTAGCCTCCAGGGCACAGCTTAGTCATGTCTACATAACTTTGACTGCAAGCAGGTGAGCTTATTTTCACTTGTATGTACCAATGTATGAATACCAATTAAATTCTGTCCTATATAACGAATCTAATTGTAATATATTTAATAAAATGTGAGCAAAACTTGTAAACTCAGACCTAATCATCATAGTAACTAAAAAGCATTCATTTTGATGAGATGTATAATACTACTTTTTAACTATAAGGATCTGCACTTTTTATTTATCTATATCTAAAATAAAATAAAATTAAGAAAAATAAACAAATACCCCAAATAAAATCCATATCTCAAAACAACAGTATGATGGTAGAAATGAATTACTGCAAAACTCTTTGGGATTGTGCTACCTTAATGCTTGCAGTTGAACAAAGATCTAGCTGAGGCTACTTCAGGACCTTCTGATTTCCTCAATGGTAGGGGGACCTGCTCGAAGCCCATCATTGCTATGATCTAGTTGGATGCAGCTGTTATGCTAAACAGACATTTGGATGTGTTTCAGTGGATATTCTACTGAAGTATTTTGATGGATATTTTCCCAAAAAAGTTCAGCTAAGTCTCCCTTCTGAGTTGGCTGCACTCAGAAAAATGCAGGTATTGTGCAGGTCTGCAATTCACCCTTTTTTAGCTGCAGAAAATTCCACTTCTGGCAGGAGGGGTCAGCATGTCACCAGCCTTCAGAATCAGGCTTGCAGATTCTTTAGAAACAATTGGTCTTTTACTTGCTTGTTTGTCTTTAAACCAGAGCCCAGCATTTTACACGTTTCTGAAAGCTCAGACCAAACTGCCCCCACCATTGTTCTCAGGAAAGCTCAGAAGCCTGTTCTCACAGCAGATGGGAAATAAGCTTTCCAGATTTCTAGCACTAAATTCTATATCTAAAACCCAAACAAAACACTCAGGGAGTTAATTCCTCCAACTTTTTCTAGAACATTTGCAAAGTTCTCACTGCAAGAAAGCTTTACAGACTTTTAACTGAGAGCTGAGACTGTGAAGGGCAATGCAGACATTAACACACATGCCTCCCCACCAAAAAGCTGCACACACACTTTGGTAAGCAGCAACGCAGTCAGACTCCTTGGTGCAATTTCACAGCGTTCACCGCTACACGGAAGAATGGCTGCTCTGCACAAGAAGGTGCTCAGGCAAACTAGGCAGTCTGGGGCCCTCAACATAAGAAAGACATGGACCTGTTGGACTGAGTCCAGAGGAGGGCCACAAAAATGATCAGAGGGCTGGAGAACCTCTCCTATGAAGACAGGCTGAGAGTTGGGGTTCTTCAGCCTGGAGAAGAGAAGGGTCTGGGGAGACCTTATAGCAGCCTCCCAGTACCTAAAGGGGGCCTACGGAAAAGGTGGAGAGGGACTCTTTATCAGGGAGTGAAGTGATAGGACGAGGGGTAATGGTTTTAAATTGAAAGAGGGGAAATTTAGCTTAGATATTAGGAAGAAATTCTTTATGCTAATGAACAGTGGAACAGGTTGCCCAGAGAAGTTGTGGATGCCCCATCCCTGGAAGTGTTCAAGGCCAGGTTGGATGGGGCTTTGAGCAGCCTGGTCTAGTGGGAGATGTCCCTTCCCATGGCAGCGGGATTGGAACTAGATGGATCTTTAAGGTCCATTTCAACTCTAACCATTCTATGATTCAATGATTCTATAAAGGCAAATAAACTCACTGGCACTGAAGGATATAAACTTTTTCTGTTAAAAACCAATGAGGTTTCAGGTTTGCAAGATTTTTCACAGAATCACAGAAGGGTTGATGTTGGAAAGGACCTCTGGAGGTCATCTGGTACAACCACCTGCTCAAGCACCTAGAGCCAGTGGCCCAGATATTCACATCATCATCTTGCATCTCTCACTGCGGTGCCAGCAACTCAAACATCTGTGTCAGTCCTAGAGACACTCCCATTCCCTAGTGCTTGGTGTAGTGAGATTGCAGGTGGGCGACCAACAAACAGAGTAGAGTCCTTGCCAGGGCTCCATCCTGCCATGGCAGTAGTCACACTCACCTGTCCTGGCTGCAAAATGCTGACACTGCCCACCCCCTCTCCTCCCCATGACCCATCTAAGTTTCTGGATGTACAGTATCAATATGTCTGAGTGTAGATAGTAACCTGAGAAAAGCTGTTTGTAGTGTTTTGTATGCTGATATTCTTAACGCTGGAATCAAGAGAGAAACATCTCTTCTGACTCCAAACATGCCATTAGGTAGCTTCTGATAATAGGTAATGTGACTTTATATCTATATAGTGTCATAATTTCAATTTATTTGGAAAGAACAATATTTGATATTGCTGGCACACAACTTCTATATTATTTTGTAATTTACATTATATTTATTTATATTAATAATATTTATATAGTAAACAATATTTTCTGCATTATTTTATATTTATATTACATAGCCAGAATGTAATTTTTCTTCATTATTTATTAAGCATATTCTACATTAACGAGAATTTTAAAGAAAATTCTTTCCATTTACAGGATAAAGATTATAAAAATCATTCTTTTTATTATTTTTAGTAGAATTGATTTGGACTTCACTATGCAGTTTGTTGCCTATAAGCAATTTACAAACTACTGACAGGTTTAAATATGTTTCAAAAGACTGATTTACAGGGGTTTACAGTCTTACCACATCTTTCTTCAGATTCATCTGAACCATCTGGGCAGTTCAAGACTCCATCACAAAATAAATCTTTTCTAATGCAGGTTACACCATCATCACAAAGTTCAGCAGGTGGCGAACACTCAGCTGAAATAATAAGGACAACAGCAATAACAGCACAGCAGTAATGCAGTTTCACTACAAAAGAAAATTGACTTACCTCTGGTTACTCCAGCACAAATCAAATCAACCACTCTATTGTGTTTTACAAAACTGCATTTTTAGAAGCCTGGAATGAAATATCACATACTGAAAAAGATAATTTTGGCACAGAATGAAGGAAGTTCTCAGAAGTGACTTATTTTTTGAAACTAAACTTGAAATAGGTCTGGAAGAAAATTTCCATGAATTCCCATTTCCTTCTTATACCCAAATAAACTACTTTATGCAATATAATAAATGACATTTTCCAATTTCTTACACTTGAATAACATGAGAAAACTGTACTTCGGTTAAAATAATAGTAAAAAATCTCTGGTTTTAGTTGAACACAATTTAATTTAATTTCTTCAGCTTCAACACATCACAATGTTCCAGTTCATCATGCTAAAGAATCTCATTTTTTAACCAGCATATCTTGAAAACAAAGCCTTTAAGACTGGATTTTGACATACCAGGAATATCAGAAACCCTATTCTTTTCAGATTTGCAAAATAAATTTATAAGTTAAGAGCAAATTTCCGCAAAAAGAATACATGGTAAGATCCTTAAAATTGTGGAATCTCACTAATAGTATATTCCTAGAGCATAAATGGTCATCCACTGCAAACATTCTCTCTTAGTCTTTAGACGGTTTTGGTCTTAGACATCTGTAGAATTTAAGTAGGTCCCATTAAAGTGAACAAAATCATGGGGCTAACGTAAGCTTTGGATAACTACTAATTTCAAAATTCTTGAAAATGTCATTAAATTCTATGGAAACTGTTCACCTAGCACTATCCACATAGTTTTTTGCTTCAGTAAATTCTTACTAGAAAAGGTCAAAACTTTTTATGCAAGAGGGAAAAATATTAATTTCTAAAACTGATCTTGCAGCCTCTAACCATTATTGCTTGATTTAGTTTTCATAAAAGTGTTAGTTCTGTAATCAGATTAAGTAAATGCTTGTATGATATTATACTGTATGATACCAGAGTAAGTGACAGACCAAAATTGGTTTGGATGTACTGAAGCATTTCAAAGTGCTTTACAAAACACCTTCAGTGCTAGCAATACAGTGTAAAGCAACAGAGCTGCCATTTTCTAGCCTGTTGGTAACTGAAGCAAAACAAACATACTTTAGTCAAGCATTGGAGGTGATACAGTGCCAATGAATGAATTGCCATAGATGAGCAGAGATGGAACTGTACATTCTACACCCAGAACAAAACCCCAACCAATAATCTAGGAATATGTTTTGCACAAGTCCAATATGCAAGAAAACATTGCTTACATATGACATGATCAAATCTACTTTTATTCTTGAGCTCAGAAAACTAAACATCATTGCCACCTACTGGATATAGAGAAATTAACATTTTCTAGTAAAACATTTTGACCTTTTTTTTTTTTTTTGAAACAGCAAATTACCCTAAGTTGCAATGTGATTGCTATACTCAACCAAAAAATGGCAGGAAATACATCAGGCCCATTTTAAAATGTCGTATGTATTTTATCATTTAATTAGGCCAGGGAGGTTTTCAAAGATTCAAACAGCTTTGGCTTTTGGTCCATTGGAAGTCATGCAGGAGTTTAGGAACAGGTTTGTTTTTTTGGTTTTTTGGTTTTTTTTTTCAAAAAGCCCCAAGAAATAATAGGAAGTAAAAATGAGCAGTTAGTATGAGTGTCAATATACACATCAACATACACAACACATATTCCAGTTTCGTAAAACGTAGAATCTTAGAAGTCCCTTCTCTTTGAGGAAGTCTTCTCAGTCAAATCAAAGGTAAACCTGCATATCATGCATTTATAGGAATGGGATACGAGAACTGAATGATGTGAGAAGAGGATGTACGCAAACAGCATAATTCTAACATCTCAGACTGTTTCATATAACCTCCCTGCTCCTCCCCATATAGAGCTACCTACCTGCAGTTGTTGAAGACTTGTTTGTGGTGAGTTGTCCTGAACCTGGGCAAACACAACCCAAGGTTAGAACTCTACTTCTTGCTCTCTGGGAGCGCCTCTGCAGCTGCTCAGTCAGAACTAAGCATCAACTAGTTTGCTCTTATGAGATCTGCATTATTTGCTGTATCCCCAAACCCCAGTTTAGGTAATGATATGGTAACGCCAGCTTGAGTGGCTTGATCCTGAAGGTCAAATGTCATAATAAACATGAGAAAATTAATGTGGAACCCAAGTGAGTTTTAAATGTCATTCTTTTAGATCTAGTCATATGCTTTTCAATAAACTGCAAAAGACATTTGGTGGTTTTTTATTTCCACTAAAATAACAACAATGCTTTCTTAAAAGTTCTGACCTGAAGTTGGTATCAAGGAGCTTGTAATTAGACTCACGGGATCTGTTGAAACACAAGTTGTGCCAATTTTAATATCAGTACTGAAATGTATATGTGCATTTTCTTATAAATAACATTGCTCAACAAATCGGTTATCACAGTGTGAGGAGAGGAGCCTCAAACCTGTCTAGTATTTGTATATTTACATACAGGCATATGTACATACCTGTGTGTATACATATTCATACTTGAACAAATGACTGGGTACAGAAGTGGATTTGTATTAATGATAGTAGACTGCAAAACACTCTGGAAAAATGGAATGCTTATTCACGACTGCTCCAATACAACTTCCTACTTAGTGGTGCTTTTAATATTCATCTTCACACTGAGGATGCCTCTGGCATTTCCAGCTCCTAAATAGTCTTTTTTTTTTCCCCCCTCTTTCAATTTGCATTAGCATGCCTGCTTACTATTTTAACTTACTACATGAAGACTCAAATATGTGAGTAGGACGATGATGTCCTCAGGTGAAAAGATCCCCTTGTCACTACAGTTAATTGATCCTCTCCCTTAATTAATGAGATGAAGGGTTAGAAGAAATAAAGCGAGAGATGTAGTAAGGCCTTCTCTATAGTTTCCCATCTGCCAGTTTTGCTGACAGAAGCTGCTGATCATTGGCCATCTCAGACTTACTTTTATTAGCTATTCCTGCTCTCCCAGACCTACTAGTGCACAAACTTGCATAAGGACTTCCTAACAATTTTCTATCAAAACATGCTGATTTAGCACAGACCCTTAAACTAAGTTAAGCCATTTTTCAATAAGCGGGTTACAGAGCGCTCTACGTCAGTAAATTTAAGGACACAGTTCCACTGGCAGATAGAGAGCGCAGCAGAAGGTGCAGGGAGGGTGCCGCTGGATGCACTGTTCTCGCACAACTGCATTCAGAGAAGGAAGCGTCATTCATAGCTTCACAGCAGTCTCCAAAGTCTTATATACATATGTATCTACCTGTATATCTCTCTCTATATCTTCTAAAGGACTGTTATTTTGGAAGGAACGAAATATTCAAAAACCTAAGTCATGGATGCATGCATGAGCAGGCAGTTCTTATAAAACAGTTATTCGGAAGCTCTATCTTGGAAATTGTTGAAAATACTGTGTTTGTTTCAGGCACCCACAAAAGTGTATGCACAAGCTGACAGCAAAAACCATGCAAGTAAATGCACAGGACAGTGACAGAGGCATCAGTGGTATAAGCACGAATTACAAATGTTCAATTACTGGTCAATCTCACAGAAGTAACACCTGAGGTGGACAAAGCTGTGTTTAGGCTCAACAGAGCCAAACCCCAGCATTGAGCAGGAATAAACATACCACTTATGGTAAAATTTGGGTATAACATGGACTTTGGACTGAAACAGAAAGAGCAAGGAAGCTGTGGTAGCAAGCATACAAAAATGACTCCAAGCAGACCTAAGAGCAAGAGGGAAGGAATCCACACCAGGAAGATGATGACTTTTCCAGCCCGGGATGCTGAAAACTTCCAACTCCTTTCCTCATTTCTCTGACACCTCCCTCCTGCCTCCCAATTCCTTCTTGAGGATGATTAGCATTAAAATAGCAAGCCAGAGGAAGGGACAGATAGCAGAAAATTTGTATGTTAGCAGTTTTAATTGTATCATTGGGAATAAGCTGTAGGACTATACATGTTAGCAGGCCTGCAAATGGACAAATAATAATTCTTTCACCATTATGGCTGTAATTAGACTATCAATAAATACATGGCTTCTTTGTGCATAGGTGTATTTCTTTAGCTTGCATAAATTGCACAAAGCTTCTAGTCTGGTAACCTGCCCTGGAGAATTTGCACATGCTAATTTGTATGTAGTATGTGATAACACCACCTGCATCTACTGCTACAAAGCATCTACTGTATTATTTGTCTGTCTGATTGACTTTTGGCTAGTTTGTACTCAGTGAAAATGTGAGACCAAGGAATTGTGTCTGCTCATACCCTATCATCGTAAGACTTCCAGTGATAGTGGAATGAAAGTCTACCAACATTGCTCAGTATATCAGTAACCACAGCATGAGAGTATGACCCCAGCCTCATCTACCTGTTTAAATCTGTGAAAACTTCAGCTTGTGACTCAGCTGGTTGACAGAGACTCAGCTTTTGTTTTGATGACCTACTGAAACTCTTAGAGCTTTCGTAGAGACTTGAGATGACTGGTTTTGCAACTGGTCAGAAAAGATGAAGGGCGGCTAACTACCACTGAATGGACTGTAGCAGTCAAACCCTAACTACAGCCAAGGCAGCTTTACTAAGTTATATCAGCTGAATAGCAAGTCTTATGTTTCTTCGTGTTGTGTTGATAACAAAAAATAGTTTCTGATTTATGAAAGATACTGACCTGACGAAGTTAAAGGCATCATTGTAGTAAGATTTTCAGTGGCCGCTGGAAGAAAGCAAGTTCATTACAAACCCCTTTTATAGCACAGTATCTACTTTTATACAACACAGACAAAGAAAGGCTAAACAAAAAATAAAATCAGCTCTGACTATTTCTCTTTGACTTACTAGCAGTGTCTTGCTTCCCTCCATTTGACCATCTCACCCTGTTCCCAGCCTTTTCTGAAACTCTATAATCTTCCTAAAGAGGAAAGGTCTGTATTAATCCCTTTAAGTCCTCAGTCCTTATTGATTGTCTTGCAGCATATAAAATATCTTCATCTGGGAAATCTCCGTCTTGACACTTTCTATTCTGTGGAGCTTTTCAGAGCACCTGTGTCTTACAGAATGGTATTTAGATTGGATATATAAGTTAAAATTAACCTGGGATAATTTGCAATAAAGTAAATTACTTTTAATCACTGAAAACTGTTATTTCAAGCAAGTCACACCCATGTCATAGTTCCCTCCCTCTCTGAAATAATAATAGTACTTCTCTTGCAGAACATACTGAGATACAGGATGCAAAAGTACCATATATGATTATGATTGTTGATTAGTTACAGTTGTTATGTTATTGAAGCACTCCTGATGGAACAGATAGATGATATCTCATGAGAAAAGAAGCATTTTAATGATGCACAGCAAGAAAAGTTTGACTTTTTCAAAGTTCATCTATAGATATACAACCTTTTAAAAAGGTCTTCATCATTTTCTTCGGTGGCATTTTTGAAGTATAATGAGCAATCACTTTCCACAGTGATGTGCAGTTATTTAGAACAACTTTTTATATGTAGCGCAAGTAGTAAAGAGAAATAAAGATGTCAAGACTCCGAACTTAGCCTTTGAATATCTGAAGTACTTAGCAAAAAACGCACTTTTTAGAATAGAGTAATAGACCTTGCGCACCAGATGTCCCACTCCTCCTAAAGCAATCAGTTGCTACTTAATAGTATCTCCAGTAGGTCTTCAAATGTCAGCTAATCAACTTCACTTCAAAGGACTTAAATTACTTTTTATCCTCATCCTCTGTGGAAGCCTGTTTTGAAGATTATTGAGGTAGAAACAAGGATTCCCATTGATTTTGCTGGGCTTCCACTTAGGCTTTGATAAATTTTCTAGTACTTACATAAAATCAGTATGTTTTTTATATTTGCAGAATTTAAAACTACCTAGTCTTTAAAGCCACATTTGTTTTTTTTCCATTTACACTTTACCTAAGGCAGTTCCTTGGACGTACTGCTCCAGAAGCCACGCTCTGTATTCAGTTTGTTATTGTTACTGACATCTTTTCAATAAATGAGTCCTCACTCACTGTGAGGCTAAGCCCTTTTCCTTATTCTTTAGCAAAACAAAATGATAATTGCATTTACTAATGAAATGGCAGAGTTGGGGCTTAATTGCATTAATTTGAGGGATATCAAAATTACAAATGTTATGCTACATAAAAGAGATGAAATTGAGTGGTTTTACTGGGAAATTACTACTTTGTCCTTTATTCCCTCCTTACTGAACATACACAACACCAACTCACACTTTCTAGTTGACAAGACTGTAAATGGTTCTTTTAGACTGCCCATGAGAGCACCTTTGCTGATTGGGAATCAAAGTTTTCATCCATGTCAACTGTAGTTCTCAAGGATTTGTATAGAGAAAAAATGTTTACTAGCATTACCTGTGACTTGTACGCTGTTCACATCAATTTTCAAAGTCTCGGTAAGATTAGTTTTATTTGTGCTGATACCCAAAACCAGCTCATTTTTTACTTTCTCAGCTGTTACCTTCTGAGTAAAATAAAGGTCGAAGACCACAACAACACTAGCAATACAAAACAGAAAAGGTGATTAGTTATGCAAGCTAATGAAGGAAATATGATATATGACTTATCACCTAGACAATATTTCATTCCAACACAGGTTACATTTGCAAAGTCAGAGTATCTTTAAGTGTTGGCTGGCCAAGATGACACATAAAGAAACACGCCTTAATTATTAGGTAGGTTTGAACCTTGGAGAAACAGTTTTTCTTTCTTTATCTACTCTTATTTTCACTGTGGAAAAACCAAAACAACATTCATATCAATTGCTGCAGTGGAGCTGAATTTGAATAAACTAAAGGAGAAATAGGTTTATTGATTATTGAACAAGTCTTCTAGTTTAAGCTCTAAAATATTGATGGTGAGCCTTGAAGTGTTATGAAAATTATACAATATATTCATATTATGAAAATATAATACAAAGTGATCACTTCTAAAAAGCAAACATCATACGTGGATTCTGCATCTGTGAGGATCTGCTGTGTGACTGCCTGGATTCTCATAGGGAAACAGAAATGACTAAAAGCACAGATATTCTGAAATCAGCAGTTAAACTACATTTAACTTCTATAGTCTTGAATTTTATTCCATGGTGTTACCTCTTTTCTCTCTCCCATCCCATCTAGATGCTATTACTGAGTTATGAATTTGTAGCTAGATTAAAGTGGTGTCAAAGTATGATGCTTGCTAAAGTTTTTCTCCATTTATTTAAGTGCAAACTTTTTTATTCTTAAGCATTTATACTATCCAATTGCAGCTGACTCAGCAGTGCTTTTTGATAAGAGGCGATTAATCCTGCCATTTTGCTGAGCATAGTTTGCAGTTTGCAATATATGGAAAAACTCTCCTCTTTAATTTCTTACTTGTTTCTGATAACCTCTAGGCCATGCTGAGCAAACAAAAGCTTTTATTGCTATCCTTGTGACTCAGCAGAGTTTCAAGGGTGAAATAACAAGGAGATTGCCCAAAGGGGTAAACATTTTTTAAATGAAGAGAGTCAACTAGAAAATAATTTTGAGAAAAAGTAATATTTCAAGTATTATTTCAAAGCAGAAATGAAGACAGTTCCTTTCTGATGTATTAAAAGCCAGATCCAAAATTCACTGACATCAGATTTTCTGTGATTTCTGTGGCCTTTGTGTCAAGATATAGGAGTGTGTGTATATATATCTATGTGGATGTTTACAGTGCAGATGTCTAGATTACCATTATAGTTGATGGAAAGAAATAAATTGTTCTTTGGCATGACTGATCTCCTCCTAAAAAAGGCATCTAAGTAGACCAGATAAAAAAACCTAAAAACCCATAACTTACAAAGAGTCTTCAGCAACTAGCTCAGAGATGTCTCCATCTTTGATGTCCAAAGTTTGATTAGAATAGTCCCATTCCATATGCAGAAATCAAATTGTGCTGACTGGATTTATCTTCACAAGGACAAAAACCTGGAAATGACCTACTCCTACCTCTGTATACTCCATTCCCTTGATGTTATAAAATCTTTCATAAAGTGATCATACTCCACCTTTATAATGAATTAGGTTTATGCCCTCACTATTCCAGTCAAAATATTACTCTAATTCAAATCTGCTTCTCATTTTCAACATACATGTATTCACAGTTGGCTAATATCCATTTTTCTTCTGCAAGTATGGTCATTCAACTGCACCGTCTCCTCTGAATATTTATCCACTTTATATATTTACAGAAAACATTCATATCACAAGAACAGCTTGTATCACAGAATCACAAAATTGCATCATCAGTTGTCATGTAATGTGTGCTTTTCTTCAATTTTGTGGTCTCACCTATAAGACTACTAACTTTATAATTCATTTCTCAAGGTCTTCCAGTTCTTCTAGAGTTCTAATCTTTTGTCCTCTGTTTTGTTCTCGCCTATCATAGTGTGTCATCAGATCTTTCCTTATTGAAAACTTGTTACTAATGATAATAAGTGAGATCAGTGCCCCGATCTAAGCAGCTTTCCACAAGCAAGCTCACCAGAAACTCATATCTTTTCCTTTCTTGCTAGTTTCCTTCCTACTTCACTGTCCTTACCTTTCCCGTTTTTCTTCCTAAATTGCCAGTCCCAAGGACTATTACCTTTTTTTTTTCTTCTACATCTTAAAGGATGTTTTTGGAGGAAAGATATGTCTTGAAGCTTCATATGCTCTTTAGAGGGCCTTACCCAATCTCTAAAGATGTATTTTCTCATCTCTTCACCCTCCACGGAAGAAATTTCTAAATTAATAGCATCATTGTCTCTTGCTCATATTTTAAGTAAATTTTGTAATATGCAATTACCCAATCTCTGACTTCTTGAACCTTTCATGACCATCTTCAGATTTCCTGTAGAAAAACAACAATAAATCAAAACACAACACAAAAGCATGATTCCCGTTCAGCTTGCAATGTTTTGAAAGGGTGGACACATGTTCTGAAAATGTTTAATAACAGGAGACAGCATTACATGTGTTTTGCTGAATCAGGACCTTATAAAGACTAGTGCAGATGGAACTAACACTATGGACCTCACTGCATATCTTGGACTTTTTTGCTAGCTGAACTTCAGTAGGACAACCAACATAATGGGATATTGAAAAATGAGGTCAAACAAACTTTAATAAATGAAGAAGGTCTTACTGTGCCTATTTTATGGACCCTTTACTGTCCCTTTTTATGGACCCTGCACTGTGTGCAGCTTTTCTTGGTGTCAAATGACAGTGTCACTTGCTAACACCCTAAGGAATATGAGTTCAGTGGACCCATGCCCATAGGGACATATGAGTGAATTTCTATTCATCTCAGCTTATGCCAGCAGATCTCTAACCTGAACTTTCTTCTAGATGGCAAGGGCCGGCAACCCTGCAAACATAGTACAACTAATAAACCTTGGCAAAACATAAAAAAGGTTTTAGCAATTCTTTACAATATAGAAGTTTTGTGAGTTGGTCTTAGTACTCAGCCTTACTGGTTTTGCCAAGACAAGGACATACAGAATCCTGAGAAGGAAGTTTGTCCAAGGAAACACAGTGGTGCCAAACTTCACACAGCAGCACTTGGAACATGTAAGAAGTGAAAGGAATAATATAAGATGTTCCCAAGGATGTCTTGAAAAGTGTAGCATTGGTAAGCACTCCTGAAAGAAACAGCTAAGTGAGGACTTTTGATGTTTATTTGCAAAGTTTAATTAAGCTGTACCTACTTGAACTGGGAAATTTCACATCTCTCAAATTCAGTTTGCAGATCACTTGCTTGAAAAACTTTTTGTATCTAGATGGAAAAGAGAAATCTTGAACCAATACAGTAATTAAAAATACACTCAGTTGTATACCGCATTCATGATTTTAATACTAAATTTTTCCTTCACCATTCTAGACTACAGAAGCAAACTTTTTCTTTGATGCTTCGCTGATTTTCACAAATAAAGAATATATTGAGTTCTACCCAGGCTTAGTACCTGAAATATCTCATTTTGGAGAGAGGAAAAAGCCATTAACAGAAGGTCATGTCAGGGAATTAATGTACTCTTGAATTAACCAGAGATCAATAGGTTCTTACCAATTGTTCAACGTCAAAAGCAAGGACTTTGAAATCATCTGATGATCTGTTTTGCAAAGCAGGAGTGAATGATGTCCCAGAAAGTATTTTAAATGTTCCCATGTAGCCATGAGTACTCCTATCTGCTTCAGCTAGGTAATTAAAAATAAAATACAATGTTTTGAATTATATAAAAATAAATGAAAAACATTACATTAGATTTTATTCCACAGAGATCATCAATAAAATAACTTTTAAATTTCTGTTTTGCTTTGTAATCAGATATATTTTGCCTAGTGCTGATTTCAAAAATTGATAGACATTTTTCAATGTTTACAATATTTACAACTGTAAACATATTTTTATGAATACTATTTATCCTTGATTCTCATTACTTTCCATTCCATGTTGAATGCTGAACTGTGAAGCACTGTGAATGGATAAAGGAGACAATGGTATGTCCAGTTATGTCTAACACAAGGGACAAAGATACATGATACATGGGAAGAGTGAGTGAATTATGAGTTTTTTGTGTGTTCTTGATTAAAAAATATTACAAATTACTACTTCACACTTTCTGTACTAAATGCTGTACACTTTTTCTATAAATGTACACTGTTTTTGATGACAGCATGGGGAACAATAGTGTCAAACCAGTTAAATTATTTTGACCTTTCTTATCAATACATACACGAAACGCTGGGAAGATTTATGAGGAAACTAGAAAAGTGGTCCTTACCGAAAATTTAATCTTGATTTTTAATAGGTTACAGCATATGAGGTATGCATAAAGCAATTCATTATACATTAAAAATATTTCCTCATTATGTAAAATACTGGAAATTTTCAGATAAGACCTGAATTAATGTACTTGATAGAAAATACCTTTTGCTTGCCACTTACAGTACCAGTGGCACTTTTAGGTTGTGTTTGAAGGCATTAACATCCAAAACAAGTTTTAACACAAAAGCAGATTACTAATAAATACTACAATATACAGCTTGTGATAGAAGGCACAGTCTAGTGACACCAATTTCTTACTATCAACTAGTAACAGCCAACCACTTTGAGCTTCTTTGAAGGCCATTTGTCCTTACAACAATTGCAAATCTATTTAAACAAATGTATCTAAATTATAAAGGCCTTTTTTCATTATGTATGTTAAATATAATTTTAAAGTGTTTTGTAATTATTATTTGTACATGATTAAATTCTTGTCTATTCATCTTCTAAAACCTAAGTCATTAATTTGATGCCTGTCTCTAACTGGATGCAATAATACACCATTATTACCTTTAAACTCATTTTATTTCACTGGAATGTGACAGTATTCTGGTAAGAGGGGAAGAAAGGCAGTAAGGAGAACAAGTATTTAAAATCTGCATTGAAAAACAATAGCAACTAAAGGAATAAACATTAATATTCTGATAAAACAGTTTTTTCAAAATAATGGCTTTTAGCTAGTTTAGGATTCATGTGGTTCAGTATGAAATAGTATGGACTTTTAGCTAACGAAGTCATCAAAAACTTCAATGGATCAGAATTATTTTTTCAGCTATGAAAATCACTATAGTAAAAAAGTACTTTTCTTGAGCCTTTTGCCTGTTTCCTTTACCCCATTTCAAAATGTCTTTTTCCTACTAGCTGTGAGGTCTCCATAGACCTAGATACATTTCCTTACAATCAAAAACCTAGATCACAGAAGGGCTGATGTTGGGACAGAACTCTGGACATCATTTGGTCCAGTCCCTTTGCCTAAGCATGGTCATCTACAGACAGTTGCCCAGGACCATGTCCAGCCAACTTTTGAGTATCTCCAAGGAAGGAGACTCCACAATCTCATCAGTCCTTCACTGGACTCTCTCAGCAGCTCCATATGTCTCACGTACTTGGGAGCCCAGAACTGGACACAGTACTCAGGTGCAGCTTTACCAAGTCACAGTTAACATATATCCACAATATCTTTAAAACAAAATTTCAGTTCCATTTGAAAAATCACCCTACGTTGATTTTTTAATTTAGTCTGAGTTATCAGTAGCTTGATTCTATCCCATTCTGAGCATTGGCCGAATATTAAGAATTACTTAACTTTACATAGGGCTCAGCGCTGACTGTCTAATGCAGGATCTCTCTCACAGCAATAAATTACTTTAAAATATTTTTTTAAATAAATTAAAAGATTCTAAGAGATGTAGAACACCTAAAGCTCCCCACAGACTTCAGTGGATTACCAATATCCTTCTGAGTCAAACCTCATACATGGAGAAAAGAGAAAAAATTCACAATTTGCCATATTACCTTCTCTAGCTGATGAACACAATTGAATAACCAAAGCTTTATAGTTTGGATTGTATTTCAAGGACCTCTCCCAAAGCCTAAACCATGAAAATTCTTTTCTATGGCTTCAGGATATGCTTCAAGTGCTTGCATTTTTTGCCTGTTTTGTTCTCATCAATTTCCAGGTGAGGAGAGGAAGAAAACCAAAAAAACCACAACATGCCCCCACCCCCCACCCTCCCAGCATTAAAAGCATAGCATGAAATATGAAATATAATTACAGCAACAACAATACTGTCTTCAAAGTCTGAATGTCTACTGAAGAACTCCTGAAAAGGCTAAAGGTTGGCTACTTACCTCGTTCTAACTCCTGGATTGTTAACCATGAAAGTACAATCAGTCCAACACAAACACACACAAAAACTGCAAGCAGAGAAGCAAACAAAAATTCATAGTAACTAAAAGGAACATATTTCTTATCAGGTGATTTCCTCGGCTTCATTTCTGTCTTGAAAGCTGGTATGAATTAAGGATTGACAAAGACTCAAATAACCTGAAAAGGAGGGTAATAATCCACATGAACGGATATTTATAAGAGACGCCTGTAAATTAATTACACCATAAAACTTCATTGACATTGGTTTTTACAACATTCCTGAACAGTCATACTCATGCACAAGATATGCAAATAGGAAGAAATGTCTTCAGAAATGAAGCACCTGAGATTAAGTCTCAGATAAAAAATAAGCAAAACCACAGAAATGTAAGGTTGGACACTGAATTTGCACTATTCCTTGTAAGTTGATATTTTTAAGTGAAAACTAATATAAAATATTGCTGTTGGATTTAACACTTACATGGGATTTTTTTGGTAATTCTTCACAAGTGCAATTATGAAGACAACAGTGAAAGCCATACCTTTCATTATTCTGCTTAAAAAGTTTCTTTAAAAGTAATTTTACATATATAGGAAATGTTGGCAAATTAGTTTTTTAATACTATGTCATAGTTCAGTAACACGTTCAGTGCTGAATGATAATTCAGCAGTACAAATTTAATCTGCATAAGGTGTGGGTCTTTGAGCATGTATCTGGAGAACTAACCAGAGAAGACATGTATGTTTGGTTTATATTGTTGTTTTTTTTTTTTTTTCTTTTTCTTTTATATTCTTTTATAGTTTCTTGCCAGGCATAAATGTGCCATGGGGTGCAAACTTGATAAAGTTAAAGCATTGTGGATGGCCAGTGCGGCAACCTTAATAAAGAAACGGTAAATTAAACAAACAATGCACCATCCCTTCCAAAACAAATTTAATCTGTCAAAACTTTTGAGTAAATCAGCTCCAGAAGAATAAAGTCTTTCTGTGAGCTACTGTTTTTGACTCCGGATCAGAAGTCCTAAATCCAGACTTATGGTATGACATTCCTCAGTTCTCCTTACAGAACTGGAGAATCTGAGCAAACCAGCCATATTCCCGCCTGTAAGAGGAAAGGGAAACTTGTCTGAGTTAATCTTTGGAAGAGAGAGGCTCCAGCTACTAGTAAATTGACAGAAATGGAGATAATAAAAATTGGGAAGAAATTTGAAAGGCCTGAAATAAGACTCTTGGATGACATAAAAGTTCTCTGCCCAGTGTTTGAGAACAGGGGTCCTTGAAAGCGTCTCCGACACAACTGGTGAGATTTAAAGCATTATAAATAAAAATCAGATTCTTTGTCTGACAGTAGCATCCTCAATTTAGTGTATTATTAATACACTGAAAGTAATGCAGTAATATTGCCCATTACTAACAATAAATAATGATTTACTTAAAAACAAAGTTAACGAGATTCTTCATGATTGTGCATTTTATCTTAAGGGTGTATTCAGCCTTCAGCTGAACTGTGTCACACTAGTAAAATTCAGGGCAGCTTAACCATATTCCCCTGACAGAGCAAGAGTAAACGCGGCCTGTATCCTGCAAACGGACGAGATCTTCCAGTCGTTATGCTAGATGAATTAGAGTAAGAACTGCTTTTGTATATATTGTATATGACACACACACGCATTTATATGAATATACATGTCTGCGCATGTGCGTGTATATACATGCTTATGTGTGTATAAGAGGAGATTAACTTTGTACTGCTCAACTATGGCACTGTAGTATCTCTTAACTATTTGTGATTATTTACCAGTAATTTCATTACCCCTCATTACAAAGGATTTAAGTTTATATATTTTTCTGAACGCTCACACTATCACAGAAGTTCAGAGTACCTCTAAATACCTCACTTTCCTCAATTATACAAGTTAAGTTATTCCACATTTAGCAGAATCGCATAACTGCACTTTAGCGGCACCTCGTCCGGGTGCCCGGGCCGGGCTGTGAGGGGGAGCTGCCGGGCGGCCCCTGTGGTGAGCGGCCGGGGCTGCCCCGAGCCGGACACAGCCGGTTCCAGCCGGCTCCAACCCACCCCCCGCAGGGCACGGCTGAGCCCCGCAGCCACCATGGCGGCGCCTCGGGGAAAGCCTCTCTCAGAAAGGGCAAAACGCTGCCCGGCAGCCAGGGCTGAGGGGAAAAGGGTGAGACACGGCCCTGCCAGCCCCGGGGGGAGAGGGGCAGGAGCGGAGAAGGGGCTCCAGGCCCCTGAGCAGGGATCCCCGGCAGCCCGTGGAGAGACCATGATGGTGCAGGTATCCACACTGCAGCCATGGAGGGCCTCAGGCTGGAGCAGATGGTTATTTCGTGAAGGAACTGCAGCCTGTGGAGAGCCCATGCTGGAGCAGGTTTATCCTGAAGGACGGCAGCCCGTGAGAAGGATTCATGCTGGAGCGGGGGAAAAGTGTGAGGAGGAAGGAGCAGCAGAGAGGAGCTGTTAAGGACAGTCCACAACCTCCGGCTCCCCATTCCCCTCCATCACGTGGGGATTGCAAAAAACTAAATTACTTTTCCCCAAGCTGGGCCTCTTTTGCTTGTGATAGTAATTGGTGAGTGATCGTCCTGGTTTTGATGTTGACCCATGAGCTTTCCTTTCCTATTTCTCTGCCTGTCCTGGTGAGGAGGGGGAGTGAGAAAGCAGCTGGGTGGGCTTCTGGCAGCCAACCAAGGTTAACTCAGTGTAATCGTCCACGCTGAATGAAATAATACTAGTTTATTCCTGTCTTATTCCTAATCAGACCTTTTCTGTCACAAATCTGAGGAGTTCTGTGCAGATGGACTTTGGACGCCTCTGTCATTTTTTGCATAATTTGACTCTTTGTATCATTGATACTGTGTATCACTGGCAAATGATAAACACTATAACCCAAAGATGTCACTGGATTTTAAATTCTGAATTTATGCCCTGATGGCGAAGTGATTAACTGGAGGAGAAGTAAAAGTTGTGGATGTTTACCTTTCAGTTCTTTTACTACACCTTGCATGTGACAGTCAAGTTGTATCCACGCTCATGCACATCGATTACAGTCTGGCTGAGGACATAACTTAGCATGTGTAGTCTCCAATTGGAGTTGTGACTCCTACAAATGAACTCATTAGCTCAACAATTCTAGCTGGCAACAAGGTAGCAATAATTAATAGCCAAGCCCTCGACACTGAGCCCATAGGGAGCTCTTTTATTAATATTTTTGTAACATGTTCTGGCCTGTACTACTATAAACTGGTTAAAAAAGAATATAAGAACCCATGATTTCACATACTTATTTGGAAATCTTCAAATAGAGGGGACAGACTTCAACACTGTGCCGATGCTAGCTTACCATGAATTATAGAATCAGAGCAGTTTATGCTGGAAGGAACCTGTGAAAGTCATCTGCTCCAGCCATGGCTAACTGAAATTAGATCAGGCTGTTCATAACCACATCCAGGCGAGATCTGAATACCTCCAGGGTGGAAGAGCCCACAACCACTCAGGGAAAAAATCACCTGTGCTAGGATTGACTACCTGCATGGTGGTTTTTTTTTTTCCTTATATCTTATTGGAATTTCAGTTGCTGCCATTTGTGTTTACTGCCTCTTGGGCCTTCACTGTGCAATTCTGAGAAGAGTCTGGCTCCATCTTCTCTGCAGTCATCCCTTAGGTAGCCAAAGGCAGCAATTAGACACCCCTACCAGCTTGTCAGCCCCCAGCCAGTACTGGTACACAGGTGTATTCCATCCCAGATTCAGGACTTTGCACTTGTTGAACTTGGTTGAACTTTATGAAGTTTCTGACAGGCCATTTCTATTCTTAATGACAAGTATGTCCTCTAACTGCAAACTTCCCTCTAGCCAGTAATTTCACTTTCTTCTACTCTTTTATTCCTCATTTAGTAACTTGTCTTGTTCATTCTCCTTCTGCAGTCTTAGCTGTATATTTTTTCTTTTATTTATAATTCTAAAGTTTATTTTTCACTTCCATTTCCTCTATAGACTGATAGAACTCTTGAAAATTGGATTTGGTTGGTTTGGTACCTGACTTAAACTGATGAAACAGTGTGATCCATTCAGGAAAAGAGTGAGGATTAGCCAACGTTGTAGAGAATTTCCATCTACTGCAAGTTGTGAGTATTCACAGGTCATGAACAGCCTGCAGCACAGAAATTATTCACTGGAGAAAATAATATAAAATTAAAAATAATAAACCACATTATTCAATTCTATTGGCAAAAAAATTGCAAATAGGAAACTAGTGAAATCAGTTGAATGTTATTTTCTAAACTCTAGTTTTATGATACTGGTTGTGAACTGTATGATAAAACAATTATACCATGATTTAAAAATAGTTTAAATGATACAAAGCTCTGTTAAATTTGTTCAAAACCAGAGAAATATGGCAACTTATTTAAGTATTGATAATTGATAATTTTTTAGAGTTATTACTGTAGTCATACTAGTGAAATTTGAGATTAGATAATTTTTAAAGAAATAGGTCATTACTGTGGTAGAAGCCTAACAGACTCACAATTTAGTTTGTTTATATTGCATCCACATCTGCAGCTCCATAGGTTTTGTAGCCTTATTGGGCTGCTTTTATTTTCTCATTCGGTCAGTCTCTAGCACAGGGTGAAAAGATTGCTGACACAGAAAGGGGGGGATGTTGTATTCAGATAATTCCTGTAATACCCAGTCTATCACAAACATACCTAAAGCCTGACATTCCATTAATAGCTATCTATCTGTAGGAAAATGTTTTGGTTACCCACACAGATTTGCCCTCCTCTATCAAAATGAAAAGAAAATCAGCTTTCTTATGGCAGCTGTTTTCAGATCTCTGATTTGTCCCTTTTGCTATGCAGAGTTCTACAGACGGAGGCAGAAAACCAAATCAATGAAAAACAAATCAAGTGCATACAGTATTAAAGATATAAGTAATGAGTAATTTTCTTTTCTTTAAATTGGACTAGAGATGATGGAAAAACTGTGCTGTAGAACACAAAAATGTTCAATAAATGTAGAAAGACCTGTATTTTAGTCAAGTGAAAGGTCCGAAGGAACAATGTCTCCATTTTCCCCTTGAAGTCATATGGTTTGAGCTAGTTAAAAAAAACAAACAAACAAAAAACCAAGCAAAACTTTCCAAAACCAAACCAAAAAAACAACCTGGTTTCAGAGTCATGCTACAAGTATAACTGCTCAGAGGCCTAGGTAATGTAGGTCTCCGTTAGGCTAAGGTATGGTGAAGGTGGGAAGATAGAAGAGGGAACTGGACCCCGATACCTGCCTTCAGTCCCTTAGCATTTCCCAAATTGGAGCTCTAAGTATATATTGAAATAACAATTGCTGAGAACTCTGAGTTGATGTCTGGTAGGTCTCATCACATTGGAAGATTTCCTGGTAGTGGGAAGATCTGCTCATGGAGTCATTTGAGAAGGGTGTTTACTCTACCCAAGAACTTCCACATACAAACCTGACAAGATAAGAGTTTCCTAGGGGTGATCACTAAACAGATGGGATGTATAGTGTGCAAAATAATACAGTAATGGGTAACTGAATGCAATTAAGTAACTAATACATTTACTTTATATGGAAGATCATACTGAAACTCTGACAAAGGGTTCTGAGGAGTTTTAGATTCCTATCACATGAGCTAATATCTATGCTGTTTTGTGCATTCACAATTTAATTAAATTCTGACTTCCAATAAGCCTATAACAAAAGGGGAAAAAAAAAGAAGCATAAAACCCCCACAGATTTTATACAACCCTTGAAGAGGATTCGGAAATATGGATTAAAATTAAATGTTCAATGAAATGATCCAAACGGATTGCTGGGAACTAATCTGTCTCCATGTTAATCGATCCATATTAGGAAAGTAATTAGAAATGCACTGCTGTTATTAGCAGTAGTAATTATTCAGACTAGCTTGGTGAAAAAAAAAATTTGCACAGAAAGCAAAAGTGGAATATATTACCTCTCCCACAATTTGGAGAAAGATATTTTTATTCTTAACAATAGGCAACAACAACAGCAAAGACCCACAAAAAATCCCAGCACCAACAAAATCATTACTTCCCTTGTTTAAGCACATCCAGAAAGATTCCACAGGACAGCACTGAATTTCCTTTCCAGATCAATCAATTACCTTGTCTGACTTTGGGTAGCTGCAGCTCAGCATTTACTTACTTTTCCAGGACTTCCCAACACTGAGTCAGAGAATCCTATTTTAAGTCAGAATCAAAGAGGTGTGCTTCTTAATAGATTATAATAAAAAGTGGGGCAGGTTAAGAGTATCCAGAAAGGAAATCTGTGATGAATCCAGTTTACTTCAGAAAAAGTGATCACAGAGCTAGAAGCTAGCACTGAGAATAAAGGAAGACTTTCACCTAACTTTAGAGAACTAATGGTGAGGGGAAGAATTTTCTTCTGGTGGCAGTCAGCCCTTCTTCATTAACTAAATGAACATCATAAATAAGTATTTTAACATAACTGTCTAATTTTTAGGTAGTTAAAATTAGGTGAGCTGAATATAACATGATGCCTTCCATTTAGAAATTAAGTTACTTAGTCATATTGAATTAGTTAGCTGGGTTTGCACCCCTAGGTGCACATTCTTCCTTTTATGCACGCGTATTATTAGGAGAGAAAAGGTCTGGATCATGGGAACAAAGTGAAAATAATAGCAATCAATAAATATAACACTAGTTAGTGGAGGCTGAGAACAGAAGAAAACAGAAAATAGCATGAACCATCTGAGTAACGAAAAGAGCATGCCAATGCAAAGTTCCCTGTGACAAGTAAATAGGACAAGGTGGGAACAGATATGGCATACATGTGAAAGAATCAGAGTCTTAACTGATAACACTGAATGACAAAATAAGCAGGTAAAAGACAAAGGTCAAGGAGAAGTAGCAGGATTATTGCTGCTCTGATTGAATTAATGTAAAAGCCAGTGTGGAGCAGTAGCTGAAAACAGCAGTAAATATACCACAATGTAATAGTTTCTATGAGTAAAGCAATTACAGCAATGTTACATATAGATTTGTGCTGTATAAGCTGATATGGAAGCGTTGAAAAGAAAAATAGCAGGGGAATGGTTCTCTTCTGTCTTCTTTAGCTTTTATTGAGAATGATAGAATAAATGCAAACTACCTTTTCTACACTAGACACACAGGTTTTTGTCAGTATATATTTGTTTCCAAAGAAGCTTTGGAATAAAATCTTTGTATCTGTTTCCATGTTAAGGGACCACAAAACACAGAAAAGAAAAAGGTCTTAAGCAAAGACTTAACTATGGGTTGGTTAGTCTAACCTCTTTCACAGAATCACAGAATGGTTGGAGTTGGGAGGGACCTTAAAGATCATCTAGTTCCAACCCCCCTGCCATGGGCAGGGACATCTCCCACTAGACCAGGCTGATCAAAGCCCCATCCAGCCTGGCCTTGAACACTTCCAGGGATGGGGCATCCACAGCTTCCCTGGGCAACCTGTTCCAGTGCCTCACCACCCTCACAGTAAAGAATTTCTTCCTGATATCCAATCTAAATCTACCCTCTTTCAGTTTGAGGCCGTTACCCCTCATCCTATCATTACACTCCCTGATAAAGAGTCCCTCCCCATCCTTCCTTAGGTAGTGGAAGGCTGCTATAAGGTCTCCTCGTAGCCTTCTCTTCTCCAGGCTGAACAACCCCAACTCCTTCAGCCTGTCCTTATAGCATAGGTCCTCCAGCCCTCTGATCATCATCATGGCCCTCCGCTGGACCCGTTCCAACAGGTCCACATCCTTCTTGTGTTAAGGACTCCAGAGCTGGACACAGGGCTCCAGCTGGGGTCTCACAAGAGCAGAGTAGAGGGGCAGAATCACCTCCCTGGACCTCCTGGCCATGCTTCTCCTGATGCAGCCCAGGATACGATTAGCTTTCTGGGCTGCTAGTGCACACTGACGGCTCATGTTGAGCCTCTTGTCCACCAGCACCCCCAAGTCCTTCTCCTCAGGGCTGCTCTCAAGCCATTCTCCGCCCAACCTGTACTTGTGCCTGGGATTGCCATGACCCAGGTGCAGGACCTTGCACTTGGCCTGGTTGAACTTCATGAGGTTCGCGCAGGCCCACCTCTCCAGTCTGTCCAGGTCCCTCTGGATGGCATCCCTTCCCTCCAGTGTGTCCACCGTGCCACACAGCTTGGTGTCGTCTGCAGACTTGCTGAGGGTGCACTGTATGCCACTGTCTATGTCGCTGACAAAGATGTTAAACAGCACTGGTCCCAGTACTGACCCCTGAGGAACACCACTCTTGACCGGTTTCCATGTGGACATTGAGCCATTGACTGCAACCCTTTGAGTGCGGTCCTCTAGCCAGTTCATTATCCACCGAGTGGTCCATCCATCAAATCCATGCTTTGCCAATTTAGAGACCAGGATGTTGTGCAGGGCAGTGTCAAATGCTTTGCATAAGTCCAGGTAGTCAATGTCAGTTGCTCTCCCCTTATCTACCAATGCTGTGGCAACATTGTAGAAGGCCACCAAATTTGTCAGGCACGATTTGCGTTTGGTGAAGCCATGTTGGCTGTCACCAATCACCTCTTTATTTTCCATGTGCCTTAGCAGAGTTTCCAGGAGGATCTGCTCCATGATCTTGCCAGGCAGAGGTGAGACTGACTGGTCTGTAGTTCCCTGGGTCATCATTTTTTCCCTTTTTGAAAATGGGGGTTATGTTTCCCCTTTTCCAATCAGCGGGAACTTCACCAGACTGACACGACTTTTCAAATATAATGGAAAGCGGTTTGGCAACTTCATCTGCCAGCTCCCTTAAGACCCGTGGATGGATTTCATCTGGTCCCATGGACTTTCCATCCTATGTAAACCATTTAATAGTATTTATAACCTCGGCAATGTATGGGGAAAAATAATGTTTTCAAATATTCAACAACTGTCATTAAAATGCATCCTCATCTATCTCTGTAGTCTCCAGCAATCTTTCCCAATATTGTCCATGCTAGTTAGCAAACTGTTATTCTTGATACATATTCAAAAATGTGTGTCTCAAAAAAATACGAAAAATGAGTAACTTCATGTTCAATACTAAGTAAAGCATTAAGATCTCTATTTCATGAGTGTTATTTCAATTATTGAGCACTTTGTTGACTGCAGATCTTGGAAGATCCCCTTACAATCCCCTGTTCTGCAGATCAGTTAGCTGAAGGTACTTACAAGGTCATTAACTATTAAAAATGGGAATAGCACTTGTTTATCTGAAATTAAGTGCTTTAAAAGTCCCAGGCTCCATGTCATCTTGCTAAATCTTTGGCTCCTTTAGGCAAATTCTTATTTAAAACTGATCTCTTTTCTTACAACCCTGGAAAAACTTACCCATAAATATCTCCAGAGCAGGAAGAATAAGAAATGCCTAAGAAGCAATAATTATGTCTATTTATAACCTATACAGTCAATACTACAAACACCAAGGTAGTTTGTCCATAAGCCTTTGGAACAATTTGGGAAATCTGTATGTGAAATCCAGTTTGGTTTTATGAAATATTTTACTCCTGTGTAGCTATATTATGGATGTGACAGCACTCTTAACTCTCTGAGATTCTGAAAGGCAGACCATAAGAAACAAACCCTCAAATATCTCCATTATTATGCCATTTGTTACCACCTCATAGGGTTTATTTCTGGTTGACCACATCAGCCAGAGCAAAGGAAAATCAGATATACAGGTCAGACAGAGAATACTTAATTTGAAGGAGAAGGTAGGAAGAAGTAAATCTGAAATCCTTGGAGTTCACTCATATAAATAGTGCACAAAATGAGGAGAAAGCTGAGGCTACAGAAGCTGTAAAGAGCACTGATAAGCATTTACCTAGTGCTCAGCGTGTCCAATGTAAGCATTAGCTTTCTCTCTCTAAATATGCATATTACAAAGCATTTTGACAGCATGGCATTTTTCGATGTTAAAAAATACTCTGCACATCCTTCCAAAGACATTCTGCCTCAGTCTTGCTCCTTTCCTTTTGAAATTAGTGGTAAAAGTTTCAGTAGAAGCTGAGCCTGACTTGTACAAGAAAAATTACATCAGTGCAGAATCCTTTGAAAAATCCCCCTTTATACTCTACATAACATTAGGGCAACAATTATGTGTTTGTTTTGGAGGAAAGGATAAGTAAACTATTGTACTGCATCTGTCAAGATGCCTCAAACAAGATAACAAAGATCAAAAGTTATATCACTAAATGATTTGATCACTCTTATTTTCTTGTCCTCTGTACCCGACCCACAAAATAACTACAAAACAAAAGATAATTTATATTCTTTCAAACACATGTGGAAGGGCATCCAGGTTAGACCTCTGTGATAATCCGTTTGACATCTTGCACCAAATTAACTTTTCACATTGGAGATTTGACAAGATGATAGAGAAAGAATGTACAATGGGTTTCTTATTTTTATTTTTTTCATGATAATTATTTTAACAGTAGCTGACAGGTAACACACAAGGATGAGGAAAATGCTCTTGGATTTTGAAAATGAGGTCAACTAAGCATGTAATTACTTTCTCAAAGGTTCATATAATTGGACTCATCTGTTTGAACAGGAGTTCAGATTTTGGTCATTGTGTTCATATTGTTCCTCATTACCCATTGTGAGTGCTACAAAAATAATACAATCTCTTTCAAAACAATTTAAACGGTCCCAAGATGCTAAATGGTGAACAGTTTTATTACTTTCTGTTGTTAAAACTATTGGTAACTTCTTTATTTTAATGTCTATCCAATATGGGAAAATATAACATAACACATGAAATACTAACAATGATATTTTTCTATGACAAGCTTTCAGCCTCAATTTTTCTTCATTTAAAAATCAGAATTGCCACTAAAAAAACAATGAAAAGTGGACAACTGAGACACAGGACTACTCTGCATGGAAGGACTCATATACAAATATAAATCAACTCTGACAGATTTGATATGCTTTGGAGAAAAATAAAAAAGCTAATACAAAAAACATTGTCTCTTTTAAGGCAGTCTGAAACGTGGCAAAAATTAAAAAAATTATTAGAAAATGATAAAATGGCAATGCTGCCAAAAATCAGGCCTTAAAAAATTCCCTACAGATGAGACCAATATTTCAGATTTCATACAATATTCTCTTTCCCTCATGGGAAGGAAGGGACAGGGAATGCAAGTGGGTGCTTCAGTGTAATTCTACAAGAAAGAATTTTAAAACTTGCAAGTATATCAGCATTTTAGCTTGTATTTGTCTATCTCACTTTTGCTATACAAGTATACTAAGAGTTTCAGCATTTTCAGCTAACAGATACGTCAATTATTTCAATAGAAATTTCAAAACCCTGTAATCACTTTACTGACTATAAACCACCTGATTTTTCACAGTTTTGCGTAAGCAACCCATTTTGGATCAATATAACTTTAAATATTTGTGTTATTAAGTACTAGCCCTGCAAATGGGTTTGAGATCTCTGTTCTTTTTCATTTACATATAGAAGTGATAAAAGACTACAGAAGTGTAACCAAGCTGGCAATTCTGTTCATAAAAAATAATGTAATTCCCTCTCTCATACCTTTGTCAATTATTTAAACTATAAATGGAAAGCTAAACTATTTTCAGTCACAAAATAATAATCTTTAATTTAAAATTCAGAGATTAGATTGAGTTGTACATATATTCTAAGGCATTGTTGTTAGGGTACAACTATATTGCAAGGTTTTCCTGTTATTACCAACTGAAAAAAAGAATAATCCAGGTTATTAGAATTATTGACTTGGGGACAAAAATGTTTTAGCATGGTCTGCTAGAAACTGGCCTCCAAGACTCTGCTCTGAAGGAGTAAGGACCCATAGATCTAAAAGTTTTCAGAGATTCAGGGTGGCAGGCTAACGCAGATGTAACATTCAGAATCTGTAAATACTGAATTAGCAGAGTCCCACGTCTTTTATAACACATATTAAGACAAAGTTTCTAATTCTTTTTCCATAAGTAACAAAGAATAATCATGATTTCCTGACCATCAGAGCCAAGCAGATGAGGCCCTCCGTAGGCAGATAGAAGTGGCTTCGCCTTCACAGGCCCTGGTCCTCATGGGGGATTTCAACCACCCTGACATCTGCTGGAGGAAAAACAGAGCAAGGCACCAGCAATCCAGGATGTTCCTGGAATGCATTGATGACAACTTCCTCCTCCAAATGGTAGAGGAACCAACAAGAAAAGGTGCTATGCTGGACCTCGTTCTCACCAACAGGGAAGGGCTGGTGACCAGCGTGAGCGTCAGAGATAACCTTGGCTGCAGTGACCACGAAACGATAGAATTTAAGATCCTCAGGGCAACTAGGAGGATGTATTCCAAGCTTATGACCCTGGACTTCAGGCCTGCAGACTTTGATCACTTCAGGGATCTGCTGGCCAAAGTGCTGTGGGACAAAGCCCTAGAGGGAAGCGGGGCCCAGGACAGCTGGTCAGTATTCAAGGATCACCTTCTCCGTGTCCAGGAGCAAAGTATACCGACAAAGAGGAAGGCAGGAAAGAATGCTAGGAGACCTGCCTGGATGAACAGGGAGCTCCTGGACACACTGTCACACAAAAAGAATCATTCCAAGAAGTGGAAGAAAGGACAGCTAGAATGGGGGGCACATAAGGAAGCTGTCCGAGCAGCAAGAGACCTGGTTAGAAAAGCTAAAGCTCAGTTAGAATTACATCTAGCCAAGGAGATCAAGGCAAACAGCAAAAATTTCTATAGGTGCATTAATGGTAAGAAGACTAGGGAAGGTGTGGGTCCCCTCAGAAAGGAAATGGGAGAACTGGTGACAAGTGATATGGAGAAGGCCGAGGTTTTTAACAACTTCTTTTCCTCAGTCTTCACTGGCAAGGGCTCCAGCCACACTCCCGGAGTCACAGAAGATAATAGCAGGGGTTGGAAAGTACTGCCCATTGTAAGTGAACATCAGGTTTGTGACCATCTGATGAACCTGAAAGTGAACAAGTCCATGGGACCTGATGGGATACACCCACAGGTACTGAGGGAACTCGCGGATGAGGTTGCTAAACCGCTCTCTATTATATTCCTAAAGTCATGGCAGTCTGGTGAGGTCCCCACTGACTGGAGAAGGGGAAACATAATCCCCATTTTCGAAAAGGGAAAGAAGGAGGAACCAGGAAACTATAGGCCAGTCAGTCTCACCTCCGTGCTTGGTAAGATTATGATCCAGATCCTCCTGGAGGCACTGCTGAGGCAGAAGAATAACAAAGAGGTGATTGGGTACAATCAGCATGGCTTCACCAAGGGCAAATCGTGCCTGACAAACCTGGTGACCTTCTATGAGAAGGTCACAACATCAGTAGACAAGGGAAGAGCAACTGACGTCATTTACCTGGACCTGAGCAAAGCCTTTGACACTGTCCCACATGACATCCTGCTCTCCAAGCTGATAAAATATGGGTTTGATGGACTGACAATTCAGCGGATAAAGAACTGGCTTGATGGCCGCACCCAAAGAGTGGCTGTCAATGGGTCCATGTCCAAGTGAAGGCCAGTGACAAGTGGAGTCCTTCGAGGATCAGTACTGGAACTGGTCTTGTTTAACATCTTTGTCAGCAACATGGGCAGTGGCATAGAGCACACCCTCAGCAAGTTTGCCGATGACACCAAGCTGTGTGGGGCGGCGGACACAGTGGAGGGAAGGGGTGCCATCCAGAGGGACCTTGACAGGCTGGAGAGGTGGGCCTGCGCGAACCTCATGAAGTTCAACCAGGCCAAGTGCAAGGTCCTGCACCTGGGTCATGGCAATCCCAGGCACAAGTACAGGTTGGGCGGAGAATGGCTTGAGAGCAGCCCTGAGGAGAAGGACTTGGGGGTGCTGGTGGACAAGAGGCTCAACATGAGCCGTCAGTGTGCACTAGCAGCCCAGAAAGCTAATCGTATCCTGGGCTGCATCAGGAGAAGCATGGCCAGGAGGTCCAGGGAGGTGATTCTGCCCCTCTACTCTGCTCTTGTGAGACCCCAGCTGGAGTACTGCGTCCAATTCTGGAGTCCCTACTACAAGAAAGATATGGACGTGCTGGAATGTGTCCAGAGAAGGGCCACAAGGATGATCAGAGGGCTGGAGCAGCTCTCCTATGAGGACAGGCTGAGAGAGTTGGGGTTGTTCAGTCTGGAGAAAAGGCGGCTCCGAGGAGACCTTATTGTGGCCTACCAGTATCTTAAGGGGCCCTACAAGAAAGCTGGTGAGGGACTTTTCAGGATGTTGGGTAATGGTAGGACTAGAGGGCATGGATTAAAACTAGAGATGGGACGATTCAGATTGGACGTTAGGAAGAAGTTCTTCAGCATGAGGGTGGTGAGACACTGGAACAAGTTGCCCAGAGGAGTTGTGGATGCCCCATCCCTGGAAGTGTTCAAGGCCAGGCTGGACGGGGCTCTGAGCAACCTGGTCTAGTGGGAGGTGTCCCTGCCCATGGCAGGGGGGTTGGAACTAGATGATCTTTAAGGTCCCTTCCAACCCTAACAATTCTATGATTCTATGATATATGAGTCCTTCTAAAAGAATAGTCATGAAAATTAAATCTGGTTTATTTAAATTTGTTGGATTTTTTCCCTTATTTCTTGAAAAAAAAAGATATTTTCCTGCACCGTAGCAAACAACTGAGTTTCTTCAATAAGGTTACAGTTTCGTTTGGGGGCATTAATTTCCCACTTGTACCAGTATGCATTTTCCTTTCCCCCTTGGTAATATTTGTTCTTGATGGTTATCTTTGAGACTTTATCTTTGAGATCACATTTATCCAAGAGAAAAAGGAGGTCATAAATTATAAAGCCAAATTGTGTTATCACATGCATTTTTGCAGTGCTTTCAAAAAAAGAGTACGTGGAGGCTGAAAACAGCATAATCTCCCAGAACAGTGATTTTCACTGCAGTCACATGTGATCATATGAATAGTCAAACACAAAGAAAAAGGGCAATTTTTCAGGGTGAAGTAGTCTAGTAAAATGCCTATTAAATGGTATAATGATACAACTACACAAGCAAAAATATTTATACAAACTGTAAGAATTTGAGAAATAAAAAAATAATAGAATTATAAATAGCACTTATTGCTATTCTGTAATTTTAGTTGTTTTATTTTGGCTAGGAATTATGTGAAACATTAAAATAATTAGGGTTTTTTTTTTAATTATTTCTAAACAGTTTTCTAAAAAAGCATGAAAAACACAACGCTTGAAACAGTGAAGATGGGATAGGTACACTGCTAGGGATATTTACACTGCTCCTGGGCAAGTCAACAGAAAACAACTACTCATTCAAAAGTCACAGAGATGGAGAGAAACCATTAGTTAAATACAATCCAAAAGTTGAATTTTCACCTCGTTTCTAATAAATATCATCCTCTGAAAAGATCAGTCTTCTGTGAAAAATAAAGATACAGAGATTTAGGAAATATGCTGTCAAAGTGAGATTTAGATTTACTGAGAAGAAAATTAAAAAAGGAGCATGTCAGAAGGACATGCCGGAAACCTGTGATCCAGGTAAAAAACCTGTAAACTAAGGTAAAAAAAATACCAGAAATATTAGAAAAAGTTAAAAAAAAAACCTAAAAAATAATACCTCGTGAATTTTGAAAAACAACACAATGCATAGACTAAGATGCGACAATGCACAAAAAATATTTTCTGTCAATTATGAGTAATTCAGCGATTAATTATTACAATTTTTCTTAAAGGAACTCATTGATTTCTCAACAGTAATGTGAAATTTTGCATGTAACAGTGAAGAAATTATTTAATAAACACAATTTTTAAAAGAAATTGTGTTGAAAGAAACAGTGAGTGTAAAGTCATTTGTTGTAGATAAATGCAAGGATACAAATATATGATTTTTTATTTAAATCTTAAAATATGAGAGGGAGAGTATATAAACAATTACCTTCAATGTTTTTGTATCTGTATTTTTGGGTGAATAAAATGTTTGTGTCACTTTGAAACAGTTGTGCATAAAATTTAAGCCTGTATTTTTGAAATATATGCTGTGAGGGTGTCAATGGGCATTTAGATAAAGGGATAGAGTGGAAATACCTCAATTTTCAAAATACTTTAATAAGATTCCACATGAAGAAGTATTAAGGAAACTAAATTGCCACAGAACTGTGAAGAAGAACCTTAATGGGGACATATAAAGCTGGTTTATGTATAGAAAGCAAAGCAGAGAGCTTAATTCTTGGTTTTCAGGGTAGAGAAGAGTCTGTAATCAGTCCTCAAGGCCTGGTGCTGGGATTATTTTTTAGACAGCTTCTTCAGCAATGACCTAAAGCAAGGAGGAATGAGCAAAATCACCAAATTTGCTGCTGATGTTAAGCTTTGGGTAATTGTCAGATGCAGTAATGACAAGGAACTCTAGAAGGATCTCTTATAGCTGAGTTAATGGGTAAAAAAGGTGGAACATGACCTTCAGTGTAGATAAATGCAAGATCTTGGGGGAAAAAAAAATCTAAAATACAACTATATGATGCTAATGTTGTGAGTAACAGTTATAACTCGGGAAAAAGATCCTAGGAGAATTGTTAGCAGTCGTCTGAAATTTTCAATTTAGTGCATGATGGCACCAGGAGAGCAAAGAAAATATTGAGGGCACCATTTAGAGGGTTAATGGCGACAATAAAGAGAACATCATTAAAATTTACTTAACGCACTACTTAAAACCCTTGGGGCACTCTCATCTTGAGTGGGTCTTCTGCTGAGTGGACAGTTTCCATTCTCTGTATCTGAAGAATAACAGAGTAGACTGAAGATGGGTACGGAGGAGGATAATTAAGTTATTAAGCTTGGGAGTAACCAGGTTTCTGTATGTTTCCTACATGGCATCTGCCATTGAGAGACAGAGCATCCTATTGAGATTACCTGGATAGATGGACCATTGGTCTGACAAAGTTGTTCATGCTTTGTGTTTTTTAAAAGCCTACTTTATATACATATATTGTGTTGCTTTATTTTTTAAATACAAGTCCAGTGATGATCCCAAGTTCACATGTTTACGGAGCTTTCAACAGAATTGAGATTATCCTGACTTGGTGAAGAATGAGAAGGACGTTCACCTCTGAATTTTTGTATTGAAAGCTTAATGCAACTACTAAAACTGTCAGAGCACTATTTTTGCCTGTGATGCTTGAGTCTGGTTCCGGTGATCTGGTCCCTTAGCTCTGGAGTGATCTACTGAGAAGTAAACGTGAAACCGCACAGACAATTGAAGAGGGGAGCATTAGGAGGTTGTCCTACATAGCCAACATTTCCTTTCCTGAATGTGACTTTCTTGAAATAAACGCTGTCGCTACAGTACAGTTTGATAAGAACAACCACATTCACACCCAGTGACTCAGCTTGACATACAGAAGTGCCATCGCTTTTTTGTTGACACCCCCACTTCCAAACAGTAGCAAAGAATTACAAAGGTTCAAGGGTGTCTCTCCAGTAAGATTAGTTGCAAGCATTTATAGTACTTTTTATTGCTAAGCATGATGTTATATGGCATGGAATATCCCTCTGGCCAATTTATATCAGCTGATACGGCTCTGTCCCTGCCTAATTTCATACCCGCCCCCATCCTGGTCCCTGTGAGGTCGGAATGGGAAAAACAGAAAACATTGGTACTGTGCAAGCACTGTTCAGCGATAGCCAAAATATTGATGAGTTAGAAACACGGTTTTAGCCACAAATACAAAACACAGAACAATACAGTCTGCTATGAAGAAAGTTATCTCCACCCCAGCCGGGCACAGTACAATAGATAAAAAGAATATTACTTCATCTAATGATGTAATGTACTGAGTAAATAAATAACAATGACATAGTTAACCATTACACCTAGAACAAACATATGAAGCACATGTATTGGTGAGAGCTGGTGACACTTTGGGTTCTAAATGACAAGCAAAAAAGAGGAAAAAGACTTAAAAGATAAAAGCGATTATTTTAACAGTTAACATTACTTAGGTAGTAGGGAATTTTAACATCCTAGGGAGGAAACTCTTAACAGTTCAGTTCTGAAAAGTTTCAAGAAGATGAGAAGCCCTGCATTAACAAATCTCATGCTCAGACCAATACTGTCATGCCAAATCTTTCTTTTATCATCTTAAGCACTAATATAAAACTACCTAAACCTGTATAGGGAATCACGTAAGTTTGTAGTCTGTACATTATGAGCTACTTTGCAGTTAGGCTTTTTATTCTGACCTTTTTACCTGTGGCGAGCTGCAGTTCACCTTTCTGGTGAAAAGCCTTACAGGCTGTCTCTTCACATGATGTGATGACACACAAGACAGTTTCAGCTTCTGAAGGCAAATGAACTCAACAAACAGAAGGTCACATAATCTTAGTAGTATTCAGGAAAGTGGAGTGCAGAAAACGGATTAAAAAAAATAATATTAAAGCTAATCTTGTAAATATGTCATTGTAATTTCCTCTTCTTTTTGTCTGGGTGTGTCAGAGTAGGGATCTCACGAAATACATGTGGTCTTAAAATTCTTAACACTTCATGTTCGCTTTTATTAATGTAAAATCTACATGCTTCAAGCTATTGTAATCATCAAGCTCAAAATCTATTACCTGGGAAGTCATAGGCTAAAATGTTGATTTCACCAGCAAATCCATATTAAAAACAAACAAACAAACAAATGCCCACCACCTTAAAACAAAACGCTCTAAAAAACCCCAGGGGTGGTTCGTTAGAAATCTTTCACACGGGCCAGGATGTGCTGCTGAGAGAGTGGCAGAGGTGCAGACAGCTTTAGGTAGTGGATAGGAGTATTTGCAACTGGAAGCATTCTTACATTAGCACAGCTGGTGAAGACCGAAAAGCACTTTCGTTGCTTTCTGTTAACGTGGTCGTAGCAGCAGCGGGCTCCTGAGCACAGCGGAGGTAGAGGCTAGCAGTTAACAGCGTTATTGTAGCTGCAGTTCCTATGATTAGGAACTTCCGTTTGTTGTGCTATTTAGAAAGCCTTTTGGAAATAACCTCTATTTGGGATGGGGGCTGGAGGGAGTAGGAGACTGAGGAAAATAACTGCTGCGAGCTACTCAGCCAGGGACAGAGTGGAGAACAGCAAGCCAGGTGGAAGAAATGCTCCTCTGGGAGGGCTGAGCCACAAGAGATCGTGATACGTTGCTGCTCCCTTAAATGAGCGCTTCTCATATAGAATTACTTCCCAAGTCTGTGGCTTTCAGCACTCCTTTCTTCAAGGGCTGTGGGAATTCTTGCTCCATCTGAAAATAAAAAGCAGGGCTATTACAAACTCTTAATTTAGGGTTGTATCCCCATTACTGCACACAAGGAAGAATCATATCCTCTCTATTCTTAAACCAAAACTAAAAGTTGCAAGACCAAGAAATCGCTGTACGATTTGAAAGCTTCCTCTCTTGTGGTATATACTTCCACTAGACCCCCTTTTTTGCACAGAAAGGTAATTTTTTTTATTTTACTGCACGGTCTTCTGGGAGAAAATGAGATCATTTCAGCTCATTCAGCAAAGTAGAGAGAACAGACTCAATTTTTTTTTCTTTCTTGTTTTTTTTTAAATTACTTGAATTTGTATCCATTCCCCTTTATGCATCTCACATCAGGCAGGAATTTGATTAAGTCACTGTCTTTCATTATGAGCAGAGTGAACGCGTAATGCTAAGACCAGAGTTTTAGCTATCATTTCTTGGGGTTGGTTTTGTTTAACCCATTGCCTCTCCTTTTAGTTACCTGGATTTGTTTCCCTCCGTCCCTAGGCAATAATCAGCTGTGAGAAGAACATCTATTTATTAAAGTGCATTTAAATGAATCTGGGCTAAAGTAATTTTTAAGTTATCTTCCGTACCCCCAGATCCTCTTCATATAAATCCTTAATTTGTAGTATTCATAACTTAAACTTAGAGGATGTAAAATTTGAAGTTACCTTTAGGTGACTAACCACAACTAGGAAAAAAATACTTAAGGAACACAGAATGAAAAACATCAGAACTTTCTGACTTTCAGTGCATACTGGAGTGAGAGAGCAGAGAAAGCTACAGCTCCCTTAGTTTTCCTGAAAAATCCCTATGCCATCCGTTGTGGGGTAGGACTCACTTTTGTTAATGAGTAACTTCTGAACAGTTGTACTGTTGGGTAGTAAAACACTTCGTTTAGGTTGTGTGGGAATATTTTCATATGTATACAACACATACAAATAAATAAACCATTAAAATTGTATATGTTTTAAAAAATGAAAAAATAAAAGTACATATTAAAATTATTCTTAGAAGTCCCCTCAAATATATTTTTTACTTAGCAATCCAGTATCTACTCAAACATTGCCCACTATTAATTAGAGCTGCAGAGACATACCTCTCTCTTTTGAGACTATACATGCCATTTCTAATGAATTCAGAAAAAACAGTTACCTAAAGATGGGCACGTTCTACCTTCAGTATAATTTTTCAGCAAAGACTTCATCATTTAATTGCATTTGCTGTGAGCAGAGGACTGCGTGGCCATGGCAATGACACTATACACCTGCACAGATCTGATTGCTGAAGCAGAGCGTAAGACCTTAATTTAGAAGAGTACATAAGCTCACACCTATCTGCAAATACGTCCTTAAGCCTCACTGACACCGAAACAAAAATCTTGAATAGAAGTAATTTTGTGACCTTGGACAACACAACAGACGTAGCATGCTGCAGGATGGCACCTCACTCATAGGATTTCTAAACATTAGCAGAACAAAAGCAAACAACACGGCTTTCAGACAATGGGTAGCGATTGCTTAGCTACAATCTAACTTTCTTTTTTCAAGACGTAATTTTCTGTGCAAAAAAACAAATGCGGGAAAATAAAAGGAAGCCTTCTGCACCTTCAAGATAGTGACTGATCTTGCTACCGAATGTTTGTTCTTCTGGGTAATCTTTTGGGGGTATACAACACATGGAGGGTATGGGCACTTCTGAATACAAATGATAATAATTTTAGTGAGAAAGAAGAGAATGAAAAAAAAAGATCTCTCAGAAAAACAGAACTACAAAACTTACCAGTAAAGCCAGCTAAAACAGGGAAAAGAAAAATGAAGGGAAAGTGGTTTAGGTGTTCACAGAAGAAATTGCACAGTTCAGAGCTGTCATTCAGAGGGATCATTATCTATAGATGGAAGAGAAATGCTAAACAAAGGTGACTGAATGGCTTGACATGAAAAAACACCTGATGTTGCATGAGTAAAATCGACCTAGTTACTTATGTTTGATTTTGATATCATCAACCAAAGGACAGAAGGCAATCAATAGCAAGAATTAGATACAGCTGTAATGAAATGTCACATAGTTATACATTTTCTCTTTTAAAATGTTTCAAGTAAAGGAAATGAGTAATGCACAGGAACAAAACCTATCACCAAATTTTAATAAGTAAAGCACTCGCAAAGTTAGCCTTAACTTAGCCAATGACTAGAAGAGGCATTTTACTGTATAACTGTGGAGCAAATTTAATAAAAAACATGCAAGACATATACCAGCTCTCTTGGAAAATGAGCTATTGTAGTTCTGTATAATATGTTGGAAAGCCAATTTTATGAGTCAGCAGCAGCACACAAAAATGAGCGAGGTTTGCAATCTTAAAATTGTACTGATTTATTTTTTTAAGCTTATGTGAGGCAACAGGCATTTCTGTTTAGCCTTTGAAAACTTGTAAATGATAATGCATGACTTTATTATTAATTTGTGACATAACAAAAATTATATATCCTATAGCTCAAACCTTTACTACAGAACACAAAACTGACAGTCTTTCTGCTGTTCTTAAATTCCTTAGTCCAGATGGGGCTCATCAGAAAGGGCTCAGGGAGCTAGCAGTGATACAGTAGAGGTTACTGGTTCTGCTCTGAATGCCTGCTTGGAGAGGCAGCTGGGGTTCTCCCCTCAAACACTTAAATATCGTAGGTGGTTTTACGCATGGTCTCAGTGTAGAGTGGATGAGTAGGAGGTCCTAGAGTGAGTAGGATGACACAAGCAGGTGTTCCCCCCCTCTTTTTTTTTTTTTTTTTTTTTTTTTTTTTTTTTAAATGAAGGTGTTTCTTCAGCCTTTGCAAACCAGGAGGAAAATGTACTCTTTCCATAGGCATATAACATTTGCCTATAGAAATTTAGAATTTAGATTAAAATAAAAGCCTGTCTAAAGCACAGCCAACTACACCTGCCATGTGTTAGTGGCTTTACAGGACAGAAAAAGAGTAAAACCCAACACACAGGCAGAACTTCTCTGTATGACTTTTACAGCTCACTTTTACTGACCTAAAGACATAATGCTGACACACTTCTGAACTCTAAAACTTCATGAGAAGTGCAGATTTGGATCTGACAGACAGCCAAAGAGAACAGAAATGCATTAAGTTGTGTAGGATGCAAATACGGAAGACTTGGCTAACAGTCAGATGTACTCGACTCATCCTTCAATGGTCTAGAATCCACTAGGATCTCAAATAGAAGACTATGGCTCTATTAATCTAACAGCATAACCTGCTTTCAGACTTCCCACAGGGCCTAACATATGTTGTATTCACACTTAAAAGATGGAGCTCTTCCTCTAAAAATACCAGATGAGAATTCAGGACCAGAAACTTTACGCAGAATAGAAAAGAAAATCTGAAGATACTATAAACTGTGCAGTTTTACAGGAAGCTTCTCATTATTCAAGACATATTCAGTGAATTTAGAGTCAAAAAGTCACAACATGATCATTCACACAAGTTCGAGGAAGTCACCTCACAGATCCATTCTTGACGGATATCTACATCCGTGATTTGGACAAGCTACTTTTGATTTGGGTGGTTCAGCAGCCATATGCATGAATTCTAACAATAGGCAGATCTTAAGGAGACTGACTTCAGTCAGTGTGTATGTGCATAGGGAACAGTGCGTGTGTGGAGGGAAGTGGCTCTCCGCCTTTGCTCTGCTCTGCTCCACTCCACTCCACTCTCATGAGACCCCACCTGGAGCAGTACGTACAGTTCTGGAGGCCCCAACGCAAGAAAGACATGGACCTGTTCGAGCAGGTCCAGAGGAGGGTCACAAAAATGATGAGAGTGCTGGGCATCTTTCCTATGAAGACAGGCTGAGAGAGATGGGGTTGTTCAGCCTGGAGAAAAGAAGGCTCCAGGGAGACCTTATTGCAGCCTTTCAGTATATAAAGGGGGCTTATAGGAAAGACTGGGACAGAAGTTTTACCAGGGCCTGTAGCAATAGCACAAGAGGTAACAGTTTTAAGCTAAAAGACAGATTTATATTGGATGACTTTTTTTTTATGATGAGGGTGCCAAGACACTGGAACAGGTTGCCCAGAGAAGCTGTGGATGCCCCATCCATGGAAGTGTTCAAGGTCAGGTTGAAAGGGGCTTTGAGCAGCCTGGTCTAGTGGGACATGTCCCTGCCCCTGGTGGGGGGCATGGACTAGATGATCTTCAAAGGTCCCTTCCAACTTGAACCATTCTATGATTCTAGGGTTAGACATAAGATTCAGTTGTACTGACACATGATCAGGGTTGTTTCATTAACGGTTATGTTCCTTAAAATCCCTATGATGGAAAGTAATGTATCAATGAAAATTATATTTTACTTACTCAGTGGAACCAGTAAAGTAATGGTGCTTATTAATTTTGAATTTACAACTCTAAATTACAGGAACACTCATTGAGACAAAATATTTTTTTCTGAATCATATTTCTTAGTAACTAATTTTAAAAAGGTATATTTACATTTTTACAACAGCTGGCAAAGGATGTAAGAATTAGCAGAGAATACTGGACTCATCATAGCCTGGATACTTATTTTTCATTAATCTGCCCGTGTTTAAGGCCTTTTTTTCTCCACTGTCACTTTCTATCAGCTACAGTTTATAGAATTCATTATGAAAAATCATTACAAGAGGTATTGAAAATAGAACTAATGATATCAAGTTAAAGCAGAAAATTCTCAGACTCCAAAATATGAAAAGTAATTTCTGATTGGGCTGAAAGGGGAAATACGTTATAAAAAAAGAGTTTATCTGAACCTAAAAAGCAAACAGTTTTAGTGTGAGTAACGTAAAACTTTACAATAAAAATCACATGATAAAATGAAATAGAGTTACAAGTGGATGGCACTTGGTTAATTCTTTATTATGTCATTTTCTTACCATTTAATGCAACTAAAACAGATAATATATGACATGACAAGCTAATCCTTCTATGACACTACAGTACAGGAACATTATGTAATCTTATTCAGCACTTTGGTTATTAAAATGCACTTTTAATTTCATGCTTTATATGTTGGGCCTTTACTCACAATTTGAATTAGTGCCTTTTCTTAATATGTAATAATACAAGTATTATATATAATAGCTAGTTTATCGCTGCTCTTCTACTGCCAGAGAATTTGCTAACCTATATTATCCACGCTTCTCATAGGAAACTACTGATGGATGTATATTAAATAACTTCATATGTTGAATATGGCAGTACATGGAAGAGTGGAATAGTTAAGATTGCAACCAAAACTACACAATTTTTTACCTATGTTCACTCCATGCTTCCTTTCTCTGACATATAGGCTGAGTTAGATATATTTGTACGTGCTCACTGTGATACACTTTCCAGCTTTATGGATAGCCTTTACCATGACTTCATAAAAAAACATCTGTCAGATGTGTGCTCTTAAGGCATTAAAATCCAAAGTGTTAAGGCTAATATATATGTCAGATGTTACTCATAATTTGATAAGCAACAGAGTTAAATTTCATTTCTCAGGAAGTTGCACCAAAACCTTTAGTTCTGGCCCTTGTTCTGGAAAAGAGAACTACTTACTAGTGGCTTTTTAGCTCTTGTGAATTTTCTTCTGCACATTAGTGCAACTCCAAAAGAGGATTTAACATTTCTAGCAAACTAAAACATTTTTTATTTTTCAATTTCACAGTCCTTCCTAGGTTAAAAATCATGTTCCTTGCTCGATTTGCCACCCCTTGGGAAAAACATATAAGGTATCAGGAGGCAGCCGCTTTGTTTATTGGTGAATCTTACTCTTTTCACATTATTCCTATTTTAAATCAGACAAATAAAACGTAGTTTTCTTTGTCCGTGATTACAAAACATGATTTTTGATTCTCAGGGATGATGTTTTATACTACTGTGTGAATCACTAGGATTTCTGCTTTGTGTTACGGTAGTTACACTGACCATCTCTTCCGGTTAACTTTCATAGTGATGCTTCACCGCACAGTGAAGTTGATATTACAGATTTTAAACAGACACTTGACTGTAGCATGTACGCTGTGCTCACTGAACACCATTTCAGTGGCCGTGATTTTGGAACCTGCTGGACAGCACTCTGTTTTCGGACGCCTTAAGAAGTATCTTCCTAAAAGCCCTCTTTTATAAGGAGTGGTTAATCTGCACAGATTTTAGGCTCCCGGTATGTCAAAGGAACTTTTCCAAGAACTTCTGAAAGTTTCTGAACGTTTGCCTTTATTATCATGCATATTAAAATGTTTCAAATGTTTTCCTCAAATTTTCAGTATGCAAATTTTACTTTCTAATTTTCTGTTATTTCTTATTCATACCCCAATTACATCAGTCCAGTTAATAATTACAGTTACTTCAGTGATATTATGCTTTCATCTTTAATATCAATTAAAATTAGAGATTTATTCAAATGTTATCTGTTTCCAATCAATGCGCTTATTTTTCATAGTACTCTATATACACTGTGGTGATTATAATTTAAGTAGACATGAACTTTAAAAAAATCTTTAATAAACAGAAAATTATGAACATGAACTTAAATGTTAATGAAAAACTATCCCTTATTTCATTTTGTAAATTTAATATTCTCCAAGAAATTATTAATTGGTTTAATCTAACTTTTCTCGTCTCTTTTATGCCTTTCTTGGCATAAGTTTTCATTCTATAACATATGTAATGCCCGAAGATAATATGTAATACAGTATTAGGCTGTCTTTCAATGTAAGTGGGAACCAGCTTATTTTTAGTTGTACTAAGACCATGGATGACATCCTTCTATTACTCATAAGGGTTAAGGGCAGATTTAGGTAAAGCCCAGATGAACTGTATGCCAGACATATTTCTCTGAGTCACACAACCTTTTCTAAGTGCTTTCTGTGTTCTCTAAAGGAGATTTTTTTTTTTCCCCACTGGGCTTTATCAGATTATAATTGTGCTCCTTGCACTGGTTCAGCTATGCCAGATGTGATTGAAGAGGGGTCAGAGAGCATTACTCCTTCACTCCGTACCACTGAACTGCTCACAGAGCGCAGCACACGCACTCCTCATGCTGCCTACCAACATCAAAGTGTATCCAGGCAGATGATCCAGGGATTCTGGTGCTGATGAACTGGTACATAGGTTAAGTAGCATGGATAAAGGAGACAAATTCAGGATCTATATTCAGGATCAATTCAGTGGGCTACACAGCGAACCACAATCTGGCAGCCCTGCAAGCACCTTGAATCATTCTTCGTTCCCTTGAACTTAGACATCACAGGACGCAAAGTGACTACGCTAACTACAGAAATGTGTCTTCCATCCACAGTAAAGGAGGACTTTAGCTTTTGGTTGTTAAATAAAGCGGTTTTGGAGAGGGTCAGTCTTCCTACTTCGTAGAGTCAGTATGAAATTCTAGCTAAATGGGAAGTTGAGGAACAAACAACATTGTTGAATTTTTTGTGTCTGTGTTGATCTCATTCAGACTTGGCTCTTTGCCTGGTCGTTTCTTGGTGCCCAACGGGGAAGAACAAGGAGGCTGATGCATCAGCTTTCACTATCTGCAAACTAAGAAGGAAAAAAAGACCAATTTCATGGCACAAAAAGTCTAACGCGATAGTGAAGGCAAAAGGTTCCAAATGCCGTTACCTGCTGTCAGAAATGGATCTTTAAAAGCAGATAAAAGCTGATCATGTCCCTAAAGTAAAATAAACCAAGGGATGACAAGAAAAGATATTTATAGGGAATGAAAGGAAAGTGCTTTGCTTTGGAAGCAGGCCATAAGGGAAAGTGCAGCTAAGGATAATTCATTTTACAATCTTCCCCAGGCTGTATTAGTCGTCTTGCAATTTTGCAGAATAATAGAACTAAAATGTTCTTTCCTGGAGCTGTGGGTTCACCTTCATTAGGTCTTTTTTTTTTTTTTTTTTTTTGTATACTGGCATTTAGATAGCAAGGAGATATGTCCCTTTTATCACCCAAAATGGACAGATACAGATAATTAGGTTACGTGTCCTAATATCCGGAAGGATCAGCTAAGCTTGGGGGTGTAATGTATTTGGTTGTTTAGAAATAGCCCTCTGCTTTTTTAGGAATTATGTCAACTAACTCTTATAAATCCAGTTGGTCATAGCTGGAAATTGTTGCTAATAGGCCTGATCCAAAGCCCACTCTCACTGACATTGCTGCCGTCACTAATGTTAGCTGGTTGTGAAGCAAGCCCTAGGACATCACAAAATGGTTATGATATTTAAAAAAAAATAAAAAATCATATGTGCATATGAATCTTGCTGCAGGGGGAAGTAGAAATCTGTCAAGTAAACTAAGGCACTAGGAAACAGTGATACGATAATGGCAGAATTAAAGACCTGTCTGAACATTAAGATCATATGGAATGTGTTTGTTTATTTTCCCTTAACATAAAACAGATGGCATCTGAATGGACAAGAAACACAAGTTTATGTCACAGTCAGGAGCACCATTCATCTTACTACTGGAATATATACTTGGTAAAATCAAGTCAGTGTCTAAGGGAAGAGCAAGGGGAGTGAAAAATCCTCCCTCTGAGGAATTTCTGTTGAGCCAGGGAGACTATACAAGGGTAAAAATGATGTTAGAGCTTGAAAAATACACTTATAAAGGAAGATGTGCCAAAAAAAAAAAAAGATCAAAGGAGTAAATGTTACTCCTTGTTAGAAATTTCAGCCATGTCCATGTGGCTAAAGAAATGAATTTTAACAAGAGCGGGTCAAGGTCTCAGCCTGAAGTGTGCGGGGAAAAAAGCAGGTTAGAGAGTAGTTTGGATTAATTAGATGTTTTCAGCTAACTGAATCCGAGGAACTTTTTCTTAAGCTACTTAAAAAAAACACAAAACACCTCTCTAAAGGAATCTTAAAATACCAATGCTAAATGACTGCAGAAGAACTACCATGTAATATATTCACAAAAGTGGAAAAAGAGCTGGCTGAAAACCACAGATCTATCAGTGCAGGTTCAATTCCCAGGACAAACATCCAAAAAACAATTAAAAAGTACTCCCTCTAGTTGTAAGCATCCTAAACGAAACAGACATTTTAGGAAAACAGAGCAGTTAGAACATGGACATTTCAAGAACAATTCACTCAGAACAATCTAATTCATTTTTTGCCCCCTAGGATAGCAGAGGTTGTAGATCGGGTCAGTCAGATGTTTTGACTTAAATAGACTTCTGATTCCATTCTATGTGAAAATTTCTCACAATAAAACTTAGCAAGGTGTATGCAAAGCTTTTGAAAATTCATTCTCAGAAGGCTGCCATCAATGTTGGGGTAACTGGAAGAATGCCTGTGAAAGGGTTTCATAAAGATTATGTGTAAGCAGAAACAACTGCTTAACAGCATTATTTCTATGCAAATATAGTTGTATATACACAAAGTTAAAGCACACATATTTAACTCTCCTGCTTCTTTCTGATTACCTTCAAATAGGATTATTTTTGCTATTTATCCGAGCTAGTGTCTACTGTGCTTTATCCAGTGACTAAGAGATCTTCAAAAGCTGAATATTTTATTCTAAACAGATTAATTACAAGTCCTCATTAGATGCTTCATCGCAGGGTTGAAAACTCATGAGACAGTGAATAAAACTCATGAGACGGTGAATAAGACATGAAGCAAGTGAACTCATCTTTATTGACACTGTAGTTTTTATAGGTTACCAAAGATGAATTTACTCCTTTTATTTTGCAGTGATTCCTAATCTTCCATAGAAATAGTTTATAGATTTCTGTAAAAAACAAAACAAAACAAAACAAACAACATCACAAAAAAGAAAAGGGTTTTCTTTACTCATATTCAAACCCTAACTTGAAAGTTTCCATCCCATCCACGTGTGTTTTGCTGGCAATACAGTTCGAGGCACTGCTTCTCAAATAAGCCTCTTCCAAGTGCTGAAGGAAAAACTAAGCCTTACCTCCGTAAAGGATTCATGTGGCCACCGGAGGGCAGTGCTGCTCTTCACCAATCTCAGCTTTTTCCTCCGCTATTTGGAAGAAAAAAAGGACAAGTGGAAGAAAAAAAGGGCTTCGGGGTGCAACTCTGAAAAGAGCACCTTTACTGCTGTTTCTAGTATCGCACCAACAGCTTAGAATAGGGAAAGTGCACAGAGACGTTCCCACAGTAAGTTATGTTCTGGATGTAGTTAATTAACCAGTGGGTAGGCAGCTATACATTACACACGTATGCTTTCTGGGGATGCTTCAAGAATTTACAGTTTCTCCCTGGTTTTGACTGTACTGAGTCTATGCAACTTTAATGGAAATAATAGATCTCAGTTTGAGCTACACAAAAATGGAAGAATTTAATAATCAAGTATATTTCTGAAAGTGACAGCCTTGATTTCCTGCTCCAGAGCATTGTGGTTGCTGTTTTGTTGTTATTGCTACAGTTATGAAATTTTAGAAAACTGCTGCAAACAAACTTTGTTTCTGAGAAAAGCTGCAGTTACCAGAAATTGTCCCACTTATGCTTTAAGCGTTACATTTTGGTTTCTGAGTAATTACCAAAACTATTTGGTTCTTTCATTCGCTTGGAAACTGATGATCACATGCACAATGCAGGAACAATTCTGCTTCCTGATAAAATGATTGCCTCTTCATAAAAAGATCAGGAACAGCAATGTATTCCAGATGGCTGCATGAACTCCTTGGGTATGAATCTTTCAGTAACGCACGTGCCTACGTATCTGCAAGCTTCACTTTCTATTCACATCCTTGAAAACAAAGTAACACACCAACAAAAAATTAATTCAGATTATTTTTGTTGAAATATTTCCGTTTAAGAAAGGTAAAAACAGAGTAAAAGCTACTGAGCTTTTTTATTCAGAGAAATAGAGATTTTGTTTTGTTTGGTTGGGTTTTTTTGTAGCATTAATTTTCACTTTCCGTACTGCACATTAAGATGAGACAAGTATTTCTTGCTTGTCTCTCTGCTGACCACTGCCTGTGTAAATATTGCTATTTTATCAGCTTCAAATGTTCGAAGGGGGGGTGCAATGGATTATAATCACTCAGGCTTTGCAGCACTGAAAAAGAAAGCTTCAAAACTTTTGTTTCATGGAAACCTTGTTTACGAGACACAGAAACATCCTAAAAGGCTTTCTAAAATGGTAACATCTCCAGCATGGTGGTGATTTTATGCACAATTTAATGTAGACTTCTTCACAGAATTTTTAGCAAAGAAGTCCAACCAAGCTCACCAACAGTGGTAGATGAGAAACAAGGCTGAGATTTCTGTACAGATCATTATTCCTGGGCACAACAGAATGAGAGCTGTCCTGGGGAAAGAGTTATGGTCTTTTGCATCGTAATGGCAAGGTGCTGGTGCATCTCCCAGCACTTTTACATTATCACATTTCAGCCTGCTCCTCCCATCCCCAGCTCAATTCTAATAAGATCACTATATCTTCCAAATTCATTGATTTTTTTAGCTCCACAACAAATTTCACCCTTATTTTTCCATATTTTTTCCATTTGCATGTTTTCTTAAAGTTGGATCACAATCAGAAGCCATGAGGAGAAAGACAGACACTTCATAAAGAATTATTCTATTTAATTTTCGTACTGCTAAGGGGTTTTAGGCTGACAGGTTGCAATTAATTGTAACTGATGGGCTGCAATTAATTAGTAAACAAGAAAACTCGGCTCACTTCTCTTAACCTTTGAACAAGAAGCATGGAGAGCTAAATAGCCACAAATCACCTGCAAAATGCCCTTGATTCTCAGATGCTGTTGACATCATAAACAACAAGGGCTTTGATTTGAAGCAAAATAAGAGGAAAAATAGCTGTCAGTTTATAAACAGTATCGCTGTAACTCACGCATCTACTTGTGTCTTTTTCTTACGCTTCTATTGCTTCACCCTTATTTTAAACTGGGGTTCATTTTTTCTTGCAGTGAAGGCAAGTGGAATCTGCCAATACAGCTGTAGGTTCAACTAGCATGAGCAAACTCTTCTCAAGTTTTATATACACTCATCTCCCTATCTTCATCTTGTATTGCGTATGTCGTGCTATGCTTTGATTTTGCCTCAGAATTTTCTGACTTGAAAGTAGCTGTGTTGATGTTTTTTGCTTATTGCTCTGTACACAGACAGATTCAGTGGCAGCGGCAGTGTACACTGTTAAAAATCTTGTTATGGGTCGAAGGGACCCCACTTTACACATAGAGCCAAGAATTTATTTTTAACCTTATAAAATCTTAACAGTCTAATGAAAGTGAAGCAGCAGTTAATCCAGTTACAAAATACTAATGCTCATAGTTCAAGCTAGTAAAGAAAAAAACGCACTGACCATAATACCCTTCCAACAGTTCTACAGGAAGGCTTACCAGTTATCTACGTATCTCATGTGTTATGCTCACCTGTCCTCTGGCTGCCAGGCTCAATGATGACAGTTTTTTTAAAGCAGGGAGTTGCGGGATGACATCAGCATCCCAAATTCTTCTCAGGAGACTGATGCTGATGGTGGATTTTCTTTTTTTCCTGGGCCAGTTATGATAACTCAGTTACAGAATACTGTATGTGAATACTACTTCTAAAATGGCTTTGTTTTTGAAGAGGGTGAAGTGGCTATCTGGCATTCTTTTAGACACTTCCAAACCATTTGAGGCTAATACATTACATATAGGCCCTCCTATGTGGTCTATAAAAGAGCAGAATATCCTTCTGAATTCTCATTTGAATAGAGAAAGCATTATAATAGCCAACAATCTCTTTGGGTATTTTTGGAAGTTTTCATTTTGTTTTGTTTCATTTCAATTCATAGGCACAGAAAATGGTATTATGTAAGATAGAATACTTTTCACACTAGGCTTTGGGAAGTATGGTGCTTCAACAGAGGAACCACTGGAAGATAAAAACTGTTTGTCTATCACTGCAGTAAAACCAGGAATGTTATCTCAGGAACTCAGCAAGAATGTGGTGATGACCGAGCTATTCTTTGATAGAGGTCATTCTCTCATAATCTCCACTCGGAAGACCATTAACAACATAAAGTTCACATGAGGTGATAAAACTCACAACTACCTAAATTTTTCATAAAAAATTACGGAGGATATGATATACCTTCTGAGATACACACTTGCTAACTATCTGAAAAGCCAAAGATTGGCAGATGGGCATTTTCACATTAATTACAAATTTAGCACAGTCTACCAGTTACAGAATTTCAGACATTTTTCCCCAGCTGCCCCACAAATTCTTTCTGGAAATGTAATGACAGCGCAAATAGAAGTGCACTAACGCTGTAGAGTCTGCTGTTTCTCTTTGGCTAGTAATTCTTTAGGGGCACCTTGTTAAGCAGAGCACTCCAGCTAGCACACAAGTACTTGAATAGCCCGGTGATCTTCAATGCCACTTATATATACTTTCATAGAAATTAGGTCTCATCAAACTAACTTGCTATCTTTCTTTACTAAGATATCCAGGTGGACGGATAATATTAGTAACACTGATGACTCACGGAAGACAGGCTTTAGTGTTACTGAACAGAATGAGCAAAATTTTGGTTTATACAGAATTAGTAAGGTTTATGTTAGATGTACGCATATATAAATGATGGATCACAAAGACATTTTAAGCTAAAATTCTTGGCAATGTTCCGATCTTTCCGGACTTTCCCATCCTTCCCTACTACTAAGCTAATGCCAATCAGACAATGAAAACGTACTCTTTACCAGCTGTATAAAAGTGCACCAAAGACACTCTCGGTTCTGGGATACAAGGGGAAGCTTTTTTATCCTTTCAAATTCCCTTTATTTTAAAACTTCCTATAATTTAAATTAAGGCTTCTGGACCATGACATGGGACTTGAGGAAATTAGACAAACAAAAACCTTATTTGGTGTCATCAAACTTCAGCTAACATTACATTTTTCCTTCATGATACTACAGATATACACAAGGGTATTGTATCAGACATAAGAAATACTGAACATTACAACAATGCACAATAGTGAACAGAAAGTAAGTAAGAATACTGCTCCCTTCTACTACTGAAGCTAACCACATGCAACGGGAATGAGCTATGTGATGTGATATGACTTCTGAAAAAGTTCAATCATATCTTAACATTTCAGTCAAGTTTTCAGCATAAGACCCTGGATTTCGTATGCAAGTTTTCCACTTAAATATTTTTGGTTTTCACCAAAGATTTTCACCACTTCAGTTTCCATTAAAATTCAAGATGATTTTTCCAAAGAAATACGGTCCTCTTTTTTTGGACTAACACTTTTTTTTCAGTTAGTCTCTTTTCCTGACTGAATGTTCTTGCTCTCTGCATTCCTTAGTAATGCATCACATTGCATTAGGTCGTACTCAAAACAACTTGTGAACTCTGCAAGTTCTCTCTTTCCAAGATCTGGGCTATTGAAACACCTCATGACTGCATAACTCTGACTGCTCCACTCAACCCCTGCTTCGGTTTTGGCCTAACACACAGCTCATGCTAAGGCCTGATGTATGCCGGGTGCAGCGCCATTAGGTCAATGCCAGAGCAATACGTTGGCTGGACGCAATGGACAGGAAGGGATAGAGTTCACTATGTGGCCATTATCACCAGCAGCTTGCTGTCTCCTGCAGATATCACCTCCTGCATTCTTGCATAGTAATTGTCTGGAAGTTTCTTCAGAATCCACTAACTTATGGGTATGGTATAGATCAGACTTCCAAGCTGGAAGGTATAAATACATCAACTCACCCAAAAAAACTTTGAAGAAGATCCAACATCAGCCAGACAGCTGAGGCTTTCATGCTTCCCAGAGCAATGCAGGGGAGGAGGACGAAGAATGAGCACTCTCACCGTCGGCTAGGGAACCATTTTGCTCATAGACGTGCAAGTTAGGAATTAGAGAACTTGTAAGAGAATTGCTGAATTAAAGAAATAATGAATTAGTGAATTCATGTGTTAGACTAGTCTGTACAAAAGGAATCGAGACACTGTTCATCTCGTTTGGTTTTATTTTTGCTAATGAGTTCATAAAATAAAGCTTCATTTACAGGGTACATCGTCCTGTAAATTTGAGATACTCAAATGGACGGTCCATGACAATAATTCTCTTCAAAATTGGGCCTTGCATTCCTCTGGTGCATAGACGGTATTGTGTTTAGAACAAATAATAGTAATATGAATGTTCATATTGACTTTATTGTTAGTTATCATTAGTAGCAAGAGCCATGGGTTCAGTAAAGTCGTTAATGATTGCTGCATTCATAGGCCAGGTGGAAAGGCAAGATAAGGAGGAGCCCTTGGAACAGCTGCATCCAGGCTGGTATTGCACAAAATTGAGCAAAGGTTGGCATATCGTGTTATAGAAGTCTGAGATGGTTCCCAAGCAACCTGTTAAACATGCTAATGATAATGCGCTGTGCTCTGCACCGCCTGTAGAGTAAATAAATCTGTCCTTGGCCTAGTGGGCAATTTCTTTTTTACTTTTCCTGTTCATTTACTCAGCCTTAAACCCTGTGAACAAAAATTACAATCCCTTGCAGCCTTAGACCTTCCCCCAGCAGTCCCTGCCCTTACTTCAGAAACTGTTTAATATTCAATGGGCTCATCTCCCCTGTCAGGTTTGGGAAGGTCAGTTTTGAAGATTCACTCTCAAATGAGACCTTCTGAAAGTCATCAGCGTTTCTGCTCCATGATGCTGTGAGCTGTCCTGAAAAAGAAGTCAGGAAATCACACCTCCTCCGTCATTTGCAATCTGTTTTTAGTCAAGCCCAGCAGCTCAGAGTGAATTTGCTGTTTTTAGGCTGGGTCTGAAATATGTATTATTTATAGATATCTTAGCCGAGAATTTCTGAAGTGGTCAAGTTTAAAAATAATGCTGGATTCCCCCCTGCCCCAGTAGACAGGTTACTAATGGGATTTCAGAAAAGAGCATGACCTCTCATCATATCAATATTTGATCAGGCAATAAATGTGGCTTGCTCAGAAACTCAAGGCTGGCAGAATTCTCAGTGGTTATTTTCTGTACGTTAAAATGATAGCAAACCATTTTAGTGTGTACAGGTGATATAACAGAATCTACGCTGTTCTCTTAGCCCCTGTACATTCTTCATATAGAACGTAATACCTGAATATCTCAGAGCACCTTTGATTTAAGTCTTGTACCTATGAACAGTTAGAGTTCTCTCCTTCTAGCCTTCCCCTATGATCCTGGAAGAGGTACCTACTTCTGGGAACGGTTGTTCTATTAGTGTTAACTGTCACCTATGTTACCGTAGTTTCTTGCCTCTTTAATTACGGGCCAAGACCCCATTGTAGTAAATACTGTGCAAATACAGGAAGAGAGTTCCCAAGCTATAAAAAGCTCCAAGCTAAGTGTGAGACTATCAGTAATGACAGATATATGAAAATGAAGAGAAAATGAGACATTTTGGTCAGCTTAAGCGTGTTGATGGCAACACACTTAGATCTTAATACTTCTAAACGGAGTTGCTTGCAGAGTTGGGTATCAAAGAATAAGGTTGCAGAGGGTGTAGAAAGAAACAGTAAGATATGAGGAGTTGCTAGTCTAGTAAGTAAACATTACAGAGATTTTTCAAGGAAAAAAAAAAGCTGAAAAATACCTGAAGCCCAGAAAAATACTTGAACTGTTGAGAAGTTTTTTTCTCCACAGTCAAGGATTATTTTCCATTTTCAGCAGTGAACTTAATAGAGATTAATAGCATAAACAAAGAACTCCCATGATACTAGAACTTACTCTCCATGAGAAAGGAAGCAGGGAGAATAACCCTTGAAGTGATGCATTATTTAAGCACTGACCTGTGCAATGGTAACCAGCAGTTTGACAAATAAAAAAAATAGCATAGATTTCTGGGTCATACTTTGCAGGGAGGATAGTCTGAAATACTGCTCTGTACAATAAGATTATGGGACCAATAGTGATTTTTTCTGCATTGTTTCCTGAGTCATCTTTGTCTAATAAACAAATCTGAAATTACCATTCCTGCAGTTTCAGTTAGGAATTGGACCATCTGGACAGTGTATTCCTGGATCAGTCCTAATAACTACATTTCTACACGTGTGTAAAATTTCACTTAAGCGATCCCATCCTATTCAACGTTACTTTCAGATGAAAGCACAGGAGGTTAATTAATCATGTAAGGTTAATTCTGCAGGGTGTACTGGGCAGCTGAAATGCTCATTGGTCTTTACCTTCCCTGGCTTAGCTTTTGCAAAAATATTCTAATCGAATCAATCCTACTCCCTTCTCAAAACAGAATGGTATCTGGATCAAAATCACTTCTGCTTTGGAACCTTTTGGAACATATTTTGTAGACTGGAAACAAAATTTGATGTGCTTGACCTAATCACACAAAAAAATGTATAGTATGGGAAATATTCAGACAGTAGGGAGATAATTACATTTATTGTGCTAGCAATTGTACACCCAAGGTCAAAGAAATAAAGAAACAGATTCAGAAAGTACTGACTTGAGGTCATTCATCACTTTTTCATAGCTACTTCTTCAGAGCAGCGCATAGCCTTGTGGTAAGCAGAAACAGAAAAAGTAGTAAAACAGGCAAATATACACAGGGGGGAGGAAAGAAGGCATGTTTAGAGTCAGTTGGCAAAACATAATTGGCATAGAAAACAGTAGTGGGGGTAAAAGAAGAGGAAAAGGAAAAGACAAGGAGAACTTTTTTCTCGTAATGAGACCTTGAGCAGCTGTCCATCTCTTGGTTCATTGCAACTAATAGCAGAAGGCTCACAAAACTTCCAGGCCAGTAATTCATGAACTATGGTACAGATAGCACTAGTGGACAAGACCCCTCAAAATAATTTATGACTCCGCACTACAGCCTGATTTTGCTGCTGTGGCTACTAACACTGGCGAAAAACAATTGTGAGGCTGCACTTCAATGGTTGCTCACGTTGAAAAATGTAATTTTAAGTAGTTTCTGCATGTGGACTCACACTGTGTAAGTATTCAGGGAAATATTAACTCACAGGTATTTTGAAAGATCTGTCAGAGGATTTACAATAGTTTCTGCAGTTATCTTTTAATAAGCATATTCCATTCGACTTGTAGATTTCCCTCTACTTGAGAGGTAAACTTTTTCCTCCTACATTTATCAAAATCCCCATTATTTCTTTTATTCTCATTGTAGTGTATTAGGACAGCATTAGACTCAATAATGGAACATACCTGGAGAAATTACTATTTTCTTATTTAAGCAGTTACCTCTGTGAATATCATCTTAGTTTGGGAAATTGGTTCTTATACACTGTCGTCTTAGCTAGATAACCCAGACCTGCACAAGTTCATGGTTTTCATATCCAATGAACTCTCCTTGCCAAAGCGATACTTCCTCTACTGATTTCAACAAATACAGAAGCAGTATGTTCTGTATCAATATCATAGGACAGTCTTTGAAATAAAATATATCATAGCTAAGTTATTGTTGAGAGAACAAACTCTAATATATTTGTACCAGTAACTTTCCATAGACTGTTGAAAATCAATTACCAACTGCTTAAAGTTCTAAATCTTTTGCCTGCCAGCCAATTCCAGCAGAAAGGGAAAGATTAGCTGAGAGAAAGGTTTTTCTATTTGGTTGCAATGTAAATGATTAAGTGATATCAAAAGCAAATGGCTGAATTTAATTATTTTTTAAACTATTTTTTCCTGACAACAGTATTGAAGAAATTAAGTGGCACAAAGATATGAATTCCATCCTGTGGATGGCACTCCTGGACTGTCAGAGAACTAGGGACTTTTGAGAACTATGTCTTTGATGAAATTTTAAAGAAAATTCAGATTTGTTTGTTCCATACCCACGATATATTCAGAAGGCAAGACTTGAATAGCCAAGATACTCTTAAAATGACTGCAAATGCTTTTTATTAAGGGCAGGTAAGCAGTTTTCATAACCTCAACACCCAGTCAAACAGTCACAGGTAAGTTCAACAAATGCAGTATTTCATTTGATGAATGAGAAACTAAATCTGCTAGGGAAGCAGCAGAGAGATATTATTACAATTCCATAAGGGTTTATGTTGTATATGATTAAAGGAGGAGTCCTGGAGCCAGCTCCTGTTCCAGAAGACAAAATGAGTGCATTGTCCTAATGGAGGGTGACAGTTTGACTATGCCTCTTGTTTTCTCTCCCTGGATGCCCTGAGACAATTCTTTCAGTCTCTGGGGCGGGGAGGATGATGATGAAACAAAGCCTTGGGGTTTTATGATGGAGAAGGGAGAGACAAGGAATACAAGAAATAATACATGTGGGTGGGCCCTATATTTGCGCTTTTGCCCAGCCTAGGATAAAAAACCCTCTTCCTTGGGGGTGACCAGGGTCCCTAGGCTCTCCTTGAATGCTGAAGAAGGAGCACTTAAAGACAAGCAAAATGAAAAGAAGAAAGAGACGTTTCCACAAACTAAAATAAGCAATGAATTTGTGGAAGAGGAAATATAGAGGTTACAGAGAGAAAAAACATTTGAACAGAACTGTTTGATATTGACCAGCAGGCAAGAAGTAGTGACTTCATTCCTGCTTCTATTGCTCAAGAGGAGTCACAGAGTAAGGAGTGCAGAAAATACTGGCCACTGAGAAAAATTCAACACGTACTCCATGTGAACATAATTCTCAAGCCTCCTGTGCTTGTAACTCCTGGCAAAACACAGCTAGAGTCAAAAGAAATCACATTTGAAGATTGGACTTCATGTCTTTCTTCACATATACTCACAATTCCTCTTTCCCATTTTTCTAACACAAACAACATCATATTAAACAGCTACTGGATATTACTGCTGCTGCCACATCCATTCAGGGCAGGCAAAAGTAGGTAGTTGTGTTCTGTTAACAAGTTTTACTATGGAACGCACGCAGCATTCAGAGGTTACATCCCCCCAGCTCAATCTAACTGCTGTGACAAATAGGATCATTTACAGGACAGCAAACAACCACACACTTGTAGCTATTTGCTGCATCTAAGTGATAAATTCTAATGCCCTAAATAGAGACAGTTTATAATCTATATAAGCAACCTGTAAATCAAGATAATAAGTAGCCAAATAAAATTGCTAGTCCTTCAGTGAAAAATATCTTGAGAATAAGGAACGCAGAGAAATTAATGAGTAAGTGTCATCTCTGCAAGGAATAGAATAAAACAATTTAATAATTAAGACTTCAAGGTCATGCTGGCAGTAATTGATCAAGAGTTACATTTTTGTGAGAGCACTGTGAATGAGCATGCTAAACTTCCTTGCTGCACAAGTCAAATGGAGCTCTTGCTAAACGAGTTCAAGCTCAAATGGTATGCATCCTAGATGTTACTCCAGGGCAATCCATGTTCAGATTCATGGTAAGTACTAGAAAAATGTACATACCAGTGACTGTTCATTTGCCTTAGAGAAGTATCAGTTTGTAAGAATTACTGGCTTCATTGTAGGTATAACAGTATTTCCTCTGAATATGGAGATGCAGTCGAATTAAAATACCTGTGCCACTGCATATTCATACTCCAAATATAACTTAACTTTAAATGGTTATTAAGTCTCACATCTTCAACAAAACATATTTCTTACTCTCGGAAACTCAATTAAGTCAAGTGTGCTGAAGAAGAGACCTCAACAGGCAAGAACTTTGTGAAGAATGAAAAGTAACATTTTCTTCAAGGAGACTTTTTTTCTTCACAGCCAGCCTAGCAACCAATTTAAACATATATAGCTCAGGAGGAATTGCTTTACCTAAACACCAAACTCCATTTTACAAAACATTAATGACATCATATAAGGCAGTTTCTCTCAATACCTCTGACAAAAATTTTCAATATACTTCCATATTACTGCCTGCTTCAAACAGATCTTTACTAAAGTGTTTAAGGTGCCCTCGTGGGTGCACCAGAAGTATGATTTCCTTGCAAGAAACCTTTACTAAAGCCCTATTCACTTCAGTGCCTCAGCCTACTGTCCATCATTTCAGACCAGAAGATTCATCACTTGTCCTTTGAATGTATGATACCGAATATCTTCTTTAATGCTAGCCTCCTTTTCTGAGCATAGTACTCACTAGTCGAAGGGTCAAACCCAAATTAAATAATTTGTTCTAGGACAGATCCTGAGAGGATTACAGTGAGCATTTGGTTATTACTCTGTAGACGCTACAAGGCACCCTTGGCACAAATAGTAGCCACGTCCGTTTGGCAGTATCTGTTCAACAAATTATATCTATTCAACTGTATTTCAAGCTTGCAAGATATCAGATTCTGGGTGAGACTCAGCTGCTTTGAGACAATAAAGCAGCTAGAAAGATGATATAAAGCACTGTACACTTGTTTCTTGGTCAGGCAGGGGTCTGCCCATTGTTTAACATCAGCACTCTCAGGGGTGATGCAAGTCTTGTCCCGATTTCTTACATAGTATGAGAACAGCACAGAGCAGTCCACACAGCTAGATGATCTTTAAGGTCCCTTCCAACCCTAACAATTCTGTGATTCTATGAATATGCCTCTTTTCTCCGAAAGGTCTTCCTCCACCCCGAACTCATGCGATGAGGTGCTCTGTGTGTCAGTGGTGAAAGGAGGGCCACCCAGCGCGTTCATGCTTTCTCAAGGCTGACAGAAGCAGCTGCCTGTGTCAGGGTTATGGTCCATAGCCCACGGTTTTCACACCAAGAAAAAGGTGGATGTGGTCAATGCCTTTAGAAAGCATGTGCATTATACAAAGATCTCTCAGGAGAAGATGACTGTTTGAGGTAGAGAACACCACTGTCGTTACTGTGAATACGGAGCTCATATTTGCCAGCCTTTGCTTCGAAAAACCTTGCTCTCCCTTGGAAGGTGACTTAGCAGATATGTTCTTCACAGCATGTGCAGTCCAGTGCCAGTACAAAGAAAACAGATCCACAGAAACTAGAGATTATCTCTTACTGAGAAAGAAAGGAAAAGAATAGTACATCCGGCTAACGGTGCAAGGGACATGGCATGTGAAAACAGACAGGTGTATGATACTCAGCAGCCAGTTCTGAGTTTCAATAGAGACAGGGAATTTACTTCTGTGTGATGAACTGTAAGTATCTTAATCCATTAAAGGCTTGAGGCTGTTTGAGAGGGAGTATCAAACAGGTCTGTGATACATCACAGCAGTAATGGGAGTTACTGAGACTTCATGGAATTGCATGAAAAGCAAACGCTTACTCTTTTTCCAGGAAGGCAAAACCACTTTTCCCAGAACAGCCCTGGCAACACAAATTTGGAGGAGAAAGCTAATGACCTTCAAAAATGAATGTTTCCTCAGCAAATAATGTTTCTACTTTTATTCAGACCAAGGTGTGCTGACTATCAGCAGGACGACAAACTGGTATTTTGTGATAGCCATATGGTTAGGGCATTTTTACCGATGTTATCTGAGAACACTGAGTTGTTAAAGCAGAATGCTGTTGAATTCCATTTCTCTTAAACTGACTAATATTACTGGCTATGCACAGTATGATATGTTATGACCAATCAGATACAACAATGAATTGCCATGCTCGATCTTCCTAAAATCAAGATTTTTCCTTTCATTGTTTCATCCATTTGAAGAGGATTCCTTTCCTTGCTCACTTTTCTGTATTTTGACCAACTATTTCTATTTCCATTATTAGCATAAACCTTCCATCTATTGATTAAATTGAGATTAGTGAGGAATTCAGAGAGTGTGGCCTGAATCTGGTGGTCTTGTAATTTATTCTAACGCTGCTCTTCTAATTACTAGTGGATGGAAACCTACTTTTGTGCCAGATGTCTTCTGAATGTTGAATGGAATAAATCATTCAAAGAAAAACGCAGATAAAGACATTCCACACCGAGATGTCTCAAAATTAATTTTGAGGTTAGAAAATGGGGTTCATCCTACTCCATACACTACTGTAGACCTACAATTGTAGAGCAGAAATTGTGCATTCTCAGTTAAACCTGACGACTGGATCCTAAAAGAAAATCACAGAAGATTTTCAGAGAGCATAGGAGACCGAGAACAGTGCTCTGTGAATAAGTATATAGAGAAAAGAAGACAAATTAAAGTGACTAACAAAATGTGACCTTTTTAAACATATGCTATTTTATTGTGCTTGGTTATTGAAAAGGAGGTCCATAGCTAACCAGAGAGAAGTCTGGAGCTGTAAGACAACAGGAAAACACAAGCCAACTCATCACTCGATTTTTGAGATAAATGCTCACCTTAAGCAGCAGTTCTGTAGTGCTGGGGATGCAAAGTTATGGGCTATGAAAAAAGAAAAGCGGGACATTTTATTTAAGAGTTTCTAGTAAAGCAGTTGAAGTTGGATAAGTGATGGTGTATTGGCTGTGTCAACCCTCAGCGGTGTTTGCATTCTAAGAGCTGAATTAACAGAAATTATTAGTGAAACTGCAGTAGTCAGAACGGATCGCTGAGCAAGCAGTGATTAGGGAGGGGGGGCAAGGAACAATTGGTGGAGTAGGGAATGGCTAACCAAACATGATGGAAGTGTGAGAAGTAAGGAATAGGTGACAGAAGAGAAACAGCTCACAGCACAGGATCAGCTGCAGCTTAGGTAAGGGCTGGCTACCAGGCAAAACCTTGATAAGAGCAAACTATGAATGAGACGAATACTCCATGATAGAAAGCAAGGAAGCTGATTTAGCAGTTGCCTCATAATCTCATTAGAGAAGCGGACTGTGAAATAGTTACAGCTACAGTGTATAAGATAGTTATATTATCTTCTTGGTCTACTTTGGGGAGTTTTTTTCCTTTTCTCTATTTGATAAAATAGAGAAAGTTAAGTCAACTGATTGATATTAGTAAGCAGAGAAAATCAGCTCCGTGAACCCAAAAAGTGCAATTAAATTTTCCTGAAGTTTCAAGATGAGGCCCCAGCTGTCATTTTATTAACTATGACTTAAAACAGCATCCTTGTCCCGTTCCCTACATATCAGTCCTGACAGGCTGGGTTTGCTTACAGTGGACAAGTGAGTAAGTGACTGGGATGAGAGTTAGAAACGTGGTAATCTTTAGGGAAAGTTTAAACTCTGATAAATATTCTCCAGCATTGTAGGAATAGAACCGCCATAAGACCTAGAACAAACCAGAGCAATTGCATCCAGTCTTTCTCGCTATACAGAGTACACAGCCTTTAGGATCGGAAGTATGCATCTTATGGGCCTGGTGAACCCGTACAAATTAAACTATACTGTACAAGCATGGCAAGACCATGCTCTCCCAGAAACTATCTGTCCCAGCGCACATATGGTACAAACTCCCTGTGGAAAGAATGCAGCTAGGAGTAGGCTGTGGCTGACAGAACAATTACTCCAGCCCACTCTTGGTCACCTTTTTTCCTTTATGCATTTCAGGAGATGATGAGGAGAGGAATGAAAGATGGATGAAATGTTTTAGTGATTACAGCTGGTGCTTAGTTGTCATCCTTCCAAAGGGTCCAGTAGCCTCTCAGTTATATGACCAGGTGTTTGTTCTCAGCATGACAGAAGAGGGGCTGCCAAGCATCTAGAAAGGATAGCAGCTGTGAGCAACTATCATCCCTGGGAAAAAAATAACTGTTAGCAGAGCACAGGGTATCTTTGAATAGGCAGAAAATTAAATCAATTGTCCTGATGACATGTCAGTCAGCCTATGGAGACCACAGGCTAGGCACTAAAAAATGAAGTAGTTTGACTGAAAGGAAGCTTTTTCCACTGTATTGTTCAGTAATTTTACAGCCATTCACGAGCCTGGTTTGAAATATATTACTGGAAATGAAGGTGAATCAGCCCTTTCTCGAAAATTCTTCTTTGTTGCACAGAAATGAAGTCAGAAGTGTATCTTGAAGGTTGTTTCCCTATTTGGTTCATCACCATTCGAGCTTTCCTAAGTAGCACAGTCCAGGTTTCAGGAGTCAGTATGAACGTTGCTGGTATGCTGATACATAAACCCACAGCTACGAAACTCTTCCCCCACCCACCATGTGGTATTCCACCTTTCGGTCTTCCACATGGAGAAACAGTTGACATCGCATCCCTTACTACATTGTTCTTGTTCTGCTTGAATTAAGATAGGCTTAAATCACTTGCTTTGGAAATGTAATGCTGTTTATCTCTGCTCTCATCAGGAGATAACACTGTTTATCTTTGTATTTGAGACCTTTTTAAAGAAAGGTTGCAATCTGAGGACACGCCTATGCCTGAAATATGTGAAATTTTAAATTAATCCATTAATGTATCTATAACAACACCACCTATATTTTTTCATATAATTCTATTAATTTAAGGCTTAGTTCACATTATGTCAAATATGGCAAAGCTAAATTCTTTGGCTTTATTTAAGGCCACATTTTATAGACAAATCTGTGGATCACTAAAATCAAGCAAAACCTCTACAACTGCTTAGTAATCTCCTACAGCTTCCACAATGGATCCATGATGCAGTCTGAAATGGCTCATCCAGAGAGGCTGCAAACAATGAATTCTCTTTTCTTGGCTCTCTTAATCCTTTGTAGTCCATGTGCTAACTTTTTCCAAAATTACAGATTAGCCGTGTGGAATCAATGTAGGATGATTTTTGTTCAGAGCCTAGAAGGATGACACAAGAAATCTGGAAGAGGATATCTCAGAGAGAAAATCATGGGACAATCATCACCATCATGGGTGTCATTTCATGGAACATTGTCACACACACAGACACGAGAGAGATATTCCCACAACTGCATTGCTGCTTGATGGTGGAATAGAAATGTAAATGAAAGCTCTCACTTTAAGACATCTACTGCTCTGACTGTTCTCACAATTGTGAGAGCCCCGGAGGTCCCTCATGGCAGCAAATATCATGCAGTTACATACGCAAATACAAACAAGAAGTGCAGAACACAAACCTAGAACATTCAAAATAATTCCATTGCCATTAGTTCCAAATGCATGATCACTCTGACTTAATCTGAACATACTGTACTTTAATAAAAATTGTATTGCGATATTTTTAGACATTTACTTTTTTTAACCAAGCAAAAATAATTTTCAAATTTTATAGCATTCACTCTCACTCCCAAAAGCTTGTCCTTTTTTTATAGTATGAGAACTTCTCATTTACCAGACCCTGATTCAGAAGTGTCATTCATTTCTACTAAGGAACATCACTACTGCAGTGCTTTGGAACCACAGTAAGAAGTTGTTTCAGTCTCCTGAATCTCTAGGGAACACCTAGAAATACCCATTAGGCAGACTGCGTATGAGCAGCACTGTGTCTGTTCAAGTGTTCGGCCAAATAGGATAACACTCTCATGATGAAACCACTGAGCCATCAAAAATATTTTTACATTAAGTTTAATTGCTTGAGTAGCCTCAGATCCTCATCAACAAATGAAAATAACTGAGTGTGGATAGCTAAAGTAATGGCATTTCAGCCATGACCTTGCATGCCTAGCAACAGCCACCGCACTATAACACCATGTGAAACAGGAGTCCAGAGTCTGATCTGAAGCATTTAAACCTAGGACATCACTGCTAACAGGGATTGTTAGCCGGTGAAAGTCAATTATGGGCATAGGAAAAGAGTTATCTGGCAGGCCATCAAAATGGGCCATTTTGGCTTTTATACTATCCCCGTAAAGATATACAACGTTTGGCACTGGTTTCCAATCAAACTGCAGTTAGTCAGGCCTGCCTTTACCTGACTCTTGCATTTAGTTTACTTCTGAATCCTTTTATCCTTCCATACTCATTGAAGGAACAGGAGACAAAAGGTAACATCTTTTTGGAAAAAAAAAAAAAGAAAAAAAGAATTACTCATTGTGGGCAATGTAGACATTCTTAATTATGTTTTAGCATCATGTTTTCTACTTCTATTCTTTGTTATTTAACTTAAATCTTGACAGTGCTGTAAGGAGAAATATCTTTTGCAAATGCTTTGAAAGACGCTGCCAATGTAGCCTTAAAATGAGAAAAAAACCCAAAGAGTTACAAAACCAGAAGATTATCCAGAAGTCTGGAAATACTGTTTGATGTATATTCATTATGAGAAATGAAAAGAGGGCAGAACAACAATGATATCAAAATGGTCTCAACAAGCCCTGGAAGCTTTACATTCAGATGGGAGCCAGAAAAATAAACCAGCTGCTCATTTTTTTTTTTTCCTTTGCTAATTTGAGGAAGAGAATGGATTTTCTCTCAGGAGTACTTCATATGCAATTGGAGACACTAACAGTGACACAAAGTAGGCATAAAATTTAGGTCTGAACATAAGCTATCACTTCTCCCAGTGTTTTTTGGTTTTGTTGTTGTTTGTTTGTTTGTTTGCTTTGGTTTTAGGAGAATATGGAAATTTTTCCTGTTTCCTGATCAAACCCAGCCTTATCCAGTTGAAATGTGAACAGCATTTTAATGAAAAATCAGGTTAAGTGGCAAAAATCCAGCCTAATGAAAATTCCTCTTTTATACCATTGTACTGAACATGTTACTATCCAAGGACTATGCCTATTACTACAACGGTTAAAGTATGGGGAAATTGCTACAGTGATCAAAGTATGGGGAAGAGAACTAGAAGGTAGAAAACAACTGAACAACAGAGGGAAAAGCTGAGATTCTTCAATTATAAGAGATTTATTCTGACAGAATAATGTACTGAAAACTCATGGACAGTAGAATCAAGGATAATTTTGCAGAGTTTAGCCCATAATTTGCAAATACCTTGATAATTTCAGTCTAACACTGTCTCTGGACTGAAGTCTGCTCAAAGTAACCCATGAAGACAGTATGCAATGCAAATGAGCCATTGAAGTTTTGTGGGTTTCTTTAAACACCTGAAAGTCTGATTTATTTCCACTACAAAAACAAAAATGAAAACACAGAACTTGCAAATAAACAAATAATTTAAATTAAGACAGATATTCCCACAGTATTACAAGCTAAATTAAGAAATAAATAAATTCTCACTCCACAACTACCTTCATTTCATCTCTGTGTCTATAAAGACAGGCTCTATTTATTTCCGTGGATACTCAGCACTACTTGGAAGTCATCATTTAATTACCACTACAAATCTTCAGCAAAATAAACAGTGAGATGGCAGTCACAAACAACTCATAATCCACCCTGTTTTCACCTAAATCGAAAACTGCATTCTTCTGAATTCAGACTTTGTCTCTCTTGGGTTTCACTTCTGTTTGAGCTGTAAAGGTATTTGCTCTTCTAATAGCTACATGATTGCAGTGAATAGACATGTCTTCTTTCTATTACTCTATGCTTAAACACGCTAAAGTAACAGCAGGGACCTGACAAGGAAAGGAGATTAAGATTTAATAATCAGATATAGCTTTTATTTCAAGCTTTATGCTGATTAAGGGAAATGTCTGAAAAAAAGTACATTACCTTTTGTTTGGCATATGAATCTGGCCACAGTGACAGTGGGACAGCATAGCTTTGATTGCATTTGAGAGAAGAAAGATTGCATTTCAGAGAAGATTTGAAAGAACTGTCACTTTGCTTCTTTTTGATATTTTAAAATTTTCCCTAGAGCATATTCTAGTTTTCGCATAAAAGAATAAAAGATAATATAGAAGTTGTTCAAACTTTCTCAGTAGAAACTGTTTCCTCCAGAGCCATTGCAGCCTGTGAGGTAAACAGATGCCGTGTCTCTATATCTATTTATGTGTTAGAACTTTGGGTCATACATTTAAAAAAATCCCTGTGATGATCTGCATGTTGTAAAATGCATACATGCAAACAAAAGCTGAGGGGAAGATTAAATCAGCTCCCTGGGCCTCTTTGGCACCTCCAAAATATTTCATAAAGCTCGGAGGACAGGAAAGATCCTCCTCATCTTCTAACAGTTCCTCCAACAGGTAGGATAATACTCTTTATGTATCATCTCTTGGCTCTTTCTCCTGTTAACTTCATTCCTCCCTTTCTGGAGCAGCCTTTCCCTACACCCTCACAGGGTAACGTTTTTGCAGTTTGTAACATCAGCTAGAGGGGGTATGATGGCTTTCAACAAAAATCTGACAATCAAAGATTTTTTCTGAAATAGGAACAATCTATTCTGCAAGAAATTGCCTATAAAAATGATTACAGAAATCTTAAAAAAAACCCCCATTTCTTACCTAATCAACCATAGTGGACGTCAAGGTCTGCTTCCAGTTTCAGCCCGTGAGTAGTTGACCTAGTACACCATCATGGTCTAAAGCCCGAGAGACTTTCAGCCACCCTCAGTTGTCGCAGGATCGGGCCCTTTGCAAACAATGTACAGTGTGTGCTGAGAGTCCTCATTGAGTTGTTCTTTCACGGAGGTCTCTCTGAATATGCTCAGTTATAGACATTTCAAAGGTATGCTCTGTGTCTCAGAAAAAAGAAAAAAATAACAGGTGAGTATTTTTTGTTCTGCTTAGGGATAATCCAGTTTTCCCCTTTATTTCCCTAATTTCCCTGACCATGAAGGGGCTTTCCCTTGTATTCTGCATTTCAGACATTCAGGCTGCTTACAATCTTCTACAAAACTGAGTCTCAATTTAAAAAGTTCCATTTTGATGGTTGAAAGAATTTAATCTGCCTGACTTTCAAGCTTGTCTATTCAAAATGAGTGGTAGATCACTGTGGTAATCAATACAGCTTTCCTTGTGCAGGCAGATGCCCATGAGAATGAAATGAGAGGCATCCGAGACATAAATCTCTTGAACACTCTTTTTAACAAGTTGTTCATTTTTGGGGTGGGAGACAGGCAGAGGCTCACATTAGTTGTAAGGGAAATTAATGTATTGCTATCGTTATTGCTGTACAAGGTATTGTTAAGAAATTATTTGGAAGTTTCTTTATGTTCCCTTTAAGGCTTATGCCATATGCCTGCGGAAGAAAGAAAAATGTCTTCCCTTTTGTCAGCAGATTTCTTGATGGGCTGGGAGGAAGCAAAACCAAACAGAAACAGTAAAGCATAAACTTGTTCTTTAGCTAACAAAAAAAAGGCATCTAATGGGGCAGCATAGCTCATTCATTACTTTTATTGGACTTGGAGTTGCCTAGATTTTTTTCCTTTCTATATTTTCATAGAAATAGCTCCACTTGCCTTTCAGAGCACTAGCTGCTAATGTGCTTATACCCCCTTCAGCCTTGAGATAAAATACCCAATAACACAACTAACATTTGTTTCAGCAAGGCAAAGGCTGCACAGTTCCCCAGCGTTTGACTCAGAGTGCGAAGCTGAAAGTGAAGGAACTCACTAGCCCTAGTGGACAAACAGATATTTCTTAGGAGGACATACGGTTCACTTGCCTGTGGTATTTCTCTAGACTCTGTTCCTGAATAAGGGTTTTCCTGCTGAAAGTATACTCCATTTTTATTTCTTTTCCGCAAGAGACCCTGTGACTGTTTACTACTTTTCATTTACAATGGTAGTGCTGTCACTGTAGTGCCATGTGAACCTCAATATATTTGATCGTAGGAGGCATTTATACTTAAGCTTTTTTATCACATCGCTCTAGGGTCTCTTCTTTCAAGTTTGTTTGCTCAGATCTTGAGCTTTTATGAAGTCTTGACACCATTTAAATAAAATGATTGCAATAGGAATGAGAACCTTCAGTAACCCAAACTATGCTAGGCATCATCTCAAAGTACCCCTACATCATATGATCCTTACCCATGCATATGGAGGTGAGTCATGCAAACATTGTAATTCATATTAAAAAAACTACCTCAATGGGACAGGAAAAAATCTATTCAACCAACAGATGATGTAATGTTTTTCCTAGATTTCAGAAAGAAAGATGCATGCACACTCTGTGGAACTCATCTATAATAAATCCAGTATTTCTAGACATGCTCTACATGCGCAGCACAGTAGGTCTGCGTGCACATTACAGAGACAGACAAAATCTCACAGGGATGTCAAGATGAACTGCACGGGAACTATCATACAGCTGGAAATCCCTAATCACCTCACAAAGTCCTCCCCATGTGCATTTTTCTGCCAGAAAGTAATTTGGGCAACATAGACAAATCGTAGGCCCATGACACCTATAAATTATAAATAGGGTTGTAATTAATATTACCTTGCACTGAATTCAAATATAAACACACTAAAACAGTGGCAGAGGTAACAGCATATAAGTTTTGCATAAGCATTTTACCTAAGTGTGTGAGCAATGTGACCACTAAAGACACAAGAAAGACAGGAATAGTTACGTGTCAGAGACACCTAAGTTAAGTTTAAAAAAAAAGTTGTCGAAAAGAGGACAAGTTAAGCATAAGGGACTACAAATAGGCAGAGAACTTACTCCCACATACACCAGAAGAATGACTAGCAAAGCCAAAACCAAGATAAGCGGTACAGGGAAGAAAGGAGACACCACCTTTTTGGAAGGGGAGTAATAGAATAAAAACACGAAGCAAAAGTAATGAAAATCAGAGAAGAAAGGAGAGAAACTCACTTTGCTTTCAACTTCACTTAGCCAAATTTTACAACAAAAGCAAATTTCAAAAAGGTCTTTCATGTTACCATAAGAAGTACTTAAAGATTTTGACATGCACCAAAATGTTTGCGGATTCAACTTGAGCTAACTGTTCTGCTCAATGATGGTGAGGCGTTTTGAAATTTCTTTTTAATTTGATTAATTACAGTTTTCAAGAATTCCCCATCATTTTAAATGGGCTTTATATGCATTCTCTGACATAACAGGTAGCATCAGCCTGTACTATTCAAAATTTACTTAACTTTAAAAGTTAGAAAGAGCTGTATGTTGAAATAGGAAATGCAGAGATTTTCTGAGTAGCTGATAATATCCAGAAGGAAACACAAGATGTCCCATTTAGAGATGTTATCACCATTAATGTTTGTTACATTCAGTGCCTCGGTGAAAAGTCCGCTCCAGTCACTGCTGAATCCCATGGGTGCGATTCTATTCCATGACAGGCTGTATTTAAACACTTTGTGCTAGTGACATGGCCTTACTTTAACATAACCTCAGTGTTTGCTATACCAAACTAGACATAGGGTCTGCCTGTGGGGAAAATGTAAAACTGACCTCTAAATCCATTGAACAGAAAACCAAGGAAATATAAAGTCAGTGTGCCAAAATATTTTGTCTCTTGAAGGTAGTGGATGATTTATGCAAACCAATTTACTCTTTGTGTTGCAGGCATTAAGCAGAGCCAGGGCTCGCTAATGAGTTATCAGGAGATTGGGAGAACAAGCTAAATGGGGAATCCTCTTAGTGCTGTCAGTGGTAAATTAGGTCTATCAGGATCACAATGAGAATACACAGAGTAGTCAGTATTAGGTTAATTACCTTTGTTGACTTGAAAGGCTGGAATTTAGCTGGAAACTTGAGTCTCAATCATTTCTGTATTTCCAGGCAGCTATCACGTATTTAAAGTACAGGACGCCTCTTCATTCCACTGGAAAAAGAGGAGCCAAAAGGAAGAATAATATCGCTGCCTATATTATCAGGGCATTTGATAATTATTCTCATGTTGAATATAAGGGACAGCATGGCAGGGAGAAGTTCCATCTGCAACCTTTCTTCAGTTTAATTTAGATTAGATTAGTTAAAGTAAATTCTTCTTAATACTTGGAAATATTTTCATTATCCTATCCCTCAAACTGAAGACTTACAAGTAGGGTGATTCAGAAGTCCCCTTTTGTTGTTCTGGCTGATTGTAGCATCTTTGGAAAGTAAAATCATGAGTAATCTGGCCAAAAAAAAAAAAAAAGCGAAGGACCAATTTTTCTATATTAACCTTCCCATTAAATCCACGATTTGCATATGACAAAGACCAGGAAAAGATTTTGAAATATTCACTATATGGTAATTTTTTTTCTGGCTTAGAAGTTTGGTCAGCGGTGGCACGTTTATTTCATTTGAGCTTATTATGCATCTCTTACAGCACTAGCATAACCAAACAATCCTATGGTGGGAGTTTAAGTAAACTGCTACTGTAAATAAACAGGAGCCAAACCTCAGCTTTGAAATTTTATAATATAATTCTTGCTCACCCCTGAGACCTTTAATTACATTGCACAGCTGAGTCAGACCTGGCAGCCATCTTTGTGTTGAGCAGGGAATGTCTCAATCTGTTACGCCAAAGCCAGATGGCTACTTTTTGCAAGTGCTTTCCAGCTTGCAAAGGGAAAAGTCAGGACTCTATGCCAATGATTCAGCACTTCAAATCCAGGGGTTAGGGTCAGAGTTGTGCAAACGCACTAACAGGGGCCTGGGGAACAGGACACCTTTCCCATATCTCATTTGTTGCCTATAATATAGGATACTCAGAGGATAATGGTTGGGGGATCATTAGAGTAAAAAAAAATTACAATAATCAAGCAACAGATGACTGCCTGAAAATATACAAAGGCATGTTTGTGTACTGTGTGGCAAATAATCGTGTTTACAATCACACCACCACAAATTTAGTATGTGTCAATGCAATGTTATATAAAACAATACTTTAAAATTTTATCTTGCTTTCAGTGGGTGCCACCACATCAGTTGCTAAAAATTATGTGCATGCTTCAAGGTATTTTTTTCTTAAAACATCTGTGCATGTGTGATACCAGCAGTGACTTTGCTGCTAGTTCCAATCCCCTTTGCATAAAGTCTTGTAAAAGATTTTCTCCACCCCTACAGAACCAAGAGTGAATTTTGCTGAAGCATTTAGCTGTCAGGAGCGAACAGAAAATATACTTGACAAGCCACAGAAAAGGCTCAAACCTCTGTGGAGCTTTCTGGGAATTTATCTTAAGTGGTGCCCAAAATGGAATTCAAAAAAAGTGTTTAGTGTGTCCAATCCCTCATTTAATCTACATATGTTTGCACAATTATTGCTATAATTAAAAAAAAAGATACAATGAAATACCATTGGTGGTTACCACTGACAGCCGGAGGTCAGAGAGTAAAAAGCTTTTAGAAGTTCTATTAAGAAGCGAAAAAGATGAATGCATAAAAACTGGCAGGAAATAACTTATCACTGAGCTGCCGCACCATACTGACATCTTTGCAGCGCAATTTCAGTTCAGGTCACTTCCTATTCTACATGCTTTTTTACTGTTTACTTTTCTAAAATATAATCATTTATCAGATGTGATTTCAAGTGTAACCTTTCAGACACAAGGAAGAAAATACTGAACTGAATGACTTTACCTGCAGCACCAGATCCTACACACTGTGACAGAATCACAGTTGCTGCTATTGAGTGTATCTGCCGTGCAGGAGCATTATCAGCTCTCACGCTTTTGGCATATCCCAGGAGATCGGAGAAATGTGAGCTTTCAATTAAAAGCAGCCCATTCTAATGTGAACTCAGCTGAGAAGGATTAAAGGTTTTCAACCAGAGGTTATGGAAGGAAACATCATCCTTGTAATTCCAAATAACTAACTGATATAAAATTTAAAGGTATTAAAGTTTTTTTTTTCTTTTTTGATGACGAACTCATTATTTTTTGATCTGTTAAACCGTATCACAAGCTATACCAGGGCAGGTTCAGTCCTGTACTCTGTGCTAGCAGAGAAACCTCGTTAAAGGAAGTCACTTCAAGAGTTTTCTTTGGGAGGGAAGACGTCTTCTGGATAGCTCAAAAACAATCAAACGTCAGACAGTGCAGTTGTCCAGATTAACCAATAAAACCTTTTCCATAGCTGTAAGAAAGATACTGTAAAGGCACTATGTCTTCATCTTTCCTTATTTGCCCTCGTTTCCTGTTACAATACTGATCACAATCCAAACCAAAGAGAAATTTTAATGAGCCTGGAGCTGGATCCCCATTAATTAACTCCTACAAGAGAGAATTGAATCTGCAGAGAATAAATTGCACTTTCTCAAGTGAAAGCCTTATCCAAAACAGTTTTTCTTTTAAGAATGACAGACATTTGTGCTCTCAGAGAAATATAGTAGTCCTTCTCACTAATGGACTCAAACTTATTTTGATTTTCATCAACACTACAATACAAGGCTGCGTGGTACAGAGAAGAGGAAAGTTTAAGATACTGGCCTTGGCTCAAAGACTAGCTTTCAGGGGAGAAAGAAACAGTTTTGATTGTCAGATTTCTGGTGTCATGGATAGCTATCATGATTTCTCAGTCAAAGTTTAGACATTGGAATAGCTTTATCCTTCACAAGATATTCAGTTAATATACAACCCTCTGAGGGCAACACTTCTATAACCATGGCAATGGATATTAATGCAATATAATGTAAGGAGGCATTGTTCTGAGCGGGGCGATAGAATATCTTTAGTTTTTTATTCATCTATACCAGAGGTGAAGCGTGCTACAGAGTTGACCCAGCTACTAAAATCAACAGATATTCATCTGAACAGTCCTACATATCTGAAGGGCATGGTAACTCTATAAACAAACACAAAACATTTAAGAAAACAAAGTTGCGAGCACAGTGTAGACGATTTCCTATTCAGAGGTTTACTTTAGCACTCTTCATCCTCCTTTATTCCATTGGAAGGGAACTGTATTGGAAATACCCCTCAGCATCTTGACAAATAAGTTTTTCCTCAGATTATTCATTAAAACATATTAAATAATATTGACCAACAAAGAAAAGCTAAAGAAATCTTCAGAAATTTTGCCTCCGAGTGGACATCCTCCAGTACAGGTGAAAAAAAAAATCACAACAGTCAGTTTATCAGATTCAGTATGCTCAGATTTCATTTTTTTTATCCCTGTGGCTTTATATACACAGACCACTAGAGCAGATTCCATGAATCCTTTGAAACTAAACATCTTTGTCATTGCTGCTTGTGGTTGTGGCACTGCATAGATCCATTTGAATTGGTATCCATTTCCATTCAATCACCAATTTAGAAAATTAAAGAAATGGAACAATTTGAAGTATGGAAGTCAGCAAAAGTATGAAGGGAAATAAATGGAAATTTTTTCAGGATTTGAATTTTTCGGAAATTAGAAGCCAGGATCCTTAGTCTTTCTCCTATTGCAGATTACACAGGTGTACCTCAGATTAGCCACAAGTTGATAGCAGGAAGCACAGAATTCAGTCAAATTCATTCATCAGGTATTCATTCATAAATACTGTAAATATTCAAATAACCAATTCTTTAAAATATGTTTTGAATAAGACCAGTCTAATTTATAGGATAATTTAAGTTCAGAACAATGAGATATGACCTTGGTATCACTCATTTTATGCTTTTATAAAACATGGTAACCCTTATCACCTACACTATCAAGGTCCAATTCCAACAATTATTTTATTCCAGTCTATCAAAACTTATTCAAGTTTTTCATTTCTGGCATCACTGATGTATAAAGTTATTCACACAGAATGAATTTGCACTTGCCAGTACAGGCAAGTTTGTCCTGCACATCATTATTATGAAGTTAGCTAGCTCAAAACTCACAACAAAACAAAAGCAATTTCCTTTTCCAAGATAAAACTATTGGCATGGCCCTTACAATCTTCTATCTACTTCTAATACCTACTACAAGAGTTTAAGAAGGAGGTTTATATCCTCATGTTCCTCTCATATGCTGAAGAAAGAAGGCATCTAAATTGGTAAAGCTTCACCTTAAAATGTTAAACTTAGCCAAGGCAGTCTAGTGTGCATGGCACCAGAGCGACCATTTGGTGACCTGAAATATACTCATAGCTTTATCAGTGATATACTTCATGAATTAAGAAACCACCTCATTTTGTTACTTTTTTTTTAGTTGTCAACTCTCATATACTGTTGCCATGAGTCTGATTTGCAGATATAAAGGTCACATGATTCAAATTCCAGCTTTGTTATTTTAGAGATTCTTATTAAGGTTGCAAAAAGAGTTTGAAACTGTGATTTCTAAAATAATCAAACCCAGATAATAAAAGGTCTTCAAATGTATTTAAAATATTTCATAATTTGTTAATGATCCTTTTATTTTGCTAGTATATTTTAAGTATTTAAATATACAAATATTGAAATTTTAAGCTCTTCAAACCATACCACCTATCTTGTTCTATTTGAATTTCACAGCTTTTCACAGTGGTATTCTAACTTTAGTCAAGGCTTCCAGACATTTCATTTAGTAATTGAAAAAAGTGCTGACTAAAATCAGGGCTACTCTTTCTTATGAAAACAATGTGTAAATAGTGTTTTCAACTTAACACATCCTCAAATTGTGTTTATCTGTAGCTGACTCAAAGCTAGATGTGTTCCAAAAGATAAAAAGCATATTTTGTTTTCGTTGATCTAAAGTAAACATGTTTTTTTCAGTATCCTTACAATGTTTATACAAGCATTGAAAAGTTCGTAAGCAATCTCTCAGTTCATGTTCACCAAGTTTTCTACATTTTCCTTTTTCTTTTTAATCAACGCTCTCTAAAATTATTCATTAATATTAAAAATGAAAAATAACCACAATTATGCCACGGATGTGACTGGCTTCTATTCAAAGCTATTTAGCAATAATTAGGGCACCAAGACAGCTGTTAACATTGGAAACGGATAGTTGCAGTTATTATTAATTCAATAAAACTTGATTGATAGAAATGAGCTCTTGGTCTCAAATGTGTTTGAGAAAAAGAATTTCACGCCAACATAGAAGCTACAGTAACTATAACTTTAAGTAGGACTCAAGTAGGATTTTTTCTCCCGATTCCTAATACTTCAGGTGTTTCCACAGTTACACCAAAGATAAGAAGTAATGCTTCCGATTGATAACAAAACCACAGCAAAACTGTGATAACTGAAGAAACAAGCTTTTTGTTTACAAGAGTGCTATTGCACTCACAGATAATGATTTCTGCTGATTCTATAATGAATATTACTTGAAAGTTACAAGCTGAAGGAACTAAGAAGTACTTAAGGCTTTCATGCTTATCAGCACAACAGTATGTCAGATTAGTGCCCTCAATTTTCCGGCTTCCACTTGTCTCACTTTCCAGCCTGGTCTTCCTGGAAAATTACCAATCCAGAGCCTTAGTTATCCAGCTTCTACAGCTGGCTGCCTGGAGTTTCAGAGTTGCTAATATGGGTCAAAAACTAATAATCTGAAAGTAGCAAACTCAAGGAGAAAGTTATCTAGTGTGTACTGCATGTCTTATTTAAACTTAAAAACACATCTTTTACGGCAGTAAAAAGCAAAAAACTTCAAGAAATCCTTATGGACAGACACAAGCCCAGATGTTAATTGATAAAGGTTGTCATCTAAACCTCTTTATATTAAAAAAATAACATTAAGAAATTACCATTGATTTAAGAAGACTTGCCAAAGCTTGTATGAAGTCCACCTTCTGACAAAGACCAAAGAAAAGAAACTCTCTAATCCTTTTTGAATCAACACTGTTGACTGCTAAATAGGCAAGTTATGTTTAGTCCATATTTTTCCCTTTATTTGTATTATGGTTCCCTATGTATCATTATCATAAAATAAATCAGATGTAGTGGTGCGAGCTTACCTCCCCCTTCTCCTCCCACCCAAAATGTTAGTTTCTCCCCCATTCCCTTGCCTCAAATTCACATTCCCTAGGCTACTCCCCAGGCACTACTGGCTCTTGTGCAAACCATGTGGCGAGCCAGGTCAGGGAACTGGTCAGCCCCACACTAATAGCAACTGCTTCAATCTTCCCTGGCTCATCTCCCTGAACAGACCTATTGCTAACGCCACAAGCATCAGAACAAGAGCACGAGTGCTCCCGAGACCTGCATTTTCCATGTTCGTACAAAGAGTTACATAGCGCATGGGTATTCATGCAACCAAAAAAAAAAAATGGCCTTGAACATGCTGAAAGTTATCTTGTGGCTACAATTTCAGCAATTATTCAGAAGAGGTGTTTTGTCAAAGTATAGGAACTGTCAAGGAAAACAGTCGGTCAAAACAACACTAAAAAGACAAAGGTTGATAGCGGTGAAGGTTATCATTGTATTGATTATTGTATTTTGAGCAGGTATTTAACATCCAAAGAGCTTTGCAACCTTGGAAACCTGATGAAATACAGAATATAAACATTGAGTGGTGCTTGTATCAAAGCACCTGGTAATAGAAAGAGATTTTATGTAGTTACTGATGAAATGTCTCACTTTTATGCCATCAGTGCTGAACTGTTGGCAGATAGGTAGTACGAGGGGAGTTTATTCAGGAAAGGCAGGAGTCTTTCCTATCTCTTTTTATTCTAAGCAAGAGATTGCTAACCCATCTTTAAACAGCTTCATCCTTTTCTTTATTCCTTTCGAGGAGAATCAAATATGCTGCTTTCCACTGACATTGAAGAGTAGGCAAGGAGAAGGACAGAAAAAGTCTATTTTACCTTAATCAAAAAGAAGCACTTCAGTTTTTACAACACTATTTAAAAACTTTGTAAAGTCCCTTTACAGTCTCAGGGAAGTCCCAGATCGAAATAATGTCACAAGGGAAGCAAAGATCAAATATAGCAGTAGTTTAATATGTGCTATGTCCTCTGCTGGACGAATGTATGCTGCCCTGGCAAGAGAATGGAATTTTATGATCTAGTAATGGGCCTTTTCCATCTCTAATTACTACCTCACAGGGGCACTGTGAAGATTATTTAGTTAATGTTTGCACAGCTCTCTGACCATGTAAAGTACTGTTAAAGTGCTAAGCATTACTATTATCATCCAATTATGTAATCAATCCAAATTTGAGTAGCACTAAAGTAAGTTCCAGTTCCAATTATGCTAATGAAACTGCAAAGGGACTGTACATCCAGAAGTTCCTACAATAGCCAGTGCTGCTGCAGTACCTTTGAGAATCCTCATTACAGTGACTTTCCCCAGCATCCATTAAACACATATTTACCTGGGGCCTGGCTGTGAACTTCAGATATGTGCCTGTATGGGGAAAAAGCTGACCCGTGTAGCCCTTATAGACAGATGGTGAAGACTGAAATGCTAGACATATATTTACACTGAGGTCTGCAATACCAAGGCATATATTCAAAATGAACACAAAGTCCAGGTTAATTAATCTCCTGTTTAAACTGGTAAAGCCCTTACCCAAAACTCAGGGGAGCCTTGGGACAGAGTTCAGGTGGTGGGAATGGCTTGCCTCTATTTTGGAATTTAAACAGGTTCTAGGTGACAGAGAAGAGGTTATGAAGCTTTCCCATCTGCCTTTCACTGTTAGCTGTGGAAGTTCAGCAGGAAAAAAAATGGAGGGAGAAGTTAAATCTCTTCTCAGCAGTACTGGGCTCCAGCATTACTTTGAATGGCAAAAACCTGCAAGCTGACAAGTAGAGAAAAGTACTGTTTCTAACCATTTCTGGGCTCCAGCTTTACTCTAGGATCACCTGTACTGACAGCTCTTGCGCAACTGATAGCTCCTGTGCCAATTTGTAGAAAGGACTGAGATGATCACGCAGATCCTACTTGTGAAGCTAGACCCCACAGCCTGATTGTAACAGCACCAGTGCTTGAGATCGGAGCTTGGACTCACATGAGCTGTCTGGGATTAGACTAAAGAAATCCAGAGCCCCTACCTAAAAGCAGCTAATCCCACTACAGCCAAGGATTGGTGTATAAAACCCAAAGAAACCAAACAAAAATCCTCCACCCTGCACTATTAGTAGAAGCTTCTCTCTTCAACATGGGAGCAAAAGCTCCAGGAGGAAGGAGCATTCTCCTCTCTAACATCATTCCCACAGCACGGAAACATGAGCTCTTTCAACCTGCCCCTTTACTATCTTAGCTGGTGTTCACATACTCGCAACAATCAACTACCTGATTAAAGATCAGGACAGGACATCTCTCCTCCTTGGTTTGGAAAAGACTGTTGGGGTTGTATTGTTGGGGGTGTGTGTGTCCCTCCCTGCCCCTTGCTTTGTAGCATAGTTGGTGCCCTGCTTCCTAGGATTATCACCACCCAGTAGATTCAGCAGGCATCTGGTGCATTGGATACTGGTCTCCCAGTATCTCCCAGTATTTCTCCTGGCGTTTTCCTTTGGTTTGTGTAGTTGTAGATTATATCCTTGACTAAGGAGTTTACATGTGTTAGAGGGTCTTGGGAAGATAAATGGAGTACATATCCCAGGAACTCTGCAGAGGTAAAAGCCTGCTACGTGATTGTGGGCAGTGTGGCAATTCAGGCCGGGTTTTCAGTCCTGAGTTTGCACTATCACTGTTAAATAAACAAGCAAAGGAGCTACTGAGCTGTCTGTGTTTTCCCTCTAGCTGCTCTTTTCTGCATTCCTTCAACAATCTCTTTCCACTTACAGACACTGCTTTTCACAGTTCTTTAAACCTTTTCCAACAACAGATTTAACAAGAAGAGAAGATGGGGGAAATGGCCATTGTCTCGCTTGCTTAACCTGTATGTCACACTGTCTTCTACACACTGGTCTATGGAGATTTTAAGCCCAGCCTCAAAGTCAATAACAAACCCAAATGCAACAGTTCCACCTACACTCTTTTACACTCTCCCTTACAGACACCAGAGAAGGAAGATGTGACTGGGGTTATGATCAGCTGTAACAGCCTCAAAGCAAACCAACAGTCCGTAATTCTGACATACATCCCTCAGTTATCCATCCAAAAATGTATATATGATTTTAAGGCTCTTAGTATATATCTGTACCATAAAAACAGGTGTTTTTTTCTTTTATTCTTACCAATATTTTTATCTCACTCTTTCAGAGATTTTAAAGCCTTATCTGTATCTAAGGATTCTTAGACTACTTAGTTCTGTGTCTATCTATATTTTTAATACATTAAAATATCAAATTTTTAAACACATGAAAGCCAAAACTGCTTCCCATATACACAATCCTAGCAATCACGTGAAGATAGTGGAAGTACAGAGGCAAAAATAAATAAAGGGATAACTTTTTCATCATAAAAACATGATTCTCCAAAATGTAACTGTTCAACAGTATAAAATATTACAACTTGTTACGTAACAACTTCAAAAAGCAATACCATCTAATTCTGTCTGACAGAGAAAACTGAATCTGAACAGAATCTTTGGGCGTCTGGGTGCAGATGTGAAGATACATATATCCTGAAAATATAATAGTGTATAATCAGAGCATTATCCTTACAAATTTAGTCCCAGTCATGAGGCTGTATGAACAAAGGGACAGTTTGACAGTGGAATGAAATAGAGAGAAACCTCTTGGAACTGATCCAAGTATTAAGTTTTGATAGATATGAGCATGATTTTATTTTCTTTTTGGATGCTTATAGGAAAGCCTGCTAATGACTTTGTTTACATACAAATGGCAGTAACTGACCAAAAAAAACCCACACCCCAAACCAGATGTACTGTATCTAAGATATGAAAATTCTTACACCCTTAAACCTGTGGCACTGCCTTCCACCACCAGACAGAATATAAGAAATAATATGGCTACTGTTTCATTAAACTACATGTGCTTGTTGAGAAACTGACAATGCAGAGTATTATGATCATTCAAAATCTTCCATAAATTTCTAGCAAGCACACTGCAACATGGATTGTCAGAAGTTTTCTTGTACAAGTTTTTGAGCACATTGGGAAATACTGTGAAATCACAGCAAAAAGTACTGTGCGCATGTATTTATTGTAATTTTTTTTTATATTCATTTTATCACAAAGCTAGCTTAATTTTTATTACCAAAACACCTTTTCCAAAATTCCTTTGTTTTTGACTTGACAACAACTGTAACTTTTTAATTTCATGCACGGAGACTGTGGGTTTGAAATGACTGGTTGGTATCACTGTTTGTGCTCCATGCAATTGAAGAAACTAGTAGAAACTTGGGAGTTAATAAGAAAGGAAAAGAACAAATCCTAAAATATTCACTGTGGTATAGTATAAATAGATTGTGTACCCACATATGAAATAAAAAGTGAACTGGTAAAAAGAACTGGCAGTTCTATAGTCCCCAAAATCACTCTTTCTCAAAAGACATGATAAAACTAGAAAAGGCACAGAAAAGGATAGCGAAATTAAGGAGAAGCTTCCATAGAATGAAGGTAAAAATATGCTGCAACTCTTGAGCTCAGCAGAGAGATGAGAGAGGGTATGAGGAAAATAAACAATAAAAGGTGGAAAGGTAACAATTACTCACTATTTCTCATAACACCAAGGCTAGAGGGAATTCATCTACCGGCAAGTTTGAAATGTCAAAACTTACAGTGGTGCAAGTGTGACTAGACCGCTATTATTACTATTACAATCATTATTGTCTAGATGTTAAATTATCCTCAAAGTAAGGTTTCCAAGTCCTGATGTGATTATCTATCAGTACTGCAAAACATTATTTTCAGGAAAACTGAATATTCACCTGCTTTTTTAATCAAACTTATTCTTCCTCCTATTTTAGGAATATGGAAATGTAAATGTTTTTATTTGTAAGGTAATAAAATTGTTTATTTATTTCAATATACAAACGTCACAATAGATTAAGTAAATTTGGTTTTAGATGTTATTTGAAACAACAAATGAGCATTCTTAGAAAAAGATCAACATACAACATTTTAACATTCTCACACACAATTCCAATTAGGAAAAGTCATTTAAAAAAGCATTTTTCTGTCCATAATTTCAATTGAGATGAACTAACACTTTCTAGTAAGACATATTTATCAGAAAATATCTGGCAATATGCTTGCTACTACTGTCACCACCTGCTAGAATAATATGTACATCTCTAACTAGAAAGTTTGCTGAAGACATACCTTTTTCTTTAAAGAAAAAAAATATGTTCCCTCTTAAATTTAATATTTTGATAGCTTTAATATTCTGTAAACTTTAAAAAGTTAATCTTTGAAATAATTAAAATTAGGAAGTGCAACTAGTCTTCAACATTGACTTTTACCAAAACAAAATTATATGCATTAATTTAATTTAAACATGTAATAATATGATTAGACAATCAAATATAATTACTTTTGTGATGGCACTAGGCTCTCCCAAGAGTGCCTTATTAGGCACTGGAAAATTCAAAGTATATTTTTATTTTCTGATCTGTCAGCTGATCTCTTAATCTCCAGATAACTCAGTCCCTTCCTGTGTCACTGGAGGAACTCTAACAGGGTTCCTAGGACAGAAATACCCAGGACACCCCTCCTCCATCACAGACATCTTAGATACTCCAGATACTCCTTGACATCTGACAGGACAAACCAGACAGTTCTCAAAAATAGCTGTCAGAAAGGAAGATTGCATTTGCACTGTCTCTGGCCACTGAAGATGTATTTGTAGAGGTGAAGCTGTCCTGCTGAGCCAGCTCAATGGTGGTTAGCCAAATGAGAGACACCACAGAGAAGACTACGCGAGCTGGGGCTGTGCTATTGCGTCTGTATGTTTGACTGGAGGGGAATCTTATGTTCCCTCACACATAACAAATCCAATCTCCAGCTGAGATGGCTGCAATTTCAATTCACTCTTGCTCTTGCAGACGCAAAACCTCCATCTAAGCATTCAGAAAGTGGACAATTATTCCAAACAGGCTTCTAAATCTCCTTCTGTGCTGTCACGAAACTTATGCATAAGAGAATCTCTCCATTCGCGGATTGTGTTTGTGTGTGAGGAGAAAAACACACTTCGGGCCAAAGTTTCTGAGCCATTTGCCTTTTCTTTGTCTAACTTCTCAATTTTCTTTTCCTATCTCCTGACATATCCTCACATAAGAACTACAGTTCATGGCAGGAAGTGTCAGCCAACAGTATTGGCAGGCAGAGTGCTCTGAGGTGATGTAGATCAACAACAACACAGCTTTGTCCCAGGGCAGATGTTAGGAATAAACTGGAAGGTCTGGAGACGTAACAGAAAAGAGAAAAGAACATTGTTCAGACTGGAAAAATTTATCATCTCAAATATGTTAGGCCCAGTGCCATGTTTTCTGCTGTCTGTCATTTATTGGCCCCAGCTCTGCCAAAATCTGACGAAAAATACTGATTTATGGAGTTGCATTTTTTCATTTTTTTTTATTTTCTTTCTGCTTTTAACAAGATTTTGCCTCTGGCTCAGGAACCTCTGTGGTATTTTTTAAAAATCCACTAGAAAAGATTTTTCATAGACTGCTAAAAAATGAGGTTGATTCAAGATTTCACATTTTGACTTCTTTCAACTGAATTTAAAAAGAAAGCTGCTTCTCTTATTAAGTAAGATGACTTCTCCACACTCAAATATTAACTAATTAATACAATTTTTTCAAGATTTTCTGTTATCATCTTGTTTTCATGTTCACAAACCTGTCTTATTCTTCAACAATTTTTCCTCTAACAAATTTAGTGATGGCAATCATCCGCAACCAGCCATTGTCAGAGCTTACTGATTACTGTAAGGTCACAAAAAATGGATTGATGGATCAATAAAAAGTTTTTCTAGACAAAATTATATATTTTCTACTTTTGTGCATTTTATGTTTAACTAAGAAATTATAGTCAAGGGAAAAAAGAAATCTAAAGGTATTATTCTAACAACGTATTATTTCAAGGAAGTTTTTCAAGCACCATGCAAATTTATCAATTTTTTTTTCTTTTGTTTTTCAGAGCTCCTTCATATATGTTTGTATATTATGGTTACTACATGGAGTGGTAAGACACCATGCATTTAAGCTGACTGGTCTCCTGATTAAAACACATGTGCAAAATAGACTTCAAGCTCTATATGCTTACTCACGGTTGGGAGACCATTTGAGGCAGAACACTGAGACCTTTTTTCAAAAAAAGGAGAAATGAATCCTTGCATATATATATATGAGAGGAATTCTAGTAAAATTGGCATTTGTCAAGTATTGGTTTTAAACCATTGGTTTTAAACCATCTAAGACTATCTCTATATGGGTTTTATATATATATATAAACCACTATATATAAAAAATTTCAATGTGAATTAAGGACATTAACGACTGAGCCAACCTTATGGACAGCAACAGCTACGTGTGCAAATATATGCCTTCATGAAGTACCAATAAGTCCTCTCTCCTCCAAAATCAACCAAGCCATGGTTTGCAGAAACAGCTCAAAATCAAGTTGCATTTTGTCTGTTCCAAACTTTAACCCTGCACTAGCAAGAAATTTACATTATTTTTTGCTTCTCTGGCAAAATTGCTTTGAGCCTTTTGCTTGCACCTCAAAAATCAAGAGCCCGTCTTTCAATTTTGAGGCTACTGTCGACTGAAGCTAAAACTCCTTTGAAACTTAATTTCATTTCCAGGCATACTTGAGAAAAACACACAGTCAGAAGCATTTCTTGGGCTTTGTATTAAGTCAATGGATACAACAAAATAGCGCCACCCACATACTTTCAGGGAAAGTAAAGCAGAGCTCCTTGGAGACTGTAGGACTTTTTGACCCTCTAAAACATTACATCTATTACTTTTTTTTTTCCCCCTGAAATTTCAGAGAACTTTTGCTAAAAGAACCCGCCCAAAAGCAAAAGAGCTCTCCTCCCCAAATGCCCAACAGTTTTTGTCAAGATAAATGGTGCCAAACTCTGACTTTTCTTTTTTGATATAGTTCTGAATTGTCTTTTTACTTCAGGCAAGTGTGGAAGGAGAGAAACTAACTGGGGGGGAGGGTGGGAGGAGAAAAATAGAGGAAAAATACTGTCCATCATGAAGTTTTTCTGCTTTTTAAGCAGTTCAGATTCAGTACAGGAAGTTCTTCTAAAAATGAAGACAATTCAAGTGGATGTTTATACAATCAAGGGGCCACAATCCTACCATGTGCTGTAGAAGTGTGCACTGTTTCAGGAAATGCTGATGTGGTGGCTTGGTAACACTAACAATCCACAAGCCCAATGCAATCTGTGAGAGTTAGAAATTTTGAAAATAGTGAATGTAGAATTCACCCCATTCAAGACTCCAAAATCTGCAGCAGAGGGGGAGGAGGAGAGGTGATATGGTGAAAGGTGACCACTCTTCAGCTGGCATTCATAAAACTTACTCTTTTTCTGACAACTCCAGCCTAACAAAAAAGCATATTTAAGAACCACAAAAAAATTTAATAGTTTCTCATTTATGTAAACAACTACAAAGATACAGTATCATAGAGAACTTTGCAACTTAACAGTAAAATAAAAGTAATAACAAAATATTAAGCCTAAGGAATTATATTGAAGCTAATAAATTCTGCCTATTCATAGGAAAAAAAAACACCAAAAGAAAATAAAATATAGTAATAAGTTCTGCTAGATTTAGAAAAGTGATGGTTCCCATCCTTGCTAGAGGAATTTCCTAAGGCTTCTTTCTTCAGACAGGCTGAAGCAAAAAGTATATTAATGCATCATGCATTAAACTCACAAAAATATCAATACATTATCATCTTTAGATGAATGAGTTTCCATTAAGTACTAATGATGGATTAAATGGTATATGTATTTATTCAAAGAAATGGATTTTAAAAGGAATCAGAAAATGCTACTGAATTATCACTACCTTCTGAAAATCTTCCCCACAACAAAACCAAAAATTGTTTAGGGGATTTCAGTGCTAAATGCTATGTGTATTCTTTTGCTAGTTCCATAGTCCCAATTTTAAGGTGCAGATGGTGAAATCGACTATAACAGTGGTTTACTACTCATGTTCTCTCTAGAGTTTTAAGTTCAAATTGCACCTATAAAAAGGGGTAATTAGTCCTTTCTGGTTTATTGCTGTTAGGGGAAAGGAAGCTGTTTCAGTTAACTACCAACTAGACACTGCTCCAGATTAAATATCCTAGATTCAGTACCTTATACTGGCTTTCAAATACCAAACTGAGAGTTCAAAGAAAGTAGGAAATGTCACCTTCCCAAACATTATAGACTATTAATTATGTCTTTGCAGTGAACTTTCTCAGTGCAATTAGTCTACAGACATGAAGATCATTCTTTATAAAAGACTATGGGCTAGAACAAGGTTAATTCCAATTTAAGTTGTGTTAATAACAAGAGTGACTGCCTTCAGACAGCTGAACAATTATCTGCTAAGCAAAATATGCGTAATGAAGCAGATAAAATTGACTAATTTTAAAATAAGCACAGGTATGCAACAATGTATATGTTTTTCTTTTCTAACATACACACTGTTGTTTTCCTATGCTACCCTTTAACTATCTCGTTCTCTGTGTAGAGGGGATTCATAAACAGTCAATCACATTCAGATATAAGTAAATGTAAGTAAATACGCAGCTGCATTTGACACAAATTTGACAGCAGCATCAGAATGTATGTCCTTTTCAGTCACTTAATAAAAAACTGCACAGAAGATTCCTGTCCCTTCGCTTTGACACCACACCCTACTCATCAATAAAGCTGAGTGCCAGTTGCCCTCTTGGTGGATGGTAGCTGAGGGTGAGCAGGAGACCCTAGGGTGGAATTTCATGTCACAGTTTCTCTGGTGGCAAATCTTGTTTAAAAGATTTCTGACCACTTTTTTTTTTCCAGACCTTGCCTTTTCCCAGTGAGTTTATCACACACTAGATAGCACTCTGTAAAATGAGTAAGTGACAAGTTCCTGTGCAGAAGGTGCCACGGAGGCAGCTGCACTGATTCAACTGAAGGGGTTACATATATTTCAGCAGGAAGGGGAAAGCTAGAAAGTGAAAAGCCTCTTAAACTAGTCTTGCTAGTGGTGAAAGCATACCATAGAACAGTATCTGCAAGCATAATCAACAACTAGATGGACCTGCCCATAATTTAGATTGTTTTAGAAATGTGGAATGGACCTTTCACCTTTGAGCATATTTTAAGAAAAATAAAAATGAAACTCACTTAAATACTCATAAACAAACAGAGAAAATGTTTCCCTTTGAAATAAACTGTAGCTAGTGCTACTTTTTATGTAGCGGAAAAAACTGGGCTGTGATTTCTTTCATTTTTATTTAAGAATAATCTAATTCACTTCTAATTAAGAGTGACTAGAGAGCTGCCTGTCAGAAAAGGACCTGGGGGTGCTGGTTGACAGCCAACTGAATATGAGCTGGCAGTGTGCCCAGGTGGCCAAAAAGGCCAATAGCATCCTGGCCTGTATCAGGAATAACGTGGCCAGCAGGACTAGGGAAGTGATCATCCCCCTGTACTCAGCACTGGTGAAGAAGCCCAACCTCGAGTACTGTGTCCAGTTTTGGGTCCCTCACTACAAAAAAGACATTGAGGTGCTGGATGGAGCGTGTCCAAAGAAGAGCAACAAAGCTGGTGAGGGGTCTGGAGAACAAGTCTTCTGAGGAGCGGCTGAGGGAGCCGGGGCTGTTTAGCTGGAGAAAAGGAGGCTGAGGGGAGACCTTATCGCTCTCTACAACCTACCTGAAAGGAGGCAGAAAGGAGAAAGAGGAGGTAGATGGGGTAGAGGAGAAAGAAAAGAGGAAATGGCCTCAAGTGGTACTGGGGAGCTTTAGATTGGATATTAGGAAAAATTTTTACACTGAAAGGCTTACCAAGGATTGGAAGAGGCTGCCCAGGGAAGTGATGTACTGACCATCCCTGGAGGTTCTCTATTCTACATGGTAACTCAGAATGCTCCTTATCTGATCATCGCTATTGCATTTGCATAGAAATGGCTTCCCTGACCAAAGACAGTCAGAGGCCATAGTTACCTCTCAGTTTAAATATTTTTTCCAGGTTCACTACTTCCTTTCTTTCAAGAAACTAGGCAGCTGATATACTGCTAGTTAATAATAATGATACTGATAATGATGATAATGATAAGAAAATAATATTTATATAGTCAGTAGAAACACACTTTTAAAATACTGTTTACATTGACCTATTCTAAATATTTGCCTTAGAGTGAACTACATTGACGAATGACTGCAGAAGGAGTCCATACAGGTAGCTCAAGGTGGATATTTGTTCTGGTGAATTCCATCCTAAATTTAATCTCATGAACCTATCTACTCTAGATTTGAATTATTTAGGATTTTATTTAAATACTCTATTTGTTCTTCTGCCTTCAGCCATTTAATTTTTATAGACAGCATGAAATTATGGGCATGTTTCTAATAAATCTGTGAATAATTACTGTGCAATGTAATTACGATTCTATGATTCTATGAATTATGATCAATTTGTATGACGCAAATGAATTGAGAAACGAGCTAAACTTTAAACTGAGTGAATGGCCCAGGACACAGAAATTATAAGAGTAGTATCTGTGGGCATGCAAAAAGAATATTATTTGCATGCCAGAATCAAAGGAATTTCCTTTTTTTTCCAAAGTGAAGAAAAAAAGAAAGAAAAAGGAAAATGCATAGCCATGCTTCACAAAAAATATTGCACTTATTTGGCCTCTTTCATTCTATTTCACGCATCTCAGTAAGTAGGACCCTTGTTGATTAGTTTTTCTATATATGGCATGAGTCTTGACTTCTAGGGAAGGCCAGGCAGAAGCAGGCCCTCAGTCACTACTTGCATATGGGACCTGTACTGCTGCCCGAGTTGGCTCAAATGTTCCCCCAGTTATTGTGGGTGGGGTTATTTTTCCTCCTGAGTGATAGTTCTACTGTAGATGATTACTTCTCTACAGTTTAGAAGCCTCACGGATACATTGTTCTCACATTTTAACTTTAAGCCTTAAAAAAAAAAATTGCCTCCCTACCACAGAAGTATAGAAAGAAAAATACTGGTAAGGATAGGATTTGTGAATCTTAGTAATGGATCTGTGATTTTCTACTTCCTAATTAAATAAGATGTTCCAAATCCTTAATTTTTATCCAATATTTTGTGCAGAAGAAGAATGCTGACGTGTATGGTGAAATTTATAAGGTATTCTTCCTTAGAGTCTTTTCTCATCAGAGTGAAGGGAAATTCAAAGGCATATCACAGTGGATTCCTTTCCTTGCCTAACTGTTTCAAACTGCTAAGCAGCAGTTTTCCTGTCTCTCAGCTAATTATCTACTAGTGGAATGTTTGATTTTCATCATGACTGACCTCCTTATTCTCCAGTGCTGAGGTGAGTTACAGACAACTCTCAATTTACCTGCAGAAGAAATAAGGAAATGCAACCAAAAGAAATTATGCAAACAAATCCCTGCATTAAAGAAGTATGAAAGCTGAACAGCCAAACGCTCTATAACAGGGAAAAGTCAGATTGTTTTATTCTTCTCAATCTTAATTGAGCTCCCTCATGCGTAGACAATATGATGTTTTGGTTAACTACAGCATCCCTGCACTGCCCGCCCTTTGCTTCATATAGTGAAGATCAACCACTTTGGGCCTGAAGCTGGAATTTTCCACCCCCCCGTCATTCTGTCTGAAGCCCCAGGACGCATGTGTAGTGCCCTGCTCAGATCTTGTTTTGATCACTTCCCTTGTGGCAACGGATAAGCACCTGCCTGTATAACGAGTGGCTTCTTCCCGTACACCCAGAGAGGCCACATCATGCTTCTGGGCACCCAGGTCTGTACTTTTGCCACCATGGCTCACAGGGGCAGCTCCTTGCAGAAGGTACGTTTGGTATTTCTTGTAGGAATTGGGGCCCTGATGGTGCAAATGATGAACTCCCCCTCCTGATTGCCCTGTCTGTACAACGTGACAACAGGTAAGCCCTCCATTTGGGGAGCTCATCTCTGTGGTCAGACTGTGTGCAGAGCACTTCATCAGCCACCTAAAAAGAATTTAACCATTTTCCCCCCTGAAGTGTTTCTACTGCAGCTGAGCAAGCCAAATAGCTTTGTGTGGTCTGATTTCTATCTTCTGTGCTCACAGTTGTCTTGTTTCCTCTACCATTGCTCCAGTGCTTAACGATATTCTGTTTGATATCAGTTTTGAATCCCTTTGATATAAATGGACCCTCATTATCACTCACTAAATACTTCTAGAAGTTTCTGTGTTGTAAATACGTGCTTAGGGCAGCTGTGATTGCTGTATCCCTGGCAGTTGGCAGTGCGTCTGCAGTTTGTTGTGGTGTTTACAGCACAACATGAATTCTGTCCTGGCCTTGTTAAAATTTATTTTTCTGCTGCATGTCTCCAAGCAGTTATTTAGTTTTCCTTGTTTCCTGTCAGTTTCTAGGAAAGTTTCATTCTCTGTGCCATAATGAAAACGTTTTGTCCCTGTAAAGACAGATTTACTTGTTATTCACAACATTAAGAGGTGGTATTTCTGTCATTTTCAAAAAGCTTGCTAATAAATCTGGTGTAACAGTGCTCCTGTAAATGCTAACTCCAACTGATAGATTCTGCTGCTTTTTGAAGTTAGCTTGCCCTCTCACGTTTCCCTTCTTTGCCAGATGACACTTGCCCCGAGTCTCGGATGTTAACTTAGTACTCATGTCACGGCTGATGCTCTAGAAGTATGCTATCTGCAGTTAGGATTTGAGATTTAAACTGTAGTCTTAATAACATTTTATATTTTGCAAATGTGCACATCTTAGTAAAATTATCCTAAATCACAAAAATGCTGGGTTTTATTTTTAACCTTGCACAAAAGATTGTGCTAAAACTCAGTAAAATTGGATGCAAATTACACAAGTAAAATGCATCGCACTATAGTCATCTTTATATTTACAAAACACATACTCTACATATACTTATCAAAAACCAACTGAATACGTAACATATTTTTCTCCATAAAAAGCCAAAGCTTTCTGTTAAATCCGTTGCCGAAACACCCCTGTGTATCACTTTTACGTTGCTGCTGCTGCATCAGTGACAGATATTCAGAAAGCAGATGGCTAACCTTCTGAATGACATTATTCATGTGTCCATAATAACATTCTAAAGACCATAATGCTGCACCTGTTCTAAATTCTTCCTTTTTAAGGACAGAGTGCTGTCAGCTTTCAGATGTGCAGCTCTAGATGCACGACTAACTGTGATTTTAATGGAACAAAAGTGTTTGATCATGCGTAAGACTTTTTCTTTTTTTTTAATGAAATTTTCAGGTCTGGAAATAGTCGTTTATTACAGTTAGAGAGTAAATTTTCTATTTCTTCTTCTCCCAGTCACTTCTGTGTTTGTGGAACAGCTTCTGACCAGCCTAAAGATTAGAGTTACTTTCCTTAGAGCAGGTCCCTTGAGCCATTCTGTCACGGTTCTGCAATCTCATCATGCAAAAAAGATGCTTAATTGTTACCCTGCAGTAATCTCGTTAATCATATAGGATGCTTTCAGACCAGGATACCAGTGAGTCCGACTCACTGTAAAGGGTCACAGTGAGCCACCTTGATTCCTTAGGGAAGAGTTAGGAATATGTAATTGCTGTACTGCATCAAAGTCAGGGTTCACCGAACCCTGTATCCTGTGTATGATGTTGAGCGTAGCTCAAGTGCTTCAGAAGTCTGTGTATGATCCCCATGGGAAATATGGATTAACCTTCCATCTTAAATCTTGAAGTGAAACGATAGCCTGAATACCCATATAAATTGCCAGTTTCTTTTAGAACCTTGTAAAAGTCTTGGCTTCAAAAATTAAGCCTGCGACATGAGGACTAGTGTGTTTTACCCCTTCAGGTGATGGGTCACTTACAGCCCAAACCAGAGGTCAAACTACAGCTGTAGCTCTCCCTGGCAGGGAAAGGAGGATGAATGGGACCCAGTGGGAGTGATCTGCTCCCAGCTGTCTGTACAAACTGCAGCCACGGGACACCCAGCAGAGTTATCCTCTCTACAGCACAAAGTCCATGACACTCTCAGATACAGGGTTATTCAAACATTTTGCTTTAAGAAAAGTCCTGGCCACTTTTAAAATTTTTGTTAAATGCCATTTTACTCTGCAAAGTATACTTTCACTTGAAAGTATTTTATTTACCATTTTTCCCAGCTGAGCAACTCCTGTCACTGTAGCCTTGTGGACCTAAACCACACGCAGAAATGTGGAAGGTTCACCGCCTGCAATCTGCTTGTGGTATCCCTGGGAATGTTTTTGCTCTCATTCTTTGCCTGTGTAGATTCAGTGATTCAGTTCTCTCTTGAGACCACCTTGTGACAGTGGCAAAATAGTGGGTCCAAAGTTGAATTTACCTAAGTTGTCAGATGGGGGATGAAAGTTTGGATAGACTTACTTGGATGGCCTTAAAGTCACTGGGGAATTATAATTTGCTTGCATAGCTAAAAGAAAGATTAACCAAGGAGGATTGCAGGGAAAATAGATAAAACCAGATGTTCATTACCTACTCCTGTATTTACTATAAAATTATCTATTTTTTATAGGTTGTTTAAACTTTCATGTGAACTTCTATAGGTAAGATACAGTTGTGTATCTTATAAACATAAATAACATAACTGTGTATAGAAAATATAACTTAAAGAATGTACTATCTTGTACGGATAAAAGTAAATAGGGCAGAATGCATCCTTGAGTCTTCATAAACTGTCTCGTGAGATGTTTTCGAATGACTTTATGTGCTGTTAATAATTACTGTGGTAAGTACTAGACTGAAAAATCAATCTCCTAACTAGACCTTGTTTAGTAAATTCAGACCAAATCAGAACCATCTGTTAGCTAAAATTCATACAATTATGAGCTAAAACACACACGCTGTAGGTATGAGGACTGAATCTGCATAATATACATATGGGTTTCAGTGTAATCAATCCGACAAGACTGAATTCATATCCTATTTCTGTATGAAGAAGGGAGATATTTTAATTGTTTTTTTAAAAACTTTCTGCTCCCTTGGATGTTTGTATGTGCACTGGAAAATAAGTACCACATCAGAGTCAGCATGAATTATCATATCTTGCCCCTCGAGACAAAGATGAATGGAACAAAGGCTGCGAATTATTTCCACTGCCACAGCATCATTTGGAGGTTCAACTGCAGTCTGTGCCTTGAGAAAACTTACCACTTTTTGCTAGTGAGAGCTAGGTAGCAAAGAGGTAGGAAGGATTTTGATGTAGTATTGACGTAGTATTGTTTTTGAATAAAGCTGAGAAGCCTAAAGCAAGTCAGATGATGACAACTGCATCATTATTTGAAAGAAATATTGCTTTTAAATTAAATATATATGTAAACCACATTGTTCAACTGTCTTGCATATTCAAAAAAACAATTAAGGAACGCTTAATTTTTTTATGTAAAGGTAAATGTAAAACTGTCATTAGACAATAATACAGAGATAAATAATAATAAGTTTATGTGAAAAGGTGATGTGTAACCTGAAGTAGAATCTCCCAGTTATTCTTCTGTGGGTGACAATGTGACATCATCTGACATCCAAAGTCATTCAGGTGTATTTATGAGACTATGCATAACATTAGAGTGAAAAATTCAGTTTTGCAAGCTGTGAAGAAGTAGCATCACACGGTATGCTACCCTTTTCATAATTTTTTCTTAACAAATTTTCTCTATTGTTTACGTGTATAATAATAGGTGCTCTTACTATCATGAGACCTTCACATATGTGTTGGATTTTTTCGTTTGCTTTATCTTTTTCTTTTTTTAAGTGAAAACACAATGGTAGGCTCAAAAATACATTTATGATCAAGGAATATGAACAAATAAGTAATCTAGATTCACAAAATGTTGGTCACTATGAAAAATGTGTGGTGTGCGTGCTCCTGTTTTGTAGAGGCTTTATCTTCAAATGTTAAACAGTATGACTAGAAGTTCACTGCTCAGTTTAAACCAAATTATATTTTTGTTTTTACTTTGTGTATACATCTATTCTATTTTTCTTTTATTCTCCAGACAACGGCTTTTCCTTGCATGCTTTCAGTGATACTGAGAATGCACCTTTAAACACAAGTATATTTTGCTCAAAAATATTGTTCTCTTATTAATCATTTTAGTAACAAATACTGATAGTGTTTAGACTACTGTAGTAGAAATACATATTAATGGAAATCATGAACACTCTCAAGGGAAATGAGTGAAATCTCACTTCTTTCATCATCAAAATTTTCTATTTCCCACAACACTAGTTCATCAATTTATGAACATTTCTAATTTTCCAAGTCAGCAAAATGAATACAATTAGGTGTCTAACTGCTTGGTGGAATGCGTTTGCCAATGGAATACGATATTTGGAGTTCCTCTCTGGCAAGTATTGCATTGCGAGGTTAGCTTAGTTCAGTGATAGGAAACTCATTTGCACACAAAGAGAGCACAGAGGACCAATGGCAGGAGGAGTAACTTGACTAATAACCTGCCTCAGCTGCTCCCTGGCCCATCACATGAACGACACCAGCTCATCGCCACAAACCCAGAAAAGCACAGAGGCACAATGGCAGGTGGGAACCCAAATTACAGATTCTGGAGAAACAAACACTTTGTCTGGGCCCCTCCCAGGGCTGTCCCAGCAGAAACCCACCAACCCCATGGCATGCAGGGGAAGGGCATTTTGGGATTGTACATGATTTAGGGGATGTTTCAGGGAGAACCCAAAATTTGAGGAGGTTTTTCCTGTACGGGAAAACAGAGGGGTAAGAGGATAAAAAGGATGGTCATGTATAAATAGTTTGCTGCTTAGTATCCTTGTCTGGCCATGTCCAGCACCTGATCACCACAGTCTGTCCTGTTTCCTTATAAAACTCCACCTTGAGCTATTTTCCAGTGAGGAGATCTCTGCTCCATGGTGTCTGTGTGTATGGGTGTCAGCGGTGTCAGTAACTCCAGTGAGCATGGGTGTGCAATTGAGCGTGTGGTGACTGGCAAAGATCAAGCCAGATGAGGTGGCAAGCGGGTGTAGTGGTCTGGAAGCCAAGGGGATATATGGATCTCCAAGCCACAGCTCTGAGTTGTGAGAGAGCCCCTGTATCTATCTGTAGTCAGGTTTCGGGACTAGGGGAGTCCTGGCGTTTGTGTATGTATGAGAGAGAGAGGAGCGGGTGGGAGTGTCTGCACCAGCAACCGCAATGGGGCTGTGGCTGCAGGGGTTTGCATGTCCAGGTGCCACCAACTGGAGAGACGGTGGTATAGGGACCAGTGATAGGGCAGACTGAGTGTCTGAGCCCCGCTGCTGGAGACATCCCCCTTCCACATATGTATTTACTTTTACTGGTAGAAATCCATCCTGACCAGTCAGAGAGGGGAGCATGAGGAGACAACTGGTGCTGTCACTGTTCCTGTGAGTGCTCTGGGTATCTTATTTGTGTGGCCATCTGTGGGTATATACATATATGTATATTGTATATAGCATAAACTCCCTGTCAGGAATATGTGCTCAGCCTTGCTATCAGAGAGACCAGGGACGGAGCTGGACTAGGAGGAACCTGGGCCCTAGAGACCACCATAGGAAGTCCAGGAAAAGAGGGAGGAGGAACCTTGTAGGTTCCCAAGCTTGTCTGATAGGGTGATCTCAACAGTCACAATGAAAGAGATGGTAAGAATGAACAAGAAAGCCAGACAGGCCACTAGCTACAGACATCATCTCCAGACTGTAATGGCTCTTACAGCCTCACAACCATATGAGATGCAAGAGAGGATGTGACAAAGTCACAGTGCCTATAAACAAAAATTTTCATTGGTGATCTTTAAAGATTCCAAAGGCTGCTCTAAATTGTGTCATAGATCAAAACTGGATGCCCACTGGTATCCCTAAGGATTAACTAATAAAGGAAATGTTTCTTTGGATATTAGAAGTAGGTCAGGTTAAAGCAGCAATACAGTCAATCATTACGTCTAGTCCAGATTAATCCCAACTAATTTAAAGCATTAAGTTAGAAGCTAGTTGTTCTGGCTTCACTCTCTAATCTTTGGAGAAAAAAACCCAAACATCTCCAGAGAGCAATTCTGCTGATAAGAAAAAAGTTGAGGGGTTTTTTTTTTTTGTTACTTTGAGGGTGGAATGATGCAATTTCTCGGCCTAGTCTCTTTAAATGGTTAAAACACTAAATTACTTTCAAAATAAATGGGAGGGGGGGAATGCACTTGCAAATTCAGCATAGTCCAAAAACAATGGAAGTGCAAACTTCTTACTTTTTTCCTGGTTGTGTCAACAGTAGGAGTGTATTTTTACATTTCCATGGACAGTTGGATGTGCATCTCAGTCACCAAGACACGGAGTTGTTAAGTCATACCTTACATTTCAAGGGTAGATTTTGAATAAGACAGCCTCTGTCTGTCTCTAAAATCTGGTCTGTTCAGGTGATAGTATGAGGCGCTCCTCTTAAAGGTTAGGGCATGACTTAGGAATCCCTGCCAGCATTCCTCTTAATAAAAGAAATTCTAAAATGCATGGCTGAGAATAAGCCATGGCTGAGTGCACAACTGCTGATACATTTACTTACACAGTTAGTGCGCTATTGGTGTTTAATTTACAGCTTTATGAAGCGCCTCCTAATGCTTTAAAGATAAAAGGTGAGGTATCAAGGTAAAATATTCCATATTCAATTCAAGCAAACAGCCATGTCTAAAGTAGAAAGGTCAGGGAAAATGAATTTCAAAAGCATAGCATGAATTTTCCAGGGCTTTTGATATCCCTTTAGGACTTCAGAAAATTTTTACCCTGTACAGAGATCTCATATAATGCCTTGTTTGTTGAATTTTCTCTGTAGATATCTCTGCAATTCATCGCCATGGTTCCATACATCTCAAGGGTTGCTGAAAAAGAGCTTAAGATAACTCCCTTGATTTTTGTGGTTCCAAACCACAACAAAGTCAGTTCCCTTTGTAAAAAACCCAAACCAAAGTAAAAAAAAAAACCAAACAAATAACAAAACCCAAACCACTTTGCTGCTTCTCAACTGCTGCCCATAAAAGGGCAGAATCTTTAAGATTCTCTAAAGATTTAAAAGGAATAGATCAATATCTATCAATATCGAAAGAACACAATGAATGGAGATGACAAAATAGAATAGGGAAAATGTCATTCTAGAGAGTTAGCTGTTTTGTTTTTTTCAGAAAGTCAGTTAATAAAGAATGAACAACCCCCTGGTACTACATTAATCTGATTGAGTAGGAAGTAAGGCAGAAGGAAAAATATGCTAATACAACCATCAGCTTGCTATAGGTAATTACTGTAAGACTTTGTACACGACTGCTGTTTTCAAACAACACACATATAGAACCATTTAGGTTGGAAGGGATCTCCATTAGGCATCCATTCAATCCTTCTGTTCAAGGCAGGACCACCTTTGAATTCAGACCAGGTTGCTCAGCGTCTTGTCAAGCTGAATCTTGAAAGTCTCCACTGAGGGAGACTGCACCTCTCTGGTGTAGCCTGCTCCAGTGTTTGTCCTCATGGGGAAAAGTTTCCTCCTTATATCCACTCTGAATCTTCCTTGTTTCAGTTTATGCCCTTCATCCTCCCATCACACACTGCTGTGAGGAGCTTGGCTCCATCTTCTCCATGACCATGATATGGGCAGGGAGCTGTTATGTTACGCTTGCGCACAGACGCACACACACACACACACACACATATATCCAAGGCAAGCAAGTTCTGGTTCCTCAGTCTCTCTTCACAGAGCAAGTGTTCCAGCCCTGGCCAGCTTGGTTGCCCTCCCCTGGCCTTGCTCCTGTTTGTTGTTGTCTCTCTTGTACTGAGGGGGTGGGGCAAAACTGGACTCAGTAATACTGATATGGTTTAACAAGAACTGAGTAAGGGAAATAATCACTTCCCTTAATCTAGCAGCCATGCTCCTGTTGGTACAGTCCAGGATGCTGTCAGAGTACACCACTGTTCTCTGCTCAGCTAAACATCCACCGTGACCTCCATATTTCATCTGGAGCTGCCCAGTCAGTCACATTCCCAATTTATCCTACTTGGAAGGGTTAGTCCACCCAAGGTGCAGGAATTGCCTTTGCCCTACATAGAACACACCAAGCAGGAAATATCCTAAGCGTACTTCTTTGATATCTTTCAAAGTTGAAGAAGGATAGCTTTAAACAATAAATGGAAGAGTTGAGAAGAAGTTGCTAAACTAGTATACTTTGCACTTGCCCAGCGTTCTTGGGCAGTAGACCACAACATATCATGAGGTCCTATCCCCAAATTCCAAATCTGGAGCAAAATTAAAAGCTTTTTTTTTTTTTTTCCTTGCTTCATCAGTTCCAGACTTCTGTAATTCAGATATTATGTAGCCATGAAAGGAAAAAATATTCTTCCGATACGTGCATTCGTCACTACAGATTGCAAGTGACTTTTGGCCCACAACAACAACAAAAAATCTTATGAAAAAATGTTTTCCAAAACTGAGTACAATTAAGTGACATAATGTAAATAATAACAGCTTGGTGAGGTACTGCATGTGTGTAAAAACAAGTGTCTAACAAGTTATATCATTAATAACAATGTAAAACTCAAACTACATGGATTAAAAACATGCCTCTGCTTTCATTACAAGCCTTTTCAAAAAGATTTAAATGGGTACGCTCATCTAGAGACTTAAGGGTAAAACACAAAAGCCAAAGAGTTTACTTAGTTTACATAGTTCACATAATTCAGGCAAAGAATCACCTGGCTTTTTGTTGCAACTGACTTCCTCAGTCTTATATTTTAAAAGAAAATGCAAATTCCAGATTTTCATACGAAAAGGAAAGACAGTACTACGTGCAACACAAAGATTCCCGACTACAGTGTCAAGATGCACTGATATTAAAGCATTTGTTTTAGCTGGGCTTAGCTGACATATCTCATTCAAGGCCTGCTGTTAAGACATCTGGTACTTATTATTCTGTTGCTAGACAGTCACTTGGGAGTAAAAGATGAAGAAAACCAGAAGAACCATATTAGTCATTCAATTACAGATTGAACATACTTTACAATAGTAGTACTGCAATAATTTATGCTTTAGAACCAAGATAATTTGATTTGAATACATTTTTTCTGAGGAGAAACCCAAACCAAACACCAGCAATAGTAACAGTACCTAAAATTAACTTGGTACATTATAACTTCTAGTAATTGCCATTTTGCCAGCGCTACACAAATGACAGGCCATCAAGTTTAATCAAGTTGTCCCTAGATTTATACTGTGCTGAGATCTGAATCAGGTCTATCAAAACCATATAAGTCTGCTTTGGCCAGGTGCTAAACAGTATATAGACAATGTTCAGTGCAGAAACGTTCAGTAAAAATATTTATGTAGCAACTCAAGCTTCTGGTAGTAGCCTGCTAAATGAAAAAAAAAAGTTTGGTTTTTTTTATTCACTGAAATTTTATTTTAAGTTGTGCTGTGTTTCTAATTCACATCAATTTTTTTTGAGAAAGTAAAGAAAATAACAGTCGGGACCCTAGAAAATGTAACTATTTTGCACAAAATAGCTCAGAGTGGCTTGCTTGTTTCTGTGAAGAAGACAGACTGATAAAACAAGTTCACGATTAGTACAGAGAGAGCAAAAAATCTTCAGTCGTGATTGATTTGTCTCATCAACTTTCAGTTGTAGGAGATATTCTGAAAATGGTTTGAATTCTGTAAGCCAGAGACATTCTTGGGGCAAACTATTTTCCAACATGAGTGAGGTTTGAATCAACTGAAATTGATAAGAGTGATATACAGAAATAAAAGCTAAATAGATGACTTCAGTTTAACTAGAGCTCAGTGGAACATCCTGAAACATGTGATGATGAAAATCAAAAGGTAAAGTTGCCGTGGGGCTCTATGCAGTTCTTTTTAAATACTCAATGTATATAGTGAAAGGATTTAAGCTTTCCTGGATCCAGTCCCTGTGAATTATGTATTCTGCCCAGTCTTTGACATGACTGATTGTTACGTGGATGTGATTAGCATTCACTACATTTGAGTTAATATGCTAATCAACCCATATAAATGCTAGGTATATTTACTTCAGCTTCCTGCCATGCCTTTTCATCAGCTTGAATCATGAAAAGAGTAGTCTTGTGTACAGCTAGTGGAAGTTTATGCAAATTGTTTCTAAAAAATTCTTAATCAATGGTAGTCTTAGCCCAGAAAGGTAATTTAAAATCATGCTAGGTACCACATGTGGATTTTTTTAATAGGTATTGCATGCAATCGATAATTTTGATCAGTCATCAAAATGTATCACGCACCTGACTAAATTGTTAAAATCAGAAAGTAATCTCAGCTTCACTGTTGTAAATCTAGAGCACAACATGTAAACTTCTGTTAATCTCAGGCAATTCCATCATGTCAGTAGGATTGTTCCAGATTTATATAACTATGTGAAATATCACAATCTGTCCTAGATTTTATTATTGCTATGACAGAGTGATGCACTTGCTGGAAAACCAAAACCAACCTATTTTAATGTCTGTAAAAAAAAAAAAAATATGCATTACAATATACTGTAGTCAGTAGTAGTTTAAAATAATAATAAATCCTTGTAATGTACACACCATGGCAAATCAACTTTGTATACCCCATCAAATTCCACTGTTTCTTAAACTGACGCTTTAAAAGGGAACTTTTTCTGAAGGAAAAAGACAGTTCGGCATGCACCCCATAATTACAAAACTTACACAATACACAAGACTGTTTCCAATTTAAATTAACTTACATAAATCAATGGTAATTCTACTGAAATCGAAGATGTTACATTAGTTTTACAGAAGTCTGAAGAAACAATCATGCTTACACTGTCTAGAGAATATGGAATAATTTACAAAGGTTTCATCTGTGTGTGAACAGAGCCGTTTTGGAGAAGGAAAAAAAAATTATTTGACAGATTATATATGCTATTTTATCCAAATCTGTAGTCGCTGATGCAAAAGATTCATCACTTTCAAATTTATTTGTATTTTAAAAAGTCTAATAAAAGATACTCTCACATTACAGGTCATCTCCATTGAGTAAATAAATGGGTTTGGACAGAATTCCTTTAACATTGCTGGTTGCAAAGAGCAATGTCATAGCCATTGTAATGCCTTGTGGGAAAAAACCCTTTCCTTAATTAACTTTTGCACATGACTACAAAAAAGACATGTACTGTAGATTCCAGTATAAATTCCAGATACGTTACTTCGGACTTTGAAGACTTACTTTTTGTCAGACAAATGAGACTTCTTTTGGATACAAGACAGCAAGTAGACAAGAATAAAAGCTTGTCAAGGAACTGCAGTCTCGTGAATATTTCCAATTCTTTGTTGATTCAACGAATGCAAAAAAGAGGCAGGAGTCTCTATCAGAACACACATAAGCAGCTCGTCAAGGAGCTGCTTAGAAAAGGATTGCTGGCAAACTGAAACACTATTCAAGAAAATGCGTGCAAAAAAATGATGTGACTGACTGATACAAACTCAGCCAACGTGAGAACCAGCAGCCCCACAATATGCATAAAACAGCTCAGCCATAAGCTCATTATTTGGAAAATTTAAAAGTTTCAGGTTCAGTCACCTGTCCTGGCAGAAAGCTTTGCAGCTGGGCATGACGGGGGTCAGTCGGTCATTCCTGAATTGTTTTGATTGTACTCCAGCCCCCCTCTCTCCTTCCCAGTAGCAGCTTAGCTCTGGAGCACGACGGGGGTTCCCCAGCCTGGCACCACGCTGCCAGTTCTGCAGTGGCTGGGAACACACCAAGGAGAAAGCTGTCTCTTGATGAGTACGGTCCTGATTGCCAGCTGCCGGGCAGGGCAGCACCTCAGCAGCAGGAGGTGGTTCCTGGGACAGGATGGGAGTTTCCTATAGCAAAAAGGCCCCAGGTTTTAGGACGTCTTGAAAGGGCGGCTGTGAGGGGATGGGCAGGCAGGGAGAGGCCTTCCTGGGGCTGCTGCCAGCCCAGGCCTCTGCCCTGGCCCCACCGCAGCCCTGCCCCTGCCCAGCCCTGGGCCCTGCTGAGCTGGGCATCACCCAGGCCCTGTCCCCATCCCATCCATCACCGCCCTGGTGGTTCTGGGCCTTGTTCCCACAGCCCCCAGTAGATATCAGGGGAATTTTTGAGTAGGATCCTCCCTACTTTACAGCCTTCACCCTGCGAGACAGACCCCACGCCCTCACCCCTGTCTGCCAGGGAACTGATGAATCTGGGTTAGAAATTTTGAAGGGAGAGAATTCATTTAGCCTGAGCCCCATCACCCGAGATTAGATGTACACTGCTAGGGCGCTGTGATGGCAGCAGAGATTTGTTGAGCCTACAGCATTAAAGATTCCCCGGCTTCAAACTGGGCACAAGGCATTTCTGCAAAGTATTTGAATCCTTTCATTTCTTTACACTTGTTTTCTCAGCAGAAGTTGCTGGTCCCCGAGGTAAATAGAAAGGTCTTATTCTCTGTACTCCACGGTGTCAAAAGAATACATCTACACAGGATGAGATGTAATTTGTAAGCAGGTCATGTTTCCTACACGGTCCTGGTACCTGCTGATAGCTTATCTAAGATGACTGAATAAAAGTGATGTGAGATGATAGCAAGGAGAAGGGAAAATAAGTAAAGAAATCTGCAAACCAAGGCAAACTGCGACTGCTGTTGCTAAGAATATAGAGCTTCAGACTCCACCAGTGAATACTTCTAAAAAGGGTAAGCTTGAATCATCTTGAACACGTAACAAATAATACCTGGACATAATTTCTGAAGATAAATTGCTTTCCAGACTTGAGTGAAATATCCCTTTACAGAAAGGTATTAGGTGACCCAGCATCCAACAGTCTCTCTTTGCATTTCTGTATTATTATTCAGCCTTTGGAAAAGGACATACGTGGATAAATAAATTTATCTGATGGGCAGGGACTTGGAATGACACCCAACTGCTTCCAGCAGACTATTAAGCCTGTCAAGTGACCAAGCTTCAGCAGCACAAGGAATCATTAATACCCGTTTGGTAATATATCTTGGCAAATGAATCTTGCTGTGACTCTGAAGAGATTAAATACTTGGCTGGCTTTAGCAATCCTGAAATTATTCTAATTAGATCCCCAGGTATATGATTTCCAATGGTATTTTCTTTTAGGGAAGTTGTATCAGTGACTCCAAATTTAAACTAGGCTACAATACCAAGAGGGAAAAGTTGGATTCTGAGGACAAAACAAAGCAAGTCACGTAGATGTAAAAAAAGAAAAGAGTGGAAAGAAACATAAACCTGTGATTCGATAAAAAGAATATTCCTAGGCTACAACTGAGTTGTATCTTTGGATTTAAATGTGCTGTATCAGCCCTTTCTAACAATATAAGACAGTATCAATGTTGACTCTATCAGCATTTTACAGAAATCCACCAACAGCTAAAGTCTTTAAAGCATAATACTCTAAATGTGTACAGTGTTAGTTTCTGAGCCGGTGTTACAGTATCAGTCAACTCAAAGATGCTGATGACGCACGCACAATACAACAACGATGGCACATCAGTGCCAGACAAGCTAGAGAGTCTTAGGCTGAAATGGATTCTCATGATCATAGGCTTAGTCTCCTGCATAGTGCTGAACCTGAAGTTTCAGTCAGTAACTTTATCAGTAGAGGAAATCACCCATGAATTACGTACAAGTGAACATTTTCAGAAAATTTACTTGTGAGTTTTGAGGAAGAACATACGCACATGTACATAAACATATATCATTAGTTGCTGTTACCGCACAGTTGAATAAAAAAGAAAATATATGCAAGCTATCTTAGCTTTAATTTGTAATACAAAAGAAAATGTTAGAAAGTTATTTTTTTTGTCCATGCAATTTTGCTGCACTGAGAATGCCTTAGTTCTGGCTAGTTTGCTATTAGTTCATGTGGGAGAAATAAGATTTCAAGAATTCACTCTAATATCAGCTCTGTGCTATTGGGAATATACTGCAGAAGTAGACTAGAATTACATCTGAATAAAATAATGAGATATTCCAGCAAACAGACTCATTTTATCACCCTGTACATAAAACTTTCCTGCTGCCAGGACTCTAACTTACGTTGCAGACTCTTTTATAGACTATTTAACATGAGTAATCCCTGGCCAATTGGAATTCATCCGATAAGGTACACAGTGCAACAGACCATGACACAGGCAGAAAGGCTACTGTGTGCTGAATGTGAACTTTGAGTTGCATATAATCATATATTCAAAATATCTACTTACAAGATATAATTCAGAACCAGATGTGTCTGAGCACCTCTGCCTGCAGCCTAACCAGACCCTGCATCTGCACATAAATAAATTAGATTTCAGTGAACAGCTAAAATTACTAAGTTTGCATGGTTTTGTTTTATTTGCATCGGGTTGTTTTTCTCAGTTTATGATGCTGAAGCTATGGAAGATTTATGAAATTTAAAGACTGAGAGTTTTGTCCTTGTTTGTCAGTATATTTATATTGTGAAAAAAATTAGACCTGCATAACATGAACGCTTTGCACTATCAGTCATACTGGGTTTCTTATACAGCCTTTCTGCAACACAGGACTAGCCAAAGTCCCTTATCCCTGAACTTCGTATAAAACCAAACAAACCTTTGAATATCTGAAAAAAGTCACAAAAAGAAGGCTCCACACTCCCAGAGGAGGAAGGAGTTCCCAAGTGGGATCTCTAGGCCAGCAGACAACAAAGGCTCCAGCATGCAGGCACAGCAAGGTGGGGCTGAGACTGGCCTCAAGACAACCCAGCAAAGTCATCTTCAGTAGTACAGGTGTAACTCTTTGGCCAATAACTGTTAATTGAGATTGCCCAGAAAACCTTCCATTGCAGTCCTATTGCTAGTGATATGCAGGAACATATTTAGTTTAGTTTAAGATTGCATTTGAATATCCTTGGAGCCACCATTTGGTGGCTGCAGAATCAAACATTACACTTAGTTAATTAGTTTTTCAGCAGCTCAAATATGAGAAACTGCTGGTTTTAATGTTACTTGTATTGCTATTGACTTTTGCTCTGATCATTATTCTGGTAAGATTGTAATAGAAACTGAGGCCTTAATTATAACTATGGATTGTCAGAAAAATAAAAAAAGATGAGGCTATACATCATTAACACGATTAACAGCAACTAATATGCACACATATACAACCAGCTGTTGGTGACCCTCTCTAGAAGAATGGCTTCCAAAGCAATAAATAAAAAATAGATCCATTTAATGCGACTTGTTACGAGATTTTATCAGCAGGATGCATACTTGTTACTCTAAGATGTGGTTTATTGAACAATTCCATTTGCAATGTTTATTAGTATTCTGAGGCTGAGTTTCAACCCTATAAATCGGAGAAAAATCACAGCTAGAGGATTTCAGTTTTCATCTTTGGAATTTTGTTTAAAGAGGTTTTAGAACAGGCTTTTCCAGAGCTGATTCTGATCAACAGCTGGCCCAAAGGCGAGAGTTCTTCAGGTATGCGTATTTATTTCCTGCTAAAGATCAAGCTTACTTATATCATATTGAGAAACCTAACAGAGAAGCGATCTGTTAGGAAAATCCTGTCTATAATCTTTTGAAGAACTGCTGTGTCTGTACAGTTTGGATTAGGAAACTGAAACTTGGGTTTTCCATTGGGATTGCAGAAACTGAAGCAGCAGGAGTTTCACATAGTGAAAACCGACAATATTTTTTATCAAAAGCAAGTGTTTATGCATTCATTGATTAAAGTATTAGCTTCATGTCGATCTTTGTTCATCTAAACTGCCACTATCTCCCACACGAATGACCTCATGCAGCTACATTGCAGCCGGTGCTGATTTACCTGAGTTCAGCTATCTCTGAGGGATGTCCACCGACATCTGCTTACGAGACTGATAAGCCCATATCAGGGAAGACTGTAGATGAGATAAACTGTTTGAGTTCCAGTGTAACCTTATTTTATGTGACCCTGGGATATGCCATAGTCATATAATTCTCATAATGTACCACACAGGTTCAAATGGCTGGAAAAGACACAGGAATCATGAGGTACTCCATCCAGCAATCATGGAAATAGAAATGCGATACATTTTCTGTTCCTCTTTAGACAGCAGAAGCAGCTCTGGAGGAAGTGAAATATTGAAACAAGCCATGATACACACTTTCATTCAGTTTACTCAGATTTTTGGTTTGTTTTGGTTTTTTTGGGTTTTGTTTGTTTGGTTGGGTTTTTTTACTTTTTTTTTTTTTTTATTTCAGAATGGTTCAGAAGAAGGTATTTGCACATACAGACAAGATAGTTGCAGGTACAGTGTCTTTCTTCTCTCTCTTATGTTTTTTCCTAAAGCTGGTTTTTTCACCCATTAAACATTTGTGTATTTTTATTCTTTTAATACATCTGATAAGACGTTACTGTCCATTTACCTGTGCTTCTGTGAAATTAGTAAGTCTACCCCAGAAATACCTGAATCAAAGCTTTAATCTGAAGCATATAATTCTTAGTTTTACAATATCCCAGTACTGATCGTATTATTGTGAACTTTTTTTTTTTAATTAAAGTGTCTCCATGGCTGACCAATGCATTTGTTCTATATCAGCTAAACAAAGTAAAACAAATACGAGAAGAAACTACAGAAGTTACTGACTCAGCAAATATCAAAAAACATTCATAAAAGACGTATAACATGTGACCGAGAAAGGGAAAAACCATATAAACATGTATATTACACGAGTTTACAGCCATAAGGCCAGATTACATTTGCAACTTTATCAATAATTAGAAATTGTTTGCTGTCCTGGTCCATCTGTAATGAAAATAATTTGATCAACTTTTTAAAACCAAGCTGTTGCAGAAAACATGACCCTGAGATGTACTTAACATTTTGGATCACTATGTATTCCCTAATGAAAAAGCATGACACAAAAAGCAGGTGCATTGCATCTCTGACAATTTCCTTGATTAGTATAACAAGCCCTAACTGTTCATTGTAGAGAAACCATGTAATTCTAGAATACTATAATCTACTTCTGAAAAAAAAACCCAAACCAACCAATCAAACAAAAAAAACACCCCTCTATAATCATGACAGACCTCTTGGAGCAGTGTTCCCCTGAGTAATTAATTATTTACTTTAAGAATATTCTTATACCGAGCATAAGTCTCTTCCTCTATAGAGACTTTTCCCATTCCTTTGTTCTAGCACATCACTAGTATCTATTTTCTGTAGTTCTGTTCACAAAGTTCTCCAATCTAGATTGGAGTGTTTTATTTACATTTTAAAGTGAAGTAAAGATTTTAAGGTTTGAATTCTGAATATTTAAAAGTAACTAAGTTATGTCTAGGTATGGATATGAAAAATTAAGCTATTTTTCTTCCCTTAATATTCTCATATTAATATTCTCATGTTACCTCAGTAACTTTAGCTGGGTTGCAAAATTTCCATACTTTCCTGTAAAAATGTTTTTATTTTAAATACTTGGTGTTTTCGTACTGGAGAGAATCCTACATGAAATTTTCAGCCATCTCTGCTGCTTCCACAGAAAAACACCAATCTCTATGGCTCAAGACTATGATTTCTTGAAATGAAAGCACAATTATACGAACACAAAAGAGTGGAGACGAATGCGTACATTTTAAGACTAAGGTTCACAAAAGTACACGTGCATACTTCCTCTGTTTGCATGAACACAGAAGTAACTATTTTTATGTCTTACAAGTGGGTCTCACAGCTTCATTTTGAATAACACACTCTTCACTGTGGACAAAGTGGAGAATGGCCAAGTTCCTTATTCAGTGTGTTACAGCTTCAGAAATGGGAAGAGAGTTATTTGCAATTTAAGCTCCAAGTCTCATCACTAAAAAGACTTTTAGTGAAGCAAAATTTAAAGCACAAGTTTACTTTGCCTCTGATTTCACAAAGGAAGCATAACGGGAGCAGATGGCAAAAAAACATCAGCTTTAAATAGTGCTGGCCTTCTAACAGGAGTAGCCTTATCCTGCCTTTACTGTATGTATTTTCATAACAGTTCTGAGAGTTAGCAGAGCTCAGAATCTGTGTCCCTCCCAAAAGTGCTGCAAAACACTTGGAAAATGTCACAACCGAAACAAAGGGGAGTTTCTATTTCACAGCCACTAGAAAGGTACTGTATGCTAGGTTTACATCAGTATGCTAGCCAGCTCTTCTTACGCTGTGTAAAGTATAGACCTTCTTGACAGATACTTTGACTGAACAGAAAAGTCCCTACCTGACCTCAAATCAGAGAGAGGTAATGGCCAATGGGTACCATGGGAAAAACTTCATTTCTCCATCTTCATTCCAGCCCCAGTGCCGGCTACCTTCAAAGTCACTCTTGCATCTGCAGCCCAACAATAAAGGAGCCTCTGACTATCAAAACAGGTGGTTAAGTCCCTAGCTACTTATTTTACAGTAGCTAGAGATTTTAAATGTTTTTAAATGCGTTGGGGTTTTCCTTTTGTTTGGGGTTTTTTTGTTGTTGTTGTTGTTTTTTTTTTAAGATGTGGATTTTAAGAACATTTGGTGAAAATTTCACTGTAAAAACAAATATCAACAACTTTAAAGCTGGTTTAAGATATGAAGATCTTCCAAAGTAATTATTCTGTGTTCATAACAACAGTAAAAATTAATGAACAGCCACAGAGCAACTCTGTTTCATTATTATTTCTACTTTATTGCTATAATGTATTTCTCATGTTTCCAATAGTTCCAAAGCAGCTTCCTTCGTTCTCCCTGGAGTCAGAATACCCAGCAGGAGAGCATTTCTCTCAGAGGTATTCCTCCTCGTTTCCGTCTGTATTTAGTTAAGCTGCTCATATTTTTTGTTCCACCCTATCCTTTATGAATATTTAATTAAACACCTGAATTCATCATTTCAGACCTAGAAGAGAAGTGACTTCCAGGAGGTTTGCTGCTTAGTATTGCTTCTCTGGAGAGCTCACCAGAAGCCATGGTGGTACTGCCTCTTCTCATGGAGACAGTAAAAAAGGTTTAACCTAAAGCTAAACCCGGACTCCTTGTACCGGGGTGCGGATGCCCGGGCCGGGCTGTGAGGGGGAGCTGCCGGGCGGCCCCTGTGGTGAGCGGCCGGGGCTGCCCCGAGCCGGACACAGCCGGTTCCAGCCGGCTCCAACCCACCCCCCGCAGGGCACGGCTGAGCCCCGCAGCCACCATGGCGGCGCCTCGGGGAAAGCCTCTCTCAGAAAGGGCAAAACGCTGCCCGGCAGCCAGGGCTGAGGGGAAAAGGGTGAGACACGGCCCTGCCAGCCCCGGGGGGAGAGGGGCAGGAGCGGAGGAGGGGCTCCAGGCCCCTGAGCAGGGGTCCCCGGCAGCCCATGGAGAGACCACAGTGGAGCAGGTTTATCCTGAAGGACTGAAGTCCTTGCAGAGGACCCCGCGCAGGAGAAGGGGAGAGGCGTGAGGAGGAAGGAGAGGCAGAGAGGAGCTATGAGAGGACTGACCACAACCCTCAATTCCCCATTTGCCCTTGGCAGGAAGGGGGTAAAGGGGTTGCGAATGAGGAACGAAGGAGAAAAGAGTGGAAAAAAGTGTTTGGGGAGAAGTGTTGTTTTCAGCTTTTTTCTTTGTTTCTCACTACCCAAATCTATTTAATTGGCAATAAATTCAATTTTCCCCAAGGTGAGTCTGTTTTGCCCATAACAGTAGCTGGTAGGTGATCTCCCTGTCTTTGTCTCAGCCCACCAGCTGTTCCTTCCTGTTTTCTCCTGTTTGAGGAGGGTGGGCTTCCGGCTGCTGGCCAGGGCTGAGCCACCACAGCTCTGTGTGTTACTTGTCTCTTCACTTCCATTTCCTAAGGTATTTGGTTTTGCCAGATTCAGAAGCAGCATGAGTCGCAGGCGTCCCTCGACGTGTCCATGTGCCTTTATTGGGGATGTTACCAGGAAGTTGTCCTCAAACCTTTACAAAGCTCTATTTCTAATAAGTATACAGAATTTCTAAGCAAGGCAGCTTAACTATTGTATGTTCCCACACAACTATGCATCCCGCTCCTCAAAGCAGGAATAATTACTTGGAGATATCAATCAGATACATTCTTCAGTTGGGTAAGAGATTTATTTTCTCTCAGTGTTTTGAAGGATTTATAGCTTAAGATGTTCATCAAAAAGTGACACCGAAATATGGATTTTGCCAGTTTGAACCTCTCCATTCGCATTTACTCAGATTTAATTTCATCAGTATTTTTAATGTCTAATACTACCTGCTTCCTGTGTGTTCACCAAGCGTTCAGGTAGGTTTTGCTTCCATTTCCTGATCTCTTTTCTTCTCTTCTTTCTACTAAACTGACCTGTATGTTCTGCTCTCAAAACCTCCCTTATATATCATGAGAAAAAGGGCATGTGCTCAATTTTTCCTCTTCTTTACAGTTACATAACATTTTCCTATGCTGCTTTGAATGTCAGAAGGGAGTTAAGAATAATTAAAAAAAAGGCAGCTGAAAAAAGATTCAAGTTAACAGAATGAAACAGCCAATAAACTTTCAAAATAGACAGTCAAATAATTAGATTCTAGCAGAAAATCACAGAATTGCCACTGCTAGAAATATTCAGACTACGCAGACTGGATATGAACATCCATCACTGATGATTTAGAAGTAATGAAATGAAACAGCTATGGACAGAAGATAGCTTAGGTAACAGTGCAGAGAGTTCTCTAGTTCAATAGTCATTTTCATGACATTCTCTGGAAAATAAGTAATCCATTGTAGCTGACAAAAAGTATGACCTACAGAGTTTTCCTGCAAACACTAAATTTAATTCTGTGTCACAACTAGCTCAGATATTGTCCCTATTAATTTTGTCAGCCACTCCCTTTTAGACTGAATGGATTAACTCACATTCGTTTTACTCTTTTCTGTTACACTGAGAACAGATGAGCCTGTGACATCTACTACCATCGTGATACTAACCTCAGAAAAATGCCTCTAAATTCCATATGCAGTTTTATAGCCACATGAAAACTACATTTACAGTAGATGCACAATTTATAGATTAACCTTCTTCTCAATTCTTATTCCACAATATACTGTTTTCAGCTGAGGAGAATTCAAAAATAATGTAAAACTTAATAGCACACACATTAACCCATCGTTGATTAATGCTAGGATTTTAACAAGGAAGAAATATAATCTTTTGCAAAAGAAGATATCAGGATACTTCTGCAAACATAATTTAATTTTAAATTTGATCATCATTCACTCTTGATTGCAATTAGAGTTTAACTTATTAAATACCATCTGTTTTCTAAACATCATGGAGTAGTCTGAAAAGATTTCTCTAAAGGAAAAGAAAAACACAACCAACAAAACCTTGTGCCGGCTTGTTTATCATTACATTGTATATAGGATTTTTAACCTTGTAACAAAAAAAAAACAATTGACCAATGAGATAATAAAATGAATATGCTGAAAGGATGAGAATGCAATGAATAATAAACTTTTTCAGAAACACCTGAGCTTGCACATACTTCCACTAGACCTATATTTACCTCTAAGTAGACCAGGGAAATTTAGAGAAAAATAAAATTTAAAATTATTTTTTTTAAAATCTCATTTCCTTTTTTATTTTTTTAATAAATCTATTAATGGTATTTTAAATTTCTTCTTACAACTATACAATCTATGGACCAAAGCCTTATTGTGCCATCAAGTCCCAGAATAGTCAGTGGAACTCCATCAGTCACGGGTGTTACTCAAGCTGAACGGATTGCGTTACAGGAGCCCAGGAGAGTATGGCCATTCATGGAAGAAGGAGATGGAGAAGTTCCCATTACAGAAACACATACCATTTCCATATAAAATTCATACAGTTTAAGGTCATATGAGACTAGTAGATCATAAAGTCTGATATCTTGTCTATTATTGCTACACTTTGCTATTATTTTATTATTATTGTTGCTATTATATTATTATTACTGCTATTATTGCTATTGTATTGCTCGCTACAGAGGTGGTTCCATAAAATGTAGCAATAATAGGAATCACCTCTGTAGTGAACCCAATAATTTATGTTTAATTAATTTATATATTGCATTTGATGAAACTATGGCTTCTGGGAAGGCAAAATGTTGTGATCTGAAAATACTGAAGAGGTGGAAAACTCAGTATTTATCTTGGAAATTTTTTTCCAAGATAACTATTTCCATTATTTCCAACTATTTCCAAGATAACTTTTTCCATTAACTTATGTCTAAGAAACTGATAACATTCCATCTCTTATGCTGAAAGTCTTGTTATAGGCAAATACGAGACATCTTAAACATAAAGCCAAGGATTTGTTGTTAGTGTAATTGTGATCTTAACAACCTAATAACAGAATTAGTTCTGATTTTCTGTGTAATTAGTATTACAATGAAAAAGGGGTAAGAAACAAAATATCACAGTAATACAGTTAAAATTGCTGTACAAAAACTTCCTACCATCTGCACCTTCTTCAGATTTTACACTTACTCTTCAACGGACCCTCTGGGTCCCAAAGTCAATGACTTCAGCCTATGGATGGGTGTGGTGAGATGTTAACATTTGAGTCTTCCCCTGGGAGGAATATGGTGTAGAAGTTAATGCTTTCATACCCAGAATGAGGAAGAAGCTTTGGGTCATTTTTATGTTTGGTAAGATGCTTTTCACTGTGATCTTCCTTCTGCGGTTTGCAACTCCATGTAACATCCAAACTTACTACATATGGAGTGTTTTTACTTCTGTTAGACACTTTATTTTTGTTCTCTTTTGTTCCCTAAAACTAGCTTTTCCTGTCTCCAGGTCTGTACTTCTTTAAGTGGTCATTGGAGGGCCATTTATAGCCACAAGTCCTCCAGTGACAGTCTCTGCCCCATCTCTTACCATCCCATGCCTATACTCCTTTACACTGCATCCTGTGTCTCCAATTTTGAGACCTGTCATACCAAGCCTGTACTTCTCTCTACACCTATATCATTAAGCTAGAGATTTGCATGATTTTGTCAAATGCTTAATTCTTCAGAGAATAACTATATTCCCTCGGCTGCTGGGACCAGAGTTTTTGTTTGTGGGAAACATGCATCACTCCATTAATTCCACTGCATTTGTGAAGGTTGAGCCTCTGGGTATGTCTTGGGAGAAAGAAAAGTCTTTGAATACATTTTAGAAACCCTTATTTTATACATTTCTTTTCTAAATTCTCCTCTTCCTTTCCCTATATTTGTTTTTCTTTATAGGCACAGCAAGATTTAATGTCAATTTTGCAGCTAAAAAAAAGGAAGTTATCCTTTCTCCTTTACTGTGTGACCCCTAATCTACCTGATAATATTTTCAGTTTGCTGTGGGAACAGTTAGAATAGTCTGAAGTAGCACCTTTCTTCACTGTTCTACAGCTTACTGGAAAAAAGCAATTTGTAGGACTCTTCTCAAATATCTATGCAGTCAGAATCTGGATAACTTAGTTCTTACAAGTGTTTGAGTTATAGCAAAGATTTGATCAAGAAAAAAAAAAGGAAATCCCATGTATGTGTGAAACTAGGAAAAATCAAGTTTCAGAAATTATCTCATTTACTAGGCAGTAAACATGAATCCTTAGTATTTCTGGCCATTGCATTCTGAGCCTCTTGCCCTTACCTGTGGTTTTGCCGGAGACTTGGTGTTATACTATGGCAAATATAACCAGGTTGTGTTCACGACCCCATCAGCGGGCAAACCATGTGATATGTCTGACGATGCATGAAGAATATGCATGTATTTTACGTTATTTGCGGTTGTTTACTGAAAGGACATATTATTTGCAATTCAGAGAAATGAATGTTTTGCCATTAACAATGCTGATGTTTCTACATCAACCTGACACTAGCTTCATGAAATATATTTATTAAAACTTGGTGGGTAGGTACATATGATAAAATAATAACAGAAAAGAAGTAATCACTTTCATATATTAATTAATTTGGTATTTCAGCTATTCAAGTATTTAAGCATTTCAATTACCTGGTATATTAATTGCTTCAAAAATTCAACTAGACTGGAGCTTTCTGGAACTGTAATCCAAGGGGAAAGACAAAAGGAAGAATGAAGGCAGCATCTATAGAAAGAGATAACAAAGGATGGTCAGGATACTACTAATTAGAAGGCTCAGATGATAGGCTTTGGAAAAGAGAAAGGCAGTCAGGTGAAAGTAGAGACTTATTTAAAATTCTAGTCACTTCATGAAGCATGAAAAAAGTCACTGGTAGGTGATTTCTACAGTATGAACAAAGCTGCTTATTGCGTTACCTTAAGAGACAAACCCATCTTTTTTTCTTTGTTTGTGCAGTATCTGACAAAATGATGTCCTCTGATAGGACTCAATGACACAGGGGTAACAAATCAAAAATACCGCACATGAAACCAGGAGCTACCTTGCTTGTCTCTCTTGTTTCATAGACATAGAAGTCTTAGACTGTAGTTTGACAACAGATATGTCTCCAAGGCTCCTTCTTTAAAAAGCTGGTAGAGCACTTCCATTCTATACAGTCCTCTTGCAGCTTAAAGATGTCAATGGTGGTCTGATGCCATGCTTTTACCATCAAGTACCACAAAAAAACAAAACAAAACAAAACCCAGTCACCTGATCTTCTGCAAGAGGTGTAGAACTAGAAAAAAAAAACACCCAGAAATGTAGCATAAACTGTGAAGTGCACTCTGAATGATTAGAGTTAACCAATAGAAACGGACTTGCATGCCTATGTTTGATTCCAGTCAGATGTTTGGTAGTGGTGGATCCTATGGCCCACAGGTGTGGTACTAATGACATTGGGGGCCATAGCCTGACTATGGGCCAGAAACTGAATTCTGTTTTGAATTAAGCCTTTGTCTTTACACCTCAAAGAACAACTCAACCTTCAGAAATTTGAAAAAAAAAACATCAAAAGCATCACATTAACAAAACACCTCTTCTCAACATCTGAGGTCGGAAAATAAAGAGCATTAAGGGGTTTATTTAACATTCTTCAGTAATTTCAAAATGTGAATGGTTTGACTATTCCACCTGTATTTCAGGTAAAGAACATTTTCAAAGAACATTTGCTCTTTGATTGTGAAGTAACGCAGTGTGCGTGTGAGTGTGAATGAGTGTGCGAGCAGGTGAGTGTGAGAGCACGTGTGCAAGATGGGGATTATGAAACTCAAATTCTAATACAAAGTCTCAGAATGTTGGGCTACTCCATGAATTTTTCGGATTCTATGGCTTGACACAAGATATCTGCAAGGTTATTATGCAGGATAATTATATCTCCAGTTAGAAGGGCTTTTCTGATTTTATATTTGAAGTTTTTTTCTAGATGTCTTATTGTGCTACTTTTTCACAACATTATTAATGACACTCCTTGCTTGAACCCTGATGATTAGGGGTTGAGAACTAACTGACAGGAAGAAAAGCAACTATGAAAAATGTTCCAATAAAAGGATATTGTATCATTTTGACCCCAAATGCAAACGCTAAAAGCAGCTAAGATACTTCTGTGAAATCAATACCTAAGGCCAAGGTCTGCTCTCAGTTTCACTGGTGAGTCCTCTCTCGTGCTAAGTGAGAAAATACATTGAAAGTCTGTAAGAGGATGTATTTTAAAAGTGAGAGCAAAAAAAGACAACGGGAGGTTTCTATGCTTCCACTTCATTTTTACAGTGCAACCTGCTTATTAAATGGGTATGGTCATGCTGAATCAGGGAAGTTAAATCAGGAACATATGAGGACTCATTTTTGTGGGAATTAAAAATATTCATAATAATAATTGAAAATAGTCTGTGTCACTTGTCTTAGTAGTCACCTGTTTTTCTGTCAAGTTCAGAATATTTACTTCCAAGATGAAGTTTTAGAGAAGCATAACCTCATGTCCTGAAATATACAGCAGCATTTCAGTTTCCAGAATTTCACAACCAGCAGTGGCCTTTTGATCCCGTGAACAGTATCTGAGGCACCAGAAATGGCTTATGCTTTTCACTGGTCACCTGTAAGTGAGGAACATGGTTTAGAATTTTTCTTGAGAGGTGTCAAAAATATTCCTGCTGGACTGACTCTGAGATATAAAAATTCCTATCAAGTGCTGAGCATTCCCAGTAGAATAAGAATCAGCTGGCTTCTTCAACCTGGCCAAAAGGAAGAACATCCTTTTAGAAGTTGTGGTTTTTATTGTAAACTAGCGCTTAATAATTTATTTAACACAGCTCTAAATTTGAGCAAAGGTACTACACAAGACTTGGTCTACAAAATGCACTTCAGTCCTTATTACATTAGCTTTGTTAAATGCATTTCCAGGAAATTTTTGTACATACTGAAACAGACATCTGTGAACTAGTTAATGAATTAAAATGTGTGTAAAACTTCATGGAAAAAAGGGTAATCTGGGCTTTGTATATAGCCTGTCTCTTCAACCTGACTAAACAATTCTTAGATACCATGACTTAGGTTACCGCCTGGCTTGCGCAAAACTGCTGAAGTGTTGCACTGTGTATCCTGACAGGAAATTAAACTTCTAAACTGAAACACTCATATATTTTAAAAACTAATTTAACTGGAGAGGCACATTTTCTCCACTCACCTTACAAGTCGTAGAAGTCATATCTGGACATCTGTTTTTTCGGCTGTTCTTTTGTATACAGCAGCAAGGCACTCTGGGAACAGTCTGGCTTGCACCTGGATTCATCACTTCTTTCTTGCCATGTTACAGTATCCCCCCTGCCCTGTTTTCACAGTGCATCAAATGGGGAACATGTCCTTTTTGTTTTCAGGGGTTTAGCAGAGAAGAAAATAAATATTAAAAAAAAAAAAAAAAGAACAATGTCCTAAGGACATCTGATATCAAGGAAAGAAAGAAAAAGGAAAGCCCACAAGGAACTGTGAACATTTGCCATCATTAATATAAAATGTAGGTTTTTACAATGACACTGATTAAATAATAGGTATAAGAAAGCCCTGTAAAAAACAGCAGTAATTCGATAATACAACAAAATTTTCAAACAGATAAATAATTGTAATTTCTTAAAATATTTGGTGTAATTTGCATAATATTAAAGTTATAAGCAATGCTGGCGTTAAAGAGTTGAGTGTGAATCATTAAATATACAGGGTTTTTTAATCAAACATCAGCCATATAATTTATTTAGCTTGTCCTATTCCCTCTTCCCTTCATTAGCTGTTTTTGGCATGGAGTTCAGCTATTCTACTGAAAAATGTTTTGTAAATATTGTCCATTGATGTGCTAGTGTATACTAGCCAAAACCCAAAGCTGTCAACCTGTTCTGTTCCCCCAGCATTAAAACTAGCTTTAAAGTACTTGTGATAAGAGGCAAATTTCCTAACTTTACAACTCTTTCGGAATTGTACTGATCTTATCAACAGAAAAATTAATGATGTTATATAAAATGCAGTGGAATAGTCCTATATTTATTTTCACACATAATTATTTGGGCATTTGTCCAACGCATCCAATAGAAAGCTACTATATATCTTTTATTCAAACAAACAATGTATATGTTATATGTGGAAACTCAGCATACATATTTTGTTTGTTTTCTACAGCTCCCTCCAGATGATATTTTATTGTCCCATTTTATAATTTCATTCAAATGACAATTAGTAATGACTATGCCTGACAGGTACTGATTAGGTAATGGAGTCTAACCATCAACAATGGAAAAGCTTAGCAGAAAATCATCATATAACCCAAGATCATGCATATGAAATGTATCAGCACTGAGAACCTGAAAAGGAATGATCTGTTTTTATCATATGAGAATGACTGATGTTAGCTGTGTATGATGTATTATACAGCTATATGTATATTGAATTTTAATGTTATTTATAGTGTTTATGTGTATCTTTCTAGTAATATTCAATTTGGAAATCTTGTATGGATTTAGTTACAAACTCTGTTTTAAACTGCTTTCTCTTTATAATAGATAGTAGGATATTTGGGGTTTTTTTTCAGGCAAAGTTATTCTTGTCAAGAGCCTTCTCAAATTTTTTTCATTAAAACAAAAGCAAAAAATTTGAAAACTTGGATCATTTTGTATGGAAAAATATATGGAAGCTACAGGGAACTATTTTTTTCCCGCTTCGCTTTTTGAGGCTGTTTCTCCGTGCCCCCGCCCCCAGTTGCTTCTAACAGTGTACAAAGAGTGAAATAGCTTTTACCATTTCTTTTAGTACCTGCAGCTAGCCCTCAGGACACATGGCACCATCCCAGCTCCAGCACTTCACACCAGAATCAAACAAGTGGTGGAAGATTTGCTTAACAATTGTGCAACATAGAAATAAAAGTGCTTCCCCCACAGTTCTTCAGGATCTTGCCTGTCTTAAGTATATAAGAAAAGGATGGATTTGTTTTTTAATATTAATATCACTATTTTTAATTTTTCCATGGGAGGAGAAGTGACATCATTTAGACTATACATTTAAATTAGTCTTTAAAAAGTACAATACTGAAACTTCAAATGGCTGAAACATTTAGGAAATGCAAAGATAAAACTTCGTACCCTTATTTTGGCAGAAGCTGTAAAATCTTTACAGTTAAAAGTCTATAATGTTTTCTACCTCTGACATGTGCTGCAAAGCTGACCAAAAAGATGAACCATAGGAGAAAAATATAAAAGACATGAAAAAAACGGCATTTTTAGAGTACCTACATCATTACATGGCTTAGAAACATTCAAGTATTTTGTTGATAATTATTAAATAAACAGCACAAATATCAACTACTTTCTGAGATGAAGGAAAAAAGTTAACATTTCAATATCTTATGGTATTTTTGGGGTAAATTCTATTCTAGTTTTTCTTTATGGCTTTCAGTTATAGCTGATTTGCAACACGACATTAGCAAGCATTATTTTGTTGAGTTTGCAAGAAATTATTCAAGGACTAACACAATCGTACCTTTTTTTGCGGTGATGTAGATAAAGTTAATGGAGGTTTTGGATCAGATGAATCCTGAATAGATAGGTTTTATTACCTATATCGTAGTGAGGCTATTACTGAAATACAGCATCTTTGCCTGATGGACACAATACAAAACACATCAATAGGATGCTCAGACTTTAAAAGGGATTGCATGTGAGTGACTTGAATTTTTAAAACCTGCCTATAGTTACAAAGCTTAGCTCAATCTATATTTAAAACATGCAAGAAAAGGCAATATGAGTTGATCTTATCCTACAAGTATTTATACGTGAAAAGAAAATAAACAGGTGGATTTTTACTCCAGCAGGTAAAGGCAAGCTAATACTAGAAACTAGATGCACTAATAACAGGGACAATTCAACTACTCCACTAGCTACCAAGAAACAGACTCTTTCCCTGTTAAGTGTCGAAAGCAAGATTAGATGACTTCCAGAAGGCCCTGTAGCGCAGGTTCCTGAAGGAGAGCAGAAATTCAGGGTGGGCAGGTCACACCTGTGCCACGCTCCGTCCTTAAGCTCCATGTAATGTGAAAATAAGAGGTGAATGCTACAGAGAACAAGAGAAAATGGTTTGACCCCAATAATTTTCCCCCAGGCATGGTGTCTGTCTGTCTGTCAGCCACCTACCCCACCGGCAGGTGGGCGTGCAAGCCCACCACTGCAAACCGAGTGGACCAGCAGTGCCTTCCTCACCCTGTGCCTATCCATCCCCACTCCTCCTCACACACTCTGCCACTGCAGGTGCTTCCCTGCTGTGGACCACCTGCAGCAGCCTTTCCCCTTGGAGGCTGGCATCTCCAAAGCACTGGCAAGGGATATGGAAAGGCATCTGAGAGACAACGGGTCCGTTAGCAGTAGAAACTACTAGCAGGACCTTCACCAATGCGGGAAAGGCAGGCTGGTGCCTGAAACCAGAGCTGCAAGACGACAGGTAAGTGGGGACAGGTTGGGTATCCAGCCCCTTCCCCAGACACGGCAGGAGAGGCAGCTACCTGGGAGCAGGTTGCTAGACAGTGTCCTGAGGACTTGGTGTGGCAGGAAGCCACAGAGGAAATAGGAAAACATGGCTCTGAGGAGCACACTAGACTGCAGGGCCAACTCCTTCAAAGCCTTTCACTATGCTATCCTCTTACAGTTCTTTGAAAAAGAACAAAGGAATGACAGAACCTTTATGCAAGTGAGGTAGCCCTAATTCCACATCCACAATATAAATTTAAGCTTGATTAACCTTATTTAATCTTTACTTCTTTTTCGTGGTCTGTTTTTCCTTTTCATTTTGCTCAGTTCTAAAAAGCTGCCTATTTCCCTTATTCTCCTATAACACAAACAATAAAATGGACAAAAGATAAACAACGAAAAAGAACAACTTGTGCAGTGCTGACAAAATGTTCTCCTTAGGAAAAATTCCCACTGATTGCAAGAGACAAGAGATTTCAATTGGAACTTCGCCTGAAGAAATAACAGAGAATTAAACCCAAATAAAATAATCACATAATACAAGTTCTCACAAGCAGAGAAATTAAATTCTATTTCAATTCTCACATGGACAGCAAAGTCTTTGTCCCACTGATGAGCAACAGGAGTTTTGCCATTGATTTTCAATGAAGCCAAGATTTCATCTTAGGGCATTTTCTCTCACATCCTATTTATTATCTCTTTACTATAAAACATCACATAAATATCAGCTAATACTTACAGCCTAATGAATAATCATGTACTCCAAGACAAGATATTACCATCCATTTTAGGCTTGTATATATAATGAAGTTTTTATTTCTAGCGGAATGACAACCTTTTGAAGAGAGAAAAAAAATAATCAGCTGAATTCTGGTGCTGAAATTAAAGGGAACAAATATTGACTGTCAAATCCTTTCCAGGAAAAGAAATCACTGTATGTGGTCAGCTGCTGACTCTATCGTTTCTTAAGTTTTCCATTGTACTGCCTTTTGAGAGAGGATAAATATGTATCTAGTTGACAAATTAAGAGCTAAATTAATCCAAATAGTTTAATGTGGTATGGTATCCATCTCATGTAAGCATAAATTGTGGAGCTTTAGAAACACGTCACAATTGGTGAACTCCAGGTTTACAAGAAAGCGTCATAGACTTCAGGGTTTATTATGGTAGTAACAAGTCAGTACTTCCTTGCTGCATTTGCTTGTCAAAAAGCTATGCTTCTGTTCAGCAACAATGTCTAGAAGAAGGTAGTTAAACTGAACATTTTGGGGAAAATACTGCTGGACTCTCAGAGGAAAGCAATTTCTAAATAGTTTGCAGTGTATTTTGCTGCACCACAGATGGCTGGAAAGCTGTTAGTAAGTTCTTATACTGTAAGCAGAGAGCAGCTGCAAACTTCGAGCTACAAGCTAAGATGAAATATTTTAAGATCTGCAGATGTGTCCTGGGAAACTCAGTTTCCATAACAACAAGTTTTGGTGCCACGATTATGAGGCTGTCTGCACCTCTTGATTTCTGTAGCCATTCACTTGTGGTTGCCAGTATAATACTGTTATTTTGACCAGGACTAAATGCTTTCCTTGTACATTTGCACAGGCACAGTATTACTGGTGATTTTAGAAGACAAAAAGCATAGTCACTAATTTGCCTTAAAGCTTTGGTGTAGTTATACGGGAAGGAGGATCCTGCGTTAATATTTCACCTGTTAATAAAGTTGGAACAGTCCTGTGCCACCGAGGTATTATAGTAGGATAAATAGTTGTGTGCTTAAAATATCAAGCAACCAGGAACTAAATATGAAATTCAGAAAACAAAGGGGTTTCTTCTACAGTTATTGTTCAAACCAAGCCTAAGAAGTCAGCTACTGGAGGAACAGACTTGAAATACAAAAGTGAGATACATAAGATAATACAAAATTCTAAATTGTTCTGAGCAGAAAGAAAAAAGCAACTCAGACTCAAAGCTTCTCTTAGAAAGACAGATCCCAGGCACTGCCTGTGACCATTTTTCCTTTTGAATGCCAACTCTAGCAGGCACAGACCTTGTAATGTTTTAAGTAGAAAAATTAAAGTCTTTCACAGATTTTTTTTTACAGCAATACATGACTCCATATGACAGTATAATACCAGTATCTCTACTAGAACATGGTGATTCCCTTGCACTGCTTCTTAGGGCAAATTATGCCCTGCCCAAAGTGCAACTGTTAATTGATGATGTTATTTCAATTTGGAGGATTTAATCTAGTCTGGCCACTTTCTTTGCCAGGCTTGCTGTTAAATGTGTTCCAGTGCAGCTACTTGATTAAATCTCCAACTGTTTTCTCCAGCTTCTGTTTTGTTTTTGTTTTTGGGGTTTTTTTTTAGTTTTGTTTGTTTGTTTGTTTTTTCAATGTGGACTTCATGTATTACTGCCTTTTTTCTTCCCTATTTTCTCCTTGTTGATCCGTCTTCTGCTTTTATCTTCCTTTTTTCCTAGTATCAGATAAATTTGTATATGTTTATTTCTCCGCTGTTTCTTCCTTTGCGCTTTCCTCTAAAGTCATTGACCAGTTTGCCGTCTTGCCTTCTTATATACCACACTCTTTTTCTTGTTCCTTATACTGTTTATTGCCTCTCTCCCTTACAGGGTAAATAAATGAATAAACAGCAAAATTTTTGTCAAGGTAGGTACTCAAGACTACATGAGGAGAATATTACTTGGGACTTACTTCCTGCAATAGGTCTGTGTGTCTGTGACTCAGCTAAAGGAGAGAGCTGACCCTTGACAACAAAAACTGAAGAACTACTTGGCCGGAGCTCACATTTAAAGAACCTCAGCTTAGAGGTGAAGGAAATACAGTCAGTTTGCATTTGAATTTCTTGACAAACTTTAAGTTTTTTAGAAAAGAAGGAGCTCACTGTGGTTTCACGCGTATGCAATATTAGATGAACTTCAGACTAGAAAAGTGTACAGTTATCCAAGTGTAATGCTTGTATACTCTATAAAATTGCTAGCAAACTAAATGTATTTGTGGGAAAGACCTATTAAAATCAACAAATTTTGAAAGAAAGCAAAAACTGGATTTTAATAGAAAATGGCCTTCAGGAATGCCCGTCATGGATATTCATCCAGAATGTCAGGAATGTCTCTTGGTTCACTCTTGGGGGCCATAAACGCTAGCACAGTGTATTTGATGCAAGACTTAAAAACAAAGCATAACAAAACTGAACAGAGAAAATGTAATTTTGCCAGCCATGAACTGAGGGTAATGGAAAGGATGCAAATGCAATGGAACAGGGAGCAGTGATGGGTGTGAGACAAAGGTTAACTTTCTGTCATTTTTCCATTTCTAACATTCTGCTGCTTAAATGCAAATACTTTGCCTCTGCTTTCAGCCCACATTAAAAAGAAAATATGAACATCAATAAAAAGCTGGGAAATTCAAAACAATATAAACAGAAGCAGGTCATGTAGTATTTCACATGGGAGACCATGTCACACCAAGATCTTCTGTCCTTCTGAATCTACATGCCCACCTTGGGAAATACAATATCTGATGTATCACCAAGGTCAAAGTTATGTTTCTGAAAAGAATGAGACACCAATGGGCTTTGTACATATTTCCTCGGCTGTGGAAGGCCTTTTTTGTTTTTACGTGCAAGTAAAGAAAAAGTCCAAGGTATTTTTTTTGTTTTTTAAAGATTTTAGGTGAAGAATCTCTTTTATTCAAAGATGAAAGAACATTTTAAATTCTGAGTTTCAGCTGTTACGAAACTGAGGTCCGACAACTGAATTAAGAAAGGAACAGAACGGACTTGGACAATGTTGGTGTCCTCAAGAGCGCTGTTTCCATACTGGAGCCTATCTGGGAGCTGAACACACTTTATGTTCTCCATGATTGAAAGAAAAAGCCATTTCGCATCTCCAATGATACTGTATTTATAATGACAAGTATGTTTTTATGATTTCGGAGGCTACATAAGAGGTAGATTTAGTCCAAAAGAGCTGGATTTGGGCAAAATTGTCATTCTTTCCTATTTCAGCTAATTATCCAGAGGTGAAAGTACTTTGCATCCCCTTGTCAATACTTTGGGCTACACAGTTCCATTCAGATTTCACTGTAACAGTTAACAAACATAAATTAATCTTATAATTATTTTCTCAATTATTAGAAATAATTTTGAGGAACTATTCGTATATTAGATGCCTTCTTATTTCTGACCCATATCATTAATTATAGTATAGTAGGATATTACTTATGAATTTAAAGAAAAAACTTTCAGAAATAAAACCTGCAGAAAAGTGCTAACTCTCTTCTACAGTGGCTAGCATAACAGGAGAGCTGTTTTCAGAAGTCGTACTTAGCAGTTTGCGAATGTGCAATTAAAATTCTGTCTCTTCTCTAATTATGGAACACTTAAGTTAAATGGTCTTAATAGACATATAATGATGGCTTTATAAACCTACAGTTACTTATAATCTAAAGTAATTTATTCTTCACTTTAGAAAGCATCCATTAAATGCCTATTATGATCTTTATGGAATTTAGCAAGACATTTATTGAATGTTTTATAAAACTAAACAGCAATTATTACCAAAGACAAATGTTAACCATATAGATTAACATGCTATTAATGTGAATTAGCTTTTTCAGATTAAATAGTGAAACTAGTACTTAAAGTCTGTTGGGATAAATGTAGATTGAAATGTTATACATGTTTGTAATGGAAACTTTAGGGATGCCTAAAAGAAGAAAAAGGTACTTAATGCGATTTTTCGTTAGATTATCTATGTGTTGAAACCCTGATAAAGCTGCAGATAACTTAAAAAGCTAACTCTATAATAAAAATCCCTATTTTTCTAAAAAATATCATGTCATGTTTATGAACTGTGGTCCTCAAATCTATGAATCTTCTTGATATTTCCATATAATTATAGAATTCTGGTTTAATGAGATTTCATTGCATTATATTATAATTTTCAATGTTTTCAAGACTGTGCAACTATTTTAAAGTTAGTGTAAATGTGCAGGTAAAGGGCACTTATACAATTCATATGAATCAATATAAACTATGTCAATAACTAAAGATTACAGAAATGAAAAAGCAGAATGTAGTATCCAGAATACCATCTTGATAGTTCCATTCCTGGGTCATGTCGTCCCCACCCCCCAAAAAAAAAAAAAAAAAGTCAAGTTTAAATAGCTACGTTCCCTTTTAAAATGCCTGGGAAGAATTAGTCTATTTCCTTCCAGATGTACCCAGAACCAGGTTAACTTGAAACGTCAATGAAATTTGAACTGTTGGAAATACTTGAACAAGAATTTTTCCCTTGGAAACCACATTTTCCAGGGAAATCAACTGAGAATAATATCAGCATATCTAGTACATCATACATGGAACACATGTTGAAACAGAATATTTTAGTAACAATTTTGCTAGGTCATTTCATAGTAATTTATCATTATCATAGAGAAATCAGTATCATAGAGAAATTAAATTTTATAACTTTTATGCTTGTATTGATATTATACATAAGTTGTTTTCTTTCTAAAAGTTCTGAAAATGCAACTATCTTCAATTATAGCAGATGTGAAAGTGTTTAAATTTGCCATGAGATGGAAATTTTGTTTAACAAGTCCTGCTTGTACCACTGATTTACTTTTAATAGTACAGCATGAGAAAAGCCTGAAGCCACATAGTCCTTGCTTATTATCACCAAGCACAGCAGGTTACCTTCTGCTTTAGTAAAAAAAAACCCACCTTCTAAAACTCTGAATTCTATTTCAGCCTTTATCTTGTGTTTTGGAGAGTCTTTTCTGTACCCCTCCTGATTTGTGAACATCTGATTTATAACAAAGAAAGAAAGAGCCGATACTTCATAACTTTAAAGAAGTTTTGACTTATAGATTTTAAAATAAGATGGCCACAAAACAGGGATGGATCGTATTGTCTCACCTGTTGTCAGATCAGATACCATGGATCAAGATTTATGTTTGGTTTACGTCATAACCAAAGTTACGACAGGACTGGATCTGATGCCCTGACTTTGAAAGTTTTACTGCCTTTTATTTTGGAGAAACTGTGAAAAACAAGATGAAAACTAAATTATATGGTGAATAGAGAGTATTTGTGTGTTTCAGGGGAGAAAACAGAGATGGAGAAACTGGGAGTGACAGATAAAAGGTAATGAACATTTAAGATAAATAATACCTTCTATAGGATGCACTTTCTACCTATTGAGCTTCTTCCCTAAGAAAGATTCTTACCATGATTTTTTATAGAAAAAAGTGACACTCTTGGCACTAAAACACTGAATTGTGCCACAAACAATCATTCTAATTAAACTGTATTATACCATTCGATAGCACACATAGCATCATTAATTAAACAAATGAGGCTACATAAAAATAAATTTCTGTTAAGGGAACATTTTTATAATGAAAGAAGGAAAGAAGACCAGATCATATCCATAAAACACAATCAAATTTTTCCTTGGTTACAAACATATTTTTTTTTCTTGTTTTTTTTTTTTTTTTAATTGAACATTAAGAAAGGAACATTTTTTTCCTTTAAGAGGTAAAAACATCGATGACCTCAAACCGATTGACAAAGGATATTTTGTGAACCTTCTAATGCCAGTAAACTAGCTTAGACACAACTTACATGGAGCTGCATTCTATCTGACTGCTCCATTCCAACTGGTAATTTGATTGTTGTAATTTTTTTTAGCTAACAAAACCTAAATTGCTATGGGGAACTATACCAAGAAGATGCTATTGCACACTTAAGGACAGCACAAACAACAAAGTGCTTAATTATGACGATGCCCACTGTTCCTAATAAAATTGTGCCAAGGCAGAATAACTTAGAGATTTTGATCTATAAGAAATGTAGATGACCAGGCTTCCAGGACATTCTATCAAGATGCCCTTAAAATAGTTGGCAGTTCTGGTGTCTTGAAGGAAGCCTTCAGGGCAATATTTTATCACTTTTATTTGGATCATTATATTTTCCCTTTCTCCACATATTCTCAGTGTTGGTAAGAGAAAGGAAGGCAAAAACTGACCCATTTCTGGCCTGTCTTTTGGGTCCCATGACATTCTTGGCACACCTTGACTAAAATGTCACTCTAACATTGACTCTTGAGTGAAGATGATTTTATTTTTTTGCTTGATTTGGAGTATTTTTTTATCTTGTCCTAGGAGAAGGTATACTATGGCTCCCGGCTAACCATTTCTTTGACAAAGAGGTTACATTTGGACATTCAAAGAATCTCTCCAACTTCATCTACTTGGCACTAATGAAAGAAGTGTTTGAAGCATCCTCTTGCATGCTTTTTTTAATGAAGTAATTAGACAGACATTATTACTGCAGGGCAATTGTTCTTGCTTTCTAGACAAATAAATAAATGTGCATAGAAGCGTGCCTTTTGTTAGATAAATTTTTTTTCTCATATGCGCTATATATAGATCATGGAATGCTGAAACGGATCAGCTACAGTATCTAGGCAAAAAAAGCAATGTATATCCTATTTTGTTATGAAGTATGTCCAACAAATCCCAGTAAGAAGATGTATTATATTTGGAGGAACAGGAAAGAATCAGCACTCCCACTTAGCAGATTGGGGAAACCTTATAATCATCAGTTAGGACTTCGAAATTGTCAACTAATGAAAAATAAACCTATATGTTACCTTTAAGTGAAATTGAATAGTCCCTCCTGAAATAATAAGCTGAATAATTATTGCGCATATACAAACCAGTATTTCTGAAATGAATGGCCACACCCATTCAGATTTTGATTATTAAATTCTTTTGACTGAACTTCATTTAATTTCATTATATATAGTGTTTTTACTTTACCAGTGCCTTTTCAGTACTAATGACTCTATTTTACGATACTTCTTTGTAAAAACTAGATTTCATTGTAATCTGTTGTATGCTAAGAATGGCTTCTCTATTATTGAACTGAAATAAACTCTTACTGTAGCTAACACAATTTGTTGTGACAACTAAAAATTAGGGAATCATTATTCATTTATTAAGAGAAACTTAGTTTTACATAAAAATTACATCTTGATGGTAATGTTTTTTAAGACTTCTTTTTAAGCCAATTATATCATGTAATGAAATATGATGAAATGTAAAAGTGTGACAACTATTATTACTGAGTTATATGCTAAGTACAATCTGATTAATAAAATTTACATAGCTGGGGTTCATAGGTTTTTAGCTGCAGTGAGAACCTGGTTTGGTTAAAATGTTTTTGAATACAATATTGGGATTTGTTTTAATGGAATTGATAAAATATTATGCAGTTTTAATGTAAACACCAAGCAGTGAAATGTTTAGAACAGTTATTGGTGGTGGGTTTTTTTTTAATTTATTTTTCCAGCAGGACAATTTTTCCTTAAACCTGTGAAGGAACTAATATTCCACTTATCAACACATAAAATTCTGAAACAAGTACCTGATATAAAGATGGAAAAGCAGTGAGAGAAACAAAAAGTGAGACTATGAGAACATTACTTATGCAAAAGTCCAATAGGTTCTAAATATACTCTGTGGTTTCAGTATTTTAAAATGGTGTGTATTAGCAATACATGGGGGTATTTTAGATGTTGAACTTTTATTTATTAATTTTATCAACTTTATTATTATTATTTCACTATTTCCTTTTTATTTCATTGTGTTTGACTAAAAATATTTGACTAGTTTCGGTGCGTAACTATTGATGCCTCAAGTGAGAAGGTAAATTTTTTAATGTCAGAAAATAAGAATCTATTTTAAATACCTTTAAAACCATTTTTTTAAAAAAACGTTTCCTTCTAGACAGCTTTTTTTCGCCCCCTTTAAGAGACACGCATATAGGAAATACCAAGAAAAAAAAAGGGAAACTTGCTGAGTTTGGACATAATGACATCTTAGATCAGCTTGGATCGTAACACATTTGAATCTACCTGGTGGTTTATTGTGCCAAAGATGATCTCTGCAGAACTATAAAGTAATTTCCTTCTTAAATTTGAGGGAGATACATGATGAATTTGCAGAAGTCAATCCTTAATTAAGAGCCTACGGTGTATACTTCTGACAGATTATGCTTGGAATTTAAACTGACTAGAAAATTAAAACACAAAAAGTACAAGATTTCTTGTGCATCCTTTGCACTTCTTGGTAAAATACCCACAGTCATCTGTTAACCTTAAGTTTACTCAAAACGAAACTTTTAAGACGCAACTATTGCAATACTAATACAATAATCTTTTATGAACTCATTTTCTTAATCAACAATGAACACACCTGGGAACAGATCTTATCAAGTACATACGAGCAAGCAATGCAAAAGAAAAAAAAAAAGTGAATTAGGAAATAATTCACTCTACACGCAGACAGAACTCTTGCTGGTTTAATTTTGATCACTACTGTACGTATTATGGCCATTTCCAAAGCAGAATTCCTGAGGGAGGGGACAATCCTCCCTACCGTCCCTACCGCCTTCACTACTTTGTGAAAAGCCACAGCTTCCTCATTATCTTTTCTGTGTGGTCATGCATTACTTTTTGAAACAGAAAAAGGTACGCGCTGAACCCTGGAGCCACGGTTCCCCTGCACCACCTAGCTCATCTAGTTAAGTGCTGGAAAAAACATGCCCATATCTGTTGTACAGTCTGTACAGCTCCAGGGTGTGGTATAAAGGTTATGGAGAAGCCTCATTGTCCAAGATAATACAGGTTCTGCTAAGCTTAGCAGTAATTCTTTCCTTTTCTTCTCTGAAGTAAAACTTAAAAAGTGGAATGGAAAAAAACCCCACCTAACGGTTCAAAATACAAGTATCTACTGCCCTTTTGTGTTCATCGATCATAAAATTGAAATACATGGAAGTAGGTCTAATCAGCAGGCAAAAGGGGGAATGAGAATGTTTGCTTCTTTTCAGCACTTAATTTGAGATTGATAAAAGTAGGTAGTCTAAAATTTTGACATTCCTATCACATCTGCATCACTACTAGTAGAGCCTTGGGATCCACTGTAAGGCTCTTGACCTTCATCATCATCATCCTGACCTCGAGAGACACCCTAACAGGGATGAAAGACAGCAAGAGATGCCCTTAGGTGTTAGGAGAGCTACAGGTTTTAAACAAAAAACTCTGGACATCCCTCAAAATGGTTCTAACTTCCATTTAAGTCTCTTCTTAAATATTTTTCAAGATTGTTTGTCTTCTTTTTGCAATCTTTTTCCTCTGGTGTAATATGAACCTAGCATAGCTAAATCAATACTGAAGTCTTTTAGAAAACTGCTGCTAACTAAGGGAGAAAAAAAAGTGTAAAGGCAATGCCTTAGAGAACTGATAGCACAAGTTTACCAGCCGTTTCCCGACTTCACTAAACTGTTTGTTTTGGCCGTCTTTGGCAAGGAAATTGATGGAAACCATCAGAAACCATGCTAGAATCCAGATTTTCCCTATCAATGATTCACACTTTTTTCAAATCAAAGTATAGGTTTTTAACACATTTGTGTATAGGAAGGCAAGATTAAACTCCAGGAGGAATAGTTACAATTGGTATAATTCAAATTCTCTTCCTTTTTCTCTCCTTTCTTGCTTGGAGAATTGTTAATGTTCTTTACATAAATGTGCCTGTGTGCTCTGTATGACCTAGGCACAGGCATCTCACAGCTGGGAGAGCACTTTGTAAATTTACTGAGGGACTGAGAAGAGTCGAATTAATTATACTGGCCCTAAGATTAAAGAAGATAAGATCTTCATATTGAAAACTCTGGATCCTGTTTTGAGAGTTTAATATTGTGATACAGTAATCTTTCATATCTTGGCACTTATCTGATTTATTAATTCCAGATGAACAGAAGTGGTGAACTGGGAAAATTTCTCCAAACAGTGCAGACTGCCATTATACTCCTTCAAATTCCTTCCGAGTTGTCAAGGAGACCACACAGTGCTAGGTGTTTTCTACAACACCCCTGCGTTTAGCAGGCTTGTTTCCTTCTGTCATATTCCTGAAGGAGTTTCTCAGAAAAAAGACCACACTGACACATAAATAACAACATGAGAACACCTCTATATCATGAATTGTAGTCGACCTAGTCTGCTAATGGCCAAATAGATGCCACCGCAACAGCTGTCTCATGGACACCTGGAAAAATTTTGCAGTCCTTGCATTTGAAAATGTTTCTCACTCAAACACTTGGAGGTGTTAGTCCTCTGGTAAGAAGAGAAAGAGCAAAAGTAGTAAGAGCAATCCAGGATGCACCAAGCTGTTAACTAGGTTTTGTAACCAAGTGTAAAGGGGTTGAATATGATTCCACACATTCTACTGATTCTTTTGATTTTCTAATGCAAGTTCTTAGACTAACATAGAATCGTAGAATCACAGAATGGTTCAGGTTGGAAAGGACCTTAGCGACCACCTAGTTCCAACCCCCCTGCCATGGGCAGGGACATCTCCCACTAGACCAGGCTGCTCAGAGCCCCATCCAGCCTGGCCTTGGACACTTCCAGGGATGGGGCATCCACAACTTCCCTGGGCAACCTGTTCCAGTGCCTCACCACCCCCACAGTAAATAATTTCTTCCTAATATCCAATCTAAATCTACCCTCTTTCAGTTTGAAACCGTTACCCCTCATCCTACCATTAAAAGTTTTGAATATTTCCACAGGCAAAATCCTTGTTCCACTTATTTGCAAAGCAAGATAATTTTAAGATAGACAGTCTCTGCAGCACTTGCAAAATGAAAAAAAAAAAAAGTTTCAAACTTTGACAATAGAGAACAACAAAGGTATTAACTAGAAATGCCTTCTGTGCTGTCATATACTAAATGTTTTTGGGTCTGCCTGCATTGCAGTGGAACACAGACACCACTGTGTAGCAAGAAAAGACAGATTTAAATGGCCTGAATCACATCTTCCCTAGGACTTGTCTGAGGAATCTTAAAATCCCCCATTCTGGCAAGGAAGCCATTTCTAACAGTGCATTTACATTTAAATGTGCATTTAGATATATTGCAAGAATGCATAAATGAATCTTTATGACACTGGAAGAGATATTGACCTCAGTGAAAGAATAAACATATTCTCTGCATTAAGGAGAAAAAAGCAACGAGGATCTGCTTCATATACAGAGGTTCTTGGGGGATAATCCATAGCTAAGGGAGCCCTGAATACATTAAGTACAATCTTTTTGTTTTATGTAACTGAGGTGTTAAAAATGGTTAGATCTATTGATATATAATGAGTGCTTAAAGATGAGGATGCTTTCCCATTTACTTTCTCTACTGAGCTTGGGAAAGGATATGTCTTTTATTTTAATGTCTGAAATGTGTATATTTTAGCTTCTTCATTTGAAAAAATTTCACCTCTTTAAGGAGATCCTACCTAAACTATATTTTTTTAAAAAATTGTGATGTAGGAAGGAAGAGTTGCTGTACTGCTGATGATTTATGAGAAGAGATGTGATATACTGGCATGAAAAAATGTTTGCAACACGCAAAACTGCCAGATCATCTTAGACACCGACAGGAGAAAAAGAATGACCAGTCAGTGCAAGAGAAAATGTAGGCAACAATAAAGTAAATAACTTTATATATGAAGTAAATAAATTCTGCACCCCTATCATTTGCACAATGGTGTAGAAACAATCAGCTTTCAAGCCTTCCTTGACAGCAGGATGTATTTACACTGCTTTTAATATAAATATTAATTAAATTACATATCTAATATTTTTAACCACAGTAATTTGAAACAACCCACACGCAGTATGTTTCTGGGTCAAGAGTGACAAGATTAATTAGCAAAGCATTCAGATAGCTTCTTTCATGTCAAAAGGTATAATTAAGGCGGTACAGAACAATATAATTTATCGCTTGAGGTATACCAAATTATTCTGAACTGCATAATTTAAATATAACACTAGGCAATATCTCGTGCTGCTAATAATATGAGATTGTAGCTGGTATTATCTATTCATGTATTTTCATTAAAGGCTTATTCATAATTTATAGCTCTGTTGGCTTGGGAAAATGTTTACTAAATGAAAAATGTATCATGGCCCCATAGTTATCAGTTAGGTTGATAGCATTAGGAGCCTTCAACAACGGCTAAAAAAGCATTTGTCTTAAACAATAGACTTACTGAAATAAAACACAGTTTATTTTTTTTCAGTTTTGTGGTTTTAACACACTATTACTTTGTTCTCAGCAAAGTTAGCAGCAATAACAGAGCTCTTGCTCTATGCAGCATTAGTCAGAAGAAACCATCTCATTAATTTCTGGGAATTTGAGCTTTGAAAGCAGAGTCTGAAAAACATGTAGCTTCCCAGAGGAAGGAACTGAAGCACCCAAATAGATAGTTTCTCTTTTCCACATCCCACTATTTCTACGTGGCAAGAGCACACACACACCCTCCTCACCTCTGCAGGTCTAAGGGCGCAGTACAGGGGCATGGTGGCTCGTTTGGCAGGAAGCACGTGAACTGCTGGTCACTTATGCAAACAACACCCAGCCATGTACCCCAGGTACCTGAGCCCTAGAAACCACCTCAGCCAATGAGGCCACCTTGGCTGGAGACCCCTTGGCTGGAGACCTCTTGACCAATGAAAGCTATGTGACCATGACCGATAGATGACCACAGTTCAGCTCTGACCAGGCTATAAAATGGGATCCCTGCCAGACACCCCCTTTTGAGTAGTTCTCCTCAGAGCAGCAGGTCTGTTGTCAGAAGCCCTTCCTTTGGATTGGGACGTCACCCAAAGTAAGTTCCCTGGGATTGAGCGTCCTCGCCTTTTAGGTGAGAAGTTTGTACATTTTGTATCATCATAGAAACATAGAATGGTTAGAGTTGGAAGAGACCTTAAAGATCATCTAGTTCCAACCCCACTGTTGTGGGAACGGACACCTTCCACTAGACCAGGTTCCTCAAAGCCTCATCCAACCTGGCCTTGAACACCTCCAGTCATGGGGCCTCTACAACTTGTCTGGGCAACCTGTTCCAGTGTCTCACCACCCTCAGAGTAAAGAATTTCTTCCTAATATATAATCTAAATCTATCCTCTTTCGGTTTAAAACTATTACCCCTTATTCTATTGCTACACACCCTGATAAAGAGTCCCTCCCCATCTTTCCTGTAGGCCCCCTGAAAGAGGGATACTGGAAAGCCTCTTTAAGGTCTCCCTAGAGCCTTCTCTTCTCGAGGCTGAACAACTCCCACTCTCCAGACTGTCTTCATAGGAGAGGTGCTCCACCCCTCTGATCATCTTCGTGGCCCTCCTCTGGACTTACTCCAACAGTTCCATGTCCTTCTTATGTTGGGAGCCCCAGAGCTGGACGCAGGACTCCAGGTGGGGTCTCACAAGAGTGGAGTAGAGGGGGAGAATCACCTCCCTCAACCCGCTGGCCACTCCTCTTTTGGTGCAGCCTAGGATATGGTTTGCTTTCTGGGTTGTGAGCTCACATTGCCAGCTCATGTTGAGTTTCTCATCAACGAACGCCCCCCAGTCCTTCTCCTCAGGGCTGCTCTCAACCCATTCTCTGCCCAGCCTGTATTTGTGCTTGGGATTGCCCCGACTCACATGCAGGACCTTGTACTTGGCCTTGTTGAAGTTCATGAGGTTTGTATGGGCCCAACTCTCACGCCTGTTATGGTCCTTCTGGATGGCATCCCTTCCCTCCAGTGTGTTAACTGCTCCACACAACCTGATGCCGTTGGCAAACTTGCTGATGGTGCACTCATTCTAAGCTTAGAGTTAATATGCACAGTGTAGTAATAGCTCCCAACTGACATCCTGAACCTGTAAAAAGTTATGTTTGCCACCAATTGCCAATTTCTAGCACCATTTTTTTTGTGACACCATTAGAACCTGATGTTTTGAACAGCTTTTGTTGCTCTTACACTTCTGTGACATCCTACCCTTATAAAAACACAGGAAATGTACTGATGACAGAACCACATCTGATATAGGAACTCCAACACTACATGAAAGTTTCACAATACAGATTCCCCAAGAGGAAATGTAATAACCTTTAAAGAACATTCGGCCACATGGAAGTTTAATTAAGGATAGGGTTTGAATGTGTTTTCTATGAGTAGGGTAAGAGGAGCTGGCTTTCAATTATGCTGATTCTAAGACGACTGATGCTCACTTCATTTCCAGCAGTGATTAGGCTTTATGCAAAAAAGGTAGGACTTCCATGTTGACATGGCTATGGAGCGGAGATTATACCTCTTATGACTCAATTCCTCAGCACTTTCTTAAATTTACCCACTATTGTAGGAGTAATGACCGTGTTTAAGAACTGTGAAGTTAGCAAGCCTATCTTTCTCAGGATCACTAAACTCCTAATGTGTCGTATAGAGTGGCTTTAGAAGTACATTTTCTCCTTTGGAATTGTAGGTTTTTGTCACTCTTTAACAGTGGCAAGACTGCTGTGAAATCTTTTCTTTAAAATCTGCTACTAAAGAAGAAACAACTTTAGCAATAAGAAACACTTATTAAGCATATTGACTGCAATTGTACATGAAGAATACAGAAAAATGTATTTTCTTTAAAGATACTTAAAGGCAGTCAATAAATCATTTAATCTAACTTATTTTGGACAATAATACATAAGTAACATAAGGATCTGGTTAAGCTTTTTATTGGCAAGTCATAAGCCTTCTCATTAAACATACATCATTGTGTTGCAAATGTCACTCCCTCAAGCATTTCTTCAAATCAATCTTTTACTCCCTGCTAGCCTGTCTGATAAGATACAGTCTGCATATGCAGTATTGACTCCAATTCTATTAGAAGATAATAGTGCATGCCATTGAAATCCTTTAGGTGTCTCTTGTATAATGAAAACTGTCAATGTGAATGAGCTACAAGGTTATTCTGACAAAAAGAAACATATAGAAGTACTGTTTTGTGTGATTTCTCATTACTGTAATTACCTACTTCCTATCTATCCATTCCCACACGTACAAAAGGATACATTTGCATATAAGTAAAGTATAAAAAAAGTTCTTTTCTCAAGATCTTCTCAGCGGGCATTTTTAAAACACATTTTTACTAGAGGCTATATAGAGGAAATAAAGACACAACAATGTTTCCCATTAAGCTTAGCAAAATACTACTTTGAGCAAGCCGTTAAAAATAAACTAGCAACTAGAAGCTTTGTTTTCTTCTTTAAGCTTTCTAATAACTATCTAATTACTTTCAGGAAAAGGTTTCTATCATGAACTACATTCTATGCTGAGGAAATATTAAATATTCAATATTTATTTGAAACATATCATAATACATGTGATCTGCATTAATAAAACATTTTTCCTTTAAACATAGTTTAGTACAATAAATAAAAAGAGCCGACTGTTTAAAAACCTAGAGAGACCTAACTTCTTATATAGGTTTTTACTTTCATTTAGAAGGTTTAATAGCTTTAAAAGTGGATGCACTGGAGCGAGAAGATAGAGTTCAGTTTGGAAACAGAGTTTTTTAGAAACAAGAAATTCTGTAGATATTTGAGAAATGGACTTTATGTAATGCATGTGACAAATACAGACATGGTTTTGATTCACATTTTTTGCTTACATTACTTCTCTTGGGCCTCCAGCAAAAGGCCCTTTCAAATCAGCATGTGTTCCAGCTGCACGGTGGGCAGATTCAGGCAAATTATTAAAGATCAAATCTCCAAACACATAGCTGCAGCGCTGGCTACTGCGAGTAATCTCACAGAAGCACCTCGGTGGGAATACACAGTAAAGCAGGTATTTATTATTTTCATTCCAGCAGCACTGAGAGCCCCCAGCTAAGAACAAGATGAGCAGGTACTGAGCAGAGTGATAATAAAGATCTTCGGGACAGTGGCTATGACAAAAAAAGCATGGAAACAGAAGATACCGGACTTCAGTATGGCACAAGCCATATTTATGTCCATATTCCCCTTATTCCCCCATCCCAATCTCATTTTCTAACCATCTTGGGGAACAGCCTGGACGTGTTATTAGATCTCCTCCAGTAAACAGAGTCTTATATCCATGTGTTCTTGGGAACACTTGGGGGAAACAGTTCAAACAGAGAATGCTAGGATTTTTGAAGCTGTTGTTAAGGTAGAAACTTTTGCACCCTTGATAACATGGCTCCCAGTTCTGCAGAGGTATCAAGGAAAAAATGGAGGAATTTGGCTGTACAGCTCCTTGAAGGTCTCTTGCCTGAATCATGCCTTGTTTCTGACTGTGAGGAAGAGCATGAAAGGGACTAAGATCTGGCTCCTGAGCTGCCACTATCAATTCTATGCCAAGAGTCAGACGTTCACTATCACTCTGACATCTCTCTACTCGCTTTTTAAAATCTGGCATTTTCCTGCAGCTTCCTCATACCATTATTTTTTAAACATTCAACAGCTGTCCCTTCCCAGCTCCTCTCTAATTTCTTTGTAACGCACCCTGGCAACACGAAAATGGAAGGATGAGAAATACTACCAGGTTTACAGCTGCTGAAAGAAACAAAATGCTTCCATCGAGAGAAGCTGTTCAGCTGTAGGAAGATATGAGGTCTCCTTGAACTTGTTTTATCAGTACAAACAGAAAAAAAATGTAAAGGGGTCAAAAGGGGTCAAAAGATGTACATGGTCAGGAGTTATTAGCAGAAAATTAATAGTTGTAGACGGGCTACATAGCAGAGACCAGGCATGTCCAAAGACTGTGCCTCATGGGAACTATAACCAAAAGAAGTCAACGTAGCAACAGAACTGATCCAAGAGGGTAAGAAGGTATGCAGTGTCTAAGTGTACACTAAAAATAAAGGAAAATGTGGGTGGGAGCGGGGAGGGGAAGTGGTTTTCTGTCAGCAGTGTGTCAGTATTCTCTAGCCATGCTAGAGAGTACCTTTGCTGGGAGAAAAAATGAGCCACAGGTATGTATGTGCTTATCAAACTGAGAACAAACAACGACTGCACACTGTGTGTGTGGCGAAACAACAGGAAACCCTCAACAAATATTTTTTCTGAGCATATTAAGAAACAGAAGACTACCATTTGAATGGTAGTAAAAAGACAACTCTACTACCTCAAAAAACACCCTACATCCCTTTTCACCTCAATATGTTTTTCAACCTCAAGACTCTTATACGGACAATTATCTGTATTAGCTTGCTTGTTTCTTACACAGATATGGAGACTGAAGTTTGTTCAGATTAGTTCCTTGCTTTTTCTTCTTACACCACAAATGCAGAAAAAGTAAATGAGTTATGGAACAAGCGTGGTTGTTCGTGCATAATTTTGGCACCTCTGTAATTTGTTCTACACAGTCTGTACACTAAATATTGATCCTCGTGAAAGGCCTGTGAGACACCATGACGTGACTTTCTGTCACCCAGGTGGAAACAGAAGTGCTGTAGTACTTTTGGTAACTATGGCCAGGTTGGCCAGCAGCAACAGGACACTGCCTCAGGAGCCACCTGCAGCTTTCTTCCCATGAAGCAGCAGCAGCTGGAGGTTGACTGATCCTTAATGGGTCTCATGTTGCTGCTCAGCAGCCTTTCCCCGTGTCCCTGGGAATTCCTATGTTCCCCACTGCTGTTACATACAGTGTAGCATGGGAGCTGCTTGGGGAATAACTATCCTGCCGGCTGGCAGCCACAGGGTGTTTGGTTTTGTCTCTTCGTTTTTATTTTTGTTTCAGGAGATGAGGGACCATGCCTCAAGTGATGCTACTTACACCTGCAATCAACTGAAACATATCACAACTGGCCATGTACCAAGTTTCATACAATGTTTCAAGTAATTCATTATAGAGACAAATGATTTATAAGTAAGCGTTTGAAAAGCAAGAAATTAGAATATTGCTTGTTGATCTATTTTATACAAATGATGGTATGTGGTAGTTATTCACACATTCATTCTAACAAAATAAAATGGAATGTCCTTACATTTTACTCTAAATAAGTCAGCTGATTTTCTACTTTCTGAAGTAAAATAAAAAGAAGAAATCTAAACTAAAATACAAATTTCAGCCTCTGATAGCTAATCCCTACTTTAAAGGTAGTATCTAGGTATATAGTTCTGTTAAGCAGAGATCCATGAAAATGGATGTTCCAGCTGAAACGCATTTGCAGCCCACTGTTGTCATTTTTACTGAATTTACCCAATGTCTTTCACAAGTCACACACAGACAAATCCCACGGTGGACTGATATTTCTGCTATTACAGACACATCCTCCTTCCTTCCAGTAGTTAAGCATTCTGCGGAGATCCTGCCTAAAACTGATTTTCCTTAAGGTGATTAGCTTTGGATCTTGTGCTCCCATGATATTTAAACCCCAATCTTGTCAACATGGAATGAAAGTAAACTGCCTATAAACTAAAAGCGTTACTGCCCTGAGACCCAATTAGGTATTTATAAGTACAAAATAGATCCAGTCAATAGGACACAGAAAAGAGCTGGTTTGCATCACTAGTTAATCAATATACATGGCTGTACAATAATCACTGTCAGGAAAAGCAACATAACACCATTTATGTGAGATGTTCTGTGGGGTTAGTCAAGTACATTATCTCGCCATTTACAGGTAAAGACTTCACCTCTCCCCTTTCCTCTAGCATTCAAAGCATGAACAGCTTTGTTAAAGTAGAGAGCCAAATACATGATAAGATTAATGGGCAATCACTGCATATCATGTTTAAGAGAACAGCAAATTTCCAAAGGACTAAACAGTGTTCCTTTCTGAATAAATATCTCTGATCATTATTTGCTGTGGTAGGGCAGCTATAAAAAACATGATTAGGTCTGATGCTCTGTTGATATATTGCAGGCTGAAAGAAAGTTAATGGTATAGTTAGCCTGAGCCTGGCTGCCTTTCTTTTCTCATTTTCTAAGCTTCAGTGTGGCATAGCCTTTAGCCAATATAGCAGCTCCCGACTGAGAATGCATTAAACTGAACAGATGAATGGCAGCATTTTAAAGCGAATCTGATAACCTAGACATGCTTGTGGGTTTTAAAGAGTCCACATCAGATAAAAAGAACTACTGGACACTTGAGAGCTGACATATTCTTCTAAAGAAAGAGGATGCTAAGAATTCAATTGGGCCATAGAGAATTTTCTTAAAAAAAAAAAAGAGATCAAAGAGGGCAAATGCAGTTTTTATATCGCCAAGAAGAAAAAGAACAGAGATATACAAAATCATGCCAGTCGAGATACACTCAGCTGAAAAGACATTTGCAAACATTTGTATAGTGCTACTTAATACAGAAAGAAATAATTCATTACAGTCTTTCTATAATTAACAACTAATGACTTTTACATAGATCTTAGAGATGCAAGGGGAAATTAAGCTTCAGTCCTTTATGAGTACAATTAGTGCATTGCAGATTTTCACTAAATTGAGGAAAACAAACTCAATTTCATTTTCTTATTGAATGCACACACTTTTGCCCCGGACTTAGAGTAAAAGGAATTTTTATTAATTTATTGTAAAATAGCAAATAATAGCTGTGTTTGCATGTTGTGATTTCTAAGCTAAAACAAGTAGTGTTGTGCTATAGCCAGGCATTTCATCAAATGTCCCTGTCCCTTGGATCCAGTGTGTCTGAACGTTCTTCTTTTATACAATTAACTTAAAAAAAAATGTTTAATGAAAATTTTGAGGAATGCATAATTTGTTTTCCTAAGGTTAAATACACTGATAACCATTTAAATGTTCCTACATTAGAGAAAAATAATCAAGGTGTTCAGAAAAATTATGTGGGCTTGAGTTTAATGTTTGAGCCATCCGCTACAAGCATGCACACACACATTTTTGATGACAGATGTCGAGCTGACATGAATGGCATTATTCTACATTTGATTTGGGGGCATGAGCATTAGCCTGGATAATCCGGTTGAAAATTAAAACACATCAAAGAGTTGCTGTAATATAAAACGTACCAGAATCGATGTCTTCCTATTGCAAGATGCATTCTCAAGGGTGGAAGTGCTTTTAGCCAAAGTCTGGTAGAAAAAAGAAACACAAACTGAACTGCTTTCTGTATCCTTAGAAATACCATAGCTCTACATGCCTCAGGTCAAAAATCCAGACCTCTCATGACTAAAATCAACGGACAGCTACTAGCAGCTCCGACTTCTATAACTTATGGATGGATTTGTATTCCTTTTCCACATTTCTTAGTTTACAGTTAATTTCCTCTGGGTTCAGAGGACAAACAAGGCTGAGAACGTGCCGTGGCCAAGGATGCTACCTTTCAGTTGCAGCCCTAGGAGGACGGATAACTTTCTGCGAGACATGGGGGAACCCTGACTGAAAACCCATTCTCACCACTTTAGAGAAGGGAATCTCTCATGCAGGAGAAGTTTCTAGTGCTTTTCTTATATAGAAAAAGGCTTCTGAGTTTCACATGTAGCCTTTTGTTTTCCACATTCTACAGCACTGATGTAGTGTCAGTCTCTAGGGCTGGGATCCTGTTGTCTAATTACATCAATATTAAGAGGTCTTAAATAAGACTGCTTCATAACGTATGTACTTTCATAACTGTTAATATCTTGATAAAATAATGATGGTAAAGAGAGAGAAAAAAAGCCCCTTAAAAGTATATAAGGTGTTAGCAATTTTTCGTGATTCTTCCTCATCACTTTTAAAAAATATATTTATTAAGGTAGATGTTGATGTTAGAAAGCACCAGCAGAGCAGACTCGGAATGCAAGTCTCAAGAAATTTAATGGAATCCTCTTCTATTTATTTTTATTCTTGTCAATCATTTTCTTAGCTGCTCCATAGTTGTATATTCACAGAACCTTTTATCTATAAAGTCTGATGTTCATAATAAGTCATATTCAGAAGAGATGATTGGGTGAACAAGAGAATGTTTTATCTGTAACTGCTTTCCATACCAGTAGTAGTCTGGCTTTTGGGCTGGAACAGGTGATGAGAAGGCATGAAACTCTTCTCATCTTCCTTCAATTTAAAATATTGCTATCTAGAATTTTAGCAATTTAGATGATCTCTCTCTTTAAACATCTGTTTCATTGTTCTTAAACATATTGACATCAAGTATGAATAAAAATTTTAGCTATGGAATGTTTAAGGAGCTGCGTACTGTCACCTGATCTTAAGTAATCATCCTAGAAAATTTGGAGAGCTCATATGCAGAAGCAGAACTAAAGCAATGCCTCTTTTGCAAAGGCTGATGGTTTAACAGCTGTTTTAGATGCTTGCAAGAGTGATGTTAGTATGCAATAAAGCTGAACATTACCAGCTTGGAAATGCTGGGATGTCTTTGAAGGGTTATTACCTGGGTAATATTCACAAATGCTGACAAGTCATAGTCCCCAAATACCCATGAATAAGTACTTTCAAGGACTTTCACCTCTGTAGAGAAATGCATCATTTTAAATGTTATTTGCAGAATGATATTCAACATTTCTTAAAAACCTTATGAAATATGACAGACGCGTCTGATAATATGGGAATTATTTTCAATGTGATTTCAGCTTTTTTGTTCATCTTTCCTGTCACTGTTTCTTTAACTCTCTATCTCCATTCATTTTTTTATTCCATTATCACAATAGCCTATTCAAATGCTTTAGTAGCTTTGCTTAATTAGTGAATTTTGTGTCTTGAAGTCTTTGGGCTTCCCATTGAAACATTCTAGTCTGTCTGTCTACTTACTGTGCTGAAGTCTCAAAGGGATACACTGTTTCTGCAGATGGGAAAGAACAAACATGGCTGAAAGAAGTTTAATGGTTGTAGAATCAGAGTTTGATTATTTGTGATACCTAATCACCACACTTTTATATACATTTCTTTTTAGTAGAAAGAGTATACAATCAATATCAAGGTATCCTGACACTGGATGTTTAATCTTCTCTCTCACAAAATGAAAGGAAACAAAAATTCTTTGATGTTAAAGAAGATCAGTCTTCTGGAGTAGGAAAAAACCAGTCATTTGCAGAACAAGATGTGTATTTTAACAGTTCTGGAAAACTACTCTGTCTTATATCTTACTTGGCTGAAGAGACGGCTAAGAGATCTAATAGCAGAGTTCCAAGATCTAGAAAACAAGCATCAGAAATTACCTGGTAGGCTTCTTATGGTAGCCCACCTATATATTATTCTCGTAGAGAAAAGTATAGTTACATGCAAGATTCAATGCCTGTATGAGTTAAAAAGTAAACAAATAAATGGAGAAGTTAAAAAAACAAAACAAAAGCAAAAAAGTCCACAAAGATTCAGGTATAACTTTGTTCAACACTAGAAAGGAAATTAACTTTAAAAATGTCAGTGAGGTAAGACAATCATTAGCGGCAAACCTAAATATACAAGACACATAAGATATTTTTCTAAAAATCCTGAACTACCTGCGTTTGCTTTTCCATTTAGTGTTGGGGGATTTTTGTTTGTTGGGTTTTGTTTTTTGTTAGTTTGTTTGTGTTTTTTTTTTTTTTTTTAATCTTCATGGACTCAAACATTATTGTGCTTGTGTCTATACTTTTGTTATATCCCATAAATGCTATAATTCATGTATATACATTCCTTTTTTTCATTCCTGAACTATAAGAAACTACTTTTGCTCCTTTTTCAGAGTCTGTTGGTTTTTTACCCAAAATATTTAGAAATTTTACTATCATTCACCTATGTTCTCATAGAGAATTTTACAATGTAATTCAACCATGGAAAAATTTAATCATATTAAGGTGAACAACAGTTTTCAAATAAACCTAGTGCAGCAGGAGTTTACCAAGCAAGTTTTCAGAGTTCTGTAAACCCTGATTTAAGTATAATTTCAAAAACAAGAAGAAAGTGAAAATGCATTTGTGCAGTTATTTTCAGTGCAGTTTCTCCAGCGGAGATAGAAGGCAAAAATGGTATTTACATAGGAAACTTCTTCATTCATAAAAAAGCTTCTCATTGTAAATCAGTTTTATATGAACACATATATTCCAAATAAAATTCTATGTAACTATGAAAAAAATAAAGTCATTTTCATGAGAAATGTAAAACATAACTTCTGAATGGAATTTTAACTTCAGGATTAATTTCAAATCTTCATGTTCCCAAAGGGACTACGCCAACTGATCTTTTTCCATGGTACAATTCTTTGTGTGCTGGATACTAGAAAGCAGGGAAAAAAACCTACACAGCAAACACAAAAACCAAACCAACCAAAAGGTTTGTTCCATTAATTTAAGGTGTTCTTCATGGAAATCATGAGGATATTTTAATTATTTTCTTTTTAAACTTATTAAAAACACCTAAATGGTAATGAAATTATCAGCTTGGTCTGCAAATATTCAGAAACAAAAATAGAAAAATTATACTTCTAATGTACATATACATTCAAAATGGTGGAAGCATTTTTAGTAATGTCACTGAATAGCAAAGGGAGACATATTTCAACCAATTACAGTATTAATATAAATGTAGTCATCATGGTGTTACTAGTTGAACAAGATGATAATTATTTTCAATTTCATGCAGATCAGTTCTTTCTACCAACAAGAATTAACCTTGCAATCTAATCAACCATCGCACTGTGTTCCCACGTATCAAATATTGTATTTGATGCTGACAAAGGGAAGTTTTATTTTACCTATCCACACTCTTCAAAAGTACTTGTTCTTTCACATATGTTAATATTTGAAACCCTGGCTCCTGCACGACAATTTTTGCCTTTGAAATCAAATCCTCTCAGAAAAACAGGTAAGAGCAAGTGTTTGTGACTCACACAGCTATAAGCTTGCCCAGCGCCAAAACAGCTCCATAAAGCCAGTTCTTCACCTCAGCACTGGTGCAATGTAATATTCCTCAAAATTGTTTTTCTCTATGAGCACAGACGGGCAGAAAAATCCATTCATGCCATCAGAGCCTGCATTCTGGCCATGATTACCAGCCTGGACACAGCAATACGATAGGTTCACCCATGTGGTTGCCAGACTAGATCTGGATTTTACATCACTGGTTTTGCGTATCTTCTAGTACAAATATTTTACTGCAGGAACTGACTGCTCACATACCCTGCTGACTACTTATTGTGCCACAGCTAGAGCAAATACAAAGCTGTCTCATCCCAGTTGTTCAGATAAATTCTGTGTAACATCTCCTGAAGCTATGTACTATCATTATGTAAAAGTTCACGTAACACATAAATTAAGAAGTCTCTTTCCTGTGTCCTTTAACACAATCCTCCCTCCTTTTAATGCAAAACTTAGAGGAAAAAAAGGCCATTATTTTGGAGACTGAACTAAATCAAGTCATATGAAGACTTAAGGCAAAGAGTTTATCAGTCATCCAAACTTCTTATTGAAATGTTGTTGAGTTTCTGAGTGCAACAAAGAGGAGTTCTGCATTATGGATTGTTGAGGTCAAAGTGAATATGATTCTTATAGACATTTTCTTTTAGATGTATTCATAGGTACTTTTAGAACAAACCTTGGGCTACGTCTAAATAGAAAAGGCATTTTAAGATCTTCAGCAGCTGTTATGGTTAGATAATTTTTCTGATCTATTGCTGCATTTAGACCAGGATAGTTTATTACTCTCCATTTTTCACTGATAGCTGGCATATTGCAAATTATTTTTTCATCTTCCTTATTACAAGCACCAGCTTAAATGAAGAGCTGAGATTTTTTCAGATAATATCACTTCTTGAGACTGCACAATGTTGATACTAATAATAGTACAATAAAATGATACAATACACTGTTCTTCATTGTATAGTGCAACGGCAGAAGCTGTGGCATTCTTGTCAACTTTCTTTACTTGGAAAGGTGTAGAAGTTACAAGCCCTTCACTTAGCTGTTCCACACTGAGGTAGAATCTGGTCTAGCAGAATATGACCCAAGATTATAGTGTTACGGTTTATTTTGAAAGGGTATAGTCAAGATAAAACTAAAAATAGATGTCCTTCTGCAGATTTAAGATCCCTCAGCAACTTAGATCAATCAAAATTGAAAAGTATAAAAAGCCATCACTTAAAAAATATGATGTATGCGTATACTCGATGCAACTGAGACAATTAAGTTTTTCTGTGATTCCAAACATTTTTATTCTCAGGTTCTCTTCATTGCCGAGAGTTAATTCTCAAAGTATGTTAATTTTAATGTAACATCTCTCCAGTGGAAGTTATATTGACCTTTTTGAGCTTCTGTGCCTTATAACTATACTAAAAAAACCCCAACGACTTACCTCATTACAACCACAAGTGTAAGGTGCTGATTCCTGCCTTTTTGGAGTTAGGTTTTAAATACAGAAGAATCGAGAAGGAAAGGGACTTAAAATCAGTACTTGTTAGAAGAAAGTGCTAACTCAGAGGAGAGGCCACGTAAGCGATTGCAAGTTCTTAGCAAGTGCTGTATTTGCATTGCCATCACAAGGACACAATCACTTGACACTGAAACAAGTACACACACATTTGCAGCTACGCATACACAGTAGAAGCAGACCCTCATCATACAGTTAGTCACAAATCCATACTTTTTTACTTCAATTTTTGTGGTGGTTCCCAATAGCACTTTTAGTACAGTTTTATCTGAATACTTCATTTCACTGATTCAGCAATAGTTTCTTCTATTGTCTTGTCTCCTTATTAAGAAGCTTTTAATTAACGACATTGATCACTTGTCTTGAATTCACTCAAAAACCCCCACAAGTGCATGAAAGGGAAAGTATATCCAAGCATCAAAATCGGGACTATAGGACCATTTCCTATTTTCTTTGTTCACACTAATTCTTGAAGAAAATTTTCTGGTAATTCTTGGAAATGGTTAACAGAATACATCACTTTTGATTGAGAGATGCAGGAACTGTTGACACTAAGACAAAGGGTAACACTGGAAAGGTGAACACAGGGACAGATAAGAGAAAGGAGATTATTTATATTTGTATTTATATTTAAATATTAATATCTTTATATTAATTTATCTAAATAAAAATATATTATATATTTGTATAATTCATGAAGCATTTCTGTATTAATTAATTCCAACTTTAGATTGCTAAAGCATTCATTGAACTAACAATGACTTTTTAGCTCCAAACATATGCACAATGTTTTCACTTTTGCCCAGAAAAAAGTTATGATTGTGGATTGTCTTTTATGGGAATCTCAACCAAATCCTAGCCTGAGAGCTTTCGAACTGACAAGAAATTGTAACCTCAGGTATTTGAGAACAAAACAGAGCTTTCTGTAAAGGTGCCATGAAAAGATGCTGAATTTTTCCCTTTTGAATTTTACACTCCTTCATTGCCTTGTAAATTATCAATCTACAGTTAAAAAAGTAATAACAGAAAGAAAGGGGTTAGCTTGGCTTTATCTGAGCAAAATAATAATTCAATAATGATGAATAAAGTAAGTCACCAAAAATCATCTCACTACAACTTGGAGGAGCTGAGCTGATTTTTTGAAGTCTTTTACAAGAAGTTTGAAGCTAGCGCAACAGCACAGAAAATGTCAATAGGCAGGTGTTTTTTTTTTAAAAAAGGTGAAACTAAGACCACACAATAGTACATACATCTATGTTAGCATAAAGTGCCGACCAGTTAGGCCAGATCTATATAACGCCACCTCTGATGCTGGGGACCCAAAACTCAAACAGTTGGGGTCTAGGGGCAATATTTCAGACTAATTAGAGTCTAGTCCCATGGTCTTAATGCCTCTTGGCAGCTGTACAGTTTAATCTGAAAGATGTCCTGATCACGCACCATGCTACACAAGGTAAACCAAAACACTTGCGAGCAGGGGGAAACTGGGATTTATAGACTCACCACAGGAGAACAGCATCTACAGGGTGGGCAGAACAGTTACATAGGCCACAGCTTTGAAGTGAAGGCTAAAGAACTTTAAATTGGAACTAATAAGGATCTAAATGAAAGAAGGTGGGGGAGAAAAGAAGGTGGAATTAAAAAAAAAAAAAGCAAGCAGCCTTCAATAAGGGTTCAAGTGTTTGGAATAGAGGAGAAAGGATGAATTGCACTGACTGATGCAGCTTGTGTTAGGCAGCATTGACATGGCGACTGCTGATAAATGCATTCATTTATTTACACCACAGCTGCAAACTTCACTGAATTCTCTGCCTATATGAATGGGTGCAGCCATACAAAAAAATTTCTTCATTCTTCCTCTATTAACTTAGCTAACCAGTAAAGGGACTTCTACCTTGAAACAGAACTGAATGTTTCTAATTCTTTCTAAACCAAAGTAGTCTGCCTTTTGTTGCACTACTAAGAACAAAGCACTGTAGAGAAAACAGAGGATCTTAAAATGAAACATTAGGTTTCTATCATAGAATCTCCAATCATATCCAAGAGATGTTTGTCAATAACATTTCTGAAGAGAATTTTCCTCTGTATCCCTTAAGCAATCCTTTAGATTCCTTTAGTTTTCAGAGTTCAGACCTCAGTTGGAGGGCAACTAGGAAATCTGGGTATCACCTACTGCCTATCTATTGCCTCAGCATTAATAGGCGGTTGAGTTGCCAAACAATAGAAATAATAATAAAAAATAACCCCTCTAAGCAACATACTTCATCAGTAACATTATTACAGGGCAGTCCTAGACCTGTTCTTGTTTGCAGGCAGAAGAATTGCTGGTTGTAGCCTAAAATAAAATGGAGACACAGGCAGATCACTGGAGATTATCGTGTCTCCTGTCTCTGAAGCTCTCAACAACCTACCCGAGCTGCTTGTTGAGAGACAGTCTAACAGAAACTTTCTTTTGGATTTAAGGATACCATAGGAAGGATGATAATTATCTGAAGACATAGCTGCTGTGAAATCCAAAGTATTTTGATGAGTTACTCAGAAGGCCCTATTTGTGGTCATATTTGTACGTAGCTATATGCCTCTGTTTTGGCATGTCCTAAGTGCTTTTCTTATACAGATATATGCACCACATTTTGTAGCTATTACCAGAAATTAAAAAGACATTGCAGCTGAACTAATTAAGTTTCAAGAAGAATTTAATTACACTCTTGGGCTTAGCTTTGCCACAATTTAAGTGGAATTGGTACAGCAATAGAAAAAAGAGGAGAAAAAAGAATAAGGCAGCTTACTGAGTACATACAGTATATTAATGCACTTTTTATTATGGACATAACTCTTTATGAGAATAATCCTACATTAGCAGATCCATGAGTAAAGTGTGATGGAATGCAGCTGATATAAATCTAAAGGAGAAAATTAAAATCTGTTTATAAATAGCTATTAATTTTGCTTTACAGACTGTGTAATCCTTATTCATCCAATAATTCATTGATTTCAAATTAAGTTATAATAGAGAAAAAATACAACATTTCACCTAAATCCTTAAAAATACTGTTATTTTCTAGGAAGCTTTTTTAAATTTTATTTTATTTTATTTTTAAGGGAAGATTTGCATACATCTTTCCAGTTTCTGAGTTGCTCCGAATTGAGAGATTTCTGATTTATAGCACAAGGGTGAAATTAGAGCAAGAAGGACACAACTCAGAGGCCTTGAACAGGACTAACTAAACCCTAGAAGGAGGTATACAAGGAGGAAGTATTTAATAAGTGAAAGGCTTTCTTTGTTTAAAAGTAGGAGAGCTGTAGCTCTGAAACCTGATAGTTTCCTGGCAGTTCATCCTTGGATAGTTGCAACTACCTTTTGTACAAGATGGAATATGCACTCAGTATTCAAATCCATTGTCTCCATCTTGTTATTTACATACCACTCAAAGTAAATATGTATACACATACACACACACACACAAAAATAAATTAATATATCAACGTGTTGGTATTAGGACCTCTTTGCCCTTTAGACACTTCTCCAAAATAAAGCATGCAATCCAGTAAATACAGTTCCACTCTTCTTAAAACAAGGTTACAGGCTTTGAATTGCTCTGATCTGGGCTGCCCTTGGCCTGAGCAGGGCTGAGCTGGGTTTACCAGGTGTCCCGTGGCCAAGTGGCCATTGCCCAGCCTGTCTGAGCTCCAGCTCTGTGAGCATTGCCAGGGAAGGGGCTGACAGCCCCAGGCAGTCCCTGCGGGGGACAAACAGCCCCTGGGCAAATTTGGGGATCTGCAGGACAGCTTTCACCCCTTCCCTGGGAGCAGGGGAAAATCAGCAAGCAGGGATGAGTAGAAGTAATAACAGCTCTAAGGAAACCCAAAATTCAGAAGGAGGGAAGGATCAACATCATTTTCTGTTGTCACTCTTACCTTAAGTGTCCTCCTTGTCATCCTAGTGAAAACCTCAGGATGAGAAAGAACTCATTTTAACTTCCCTCTCCCTGATATTGCCCAGGGAAGACTGTGGTCTCACCTTTAAAGCCCAGGAGAACATGAAAAGAGTCATAAGAACATCAGAATAAAAGGGTAGGTACCAGGTGTGTATATATATATGTATATAATTTTTTTTTAATATATACAATGATTTTAAACATATGATTCATGCAGCTTTTTCGTACTCATTATTCAGTTCAGACTATTAGAATTGTTGAAATCCATTGGACTAACAGTAAATTCTTAAACTCTACCCATGTTCCCTGTTGTGCATATCCCAGTTCAGTGTAACAGGAATTATAAACAATAAAACCACTGGTTTTATAATTAGAAATACAAGTTTTTCTTTCTTACACAGTGCAAACCGCAACAATATTATCAGATTTAATGATGCCAAGGTGCTTACATGAAATGAGGCTCTATGTGCAGAGCTCCAGTGAAAGCTCTGAGGACTGCCTACAGAACTGAAACTTTTGGAAAGATGGATGCTGTTTCTCTGCGTACAAGTTCTCTTTGGCCCATTGAAATAGGTGTGAAAATTATAGTCTGAAAAATAAAATAAAAATCAAAGTAGTGCTCCAGCTGCAATTATGAACCTAGCACTTTGGTGCTGAAGAAACAAGGTTAGTGTTACCGCAAATCAAAGGTACTTCATTAGTTGCTACTTTTTATGAGGTTGCTGAGGCAAATTTTACACTACAGTTTTAAACATCATTAACTTTGTGACCTTACCATTAATGTGTTGATACACAAATTCAGATTGCATTAGTGAGCTGAGTAGCTCCTACTGTGGAAGTATATCTTCCCCCCAAGTGATTATAATAACACAGAAAGGCAAATAGGGTGCATGCAAAACAAAGTTTAGCTCTGATTTATACCACATTTTTAATGTTTCCTTTATGCCATAAAAAAGCATTTGATACAAATTGGTTCAGGCTAATGTTACTGAAACATAACAGTACATCTAAAGAGGAGATAATGCAGCCATGGGGAATTCCCTTTCATTTATGAACGTAAACTCTTAAGTATACAGGTACTATATTCAAGTGCTTGAAAGGAAAGCATTTGGTAGCAGTGTGCACTTTAATTGCATTATTCTGGCAGAAGTACTAGTTTTACAACCTAAATGACCTGGCAACAGCACTGCAAGGAAAAAATAATAGTAAGAAAGAATTATTTTAATAATGATAGACATGCACCTGTTATTTTACACTGCCAGCCAACCACAGTTTCATTAAAACAAAAAGCCCAGTAGCACCAGTGAAGAATGAGATACAAATAAAGTTGGTGTGTTGATGACTAGAGGCTTGGTGATCCATTTACAAGGTTACAGATTTTTAGTTTATCATGGAAGGGAATGAATAATTTGGCTAATGCACAGAGGATTTCATCACATCATTTACCACTGCTCATATGCTTTGAATAACTATGTGTCAAACAAATGTTGTTTCTTAGTAATTTTTGGCCAAGTCCTATAGTTCGGATGATTGTTTTCCAACATTTTGAAAATTTATTCTAGCTTCAATAAAGCACCTTTCTCTTAAGAAATGAATAGTACAAAGTTGGTAAATCAAAATTTCCCGTTCACCTTGACATGTGATTTGGAACGGTTAATGTGGTGGATTGACCCTGGCTGGACGCCAGGTGCTCACCAAAGTCTCTCTATCACTCCCCTCCTCAGCTGGACAGGGGAGAGAATATACAATGAAAGGCTCGCGGGTTGAGATAAGGACAGGGAGATCACTCAGCTATTACCGTCACAGGCAAAATAGACTCAACTTGGGGAAATTAATCTAATTTATTACCAATCAAATCAAAGTAGAGTAATGAGAAATAAAATCAGATCTTAAAAACACTTTCCTCCCACCACTCCCTTCTTCCCAGGCTCAACTTCGTTCCTGAATTCTCTACCTCAACGAACTTCTCCAACATGAGTCCTTCCACGGGGTGCAGTCCTTCAGAACAGACTGCTCCAGAGTGGGTCCCCCACGGGGTCACAAGTCCTGACAGCAAACCTGCTCCAGTGTAGGCTCCTCTCCACGGGCTCACAAGTCCTGCCAGGAGCCTGCTCCAGTGTGGGCTTCCCACAAGATCACTGCCTCCTTTGAGCGCATCCACCTGCTCTGGTGTGGGGTCCTCCACAGGCTGCAGGTGGATATCTGCTCCACTGTTAACCTCCACGGGCTGCAGGGGAAGAGCCTGCCTCACCGTGGTCTTCAGCATGGGCTACAGGAGAATCTCTGACCGGATGCCTGGAGCACCTCCTCCCCTTCCTTCTTCACTGACCTTGGTGTCTGCAGAGTTGTTTCTCTCACGTATTCTCACTCCTTTCTGTGGCTGCAATTGTGCTGTTGTTTTTTTTTTTCCCTCCCTTCTTAAATGTGTTATTGCAGAGGTGCTACCACCGCTGCTGATGAGCTCAGCCTTGTCCAGCAGTAGGTCCATTTTGGAGCCAGCTGGCATTGGCTCTGCTGGACATAGGGGAAGCTTATAGCAGCTTCTCACAGAAGCCACCCCTGTAGCCCCCCCGCTACCAATACCTTGGCGCATAAACCCAATCCAGTTAAAAAAAAACCCTAAGCAAAAGAACAGAAATATATAAGCACACAATTTGAAGTCTGCTCTTGTTACTTCGATATGTAAATTGGGAAAGAAGACATAGGTCACGTTCATGCAAATTAGTCTCATTTTTAATCTGTTAGGTTTGTTTTGTCAAGGCAGAAGACATCAAAAAACTATATTAAAGAGAAGGGAGGACACAACCTCATACAGGTAGAAGTTGTTTCCATTTTGTAAGAATAAGACAAAATGAGCATATTTTTATTTGTCTTCACTTTACCAATATATTATTTTTCTCCTAATTCATTTTAGTGTATCATTAATCTTTAAAAGCATTTTAAAAGTTGTTCTAGTATAAGATTTTTGTAATCAAACCAGAAATATTTTAAATACTACTGTGGTAAAAGTACTAAAACCAGTGCTGATGCAAATTGTAAACAAGTCGAAGCAAAGCCCAAGTAATATGACAGAACACACTACAGAAGACGAGACTTTCAGCTGCTCGGTAGCAGTTGTGATGCACTTTGGTGGATTGTGACCTTTCCTCTCCCATATCACTACTCTCTCATTAGGAACCATTTCTTAAATTGTTAATTTCACCACCTAAAGGGCAGGGGTTGCCATGTATTCTGGTATCACCAGAGGTTAAATACAATCACAGTGTTCCGATTGAAGCCTTTTACAGTGCTTTTCTAACCCTTTTTAAAAAGTTCCTTTCAATGCACATTGGCTAAAGCTTAATCATATGATCCCTAATATGATGGAAACAGCTAAAAAATCATAATAGTATAATTTTAATGTTACATAATAGAGGGGAAAAAAGGGATCAAGATCATCGTAGAATAAAACACTGTTGTCCATGATCCACTGTTAAATGTTCACAAGCATATCAGTTGTCCACAGACCCCTTATTGGAAATCTGAGTTTAAGGAAAACCAGACAAATTCCGAGAAATGGTTAGATTAACAGGTGTGACTTGCTTCCCATTGAAGGAACAGTGTTATACGCTACCCATGTATCAACTTGAAATGGTTCTCACAGAGTGACAACTCCACAGCCACGGACTCAGGACATTAAGAAGATTTCATATCTTCAGTTGTTGTACCTACTATTTGATTTTCTAATCTGAAACCAACCACTTAAGCCTATAACCAAACACTTGGCTCTTCTGAGCACTCACCACCTGAGCCTGTGATTTTGCTTCTGTCTGAGTCAAACTATTTTCTCCATCCTGCTTCTCTGCCTTCTGACATCTTATCATAGGAAAGTTTCCATGGCAGCCAGCATAAGGTACAATTGAGCTTTGCCATTATTCTTGATGGGTTTTTCTTTAGAGCTTCGATCCAGCCTGCGATGTTGTTTGTCAGAAAACTAACCAAGAGATCAAAACCAGTTTTGGGCAGTTGTAATAGCTTTTGTGCTTTTGCAGTCCTCCTCAAGTGAAAGGAGGAAACTTAAAAAACCTAAACAAAACAAACAAAAGCCGAATGAAACCCATATAAACAAAAAACACCTCCCCCCTCAAAAAAAATACATTAAACTAGGTACTTGTTATATATGTCTATAAAATCCTTACTTAAAAACAAAACACCAGTATACTATATTTTTGTGGGCTTTGAGGGTTTGAGAAAAAGTTTATTATTTCACCCGAAAGCTTGGAAGTGATAAACTTCATATGCTTAGCTTAGATCTTCAGATGCTTAGAAAAAAATAAATAAAGACGGAAAAAAACAAGTAATACATCTAAAAATATAACCCCTCTGGAAATTATCTCCGGAGGAGGTAGCTCCTGCTTTGCTAAGCCTCTCCTCCCAAAAAAAGCAAAACACCTCCCCCCCGCTGCCAAACAAACCCCAAGCCCCCCAAAGCCAACCCCAACTACTCAATGTCCCCTTCTGCATGGAGACAAAGATTTGCTTAGAATAATGAGCTACCCAGCAAATAAGTAATTCATTTTGTAAAACTTTTGATACCTGGATGATTTTGTCATCATGTTAATCTGCAGAATGCTGTACATATTTGACATATATAAGAACAGCCATAAGTTTCTTCCCCCTCTCCCACATAGCAGCTGAACAACAGACCTTTCTTTAGACCACACAAGAACAGCTAAAAGATCCAACAGCCCACAGCTTGATCTGAAAAGTTGGCAAGGCAGAGACGATGGACATGAAAAACTGGACTCCATGAAAATAGCCCTGGCATAAAGACAAAACTTCCATCCTCATCTGCATGTATTTTTATCTCCTAGCCTCATGAGAGCAGTTTGTCTGTCCAGGGATCACCCATATAAAGTTTTCTTATTGATCATCTCAGCAATTCATTTGCTGGGATGAATATACCAAATTAAAATATAAGTAGCGATAAGTCTTACGCTACAGAAGTTGAATTTACTCAAGAAATATGTTGCCCTGAAGCAATATATGGAACTCCTATGGAATTAATCTGTGAGTATTCTCTGCAAGCTACAAAGACTACACCAGTATTTGAGGTTTAGACCAGAGAAGAAAATTAAGCTGACACCATTGCCTTCAGCATTTTCCCTTGTTTGAATACCAATGAGTACACTCCTAGAGTCTCATTATTCCCTCGGCAGGCCTTCCACTACCATTTACACATGAGTAATTTCTTTTTATGGACCCAATATAGTTTTGTTCAAAACACATTTATCATTACAGAATGTGATACAGTAGGAGTAAACAGCAAGTGCTTCTCATCAGCATTGTCTTTGCAAAACAACTGCACATGAAAAACAGCTAGTATGTGAACCTGAAAATGCTTGTTTTACAATATCCTGCAGTTGCCAGGGGCTTGTCCATAATGAACTTGCTCATGCAGTTGGGCGTTGCGTGCACAGAGTTTTTGTACAGTGCATACTGACGGGTCAGGGTAAACTAAAATCTGTAACTGAGATAATTTTATCACTAATATCAGGTCACTATGAATAATACAACACTCAAGGCTCTATAAAACTTAATAGATCTTATTAACTCAAAGTATTCTCTTTCATAAATTAGAACTTTTGGGGTGATCAGATGCAAAACCCAGTAAGCCTAAGTGAGGTTCTAGCAATGCCTAGATTAAGTAGTCTGTGTCTCAGAGAGAAAGAACTTGAGTGACTGTGACCCAGACCAGTATCTAAAGAAAGCTCAGTCTTTAAGTTAGGCCACTGAAATAAGGCAAAGGAACAGAGTGCTCAGGACCACTATGGTTTGTAAATTGTGGCATTTATATACTCTTATGGGAATGGTGTGCATATACAAAGAAAAACTGTAGTTTGGAGGGGAGAGAATAGCAGAATGTTGCCAGTTCACATTAAGTGCATTTCCTAAAAACCTATTTCTCTTTATTTCTGTTTGTATTTTCCCCAGATGTGTTCATCCCAACCTGCACTTCATTTAGTTCATGCAATCAAAAGCTTGTTTTCTTAAAGGCCATTGCTGCAGCATTCGTACATACCAATGGATCTTTGCGAAGAGCCTTTCAGGCAGTTGAAGTCTTTACGGAAATCTTAACACACAGGCTCCCTGTGCCAGACAGGGCTTTGTGGCAGGAGTCTTACAGAAGTGAACAACCAGGTTGTGAATTTTATAAGCCTTCAGATTTACTTAAACTGGAGTGGGGCAGGGGGAGCAGCAGCAGATCCCTGGGGCTGTTTGAATACAGCTACTCAAGTCCTGGATAATTAAAGCATCTTATTTCAAAGGTTCTACACTGTATTCTCAATACCAATGTAATTTAACACACTACTTAAAAAATCAAATCCAATTGCAATGTTCAAAACAAGATGGAAAACAGCTCATAGAAATTCCATCCAAAAATCAGTTTGGAATTGCTGTTGCAGGGGCTCCTCCATTCCCAGCAAGGCTGAAGCTAGGGAACCCCTACTCCTTAATTACTGAGAAAAATTAACATAGTGTCTTCCCCTCACGAACAGGTGTTTACACCTAGGACTTGAACATCTCGACAGATTACTTCAGCACATGCTCAACTATCCAGTTTCCAAGTAGCAAACAGGTTTGCAAACTATCGATAAGCCTGTAATAGAAACATAGGTTTAGGCTTACAACCTTCTCCTTTCTAATCAGAAAAGGTTCAGAAAGGCAAGAAATTCTGAGGAGCGGAACATGACCCCATATAGATTTGATCATCCCTAAGCACCATCAGGCACCTCAAAGAACTGATAACACTGATATGTAAAGGCCAAGGCAACAATGCCAGCTGAATAATCTTCCATTTTTTATTAAGAAAAAGCCACCAAAAATAGAACATTTCTGGGAAGAGAAAGACAGTTGGCTTTAATCAAGAAAGACCAAATTATTAGAAACAAAATAAGAAGTTTTCTAAGTTTTCTCGAAGAAGGATTACTGAAAAAAACCCCAAAACAACTAACCAAAAACCAGAACAAAACAGTCTTCTGGGTTTTATTACCTACGTACAAGCTGCTAAAAATCTTACATGCACAAGAAGCGAAGGACTGCCCACCAGAATAGTAATGAGAACACAGAAAAGCTGGAAGTGTTGGGCATCCACAGAAAAGCATTTCTGGTTTAAGCTCAGTACGGTCTTAATCACCTGCTGTAGCCCACTGTTGCCAGTAAGTTGTACACGGAGAACATGCATAAGTGCTCTTCCAAATAACAGACTCAGGCCTGCTTACTGGGGAAAAAGTGAAATTTTCAGAGCTCCAATTATTCATCCAGCGATGGGTATTTTCAGATCAAAATTATGAGAGATCAAATTCTTCCAATCCAATATTTTCAGAACAAAGTATTACCCTTAAAAAAAAAAAAAGTATTCTTTTTTTCAAAATTAAGAAATATTGAAAACATTTCTTTTAATTTTTAATTCAACATTAAGAACATTCAACATTAATTTTTTTAATTCAACATTAAGAAAATTAAAATAATCGGATATATTGGTTATTTTGGTTTCTTGTTTTACTGAGAAAATCAGGAGATTTCATTCCTAGTTCAGCCCGCATAAATTAAAATATTTATGCTTATGTATTTCCATAACTACTGTGCCAGAATGAAAATGAGTCACTTGATATGATCTAGACTGAACCTTTATTTCTGGGTGGCCTGCTAATAGACTTTAAACATAGAATTTTAGGAAAATATGTATGAGAATACAGTCACAATAGCTATATTTACTGATGCGAATTTTTGTTCTTTGTGTTAATTACCTATTAACTGGGATTGAAGAGCTGTGTAATAAATCCCTATTTGTCTGCCTTTTATCAGCCTGTTGTTTGACAAAATCATTTTCGCTGTAAGGCTCCAAATCGATTCGTCATCTCAGCTGTCTTGCAAAGTGGTGAACTGATAGTTCACAATCTAACATTAGGTTAGTCCTTTAAGAATGTATAATGATATTTGCATAGAAACATAGTTTTGAAACCCAAACCAGTGAGAGGAACAACAGCTTGGTGACTTCTAGAATTAGGTAGGATGCAAGTTCTGCACACAATCTCAACCCACCGTCTCTGTATCAACAAAGACTTCTCTGGGCAGCCCATGCTACAGATTTCCACCCGGACTTTATGAGGGTTATCCAATTTCCCCCCAGACTTTTTTTTCTAACTATGACTTTTAATTACTTGAAAAACCACTGACTTCCAGAACTGGAAGGACTGAGAGACTGTAGCCTGCAGTTCTTCAATATTAGCAAGTAATACAGAGTACTCTTGATTCAATAAGTATATTTTCCTATCAGCTACGCACATTGACTTATGATCCACTGGTAGTGCATACAGGAGCCAAGAAGAGTGTTTTAATTAAGTTAATCTTTTCTGTTAAATTGATGGTATGATGATAACTCAAAGGGGAATTGGAACTCCGGAATATCCATAAAATATTCATACATGCGCAAGTGAAAAACAGGGTATTGCAAAAAAAATTATGGATTATCTGACACATTTGGCTATTCCAAGACAATTTAATGAAGAAAAGGCCTACATTGCGTAGTATTTCCTCGTGCTGAAGAAAGACCTTAATGCAAATAACTTAAAGGTCAACAAAAGTCGCACATAGTCAAAAAAACTCGAGTTCCTCTTAGAAGGGTAGTAAGTGAAGGGGGGGAAAAAGAATCACTATGATATGATTAGCCATGAAATTAAATATTCTTTTTTATTATTTTTGAAAGTTTCTATTGAGCATAGATATCTGTAATAGACACCTCTTTCTGTTGAGAAAGTTTGCTGTAATTCATCTTTCTTGTTACACCTAGAAGTACAGGGTTACTTATCAAAGACTAGTGTTTGAAAATATTTCAGCTATCTGATGGAATGAAGAAGTGTTACATGTTACTTTAATTACCTAGAAATCGCAATTCTGAGCTGCAGTAATATTATATGGTCAGCTAAATTAAATTACTTAGGAATTAAAAACAACACACTGAGCTGTTTATTAGATTAGATTTTAATTGTTTCCTAATGATCTAGCATTTAAGATGACATTTTTATTAGCTAATAATACGAACATTAATGACATTCTGCAAGGAATATGTTAAGTTCTTTTAACTGGATTTACTACATTTTTGTCATTTTGACCGAGTAATTGCTCTTATCTTAATTTTAAATACAATTTTGATTAATCCTTGTGATATCTGATAATTTTATTTTTTTTAACTTCAATCAAGAAGTAATAAACTTAAGGCACAAGTAAGATTTAAATTAGAAAAACAATATATCACTAAGATTTCTTTCCTAGTTTTTTAATTAACATTATTTTAAAAAAACAACAAACCACCATCAAGTAGGCAACTGAATGAAGCAATTAAATGCATCACTGAATTAAGCGGTTTTTTCCTTACTCCTCCTTGTTCACAGAAAGGTGCACTTTCAGAATAATGCCAAGTAGCCAAAAGCATGTTAAAAAAAACCAAAACAAACTCATCAAATACCAGTTAAAAAACACATTTTACTTCTGTAATAAGTAAAAAAACCCCAACAACCAGCTGTAGAATAAATCATGCATTTAGTCTTCCAGAAATTAAGTATTTTATATTACGGTGGAGTTAAAACAACAGGATATTAAACCCATCCCTATCCTGAATTTGTATTCAATTCGTCGGTGTTCAAACACAGCCATAGAACACACAATAACATTTTTATGGTTCTGGAAATCACAGAGTGGAAATCAGAAGCAAAATAAACTACAGTATTTCTTCTGCGATCTTTTCAGTATGACATTTAGAAAATGTGATGCATGTATGCAAGATAAATCAGAAACAGGGATGCTATGTGGATGGTGCCAAGTCATCTTTTTGTTCAACTACGCTCCAGGAACCACTCATTTCTTCCTTCAGTCTTGTTGAAAAGTTATCTCCACTAGATGTTGTTAATATCAGATTAGCAACAACATTAACAGTAAAAATATATATTTCTTTTTAATAAGGAAAACATATTCTGATCGTATAAGAACACTATCACTTGTGGTGATGGCACTAGTTTGAGTTGCAGAAGTGCTGCCCCTGAGTATCAGTTTGCCAAGTCTGGCTTCCAATCTAGACCCTTCACAAATACTTAAAGCCGTGTCCATATTGGGCTGTTTGACAAAATTTGAGCAAGCCTGCTATGGCTGCTGAGATAATGCATTTGACTATTAACCTTAAAAAAAAGAAAAGTCAGGTCAGAACCATTTATGTCTAGTTTGCTTCTGAATAAGAATATTGCAGTTTAACATGATGTCATCTGTGCTAGCATTTCTGTGTTCTGGTTCACCTGATAATTTTAGTGCAGTGAAACCTGTAGGTTTTTTAGACTGATTCCCCGTCCCCTTTTCAGCAGAAATGGTAATGTTTTGCTGCCTCATGAGGGTGCTATAAAGGATATATCTCAAAAACACAGTAGGTACGTACCACAGTACAGTCAGGTTAGATAGATAAGTTAATTCTATAGAAACTATCCTCTCTGTATCTGAAATAAATGTAGGTTTTGTACTTTGAGGTCACAGGTTTTATGAAATTCTTAAAAAAGCAGACAACCTCGAAGGCTGCTCACTTAATATTACTGGTTATGAAGTTGGGATTAATTATTTTTAAACTGCACAAACCATGAAATCACTTTGAGATGTGTTAGTAATCTTACGTTCTATGGCTAGGCAAATCCTATTGCAAATATATAAAACTCCAGACACGCAAATTTAAAAAACATAGGTCAACAGAAGGTTCAAAGTCAGTTATTTTCTTCTATTTTCAGTTTGTGGGGGGAAAAAAAAGAAAAAGAAGAGGCAAGAGTAACCACAGACCTATTTAAAGCAGTAAATATCAGACTGTAGAAGGTTTGTCCATGGAATCCTGCATGCTCTTTATAACTTTTGATTGAGATGACAGAGCTTATTTTGCTCATTATGTAAGTGGTCAAAATGCAGATTGTAAAATACTGAGTCACTGAGAGGAGCAGGAGTCAACTCATGAGAAAGATTTGGCCAGGGACAGAGAAAAAGAGTCTAGACAGACCTCTTATATTAAACATTACTATTACAGTAATACTTGAAGGCCAGCAACCAACCTAAACTCCCTTGTGTCATATACTATAAATAACAAACTTTCTGAAAAGAAAAAGCTCTATCTAAGAGAAAAGAGTTAGGAAAATATCTAGGCATTGCCTCTGGTTTGCAAAGTCTTCAGAAAAAAAAAAAAAAAGAAAAAGTAGTGACTCAAGAGCATCTTTAAGAATTCCTGTTACTACTTGAAATAGTGTTCTGTAACAGTTCTCTGCAAAAGCATTATCTTTTAAAATGCATTAATTTTTCTGTATTTGGATCTCCTCTTTTCCCATGACAATAGCTGAAAAAGCTCAGACTGATTCATATGGAAGATGCCACAGATTCTATGCAAGTGAATCCTAGTAACCCCAGACATAGTGCTACTTAGTTTCTCTATTATTTCTCACGTTTTATCATGGGGAAGTCAGTCCTTGAAAAACTGCTCTTCATGAGCCTAATACATACTTAGGAAGCAGTGAATAGAGATCACTGAGAACTAGTTCCACTGATGTTGCAGCTATAAACACTGATGAAATCAGCTATAACATTTCCAAAATCTTGCCACAGGCCTATTTAGGCTAACATAGGTTTGCACCTTAGTATGAGCTCATGCATGGACTTTATCATCACCAGGTATCGTGTTGACAGCTGCTGCTGGGGAGAATCTTTTCCTTATGTATAATTTCTGTAATATAGAAACCCTCTGTAAGTATACTATTAGGTTGTTGAAAGTAAATTATTATTTATCTGAAAAACACAGAACTGGGGTGAACCAGGAATAGTACAGGCAGCAAAGCACTAATACTATAACAGTCAGTACCCCTCTGAAACAGCCAGAGACAGATAGAGAGAGCTTCTCCCTTGTTAATGAGGAACACGAGCATTTGCAAAGGAGCACCGTGGAAGGAAGACAATTGGGGCTTCCTGCTGAACTTGCGCTTCCCACAGAGTGAACATACTCTGGACCAGAAAGACTAACACTCACACAGTCAATTAGAAGTGGCATGCTTACTGAGAAACAGCTGCTTCTTACTGCTAAGCAACTCTCAGCAGAGTTCAATGTAGCACATACCAGAAGACCAGCCACAGACATGAGTTTGGTATGTTTGCAGTGAGACAGGTATGAGCTCTAGATGAAAGAAGAAAAAAATCCACGTCCTAACCACATCCATAAACCCTACAACCTCAGCCACTTGGGAATAAAAGGAGCTGGGTGGGGGGGAAGGTCTTTCATCCGAAAAGGAACAGGAATTACTGTGGCCAAACATAATTATACCCTCAGAGAAAAGTGTGATTTTTCTCCTAAGTAGCAGCCCAAAGAGTTGAGGTAATACTTCTCCTTAGCTAGATGCATGTCCTTTCTCTACTACTTTGATACATTAACTACCATTTTACATGAACTATACATCTCTGCTGAATTAATCACAAGGGAAGAAGTAGTTGGCAGACACTGGAATCCAACAAATCCAAGGCACTGGAATAAACCCTAGAGAAAAATAATGGTTTTGCTTTGAAGTGCTTGAGAAAGAAGAAATTCCATGGAGGGGGAAATCCTAATGTCATACGGCTGACACATCACTATTGTCAGAAACAGTTGCAGAAGAATCTTACAGAAAGACATGGATATATTTAAGAGAAAGTACAATTTCGGTTGATCAGAGCCACAATCCTTTTATACTCCTGAGGAAAGGTACAGGACAAAGATACAGGACAGATCCTGTCTCTTCCACTTGCTGGAATCTCAACTGAGCATTTCTTGACAGATTAATCATAGTCCTGCTGGGCGCTGGAAGAGAGACACATTTGTGGGAAGGAGAAATCTGAGTGTTAAAGAAATATTATCTTGAAGAGGGTAGGGCAAAGAACTCCACCAAAAGTTTTCCAAGAATGTCAACAACTAGGACTCTGGAACAAGAGACATGGGGTGGGGGAGGGGGGGGGGGAGGGGCGGGAAAGGCAGTGCACTTTGTGACATAGCACAAAGAAACATTTTCTTCTATTTGAAGGATTATTTGAACCATCATGGGATAACCTGAATGGCCAATCTCCATCAGTACTCTCAAAACAAGAAAGCTGTAGCTTCGTTGTCCTGCTGAGTTGCTAAAGCCATCCTTATTTATTATTAAAAAAAAAGGAAAAAGTAAGTGATAAAGAGGTTGGGAAAAATAAAAGTGCCTTAGTCTGTGCATTAAAGCACATTTTCGTGAATGATACAATGCTACTGCTGGCAATGGGCATTCAGTCACTCACTGATCAATATCAAATAGTTGTCAGAGTCTTTCCATCAAACATTTAAAGAGCTTCAAAAAAAAAGCCGTCAGCTTTTAGAGACAAATGATGCTGATATCACTATGGCAACCAAAGTCGTCTTTCATGCATGATGCTGAGGAATGTTACTGACTCTCACATGAAGGCTACTGTCACTGTATTAGATCACAGTTTTGGTCTTTATTTGTCAAAGAATAGGCAGATGCTCCAGAAGGGTGCACCTAAATAGTACAGTAAGGTTTAGAATGACAACAGTGAGCAATAACTACTTACATCAACGCAGTGGCAGGTCATTTCTTAGTTGGAAGTGTTAACAAGAAGGCAGTAATTCTACAGTAAATAATGCTGCCCAGTGACATCAACTAAATCAATGGCAATGCAGCATACCTGACAGCAGCAAACCTTTAAATACAAGGGGTAGGAGTACAGAGTGGGAAGAGGAAAAAAAAAAATTATTTCCAGCCTTACTGTTTACTGTGACAATACTTATCACAGGCCTTATGAAGACCACCTTTTACTTCCCATATATTTTTTCCAATAAAATTGTGACGAGACAAACTCCTTGAAGTACACTGTCTGTCACCTCACACCTTTAGACAGCAAGGATAATTTCTCCTCCTCTAAAACTATTTTTTACCTGCAGTGTAATGAAATGGCTTATAGACAAAGAACAGTACCTGGGGAGGTCTCAAATGGAAGCAGTAAGGACTATCTAGTTGCAACAGAGTCCATTTGTCTGCTGACTTTCAGCAGCCTGCAGTTTTAAGTATTAGAAGTTATCATTACCTTACAGGAAATTATACTGGAAGTATAAGTTAAGGGGGAAAACCACATCGACTGTGGCAACATGTTTCCTGATATACTGGAACTTCTAACTAAATTTCTTGCCTGGTGTAAATTAAACAGGTCAGAGTCTTTTTTTTCCTTTTTTTTTTTTTTTTAAGTCATTTGGGTGGGCACACAGTGTGTCTAAAATGCTAAAATGCTAAGACACTAGAAGATATCAGATTTGAGGTAGCAATTATCACCTAGATGCCTCAAAGAGAGCTGAACGGATGATTTTCAAGAAGATTTCTACATTTTAATTAATTTTTGTCCAAGCTGTGATTCACTAATATTATATAAACTGCTGGTAGTTTTGAGCCATAAAAACTACATACTTAAATTTAAGAGACAAACAACACATTAGGTGAAATAAGCTGTCACTTATAACTCCAAGCTTGGATAGCTCAAATCTGTTTAAGTATTCAGTGCTTCCCCAAGCCATTCCCCTCACTTCCCCCTAAACAGCAACAGCAAATCCTCTTGGTTCATTTGTCAGATTAAAAAATATATTAAATAATTAAAAAAAAAAAAAGAAAGTTTAAACCCCAGGCTTCTCGGAGGCTAAATTATCACATGCTGTTGCATTAATTAAGGGACACACTTCAAATGCTTCTCCAGTTTTGGGTGACTTGGAAGCACAAAAGGCCCTGCAGGAAGCTTTTCCAGCAGTTATCTCACTTTCTCACTATGCCAGTATCTCCTCTATCACACAAATGCTCCTTTTCCTCTCTGTAGTGGATTAAAAACTTATCTCTGTTGAACAATGGTACAAGATCATTTAAACAGCTTAGCATCTCTTCCCACTCCCCTCCCCCAGCCACAAAGACAGAAAAACATTTGTTGCTATGGATTTAGAGGGAATATGTAGAGATTCAGTTCATCATCATTTACTAACCCAGAAAATGAGCGTAAAGTTTGGGGTCTGATATAAACAGAAAAAAGAAGCAAGTACATAATGTAGCTGACACTGTGGACATTTTTAGAGCTTGAGAGAGAAAAGGCAGTGGAAGATCAGTATGCAATGCCAACACTGGGATGGAAAAGAGAGTGCTTTGCTTTAGACTTCCATTGTTATCGGGTTTCCAGTCAGAATCTCAGATGTGCCTATTTTCTGTAACATTTGTATAACATGAAAAAAATCAGGTTTCCACCATACTTCCCTTCAAAAGCAGTCAATAAACCTGCTTTCTCACTATTTTAAGATTTTAAAATGAAACTCAGGATTTTGAGCTATTTCTTAAGAATAACATTACTTTTTTCACAGTAATTTCATCTTCATAACATTCAATACCTGCATCTTCACTAGCCAGAGGGCTCTCATTTGTGAGTGTTTTCATTCAGAGGAAGAGTCCTACCTATTTTTAAGCTACTTTTTTTCCTTAGGTCTACACACAGAGAATTGGTTTGTGTGTCTTGGGGAAATATTAGTCTATAAGCTTAGAAATTGTACAATGTACCTTTAAAGAAAAAAAAATTCTCTCAGTTTCATGAGAAGACTGTTTTATAAAACAAATTATAGAGCTGTAAGACCTGAATGTTTTTTCCTTGGTCATTTTAACAGACAAGGGTTTCAAATCACATTTGGTCTAAGATACATCAAGCCTTTGCATACCACAGGCCTTTTAGGACTGACATGAAAAAGAAGCCTAGTGTTATTTGCACTTTTGCATTTTCCTATAAAGGCGTACAGAATAATGTATCTATCTTCTTTGCTTTCACATCAGGAAAAAAAAATACAGTATCGTTTCCTGACTTAGATCCTATCACAAAGGGAATCCTAGTCTTTTCAGTGACAACCAAGGTGTTTGGCATCTCATAGGCTGAGATTTTCTTTACCTCTTTTTCCACTATTTACTTTATAATGATACTGGCTATGGAAAAGCAATAGGCAGAGACTTAATTCCATCATACTGGAAGTAAACACCTGTTCTGAAACTCTCTTCACTACCACTCCTATAGGTCAGAGTCAGTATTAATCACAGAGGCATAGAATGGTTAGAGTTGGAAGAGACCTTGAAGATCATCTGGTTCCAACCCGCTTGACACGGGCAGGGACACCTAATCACCACATCTAGCAGTAAAGCATAGCTCTAATTCAAAACATTTTCACTGTAAGAGATAAATGAAAACTAAGATTAGCAAGCAAAGCTAAAAATCTAGTTGCCTGTACCTAGAAGGATAATCTCAAAGTCACCCAGGATTTAACATCCCCCAAACTCGCATACTCCTCAGACTTTGGTCTTTCTCCAGTTACGCTACAAGCCAAAATTGCAAATAGGCAGCAGGCACAAGCTTATCTCCCTCCTAAGGTAGAGTCTTATTAGCACACCAGGACTACTTAACCCTCAATTCCTCTGCACAGGGAGATTCTCACGACTGCAGTTACGTTCAGGGTAGGCTAATGAGCTGAACCTGCCAAAGCCGTCAGTGTGAATCAATTAACATCTGCCTCTAGATTTGCAGCACCTGCTAACAGGCTGGATTACTGGAGGAAGCCAGCTATGCTCTCCCTGGGTACTCAGAAGTGTCAGAGTGTATTAGAGTTTTAAAGCTAGTCTCAGCAGTAGGTGCAGGTGGGGAAGTGGGTTGTGTAGCCCCTCCTGGCAAGCATGTGTGAATGTACATTATATTCTGTAATAAAATATCATGCCGGAAGAAAAAGGACCTAATTAATGTGCTTCTTTTTTCGTCCAACAGCAGGATAACTGGCACTGTTGCTCTCACCTCTCTGTCTATAAGCTTTTGGATGCTCTGTGCAAGCTGAACTGTTTTCTGAGGCTTTACAAAGCCAGTCAGAGCCAGTGGACTTCCTCTATTTTTGCAAGTGTATATATGTTAGCACAAGTGCTAAAAATATGTGAGTTTGTGTTCAGCTACTGATCAACCTGCTAGTCAGTATCATAAAACAGACTGTTTTGCCAGACTTGTTATCATTTGGAGCAGGATGAAATGGGCACAAACACAATGGAATAGGCATATCAGACATGCTGTAGGTGATCATGAAGATCAAGTGATCTACAAGCTGACCCTGTGTAAGTGGAGGACACAGCGTTATTTCTTTCTAAGCTTGTTACATGTCCTTTCTGATAAACACAGCCCTGGGTAATTTGACAGACGCATATTGGCTGCTCATGGCTTGGATGGGTGTACGCTTTGCTGGGTTAAAAACTGGTTGGATGGCCAGGCCCAAAGATTTGTGGTGAATGGAGTTAAACCCAGTTGGCAGCCAGTCACAAGTGATGTCCCCCAGGGCTTAGTATCAGGGCCTGTTCTCTTTAATATCTTTATCAGTGATGTGGACGAGGGGATCGAGTGTACCCTTAGTAAGTTTGCAGACAACACCAAGTTGGGTGGGAGCATTGATCTGCTTGAGGGTAGAAAGGCACTACAGAGGGATCTGGACAGACTGGATTGATGGGCCAAGGCCAACGGCATGAGAGTCAATAAGGACAAGTGCTGGGTCCTGCATTTGGGTCACAACAACCCCATGCAATGCTACAGGCTTGGGGAAGAGTGGCTGGAGAGCTGCCCAGTGGATAAGGACCTGGGAGTGTTGGTTGTCTGCCAGTTGAATATGAGCCAGCAGTGTGCCCAGGTGGCCAAGAAGGCCAATAGCATCCTGGCTTGCATTAGAAATAGCGTGGCCCCAGGACTAGGGAAGTGATTGTCCTCCTGTACTCAGCACTGGTGAGGCTGCACCTTGAATACTGTGTTCAGTTTTGGGTCCCTCACTGCAAGAAAGACGTTGAGGTGCTGGAGTGTGTCCAAAGAAGAGCAACGAAGCTGGTGAGGGATCTGGAGAACAAGTCTTCTGAGGAGCAGCTGAGGGAACCGTGGTTGTTCAGCCTAGAGTAAAGGAGTCTGAGGGGAGACCTTATCGCTCTCTACAACTGCTGAAAGCAGGTTGTAGTCAGGTCGGTGTCGGTCTCTTCTCCCAAGTAACAAGTGATAGGATAAGAGGAAATGGCCTTAAGTTGCACCAGGGCAGGTTTAGGATGGATATTAGGAAAAGTTTCTTCACCAAAAGGGTTGTTGAATGTTGGAACAGGCTGCCCAGGAAAGTGGCGTAGTCACCATCATTGGAGGTATTTAAAAGACATGTACATGTAGTGCCAAGGGACATGATTTGGTGGTAACTTGGCAGTGCTAGGTAAATAGTTGGACTCGATGATCCTAAAGGTCTCTTCCAACTAAAACAATTCTAAGATTCTATTCTATGATGAAATGTTATTCCATGTCATTTCCTTCCTTTCTAACTCATTCTTAAAAGTGATTTTGCTTGTACAATCTTCCCTTCTTCAAAGTTTGCCCTTTATTTTCAAGTTTCCTTTTCTTTTTTGCCCTCTTTTATGTCCCAGTTTCATGTAGCTGATGCGCTGATGTGAGACTACTGATCAATCTAGGGTAATTCTATCAAGCTTTTCTTCTAGCTGTCACTGAAGTCTGATCACCTGCTGCTCTGAGGAAGTTTTGTAGTTCCCCATACCCTAAAACTCAGACACATGCTGAAACCACAACTGATACATTAGTTGTAAATTCTGGGGCTTGGCTCAAGGCAATACTTTTGGTAAGATTGCTACTAGTACATAGTGAATGTGAAAATCACTTAAAATTGTTGTGTATATTACGCAAGGTCAAACACTCATGTTGAAGTAAATTAATTAGAAATATTAAAGTTATTTTCTGATTTCCTGTGGTCTTTCTTTGTCAATATCATCAGGAGTCATAAATCCTTCTGCACTGATGCCCTCAGACAAGTATATTCCCTCAGACAAAATGTAAACATCCTTTTGGCGTTTTTTTTAATATATATATATACTTATTTTTGTGTCTGTGTGTGCAATGTGAGAGCAATGAGAACACATAAAATGAATTCTATTTGTTTAAAAGATTCATTCCTAATCTCATGCTCAGTTGGTGCTGCTTCCGAATTTTACAGTCATGCCTACGGTTTTCCTATCTCTGAAATATATCTCTTCAAACAAGGCACGTAGAATTCAGAGAAAGAAAAATGGCTTAAAGTCATGGAACACATTTCTGTAACATTAAATTTATGAATTTATTAGGAAGGAGAAAAAATAAAAATCTAAGTTAGTTGTGCTTCTTTGTGTGGATGTTACTTTTTAAAAAGTTTATATGATATTGCATCCTCAAAGGAAAGACTTGCATCAATGGCTGTAAGTCACAAGGTTTTTCAAATGTAAGGTGAAAATACCAGCTCACACCTTTACTGACTCTCCATATCCATAGGAAAGTCTTGATGCAGTTTCCTCAGCTGTGGGAGTTATAATTTTGCTGTCATGTGTACAGGTGACACATTGCCTTTTAGTGCAAATCATGAAATGCCCCATCATAGAATAGTTTGGTTTGGAGAGACCTTAAAGATCATCAAGTTCCAATGCCCCTGCCACGGGCAGGGACATCTCCCACTAGACCAGGCGGCTGAAAGCCCCATGCAACCTGGTCTTGAAAACTTCCAGTGCTGGGGCATCTATAACTTCTCTGGGCAACTACATGGAAAATAAATGGGGTACTTGTGCTCAACATTGCAATATAGGGCCATCTTCTGTTTAGCCCTTACCTGGAAACCCAGCGGGAGAAGGAATGGAAGTCCTGCACCTGTGGCGTGAGAGTGAAGAGAATACCCTGCCTCTACACACGTTTGATTTTCCCCTGTAGTTGTTTGTAGGGTTTGTCTGTCATCTACTGGAGCCAGCAACCTACACTGCATGAAGGGATGCAACACTGCATTCTTACTCTGCTTTCTCAGACATAGTTTTAAATTATTTTTTTCATGATTGTGGCTTTCTGTAGTCTTAAAGGAAATGAATGAGATAAACACATGATATGGTTGCATTTCAGCTAACAAATATAGGTGTTTAATTCAGAAGAAATGAACCTTTTTAATTATTCTGGGTATGAAACCTATTAGCAATGAATCATTTATATCAATCCCAGACAAATTGAAGTACTACACTGAAATTAACTTTAGAAAATACATACATTGAACACCTTCCTTAAAGAAGACAAAATTATTGATATTTTAAAATCTAGATTAATGACAATCTTTAAAAGTAATTTTTATTTTAATTAATATTGAAACCATGCATTCCAAATTCTGTCTATTACTGTTTATTTTAAACAGAAATCCAGCTACCACGTAAGTATACACCTACAGGCACACACAATGGAGAGGTGAGCTCTTGACAATGCTTTTCTTTTTTTTGTTTGCATTTTGAAATCTTCCAAACAGAAAGATAACATGGCTGCAAAAGTAGTTCCTAGATATAGACAAGAAAACAAAGGTTGGTAGAAAAATATACTGACAACAATAAACAAAACATGTGAAAATATGATACTGCCATGAATTTTGGTGTGGAAGCTTGCCATATTCTCTCAGATTCTTCCTACCATCTTTTAATCAATTCCGTTCTTTCATTCAAGTCTTTACCAAATCCTTTATTTTTTTATACCAGTGTTAGCTACCTTTGAGAGTGTCTTCACATGTTCTGGATAATGTTGGTCATGAACTTGAAAGGGTTATATGTGCCTTGGATTGTCTACCCTTGGTCAGCTACTGACATGCCTCTTTTCCTTCAAATTAGTACTGCTACTGTGCCACCAGAGAGCAAATACAACTTTTGAGTAAATGGCGCTAGGAATCATGCTAGGTTTCACATGCTAGAGAAAAGGTTTTGCAGGCATAAATGGTTTCATCCAAAGATTACTAAAGTCAAACGGATCTTTGTTCTAATTAATGGGCATTGAATGTAGGGTGGTTGAAACACACAAGTCTCTCAGATCAGTCGTATTTGCTACTTTTTTACAGAAAAGAAGAGAGTGATTCCAGACCTACATTGCCTAATGTCACTAACATTTGGTTATATATCTTTGTTCCCTAAATGCAATTTCTCTTTACAAACTTATTCTGATATTTTTTTTAATTCTAAGCATATTCTAATTCTCATATTTGGCATTTCATCTCTGAATTCTTTCCAGTCATTTATAAACATAAAATTGTTTCTTCTGTGCCATTTTTGATGTCTCAATGACACATGAAAATCATAAGTTTTAATTTCAGTTCTGAAGACCTGTTTATGTTCAAGAGTTTTGTTTTTATGTCAGATGTTTATCACATGCTCTAGGCTGTGCATTCCTTCTAGGCTTTCTCTCCTGTGACTTATAATGTGTTAATAAAAAGGGACTTAGGTAAATAAAGTCTGCCTGTATCTTACTTTAACCTTCTCAGGAGTGCGTTAGCACAAACAAGGAATCTTGATTCTCATCAGCCAGGCTTGGGACATGTTAGAGCTACTGTCCTTCCTATTCAGCCTACACACCTGTTTTCCTCCTCTGAAAACTAGGTTTTGCGAACAAATACCTGAACTGAGCATTACCCAGGTCTTGTCCCTTATAAGGACTTGGAAGCATATCTTTGGATCCGAGCATTTGACATAATTAACAGATCTAGTTGCAGAAACATGATTTTTATTCACTGTTAAAATTCATGCTTTGGTGCTGATCGTAAGTGCTAGCAATTGCAGACCTTGGTGTATTGGTACTAAGGGCCAAGTTCTACAATCACTACTGTTCTTGCTCCACACAACAGAAAGGTTTTACTGCAGTGGAACAAACAGCATCCCCTCTGTGCAGAGGAAGGCTGTTAGGTTGCAAGGCGATATCAGGGTAGCCTTCCTTCATATCAAAATCAGCTGAGGTCAAGAGGGGAAGAAAAGGGCCATTAACAAGATCATTGTGGCTTCTTGTCAGCATGCCACTAGAAGCAATTCTTTTGTGTCTAAGTTTTGCTTGTTACTAGTGGGTTTGTTGCCCTCCCTCCTCCCAGGCATTGCAGTCCCCTATACAACCCTTGATTGCTCAGAAGAATCCACTCATTGGCTGCAAATGCTTAAAGTCTTTGATATCAAGCCAGCCAAGAAAACTAATGCCTAACTGAATCAATCACTCAGCTGCAAAATGAAAAGCATACTAGATTAGAATGGAAAATAAGAGTAGAGGTGACTTTAGAGCCATGATTTTTTTTTCCCCTGCTGTTATCGGTGGAAAAACTATAATTTCCCTTTATGTTCTCCAATGACAAAACATAATTTATGGCCAATTTTTTAAAGGCATATTTATAGTTGTGCTTATGAAAGGTGCCACACTGACAGCTCGCTAGGCTCCACTATTCTATTAAAATACAGTTAGAGTGGAGGCAAAGGTGAGAGCCCTTGTTTCCCCCCCTTCTTTTTTTCTTTTGCTTTTTGTCTGCTTCTCCACTCTCTGCTCCAATACCTGTTCAGGGCTGCACAATGCCCTCTCATTCCAGGCTTTATAAGAGTCAAAGGATTTTCAGGAAGAGACTGTCATCACAATCCTAACATCATTGCAGGTTTTCTGTGCATGCATGTTCTTGCTTTATTGTATAACCCTATTATCAACAGGGTAGAAGCAATGGTCTCTCTTGGAAGAAAAATGCAAGATTATCTGTAGTGCAGAGAGAAATAGTTAAATTCTGCAGCATTTACCGGTGTTACTAGAGTAGCATGTCCATGTTCCAAATATTCCTAATGGCCAATATGTTTGAATGTTAGTACTTAAAAATAGGAATCTGAATGCATATATTAACTACAAAAGTGTGATAAAGCCTGTAGAGGTACACATTTGGCCCTCATTCTTAAGATGAAACAGACCTTCTTTCCCTCATTTTGTTATTCAGGGACTAAATTTTCTCATTTTACGTAGGCAGTTAGAAGAAACAAAGAAAATGACTGTAAATTACCTGAGTGATTAGAACAAGTATGTGCCCTTAAATAAGTGTTTTACACTCTCTCTCTTACAGTTGTGTGATTGCACAACTCTATAATATCTCTATTTGCGTACTTAGTACTGTGGATATCAAAGGAACAAACTGTATTCAAAGAAATTCCTTCCATAATTTTGAAGCTATGGGCACCAAAATATTTCTTGTGTTCCAACCACAGGAAATTCTAGTATTTTCCTTTCTTTAAGTTAACTTTTAAAATGGTAGGAATAAACCAGACAGCCTGATTTGGTATTGCTATACCACTAGCAAAAAATATATAAACTTTTCAAAATATGTAACACTAAAATCAGATGGGTTTAGAGAAAAGAGGAAGAAATCTCACAGCTTCAGATCCTATTTGAATGCATTTCAGGCTAAAATCCTACAAGTTTCATATGCTATACCTGCCCCAAAGTAGAGACAATAAGATGCTATTTGTGGTTACTTGACTTCAGCCGTGTGAAATGCATAGTAAGTGGCATAATTTTCAGAAGAATGAATTCATGTCAGGAATTTTATAAATAATGAACATTGATATGACTCATGAATACCAATTTCTATTGTGAGAAGATTGCAGGTGTGAAAACCAGAAATATCCTACATTGTCAGTTAGAAACTGTCCTTCTCATCCAATTTACCCCAACCAGACTCTACCCAGTTTTCTTCTATGTGAAAAAAGAACAGCAAAACAACATAATAGAATTTCCATGACATAGGAAAAAAATAAGGCACAAATTGATATTTAGAAGAAAATTTTAAAAGATCAAACCCGCAGAGATTAAAACAACTAAGATGTATTTTTCCTGTGCTGTACAAAAATACAGTGCTGTGCTGTACAAAAATAAATATTTAACAGTCCTAGATAGTATTCTGTGAATAACAGACTGCCCCCCAAAACCTGCGTTCATAGACAAGATTTCTGATACCCACAGTGGAAATTGTTGTAAAGGTCTGAGGAGCTCTACCTCTGGCAGAGCACACAGTGAAATACACAGATTCTTTTACCTTCTGCTTCTGTAAGAACAGAAGGGATAGATAAGCTGTGCCTGAAGGAACTTGGCTCAGATTAAACAACATGTGGGTATAATAGCTGTTAAATGTAACTGTTTCCGAAGTTTTTGTATAATATAATATGCTGAAAACATTTATGAAATATTCTATATCAAAAGTTGTATACTTAATGAAAGTACTGGAGTAGATTAAAGTCACAGGTAATCAATCGAGAAAGACACAGAGAGCAATTTTATAAAATTTTAATTACTTCAGATGGATTAAAGTGTAAGATATTTATGTATCTAGCTGACTTTTAATATTAATGATGATAGTTAACAAGAAGGATATCTTTGCAGCATTTGCGAGGAATGAGAAAAAGTGGTTTTAGTTACCGTTGTTTCTTCACTAAAGATGACTTCCATTTTGCCTATAAGGAATAAAGTGTCAGCAACACATTAAGCTAATAATGTAGCAATTATTTGGAAAATAATTTTGACCAATATATTTGCTACTTTCTTGAAAAGCTTAAAAAGCACAACAAAACAGGAATAAGTATAGTGATATAAAGATCATATATGTATCACTGAAGTTCCCATGAAGAGAAGGAAAGACTTCATTGAAACATATTCTTCTGTTGAACACTGATTCTGGTCTTACTTACATTGCTAAGCGTTAATTTAGCAGAATTCAGCTCAGTAACACTTAAATAATGAAGGTGAAAAAATAAGAACTGTTTCCCCTTTTGGTGCTAGTATATGATCTGAGCTGAAGGGAACGAGATCCGTCTAATCAACTATAAGTGAAAATAAGATTTGCAGTAAGATTAGTGGCAGGGATCCCAATATGTCAGAAATGCATAGATTGGCATATAAAAGCTGATATTGTTTGCACGATACTAGCCACTCTCAGCCATATGCATGCTATATCAGGGGATATCACTGTAGATGTTGGTTTGGTGGAAAACTGTAGAAAGTCTTGGGGTCTGTCTGGCTTTTGATTGTCACCGAAAAGACCATAAAAAAGCAGGAAAGAGTTAACATATGTGTAGCTGCCAAAACCAATTATTCTTAAAACTATGAGTTACAGCTGACTCCCAGTTACAGCTTATCCTATAAAAGATAAAAGGCTTATGGTGCATTAGACACAGGGAAGGAATCAGATGGGATGCTCTGTGTTTCTCTGGTTTTAAGAGAAAAATTCAGCATCAGATGTGACGTGCTGCAGCTTACAGAAGGAATAATGTGCTACCTACATTTTAGTGGTTTTTGTTATTACAGTTAATCCTTTGGCCCATCTGCAATATGTTATAAAAAAATGGAGAACAAAGTCACCCAACCAAATAAATCTATTATTGTACAATCACTTTGTCCCTACAATACCAGATGAAATTGAGAGTCTCACATGAAGCCATAAGGGCAAAAATAATGTTAGCGAAAAATGCTGAAAGAAGCATGCCATCTGATAGCTATCAGGCCTTCACTAAAGCTATCTTTTCTGATTATGGATTCAGGTAGTGATCCTACTGGTTGATTCACAAATGATTCCTGCTTTTCATTGTCAACATAAAAAATAAGTGCATCTTGCTTATATAGCATGTTACGATACTAAAAGATTCAAAAATATTTAGCTTATGTTTTGTCAGAGGTTGGTTATTAAAAACTCATCAGGATTTCCTAAAGACCATAGCAAATATTGAGATGACATTTCAGTATTTGAAACAAAATAATTTATTAAATTCAATCTATATGACAATAACATTGTTAGGATCTTTCAAAACCTTTGTTTTTTATTTTGAACTCAAGAGGGAAGGCTTCTGCTGCAAATTGAGGGCCTAACTTGCATTGTGTAATTAATAACTGCGATTTTCAGCTATCAGTATGTACTACACTGTCATATGGTCAAAAGACCACTCAAACACTGCAACTATCCAATCAGTGACACTGCTGATGAATGCTGCAGTCAAATTCTGTCCCTTGTTTAAGCTTTCCAGAAGGTTTTATGCAATTAAACTAGCTGAATAACTAAACAAATTTTCTCTGGACTCTCATGGTTGCCTTTTATCTGTCTTCATTATGTCTTTTATCATGATGCATCTGTGTTCAAACTTGAAATTAACAGCAAAATTAAAAGGATCACAAACACAGGCAAAAAAAAAGGATATTAAAAAAATAACTTGGAAAAATAGGCTGTGGGTAGGCCATGGTAAATAAAAATAAAGATAGTACCAGTAACTGTATTGCTGTTTTATTCAAAAAGGGAACATAAATGGTCTACAATCAAGTAGCTCAGCCATCTGCACAAAACTGAATTTATATTAAATCAGTTCTCACTTCAAGGTCTTAATGCCACTGTTAGTTAATGCCACTGTTCTATAATCTAGAACCATATTTGCTTAAATTTAAATCTGGAAGAAGGAGGCCCAAAAGGCAAGCTGCCATGAGTGGATGATAAATGGTCCACAATATGAAAGAATTTGAGAATGACTACCATGAATGATTTCTTAAAACAGTTTAGCAACAACAAAACATTAGTTAAGGCTTTTTGTGTGGATGTTCCTCATGTTAGGAGGCTATACTAATCTCTGACATAGTTTACAAGAGACTGATCAGAATCACAGAGATTCAAAGATTAAAAAGAGCAGAAGGCAATACCAGGATCATCTTAGTCCAATCTTCTGTGTGACAGAGAAGGTAGAACTGCTCTGAATTTGTATGTTCCAATTCACATTTCTATATTACAAATTATACCCCTAAATGCAAAGAGAATATAACTGGGGGCCATGGGTGCTTGTGAAATTAGAGACATTTGAGAAAATGGTGCCAGGATAGCAAAATATTCATTAGTCCTTTCTGCAGTGGAAGATGAAAGCACCATGTTGGTTCAACTCATAAAGACAAGTCTTTTTCTTAGCAAGTAAGATATGGTCTCCACACAGCAATGTGAACTCTACTCTGGTAACAGAATTCTTATTTTTAGGTTGTTCAGGAATTTGTATTGGTCACTATAGAAGATTGATCAGCTGCCAAAAGCAGAAGTGATTTTACTTCTTTTGACTATACCTAATATCTCAGTGTATAATTCCAAGAGAAAGACTTGAGGATCCCATGGAACAATTGCATCACTCCTTGCTGAGAACACCGAAGATGTTGCAGCCCTGTGCCAAACTGATTGCTTCTGTTAAGGGAATAGGTCTCTCTTTGTCCCGTGTTAACAAGTACTTTGACTTTTTATTAATTGTTTTTCACTCTCATCTATTCATTTTCCATTGTTTGAACATTTACATATTACTGATAAACCTTTATGCCCTAACTTGTATATTGAAAGTATAAAGATAATATTTCTCTTTTCAAGTCAAGAGCAATTGATGAGTCTGATTTGATTTGTGTGGTTTTATCAGTTAGAGTAATCAGTATGAGTAGTCTCTTATCTATTTGACCACATGTTCTTTTTTTGTTATGGAGTACAATTTCTCTGTGTTAGGACTGCAGGCTTGGGAAGGCATTTGTGCTTTTTGTCAAAGACAATTATGCTCATAGATTTCTGTATTTTATGTTGTTGTCTACACTACAGAAAAGATTGTGTCATTTCATATTTCAGGGAAAAGTCTTATCTACATGAAGACTTGGACCACTGGAAAGGTGGCACCTTCAGAAAAGCTTTGGCATTGCCAACAAATTTTGCAAATAGGTTTTTGACTATTTTTTGGTCCTGCTGGAAATTTAGACTAATTTTGTCAGAAAACCAAGCTTGTTGGTAGTTCCTGCCATCACATATACTCATTTTGGTTTATCTGTTCATAAAAATTAGATTAATGAATCCATATAGCTATTAATGCATAGCAGCCATTCCTGAATAACATCTTATGTTGATACTTATTCTGAAATAAGTCCCACGCGCAGATTTAATGTAATTCAGCTGTATTAAATTGAGCTGTAGGATGATGGTTCATTAAGAATTACTAATCTTGTCTTAGTTACAGATAGAAAAAAAATATTTCAGATGATCATAAATTCTCTGAGGAAAGCTGGTAAAATAGATTAGGTAGAATTTTTTTGGTTCCCTGGCTGGAAAAGTATATTTCTTTAAATGAGGTCACCAACAGCAATATACATGGCAATAATGTTGAATTCATATTTACCAAGAATTTCACATTGTACTTTCTTACATTATACCTTTCAAAAAACTAGTTCATAATAATGTTCATAAAAATGCATACAGCATGAATGTTGCTCACAATAAATGCAACACTTGAAAACAAATTTGCAAGTTATTTTGCTAAATGCACAGATAAGAGTACAAGTGTATGCTCCAATTACTCTTAAGGTAAGAAGCAACATAAATACTCAACATAAATAACCTACAATTAAGATTTTAAAGTAAATAACTTATTATGATTTTTCTTGGGTTTTTTTCCTTCTAAAGATAAAATTATGTAGTAAGCTATTTTAACTGTTCAACAATGTGATGCATCATATATTTACAATTCCACTTAAATTTCTAGGAAAATATGTGACTTCAAAAAGTCAATTTTTTAAAAGAAGACAACAAAAATTGTGGTAGTTCAGTTATCTAAGGTGGACCAACTGGGAAATTTATGCTTAGAGATAGCTTAGCAAAACTATTAAATCAAAAGATGAGTGTGGATATTCAAACAAAAGCTAATGATCAAAGGTTCTTTTCTTTAGGCTAATATGAACATATACAAAAAGGACAAAGGTACAGTGACATTTTATATTATATTATATGCGGATAAAAGTATAGAAAATGTTCTGAGTTTGACTGATATCTCACAGGCCTTGAGAGTACTATACAATTCCTACATATCTGCAGCATCTCTTTCATTTGGGAAAAAAAATCCAATTATTCACAACAGAAAAAAAAATCACTAAATTGTCTTCCTCAATAAGAATAAAAGATGCCTTGCAGTCCTCAGTAGTAAAACATCCTCTATTAATGATAATACCTACAGTTATTTAACTTCTCTAAAGTAAAAAAAAAAAACATATAGTGGAGATGTTGTCAAATTAGTTATCATCACAGCAAAAGCCCTGTAGTACAACAGCAATGATTTATTTTGCAGAGTGTAAAGAACTAAAAAAAGAGGAAAGTTTACGGACTGTAATGCAAATTTAAATTACTACTCTGATAAAACACTCTAAGGGGGCAGTCTATTTTGGGATTCAAATTTTGATACTTTACTTTGGATGCAAAATCAAATATTGATAAACTTGGAAAAGGGAGAAGGGCTTGTATATAAAACAAATGATACATGGACTTAAAGACACACAGGCTGATCACAGAGCTACTAAACAGGCTTTTATTTTTTTTAAGTTCTGCAGTGATAAAAGAAATAAGGACGTAAGCAATGCTCTAGGGCAGACCAATCATGCATCATCATGCTCATGCTTTCTCTGACAGTGGCAGGAAAAGAGGTTAATTCAGGAGATCACAGGAGCCTGGCCAATATGGAGTTTGGGATGTTAGCTAGCGTATCCCTACCAAGATTTTGCTTCCACACATTAGTGTGAAACTGCTGCCTATGAATGTGCCTAAGACCTTTTTGACCCTGCTGCTACATCTTCTTCCACAGCCTCCTGTATCAGCAAGTCCCAGGAGTTTGCAACCTGCTGTGTAAGGTACTTCCTTTTATGAAAAGGCGACTGTTTTAATAAAGGTGGGTATCCCTACAACACAGGAGTCTACTGTATTAGTAAAGTCCTCTTCTTTAGAGACATCAACCAAACACACCACTAAAAGGGAAAAGATCTTCTTAATGTTACCTGGAGGAAAAAAAATAAGCTGCAAGTACATACAGAGGATTTGAATCAAGTTTGCATGGAGCATCAAATGCTGAAACATTCATAAGAAGAAATGATTATGCAATTGTTGCCAAGTCATCTGAGTGATAACAACACTCATAAGTGCCTACATGTATAAAATGCTTACATAAATAAAATCATCTAATTGTTATTGATCTGATAATATACAAGTATGAATACTGCTCTGAAATCGTTTATTATAATACAGATAGGATTTAAAAATTTGCTGACATGGAAATGACACCATTTATTTGTATTTCTTTATTCCAGCTATTTCATAGACCTCTTTTATTCTGTCTCTCTCCTACTGCCTCATTTTTTTTTCACAGAAATTTGCTAATTTTTTCCTCTTTTTCCATTCCTCTTTTCTTCTCTGTTCTGTTTTGTTTTTTTTTTTTTTTTTTATTTTTATTTTTTTATTTTTTCCAGCATATGTTTTATCCAAGGCCAGTTGGTTTTCCTTTTATTGCTCTACAATTCCCAGCCTATTCACTATCTATTGATGACACATATAATAAACAGAGAGATGGGTTGGAAGGGTAGAGGAGCAGCAGGGAACAGGGTATATGGTGAACAGGCAGACAGAAAGAGGGACACAAAAGGGAAGAAATTTTATGTTTCTGTGGGCGCTCAGAGGGACTGTGACCCAGCTTTTAATGGGGAAGTTCTGCCCCCTTCTTGGTCATGTGCTGTTCTGAAATTCATCTGTCTCTCTCTCATTTATATCAGAATTTTGCACATTTAACAGTGGGGAAAGAGTGCTGATCAAAATTTAGTAGAAGCTCTCAGTGAAAGCATCAAGTTTTATTGAACTTTCTGCAATTAAAGCTGTTTTAGTCAAAAATTCCTCAGCAGCTTGACTGCAAACGTACAAGCTGTTGCACTTCATGTTTGATAAAGAAAGTAGCAAATTATTTAGGAAAAGGGATGGAGGACAAAAAGGTTAATGACAGACTTGCTTTTGAAGATGAACTATGAGTTAATGGATTCAGTTCAGATACTGTTGGTCACGGTCCAATGGTAATTCATTTATAAAGACAGTTATCTCATCATCAGCTTTAAACATGAGAAGATCAGGAGATGGTTTCTTTAAATTAAAACTTGGGAGCATTGCATTAAGATTAAATTATTGTTTAAAAGGCATCATAAACTTAATAAAAGTATGACAGGAGACATCGTAATTTATGCAACTGCAGACTATCACAAGCAAAGACTATAGCTTTCTGATGCTTTCATTTTTGTTGCATTCTGCATTAGTCACAGAAGCCATTTTTACATCATGTTGTTCAAGAAGCCTAATCATAGAGGGAGAAAAGGACAGTTTATCATCAGTAGACATAAAAATCAGAACAAACCCCAAATAGCAGCTTTGTGCTATACTAAGCTTTATTAGCTTAGCATGTTGAATGCGGATGTCCATATCCAGGCTGCTACTCGCAGTAAGTTTCCCATCCATGTCTCTATTTTACTCTATCATGGTAAAATAGAGAGATAACACAAAAAAAAAACCCAACAGGGGGTATAAAAAAGGACAGAATCCATAAAAGAGACTGTGCGTCAAAGGCAAACATGCAAACATGACAATTTTCTGAAATTCATGGTGATGAAGCCTCATGTACCTAGCAAAGGAAAAAAAAAAATCTAGTGAAAAATCAGCTCACAGGTCCTGTAACATTTTCATCTCTTTTTCTGTGTTTTATTTGACTTGACAACCATAAGAAGTGCTCCCTGTTCCCAATAACTCACTGCTGCTGAAGGGTTTCTCCTGACGAGATATCCCCCAGTGATGCCAGCCAAGGCCCTGCCCTCGCTTCTAGCAATATTATTTTTTTATGGCACGGTAGTCCTGGGGAAGAAGGACACATGCCGTTTTGAGGGCAGCTCCTGATGAGAGGTTATTTCCACTGATGGCCCCTCCTCCTCACAGTGAGGAGGAACCATTTGTGGGCAGGAGAATCACGTGTGAGGGGCCATGTGCCTTGTCCTCTGATGTCGCTTTTGAGCCTCTACACAAACTCCATCTGGGCGAGCTGACATGTTCACCACAAAATAAATTTGGCAGAAATACTAATAGTTCTCTGATTCTGTAATTAAAGTGCACGTGTTAATGATTATCCAGGAAATCCAGCTTTTTAAAAATTCTGCATAGAAGGCTTTGTAAATGAAATAACAGTCTTTCATTGGGAGTTCTGTAATTTGATTTGCAAGTCTAATTGCAATAGCATGTCAGGTTTGCTGTCTTGGGGAACAAGGGAAAGGCTGTCGTTGTGCCATGAAAGCCGGCAGCTGCCCATGGCCCGGGGCATGCTCATGGTGGGGCTAAAGGCAGGGCCTGCCAGCCAGGGTCTGTCCCAGTGCCCCAGCCAGGAGCGAGGCAGCTGGGGGGCACTGGGGCAGCCCCAGCCCCGGGCATTGGGAACCAGGCTAGGATGTGTGCCCATCTTGCTGGGTTCCATTGTCAAGCAGGGCCCGAGGTGTGAGGAGCTGGAGACCGGCCCTGCTGTGGTGTCACTGGGGCTGGGGCTGAGGGATCTGGGTGGAACAAAATGGGGTCCTGGGCCATGGGCAGGGTGAGGGGAGCTCTGGGGTGGATGGGTAGGAGCAGGCAGAGCTGACAGTGCCCTCAAGCCCCGACAAAGGAGGCAAGAAGTTCCGAAAATGGTGTTGGAAGTAGAAAGTAATAATCTGGTAAAAGTGCCTTCCTCTTCCACCCTCCAAGTCTTGTCCCATGCCACTACGCTATAAAGAGGCAAAAGTTTGCTTGTCTTCCCCTGGCACTCCATAGAGCCACATTTTTCCTGGTGGTGGCAGTCTGGTCCTCCCGTCTTGTCTATTGTTTAGGCAGGGTGTCACAGTTTTCTTAGAGAAGAAAAATGTGTAAAAGGAGTTGCAGCATGTAGGAGAGCGTGTGTTGGCGGCAGCTGGGCGCAGTGGGACAGGCGTCAAGGCAGCACTTCTGCAGCCAGAGGCTGAGCGGCCCCTGAATATCAACTGAGGCCGCAAATAATGAAGATGTCACTGAGAGAATGATTTTGCCCAAGAAAAGGTTATAGAAATCTTTCCTAATACAAGCTGATAGGTAATTTGCTAATGATATCTTTCAACTACACTGATGGGCCACAAGTTTTACTTCATTCTTTTCTCAACGACTATGTCAGTGATAGGACTTCGGTCACTGCTGGACCATATTCTTCTATATTTTAGTTTGTAGTTATGGTTACATAATTTCTTTTCTTAAATGCCAGTAAACTGAGCTGCCGTGCTCTGCCTATAGTTTTTCAGTACGTGATCCATGTTGAATTGTCAGCAGCAAGAAACATATTTGGATTGGCAAAACCCCTGGAAAACAGATGAGTTTAACCTCTTTTTTCTTTTTTACAAAGTTTTGCTAAGCAATTTTCAGTAACTCATGCCTGAGATATTTCTGTAAAATATTAAAAGCATAGCTAATCTGCTACAACATGTTAAGTACCACATTAATCTTGAAACGTATGCATTACCTAATACTTAAACACTGTAAATTAAGGTTCAATTCAGTTGATATAAAACTATGACTCTACCCAAAAAGTGTTAGTATATTGATATTTATTCTCTTTTGGAAACTAAAGCTTTCTTAATTATCTGTGGTTTATACAGAATACCATAATCAACAGAACTGAATTGAATAAGAAACTCATCTATTGACAGAGCTACAAAACCTGCCTAGAGCCTGTGATAAACATTTAGAGTCAAACTCTGATTTGCCTCCTGGGGAAAATGCACAAGCAATAAAACTAGTTTCAAATGTAAGTTGTTATAACAACCTAATGCAGTGGCTAAATTCTATATGTGCTAAAAGAAACGTCTGAGTTTGATGGCACATTTACTAAAGTTGCAACAATTTATATTGCTCTCAGTAACTAGAAACTGCAGTCAAAACATAAATTAATAAAAACAAAGCTGTTTAGACCTTCCTGAAGCAGAACTGCAAGCACATGTAAATGTAGGTCATTCATAGCTTTCCAAGCAGGTTGCTAAGCAGAAAGGGATATATCACTATAGATCTGGGCCATATATGAAAGGGTGATAACCCTGTGTGTGAAAGACCCCAGGTATTCTTCACATATGGTGATAATCTACTTCAGCACAGAAAATAGTGGCAACACTCTGCCTACCTAGGTGTAGCGCTAATGGTGTTTTACTAGATTTTAAAGGACCAAGGGAAAACAAAGGGAAGCACCAACCATGATTTTTCCCTTTCATATTAGAAATGGGACTGACCCAATGTAAGCAATGACATTAGAGTAATCTACAAACAAATTAGGAAACAAGTTTCAGCTGGTGAAATGTAGGTTTTTAAGAATATCTTGGGCAATCTGCTTGGGCATTCATCCCGCATCCTGTTTTACAAGGATATATTTCCTTTTATAAGGAAATGCACCTTGTAAAACAAATCTAATGTTGTATCTCTCTGCTTCTTGCAGAAAAAATACCATCTCAAGGTGCACTAAGCACTTATATTGAAATAACTGAATGGTGCCCCAGTTTCCATCTCCTGACTGAATCAATCAAACCCAATAAACATTTATATGTCGTGATTTATCTTACCCAAGAGCAAATACCAAAATAACCTTAGAAATGCCTGTTTTTCTGCACAGAATGTAAAGATATGGAAACAAATTCCTTGCAGAGCTAAAGAGTTAAATCCCATCCCGGGTAATGATATAAATTTCACCCCAGACAGTGAAGTTTGTGATTCTCTGTATCATCTATTCAATAGAAGCCTTCACCAAGACTGAAATTTTACAGGAAAAACTGCAAGATGTTTACTTATACTTCATTCAGCAAACTAACAGCTAAGCAAACAGATTCAAAAACTCCATCTCTCCTCCCCTTTTACCATCCTTTTTTAATAAACCAGAAACACTTGCCTAAATAGAGATGCCCTTGAAGGATGTAGAAGAGTCTGAGTATGTTTGCAGTATGCTGAGACATGTATCTGTGTTCGCTTGTTCTGTCCAAGCTGTGGTTTGGAGTCACATCCCATAGCAGGAGAGGAGGCTTTCCAAGCGTGGGCTCTCCGACAGGGAGGAAACCACACCTGACATCTGTGACCATCAGCATTTGTACCCACTGCACAGTGCCAGAGCCACCACATGGCGCTCCAGCAACATCAGACCCTGCACATCAGGGCCGGTGGGTTTGAGGCACGTTGTCTGTACCCAGGTCGAGGGCCTTGAGGTGCAGGTCAGATGAGGCGTGAGATTTAGCACTGGTAAATTGGCAATGAAATCACAGAAAACTCCAGCTAATACCACATGCACAGAACAGAGATTTTGGTGTCAGGCACACATTCACAATAGCAATAATAAGGAAATGGCTTTTTAGCATCTTAATGTTTTTAGACTTCAGTCTTTTAAAATGTATTTTATATTCCAAAGAATAATTGAGATATTGAAACAAGGAAGTAATAAAACATGCAAGCACCCAGATTTTCTTTTTTCTTTTTTTTTTTTCTTTTTAATATAAATGGCAGATCAAATTTTTAGGATGAATGGTAACAAATCAATTTTCTGACAACAGCTCTCTAGTTCAAATTTCATTTTTTTACATTTGCTGAGACACTCAGTTCCCTTGCCACTGCATCTTAACTGTATACCCAAACAGATTAACATCATAGCAGGATAGCATGTCATGTAATGATTTTAATAACATTTATTCATAAGATTGTTACTCCTCCCAGCTTCTGCCTCAGGGTGTGCTAGAACACCATGTAGTTCATTAGCAGACACACTGAGAAGTCAATGAGGCAGATATAATGTGTAGATTAAAAAAAACAACATTAAGTTTAACTCTTCTGTAACCATTTAAACCCCATTTATAGGCTTATTTAAAACTAAATAATGGTGCATATTGTTTCAAATTATATGTAATTAGGAACAATGAAATATAAACAAATTCTGTATCATATGAGGTAATTCTGGGACTGGGAAATTTAGCAAAGAAGAAAAACCAACAGTAATCAGATACAAGAAAGGAGAAAAAAATAAAAATATGAGGTGAACTTCCATAGAAAAGTTCTTAAAATGTTTCCCAAGATTTTGTGTAAATACTAATGTAAAAATGTACAGACAAATATTTATCCAGAAAAGTTATATCATATTTTGTAAGAAGTCATGTTACATATTTTAAATTCTCTTTATATATTGATGCATATATTTTCTTAAAAGGTAACATGGCTAGCAAAAGTTCAAACAAAAGAAAAGGAAAGAAAAAAAGTGGGATTGTATTCTCTACTTTAGCCATAGCGAGATATGTATTTATCTTTAAGAATGACCTTCTTTTGTGCAAGGAAGTTAAAATTGCAGTTCAGAAGCATAACCAACATGTCCCACACATACCTATATGTGGTATGTATATTTATATACACACCTTATGCATATAGCATGACAAATATTATTTTATTGACTAGTGTATTTTTCAAACTAAGGAGCAAGGAACTATCTCTAAGAAAAGGGCCAAAACTAGATGAACATTTCACTACATCTTCATGACAAAACTCTCAGAGGGTAAAGTCATGGTTCTATATGAGCACTTTTGATCTGACCAAGGGATTTTTTTGACTAGGAGGTATGCAAGGGAACCTTTCATACATTTACAAATACCCTGTTCAGTTTTCATATCTTGGGAAAATTGATCTTTCTGTCTAATCAGTTTTTGGGGAAGTAAATCAGAAACAAAACCAAACAAAACTCCACACTTCTCTGTCAACACAGTTCCTTCATCTAGCATAAGATAAATTAATTGCCCAGGTTCAAAATGATCATTTAACCACGTTTGCTGCTTCACAAGGTTATGCATCTCTTTCTGTAGCAGATTAGACAATTAGAGTTCAATGAACTCTAATTTTTTCCAGCTTTGATCAAAATACTTTTTTCCATGCGTATTGTTTCTTTTTTCCTTGGCTTACATTAGGTTACACTTGTCAGAGCTTCATTTTCAGAAGTTGGAAACAAAGGATTCCTATGCTTCTGTTCATGGGAATAGCAAAGGGAACCGCTTCTGGCATTCCCAAATGAAAAAAGATCTTATCAACCACCTCAGGGAATGGTCCATGGAAGGTTATTTCTGAACACGTTAAATGCTGAAGGAGCATTCAGATTCTCCCACCCTGAAGACTGAAAAGTCTATTAGGCAATGCTTGGATTTGTGAGATGCGAGCTGATGACACCTGGTTGTTATGTAATGTTATGGTCACCTCGCCTATTTGATTGAAGAGCACCAAGTTGCTGTACAAGCCGTTCTGTGAACAAGGCTGGTGGCAGATACAAAACAGGTATGGTAGTTGCTACCCTTAGCCATATTAGAATTATTTAAGTAAAGACAACAAAATCTAAAATGACAATAAGCCAAGCCACTAGAAAGGGGTTCCAACATCGGATGAAGCTTTAGTTTCAAAGCTTTCATGTGCCAAAATGAATTAATCAACTCTATGAACCTCAACATAAATAAAATCACCTAACATTTGGCAAATACAACTCAAGCTTTGAGTTAGCCTTGAAAGCAAAGGCAAAATAAAAACATAGAGAACAAAGAGTGAAGCAGAGCCAATGTGGCATCTGCCAAAGTGCCATATTAACTCTTATGTTAGCATGCACCATTACTGTGCTTTAGTGGAAACTATCTGGAATACTTTGGACTGCAATGTAGTACTAGAAAAAAGTAACCAAACACAAGTCAAGATATTTGTGAGATACAGTGCTATGACCTATGCATAACATGATATGTATCCACTCAGGGAAAGCGTGTTAGCCTAAGAGGGTTAGATACAGTCATCAACAACACAGAGGGCTGCTATTCCTGAACACAGCAATGAATAAATAAATAAAAATAGTTGCTGTTTTCTTCTATTACATAGAATTCAACAACAGCAACAAAGAGCCAAAGTAGCCAGGATCCATCCAAAGCTTGAAGCTTTTCATCCCAGGAAGCTTCAGAACTAGTGTCAAGTGTTTTTCTGAGAAACCACAAACTTTCCCTTCCGCTTTCTACAAAGCCAGATGATGACTCTAAAAATTGCCTCCTACCCATCTGTTCATTCAGCTGGTATGTGGCATCCTTCTCCTCATTTTTTGGGTCTTTTTATATAAAATGCAAATTTTCAGGTCAGGAACCTGCAATATTTAGAATAATAATAAAAAACCCCAAAGCCTTGGGCTTGACAAAAATATTGACGCTTAGCAAAGAAGTGTTCATTTAGGTGTCCGAAGATGTAAGCAGCGTAACTTAATATGCCATTCATGATGAATTACTGAAAACATCAGCAAGGAGTGATTACTGCATGTCTGATCTTAATTTGGCTTCAAGTTAGAAATATGATACCTTATGTAAGCTACCTCAGGGAACATATGCCATGAAAGAGCAATGAAAAATGTTAAATATTCTGGGGATAGAATTCATTGCTATAGCAGCTTCCCAGGAGAGCAGATGCAAGTTTTCAGGCATTTTCTGAACATTAAGGACTTGGCAGTATTTTCAAATCCCACCATGAGAATACTTATCTTACCCATCATTAGCTGAACATCATGTTAGATTGTAGTGCCCATCTCCACAGAATGGAGAAGTCTGGCTGCTTCCTCAGACTGAAATATCCATTGTTTTACTGTCCATCCTACGTATTGTATGGAAGGAATATTTCTTCAACTAAGCCATTAAAAACATACTTAAAAGATTCATACCTGCAGTAAAACAGGCAGCAGAGAATATGATAAAAATATGCAGTTTTCTTGAATTGTGAAGCTGTTAGTTTTGGGAAATATTTGGCTATCCGAGTACTAATGCACTAAATGAAAACATTTCTTCAAGTCAGTAAACGTTCTGAGCACTATACTTTTTCTTATACTCTATTTTTTCCTCTACAGAATACATTTTTAACACTGTTGGGCACCTTTCACTTATGTGATTTGGACAGATAATAAAAAAGGTGGAAGGACCGTCAAGTTGGTCTTGTGAGTCTGAGTAATCACGTCTCCATCATTTTTTAAAAGCTTAAGTTTTTTTTAAAAAAGACCATAAATTTATCTTTCAGTGACAGACGTTTGGCCAAAGGCTGCAATGATTTTGAAAGAGTCAGCATTCAGTGCCTCCCAATGTATCGTAAACTGTATTTACAAATTAAAAGGAAATAAGTCCTATATTCTGTATTGCATTGCTACTTCCTTTTCTCCTTTCAAAAACATCACTGGAAAAAACATCCCACTTTTGTTTTCATTAAACAATTAATCTTTCTAGGCCTTCCCTACAATAAAACTGAGATCAAACAAAATCTGAACACAAAGTGTGTAGTGTTATAAGGGCTGGCGTTGCGCTCCAATGTTGGCAAATTACAGCTGATACATCTGGTGCTCCACTTCAAAGGCATGTTTGGTCATGGTCTGTGTGCTGGGTAATTGCGTGCTGTGTTGTACATAATAATGTTTTTTAATTGGGCTTGCTCTGCATAACATAGATTCAATTATTTTATAATTCCTACCTCCATAAGTTAGTATTTTTCTATTTTCTGGTTGATTTAGGAGAAAAACTTCATAAAGTTGCACAGGAAATTTGGGGTAGCTTGAGTATCAATTCCTTTCTCATGTATTACTCAGGCATCTAGAATGTCTGCTTTCCCTACAACCTAAAGATGAACAAAGAGACCAAGTTGCTGAAATTTGCCATAGAACTTCGCCCAGACACTTCCGTGTAGTTAAGAACTGGAAGTAGATATTGGATTGGTCACCATTTCTAATGGAGAGGTTGGTTGGTCGTCTGTTGTCTAAAAAATCCCATTTCTTTTTCTTGTTTAGTTTCCTCCTTGACACCCACTTCTTTGCAGTTAGGTAGAAACTGGAAAAATTTAAGTAGATCAGTAGTATTGTTTTGAAGACGTTTTAAAATCAATTTTGTAAATTAGAGGCATTTAGAGAAGCTTTCTACTTAATATACTTAGTCTTCCCCTCTCCAACATACATATGTGGTCAACTACAAAATTCCTGTACGTTTCTTGTGCCATTAACGAACCCTTTTGCACTAGTTGCCAGTCTCTTTCACTTTAATGTCATATTTCTATTAGAATACAGTTCAGCCGAAGTACACAGAGAGCTTAGTGAAATATCTCTGTCTTACATTGCAAACTCCAAATGCATTTTCCTCCTATTTTAGAAATCTCATTCAGACAAAGAAGCACCATTTAGTTCTCAAGAGATATAATTTAGACCTAAAATTTCCTTACAAATATCAATTGAGCATTCTGATTATAGACTGTACTAACTCTGTGCATCAAAGCGAGAATGTATTGATCAAGCATCCATTGATTACAGCATTCAAGAGTTATCTGATTTCCTTGGAAAAGAAGGATGTTCAGGTGACAAATTATGGAGAAAAAGGAGTCCAACCCAATTAGTAAAGGATGATTGAATAAAATATCTATAGGTGTATATCTTCTGTCATTAGGGTTTTCTGGATTAACACAATACATCTTTCCTACAAAGTATTTATAAATCCGTTAAATCTTTACAGGAAGCAGATAAACATCTTTGTACAGCCTAAAAAATGGAAGGACAAACCTATTGTTAATAAAAGCTGAAAGGAATGAGGACTGTAAGAAAGAAACATTTTTCATTATAGTGCCAAGATATAATTTAAGAATAAATGCTTTGACCCTTTTAATGGTATTGGAGATAAATACGGTTGCTATAGAACAGATTTTGGCAATCAGGATGAATATTTTACTTAGTACAATTGTGTTCCACTAGACAAATTAATCAAGGTGAAATTAAATACATCCACTTGTCCACTTAAAATAAGTCACTAAAAATCATCATGGCTAAACATATTAGGTAGGAAGCATTTGAAAAATTAAGATTTACAAGATGACATGAATTTATTGAAATAAGCAGAACATATGCCTTGTAAGAGTTTTTTTGCTGCCATTTATATTTGAAAGTTCAGCATTTTAAGCTGTGCATGTGGGAAATAACAGAAAGGTTAAAAGAACAGTCCTGAAAGGGAAGAAAAATCAAACAAATCATTTAACAACAAACGTTATTGCTAAAAGAATTTGTCAAGAAAGAAAATGCCATGCCAGACAGTCCGATTGATATATAAAGTACTTAGGGCTTGTGAGTCCAAATTCAAGAACAAATACCTCATGAGGAAACACTTAATTTCACCATGAAAATAAAATACAATCAATTCAGATATAGTGTGTGTGTACCTTAAACTTTAAAAAGTTCTACTTAATGGCATTTGGCACATGGAACTAATTTTAACAAGCTTGAGTTCTCTATGATTAGGTTGTGCTGGTTAATTAGGGTATACTGAACTGGGAAATCCACTTGTAGAGGAAACATTCCCCAAAGATCTGATTATACGCAGCAATTTTTAAGAGCAGTGGCTGGTACTTAGCAAGGCTGGCAGCTGGAGGAATTGAAATCTGTTAAAGATCAGAGATCCTTGAAGATGCAGAGATACATTAGGAACAAAATATAACTGAATCATTAGAAGACTTCACCATAAAGGTCATAAAGTAGAGTTTTAGTTTCAAGAAACTCTTCTAGTATCCTGCTGCCCTCTAAGATTACAAAGATGTACAGACTGTTTTCATTATTTTGTGTTGATTTGCTTTCTAGGCCAGATTCATGTACTACATACTATGATGGTACGCTGCAGTCCCTCACTGGAGGTGGGGCTAGTACCAGTAGAAGATAGTGTCTCCTTTGCTGAACTGGGCTGGCCACGTCAAGCACATCTTCAGAAAGAAGACATCAATATTTAATCAACAGCATAATTGATACTAAAAAGTTCTTCTGAGCCGGAATTTTTGGTAATTAAACTGAATTGCCATCTTGATCAACAAAGAAAGCTGCACTGTATTTTAAAGAAAATAAGTAGTTTAAGAAAAAATACAGCTTAGGAAAGCAATACCAACACAGGATATCTGAACTTTTTCAGTATTTCTGTTGAAAACTTGCATTGCTGTTGTCCAAAACCCAGACTCACTTAAAAGATTCAAACAAGAGTAATACCTCTAAAAGCTGTGACATTTTAAGCTGTAGTGTAGGCAGGAGAGACAAAACGTTTCTTAATTTTATTATCTGATTATTGGAATGTTGCCATTATATTCATATCAGAGACTTACATATGTGAATTTGGCTTTATGAAACGAGTGATTTAGATTTTCTCTTTCTGATTTCTAGTGGGTAGAGCTTTGGCAGAAACAGTCATTGAGTTACACATTAGATAAAGTTATACTTTGCTTTTTAAAATCTGTGGGGGTTTCACCTGCTGAAACTAAGCATACATGTAAGATATGTTAGAAGTTATTAATATATAAACAAATATAATTTATAGGATGGAAAAGGAAATAACATATGTAATAAATTATTAAACACCCATGTTATACTTCTTATAAGCTTATGGTACTTTCTGCAGTGGCTTTGCCAGTGGCAATGCCAATAATGTAGTCCGGATTTTTCCACAGATAATTCCTTCCCTCTTTGTAAACCAAACTGAGATGGAGATGAATAAATTACATAATATGGGCATAGGCAGAGAAAAAGTGACATATCTTCCTTCCCTCCCATGTTATGGTTTTCCAGCCAAGGCTTGCAAGATGATATATTATTTGCATGAAGGCAGAAAGAATTCAAATGAAGCAATTATTAGACAAGAATACTTGATAAATGGTAGCAATATGTTCAGTAAAATGTACCTCAGACAGAGTTATTTCTAGACAACCACCTCAATAGCCTTGAAAATTTATTGCTATGAGAGTTTAAGAGACAACAATGCCTGCTTTTTAAGCAAAGAAAAATAAGGAGACACAAATATTTTCTTAAGTCCTCAACATTAGATATTTCATCAGAGACAAAGACATGGCATAGGTACTCAGCTGAGTATCCTTGTTCCCCTTGAAATCATTTATGTCACCTGAAGATAAGGCTCTACATTTGCATTTATACCCTTACAAATGTAATGAGTGAAAGACATGTCTATGCCTTGAAATAATGTGTTACCATTTAATTAAACAAACAAACAAACAAAGGATATTGTAGTACCTGTGACCTGCTTTCCTACAATTTGTGAGTCAAGCAAGACCTTTCCTATCTGGGCAATTCTGCTGCTCTCAGAGCACAATTGACAGTAGGAAAAAAAAATTAATAAAGTCAGCCATTCAAACACCAGCCAGGGAAATCCAACTAATTAGTTTTCCTTGATTTCCCTGTGGCCCATCTGTGGTCTTCGTGGGTGTGTATGCATACCTCCTGCTGCTATGGGAAGCCCACCTTTGCTTCCATCCCAGCTAAAAGAACAGACTCCAACATGATCACTAGTGATGAAGACCATCTGCACTAGACAATTTGCTGTAAATCCTCTTCCTTTCTTGTCAACTCTGTGGAGGAAATAATCACAGAAGCTTCTTGATTCCCTAGAACTTTCCTTAACCTCACCGGCTGTAAAAAACTGCAACTACTTAAATCTCTTTTAACCTTCTTGGTGGTTACTTGTAGATGCTAAGGAGTTATTGTGTCACGAATCTAAGTAAAAAGGGGAAGAACATTAGGAGGAGAGACAAAATCACAAAGCAATGTGAGATATTATTAAAATTTACCTCTTGGAAGATTTTTTTCCCCAATGAAAATCATCTCTAACAAAACCGAGCACATTTCTGACTGACAAACCCCATCTAAAATAAGCAGGATTGTCATACTTTCTGTCAGTACCTACATCAGGTAGCAGAGAAGCTATACCAGCTTTGAGAATTCAGTTTCAAGTAACACCAGGAGAAGCGTGCAATCATTTTGACTTGTACAGTACAAGACTTGACCACGGCCCGATTCAGAGTTTCTGTTAGCCCTGGCGTCACTGCTGTTTTCTTTGTCTTTGGCACTAAAGCTAGATATATTTATTCCATTGTGATACAAATAATAAATTTAATGGAAAATGAAGTTTGGGTCATTCCAAATCTCTTAGGAATTTCAGAAAAAGGTCAAATAGTTTAGCTGATAAAGAAATGTGATGCTAATATAGAGAGAAAAGACTGCAATATACCTTGCTAATATAGAGAGAAAAGACTGCAATGTACCTCTTTTATCAACCAGCTAAATATTACAACATATGGCCTTCCTTAGGTCCCCACTTGAGGGAATCAGTCTACACTTTTCACTTCCTAAGGAAGGGATGCACAGGATACATGTTTATAACACAAAACATAGTATCATTATACAGAAAAAGAAGGAATTGCTTAGTTTATCTACTGAAACCATTCCAATTTCTAATTGGTTTCATCCCAAACAGTTTTTTCCAGTTCAGCAGCCAAACAAACAAATGGAAAGATTAATACAGGCCTAATTATCACAACACTTTCCAGAAGAGGGTACAGAATATTTAACTTCTCTGTTAAAAAGACTATCCATTACTCCCGTAGATGATGGCAGAATATTTTCCATCCCCCTTTTTTTTTTTTTTAAAAAAAAAAGTTAGGTCTGTGGTATCATGCCAGTATTTCTTGCTTCTGTCCAAAAAAAGTATTTGATTCTTTGATTTTCAGATTAATTTGGCACAATGCCTCAACCCCCATCAATGCAGATTTCTTTTTATCCTCAAGTATGGGAAGGGAATATGGCAAGCCACCACTTCCAGAGGCAGAATTAATAAATCTATCAAGCCAATGAGTGTTGTGCCATCTGCCCCTTATACAGGGACAGCATTAATCACAGCAGACCTCCCAGATGGGTCCATCTCCTGTCCGTAACCAGATCCATGAATCAACGGGGGCAAAAAAGCATTAGACTGTACCAATGGTACAAGTTTGCTAGTGATTACCAGAGGAATTAATGGATGTGAACTCCCCTGACATCAGCAAAGAAAGTCTACTCTTCCTGCTTGTTTCATTAATGCAATGTATACTACAAAGTGAAATGCTCCATTTTGAACAGACCTGCAGCAGGAGACAATGGTATTCAGTAACACAAATTGGCCTTAAGTGAGGATGAGAACCATCTACATTTTCTTGGGAAATCTTGGGCAATAAACTGCAGTTTCTTATAATCATTTTCACTACATCATTCAGTTTCCAGACAGGAATTCATGAGTAAACCCATCTGCAAATAGAGATAAAATGGATATAAGGGACTTACTAAAATGTTCCATAGCACTAGGATGTGCTAAATTTTTTCTCCAGCAGATTGGGAAACAGGTCTGCTTTTATTGTTTTGCCACTTTGTCATCCTCCCAGTTCTTACTTCAAGCTAGTCATTCACATGATGCTTTCTAGCTCTCCCTTTTCCCTTAAAAATCCATGTGAGACAAAACAAGCCTAATGAAAGATAATAAACTAAGTCCTATAAGGCAAAGAGGAGGTATATTTCCAACTGAAATATCACGAACTAAACCCCTCTTTCTTCAGTTCCTTCTCTGTGAAAATGCATGACTCTATCCCTTGGCAGTCGAAGTGTCACAGTCAGACAGAAAAAAAATCATGGGATAATGGTAGAGCTTATCAGACAATTAGTATGCAAAAGCAGGAAACTCATAAAGAGTACTGTTGACAAAATCAAAGCAATTTAATGTTTCACTCTGATAAAGTTTGCTTTGAGAAATAAAAATACTTTATTTTAACTTTATCACTTTGTTGGTCTTTTAGATTACATCAAAATGATTTATAGACTGGACTGCAAACCTGTGTTATTGAACTTCAGTAAAATTGTTTTGGAAGGCTTCTATGGATCATATGGCTTGATGGCTTTTCTTGTTTCCTTTTTTTTTTTTTTCCCCCCAGCATCTGGCAATCTGATATGAACATCACAGTACTTGTATATCCCTACTTTTCTCTGGTTTCTGGGCTATTCCTGTCCAATTGATCACGCTTACTCTACTGTCTAGGGAAATATTTTAATATGAATGTTTAGAGTTTTCAGAGTAGCATTTTAGCATTTCAAATGAGAATTTTAAATTTTGCTGAGTTACAACATAAGAATTTCAAGAGTATTAAAAATCAAAAATTATTAGCTAAAAGTATGCACCACAGCAGAGAAAATAGGTGCTCAATGGCACATAAACCCTGCCTGACGTTCAGTGACAAAGGAAAATAGAGAGATACAGGGAAGTTCATTCCCCTTTCTTCTTGAACACAGCTGATGATCATTGCATTCTCCCATGCACTATGGCAGCCAATCATACCTAATATTTGTCTGCATATTCTTTTTTTATTGCCAATGCAGTTATCACTCATATGCAGTCCACAAAACTTTTCATATTCTTGCTCAGTTATTTGTGTCAATAATATCATTTAACAGTAAATTCACAGTCTAATTATTCATTACATTAAAAAAAAATCCTTTTATTAATTTTAAACTGTTTGCCTGATAGTTTTAACAAATGCCCTTGTGCTCATTTTATGAGCCAGCCTGATTTGCATTCTCTAGAACAATAATTTTAATTATTTTCCCTTTTTCCCCTAAGATTAAACAGAACAATCTGAAGTTCCTGATCTACTCTTCTACTACCTTGGGATAAGCAGATGCCTCCCTTCAATGGGGACTAGCCACATGGCTGCATTTGTAAGATTATATTCTTAATGAACGACAGCTGTCATTTCTACAATGAAGGTTTTGTACCTGTAACTGCAAAGTCTGCACAGAATTAGCTGATAGAAGGAGGCTTCTGCTTTTGAAAATTTTGCCCATAAATTTCAGATTATAAAGGTCACTATTGCAATATGTTATTAATTTTCTCATGGTCCATCGGTAATTTTTGCTTATTTCATTAACAAGTAATTCTTATCAGAAAACTAATTAGGTCATACCCCAGCTTTTTCTATTGCAATCCAAACTGAAAGAAATTTCTGTTTTTTGAAGGCACTTGATAATGGAATATTTCTTTACATGCTTTGCAGAATTTTTACTGCTGCTGTCCAATACCCATTTTGCTAATGTCAGGTGTGGGGCCCTGTGGCTGGGACATGATGGGGGCAGGGGACAACCTCCTCCCAGCATCTCAGGGCACCTACAGCCCCAGCCTGGCTGGAAAGGTGTAGGAATGTGTCTGAGAGAAAATGGTCACGTGAGCCAGCCTCCCTATTATGAGAGATTAGATTAAGAGCAAAACAGGTGGTAGAAGATGGAATCAGTACATGGGAAAAACGGGAACTGAGAAGGTAGAAAACATGTTGTGCTAATGACTAAGCAATTTACTATGTGAATTCTTGTAACCTATCTGATCTGTGAATGAACTGCATGGACAGCACGTGGACAGTGTAACTAGCTAATCAGAAATAAGCGAGTCGTGTGTACGGCTACAACACAGGGTATAAAAGATGATGATCTGTGCTTAATAAACGGCTTCTGTTGATTCACACTGGATCGTCTGGAGTCCAGTTATTTCTCCTCAGAAAGGGGCCAGATCCTGCCAGCTGGTCTGCAGTAAATGGTATTTGTAGGCTAGCATACCTTAGGACACCAGCATTCAGACTCTCTGTATCTTTATTTTTGGAGGGTTTTCTTGGTATAAAGATTAGCAAGATAAGTTAAGATCCCTCTGCTTTCTTTCATGTAATTTCAGGCTGGATTGGAACACTACGCAAGTTATAACACTTCAGGGAATAAGACAGGTACACCTTGTACAACGCTGGGGCAGAGGCCTGCTTCCAAAATCCATCTCAATCTCTCTTCCTCTTCTCTCCCTCTTTCTTGTTTTTTAAATATGGTATATGTTTGTGTTTTGCTGTGTCTAAGCAGTGAGAAGAGCTGACAATTGATCTGAATTAGTTCAGATCAATTGGTTGTTTCAGGCCACTAATTTAGTGGCTAGATCAATTACACTTATTAAGTAAATATTATTCTTCAGTATGATAAGGAAGAGAAAGGAGAAAGGCTCTTTAACAGTAGACAAGTAAGAAGAACCTTCAAATAGTTCACAAGGATGTCGGTACATCAATCCCAGAGAGCTTTCAAGCATAGATCAAATATAATAGAATACCTGCATGCTAATACAAGGTGCATGAAGGACAAACAAGGAGAAATTGGAAGCTGTGACTAACACAGAAAAATTATATACGAGAGTTGACAGAAACGTGGTGGAAGTACGACCTCACTGAGTTAAAGCTCAGCAATAATATCTGAGGATGAAATAAAAATGTATAAAAATGCACAATCAGGAAAATTAGAGTTGTGTTATGATAAACAAAGAAAAATTTTCAAGGGATTTGTAAGAACCCACTGTAAAAAACCTTATGCTTATTATGAGTGGATCTGACAGAGTCCAGTGCTGCTGTTGAAAAGTAGCATTAAATTTTAAGACCAATTTGTAAAGAACTAAGTGAGAAATGTTGAAATTATAATGAGTAAACAAGAATGGACAGATGTGCAAGCAAAGGTGATCAAGAGCCTGCAACGATCACTATGGTTCAAAGAGGAGGAGAAGAAAAAAATCTGCAGATGAAGTTACATATTGACATTAAAGTTCTGCTCAAATATTTTATCTGTAACTATTACACAGAAGTTAATCATAGGCCAGCTTGCCTATGGACAACTACCACACAACTATCCTATTAAATACCCTCAGTCACTTGTATTCTTGTATAGCATTGGGAGAGAAGGGACTTAACAGTAAAAACCAGTTAAAAAACATTCCAACCACCCCCAACTGAATTTGAGCAGTATGTGTAACAAATAATAGTAGATACACTCATTGCTATGAAATATTTTTAAATCAGTTTATCCTGTTTTTCTTCAGTAAAATTAACAAAGATGAGTCAAAAAGTCAGTTTTACAGAGACAGTAGTAGTGCATAATGTAGGTATATACATTAAAATCATCATCAGATAATGCAAAATTTTTAACAAAAAAGTCTAACTTTTTATTGGAAAACCATTATCATGGGTCCAAATTTTTGGCAAATCTGTGCAAAAGTTTATAAATCATACAGAAAAAAAATCTATTAGCAAAAGCAGTGAAACACTTAAAAGCAAAACTTGCATACCTCCTTCAACTCTACAACTACAGTAATATAAATACATTTTTGCAGTTGTAATATTTCCTGCTTTAATTTTTATTTCAAACATTTTGGCAGAATTTTATTAATTTTTTTCCATCAATTTTTTCTAGCTGCCACTTACTGTGCTGTGAGGAAATTTTGAAATGGTGGAGCAGGGAAAGGCAAAAATAAGAAAAAAGAAATCCCAATTTAAAATATTTAGGAACTTGAAAAAGATAAATAAAACACATTTTTACTCAAGTGACAGAAAGTAAGAGAGAAGGATAAAAACTCAAAACCTGAAAATTAAAAAAAACCAAACCAAAATGAATATCTATTTTTCAAAATATGCCCAGCAATAATAATAATAATAATAATAATAATAATAATAATAATAATAATAATAATAATAATTTGAAACTTTCTTACGGAGATGCATGTTTTCACAAGATCTGAGAGTATTTCATAATATTTTGCCAAAGGAAAAAAGTTAAAATAGGGTAATTTTGAAATCAACCTATTCATTATACACGCTTCAGGGGACTGAGAAACTCCACATTATGCTAATACTCGAACACAGGCTCATTTTTAATGTGTTATTGAACTACATGTTATGCTATATCTAGACTAGATATAGGTAATAATCAGCGCAAATGTTGTACATTTACATATCTGTTAAAAACCTAGAGCCAGTAATAATCTACATCCATATGTTCCTTTTAGATGTGTCCTGTACATTTGTTAATATGCAGATTAGAAGAAAATATACAGTCTAATGGGAAAAACAGAGTTTTGGGACAATGACTTGTGAGTTAACCAAGCAAATACAAGTGATGGTATCTTATCTTGTAAAAAACATTTTAATATCTAGGAAGTGAAAAATTAAAAGGTTGCTTTAATTAAGAAAAATATCTACACACTGTCTTCTGGATAAGGATGTAATAGAGTAAACTTCCAGGGGAAATATTAAATCTATCTGGATTGCCTGAAAGTCTTACAAAGAGAACTGTCTGTAAAAGCTAACATACTCCACCAAAGGGAAAAGAAGGCACGGCCTCAAATGCAGGCCTGGCACATGTGATCTCTCCCTGACGGGGAGGAAAGAAGCAACGAGTGATCAAGGGACAGCAAATCACTGAGGCAAGAGACACTTTTCTAATTTAACTAGTAAAGTCATGCACAAAACGTAACCTATCCTAGCTCACCAGAGGGATTCTGCTCTTTTCTTCCTTCCTTGTGTTGTCACAGCACTTCCCTTACACCAGTCCTGGTGCTCACATGGGAAGGGGATGCGGGTGGTTGAATCCCTTCACCTGTGCAGTCAGACATGAAGTTGATCTCACAAGAAAAAGGCAAGTAAAAACAGCGGGAACCACTCTTAGATCTACTGCAGCCTTGGACTATGGCTGATCCTATGGAGCATATCTCAGCCCTTTGGCTTTGTCAAAGACAGCACTGGTGACTTGATGCCATGAAATGCCAAAGTTAAGACTCAATAGCCTTGGTGACTATTAAGCAGGTATTCCTTATTACAGTGCCGGGTGCACAAGGCATTGGTCCACCTAATGTGCGTACCGGCTGATTTAGTTGTACAGTTTAAATACGTACTATGTATACATATTCACTCCTTTTCCAAGAAATGATTACCTATTCTCATAGGTAATCAATTAACTCGTTACTGCATGTTACTGCCCACTCCCACATGCGCACTCGAGTTTCTCGGTGGTCTTCAGAGACATCTGGTGGTTGTTTACTTCCTCCACTCCTCTTCATCGTTGTGACTTCTGGGTGAACTGCAGGCCTCTACTCCTTTATTCTTGCTGGCTCATCAAAAGTGTTAATTTTAACTAGTCTCTGCATTCTTCAGTAACGCTGGGCCCCTTGTTTTGGGAGATAAGCTTCTACTACAAGGTTATATTGTCCTAAAGCATTCTGTCTTAAAAAATAAGAGATTAGTTCTGACATTTAGTACTACAACTGTTGCATCTGCTCTTTGTATAGCCTTAAAGTGCCTAGTCTCCTAAGTTAAGCTCCTACTCTAATTTACAGTTCTAATATATTAAGCCCTTACTCAATTAGTTTACACCTTTAATATATCAAACCCTACCTCAGACTCAAAACATTTATGGAGTGGTAACTGCCATTTGACTACTGCTATGCTGTTTACACTCCCCTGTCATTAAAAGCATGACACATCATCCAATCAGATTACAGATTCCAGTACATCTTAATTAGTGGCAATAAGTTTTGTTTTGAATCATAGAATACTGGGTTGGAAGGGACGTCAAGGACCATCTGGTCCAACCTTTCCTGGCAAAAGCATGGTTTAGACAAGATGGCCTATCACCCTCTCGAGCCAGGTCTTAAAACTGCCCAATGATGGGGAATCCACCACTTCCCTATCTCCCATAACATCCTTATAGGTAACCTTAGGAAGTGTGGGTTAGATGAGGGGACAGCGAGGTGGATTGAGAACTGGCTGTATGGCAGAGCTCAGAGAGTTGTGATCAGCGGCACAGAGTTCAGTTGGAGGCCTGTAACTAGTGGTGTTCCCCAGGGATCAGTACCGGGTCCAGTCTTGTTCAATATATTCATCAACGACCTGGATGAAGGGATAGAGTGCACCCTCAGCAGATTTGCTGATGATACAAAACTGGGAGGAGTGGCTGACACACCAGAAGGCTGTGCCACCATTCAGTGAGACCTGGACAGGCTGGAGAGTTGGGTGGAGAGAAACCTAATGAAATTCAATAAGGGCAAGTGTAGGGTCCTGCACCTAGGGAGGAATCAGTATTATGTATCAGCACAGGTTAGGGGTTGACCTGCTGGAAAGCAACTCTGAAGAGAGAGACCTGGAAGTCCTGGTGGACAATAACTTGACCATGAGGCAGCAATGGGCCATTGTGGTCAAGAAAGCCAGTGGTATCCTGGGGCACATTAAAAAGACCATGGCCAGGAGGTCAAGGGAGGTCATCCTCCCCCTCTGCTCTGCCCTGGTGAGGCCACATCTAGAGTAATGTGTCCAGTTCTGAGCTCCTCAGTTCAACAAAGACAAGGAACTACTAGAGAGAGTCCAGTGGAGGGCTATGAAGATGACCAAGGGACTGGAGCACCTCTCTTGTGAGGAAAGGTTGAGAGACCTGTGTCTGTTTAGCCTAGAGAAGACTGAGAGGGGCGTCTCATCAATGCTTATAAATATCTGAAGGGCGGATGTCAAGAGGATGGGGTCAAACTCTTCTCAGTGGAGACCAGTGGCAGGACAAGGCGCAACAGACACAAGCTAGAACACAGGAAATTCCATATCAACATGAGGAAAAAATTCTTTACTTTGAGGGTGACAGAACTCTGCAACAGGCTGCCCAGAGAGGTTGTGGAGTCTCCTTCTCTGGGGACATTCAAAACCTGCCTGGATGTGATTCTGTCCAACCTGGTCTAAGTGAACCTGCTTTGGCAGGGAGGTTGGACTAGATGATCTCCAAAGGTCCCTTCCAACCCCCACCATTCTGTGATTGTTTGATTATTCCTATGGCTGATTGTTCTCATTGTGAAAAATTTTCCTCCTGTGTCCAATCGGAATTTCCCCAGGAGTAGTAACTTTTACCCATTACCCCTTGTCATTTCCATGTAGCCCCTCACAAAAAGGATGTCTCCATCTTCTTTGTGACCACCCTTTAAGTACTGGAAAATGGTGATAAGGTCCCCAAAGCCTTCTTTTCTCAAGGCTGAGGAAACCAATTTCTTTTAGCCTTTCCTCACATGGCAGGCTTCCAGTCCTTTGACCATCTTGATGGGTGGCCCTTCTCTGGACCCTCTCCAACCTGTCCACATCTGAACTGGCGGTTTTGACTGAACTGACTCACAAAAAACGTAAACAATAAAACAAAACACACCATTAGGGACCCTTCAGGAAAACCACTAGGCACAGACATGTCTGGTTTAAATTATCACATGAATTAATCCTAACTAATTCACAACAATAAAAAAGAACATTAAACAATTATTGAAGCGGTAGCATAAGTAGTAGCAAGTTATTACTAAGATTGCAAACCAAATGAACAAGGGGATAACATCCGTAGAAAAGACAGACAATATAAGATAATAGAGAGCTTAATAGTACCTGCTAAATGCGCCTTTCAACCCGTGACAACAAAGAAAATCCACTCACAATCTGGCCCTTGTGGGGTGTTAGGCATGGAATGAAATCAAAATATGCTATGAAAACCTGAGTTTTATTCCATCGTTTTGAGATATTACCTACAGCATTTTCATAAGTGCTTTTTGGAATGGAACAGAGCTCATTTTCTCAAGATTTTGCACATGTAAACAGGTATGAAATTGTAGGCATCATACTAAGTTATTCCAAAAAAAGGTTTCATAGAGGACTGCAATAATACAAACCTCCATTTATTTAGTTCATTAGGAAAACTAATCATGACATGATTTTAAGATAAGTAAACAGGGATCTGAATCCAAGGCAGATTGCCTTCTGACCTACTCTTTATTAAATACCTATATTATAAATACCTACAGTGTCAGGCAGACATTACCCAGATCTGGAAAATGCTCCATACTATCCCAATTTGTAGTAGACTAGAGCAATGACATCACAGGAAATCAAGAATACTTTGTGCTATGATAGGAATTTCAGAAAAAAAAATAATTAAAATTCATGCTACCTTCATGTAGCGGCCTTCCAGTACCTAAAGGGGCCTACAAGAAAGCTGGGGAGGGGCTGTTTGCAAGGGCATGTAGCCATAGGACGAGGGGCAATGGTTTTAAACTAGAGCAGGGTAGGGTTAGATTAGACGTTAGGAAGAAGTTCTTTACAATGAGGGTGGTGAAACAGATTGCCCAGAGAGGTGGTGGAGGCCCCATCCCTGGAGACATTCATGGCCAGGCTGGATGAGGCTCTGAGCAACCTGGTCTAGTTGAAGACGTCCCTGCTTACTGCAGGGGGGTTGGACTAGATGACCTTTAAAGGTCCCTTCCAACCCAACACATTCTGTGATTCATAAAAATGTTTTTTTGACAAAATTCTCCTGCAGTAAGCAAAATATTTTAATGCTTTTTTTCTTCAAATTATGTAATTAATTAGGAAAAGAAATTTTCTGATATGTCAATTTAGCTGGAAAAAAAACCCAAAGTCAAGGTAAACAACATCTTACTTGAATTAGCAAGTAAGATTATATATTGCCTGTAACTAAACCTTCCTTATGTTTTTGAAGAATAACCTTTATCTCACTTTTCACAGCTACATTCTGCTTTTAATGCATATAATTAAATTTCCTAGTTATTTGTCAAATGCCACATTAAAAAAAATAGATGTTGATTTCCATGCTGAGAGACAAAATACTTTCCTACATTTTACTAAAAATTGCTCTTCAAAAAATAAAAAAAAAAGTTTTGTAGAATCATTCTGTTCTTTAGCATACTTTTAAAAAAATGAATAATAGGAAAAAATCAGCAGTTGCAAATCAGAAAATATATCTGTATTTCTGTAAAACAGAAAATACAAAAATTCAAGTATCAGGTTGTGGAATTCGGTGTAGATTATGTCTTGTGGCAAGAAGATTCCTGAAACCAAGGGAAGGTAAGGAATTAGACTAAAATAAAGGGTATATTGCACACAGTCATCAATGGACAGGAATTATGGGTTCAGTGCCCCTAAATTAACCTGTAAACCTTTCCAGTAGTCATCTTCTCAATTGTCTGTTTCTGCTCAAACATTGCAGGAAGATAATGGTGTAATTAATAGTAATAAGTAATTAATAGTAATAGTAAAAACAGTAATTAATAGTCTGATAAAGTATATGATTTTTCTGTTCATTAAGATAAAACTAAATGGGCTTTCTGTTTCAATATCTTACAATGCACCCTTAAAGAAAGGAAAGAATGTGAATATACACATTATGTTAATTGTTTGCTTGTTTTCTTTTTTGCCAGTAGGAGCAATGTTCCTTAAATGAAAACTGGTGGGTTTTTTTTCCTTCCTTGAGAAAATTGCACTGGTTATATTAAAATTATTCTTTGCTGTTGTTCCCTGGTCAACAAAAAGAAATAAAAATACACGAAACAACCATACATAATAACTTGAGCTGAAAGAACTGTAATGTTTAATGTTATTTATTCTCATCTAAATGAAGAATCAGGATTTTTTACAGCAGTTACAATGGCATATATCATAAACCCACTGACTGATACCAAAATATGCCATATAATCTGTTTTCCTATCTAACCATGTAGTGGATTACAAATGCAAAAGTCCAGCTGGAGAATTTAATTGAAAGTGGGGGCGGGGGCGGAAGGCCATCAAATGACTAAAGTACAGCATGGACCAGTATGCCACCAGAGGGAAATGCCATTTATGGGTGATTTGAGCCATGGCAGATCAAACAAACTGCAGTGAAATGCCTGTATTCACAATTTCACATTCATGTTATTTGGGTTAAAAGTTCTGAAGCAAATAATTTAACCCGTTCTGAAACAAAAGTGTTATGGATCTCTCAATGTAAAGTTCTTGATACTTCAATTTGCCTTCCAAATTTAAGCAAAAGCAAATATTAGAAGTGCAGGAAATTCAAATTTCAATTTAGTGTGAGTACAACCTAACTTCTGCAGGGAAAAAAAGTTACGCCTTCATCCTTATTTTTTAGTTGAAAGACTTCTTAGTCTATTTCTCTAAGGAGGTGTGGTGCATGTCATAAATTTTGTGTATATACATATAAAAAAGCCTGTGTATATACATATACATTCCTTCTTAATTTCTGAAGTTACCACCAGTCTATGTCACGCTGATTTGATGAAGAATACAATTCCTACAAAGTTCATGGAAACAGGCTACTGAAGAGAGCAGTCAAACCTATCTTTTTTTCATGACTGAACAAACATTATGATGTTGTTCCTTTTTTAGCATCACAGAACTTTGTGCAAGACATCAATTTCTTAGCTGGGTAGGAGTTTACTGAGACTAGTCATAACATTTCCTTCCTACATAAATTTTCATAAGGTTTGGTATAATTCTATCAAAAAGGTAGTTAAGCACAAGATACAGAAAGAAGTATTAAGAGACACTAATGTATGTGATCTGTAGTGTGACAAGTAGTCTCTATCCATTAAAAATATATGCTCTCAACCCTATGTAGAGTACGGACAAAATCCATATTGGTCCTTTACAACTTATTATCTCTACCTACAGGCAATGCTAAATATGAAATATATTAACATAACTATTTTGAAAATAAATTTTAAAAGTGGTAACCATGCTCATCTAATGATCTTCTGTTCATAACCTTTATCATTTTCAATCACCTGTTCTTCCTGTTAAGCAGCCCTTTTCTCCATTCTGCTTTATAAAACTTTTGCATCCCTTTCTTCACCTAGTTTCTGAGTGACTAGACTAGCACAATCAATTATACAACTGCCATTCACATGTAGTACATTTTTTCTAAATTAGACCAAAACTAAGTCAGAAGAAAACTCTGAGTATTTATTTTCTTTTCAGCAGCCCAATTAATTTCGCCTGTGCTGGAGAAATACCCACCACTTCCACACTCACAAGTCTGGAGTTCTAAAAGAAATTTTGTAACTTACAAAAAAAAAGAGAAAATAAGTTGTGGAAGTTAGTCTTCCACTCAAAAGTCCTTACACCAGGTTTTCTTTGGAGCATTCATGTCCACCTGCTGACAGCACCTTTTTGACTTGTGAAATCTCAGTAGGGATGCAGCTGCAGGCAATTACTTCTAAAAGTTAGTATTTGACTCTGCTTCTTCCATGACTGTTAACCTTCTGCCTAAGACTTCTTCTAATGAGCTAGTGAAGTCTAACAGCGTAAACAAAGGAAGCAAAGGGTATTATACCAGGACAAAAGGGCAAAACCATTTATGATATATAACAGGTATGATGTTTTTGTGGGATGGGTCTTTTCTGACAGTTAATAAGCAGCTCAGTCAGGGTCCATGTGGCCTACCTGGCCTCAATCTCCTACCTAGCAATAACTACACCTATCTTCTCTATGCATCGCTGGTCAGAGTACATTTTAAAACTGCTTTCTGAAGATTAAATCACATCTAAAGCTTAATGGTAAACTTTATTATTGAGGTACTTTATTCCAGAAAAACTTTTTTATTGTTTTGCTTAAAGTGCTTCCCTAGAAAAAAAGCATTTTTGCATTTTTCACTAGACCATATAAGCAGCTCTAGTATGTTGGTCGATATTATCTCAAAGATCAGTAATCACAGGTTTTGATGCAATTATTTACACCTTTTATTTCAAGATATCCAAAATAAATTTTATAATGCTTAATACCAACATTATCACAAGCATGTGAAACAAGGAGTGACCTGTCTACGTTCTTTTTTTGACACCAATGGGTAGTACAGCAATTCCCTAACAGTTGTACGAGGTGTAAACCACACAGAAATAGCCCCTTTTTTTTTTGTCAAAGAACTTGACAGACTAAATATTTTTTTTCTGGGAAAATATAAGTAGTTGAAGTCTTACAGGAAAATAACACTCTAGCACTTCTGTTTTCCAATAGTGTCTGATGGGTCAGTAACTTCCTTTAGCCTTAAGAGGTACTGAAGTCCTTTAATAACTATTGTCTTATAATGAAACATAAGTGTATAAAATAAAGCTTTAAAAATGGCTATAAGTGAAGTTGGATACAAACTAGACAAACTGGTATTTGGTACCATGTGATACCATCTGTAGTTTCAAAACAAAAAAACAAACAGATTTTTTTTTGTCTTATTTTAATTGTACTGGAAAATAAAAAAAAAAGAGTTTTCTCTTTTGCTATTTCATTGGAATAAACTTTATATTAGTCAGACACAAGAGGATTTTTACATGAATTTGTATTACCTGCTGATTTTTCCCCTGTGTTTTGCTATTATGACTTTAGGCTTCTGTTTGGTTTTGTCTATGTATCTTTGTTAAATCACCATCATCTTATGTTTCTGCTAGTTATCATGTCCTTTATACTTCCTGAATATATATTTTTTAACACTTCCTTTCTCAAAGGACCTTCTATTCTGACCATATGTTTTGATCTTCTGCTCTACTGATGTGTATCTTTGCAGTTTGTCAAGCCTTTATTTGTGAAATACTGAGTTAGTCTTGTTAAATTTTCCATGGTAGAATAAAGCTATACAATATATTATTGATAACATTCATAAGCCTACTTATGTAAAAAGAGAAAAAGAAAGGTTGTGAGAGACGAATGAAGAACACTTGAAATTGAAAAGTAAGAGAACAAAGGAAAGCAAATGAAAAGAAGGATAATAGGAATAAGTAGCCTGAGGATAGAGATGAACATATTTCAATTCTGGTGGGGTTTCATGCTCGCATACAATCCACTTGTTGAGACAGTAGTTGATTTGCATTGCATTTTACTGTTGTGTAAGAGATTTCTAGACCTATATTCCCTATCTCTCTATTTTTAACATTTTTTTCTCATTCTTTTCTCCACTCCGATGTGTTGTTATAGATGCATTTTATGTAGTCATTTTAAACTCCCTGTGTATATTCCAAATTATTTATTATACTTATATGCTATAGTGTATATATATACACACTATATATATAATATAAGTTATTAACATAACTTATTAGTTGTTAGATTTGCATCACAGATGAGCTTTGTAGTTTTCAGATATAAAATAGTTATAAATAATATTGAGGGTAATGAAACTTTTAAAAGAGGTAGACCTTTCATATGAATGAATAACTTGCTTAATAGTAAAAAATGAGGAGAAAGGGGTTTAGATGTATATAAAAGCAAACTCTACAGTATACAAGAAAAGTTATTACTCAATTTTTCTGCTTAGATTTTGATGTTTATGTGGAAAGTACCTGCAGATTTGTACATACAAGAGGTCTTTAATTTTGATTTGTTCTCAGATGCAATATTGAAAAAGATATCCTGCCAAAATTTGTCATTCAGTGAAAGAAAAATGTCAAGCCTTGATTTTCATTCTGAGAACTGTGAGAGGTTGACTGTAAACTCAGTGGTAACTCATCTGTACATGGCTGTCAATTTATTTGCTGACAAGTGAAGGTAAGAAATTGACAATCTAAATCATCATATATTGATCTTTGGGTTTCTTTGCTTCTGTTTTCAAAGAGTTACTTGACTCATCAGAAAAAAAAAGTATTTTTCCTTAAAATTATTCATAGTTAAATGTGGAAATACTGCATTTTAGACATCTGGGGTTTGTAAGCAGGTTGTATAGACACCTTCATTTTCCCTTCTCCCCTACAATACCACAACCCTACGCAAACCCAAACCAGCACAAAAGTTGAGACCCCCCCAAAACATAAAAAAATCCCAGAAGAAGACACAAATGTACCAGGCTTAAATGTCTAAGAATCTCAGAGGCTCTAACTGACAGAAACAGAACGATTGCTTTTGAGACCTAAAAAATGCTCTTTGAATGCTCTTGAATTCAGTTTCTTTGTGCCTCACTGAAAAAAACCCAAAACCAACCGACCAAAAAAAAAACCAAGACAAAACTCCCAGCCTTTAAAAAAAACCCCAGCCTTTAAAATACCTGTTTGAGAGTAGTTTCATTTTTTTCATTCAGAGAGCAACCGTAACTCAACGATCCTGAAAAGATGTAAATGATACAATGCTCCTGGATCCAATTCAACTTAATTAATGTATGAATTATACTTAACAGTGTCAAATACTTTGAACAAAACCCACACGGTCAGTAATGCGTAGTAATGCCAACAGCCACAGAACAAAACCAGTAAAAAATGCAATCCAATAAATTTAGAACTAGACCTGAAATATTTATAATTTAAAAGATCAGTTATTTACACAATAACTTATGTAAATAGACTTGCACATACAAAGGTTTACGCACACAGGTGCTCATGCCACTCACTAAGTCTACACAGGTAGTGAAGAAGTGCAAATATCTTTGAAAGTACACATGAAATACTTCAATAAAACCCAGCATAAATACCCAGTTATGTATTCCCCTGTACTAACTGTAGAATCTGCTTTGGTTTTAATATTCTTATGACACAGGGGTATGCTTTGCCATGGGAAGGTCAAGAATGATTTATCAACCAGTATCTATTTGGGAGATAATAGAGTCGTAAAAGCCAAATGGAGTAAACTGACTGTGCCCTTCAGATGATCATTGTTCTACGAGTGTAGGAGGAGGTCCAGTGTTCTTGTTATTACAGGAGCTTGTACGAGAAGACTTCTATACTGCATCTAACATCCATTTTCTGAGACAGCTATAGCAGGTATAGCCCTTACAAACTTGGAGTCAAATCTCTTGTTTAATTCAAGACCACGGTCACTAGGACATTACAGCTGTGTTTTGCCACACTATCTATTATTTGTGACAAGAATAGCATTACAAACTCCTGTTTTCCTCCTCCTCAAGTGCAGCTTTTCTATAGAGAAGTAATGAGAACTCTACCTTCAATTGTTTTTTCCCATAAACAACTGAGAGTTATTGCAATAACAATTATAATAATTGTTATTATATATGGCATACATACTACAATAATCACAAAGTAAATACATGTGCAACAAGTCTAGTAGATCCATTTGACCAGGCAGTGATGAGTATAAGTCAGCCATGATTACCTCATTTTGTATTTCATCACATTTTCTTCAAGTATTTCCTCACCTCCAAATGCAGACTTTGTTTTTATTGAAGGAATGAGAATTGTGCCTACTCCAGCAATGGGAGGAATGGGAACCATCATTTTGCTGCTGCTATTATAGCTCCTTTCCTGTGTGCTTTGCCATCACTCTCTTCACCATCTCAGCAAGCTTGGCACTAATTCTTCCTTTTTACCTTAGTTTACAACCACTAATCATATGATTAAATGCTTTATGTATTCAAAAAACTCCTTGCCTATTCACAATTACCTGCCACTTCCAAATTTAAAATCTATCTCAACTTCTTCTCCTTCTTTTATTTTCTTCACTTTTCTATACTGAAATTTCTTCTTTGATCTCTTTTCTGTGATTCTCTGCTTTCCTTTCATCACAAAAAAAGTCTGAGAAGCCTAATTATGGCAATGTTAGACGATGGTTCAACTTATCTGCCAGAAGAATTAGGTCCTCAAAAACATACTCTGTCAAGGCTAAAATTGGTGCATTTCTCAAACCCTATGCAATGCTGCATCTTCCAGGAGCAGTATTTGTTCTTGTCTCTGTGTGAAGCACGTGCAAAGAATTGGTGAGCCATCAGAAGAAGCAAAATGTGACAGTGGAAAGCACTTCTGATGATTTCTTTACTAACAGTTACTTTGTAGTCTTAAGTTCTCAGGGCTAAGAGTTTTTTCAAAAACCTTTTTCACATGGTCTGACCTTGATACAGGTCTGATTTTGTTTCTCAGAGTACAAAGCAGTGGCTGGAGTCTTGCCTGTAGAGATCCTCTAGTCTTAAATTCAAACTTTGACTCTACCTTGGAGTTTCTAGGGGAAAGGATTGGCTGCCATTCCTCTAAAGTTATTAAAATTCATTACTCCTCTCCATTAAATTAATGAAGATTTCTTTCAACGTTCCTCAGAAGACAGTGTTGCACAAGACAAACTAATGTCATGGTATTGCTTTGCTGTTTCTCATTGCCTTTCTCACAGTCAGTGCCCTGACTGCTACGCTGAGTGAGGAGGAAACTGTGCTGGGTGAGAACCCCAGGGAGGAAGGATATCGTGCTCAGGGCTTGATCACTACCTTTACTGACAGAGACCATCAGGAGAAATCTAACATCTATTCTATCGCAGAGCTGTAGCAAATACCTCCCCACTAAAGGAATATGCACACATTTCTATAATAGTAATACTAAAAAAAATATTTTGAAAGGTACAATCTAAATGGCACTAGAAATACAAATACTTCAGTTATATCACAATTTTTTAATTTGTTTTTATCCCCACAGTTTCTAGAAATTATGAAGTAAGGAGAATTTAAACTAGTAATTGATTCACTGATATGAAGACTATTCAGAAGATAATACAGTCATTTTACTGATGGCCGATCTGTGACTGTATGGTTATTTATGAGTCACTGTCAAGAGCTGAAAAGAAGCAGCTGTTTCAGTTTTGTTTTTTTTCCTCTTGGGTACTAGTCAGTTTTATCGATGTGTCTGAACTTCATAAATTATCTCACAGAAAACACAGAAAATGGAGCTCTCTTCAAAATGCAATTTATTACAAGAGAATACTGTTTACACAATTATCTGCTGTGTAGTAGAAAAGTCATTATTAACCATGGTTACAACTTCTAAAAATTAAAAAAATTACCTGTAAATTTTTATTGCCTCTGTGCTATTTCAGTACCTTCTTCTCTAATTACCCTGGAGTAGCATGTGATTGGACATCTCTTTGGGGTCTAGTCATACTAATACATGGAAATTGAAATTACCTTTCTGGTGATTGTTCAAAAACCATTGATGTACTACTGTTTCACGGTAATGGTTCTTTAATCGTGACACATTTTACAACGATGTTGGGAAGGTTTTTCTTTTTCACTAGTCAATGTCTGCAAATATCTGCACACTTTGAGACCACAGACATTCTCAAGTGTTGAACTCTTTGCTTTCATGAATAATTTTCAAGACTATCCACTGCTAATTGTGTATTTGACAGAGGCCTTTTTGTGGCCTTGAGCAAATCATCGTATGTTTAAATTTCATTCTCCCATTCTGTGAAGTGTTGAAAACAGTTTTGTTTTTTCTGTGCATTAAATCTACTAGAATATTTTGTAAGTGGAAAGAAGTTACAAACAGAAAGTGAATGGTGATTTTTTTCACTTTTGTAGATGTAATTTTCTTTTATTTCGTACATTTTAAAACAATGAAAATACTAGATAAGTGAACATAAGGAATTAAATTTCCAAATGTAGAAGCCTAAACTCATTAAAAATATTAACTACTCTCTTTCCCCCAAATAGACAACAAAAATCAAACTTATGCTCTTTAGTTTTTCATCATTGCTGAGAACAGATATTTGGCAGAGTTTGGTCAAAGCACAAGGAGAAAAAACCTTTGCCTATGCCAGAGGCGGTGGAGACAGACTGATCCAGCGCCCACTGCTTTCCTACACATCCTTCTGTTCCTGCTAAAGAGACTGATGGAATTTCTCTTCAGCAGCTGCTCCATCCTTCCAGTGAAGGTCTTCTCTCTCCATCATAGTCTTCTTGCTGCTTAAGAATAAGCACCTGGCCTGTTCCTCATCCACTAGCCAGAAAGAAGGATAAAATAGGATAAATAAGGAATATGTGAGCAGGGGAAAAAGGGAGGTCTGTTTACTCCAGTATGAAGTAATAGGACTGAGCTGCATCAGAAAAGAGAAGCTGTTCAGCTCCTGGGCCTCTGGTGATGGAGAAGAAGGAAGGGCAAGAGGCCAAGCTTCACTGCTACTCACTACTTTCAAGTACATGGCCCCAAAGAATCAGGTTCCCTCAGACCCACTCATCCATGCAGCATTTCCTCAAGGGCCTAGGACTTTTCTGTGACTCCTGGAAGCCAGCAGGTTTCTTCTCCCAGCCCCATGCAGAAAGGAGTTTTTCTCTCTCCTCCTCCTCCTCCTCCTCTCAGGCTGGTAAAGCATCTGCTTTTTGGCCATCACAGACTTAATTCTTCTTACATAATAAAGCTGGCTGAAGTACTACTTTATTCAGAAAATAATTGGCTTGATTATTTTGGAAAAAACAAATTTGGATCTGTACATAGTTATACTATTATTTCTTGGAATAATACCTTTTTAAACAGAATTACAAAATGTCAGAATGAAAAAGAAAGCAGGAGAGCTTTTAACTTTGTTATACATGGTATTATTATATCTTTATTCTGTATATGTTTGCAAAAGAACAGTTGATAAAGAATTCTAAGCCAACATATGCTGATTACTACAATCTTTATCTCTGTAAAGCTGAAAAGAGTCCCCAGCCCCAAAAAGAATGCCACTTCTGGAACTAGCTAGAAAAATAATGCAATCAACATGTATGCTTGCATCCCCCACCACCTACTCTTGACTTGATTAACCCTTTGGAGATTATTCCTGGTCCTGAAAAAGATATGTGCCCAAGTCTGTGGGTAGAGCATTCACAATTCTATTGAAGTCATCAGGGCTGTACCTATTGCCTTGAGCAAAGAGATTGGCCCAATATAATCACATAAATAGCTATTGCAATTAGTCCATCTAATTTTATATGCAGACGTGTTTATACCTCATTAAAGCATTTTCTATCCTTGAATAGAGGCAGCCAGCTTTCTTCTTTGAGTGCAACAGGACATAAACTATGTTATTGCTGATGTTACTAGGGTTGCTTGAGACTTTTTTTTTTCTTTAAAACGGAGTATTTTTATGAATGGGACTTGACTTCCTTTTTTTAATAATAGCGATTTAAGACCATTCAGCTAGGGTTTGGCTACAAAGAACTGAGACAAAGTGTAAGAAGGTATTTAGCTTCTGTTTGTCTTCGTTGTCATTGTAGTTTAATATTTGTCTTTTTCTCAGATATTAGTCACATGTGCTTGGACAAGGGATTTAAAACCTAGTGTCAGAAAGAAAGAATGAATTCTTTATAGTTTTCTAACCTGTTCTAGTGCTATAAAGCTGAACCCTTTAATATTTTCTGTTAAAGGAATAGGTATTAAAAACATCTAGACTGAACACCCAAAAATGTAAATAAGTTTATAATTTCTGAATATATTCTGCTTTACTGTAAACTTGTTGTCATGAATTGATTTTTACATAGTGCAAATTTCATCCCTCATAATTGACACAAACATTTTAATTGGATAAATGTATTTATATATACTTAAATATATACACACCTCAGATAAAAGGTTGCTGTATTTAGTACAACATATTTAACTCAAAAAGAAGAAGTAATAACTAGATATAGAATTTTAGCTTTTATTAATAACTGAAATGATACTTTTATAAATGCACATAAAAGTAACATTAAATCTCTTGCAGTGGTCAAAAATTATTGAAAACATCACTGTTCCTCTCTAAAATGAAATTCAGCCTCCATGTTAACACATTCCAAAAGCTCTTCAGAGCACTCAGACTGCTAATTTTGTTAAAGTCCATGCAGTAAATGGTTATGGTATGCTGTTTTATTTTTATTGAAGACTAAGCGGAGTTTAAATTACCCCTCAGGCAGATAGCGTCCTTTTTTATGTTTCATTATCTTTTTACATAAATTTTAGTAATCTTGTTGCTATGGTAAAGATAAAACAATTTTTATCTGTTTAGAAAGGTATGAAGAAACCAATTCCTGTATATACTTAAATGACAGTAGATGAGGCATTGCAGAATCTCAGGAAAAACCCAAGAGCTTGGAGATCTTGAGTACAACTGAGCTGGAAATTATATTCATACCTTCTAGTTTTTGAAAGATGAAGATGGACAAGAAAGATAGACACTTCCAAAACTATGGTTGGGACAGTCATCTGAAAAGTGGAACACCTGTGTGAAAGCCCATTTCTCTTCCTGTTTCAGCTTAGCACTTGAACCCTGACTAGTGCTCATATCAGGTGAGAGCCCAGCCTATAGGTCTTCTGAGGTGGGTCTCTTCCAGTCTCTTGTCTTGAAGTTATTTGCCTGTATTTACCAGCATCAAAGAGTTGTACTCCGGTCTTCTGTTGCTCAGGATAATCCCTGAAATAATAAGTTTAAGAGCAAAGAAATTCTCTATCCTTTTGTCCTTACATTGCTGCTTAGAAGAGAACAGCTTTGAAGATGGTATAGAAAGGTGTCTATGCTGTAGCTGTAGGCAAATAGGCACCTAAAATACCTGTAGGTACTGTACTTGTTCTCTTACAAGGTGCTGACCTCCACAGGACCAGTCTGTGTTCATGTGACTGTGGGCCAGGGCTCATGTGCTGCGCCCTAAAAATAATCAATAATGTGTTTCCATCTGCAGGGCCAGAGATGGCTCAGGGACCTTCTCCTGGTACTGCCCCATAGTGACATCCTCTAGCTGTGAGCACAGTCTCAGGATGCCACCTCACCACCTCTGGCATCATGCTAGTACAGCTAGATTCAGCTAGCACAGTGGCTTGCTGCCATCGAAAGGGAGAGTTCTCCCCTTTAGCTCTCTCTCTGTTTTCTGTCATTTCTTTTGTGCTGACTCTAGCTCTCAAATAATCAGATGGCAAACTCCTTTCAATTACTAAATGACAAGAAAACCGAGATGGCAGGAAAGGAAGAAAAAAAAAAAAAAGTATTTGTTGCCATGTTAGCAAACTGAATTAGGTAAACAAATAATCATCAACCCTGGAACATGGGAAGAAAAGGCACAGCATGGCTGAAGAAAAAGTGAAAGAGAGGAGAAAGGAAATGAGCCTTTTCCCTTTTCTTCAGCCGTAGGTTGTTAGTTTGCTTTGGGTTGTAGTTTGATTCAGCCATAAAATGAAGCAGCACAGTTCGCTTTTTCCTTCTCTAGCATCATTAGGCTGCTCTCCACAAAGGAAGTTTAAAAGGACCCAAGCTTCCAATATTCACTTACAGTTTAGACAAAGACTGATTCACCATAGATTCCTTTTGCAGAGATTTTACAAAATTATTAAAGAACCTGAAGTTCCAAAGGCTCCATCCTACAATGAAATGCTTGATATTTAAAGAGCTTTTAAATAAGTTTCTGACCAAATCCTGCATCATTTAGTCAATGGTGTCCAAAATCAGCAGTCCTTAACACAAGATAAGCCATCAATTTGTTTCTGATAGTTTAATATCTAACCACAAAATTAATTTGATTTTTCTTTCCTTTAATTCCCTTTTATTTTGCCTCTGAAACTTTCTAAGGTCTGCCTTGCTGCTACTTCACAACATGATGCCTTGCAAAAAAAAAAAAAACCCACAAACCTCTGAAAAAATAATATATTTCAGGCAAGGTCAAAAAGAGGTGCATAGCTACTTCAAAATCAGAGACTGCATTTGCTGTACTATCCACAAGTGCAATCAAACACCATCACTTAAGATCTGCAGGAACAGACTACTAAAAGAATTTCATCCTTCATTCTTTGAAGAGGAGATTAGAAACTGTTTTTCATTTTACTTATGTCATTGTCAGCACCCAGATAGGAGGTAAATCAACCATAGATGAAATAATAAACAATGCTGATAGGTAATATAGTATGAATTTCTGGTTAATTTCTTTTGTTGTGTTTTATGAATTAATTTTATGGAAAAGGTAATTGATCTCAGAAATGTCTGCACTGTTGATTTGTTTTCTAATCATAACAATTTTTCAATTTTTATGAACGTGGAGACAAGTACATTAGGTTATGAAGTTGTCTACCTCCTCAGTTGGTACCATAGCTATAACCTAGTGAATAGATATGAAACAGTTTAAACATATTGACCCATTTTTTACTGAGGTACGTGACATCACAAGAAAAATTCTTTATAATAAAAAAAACCATAATCATATATCTATACAAATTCATTATAAATGATGCACATGTATGAAGTGTATAGTTCAAAATAAAGGAATTTGTAGATTCAAATATATTTTTTGTCAGAAATATACAAACTCCTTAATTTTTAAAAGATTACTAAAATTAATATGTTTAAAAAAATAAAATCACTTATACCAAAGACAAATAGGTATTATGCACCCCATGGAATGCCAGACAAAAAATCATCCTTACATTGCGTAGAGATTTTCAGGGACTGAGAAAGTGTCTGCTTGACTCTCCTCTGCTACCCTAGTTCGTTGTAGACAGCAAAAACCTTCATGATATAACTGAGCCCCTGTGTGTCTCCGGAAAAAGTGTGTGTGTAATTAATGTAGTTACCTTCTCTGAAAGGTGTTAAGAGTTGCACTTAGGAAAACAATAAGGTGTAGCTAGATTGTATAGATGGTCAACGAACATTTTCTCTTGTCTTTCCAGTCAGCCAAAGAAGGGTGGGAGAGGACAGTTTCTATCCCAGATGATAGTGAGTGTCTGAGTACATGCACACACGCGTTTGTCTACATGCACACACGTGTTTGTGTGTTTCTGGACAAAGTAAGCTGAGAAGGTGATCCTCAAGATCCTCAAGAAGAATCCCCCCACAGATTTTCTGTGGCTATATGGTTGATTACACAAGGACGCTATTTCCCCCAGTCTGTTCAGTAGTCTGGGAGCAATGTTTGGAAAAGCACATTGAAAGCATTTGTACTGGCCTATAAATAAAACCGTCTTACAAGCTTTTCCCACATGCATTTTAACAGCCAATATCTTGTGAACACTGGAATGAAAGGTTAATTTTTTATGTTACCTGAAAGCTGAAATTCCAAGCTTAGTCATGGCACTAAAATGGGCTTTTCTAGCCCTAGCACTTCACAAGGTAATGTACCTTCAGTCTGTGTTGGTTTTCTAAGTTTAGCTGGTTTCTACTATTGGTTTTTGAACCAGCTTATTCCCACATCATGTCCAAGAAAGAAGAGAAAGGGTCATAAACCTGATAGCAATCATAATACAATTATCTTAAGGTCTAATCTCAAGTCCTTCTGACATAAAAAAAAAAAAAATGTTTAAAGCTAAGAATTTCACCTCACAGCGTAGAAAAAAAAATCCCATTTCTTATAGTTTGGAGGATATTAGATCAGAACAAACAATAGCTTTGTGGTTTATCAGTACTTTTTTGCCCTTGTAGCAGAAGTAAATACAGCATGAACTGGTCTTTGAGACCCGTGTATTTTTCCCATTCCAGCAGCAATGAAATGAAACAGGAATGAAAGCACTTTCTATTGTAAACAATCTCTCTGTCTGAAATGCTGTGCCTCCTGTGGGCTAAGTGGCAGTGGCCAGAGCAGGCGTGCAGGTCCGTGCCCCTCAGTGAGCACGCAGAGGAGCCTGTGCACGACCAGCCCCCCAGCACAACTCTTGCAGGGGCAACTGGGGACATCGGGGATCGGTTGGGCACGATGGCTTGTTTGCTGGCAAGCGGTGAGATCCCATCCTGGCTTGGTACAAGAGGCTAATAAGGCAATTTATAAGTTGTCATTTTTAATTGCTTTTGGTAGTATCTTCCAAAAACAAAGTGACACTTCTTGTTTATCTGCGTATTAGACAGGTAAATGCAGCAATATTGGATTATTCTGGCGTGAGGGGATGTGCCACGTTACTAACATTAATGGTATGAAAAATGTCTCAAAATGAGGACTGAAAAATGCTATATAGACATGGAATTCTTCTTCATCTATTTTTTTCCTCACCATTAGGGTAACTCCAGACTAGCCCAAGCAACTTCCAAATGTTTGTCAAATTCACTGACTAATTTCATTGAAGGGTGAGGAGAACATTAAAATAAAACTTTCAGATCTTTCACGTTAAAATATTCTACTTCAGATTTTACTGACATTTGAAGTAAAAGAAATAACAGCAAAAAAAAAAAGAAAATGTCATAGAGGATGAAACAGATCATTTCTTTGGCATGAAATATTTTTATGTGGGCTCTTAAATCATCATTTTGACAAGATAAATCATTCAATATTAATACCAAGCTCTCTCTCTCTTTTTTTTTTTTCTCCCCCCCCCCTCCCAGATATTCTGCTGTGGCTTTAAGAAAAAGAAGTAACAGGATAGAGACAGAGAACAACGTAAGTCATTAACATAGCTCTCATCCTGGCCCACTCCCACCTCAGAGGGCCATGACAACCTGTACAATTTTAGATGTGTAGTCACTTAAGGTTTCCTGTCTGCTGCTCCTTCCCCAACACAGCTGTGAAATTTAATGGTGCAGGGGTATTTGCCAGCAGGGTTTTCATACATAACTAAATTTCACCTGTAATGAATGTTTTGTTTGTGAGGGGTCAGGAGGGAAAAGAATATGCCCCCCTGGAAGAAACCAGCTCACATAGATAACCTCCCTAGGGTCCCTGAGGGAAGACAAGCACCTCAAGCAGCACTTCACCATAGGAACATGATTTTATGTTCCCCCTAGAGGATCGACCTCTTTCTGTAAACTATAAAAGAAAGCTAGGGAGGCTATTCTGCATATGTTGCACCTACCACTTATAACTTCCTAAAGTTTTCACTTTCCCACCTGGAGTGGGAAATACTCACATATCATAAATGTTTAAATACTTTTTATATTTGCCAATTCAAGAGATTTTCTTAAAAAAAGCAAAACTCAAGAAACAAAAATTGTATCCACTGTGGAGACCTGCACTAAGTAAAGAGCAGAAGCATCCTTTACCAGGTAAGCTACATTCATGAGAAGAGATAGGCAGTGTATGTGAAACAACATCATACATAATTCTTTTCTTTACCTTCCAGCTTTCATCCTCTCCCCTTTTTTATTGTCAGTCCTGAGGTTGGTTCAGGCTGGAAGTGTGGCTATGTGCTGACCCAGTGTGAGCATAAAAGGAGTCCATTCGAGTCCTTCACTGACTCACAGCCCTTCATAACCTTGGCAAGAAATAGACACAGGAACACTTAATAGATCTCATAGCAGAGCTTTGGTGGTGATGATCCAGGCACCCAATGAGTTCCGTTAGTCACTGAACGTCCAAATTCTCTTAAATACCAGTTGTCCCACTGGAGTTTGAACCAAGACGAAGGAGGGGCACTGCAAGCTTACTTCCAATTTCCTGCTTGGCTGTCTACACACTGCTGGTGCTGGTGTGAGCAGTCTGCGTGCAGCAGAGACCCTTTGGAAGGAGTTTCCTCCCTTTTGGCACAGGACACCTGGCAGCAGCACTTGCTGATATCAGCTGCTGCCCTTTCAGGGACAGGCAGATGGCATGTGAATCCCCTTAACTTCACAAATGGATCTGATGAAAACTCCCAGTTCAAGAAAAGCTCTGTTGATCATTGTGCTGCCCTCACATACGTTTTAGGACTCCCGGTGTCCCAGGGCGGCAAAATCAGTAACAACGAAGCACTTGGGAAAAGCACAAGCAGGACAGTGCTTTGCATACATTAGCCCAAAGATCACTTGATTAATGTCAATGAGTCTTACTTGAGTCTGTTCCAGCTCACACTGGGCAAGGTAGAATATTGCTTAATCCAAGGCTAAACTTAAGGACACCTGTGCCTCCAGCAATGGTTATGGCTGATTTATATCTGTCATTTAATGCACAGAAATCATGAAAAATAACACCTGTGTCTGCCTCCACATTAGATGACTTGCAAAGGTCAGTTTCTTCTCAGTGGTCATTAGCTAACTCGAAACAAAACTGACAAATTTTGCCATGTAGTGTGTCTTAAATCTGTGTTTTCTTATTTTTTAACCAATAGCTCAGCAAACCTTTAGTTATAGGCAAGGCTATGCAAATTGCTCACCTTTCTTTTCTCGTGTGACCTACAGCTATGTTCTTGAAATGGATGTTTGTGTTGGATTAATTGCTGCAGCTCTCAGCACTTCTTACTGCTATCTCCTGGTGACAATGTACCATTCAATCACCTCCATGACCCCTTTGCCGCTCTAATGACATGAGCATCCCTTATGCACTGCAGATGTCCCATTGACTCCATTAATTCACTGGACCAGTTCCATCTGCCTCACAAGGCAACCTACAAAAATATTAAAACAAACCCTGCAACAGCCCCATGTTTTTTCACATCACCAGATATTTTTCTCCTTCTGAGGCTTTCACATAGAAAAGGACCATCACAACGCCATGAGCATGCTTGCTTTTCTAAATTTCATAAGATGGTATATGTAATGCCATAGACATTAAACCATAATTTTCCTCATTTTTCTTACACATTAATAACACTAAACTTCATAAAGAGCTCTACATAGCAAACAAGAAAATAATCATACGAGTTTGTTGTTGTTGGTTTTTTTTATTTATTTTTTAAGTTATAGCCTTCCACACTGACTAATCAATTAGGGTGATGGGAAAAATGCTATCACTGATCTGGCAGAGAGATGGCAATAAAATCTTATATTGTAATGAAAATATCTTCCTGGAGTTTATGAAGCAGTTATTTATTATCCTTAATGACTGTGTTTAGGAAGGTGTAAGTGGAAAAATAAGGGAAGTGTGATGACATATGCTGCTACAGTTATCTCTATGATGAATCCTGTAAAAGTCTAAAGATTCAGAGGTCAGAGCCTCAGCTGAGGAAAACAGGCATAACTCATAACAGATGAATATATTCATCTCATCAGGCAATGTTTCTTGCTAATTGAAGGTTTGCTTCTTTTCTTAATACTAAACCTTGGTACTTTTCGTCAGTAGCGGGCAATAGACAGATTTTGAAAAGAAGATGACTCGATAAAGATTGCTGCTTTTGTTTTTGTTTTTCCATCTTGTCCTATGTAAATGTTAGAGTAATTTTGCTTTCCTTGAATAGTTTTGCTGCACTCTAAAATGTGAAACTCTAAACTTTACTATGAAACTAGTAAAATAACAGTGCATAGAACATGGTAATTATCTTCTTATAGAGTGACAGAAGAAAAGAGTAGCAATCTTCCTGGGTGTGTAATCTAATAATTTCCATTAAAATTAATTATAAATGTATTAAATAATTACCTTTTCTGATCTGAGTTTTGTTCAGTACGGTTATTGCTAGTTTGCTACCTGCAGTGCAGATGTTTCTATTTGTACTGAAGATGAGCTCTTGTGACATTTTAATTCAACACACTATTTAAAAATTTCTTGCTCAAAAGACAAAGATAAAATATATCCTACTGCTTTCCCCATTACATATCAAAATATGTTTTTTGCATAGAGAAAAGCACTCTCATACCATGAGTCCAAGGCTCATTTTTTTCACTCACTAATAAAAGTAACAAAGACTTTTTTTTTACAATTTTTGTTTAAAAGAAGTGCCTAAAATTAAGAAGGCAGTCACTGATGGTGGCAATCATAAACCACAAAAAGTTCATCTACTTCTTGATCTGCTTCATCTTCTGGATCTGAACTCTTTCCCTGCTGTTTGCCTGTCTTACATGTAACTGTGGGACGCACAACTTTGCCTTGTCCTCCAATAGTGCTGATGATTTCTTATTTGAAATCTGCTATTGCACTCTGTCAAGTAGATTGGCCCCTTCTCCCCATGCCGCGCCCCATCTAGTAACAGTCAAACAGAAATAAATAACATCTACTGTAGTTTTAGTGGCAAAAAAATCTGTATACTCATGCCATAGATGGAGGATCAGACCCTGATAATAACTATTGGAAGAGTCTCTTTTATTTGTGATTCTGTTTGTTCGGTTTTGGGATCATTTTTTTTGGTTTCATTGAACATGCATAGTGAGAAAGTTTATTATGAAAAGTGATACTGTAGTTATAAAGCATTAAAATCCATCAGCTATAGAAAAAACTGACACCAATAACACCTGTTCCACATTTGAGTCATTTGTCATTCATCCTGATTCCTTCAGTCACATTCTAACAGGTGGAAACACTGCTCAGTGTGCTCAGTCCATGAGTACATTAATGCACAGAAGAGGAGAGACAACATTCAGGAATACGACCACTTTAGATGCTATTCCAGGCATGAGAATGAAGGAAGACCACACATTTTCTTGCAAAACTCATAGAAAAATTGCACTACTGCACAGAGCATGAGAAGATAAATTCTCCACTAAAGTAGTTAGAAAAAAAAAAAAGTGGAAATATTATCAGAGTTGCTCAGGAAATGGTATTTCCATTCAAACATTACCAAAATAGGGGAAAGTTTATTTATATTATTTAATTTTATTTTTTTTATAGGAAAACCAAGTCCTATAATTTATTTATGATTTTAAAAAAGGCAATTTTCATTTTTTAAATTAATGAAAAATACCTTGCAAATACTAATTTGCATATAAATTTAATTTATACATAAACAGTGTCCAGGGAATGCACGGAAAAGTTTTCAGCTGGCATATATAAAGGATTAGAATTAGCTACTGAAAAAAATAAATACTTGTAATACTCCCCTTTGTTCTTTGTAGATTTTGCTTGTTGATAAAAAACAGCGTCTTTCACCGGCCGCATGGAGGCAAGAGGGACGGAGCCCTTTCAGTGCACAGTGCCGTACGAGTTTACTCAGGGAGTATTTTTGCTGCCTATGTTTTGCAAGTAGCTGTTCTGTGTTACAGTAAAGACCAGGGGGACAAAGATTCATGTCAAATACGCTTTAATACCCAGTAATCATCTGATTACACCTGAAATGGGACATTTACTAGCAAACACTCCTAGCTCCTTCTCTTATGTGCTTTTATCAGTCAGTAGCCACACTCCACCATTCCTGGGAGCTCTGACAAATGCTCACTATCGGGACAAACTTTCATGACCACGTAGCTGTGCTGCACTACACTCAGATCTTCAGCACTCCTGCAGCAGTCATGCTGTAATTCCCTCTTGAACTGAGCCTTCCTCCTCCTCCCGTTAGATAATACCTGAAGGCTGGAGGCAGATGTGAGGGTTCATATCAGCTCTCCAGTCTCCTGGTGGGATACATGGAGCAGAAAATCCCTAAGTCTTACTTATAAAAGAGGTCGAAATGCCTCAGTATCTGATCCAGAAAGCATATACAATTATTAGGATGCGAAACATACTTTCGCAGTAGTGCACTGAACATGATTTGTACAGACAAGTTAAACATGTTTTAGCCTGTGTTAGGAAAGAAATTGAAAACACTTTCAAGCACGGTTCTTGCTCTCTTCGCCCACAGACTCTGGTGGCTGTGGTCAGCAAACTACACATGCCATGACTAGTGATTCTGGGATGAGTCACCAATCCGGGTTTTTGAAGTTACAATCCATCATTCTGGGCTTTTTGGTACTTTATTTTTTTAATCCTTCTCTAAGACTAACCCCTGATCTTGAAGATAAAGCATTTATTTTATTGCACTGTAGAATAGTATTCACAAAGGGTTGAAATAATTAGTTACTTGAGTGATGAACTGAAGGTAATGATATAGCTATAACTCATTAATAGTTTAAAGCAGTACTAGATATACATTTAATGTTAAGAAGGAAGAGAAATGATTTTCTGTTCTGAAAAGAGCCTGATTTTGTTTCTTTTCTTCTTAACAGCTTAGTGTTTATGGGATTTCAAAATATGTGACATCTTTGTAGTGTATTCCATCCCAGGTACTTTATGAAAAAAAAAACAAAACAACCAAAACCCTACAGGATCATATTCCTGAAAAGTAGGATGTGATCTTAAGCAAAAAAACCCAAACCAAAACAACACAACAAAATGCAGATAGTTTTACAAGTTTCAAATTTGGGGTCAAAAGAAGGGAATAGAAGAAAAATGTAAAGTGAAGGGCTTTTTAGTAGTTCTAACATTCATTGAAAATGATTGCTAATGTAGTGAAAGACACTACAAGATCCTGGCAAAAAACACCTCAAAAGATAATTAAATTTCTCCCATGCCATAAAAAAAATATTATTAAAAGTTTGATAGGGAAGTGGACAGCTGCTAGCTAATATAGAATTCAAATAAATATAATTTTCTTCAGTTTTTATTGTAGGTGGTTGGGAGCTTCTAACTATAATAGAAAGAACTGACCTAAGATAAATATTCTTCTCATTTTGATAAAATAAGGAAATATGCTAGGGGATATCACTAAGACAATCTAGGAAAAAAATGCCCATTCCAAAAATTGTTGTGTCATCCATACACACTGATTCTTCTCATGGAAGTTAGTGTTGCTTACTGCTAGAGATCAGATATTAGATTATGTTACCTATTGCAAAATGACAATTACAATGCATTTCCTTGACAGAATATTTTGTATAACTACTTGTTTACTCTTTTCTATTGTTATGCCGTTGAATGATGTCTATCTTCACTTTTATTTTCCTTTTCTGAAGATATGGGACATGACACTTTCAACTTGATAAAATGTAAGGAATTACTGTTCACACTGCAGAATTATTTATAGTGTTAATTGTTCATAGGGTCCTAGTAAAAGGTGTAGCACTCATGTCAGCTGCTATCATTTGCTCTATGAAACAAAAACCTTGTGACTGCTTATGCTAGAAATAAGAAGCTTGCTTCCTGTTTTTCCTCAGTTTTCCTAGTCTAGTTACAATACTCCAGTTAAACTGTGCAGCATATCCTTTAGGTGTTTCACCAGAAAGTAAGGTTAAGTGCCTAGCATCGCCAGTCATAAAGGCTTGGTCACAGCCTCATCTGAGGAAAGTCAACAAACAATTCAACCACCAAAAGGAAGTTTGGACCTCTTCAGGGAAGCGTATTTCCCTAAGAGCAAAGAAAGACAACTACCATTTAAAGAGGAATCTGATTTCTGCAATTAAGGTAAAGGCTCAGATAGCTCTAGCATGTTAATTTGGCATTTGGAAGTTCTATGTGTAAGACCAATGAAAGACACTGTGGGATAACATTTGACTACGCATTTTCCATCCGAGAGCATGTAGGCATTCACTGGCTGTGGTACAGTTGATGTAGACCACACATCTGTGACTTAACCAGCACACAATGGGAAGTGGAGCCAATGGGAGGGATGAACTGTGAGCCTGGTGAGAAGCTGGAAGGGTAGCATTCACTGACAATAAAGCAAATACAGATATTTTAAGACCCAGTGGCTGAAAAATCATTCTGAGGCCTGAGAGAAGTTTTTTAGCATGGTAAAAAGGAGAAAGTTTTACCAGATGAGAGAGTTTCTGTTATCCACCTGGGAAAATATTTAATGCAAACTATAACAGCAGACATTGTAGATTACTGAAAGCAGCAAAGAGCTACCCAAAAGTGTAGAAATTGCACTGTTGCACAAAGGCAGATATGATTTATGAAAAAAGATGCCAATTGAATGGTCACTAACAACAAGCAGTTTTTTCTTCTCTAACTTGTCCAGCTAGATCATTGAGAAATAAAGAGCAATTGATGTAATTTATCTTTCATTGACATAGATTGTGTAATCAACAGACCTATATTAAGGAATTGTTTTTAACATTGCATCGATATACAAATAAAATTAGACTAACTAAAACAAAGATAAGCAAATAAAAAATTAATTCTGTCACTGGAGTGCCAAAATATACAAAGCTTCCTGGTAAAATTGCAGCCGTAGGTGATGTTTTAATAGAATTAAAAGAACAATGTGACAAAATAATTTTGCTTTGTCTCAAAACACAAGAACATCTAACATATTCTTACTTCCATTTTCCACTGCATATCTGGAGGCTATGTTAAAAAAAAAAAGAAACGAAAGAAAAAAATACGACATTATTTAATTGTTTTTATTGCAGAGTTCGAAAGGGGAGGTTGTTCCAGATTAAAGAAGTATGTATTATTGTGGGTTTTATGTTTAAAGCCACAAACATCATATTTTGTTTCTTTTTTTTCCCCTCAAAATAAAATGCAATCTAATGCAATGAAAGTTATGTTTATTAGAATCAATATCTGAGTTTAAAAAATCAACAGCCATTTTTTTCTTCCAGACTGAAAAATAAGTTTTGCAAAAATGTGCTTTTTGTCTCTGAAATATAAGCCTGTGAAAATAAGGGAAACTACTCAGGGGGAGAGGAGGATGGGGAAGCGTCCCTGTCTGCACTACTATTATCTGCAGGTCCAAAAATAAGTAGCACCTTATACTGTGTTTGAGTGTTTGGAAAACATTTTATAGCAATTAAATTTAATCTAAGCAAAAAGGAAATATTAAAGAAGTGTCTGCAGGCTTTTTTGTCTCTTTAAATCTACTTCATGCAGTAATGATATACATCTATACAATTTCCTAATGTGCATACTGGTTTTGGACACACTTATTTGTTCAATATAGCTAAACACCACTTCCTATTAGTTTTAATTCCTGAATACAAACATTATGGCTAAATATCTGTGCTTCTGGAAACAGGGCTGTGAAACCAATCATTGCAATTCCCGCATCTGGCATGTTTCAGCTCTCGTATGTCAACTCTGTAAATCTTAGAACAGTTACTTTTTTCTTCTTTTTCCTCTATAAAGCAAGAATATAATTGCCATTTTTATTCCCTGCTCCATAATAGCTGTCATTGGATAATGGAAGAATCAATCAAACATCTTTTCTTCATGTCCCTGCAGCAACAGAACTTTATTATTTTTTACTCCACTGACACTGAGAAGCCTGGATCAATATTGACAAAACATCAAATCTTTTTGAAAAGTTTAGCTATGATGTTTCTCAAAACTTAACCATTTCACATCTGTCATAAGTACAAAGGGTGAGGTACCAATCTTACTTTCAGGCATATGCGTCCTTAATGAAATTCACATCCCAGAAAGGTATCTACAGTGACAACATGGCAATGAGACAATACCAAGATTTCAGTGTATTGCACTCACTAATAATTGAGTCATTAAGTGTGATTACGGTGTCTCTTCCCCCCATCCTCTTCTCCCTCTCGTCCCCAGTTGTGTCACTACTGTAAAAATGCCATACTTTCACATATCATCTTAGGGGGACTGAATGAAGGAATGCTTGTTTACATTCAGAAAGACTAAGTACTTTTTGAATATTCCTGTAGAATTCCTGTAGTATCCATCTACTGTGAAGTTGCTTTCAACAGTATATTTCATATGCTATAGGAGGAAGTGGCAGTGATGAAAACATCCACACACAAGTCTGCCAGCATTTCGGATATGAATAGCCCTTAAAAAGGGTGTTATGCCTCTCCAGTACTCTTACACACTTATTGGAGCTCGTTCTACAGGTGAAGAGTAATGTCAAGAGAGACCCACTACACCTGAGCCACTGTAACATCATCTCTTTGTAACAACAAGGTGACTATGCTGATGAACCTCTGCCCTGTGGGCCACGGATGACCTTCATTACAACCCATTCTGTCCGTGCTGTGTTACCTGGTGCTCTTCATAACAGGCATTCTCACCTTTGAGAGAAGTAGTAGCAAGTCAGATGATTACTTTTTCTGGTGATTGATTTAGCCAATCTCTACCTGAAAAGTCCCCCACAAGCACCTCCTGTTTAAATGGAAAAGATTTAAAACAACCAGGCAAGCAAGTTCAACCTCCCATGCCATGGGAAGAACACATATTTCAAGGAACAGGAACACTCATATACATGTGCAGAAACATGTACATCCAAATATTTAACTGGTTGTGCATTCATCATACAATGAAAGGAGAACATTTGTTGGGCATATGGTAGATGTGGATGCAGACATTATAATAAAATGTGTATATGTGACCACAAGCTATAGTGGAAACATATGTGCTCCTACTGTATAACAAGGAGCTGATCTGCATTGCAGTAGCAGGGTGTACATTTGGTTAAATAATGTATACGTACAATTAATGACATTGTTACCAAAGACAGGCCTCTGCTTTATTTACAACCATATGCTAACTAAAATGTTTGTTTCCTACTAACCTTCTTACTCTGTGAGAAAATAGGTAATTACTGACCTTCTTACTGTCCGAGAAAATAGTTGGTCACTGAGCTGATGTTACAAATAGTGATAATGAGGAGACAGACAGAAGTAGTTCATCACCAAGGATGGGATAAAAAGTAGTTAATCAGTTCAAGGTTCTTTTATGCGTCAAGTATGTACTCCGATACCAATTAGGATAGAGCTGTGGCTACCTCAATGAACATCCTTATCATCCTCAAGAAGTTGGCAAACTTGCAGTAAACCGTTACTGTCCTGAGATGACTCAATACCTTAAAAGGATAATGTAAGGAAGGGTCTCCTTACCCAAATGACCACCGAGAAGCTCATGCTCGTGCAGAAATGTTTTGCCAACACAGGAAAATTTAATACAAATATGTAAAAAGGTTATTCGGTCATCCTAATGAATATGTAAGCCTAGGTGGAGTTATGTATTAGGTAGGCAGAACGATGATAATCTTTTGTGTATAAATAACGGGTAAATATCCCTGGTAAGGTGTGCTAGATTTGTGGGGTTGCCCCCCAGCACCCGACATCAAATAAAGCAACATCTCCTCTATAAACTGCTTTTGGTTTTGAGAGATTTTATTTCCGATAACAGTTTTGGTGACCCAGATGGGACGTGGGACATTGCATATAGGCTTGGAGTTTGACTGCTTCTCAATCGCTGTGGGGAATCGCAAACAGAACTCTGGCGTGCACTGGACCTCTTCTCCGGGGACTTCCCTGGCGATTCCCCCTTGGGCGGTGAGTAACCACCTGAACGACAAGCTGAGATATTGCATGGTGACAATTGCATGGTAACCATCCCCCCCACCCCCCCGAGTAAATTGTACCAGAAGGGGTACTTGTCTGTGGGTTAATTGGTATTTGCAGCTGCTGGGTTGGTTCCATTCCTGAGCTTCTATTGTGACGACCAGAGCAGGTAAAGGGTTGGAATAATGGGAAATGTGTCACCATTCCAGGAAGGGGGTATTGCAGAGGCTTCTCCCTTAGGATGTATTTTGAAACATTGGGGAAAATTTGGGAGAGATCCCCTAATGCAGAAGCAGTTAATTGAATCTTGTAATCAATGGTGGTCTTTATATGTGTTGGAAGATGAGGAAAAATGGCCGAAGAATGGCACGTTAAAATATAATACTATATTGCAATTAATGTTATTTTGTAGAAGGGAAGGTAAATGGCATGAAGTTCCCTATGTTGATTTATTTTTCACCTTAAGAAATGACTATAAGAGCAGAAAAGATTGTGGGTTAATGGTTAAAGATACTAATGTGCTGGCATTAGAACAGGAAAATGTGGAACCAAGATCATTGATGCGATGTTGTTCAGCTTACAGTACTGGCAAAGGATGTAATAAGTATAAAGAGGAGGATGAAGTAGAAGAGGAAGACAGTCAGTTGCTAGTGGCACCACCAAGAGAGGAAAGAAGTTGTTGAGGAAGGGACAGAGGATAGGCAGCATTATAGTCCTGTGGCTGGTACTACTAGGTGAGACTTCCCCAGAATAGGACCCGTGCTCCGGGCTCCTTTGAGACAAGCAGTAGGACTTGCAGGGGAACCTGTGTGGGTAAAAATACCATTTTCTGTAGCAGATTTAAAAGCTTGGAAGGAAGTGTCAAGAACTTATAGAGAAGATCCACAGAAGGTGGCTCAGACTTTAGAAACTATAATAGAAAATCATGATCCAGATTGGAAGGATATGCAGGTTGTATTAAATACTCTCTTTACTTTTGAAAAGAGAAGAATGGTAATATCTAAGGCTAGAGAACAGGCAGAAAGTGTCCATGCATGGGATGCACAGGCATGAAGAAATGAGGATCATTTCCAATTAATAAGTCTGATTGGGATCCAAATAATGAGACTCAAAGATTGCTTTTAACTGAACATCAACAGTAAAATGGTACTGTCTTCCCCTATATTAGGACTATCTAAAGAACAGATGTCCTCCAAACAGAATGGCATGCTATTTCAGGCATCTGTAAATGTACATATTGTAAATTAAAATTCAAGGGAAAACACTAATACTTCCATGGAAAAACGTCCTCTCTCCTTTTACAAGGCGCAGGGTGACAACAGTTTCTTCTTTTACTTGCAATACAGACCAAAAGCTGGCCTTACATCACGGATGCCAACAAAGTTTCCCTGGAATCCAGTTCTTTAGAACAACTCCTAAGTGTTTTGAAGGACTGTGTCCTGAACCTGTCCAACCTTAGCACTTCTGGCAAGATCTTCTGAATCTGTACTGTTTCAGTCTAAAAGGGTAAATAAAGTAGTTTCTGTAAGGCCAGAATACACTTATTAAAGTGAATGGTACAAAGGCAGCTTAGTAACCTGTGAATAATTTTTACTTTTTTAGAATGGGCAGTACAAGAATGTGCTTTTAATCATTCCTTAAGTTGCTCACTCAGGTAGTATTGACTGCTATGTAGCATACTTGTTCTTGGTTGAGGTGATTTCATCCATTCCTGGTCAATTTTCTCTGCTGGTTGTTATCAAACTTATATTTACTGAGTTAATACAGGGGTATCGACATAATTTCACTTGCTTAAAATGCAGTATCGTACATTATGGGTTAGTAATAGCTACCTTCTCCTTTTTCCCCTTACCTTAGTGTATGCCCCAAAACAGTATGAAAATTCACAAATGATGAACTCTGCCCCAACGTCACCAACTTGAGAAATTATTTTAAATCCAAACAAAACATATCTGTTCTCAGTCATGCTAGTGATCTTAAATAGATATATAAATCTTTCCCCTGTGAAGGAAGGGGAAAAGTTCTAAACAACACCAAGAATAACTGAAATTGTTGTAGTCATGTTTATCATACATTTACAAATCATGAAAGAGTAATGACAAGTATGACTTTATTCAGAAGTAGAAAATTTACCTTATTTTCTATAAACCACAACAGAATTTATGACCCTCCTTAGCTGAATTTTGACTACAGTATATAAACATTTTCAAGTAATATTTTGTACGGCCCAGGATCATTTGATATAGGCGCCTTCCATAGACCATTTTTACTTTTTTCTTACCATGAGATAATGGAGCTCGTGCAGTTGTTTGTGCTGCCTACATATATATATTATATAAGTATACATACAATAAGCTTGCAAAATTGTATTAATTAATGTGTTTCTAAACATTGATCAATATGTGGCATAGATTAAGACATATGGCTTAAAACATTTCATTTGAAAAGACTGCTTGCCTCTACATAGGCACACTGAGCATCAGCATACAGAAAAATGGGTAGGCGAATTAGAAAACACTGTGCTTGAGAGTCATGTTCTAGAGCCACACAAGACATTTCATGAGCTTCATGGGGTCACAGGTTTTTGCATGGTAAAGTCAACAAGTCACCTATTACAGGCAGAGCATTCAAAACTTAATGGTGATCTGGATAAATCTGCAAAGTGGGACTCAGAAGAGCCAATATTGGCATAGCCTTAATACGTGACCTTGAGGAAGTCCCTTAGTAGGTTTCTGCTCTAGTTTTCCATCTTCAGGATGAAGAAAGGAAAGAAATTGACTTTATTTCTTCCATCCTTGTCTGCGTTCTGGGGTAGAGACTGTGTTTAATTAATATTTGCAGAGGAGCAAACACAAGAAAATTGTGTCCTTGGCTGTGTCCCACCAGTGCCGCAATAATTTAATTACCACTCAAGAAAAGAAGTATAAAGCCACCCATTTTTTAAAGTAACAAGTTAAAGCTGCTGTTGCAAACACTAGTTAAAAATATGCTACAATTTGCACTAATGTTTCTGCCAGAAAGTTCAGTCATTAGAAAGGAAACTCTTAAAAGGCATAGCAAACGATGCAATTCACAAGTAATTAACAATAATGGTGATGTAAATAAGACTCCCTACAATAAATACAACTATAATGTGAAAAAGAGTTTTGAAAGTCAATAAAAAAAGATTAAACCAAACAGGGTTATAAATAAAGAGCATGTAAAAAGAGATACCACAATTAACAGATTTTGATGCCATTACGCTTGTGTGTCTGAAAACATAAATTGTTAAATAAATGGAGAAAGTAGCATGATTTAAGCACTTTTGAAGCAGAAAACTCATTTAGCTATTTTATGAGGTAAAGACACTTACTGTAAATCATTTCTACACTTGTAGGAGGGCAATATAAATTGCCTTGATAAGATCCAACTGATTTAAAATACACTTCTTTAATAGCACTGTCTGAATATAAAGCACCTTATAACTGAATGTGGTCTGAATTCTGAAACTGGGAGTTCATCAGCATGGACAAGCATTTGAAAACTTTCTACTGGTGAGACCAAGAGGGAGAAAGAAAGAAGCACACTTCTAGAATATTTACCTCTTTTCTCTTACCGTAATCTTGGATGAAGTTACAGAAAGTAATTTCAAATAAGACTAAAAGCATCAGAAAGGATTCTTCAGTAGTGTGTTTGAATGTAGTATACATCTTTACAGCATATTTATATCCAAAACAGAGGCCTATGATACCTATAAATTATAAATATACTCATCAGGACAGCTTGCTCTGAACCCAAGTATAAACGTACAGAGGAAATATAACAAATATGTGAGTATTTTGTACCACTGTGACGGCATAGCCAGACATAGCTCATGAATAAGTGTGTTATGTAAGCATGTGAGCAATGTGACCACCAAAGGGGCAAAGAAAGATGGGTGTAGTGGCACATATGAGACATCCAAGCAAAGGATGACTGGCAACCCAAAACAATAGAAGATAAACAGTGCAGGGACCAGATGACATCCCTTCTTTTGATGGGATAAAACCATCAGATATCAGCAAGGAAAATCAGAGAAGACAGGCCCATCTAGGTTTTGATTTCTCTCACCGAGGAACTCTGGAGCCCAAAAAACTCGACCATAGCAACTAAGAACCAACAAGGACTCCAGACATCAGTGATAAATATACGGCATCATGGCAGTATGTCCTCACAACTAATTTAAGATGTAAGTGTTAAAGGCAAACAATTTTGTATAGATAGTGATGATGAGCAATAAAATGTAGAATTGACAACTAGCAAGAAAAGCGCTGTCAACACATGAATTTGATAAAGTTTTACAGTTTAAAATTTTCCGGTGTTGGCAGTCTTCAAAACGTTCCCATCACAGCAATTTCAAATTCCCTGGTACATATGTGTATATACATTCAGATGCAACACATGTAAATGAATATGTCTCCCTTTTAGGAACAATTTAATTTTTAACTCCTTCTTTATCCATGAGATCCATATCTTTGTTAAAGGCTATGTTTGTTTGTCTTTTCAGGTGAAGTATAACAATAAGAAGGGTGGGTAAGTGAGGTTAGATGGTGTTAAAGCTTGCTTGTACTTCAAAGTAGACTTGTCTTTCAGCCACCCTCTTCGTTAACTCCAGTGCTTTGTTTCATACTCTGATGCCTGAATCTTACCCTCTGTCACAGATACTATAAAGTCACATACTTTAACTGACTTTGGTAGAACTACACTCATTTATCTCACCTAAAATTCTGGTTTATTTTTTCTGATAAGAACAACAGGCTGTTCAATTAGACTTCTAAACACTCATTATCGGTCTTCACTATAGAAATCACTGAAGATATAGACCCTTCAGCATTAGCACAAGTTTGAAACTTAAAGAAGTCTCTGAAAAACAGGTTTATTAGTTAAAATGTCATATGAGTATGGAGATTACATTCCAGGTCATTGTATGGTATTGAAGATAATATAATAAATCTGCTGAAGAACAGTAAGTCTAGGTTTAATAGGGTAACAGCAGAAAGGGAGGAAATAGATCATAGACACTTTTTAAAACAAACAAATAAATATTATGTAAAAGGTCTGTTTCAACACTTTCGTATGCACTTTGTTAGTTGGGAAGACATTGGCTTCATTAAATAGTTGATACTTACAGTATGCCTCCTGAGATATATATAAATATGATTGTTCTCATTTTGCAGAATTGAAGGTACACAAAACGAAAAGTTTTGCTGAAAGAGAAAGTTAATGTGCCCTTAAGTGATAAAAACCACAGCCCAGTTGTTAAGAACTCTTAGCAGATTTTCTCCCCTTTTACAACCTATTTATCTACCTGTCCATCCATAACTACCCTCTTCAAATAGAAAATCCTCTTCATAATTAGGTGAGATTTTCAGGCCTGCTTCTGTCTGTTTCTGCAGGATTTGTGAAAGGCCAGGCTCTGCCACACACAGAATTGACAGCTATTTCTTCATCTCAAGATTTGTACAGAATGAGAACATACCATGTGTGCCATATCTTCCTTCTGATCAAATATGATGTGACAATACAAAACTTTTCCTATATTCGCTTGTCAGTTCTGGTTTGAGATACTGCTGGAAATGAGAAAATACAGACCTGAATAAAAATGAGGTAATAGCAAAGAAAATACTCAAACAACGTGTTGAAAAAGTTTAGTTTGGATTGCCTTTGAACTTCTGGAATGAGAGATTTTTATTCTGCTGTACGTGTAATTGGTGATGAGTACTGAGAAACAAACTGATGAGAGCATTATACTGTTCATACTGTAAAATAGATATACTCTGTGGTCTGCTATGTAGTTCTCCATCACATATGCATACCCTTGTTATGCCATTTGCAACTATGTAGGTAGGCAGAGAGCTGTACTGTGCTCAAAAATGTAACGCCTGGTCTGGAGGGATTTGCAGGCCATCTGCCGTGAGCACTGGGGTTCATTTACTGGGCAGCATTGCCATAGCCTAAAAGAAGCTGGATAGGCTAGGCTGAAATATTATGCTTATCAGTTTAAGGTTTCATATAACATAGTACATAAATAATAGTAAGAAGGCTTCCGAAGAAAGAAGAATACTCCAAACCAGTCAGTTTATTACTGTACTTGTAATGAAAAAAAGAATGGGGTGGGTATAGGTTCTGTTTTGGTGTAAACTTACCATGAAAAATTGCTCATATTTGGCACACTTGTAAGCTAATCAATGCATTTCAGATAGCCATTTTATGGAAAAGTATGTGCTGTTGAGAACATGGGATTTTCATCCTACCTAATAAATCAAAATCACTGTACTTGCACTAAAAACAACTATAAACAATAACTTAAAAAAGATTAAAGGTGAGTATTTTGGTGAAAGACCAGCTATCAACAAACAGTCAAGCACCTCTTATTTAGGGAGACCTGAACCACCTTATTTTATTTTAGGTATTATACAACAGATAGTATCAGAGTTTTGGGACATTTTATTTATAGTAACAGAGATAGCCTCAACTTTAAGAGAGGTCTTTGTTAGCTTTAGAAACATAACATGCTTATGTACAAACCACACACAAAACCCCAAGGGTATTACATGCTTCATCTTCACACTTTCATTTATCAATGCCGTGTTTAAAAATCTTTGCTGGATCATCTGTTTTTGATCATTTTTGCTCAATGTTCCATGGGAAAGTCTACTACATAAGGCTTCTACTCCCCTTCATGAACCTACCTACTTCTGTCATACAGACTTACTTTGAACTGTGAAACCCCAATTGTATTTGATGTCCTATGCAAAATAAATTGATCTACTCAACTGTACTCTCTACAAATATCTCCTAGAAAACTCATTGAAAATAGAGTCACCCATCCATTAAACTAAAATGAGAAAGAATAAAAGGATACGGCTCTTTATAGACATCTACAGGTCATCTGGTGCAGCTTGTACCTGATTTGTGCCATTTATTTTGACTGCTTATGATAAGATCACATTTTCCTTTGTACGCTCTATAGCACCAATCACTTAACAAAAACAAACACCAAGATTGTTTTAAAGTCAGTGCTTTGGAAGAAGCTAGGGAATGCTTCCATAAATATAAAGCCAGTTCTTGGATTATATTCAGATTGTCATGTATTCTTTGAGACAGAAGATAAAGCAGAAAAATAGCATTCTTATCATGGCTTGCCTAAATTAATTTTTATTTGTGGCCTAAAAGACCCTTGCACTTCCTGAAGTGGTAACAAGGAATTAAGAATCCCTTTCAATTTCTTCAAAGACATGAACATGAAATAATGAAACTATTGCTAAAGTTATTGTTAAGATGTATATATTTTATGCATATCTATGTATATATGTTTTTATATATATAGACATACATGCAAAACAAAACGGGTTCAAGTTTTATATATACCCAAATCCATACACAAACATAAGACTAAAGCATGTATTTGGAGCTCTCTATATAATCATATAAACAATCTTCCTGGGTATCTTCTGATAGAGGACAAATCAATTATTTTTTATTTCTCTTAAGGTAGAAAGTTAAAACTCTAGTTTCTGTTTTTGCCTGATAGGACCATTTTGGATACACTAATCCATACTCTATCCACAGAATTATTAAGGCAAAATTTGAATCCCAGCTTTGTTTCCCAGACAGCTCCATGAAAGAAAACTGATATTCTTCTGTAATGTTTTTTTGGTGCTACTATAACATACAAAATGCTATAAGGAGAGAAAAAAACATACCTGCATTTATGGATAGGAGCTTACATCATCAGCATCAATATAACACAAACCTTACCCTGATATACTTGTACTAACAAGACCTTGCTATATTGCAGTTCTATTTTAGAGAAGATCACACACCGTATAAAAAAAAATTACTTACTTTACTAGGTTTGTTTCATTTTATTTTGTTTTGGTCTTTTCTTCAAAATTGATGAAATATCAGCATCTTGAAGATTTATTTTTATTATTTTTTTTAACTTTTATAAAGAAATTAGCTTTGTAACATGTTGAAAAATCTATGTAATAACAATTTCAGGATGCGTTCCGTGAAAATTGATTTTCTGTTGAGAGCCAAAATAGAAAATTAAAAGATCAGCAATAGACTGATAAACCTGAATATAAGCACGCAAGGGCATGAGGTATCTGAAATCTAAAATTTTGTAAAATAAAAGTAGTGCAGCAGGCAGTATTTAGGTGGAAAATTGCCCATCTAGAAATCAAAGGGAAGATTAAAATAAATCAACAAACTGTCATCACTCAGTTCCTTTATGGAACTGACAGATTAAATGAACCAGCATAGCTGCATCTTCTTATGTGTAACCTGAGTTTAGTCCATAGACAGGCATAAATTATTCTATGTACTGTTAGGTCTCTGTTAAAGCCTGTGGAGTCCCCTCTTGAACAAGAATTAAAAGAGATGGTGAAATTAGACGAAAGTAAGAAAGATGAATCCTTGCTCGGTGGTCTTGAAAGCCAGAAGATAAGATTCAGATGACTATTACAAAGATTTTTCAGATTATTGTATCATAAGTGTACATTCATCATCATATAATAAAATCTCTCAAGGATAAACTTTTTCCTATTTATTTGATGGGAGACAAGGTTATTTTATCTGCAAAGTCTATCTATTTACTTTTTTATTATATGGGGGTAAAGATTTCCAAGCTCACATATTTTCATAAAGTTTTCTCTATTCTGTGTCACGTCATATTTTAACTAGTCTTTTGTATTATATTTTTGACCATGCAATGTGTACTGAGTGGAATTTAAATGAATTGTCTTTATTTGAGCCTGTTCTAGTTCAATTACTATTTTTCAGTACCTGCTGCCTAGTTTTGAATCTTGATTTATTCAATGAATGCTCAAAGAGTTTATAAACAGAAACACTATATGACAGATGATTTTTTTAGAATCTATACTTAATGGTGTTTTAGTTGAACTATCTTTAAGTCATTTTAGTATAAGATAAGAAGTAAACTTCTGATACTTTAAAGTATCTCCGCCATATTAAAATAGAGCAAGCAAGAAGAGAAGGGAGAACTTGTCTGCTTTTTTTCTAATCCCATATTTTATAATGCCTTGAGGGCAGTGCATGCTGGGGCACCTCTGAACTGGGGAAGTGCCAGAGCAAGGAAAAAGTTAATAGAACAACTTGCAAGAGACACCGCTAATATATCATTGGTGAGAGAAGGCCGTTGGGAATGAGGAAGAGCAGATCCTGGTTCATGAGACAAAAGGATGACATAAAGGAAAAGCTGCAGAACCTGGTTAGAGGAAAAATGGAGAACTAAATAACAAGACAGCAAATCAAAAACTTCTTGGATAAGAATCTTAAGCTTCAAATCTGGGACTGAATTCAATTTCAGTGTTAAAGACATTAAAAAAGAGGTAAATATGGCACTCTAGAGAAATATCATGCTGTTGAGATTTTTTTAATACCTGTCTTGATACAGAATTTGATGCTTTATGTTTTATTGATGCTGTATTCTATTTTCTGTATTCATATGAGAAAATACTGAAGAGCCTTTAAAATAACTGATCAGTAAATACCACACAATATTTTTCATCATTTCATAAGAAAGGCATGAAGGGCCAGGATAAGATGCAAAATTTCTGACTTTTATTTTATAACGTGGGATGTTTCAATTTAATGTGGTTTAAGTTTTCAATTCTTTTGATGTTTTATGTACATCACGCAGGGCAATGCATGTGCTTCTATTATGTTTTGTTTGGAAATTTCCTTGAGGGAAGGTTAAATAGATTTTCATTCATGAGAAAATTACTAAACACTGTCTAAAAGAGTTGACTCTTTATGAAAAAAAGCACGAAACGGCTGACGTGTTTTGAGAAACCAAATAATTAAAACTTAAAATAATACTTCTGCTTTTTTGTAATTAAATAATCATATTTTACTCATATATAACATATTTTATATGTATGTGTCAATGGCAACAGCATGTGTCTTCTTTTCCCACAAAGATCACCTGACCTATAATGTCTGTCCTCTATAAACTACACTGGGGTTGACAAGATTTGTCACAGACTACTGCTTCTTTGATACCCAAGTTGGTCACAAGTGATGTGGCTTCTCACTGGTAAAGGATGTATTTCTGTTGCAAACCAGAAAATACAGAGAGCATGTTCTTTAAGAAGTATTTCAAAATAAAATGCACACCAGCTAGTTACCGCTTTCAGAATTGCCTGTGCTTTGACTACATGTCATTTCCACCAGGAGGTCAGGGAGGAGCTTGCAAAAGACCCTTCTGGAACATTCTTGCCTCAGAACCTGTTCTCTGTGTTTTGCCATGAATAAGTCTGATCCTATAGTATAATTTTTTATGTTAATGCTACCACAGTTCCCCTTTGGTGGGCTTCAGTGTGAATATTTTAAAATAATATTGATCTGAGGGGGTATCTTCATTGCTAGCAGAAGTACAGACCTCCAATCTCGGTGGCTTAAAATATTAAAGTTTAGTGGGGCAAGATCTGAACTCTTCACCCTCTCAAAGGATTCCTCTCATTATCCTTTAATGGAAAGGGTATCAAGACAGACTGAGTGTTTGTAACCCTTGCTCAGTGTTAACATTTGTGGAACATCCATTATTTGCAGCCTGTAATTAAGAACATTCTCACCCAAGTCTGTGAGAATTCAACTCGACTGAAACCCCAAAAGTTTAGAATTTGAAATGTTTGGTCCTTTTTTCATGTGCCTGATGTGAAGTTTAAAGAGTTTCATTGCTGTGTATTTACAGCATATGCTCTGCAATGACTTAGTGAAATGGAAAGGTGCAAATAAATTCAAGGACTACCTTTTCAACTATATTTCTTGGCAAAATAATTTAAAAAAGGAAATTCCTCATACATTTAGGTTTTCTTTAGTTATTTTGGCAATTAAATAAATATTCCATTATTAAATTTTAATTGTAATGTGTTATAAAGGCTGATGTACTTGTAGCATCCAGACTCTTGTACTTTTTTCTTTTTTTCACATAAAAAGAGAGAAATCAAGAAAAAAGCTACTCTGTAACTTTTCATTGAACTCTTCAAAACTGAGCACTCTAACAAAGATATACATTTATCACTGACAGCTGTTATATGTATATGCATTGGTCACAAACTTTATCTCACGCTCACTTCCATGTGCTATAATCAGAACAGTTTTAGAAGTCTTACCTGGTGGTATCAGATTAAAGTTTTGACAGCTGAAGCGCAGCATGTCACTGAAGCAGGACCAGAGTCACTGAGAAACCTTCTATGGACAGCACAATGAACAACTGGAAAAAAAAAATAGGGAAGTAAAAAACATTGCTAATGGGAAACACAACCTAAGGAGGTGTCAACTGTAATCTTTCTGGCTATACCTATGTGAATGAAAAACAAAAAAGAGGGTGTGGAGAAAGACATAGGTTTTTGTGCTGTTTCATGACTACTGTTAGACTGATAGCACAGCACTGGGTCTCACAAACCATGCCAAGACAGGTGCGGGAGCCAGCATTGTCCGGGCTTGTTCCTGATGGACAGTTCAAATGTCACAACCTTGTTTTGCAGAGCAACAGAATTTACCGTTGCAAATAGAGGCCATTCTATATCAGCGAGTTCTGGGACAGAAAGCAACCCCTGTACTATTTTGTTAGTCTTATAGTAAGGTCACAGTGGTATAGTACAGAGTAACATCGCATAGCATAGTACAGGATGATATAGAAGGGTTTCCTTCCCTTTCTAACCTCTTCCCCTATAAGAAAACTTTAAAAATGCTATTTGCCAATTCAGTCATTTCAAACTGTGAAAAAAAAGCATCCATCAGTGTGACTTGTTCATAAATGTTCACTTTTTGCACACACACACAAAATTCCAACTCACCTTCAAAGCTCTTACCCACAAAACTCTTACCTGGAAGAACCCCGTAAGCTCTCGCCAGCTTAGAATTCTTCACCTTTCTGCCTGATCCCTTTAGCCCAGCAAATTCTCTTTCCTTTAGGAGTGTGAAAAATGTGAAGCAGAAGCACAGAAGAGGGCTGCAGCAGTTAGGGAGGCAGTAGGACATGTCAGTGAACACCACAAGCCCTGTTGACAAGCTAAGCACAACTGAATGGCAACTAGGTTTGGATTAAGGTTAAGAACCATTTACCAAAGTTAATTCTAGATATTTGATTGTATGACTATATAATACCAGAATTTGGTACACAGTTTTTAAAGAGTATATTTCAGTCCTTCAGGAGTTTTGACGTGACTTGAGGGAGCTGGAGGGTAACTAGTGCCATGATGGCATCTTTGCTGACATGCTAACTACCTCTTAAGACAGAGTCCCCTATTCAGGAACAGCAGAGCTCCATGTTTCTGTCAGATACAGAGAGCTTCTCCTGACAGTGATGTTGCAAAGCAGGCAGATTTGGAGGCCAGACTTACTTTTTATGGTATGAACTGGTTCATAGTTGCATTTGTCCTGTACAAATAGCATACACACCTTGGTCTACTTCCTCTACTTTTTCTACCATCAGTTATTAATATTAGGCAGGATATCCTAGTGGCTCTAGAGAGCAGCAGGAAAGAAGGACCTTGCAGAACAGCCGGAACACCATCCCATCTGTCAGCTTGTGCTAGACACTGATTCAAAATCTCTGCCCAGAGAGGTGCTGGAAGCCCCATCTGTGGAAGTTTTTAAGGCCAGGCTGGATGGGGCTCTGGGCAACCTGATCTAGTGGGAGATGTCCCTGCCCATGGCAGGGGGGGTTTGAACTAAGTGATCTTTAAGGTCCCTTCCAACCCTAACAATTCTATGATTCTATGAAAATGTGATTTCACTCCAGATGAAATATATGTATACTTCAAAGAAGTTATACTTTTGCTATCAATGACATAGGCTATAAAACTTAGATTATATATGGTATGTATTAATGCAACACCACTACTTCACGGTTGAGGTACTAAGAACAGGAAAAGACTCCAGAAGAGGAAGAGGAAAAAGGATTTTCACATCATCATTAATGGCTAATATAAGGCTGTAAGAAGAGACATCTTTTATAAGGAAAACAAGAAATAATATATTCGTTGAACACTACAATATTCAAGATCAGGTATGCATTATTACAATTATTTAATTTTTGTACTCAAGTTTCTCACTACCTTCAGCTTTCATAATGAAGACAAGTGTAAAGTAAAAGGAAATGGTGACAGGGTGAGCCCTAGGGATTGAACTGAAGTGAATTTGCAAAGCTAATAGCAGATGAAAGAGAAACTAAAAACTCTAATGGTTCCTTTCCTGCAGATCATCTCCACCTGCTGGATCATGCCTACAGGTGAAAAGATGAGGGCAGTGAGAAACAGAGTCTTTACTGACCTTGTTCTGAAATGGAGAAATGGGATGGGGAGTCGAGGAAGGTGATTTTATCAAGTATTGAAATAAATTGCCACAGAACTGACAATTCAGCCAGTATCTATGTCATATCTATGTGCTATCTTTCTGATGATCATCCTAGTTATTTTTCCTCTTGACCCAGCCTCCTCAAGCACCCCTCAGTAGTACTGAACTTTTTCTAAGATCCACCTGTTCTTTCTTGCCCATTCTGTTCAGTCAGGGCTGACTTCATAAATGGATATTAATTTGTCTCAGAAATTAGCAAAAGCCCTGTAGCAAGCATCAAAGATTCATCCATTTACTCAGTTTTCAAAGGCTCATTTCATCCCTTTTAAGCTCCCCTCAGGAAACTCTTTACAATCAAAATGTGTCCCGTGTTCTTTGCAGTCACCAACATTATTAAATAGGGTCTTATTCTTGTTAAGAAAAGTAGTATTAAAAATCCATCAATCAGCATACCTGGGGGGGGGATTTTGTGATCTATGTCATGATTTAGTCTGGAATGGTATCTTAATCTTCCTAAAAATTCTCAGCAGAAAACTACTTTAAAATATGTTAAAGAGCTGGATTTGAAGAGTTGGAATTAAATTAGTATATAAATAGTAATTTCTGAGATTCATCCAGAGAGCAATAATTCTTGTTTTGCAGGAAGACATTTAAAAATTTTACTTTAAAGTTAAATAATAACATTGACACAGACCATATAACTGAAAACTAAAACAGATTAAAGAAAGACTTTTTTTCCTGAGAAGCAGGTTTTGTATGGAGGTTGCTTTGTCCTGTGGTCTCTAAGCATTATATTTATGAAGAAAACCCTTACTATATTTTAATACACTGTTATGTCCAAGACGTTATTTTGTTTTCAGTAGTTTGGAAAAACGTTTTGGTTTGGTTTGGTTTGTTTGTTTGTTTGTTTGTTGTTTTTTTTAGATTTATATTACTGTGAATGAACTATGTCCTTCCTCTGCATCTGAACTTTACAAATAGAAAAGCATGGGGAACTTCTTCCTCTCATTTTATTTTCATTGCATTTCAACTTAAAAACTTCCTGTGTTCTTCTGTTAGCCTCTTATAAAAAGTGAATTCAGATTAATCCACTATTTTACCCATAATTATTTTTATTTTCTAGAAATAGACTTTTTTTTTCTTTAGAAGCTAAGACATGATACAGTAAAACTTTTCCTGTTGCTAATATCATATACTTCAATATCACCTACAGACTTCCAAAATTCTTTTTCGTGACTATTCGTTATTTAAAAAGTTTCTGAAGTCTAGGGTAAATGAACATTACATCATGTTATGTTGGTTTCTATCTTCTATGTTATTTTTTAGATTATATCTCACTGTGGTACAAATAACAGGAAATGTGGAGTAGACACTTCTGAAAAATATAAAAATTCAAATTTTTGCTCCTTGGGAGTGCAATGCATCATGAAGAGACTGAAAATATATTACTTACAAAGGATGACCATAACAGTATTTTTAAGATCACTGCAGAAAAAGTTGAAAATACCAGCGGCTAATTAGAATTAGTTTTAGACATTGGTTATTCTCCAGTGAATTTAAAAAAAATCTGGTTAATTCCTATGCCTGAGGAAAATAAACATAAACAAATTATTGCACTGAGATGAAATTGCGACTATTTTAGAGGAGTATTTTATTTACTTTCTGCTAAAATAGTGAGGTTCTTGTTTTTGTTGTTTTTTTTTTTTTCAAATCAGCTGAAACACAGCTCTGTTTCTTAAGGCTGTTGTAGATTTTGTGCTGAAAACATTGTATCTTGATAAATGGTTTGTTTATCTACTTGCATATTTGGCATCATACACAGACATTGCTTAAATAGATGGTGATACTAAATTCTCTCTCCTGACTTCAAACGTAACACTTCACCAAAACAGACTGAATCATCTTCTACTAACTTGCCATAATAAATATACGAAATCTGATGCAATCTGATAAAGAAAAAAAGAAGAAAGACACCTTTTCAGAGCATTTCATTAGTTTTTGCTCTGGCGTCTGCAGAGTTTGGAAGCACATGCCCTGTCTTGTGAAACCACTTGTGCAGATACTAAGAGCAATTAGATGCCCAATGGTGATCGGTGTCCATCCACTCAATGAAAATATTTCACAAGCAATTGAGTGTCATCAAGCTGTGATGAATTCCCTGACATCTGAGGATTTTACCACATTGCATGTGATGTAATTATAGTTGTCCCAGTGGATGGTAATAGAGCTATTATAAAAAACACATAAGTCAGGTTTGAAACCCGGAACCTTTACTGCACCAGAACTCAAAACTGCTTAGCTAGCGTACTGAGGGTTATCTTAGCTTTCCTGTGAATTTAGTTTCTGAAATAATAAAGCTCTTCTGTTTTGTTCTTACTGCCAGTGTTTAAACACTGTCAAAGTCTGTTGTCATAGTATTCATGACTGGTTTATTCCCGTTTGATAAATTAGACAAGAGAAAAACTTCATATGCAAACTGAATTAAAAAACCCACCTACAATAATCATCCCTCTCCCACCCCACTTCCCAAGAATACATTCAATATTTGGGAAACATAAATGAAAAAGGAAAGACAGAACAAAAAACCATACAGAAGACGGGGTGGATAACGTGTGAAAGTCTTACAATTATATATCTACTGTGAGTCCTTGGGACAGGAGATATTTTTTGCTCTGGGTTTATATTACACCTAATACAACAGTTCATGATCAGAGCACCAAAACACTACTATCACAGAAGAGTAAATCAATAAATAAATAAGTCTTCACAAAGACCAACAGATAGGGATGCGTGACAGAAAATGGCATTAGACCATTAAGTGGTAAATTCACTTGAGCCACCTGTCACTAACAGGAAATTGTATATGAGTAGTAAGAACACTTACAACAGTATAAAGCAAGTTTTCAAAATTTCCTCTTACTAGAGAAGGAAGACTATTCAAACAAAAGGCGTGTAGAAATATGCAAGCACTTATTTTGTTTAGTTGCAAAAACCAAACCAATAAACCCCATAGTTTCATAACGGTTGCTCAAATACAAAGAGAAGTTCCAGTAGTTAATCTAACACTTTAAAACCTAATCTTATGTGATGTGGGAACATATATTTTAACTAGTTTTTATATAAATTAATTCTAGCGTAATAAAGAAAATGCTGCTGTTTTTTCATCCTGTAAAAGACTGTTTCATTTACGTCAAAATGATTTTTTCTATATTTAATTTTTATTTTTACTTTAGAGATTCTTATATATGTTGCCTTGTATAACTCTTATATTGTTATTAATGATCCCTAAGTCTTCACATATGTAGACTAAAACACCATTTTTCAGAAACTTTATTTAATGGATCTCTCAGCCAGCTAAAACTGCTAATGGAGTGCGTTTTTAGTTTGGGCGTTTGTTTGTTTGTTTGTTTGTTTGTGTTTTTTTTTTCTTTTTCCTTTTCCTGTATGACAAACTTGTTTATATGTCCCAGAAGGAATTTGGACTATATGGGGAGAGCATGGAATAACTAATGTGTGTCCATTTCAATATTCTTATTTTTATTAGTTATTAATCTGTCATTCCTGTCATTAATTATTTCTACCAAGACGATGAAATAAAATATGCCTTATACCCCATTTTATCCCAGAATGAGTTTCCATTTGCCTAGATTTTCAGTTTGAACTCTATCCTCTGATGGGTTCACATCTTATCCTGTCTTGCCATTATCTGAAAATATAAATATTCAGCTTGAAGATGGATACATTAGATTATAATCATAGTCAGGCTAGAACACAGAATAAAATCACACAATAGTTCTTTCAGTTTCACTGCAAGCAATGAAGAATATACCACGCTCCAAAACCACACTGCTAATCAGTTGAACAGCTGTTTACTAGTCCATACAAAAACAAAAATCCCATTTCCTCCTTTTCATTTTATTCCATTTAAAATTGTTTTCTAAAATCAGTACAAACTCATAAATAGTTATCCTTTTAATAATGGATCTTTCATGAATAAATAAATATTTCAAAGATAAATGACTATGTTTACAATGGCAATTCAGTCTACTGAATGAAACATTAGTTGTTACTTATTCATTCATCATCAACATCAAAATTCAATATTTCTTCCTTGCCTTTTTTGCTAGTGTAAAAAATTATTTTTAGTCATCTGGCTGCTTTAATATAAGTGCTTATGCAAAGTGACTTTTATAAACAAAAATGTGTCTCATTTATGCATAAAACATTAGCTATTAAAATATGGAAATTTACAGAGTTCCTTGTTATCACAATAGAGACTAAAAATATACCTCAAGATTTACACTTATAGTAAGTATTTTACGTACAAGTTTTTGATCCCATTAAAATGACCAAATTAGCCTTTCACCTCCTTTCTCCCAAAATATTACTTCAGATCTGATACCAAATAAATGTTTTATTATATGAAAGTAGATTGCAGTGAACCATCATTATTACACATTCGGAAATAAATCCACAAATATTTTTCACGAGGAGAAATATTCTGTAACAAATAAATTAAAACTGTTGTGTAAATAACAATGTGTAAATAACAATATGTAAATACAAATGATAAGGACAAAGCATTGTAGATGTATGAATAATAAGGATTGAAGCATTGAGTGATCTTTTGAGGTAAGTTAACTTTTCCATAATGGTCAGAAACAGTAACAAATGAACAACCAAGGTTACAGAACTCTAGTTCTAGGTAAAAAAAAAGGAGAGTTTTAGGGGGAAAATAGATCAGTTTAGGTGTCAATACTGTGAAAGCCTCTTTCCTAATGACAGACAAAAGCTCATAACATGAAATGTAACTCCAGTAAGAGGAAACAAAAAATTTAGTAGTCTTGGAAGATGAAGTAATTTACTGAGTTTATTGTAGTGATGAAAATGCTAAAAATAACTGAAAACATTATTTGAGCTAAACAGGATGTTCACATTTTCTGAACTCCTAACTAGACAATATTTCTTGGAATAAATATTTCATAGGATTTCATTTATTGCTGTTATTTAGTCCACAAGTAGAGGCTTCCAAATGATTTATATGTTCTTAACAACTTGTTCTTCAGAGTTTATTTTCTTAGGATAGCAGATTCAATCTCTTAAGAGTGTAGGGCAAAGCTGTTTTAATCTCAGCTCCAGAATAATGTACTATTTCAATTTGAGATATCTTTATTTTGAAAATGATTCTAAAATCTTTTGGCTGTGACTATTCTTTCTCTTCAGTAACTGAGTAGTTTTACTAAGAAAGTGTGCTGCAACAGTGAATAGACTTCAGAGTCCCAATAAAATAGTTTAAAATTCTCTACCTGACACCTAACAAAGTCTGGTTGTAAAAATATGAGGTATCCACTTCATTGGCTCTTATTTTGTATGACCCGAATTATTCAGTCACCATTTCATCACATGGGAAGGAATATTAAAACACGCTGTTAAAATGTAATCTATCCCAGTGCCAGCACACTCTTTTGATACATTTAATCTTCCTCAGTTTCTGTGATTCTGACTACAGGTGGCTCTGATTAATTCCATCCGAGCCTTTTGACTAGATTTTGGACACTAGTCATAATATTTGTGTCTGAGTATAGAACTCGAAACAAATTCCAAAACTCTCTTCCATTTCACTCTTCTATGGAACAAGTTAGGAGATCTTAAATTCACTCTTACAATCAAGAAGCACTGTGGCTGTTAATTTTGCTTCCTAGGTACAATAGCTGGAATTAGTTAGGAGCCCTTATGTATTATTTCCTCCTGGAGCAATGAACGATTTGGACAGTATATTTCACATCAGTTTAGCATGAAGCAAATGCTCTGATCCAGTCCTATTCTACTCCTGCTCATCTTCTACCATCGGAGCCTCAAATTGCATTGCCAAAACTTGGGTGGAAGCCACCCAGGGGAGCCCTATAGGTTGTAAAGCTTTGGTAGACTTTGGTGAGAGCTCTGATCCTTCAGAGCAGGCTGTGAGGGAAGGCTCTAGGTGCAGGAACTAAACCTGGCTGTACATAAAACCAATATTTTTCTCCTGTAGAACATGGTGGAGGAAATAAAGGTATTGAAAATTATTGTGAAATCAAAACAAAATCCGTATAGTGCACTAGAAATACATTTTTCTTCAGTTTCTGTTTTTTCATTTGCTAGTTCTTTTGTCTGATTTATAACAATAGGTCTAATTTTGGGAAAATAAATATCCTCATTATTATGCACTTAATGTACCTTTTTTATTACTTTTTCTTGCATCTCCAGGGCTCTGTAGTCTTCCTTGATTCTGCCCAGGTTCTGGCTTACGCTGGCATTCGTGCCCACATGAAAAAGTGACAGTGGATAGTAGTCTGTACTCCTGAGAAGTTGTGACACACTCTCAGCAACATCTCAAACCTTCGCTCCCTGAAGGCGGTATATCCCTCATGACTCCCTGTAAGGTTGGCAGATGGGTGCCTCAGTGCCCCTTAACAGAGTCATCCACTACGACCACTTGTTTCTTTTTGCGGTATCCACTGTGTGCTGCTGGTACAGTTTCAACTGGCAGACCTTACTCATGAGTGTCTTCAGTTGTTAAAGCTTCATATCTGTTTTTGGTTTTAATGCTGGAAGGTGGGGACTGAAGCAGTGGGTCATGAGGGTCCAAGGTGCCTCATTCTCTGTGGTGTCTGCCACAGGAGAATGGTTCTAAAACTACTTGTCTATCTTCATCTCAGCTCTCTAATACTGCACAGCCTTTTAACCATTTTCTGCAACTCAGCTACCTGACATAACAGATCATCAACCTGTGCACATCTTTTGCAGGTACTTACCTTTTCTCCAGGTGTTCTGGTTTGAAGCAGAACAGGACCAATTCTCTTTTTAGTAATTTTACTTTTCAGCTAAGCCTCTTCTAACTCTCTGAAATTAACAGCATATTCTTCAGACAGCGTCTGCTTCCAGAGTGATAAAGCCTGATAGTACCAAGGAATGGTATGCAGAGAGGTTCTTGCTTGTACTTATTGCTATAACAACCAAGGTCAGCTAACTGTGTTGTGTGCCATATTGGAGGGCTGGAAGTAGAAGAGCACAGAGGGGTTGCACCCATGGGGAGGAGTGGACAGGACAGGTGACCCAGAACTGACCAACGGGGTATTCCATCCCATTAGCATAATTTTCAGTATAAAAGCTGAGAGATCAAAGGGTCAGCCTCTTTCTTCAATGGCTGGTGTCCGAGGAGGACTCTGTCTGTTCATCTGCCTTTGAACCCGATCCATGTGTTCCTGAATCCAGATCTGGAGTCCAGTTCTCATCCAACACTGAGTCCAGTCTGGGACTTTCCTAGTGCCTGCTGGTAACGTGACCATCATCCTGGGAGCTCAATGTGGTTTTGTATATATTGTATATATTTCATTATTTTCTTATTAATATTATTATCTTTCATTTTTATTATTTTATTATTAATATTTCATTAGTTTAGTTTATTTTTTAAACTTGTAAGTTCTTGCTCTCTCTCATTCTCTCTCTCTTCTCTGAAGGGAGAGAGGTTAATGAGAGCATCTGTTGTTCGTTTATTGGCCAGCCCAGACTAAACATCAACAGATTTATTAGCACCCAATGTAGGGCTTGAGTGGGGCTCTGACAGATTGCCTGAATAGTTCAAATTCCAGCTTGCTAAGTTGAGAGAGTATTGGATTTTTTCTACAAGAGCCTTGAGGGGTGGTAAGAGTCTGGGCACTTTTTGCAACCCACCATCTGTACTGAAGTCTCCTTCCTTAACAGTTTCATATGGGTGGAAGTATTAGACATTTCAGGGGTTTTCTCTGTAGAAACACTGGTTTTAACTCTGAGGCAAGTGCCCACCATCTTGGCAGAGATCTAGAGCACTCCCCTGGTCTCTGGGCCTACAAGCAGGTTGCACAGCCCTTCTCATGCACCCTTCTCCATGAACTGCTAAGCAAAGTGCGGCACCCTCTCTGTGCACCCACTAAGTCCCTGTTTGCAGTCCCTGTTTGCAATCCCTGTTCACAGTGCTCCATCCTTGAGGTCTCTTCCAACCTGGTACTCAATGATTCTATGATTATTGTTATGCTGTTTAACTGTTTTACTCCATTTTAGAGAGTAGACTGGTAGTAAGACAGTAATTTCCTATACTAATTGAAATTCAATATACTTTGAACCATCTCTAGTATGTTATTATATATATATTTTTTAATATTACTATAACCCTCTCGCTAGTAAATAATTTTGGAAAACCAAATAATCATTTAGAATGTTTTTAGTTTACATATACTTTCTTACATGAACAACAGCTTCTGGTGGAAAACAGTACCAGCTGGTAGAAAAACACGATTTATTTTGCTAAAGGAACAGAGAGTAATTTGAGTGTGTGTATGTACTTTGGTAAATATCATGAAGAAGCATAATTACATTTGGTATTGAATACTCTCGTAATGGCAATACAAATCCTGTCAGATTAACTAAGTCCTAAATTTTGATGACTCCCTAAAGTGAAGGTTAAAAATGTCATATTCTTAATATATTATGAAGCATTGCACAGATTTGCATTGCTACAGGGCTTTGAAATAACCTCAGAAAAATTAATCTGAAAATTGGCTCATCACTCTTATCAACATAAGATTATAAATCACAGAATGCTTTGTCAAATTCAACACGCTTATTGCACATATTTATTTTGAATAAGTTCCCTTGATTCCTAACATATGGAGTTGCAGTACTGAAGCTTTGCAGTTTAACACTAGCCAAAGAATACTACGCTGACCTTCTAATATCTCTCATCTGCAGATATCTACAATGTATTTTTAAGATCATGATAAATTAACTAATTAGTTTAGAAATCAGATATCAATAGAGAATAACTCTTTGGCTACACATATTTGTAAAATATCCAGTTAAAAAGCTGCATGTTAATAAATGATGTGCTGAGCTCCAAGGCATTATAAATTGAAGCACCTGTACACTATTTAAATATTTACAGAAAGCATCTCTACGAACATCATAGGAAAAAAGGCTATAAGGATGTCCAGCAATAAGATAGTCATACTTTAAACAAAAGAAATGGAACTTGAAATGGTGCCAAGAGTAAATTAAGAGATTTGATGACCAAGTATTTCAGTAATTTTCTTTATCTGATTTGGAAAAGAAATCCTGGGTTTGATTCAGATATTTCAGTTATCTCTGTGGTGTTAGATGAATTTAAGCTTCCAAACCCCTCTGAAAAATATGTGGATACATTTTTTTCAAAACAGTTAAGTTGGCCAGATAACAGTCAGTTTGAGGACTTACATTTTTGACCAGTTGTACCTCTGACTTATTAAGCAACTACTCTTTATTAAATTATTTATTGACTCTGCAAATCTTTCCACTGGTATCAAATTAGTGATTGAACAATTTGAAAAATGATAGGTTGATTCAGGTGAATACGTGCCTGTTTAACTATGATTTGGCTTAAAAGACTCTCTGATTTAGACTGCAGTGGAGGTATCACAAGAACAATTTTTCTTACATGGATCTGGTATCTCCTTCCTCAGGGTGAGTGTTGGTGAAACATTTTAAGGTAAATTGCATGGCTAACATTGAGCTGGTTGATTTTGGGTTCGATTATGCCTAAATGACCCCTTCTCACATCATTGATCTGACTTCAGTTAAAACTTTCAAAACTATTAATGTCTCATTTTTTTCAGTACTACTTAATACCTAATTTCATATCAGGTGAGACAGCATCATGACTGCAGTGACTTTAAAGTCACAGCTAAATTTGAATATTCAAAATTTCCTGTTTCAGAAGTTTTGAAGAACAGTACATATTTGCTTGAGATTATCCAAATAGAAAATGATTCTTTTAAAGCTCCCAGACCATACACGAACAAACAGATATTTTGATAAACAGGCGCAAATTATGAATCTTTCTGTAAGAACTTGTACATGTACTTAGTATTGTTCACACTGTAAGGTTTACAATATGTGCAGCATTCATAAGGTATTAAAGATATATGTTATCCTTATAGATACATCTGAAAATACCGATGAAGAATTACATCTAAAACTTGATTGTGGTTACTTCAGAGCAGGCAACGACATTTTGCTGCAGTATGTTATTCATATGCCTGCTTCTCTCTGTGTGGTCTGTAAAATGAAATGCAGTAAGCTTAAAAAAAATATATTGGATTTTAATGGTATCCTTTCTAATCCTGCCTCTTCCTTTATGGTCTTTGCAAGTTACTATGCCTAAATAAAAATGGATCATATAATCATAGAATCACAGAATGGTTAGAGTTGGAAGGAACCTTAAACATGATTTAGTTCCAACCCCCCTGCCATGGGCAGGGACACCTCCCACTAGACCAGGTTGCTCAAAGCCCCATCCAGCCTGGCCTTGAACACCTCCAGGGATGGGGCATCCACAGCTTCTCTGGGCAATCTGTTCCAGTGTCTCACCACCCTCACAGAAAAGACTTTCTTCCTAGTATTTAATCTAAATCTGTGCTCTTCTGATTTAAAATCATTACCCCCATTCGATCACTACACTCCCTCATAAAGGGTCCGTCTTTCCTGTAGGCCACCTTTAGGTACTGGAAGACTGCTGTAAGATCTCCTCGGAGCCTTCTCTTCTCCAGGCTGAAAAACACCAACTGTCTCAGCCTCTCTTCACAGGAGAGGTTCTCCAGCCCTCTGATCACCTTCACGGCCCTCCTGTGGACTTGCTCCAACAGGTCTATGTCCTTCTTATGTTGGGGGCTCCAGAGCTGGACACAGTACTCCAGGTGAGGTCTCACAAGAGTGGAGTAGAGGGGCAGAATCACCTCCCTGGACCTCCTGGCCATGCTTCTTTTGATGCAGCCCAGGATACTGTTGGCTTTCTGGGCTGCAAGTGTACATTTATGGCTCATGTTGAGCTTCTCATCAACCAACACCCACATGTCCTCCTCAGGGCTGCTCTCAAGCCATTTTCCGTACAACCTGTACTTGTGCCTGAGATTGTCCTGACCCATGTGCAGGACCTTACACTTGGCCTGGTTTAATTTCAAGAGGTTCACACAGGCCCACCTCTCAAGCCTGTCCAGGTCCCTCTGGAAGGAATCCCTTCCCTCCAGCATGTTGACTGTACCACACAGCTTGGTGTTTGAAAACTTTCTGAGGGTGCACTCAATCCCACTGTCCATTTGCCAACAAAGATGTTAAACAGCACTGGTCCCTGTACCAACCCTTGAGGAATGCCACTCATCATTGCTTGCCACTTAGACATTGAGCTGTTGACTGCAACCCTTTGAGTGTGATCATCCAACCAAATCCTTATCCACTGAATGGTCAGTCCATCAAATCCATGTCTCTGTTAGAGAGACAAGGGCGTTATGCAGAATAGCATCTAATGCTTTACACAAGTCCAAGTAGATGATGTCAGTTGCTCTTCCCTTATCCACCAATACTGTAACCTCGTCATAGAAGGCCACCAAATTTGTAAGGCACGATTTCCCTTAATGAAGCCATTTTGGTTGTCATTGATCACTTCCTTATTTTCCATGTGCCTTAGCATGGTTTCTAGGAGGATCTGCTCCATGATCTTGACAGACACAGAGGTGAGACTGGCTGGCCTGTAGTTCCCTGAGTCTTCCTTTTTTCCCTTTTTAAAAATGGGGGTTATGTTTCGCCTTTCCGGACAGCAGGAACTTCCCCAGACTGCCATGACTTCTCAAATATGATGGATAGTTGCTTGGCAACTTCATCCTCCAGTTCCCTCAGGACGTATGGGTGTATCTCATTAGGTCCCATGGACATATGCACCTTCGGGTTCCTTAGATGGTCTCAAACTAGGTCTTCTCCTACAGTGGGCAGTTCCTCATTCTTTCCTCATTCTCCCAGACCCTGTCTTTGCCTTCTGCAACTTGGGAAGTGTGGCTAGAGCCCTTGCCAATGACTGAGGCAAAAAAGTCATTGAGTACCTCAGCCTTGTCCATGTGCCAAATGACCAGGTCTCCCATTTCCTTTTGGAGAGGGCCAACACTTTCCCCAGTCTTCCTTTTGTCACTAACATGCCTATAGAATCTTGTTGCCCTTGAATGGATCTTCTGCAAGTTTCACTTTATGTATCTCAGTCACAAGGCAGAATTGAGAAAGATGGTGATTTGCTGTCTACTAACTTAGAGGGAATGTCGGGGTCACAGGCCTGACAGAAGAATATTGCCCCAAAGCTGAATTTATGAACCATCACTAATAAGAATGTGGCTTAGGTGTATCTTTTATTTTAAGCATATGCTTTGAAATCACCGCCATCAAAGTCATATAGCTCTGAACATAAACTTGATTGCTTCGTGTAATTAGGGGGTCAAGAAAGGAGACGGTAAAAGTTGAGACTTTAAGATAACAGCAGATGAAAACACGACAAAATGGAATCTATCAGTAGCACGAGAACAGAAGCAAAATAAATTTAGAAAAACAAAATTCCAGCTAACTACAAAAGTTTGTATTTGAGGATGGTAGGATTATACTTCAAAATCTGTTCAAGATGATGACCGGAAGTTACTCAGAGCTCTGGTGACATAAAAATGTTCAGTACTGCAGCAGGAATTCTACCTGTGGCAATCCACTGTGATTCCCTAAAAAACCAATTTTTTATGACTATTTTTGTTACTTTTGGTTGCTTCGTTGTAGGCTTGACAGGTGCAGAAGTTAGTCCAGACAACTTAGATCAGGGATAGCTCATTCTATTTTGTTTAATGTATGATGAAAACGATAGTATTTAATTTAGATTTTTCAATACTAAATTCATAGGTATATGAAATTGCATTGCTGGGGAAAAAAAATAAAAACCAAAAACAAATAAGAAAGACTAGTTCCTTTCAAAGAACAATGTATTTTAGGCTCACATTCTATTTTTACTGCATGCATGAAATGAAAAAGTTATTTTTTTCAGACACAAACCTGACACTTAACTGAGAAAATCCATCATCTTATGGTTATTCTGGGAATATGCTTTTTAAATTGTACACAAATGGGCTAGTATTGTAGTTTCACAAACACTATCATCATCAACATCAATCACTTCTATTCTTACACGCGGTTCCTACAGTTCTATTTTTGTTATTCAGTTTTTAATGCATTTATCATTTTCAAATGAAAGATACAATAAAATTATATAATCATTAATATAAACAAGGAAAAAAACAATAACATTTGTTACAAGAAACAATTAACTTTTCAAATCCCTAGAGGAAATATTACATCAAGCTAGCAATTAGATTTAGAAAATTTACTTAAACACTGTTACTGGTAAGCTCAAGAAACTTTTGATAACATAACAGGTAACAGCAAGGATGTTTCCAGTGTAAATTAGTATTCTGTTTAAGACGTGACATAAAGGCCTATTCTGACAAAATAAAGGAGTGCTTTTAAGTCTGCAAAGAGGACCTTAATAACTTCTATCTCCCACATGAAGTTCATCAATGTTACTTCATAAAAACTTGTTCTGTTTGAGCATGCTTTTGCTCACTGCAGTTAGTGTCAGCACCGGTTTCCACATCAAGTTTCTAGTTCAGAATCAAGAGTTGCTGTTCAACTCCTTTCTCTTACCTTATGTCTACCATCTATATTATGCATTAATCATACTACTTTTTTTTCCTTCAACGTTGTGAGATCTTTTTTTCTCTAACTCTCACAAGTTGTTATCACCTCCTCTGTCAAATAGGATTCCTAGTAATTTTGTAACTACATCCTTCTTCTGTCGATTCAAAGCAGAGTTTCTAAGTTAACTTTCCATCCATACCATTGTGAATCCATTCAATTTTATTAGCTTTCCTGTTTAGTTGCAACTTTCTTGTCTTCACATCCAAATCCCTTCCAGTGCTACCACTCTCATGCATCTGCCCATCTCTATTGTCCTCCAGCACTGGGTTCCACCTCACCTGGCCTTTTCTGATTATTTCTGTCTTTTTCTTATTTAGACATCTTTCTTTAGAAAGGTGCTTTCTTACCTATTGCTTTTACACAATTAATGAATTTCTTCAACAAATTCATATTTTGATTGTCTTCTTTTTACAGCAGGTGTGAGTACGTAGACAGAGCGAAGAACTGAAACAATTGGCATGGTCCTCTGTGGGATAAGATTGTATTTACAGGTGTTTTGTTGTTTTTTCTTTGTATATCAAACCCAGCATTGAGGAAATGTATGGGTACAACAGCTTCCAATTCGTTTCTGTCCACAATATTCAGGGACTTTATCTCAGTGACCCTACTAGTTCATTAATTGTTTACATAATTTTGTCCTAATCTGTCACATTTTAATTCAGCCAATGAACTAAATTTGCCTACTGAGACTGCAGATGTGTCTTTGGCCACCCAAAATGCTTTAGTGAACAGGTTAGTTTGAACTTCCTTTAGAAAAAGAAAAAGCTCCCCACATTTGCCAGCTCTAGCCTTGGTTTGAAGCTTTCTTCCCAGGTGAGATATGTCTGCCACCTATTAGTTAATAAAGAAACCTGTCTCTATGAAATGTTCTGCCTTGCTTCATTTCATTTGTGGGCTTTTTTCCTTAAATAAGAAAAAAAAATAATAAAATCCACCCACCCAAATAGAGGACAAAAGTCCGCATTATTGATATCAACAGAAGCATCTCTCATAAGAATTAACTGACTACTGCTTCCCCACAGGAAATGATCTCTGCCCTGTTCCTCTCCTTGGTGTAATAGGGGAGGAGCAGGAGTTAAACAAGTTGCTTTACACCGTGGCCGGAGAAAAACAAGAAATATTTGCACAAAAAGTCATCCATAGCAGAGGCGAGTCAATTAAGATAGATATACTTACGTTAGTATGAGGCCCCTTGAGAAAGTGCTCCTCTGTTCAGGAGGCTGAAATTCCAACAGATAAGTTTAGATTACATGTAGTAAGAGCTGAGGCATTGGCCTGAATGAACTAGAATAGACAATGGGAAGAAGTGTCTGACAATAATACAATTTATATTGCTGTCCCATTTTACAAAGACATCAGGTGTGTTCAACACGGTGCCAACTTTTCAGACTAGATATTTCTGGTTTACAATCATTTGCTTGGTGTACCAGCACCAGGGCACAAAAAGCTTAGTCCATGAAAGAACAATGCATTTTGATGAAAACCCAGGTACAATAAATGAATAACCCAAAATAGTGCTAGAGGATTTTCAAATTATGAAAAGGGATTCCAGCTGGGCCTTATCAAGAACAATACCAAAATACGTATTTTTACAGAAGTGGATGGTTAATTTCCTATTCCATGAACTATAAACGTATTTTTAATGTAGCTGACAATTATATTTAAATGCACTGAATATTTACATGGGTCATGCTGTACTGGATCAATGAAGAAAAAAACAACCCAAAACCCACCCTAAATACTCACTTTGAAGGCATTTCAATTAAAATATGATTAAACAAAATGAGTCTTTTGCTTAATGAAACACAGTACACTAATGATTGTTCTAATCAACACCAGAAAGGCCATTTCTTTTATAGAAAGGAGAAAGGTTAGTTATACTAGCAAGCAGTAAAATATTTTTGCACTAATTAATGGTATTTCTATGTGTTTCCATACAGGGCAATCATCTTGTTAGATGGAACGAAAAAATGTGTTGATTGTATCCTGGATGTATAAAGTTGATCTAATATCTGTTCTGTAGACTTACTAGTCCAAAACAATTAATATACACATATACATGTTTACATATGGCACAGAGGTTAAATGTATCTTTAAAAAAGCTATTCTGAATGATTCTTTATATAGAATGAGAGAAGAACCTTTCCTGTAGAGCTAAAGTATGAATGAAGCACGATAGAACAATAGGCAATGGAGAAGAGTGATTTAACAGCAGATGAGAAGAGGCTGCTAGAGAAGGGAGTGTCTGCAGATGAAAAGTTAAAAGATGTAAGTTTTGCAGAAAGAACTGGTGCACAACTCGAGAAGATAGAGCAAAATATTCCATATTTTTTTAAACGTTAACAGGGAAGCAAAGAGAGGCAAATTTTAAACTAGCATGGGGTATAAACAAGTTGGTTTTTAAAGCAGTAGGTGAAGACGACCGTGTGGATATAGGGAAAAGAGTATCCTCATGATTACAAAAGCAATACACACCTGATAATGTATTGGGAGACAATAATAGTTGATGACAGAAAGGAGATCCCAGCTTTCTTAGCACGCAATAAGGAAGGAGAGTAGAGGATGTAGAGCAGGTAACTAGTAAAGGCACCGAGTAAATGTACAAAAGAGGATATGGGTCTGAATGAGAAGGAAGCATGAGGACAACTAATGCCAGCTGCACAGAGTGTTGACAGTGAAATTAACTGAAAAATACTCCATAAAAGAAATGAGTCAATAAGTTAAACAGAAACTTCAGCATTGGCTAAAGTGCTGAAAGAATGAGTCAAGGAGGTGTACAAAGCAGAAAACTGCCTGCTTATGAAGACCTTATGAAGACCTTATGAAGAACGACTGAGGGAGCTGGGGTTGTTTAGCCTGGAGAAGAGGAGGCTGAGGGGAGACCTTATCACCCTCTACAACTACCTGAAAGGAGGTTGTAGAGAGATGGGGGCTGACCTCTTCTCCCTGGTGACAAGTGATAGGACGAGGGGAAACGGGTTCAAGTTACGTCAGGGGAGGTTTAGATTAGATATTAGGAGACATTTTTTCACTGAAAGGGTTATTAAACATTGGAATAGGCTGCCCAGGGAGGTGGTGGATTCACCATCCCTGGAGGTGTTTAAAAAAAAGGTAGATGGGGCACTTAGGGACATGGTTTAGAAGTGGCTCTTGTCAGGGTAGGCTAAAGGTTGGACTCGATGATCTTAAAGGTCTCTTCCAACCTCAGCAATTCTATGATTCTATGATTCTATGCTGAGTGGGAATAAAAACTGTGGGACAGACAGTCACCAGCTACTGGCTGTGCAGCAAAGCAGGGCAGAAAAAAAAACCAAAAAACCAAACCAAACAACCCCAAAAGTGTTTTTTTTGTTTGGTTTGTGGGTTTGTTTGGGAGCTTTTTATTGGAAAGAACTGATTTGTAAAAAAGAAAATTCTAAATTTCTTGAAAATGTACTCGTTTAGCTAGAAAAAGTTTTTCAAAGCTAGAGTAGCTTTACCAGGAGAGGAGGGAGCTTACCTCAAAGTAGCCTTGAGGTTAGGGCTGTGAGAAAACACTATAATCTGTGTCTGTCCCCTAATTGAGGACCCCAAAGCACTGGTCTATTCTACTGATCTGAAAAGTTAAACAGAAGTGGAGAAAAGGAGCAAGTTTCTTCCTGAAGTGAACTTTTACCTTCACTTCTTTCACTCAGTGAGCAGTAGGAGCCAATGGTGAGGAATTCAGCTAAGCTTACTTGTTAAAAAAGAGGAAAGACTGAGAAAATGTATTTAGAGTAATAGCCATGTTGTAGCAGAATCTCACATCACCTATTTGGTTCTAGTTTGCTTCTCCTGACTACACACACACATAAATAAATAAGTTTTGCTGCAAAAATATTTGCACAATTTGAATATTTCGTTTGTCACTAAGATTTAAATAACCACAAGACAACAGCAACTCTTGTCAAGTTAGTAAGTGCATTTTGGGTAATCAAGGAGAGAATAATATCATATCATCTAGGCAGAAGCCAAGAATAAGCTCATATATTCCACTGAGACCTTCAAATCAAGACCCATCTGTTTTCTAAAAGATAACTCCCTACTTAATCACGAGATATTTGGAACAATAAAAGAGTTAATCAATGATTATGTTGCCTGTAGTATACAGATGATTAGACTAGATCATTCTGGTTTTCTCACCTACACCAGTAGAATAACCTCTTGTTATTTTGTGTTGAATAGCAGTTTAAGCCCAGGAAGAGGTAAAAAAGATTGTACTTTTTTTTTTTTTTCATTAAATATTGGAACCATTTTAAATAGAGAATAAACTAGACAGTAATGCAGATTTTTCAGTGTTTATTTGAGCATTGAAGGGCTAAGCAATAAAAATGCAGTTTATTGTTTTTCTTGCATTACATTCTCTAACCATTTGCTTTATTCAACACACAATAACATAACTATGGTGAGATTTTAATCCAAATTGTCCCCTGCATATTATAGCCAAGCTTCAGCAAGAACTGCATTACAGCTACATATGCTACAAGTGGATAAATAGAATTACAGGAAAACAGTGAGCCTAATTCTGTTTATATAGAGTATATCAGACATAATGTTATTTATTCAACAGAACTGGTGATGGTAAAAACAGATGTGTAAATAGAAATTAACTTATTGTTTAAAACTTAATGTTTTTTGTCACTTGTTAGCTAGTAAGCAGACAACAATAATAAAATTACTTTCATTTGAAGTCAGAATTATGCTGTGATTTTTACACCAATTTGGTAATTCACAGCTGGCGTAATCTATGTTGGTTTACACTGCTGAAAAAGCTCAAAATAATATATCAATTAATTAAATTCATCGTACCTAGTCTGATAAATTACAACTGTTATTACTTATTTGCACAACAGCACCATTCTGCTGATGTTGAGGTCTATAAATATTCTCCTGAAGCGTTCTATACTCCGTTTTAATTCAGTATATTTTTGTTTTCCTGCCTTAAAGGTCTGATGAAAAATTAAGTGTTTTAAATGGGTGACAGCATTTTAAATTTGATTTCTAAAAGCTAGACTGGTACATTCAGCTGTTGCTGCCAAAGGGAAGCTAGGGTACAAACACAGCAGCACTAATAGCTGGTTTTATATTTAACAACAATATATTCAACAACAACAAAAGACAGCCTAGCAGGACTTTATTACATACCAACTTCAAAAATAAATTCTAAGAAAAATAAAATGTCTTTTCCTCTCTTTTTCCATGGAAAAATATGCTTTTTGCCTGCCTGGGAAGGAAAAAAAAAAAAGAAAGGAAAAAAAATGAAAAGGATGGATCACTTGGTATGATTTTCAAGAAATTAAGACTATTTTGTTGGCTCTACACATTTCACAACAGCTTAAGGCAATGTGCGCTTGGAAAGAGACTTCTTCACCAGCAGTAAATGGATGAAAAAGAGGGAGACAAGCTCCAGAACCATAGTGAAAGCATATTGGAGAATAGCTTACCAGAGATAAGTGGGGGTGAAAAATCAGTTTAGTGTGTCAAAAGGTAGGAAGAAACAACACTTAGACCTACTGAGCTTTCAAATAAAAATGAAGACGGATCAGTAGAGAAGTTTTTAAACAAAAAAAAAAAAATCCAAAACTGAGAGAAAACATGAAAGTCCAGAAAATAGTGAGAGCATGAAAATGAAAGTTCAAAGAAGTAGAAAACCAAAGTCAATTTAAGACTTGATCCTGATAAACGCTGAGCATCTGCAACACCCAGTGGACCCAGACTCTGCAAGTTTGTTTACATGTAACGCCTCTGTTGCAAGTCTTATGCCTGAGTGCAAATTTTAACAATATTTAAATTCTTCTTTACATTGCAAAAACCTTTTAAACTCTCCAATTACCATTAACTTTTACTATACAACATGTCAATTCGACATAGCCTTTATATTCAATACTTCACTATCTTATCCAGATGAAATAATTAAAACAAGAAAAAAAATATCACTGGGAACACACTGCAGGAACAGAATTGTTATTAGAGGACAAAATTGCAAGATCTTTCAGCATTGGTTTTGTCAAACATTCATCAGTGTCAAGTGATAATATCAATCTATATGGTTTTATCTCACATGAAATTATGACAGCTCACTACATGGTTTCTTTAGCTGCAGCAGATACTATTTGTCCTTCATCTTTATTTTTCTTCCAGTTACATTAGGTATGTACTCTCTGAATCAGTCCACAGAACAAGTTACACTTTATACTAAGCTACAAAATACACCTCAAGAAAATTTCTGAGCTCAACCATATTCTTTACCTGGCTGATAATACATGATGTTTCACTCATTGACAGAAATTAAATAACATAAAAGGTGAAACCAAATACTTTACTGTATTGTTGGGCATAGCTAGCCTACCTGTCTATATTACTTGAAATAGTACACTCCAAAAAAAGATATTCTTTGGGTCTTAAGTTTAGTAAACAGGAACGGTCCTAATCCCTTTTGGTTATGATTGCTTTTACAGTTTGGGAAATGGTAGTACCTACTTGTTGAAATCAAGGTCCTTCTCTTTATAACAACTTTATTTATAAAAAATTTTCTTCATGGTTTATTAAACATGAATTGACTTTGAAAGCCTGTGAAATTTTTTTAATCCAAGAAAGGCAGAAAGTAACAAAAGCAGAGAAGGGAAGTGGCTCTCAAACAAAATTAATTAAGGTCATTTGTTCCATGGGGAAATACTGAGTGGCATTCTTCATTATCTCACCCAAAAAGTAGCTAATCTGAGTCACCACTGGGAACAAGCCTAAGCTGTAAAATCTAAAAAGCTGCTTTTAGTTTTATTATTATTTGTTATTTTATTACAGTGCTTTTCACAAGATAATATAAAGCAATTCTGTTTGATAGAATTGCCCTGACTCCTTCACAATAGTACTAACCTGAATCTACTGGGACCTTTGAGAAGATGATCTTAGTAGGTCAGCAGAACTCAGGCTCACATCAATAGTACTGCTGCATGGCAGCACATAACCAATATCTAAACCTTACTATATCTACTCACAAAGTAGGATGATTTAACAGAACAAACGTAAATACTTTTCATGCTCTTAGTCATGTTTTTTATAAAGAAAACATTGTTGATCAGGGAATTACATATTATGTACTAATTTGCCTGTATGCAGAACATATAGGCAAATATATTCAATGATAAGCCTTCTTCATATTCTCTGCATATTAAAAAGGCCAGTTGTGCACTTATCAGACCTCTAGTGGCAATAGCTATAAGTAAACACAAAAGGAGAATAAACTATCTTTTCTAATATACAGTTGTCCTGGTTTGAGGTGAAACAGAACCAATTTTCTGTTCATTAATTTATTTCTTAGCTAGGCCTCCTCTAAGTCTCTGAAATTAACAGCATGTTGTGTCAAAAACGGTTCGTTCAGAGTGATAAGACAGTTTGTGCCAAGGAATGGTATGCAGAAAGGCTCTTGCTTATACTTATTGCTGTAACAACCAAGGTCAGCTAATTTTATTATTTGCCCCACTGGAGGGTCGGAAGTGGAAAAGCGTAGAGGGGTCCCACCTGCAGGGAGGAGAGGACAGGAGAGGTGACCAAAAATTGACCAACAGGGGTATTCCATCCTATCTGCCCCATGCTCAGTATAAAAGCTGAGGAATAAAAGGGTCAGTGCTCTTCCTTCAATGGCTGACGTCCAAGGAGGACCCTGCCTGTTCATCTGCCTTTGATCCCGATCCATGTGTTCCTGACTCCACTTGTGGAAGACAGTTCCCACCCATCTCAGAGTCCAGTCTGAGACTTCCCCAGTGCCTGGCGGTGACATCATCCTGGGAGCTTAATACGGTTTTGTATGTACTGTATCTGTTTCATTATTTTCCTTTTTATTCTATTATTAATATTTCATTAAAGTAGTTTAGGTTCTTCTAAACTCGTAAATCTCTTTATCTCTCCTCCTCCTGTCTGTGTACAAGAGGTGTGTGGGGGGAGCATCTGCTGCCGATCATTGGCCAATTTGGCCAAAACCATGACAACAGTGAAGATGAAGATCATTATTGTCCTTGTGTTTTCTCAGATGTGCCTGGGTTGCCAAAATGGCAAGTTAGGTAAATATAGCATCAGATTTCAAAGGAATCAAATTTATTTAAATATTTTTGTGTTTTCAAAAGAGCACCATTAAAGAATATTCTAAGTTAGAATAAAACCAAAGACGACTTACAGTCAGTGGGAAAAATTGATTTAGCTGGTTACCGTAGAAGGCTTGGCAGCTGATCTATCAACTTACCTTTGAGATGCATGAGGGACAATATGGTTTATAGCAAGACAGCGAGGAGAACATGGAAGGTGGAAATCAACATGCAAAAGATGAAGACCTGGTGCCTAGCTTAAATGATTACAGTATAGGATACAGAAATTGAGGAGCATATAGATCTATTTCTCAGCTCAGCAGACAGTAACTCAGTGTCAGAATTTCTCTTGTACTCTTGCTCAGTAGCTGTGATAGGAGAAAAGACATCCCCTTGTAACAGATTGTAATGCTAAAATACATTCAGTTTTATGAAGTGCTGACAAAATGTGTTACATCTAGAGTTTTTATACAAGTTTGTGTTCTGCTACAAATATCAAGTGGTTTGTAATGTCAGACTCGAAGCCATAATTTAATTCTTCAAGTATTTCATACTGTAAAGTATAACATTACTTAAAAATAATATTTGTTTAATAGAAAAGAGAATAAACATTGTGTGGCTCCCCATCTCTACTTCTCACTTTCTGTAGAATCTCATTGGGTGAAAAAGAGTACAAGAAAATAACTTAATGGCATTTGTACAGAAATAGACAGTGTTAATCTGATTTTCCTTATACATTTAGTATGTACATATGACTTATCAAGCACTGTTTAATTTGATCACAGAGTAGCAGTGGCTTTTATGCTAGTCCAGTGGGTTCTGTTCAGAACTTTATATCCATTAATACAGTTTCTGTGAGTGTTATATTCTTCTTGTACCAAATACATGCAGCGAACAAGCCCAACATCGCAGCATAAGGGAACGTGTAGTACACAGCAGTACAGTAGTATCACAGTAGTACAGCAGTACACAAGAAATACATAGGAATACAGTTCTTGCACACCAGTCCTCAGTGGGGTTATTGCTTTTTATTCCCAAGCTTGCAGAGATGGGCATACAGTAACTAGGGCTGACTGCACAGAGAAGAATACGTGCAGTCATGCATGTTCTGCATACATACATATGCAACCAAACATATATCTCTGGCATGTTTTGTATGTTTTCATTAGCTTTCTATAGTGCTCTAATTTGGCAAAAGTTCAGTCATACATTTGGCATAATTTAAGCCAACTCTGTTAATTGTCTGAGGTTAGATATTTTATGTTGCAAAGCTTGACAGCTACCACTTTCCTGACTGGCATAGCAAAACCACTCTGCTATGATCAGACTGTGCTTTCCTGACAGTATCTAAGGTGTTAGCCCATACTGCATTGGAATAATTACGTTGCACTGCTATTTGAGAATACAATCTCAAACTGCAACATCAAACAGTACAACACAAATCAGTGTTATATCCCAATTAATTTCATAGTGAATTGTTATATCCCATTCAGTCTTCCACTCAGTTCCTGTGCAAGCATTAAGTATCCTCTTCTACTGATTGCAGATGGGAAGAGGAGGGCATTTTCATTTTCCCTATTTATAATTCTCTTTCTTCCTCCCAGACACTCACAGCCTTCACTGCACAGATCACCCTGACTCACATGGACCATTCTCATTACTGGAACTTTGTTTGTTGTGCTACTGGAGTGAAGAGGGCAGTAAACAAACCTGAAAGACCAATTCATGCCTACCTTGCCTCTAGTCATTTGTGCTGAAATGAAAAATAATTCCAAATAAGAACATGCTGTGCTGCAGTATAAGGACAAAACAATCTCGTGGGGGATCTGTGTGTGAAACTTGTGATGATGTTTCTAGAAATTATGCCTATGATAATGGCTGCACAAGTGAAAATATTTTTATCTTGTGCAGAATAAAACTTGCATATTTTTTGTATTAAAAAAAGCAAAATTTTAATTTGCAACCCAAGTGAACTCTTTCACAAACTCTTTATTAAAAAACACCAACCAAACAGTTATTTTCTTCATTTCTTCTTTAGATCAGTACCTATTTGAAAAAAAAAAGAAATCATATCAGAGAATGTCTGGAGTATGTCTAAAGAATATCTATTCCCAACTTTAGACACTGTCCACCCACCTTGTTCCTTCTAGGTGGCTCACTAAACAGTCAAATATAAACTTAAACAGTCAAATATAAATAAATAAATAAAAATCTATAACAGTGGAACATTTATTATTTAGGACCTTTGCTGGCAAAGACTTATTACCAACCACTTTTCAAAAGCTAAGATTCAAAAAATATATTATATTTTTAATGTTAAAAATAGTATGCAAAATTTTTCTAACATACTTCCTTTAGGACAAAACATTTGGGGTATAAATAGACTGAAGGACTTCTAAAAGCTTGTTAGCCTTCTTTGTCCCCTTTCACCACCAAAAAATAATTAAATAGTAATACCATTTTTTGAAGTCTAATTAGATTGCTTAAAGAATACAATGTTATATAGTTATATGTGACAAAACATGGATGACAATGGCATTGATTTCATCAGGAAATTGTTAGACGTGATGTCATGGATGCCAATTCAAGAAGTCCCAATTGACATTTCTCTAGTGTTCCTTTCATTGCCGTTATGAGGAATCAACATAAACACAGCCGTGTAGAGTAGAGATGTGCTGCTGTATGCACAGTGGTCTGATGGCAGAAAAAATGTTGAAATGCCTGAAAATAACCCAGGTGGCCTATATGCCATAAACAGCTTCCCAATGAGTCTTGAAAGACATAAGTGCATATATCCAATTTTTGATTTCTGGGGCTAAATTACACTGCACTGTATTTAGGAATGAAAACATCACCCTTATATTCTTTTATTATTTCAGGATTTAGTAATTAATGTATCTAGAAATGTAAGTGGATGATAATCTATCAGCAAGACACATATACTGAAGAGAGAGAAATTTAAAGGAGTAAAACATAACAAGAAACAAATATCCCACATCAAGAAGAGCATAGAGAAGTAGAAAGATGAGAAGAGACAAATGTGTATCAGTGTTTTTACACTCTGTTCAAAAATAAAACAAGATCTAATTCTTCATGATCAATTTCCTATTACTCTGTTTTCCTGTCTGAACTAAAATATTATCTCCAGTGAAACCCTTCAAAACAGATTATTTTTCCTTCCTTTTGGAGATATGAAGTTCTATGGCTCAAATATCATCTTTAAATTATTGTAAATCCATTTGAATAGGTGTATAGCATTTCCTAACAGCCTTTTTTGACTGTGAGTTTGCTGATATTCACTTCTTGCAAGGAAGTATTAAAATATAAAGCTATGAGAACACATATACACAAAGTCAAAACTTCACAAAACACCATCAAAAAATTGCAAGCACTGAACTATTGGACTTGCAGTTTTTTAATAGTGGTTACTGGTGGATGTCCAAGCACATATTAGCTTTAAACACACTATTTCTTTCAAGTGAATGAGGAAACAGGACAGCAGGGTGCAGACTATGGTATTTTCATTTTTTCTTATGATTTTACAGGGAGGTTCATGATAGAATAGTTTTTGATGATGTGTGCTCTAAAACTGCATAGTAGCAAGTGATAACAGAAAAATAGATATTTTAAGTAATTTACTTATAAAACTGTAGGAAATTGTTTAGTAAGTGTTTTAATTGCAACTACATCTTTCACCCATTCTTTAAATGAATATGCCAAATGTGTTGACACTTTAATACATCCTCATGGTCACTTTTCAAAAACATATTCAATGTTCCTTACTGAGAGTTCAGAGGCTTTTTTGATGAAAAAGGTCCACCAAAATTAAGTAGTTTTGCCCTCCCTGCCCCCGGCCACTTAAAAAGTTATATGCAGGATTGAATAATTCTCTGTTTGCTGCCAGTAGGATTTGTCCAGCAAAGTGGCTGCAGTGGCTCCTCCCTCTCACCCTTTAAGATAGTCAGATTTTCTGTTCCAGTTGTGAATGCGACCTATGAAAGTGGTAGGAAACGACCAATATGTCTGGAACTCAGACCCTTACAGAGCTCTTTTGGGCTGTATTTCCATCCTATCAACACTGTACAATGTAGATGATAAGAAATCTGCACCACTTTCCAGTTCTTTGCTCCCTTTACATGTTTTGACAGAAGAAGGGAGTACATAGATGTTTGTCTCTTAATCTCTTCATTTCAAAAATGAGGATAAGTGATAGACTACAAAACAATTACCTAATGCTCATGTAAATTCCATAAAAAGTCATTACTGAGTAATACATATTAAGACTGTTATACCAATTAGAGAGCAGAGGGAAACAATTCATAAGACAGTTACTTCAGCTTCAGCCCTCTTAACCTGAAAGCTAACAAAATCATCATCAGAAGCAGAGTTGAAAGAATAATTCTGAAAGCACACACACACCTCCTACTGTTATATGATTCTGAATTTATTATTTTACCGCATTTTTTGACAGGATTTGGAATAAATTTATTTGTCATTTACAATTCAAAATCTAAATGACCCCCAAACTCCTTGTTCTATATACAAAGATCATTTTATATATTCTTCTTAAACTAAGCAATTATTTTTCAGCTTGGTGAGAATTAAGATAAACTATGACCATATATGAAAAAAATAAACAAAATATGTAGAATTTTATTCAGGAAAAATATCTATTCATCAAGGTGTCAAAAGACATACTTTAAGTTAAGCACATGTTTAAGAGTTTTAGCTAAATGATTTAAGATCACCATTACATGCCTTGCTGTATTAAAAGAGTCCATGGAATCTATTAAGAGAGAGTAACAATCTCTTTTTACTGCATATGTCTAACAATATATACAGCACATTTTCTTTAACCCAGTTTATATATCAGCAGAAGATCCATAAATGTCTTCTGAAGATTTTTGAGAAATCATTGGCTATGCCAATATGTCCTAGTTTGAGGCAAAACAGAACCAATCTTCATTTCAGTAATTTTACTTTTCAGTTAAGCCTCTTCTAACTCTTTGAAATTAAAGACATGTTCTTCAGATAATGTCTGCTACGAGATTGATAAGGCCTGATGTTTACAGTTAATACCAAGGAATGGTACGCAGAGAGGCTCTTGCTTATACTTATTGCTATAACAACCAAGGTCGGCTAACTTTGTTGTGTGCCATGTTGGAGGGTTGGAAGAGGAAAAATGTAGAGGGATCACATCTAGAGGGAGGAGCAGGTGGAACAGGTGACCCAAAACTGACCAACAGGGTATTCCATCCCATCTATCTCCATCATGCTTGGTATAAAAGCTGAAGGATCAAAGGGGTCAGCCTCTTTCTTCAATGGCTGCCGTCTGAGGAGGACTGTTCGTCTGCCTTTGATCCTGATCCATGTATTCCTAAATCCAGATCCAGTATCCAGTTCCCATTCATCGCTGAGCCCAGTCCAGGACTTTTCCAATGCCTGCCGGTGTCATGACCATCATCCTGGGAGCTTGATACAGGTTTTGTATATATCGTATATATTTCATTATTTCCTTATTAATATTATTATCTTTTTACTCATATTCTTTTACTATTAATATTTCATTAGTTTTGTTTCTTTTTCAATCCATAAATCTCTCTCTCACTCTCTCATATTCTTCTCTCCCTTGGGACAGAAGCTAAAGAGAATATCTGTCATACGTTTTAGTGGCCAGACCAGCACAAACCATTTTTTTTATATACAAAATTTTTTTTTTATATAACACATTTTTTGCAATGTTTAGTATTTGCCAGTAAGAAGTCAATTTTTTCTCATTACTTACTGTAGCATAAACTGTTAATTGGTAATGATTTATGATTTACTATTTTTGGCTTTAAGCAGATTCCAGATGAGGATATTTGTATGTTGTAAATCAAGACAAAACAGTCTTAATTAGAACTGCCTGCTACAGTAAATGATATAATTAAGAGGAAAGTACAGCCTGGGAAGACAAAGAAAATTCTGGAATAAATTAACAGCCCTACAAGTTCAATTCATTCACTATAAACAATATCAGTCCTACTTTCAAAACTCTGTCATTGATTCACCTCATGGATTTTGTTCAGTCACAATGCATCTTAGTTGGCTATCACCTGAGTAACAAGACTAGTAATAACTGCCTTATAAGTTCCTTAGAAGAATGAGGAATATGAAGAATGCTAAAATCTTTTTTTTTCTAACAGAGATATTTTTGTAGAATTTAAATTTCTGCAAATGATCAGGATCTTAAAGTGTGCGTTGTTAATTAAGAAAAATTAAAAGAAGTGGGAATGTTGAAATTAAGCAATTATTAACCTAAATAATACCAGACTGAAAAAAAAAATATATCAAACCAATGATAATCTCCTAAGTACAAATGTAATGTAAAAAGATTTAAAAAGCAAAATTGTGAAGTTTTCCTGTCCTTCATGTTCCTAAATCTTATCAGATAAACACTAATATTGATGTACACTACATTTTTAGGAGTAACAGCTTTTAGTAATCACAGGAACCTTTTACCGAAGCCTGATTTTCAGTCAATATTGCACAGATCAACTTTTATTTACCTCCTGCATACACTAGGATACCAACACAGCAAAAGTTCAAATACAGGCACTTTGTCAGCTAAAGAAAACCTCAGTCAATCAAAGAGATTCCTAAAAATATAATGCTTGTTTATATCTACATTAGATCTGTAGTGGCATATCTTTGGTTTGGTTAACAACTGGATGATGATGAAACATAGCCTAATTATTTTTTTTTTTAGGACACATGTCCTCATAAATCACTTCCTTAAGGGTCACTCCCTCTATCCAAAAGTTTACCCTTTGGGAATATCAGAGAACTAATATAGAAACCTAATTTTCAAATTTATAATCCAGATGGATTCACTAATAGAGTTGTATTTATGAATTTCACAGGGCCTATCAAGAGTTTCCCTAAGTGGATGGCCATCTTCCCTATTATGCTTTTGTTAGTGAAGAAGGCCCGAACTTCCTGAAATACACAAGAAAGTGTAAGCTAAGTTAAGAGAGAAGGAGAGATACTTATGCATTCTTTTTCTAAACTGAATAATAATTATTGAGTTCAATTCAATCATTTTTTCTGGTTTAGCTACTGCATATAAGTACAATTTAGAGTCACCAGTCCAGGCTGGGATTTTAAAAAGGAAAAATATAGGAAATCATAAAGAGTGAAAGAGTTCTTAGCATCCCACATAGATACTGAAAATAAAACATTCCACAACTGTATTTACAGTGAATTGTACAATCATGCCTAAAATAAATAAATAAAAAAATCACTACATTTTACAAGAACAAGATTTTACAGGACAGGATAAGGAAATATTCTGGTTAGGATTTTATTCCTTCATAATTTTTCACTCTCTGCTTACCTCCTAAAGAACTCACAGACCATTTTCCATATTGTTCTCAAGCATTTCAGATCATTTCCTCAAGATAATCTGTTTACAGGTATAACCAATAGGTTACAAAACTAATAATATATCTTCAGAGGAGCAAACACTGTTTAAACAGAAAATCTCTGGAAATTAAAGAAAAAGTGAAATTAATTAGGTTTTTCTTAAAATCTTATGAAACTGAAAAAAACCTCCATTTTATCCAATTTGATGATCACTTTGTAAACACATTATGACCAGAAGAAAGGACAAGTCTTGCATGAATTATTCTTAATTAATATATCTACCATTATTACAGAAGTTTCCAGGTGTGGTATGAAAGAAAACTGGCAAAAATCTTCCAATTTAAAATATGTTAATTTCAATTTCGATTTTTACCTTAAATCTCCCAAACAGGGCTGATAACAAAAATCAGCCCCCAGCTTTCCTCTGACACATGCCTCCATTAGCTCATCTTCCTGGCACTGTTGCTTTAGTAGCAGTCTTTATGATTTATTTACAGTTTATTACATATATTTCTATAATGCAGGTAGAGGAAAGAACAGCAGAAGCAGAATTTTGTCAGAATAATATATTTTAGGAAACTGAGAAAATACATTAAGCAGAAAAAGATAGGTGTTTTATATGCTGTTGCCTAGATCCTTTAAAAATTACAGGTTACACAGCCTATCATCCTGCTCATTTGGTTATTCCCGGTCATTCTTTTCAGGATTAGCCTGAAGCATTATCTTAAGCATCTTAATTTCTGGCAAAATGTTATTCAGCAATCTGTTAGTAAAGGAGAATCAGTGGAATCAAGGAAAATCAGTGTTAAGTACAGATGTATGCTCACTGTCAACAGGCAACAGATATTTGTGATACTGCTTGTCCGGTGCCTCAGTCCATTCAACATATCAATATAGATTTAGTGTATTCAACACCAAAACATCTAAGAAAACACATGGAAGCTGTAGGAAATGTCATTGTAAGCTGTTTGACCTGCATCCCAAGCTTACATCTTAAAAATTCCCAAAATTTTACCAGCTTGCATGTACAATTGGTGCTTTGAAAACATTGGATTATTCTCATTCCCTCTTCCCTCTCCCCTCTCCAAAGCCATGTCAGTCATTCCGCGGTTGCAGGCTGTCAAGTATTTCCCAAAGTATACGCATACACTCAGTTTCATACATTTCTTCAGTGCACAGTTTCAAACTGAAATCTGTTTTGTTGTCTATGGCAGGATTCATTTAATCGTCCTTGATTTGTACCCGCCGTGTAAAGATTTACGTCTAAGCTGGTCACTGCTTTCTTTAGTGGGAAGAAATAAACATTTTAAAGGCAGGAGTCTTCAGACCTTTTTTCAGGAGGAATTCTTGGATATAATGAGTTATTCCCCAAACTTGCTTAGTTTCCTCTAATGAAATAAAGGATATTTTAACAGCTAGCCAGATGCAAAAGTACTCTATAGATGAGTGCAGTGATCAGGTGAATTGCACTCTCAATGGCTGTATCACTTGCTGAAAATTAACTAATTTCATGAGGTTCTAAGTAGTAAGGTCTGATAAGGTTCACTATAAAAAATGCCCTAAGTTCTCTGTCATCCAGTAAAAAGGAAGTAGTAGTTGCAGTCAATTTTGTAATATATACAGAAATTACTGTAGGGGTGGTGTTGACATTATAACTTTTTAAGGAACTACAGAAAAGACAAGAGGAAAAGAATTACTATGATATAAGATCGACTACCAGAGCAGTGTACAACTGTCTTGGAAGTAACATCTTTTGATTCATCATCCTTTTAGTATTGCCCATTGAATACATTCTCAGTATTTTCCTTGGGAGAAAAATCCAGCTGAGAAAACCAGAAGGCAACATTGACAGACAGATGGCGTAGGTACCATGAGGGTAAAAACTACTCAGTAAATATAAAACTTCTTAAATAAGAGTTTAGGTGCTAATTTCACAGAAAATTAGGAATTAGAAGCAGAGGTAAAACAGAATAAATCACCGAATTTTGAGAAGTCAAAAAAACAGGTACTGATTTAAGCCAGAATAAGTATGACAAACTGAGGTGAATGGAAATTTCTTCATATGTAAGCTTCAAAGCAACACGGCAAATCAACATCTAGGTTTGTCATCCACACCTTTTGGGTTCCGTTAACAAAATATGAATAGAACATGTTTTTCCAGAGAAACACCTTGGCAGGGAAAGCTTTATGAGATCACTCATAACAGGTTTTGAGGCACTCTCTATAGTGACATCTCTGCAGGCTGTCATTCATGACTTTCTGAAATAGAAAACTGCTGCCACTGGGAGGTTTTTCATACTGTGTTGATCTGTATCTTCTGAAGCAACAACCCAACCGGGATACGAAACTTTTGTTCATGTACTCCTTTCCTACCTCCTCCCCATTACATTTTTTTTTTCCTCCTTAATCATTGGAACTTCTGGTAGTCGTCATAAGTTTTTAAGAGCTTTTGCTAGCCAGAAAGATTAATGGGAAGCAGAATAATAATTAGATTTCATTTCTATTTTCTCTTTAAATATGCAAACGTGAACTTATTATAATAAGGTCATAATATTACAGTATCAGAGCATGGTTGATGTTGGAAGTGAGCTATGGAGGTCACCTGGTTCATCCCCTCTGCTTAAGCAGGGCCATCTACAGCCAGTTGCCCAGGACCATGTCCAGACAGCTTTTGAGTATCTCCAAGGAGGGAATCTTCACAAACTCTCTGGGCAACTTGTTCCAGTGCTCAGTCACCCTCACAGTTAGATTTAGGTTAACAGCTGGACTTGATGATCTTAAAGGTTTTTTCCTTTCTAAATGATTCTATGATTTCATGATTTTCCTTCTCCATGGATTTTGGGGGGAATTTTTGTTGATTAGCTTCTCAAGACCTGGTTTTAGAGGTGAATTCAACTGCACCTCAGTGTGTTCCTGGTGTGATGTTGGCCCATACTGAACTACCTATAGAGCTACTAAAAAATTGAGAACAATTAAAGACTTTTGATGAATTGTTTGACCTTCTCCTTTGGTTCTAGCTAGCTTTTTGATTCTACTGCTTTTAGCAAAACAATAGAAGCCTCTATTAGCCTTAAAGAATAGCCTCCACTAGGTTTAGTTAAGATGCAAGTCTAGATTTCAGAAACGTTTCCAGAATTTTACAGAATTCCATTTTACTGACTTAGAGTAGAAGTTAACTTCCACGTCTTTCCTTGTACAGAAGCTGTTCAGGTGAAACACAGAAATAATTTGTTTTAAGCAAATGATGCCACACAATATGCAGGTGAACATGCCAACATATATCCAAGCTCAACTTTCAGTAAAAATAGTTTTCCTAATCTTAGCTTAGATTTCTTAGTCTTATAAGACTGCAGGCAGTCGTTAGAGTATTATCTTTCTTAGGACCCAGTGAAGTAATAGTGTTGACCATTAGTTTTTCCAACCATTTACTGCTTTTGTTGGTGAAAAAAATGGGCAGTGGTCTTCAGAGCTTTAAACAGTGTCCACTTGATGAAGAAACACACAGAAACCAACCAGGACCATGATACCACTAAGTTTTTTCAGTAAGAAGAGTTAGATAACAGAGCCAAATGAAAAACCAAAAAAGGGCATGCAAGGTGGCTGGATGTGACTGACAGCCACGTGAAACAAAAAGAAAGAATTAAGCTGTAAAAAGGAGGAAGGGAAAAACCACATTTGGTGAAGATGGTAAGTCTGTATTGCTGTCTATGCTGTAAAATGCATGTCATTCTAGAGAGAAATATGAAAAAACTTGTATGTCAAAACATCTACACCATACATATAATTGAATGTCAGGTCCCGGAAGCAGTAGTATTGGGTCATTCCATGCAGATTAATTAGCACTGCTTCCCTGCAAAGCTAATTAGCATACATGAGCTCAGGAACTCCTGTGTTGCTGGGGTACTTCAATGCCTGTATAGTTATTTTGTTTCCAAAGATACAGCTGATCCATTCAGAGCCACCTTGGGTATAAATGCAGAGCGCTGTAACCAGCCTTTTGAGCTGGTTACATACCAGAGAAAAAAGAGATCACTGAACAAGTCTGTGGTTTCAAAAGTCACATTAGAGAAGTAAGAGCAAAGCTTTGCAAGGATGAGCAGATGGAAAGAGCGGGAGCTGTTGTTGTCTCTTGAGAACTACATCAGAATTTTCTCCAGAACAAATGATCGTCTCGGTCTTGTAATGCAATTTAACAGCCTTTGATGTGTTTAACAGGTTTGTCTTCTAAGCCTTCATGGAACTTTGCTTATAAGTATTTATAATTTTTTTCACAGGTTAAAAATAAGGAAAATGGTGTGGGAAGATATGTTGTTTACTTTATCAGAAACATGTTTTATAATTATAATTTCATAATTATGAAAGATGAATATCAAATAAATGCATTTATATTTAGTAGTGATATATTGTAAAGTCTTCCTGAGTGAGAAAAATCCCCCTTAAAAGCAAGAAAGTGGCATAATCTGCCTCACAATCATGCAAAATTTATAAAAAATATTTTTTCTACAAAGAGAAAACCCGCAGGAATGCTGTTAGCATCTCAGTATGATGCCTATTATACTAATATGAGCATCATTCAGAAAGCCTAAATAAAGGAAAAAATTACTTTCCATAGATTGGACAGTCTAAGTACACAGAGAGCATGTAATTAATTCAAAGACTGGAGCATTCAAAGATTTATTAAGTGATTTTTTTGACTCTAATAATCAAGATTATGCTTAGTTAGGGTTATTGGATGAAGAATTAACTTTTAGATATTTTGTGTATACATTTACAGGTGCTAAAATTCTGAAGCTGCTCTAAATGTATTGCATTATGTAAATAATTTGATAGTGGAACAAAATCATCAATTAATATAAAGAATAACCAATTTTAAAAAGACAAAATGTAGCCAAATATGCTTGAAGCAGGAGTCATTTAATACAATGTACCTCTCACTTTTCAACATTTTTTCTGCAAATAAGAAAGTATTTTTTCCATCTGCATGACTTGAGCGAAATGGTTTTGGCTATGTTGATGAAAGCAGAAAATTAAATCCCTTCTAAAACATCTGAATATGTGCATGCAGTTCAATAACCTATGTAGCTCTTAAATAAAAATCCAGTTGAATATCTATCAATCCCAGACATTTACAGAGATGACTATCTGTAGATTTAGCACTAATACATGGTGTAAGAGCTTCCAGATACAAATGTAATGCCATCCCTCTGCAATTCCCAGAGATACAAATTTTAAGTAGACAAATCTAGAAAGAAATTCGCAGCTGAAATTAGTAATGATTTCTGGATGAGCAAATTTTGAAAGCTATAAACACAAAATGGTTCAAACAAGTTAACTGTGTAGACAAAAAAAAGCTGTCCAAAGAAGCGCTGGAAAATCAAACCTGCACTGAGATAACAAGAAGTGAAGAGAAACAATCACTGAAGTATTCCTCTCTGCCAGAAACACTACCCACCAATAAGAAGAATGCTGTCTCTTAAAGGAACCTAAGACAGGGCTACAAAATAAACAGTAGAGAGGGGATTAATCCAGAATTCCTCTTAAACCAAATAAACCAATTCAAGTTCAAACAGCAAATTCATAACCACACCCTTCATAAATATGGACAGATGTCTTAATACCCTTTATTAGAATCTCACTGCAGATGTTACGCCAATACACAAAGGCAAGGACTGGATCACCAGAGGGTTTCTTACTCTGCGGCCAATTTACTAGTTGAATGTTACATCTTAAAGAGTTTAAAGCTCAGTATGAAAAACTTGCTAATGCTAAGCAGCAAGAGAAGCAGCTAGGTAGTCATGAGGGAAAAAGAATTACTGTGATGCATGTAATTCATAGCTCCAGTTCTCTTTACCTTAGTCTTAAGCCCCATACGTAATTGGTATCGTTAGGGAACATCTGTTCTTTTGCTCTCCACAGCATTGATTAAATAGACTGAAATCAATACACAGTAGAGCACATTGCTAATCAGAAGGCATTATCCATCAGGTAAATATCACCATACCATCCTCAGGCTTTGTTCAGAGACTATTTCCGTCTTTGAGATCTATGTAGTCATGATGCAGAGTTAATTTTGTGTATATTTAGGTTTATGTCCCAAAATCTTTTGTGATAGTCTTTGTAGTTGGTTCTTTTTTTCTCCTGTGCTGCCTCTACACTGGCAATAACAGTGTCGTAATTGCTTTAATGTACTAGGAACAAGGATTTGGGGGTTTTGGGTGTTATTTGTGGTTTTTTTTCCTCTTCAAGATTTTATATTTAGGAGAGTACAAAAATATTTCCAAAAAAACAAGACAAACAACAGGCAAGATAAACCCCAAGCATTTTGACAAAGCTGTGTGTGTATTTCTGATTAATTTCTGACTGCATGAGAGATTCCAAAAAGGCTCTCTCTTATCAGTTATACAACTTTGTCAGACACTATAAATGGCACAGTAGATACTTCCGACAGTGGATTAAGTTACAAAACATAAACCAAACCTGTAATCATCTGCAGGATATCAAGGTACCGAGGCATACTTGTATTAATATACATGTTTTTTGCAAAGTACTACTAAAATATTGAGTTCTTGTAACTTCACCATATTAACTCCTGCTTCACTAAAATGATACGTTAATGTTGATTGAATGTCTGAATAACTGGGACTAGCTCAGGCATTTCCAAGGCTGCTAAAGAAGCTGGCTGATGTCAGCAAGGGAAATTCTGGTTAGATGTGAGGAAGAAAAATATCACCATGTGTTATAAACCAGGAACTGTGGAATGCCCATCCTTGGAGATACACGGCACTTGACTGGACGTGACCCTGAGGTACCTGCTCCAATGTCAAAGCTGACCCTGCTCTGAGAAGGGAGTTGTACCAGACAACCTCCCAAGGTGCTTTCCAACCGAAATGTTTCTGTGATTCTAAAATGTTTCCACCACATCAATTAGCCTTCTTCACAAAACTCGGGAGTTTTGCAAAGAAAATTAGATGGTTGAAGACAGATCTGGTAAATAATTTGAAAATATAATCTTCCAAAGAATTTGTGAAAAATTGCTTTAATCTATTTCACTTTTATTGTGAATTTTATATAGAAACTAAACCAAAATAGCAATTTCTATGAAAAACGTCATTATACTGTTGTATTGTATCTGGCTGAGATGGAGTTAATTTTCCCCATAGCAGCACTCATAATGTTGTGCTTTGTATTGGTAGCTAGGAAGGTCTTGATAACACACCAGTGTCTGGGCTACTGCTGAGCAGTGCTCCCACAACATCAAGGCTGTCCCTCCAAGATTGACCCTTCACCAGTAGCCTGGGGGTGGGCAAGACCTTGGGAGGGGACATAGCCAGGACCCAAACTGACCAAAGGCATATTCTATACCATATGATGTCTGTTCAGCAGCAAAAGCTAAGAGAAAGGAAGAGGAGGGGGACATTTGTTATTATGACATTTGTCTCCCGGAGCAAACGCTAGGCATACTGAAGGCCTACTACCCAGGCACTGGTTGGACATCACCTTCTGATGGGAAGAAGAAAATAAATCTTCTGTTTTCCTTTGCCTCCATATACAGCATTTGCTTCTGTTTTATTAAACTGCCTTTTTCTTGACCCAGTGTCTTTATCTTTTTCCATCTTATTTTCTCTCCGTCTTGTTCTGCTGAGGAGGGGAGTGATAAAGCGGCTTGGTGGACACCTGGCATCCAGCCAGGGTCAACCCACCACAACAGTTTACTAACAGCCTGTAAATATCATCGCTTACAATTTTGACATCCCTACCAACAATCTCTTAGCTATGAAATGTTATTTTTAGACTTTTGCATCATTATATATATATGCTGTATATATATATAAAAAAATGATACATATATATAATTTGTATCATCATTATTTTGTATCATTATAGACTTTTGTATCATTATATGTATCATCTTATCATGATATATATAATACATATTCTACATATTATTATATTGTATGTATTATATAGAATATACTATAATACTATAATATTCAATATAATACACTATAATAATATATAATATACATTACATATAATGATTATATATTATATTTAATATATTATTATGTATTATATATATTATTATATAATAATTTTCTGAATTATGAACAAACACTACTCTAAGAACTTCACCCTCTCTTCCTCAAGAAAATGAAAAACTATTTCCTAAGGTAATGCTTAGTGTGTCATTTAGGAAAGTGATTATCTAATATCACATAACTTTCATGAACTTATTAATCAGTTTGAAATTATGACATACAATAATAAGAGAACGTTGTTCATCCTGGAGAAGAGAAGGCTCCGAGGAGACCTTATAGTGGTCTTCCAGTACCTAAAGGGGGCCTACAGGAAGGATGGGGAGGGACTCTTTATCAGGGAGTGCAAAGATAAGACATGGGCTTATGGCCTCAAACTCAAAGAGGGGAGATTTAGATTGGATATCAGGAAGAAATTCTTTACAGTAAGGGTGGTGAGGCACTGGAACAGGCTGCCCAGAGTTGTTGTCAATGCCCCATCCCTGGAAGTGTTCAAGGCCAGTCTGGATGAGGTTTTGAGCAGCCTGGTCTAGTGGGAGGTGTCCCTGCCCATGGCAGGGGGGTTGTAACTAGGTGATCTTTAAGGTCCCTTCCAAACGGAACCATTCTGTGATTCTGTGATTTATATGCAAATATGTTTGTTGTGCTCACTTTTTTATCCTGTCTCTGCACAGCAAAAGATGCTATTTTTGACATAGCTGGGAAATCACATTAGCTCTGGGAGATCATATTTAAATATGCTCTTCACATCTACCAAGGGAAAAATGCTCAGTTTTCAAATATTTTTGATGGAATACTTCATAAGTGAAGCACATAATCCCTGAAGGATTATGCCACTATTTCTATTTAATAAATTTGATTAAATTAAGGTAAATGGTAGTCTAACCTCACAAGAAAAAATGTATTTCATTTATGAAAAATATTGTCATTCATTCCGCTATATTGCATGGACAGCACATAATGTCTCAAATATGAAATTCCAGCTTTTCTAACAAGGTATTTTTTATACAAGATTTAAGGTGATCTCACAGAATCATTGAGGCTGGAAGGGATCTCTTGAGAACATCTAGTCCAACCCTTGGCTCAAGCAGGGTCAGCCAAAGCAGGTTATGAAAGACTGTGTCCAGTAAGGTTTTGGATGCCCAAACCATTCTATTATTCTATGGTTCTATGGTTCTATGATTCTAGTAAGTTCATGTCTCTCTTGTACTGGGGAGCCCAGAACTGGACACAGTACTCCAAGTGTGGCCTTACCAGTGCTGAGCACAGGGGAAGGATCACCTTCCTCTACCTGCTGTCAACACACTGTCTAAAGCAATCCAGGAGGCTATTGGCTGCCTTTGCTGCAAGGGCACATTGCTGGCTCATGGTCAACTTGTACTCCAAGATCCTTCTCCTCAGAGCTGTTTTCCGGTAAATCAGCCCCTAGAGTGTATCAGGGCCTGAGGTTATTTTGCTACCAATGCGGGACATAGCAGTTCCGCTGATTGAACTTAAGGACATTCCTCTCTGCCCAGTTCTCCAGTTTGTCCAGGTCCCACTGAAAGGCAGCGCAACCCTCTGGTGTATCAGCCACACCTCCTAATTTTGTATCATCCACAAACTTGCTGAGGTTTCACTCTGTCTCGGCATCCAGGTCATTAATGAAGATGTTAGATATTATTGGCCCTAGTATCAACTCAGTACACCACTAGGGACTTCCCTCCAATTGGTCATTTGCTATTGATTACAGCCCTTTGGATCTGACTGCTCAGCCAGTTTTCAGTCCCTATTATTGTACACTTACTTATCTAATCCATAGTTTGTCAACTTGTCTTCAAGTTTGTTATGGGAAAAGGCGCAAAAGTCTTACTAAAGTGAGGTGAACAACACCCACTCTCTCATCTCATCCTTCAAGCTAGTCACCTCATTGTAGGCTGTCAGGTTGGTCAGACGTGATTCCCCTTTTATAAATCCCTGCTCACCACTCCCAATCCCCTTCCTGTCCTTCATATGTTTGGAAATGCTTTTCTGGAGGATTTTCTCCATCATCTTCCTAGGGACTGAGGTGAGGCTGACCAACCTGTAGTTCCCCAAATCCTCCTTCTTGATCATCTTGAGGATAGCAGTGATATTTGCTCTCTTCCAGTCTTCAGGAACCTCCCCCAGTTGCCGTGTTCTTTCTTTCAAGATAATTGCGTATGGTCTTGCAGCGACAACAGCCAGCTTCCTTAGAATTTGTGGGTTCAACCATTCAGTCCTCATGGATTCACGCGCAGCCAGTATGTATAAATGCTCTCTGACCTGATTTTCTTCCATGGAGAGTAAGTCTTCCTTGCTTCAGACTTTACCTTTACCTTGCTTCAGAATTACCTACCTTGCTTCAGACAGACACCCAGCATTCCTGAAGACTGGCCTTACTGGTAAAGATTGAGGCAATGAAAGCATGAGTATATTGGCCTCCATTTCATTTGTCAGCAGTCCCCTGCCTTATTCAGCAGCAGGCCCACGTTTTCCCTGATCGTCTTCTGCTGCTTAAATAATTGAAGAATCCTTTCCCTTGTCTCTTGCATCCCTTGCCAGATTCAATGCCAAGCTTGCCCCGACTTGTCTAACCTCATCCTGGATCACTAGCCCCTTCTTCCTCCTCTTGTAAAATGCATTTTATGTCTGAGTGGAGTTAGGAGCTCCTTGGGCCACCTCCTGCTTTTATTTGATTTTCTGCTCATTGGGATGGCATTTTCTTGAGCCTGGAGGAGGTGATCTTTGAACATTAACCAGTTCTCCTGGACCCATCTTCTCTCCGGGTCCTTGGGACTCTTCCAAGTAGATCTCTGAAAAGGTTGAATTCTACTCTCATGAAATCCAGGGCTGTGGTCCTACATTTTCCCTGTTTAGTACTTCTGCTATGTGGATTTCACTATCTTGTCAGAAGACAAAGTTCTGGATAAGTGTACATTTTATAACTTTACAGACATTTTTGTTATTGTTCAGTTGCAGCTTTCAACAATTAACTGCAGAATCAGCATAATTGCAGTAGAATTGTCGAATATTTCTTTGAAATTTTCTTTATCTTTAAGTTGTTTTTTAATAAGCAGAACAGTTTGTCAGGTGGATTACCTACAGTTTTCAAGACAGAAGCATTTTTCACTCCAAAGTACTACATTCAGCAGCTAGGAAGGTGAAAAGATTTCTTTTTTTTTGTATTCCCTCCTTCCTTTTGTCCATCAAGGATAACACTCCTTAAGTTCCTTTTGTTGTCTCAGAGGATTAATAAACAGAAAAAAAAGATAATTGAAGAAAGATATACTCAAGAAATTTTAAAAGAAAACAAGAAAACATTATTAACACATTTCTGTGCTTTCACTGTCTGTATGTAAAACTGTGAGTCCCTTCAGCATCCCATTGAAAAGCAGTTAGCAGAATTCCTGGTAAGGCAGAATATAACTCTCATTCCTCAGTAGCAGGCATCAGCTGTATACACAAAACAAATTTCAAGTTGACATTTTTATCAGTTTACTTTTGCAACATCAACAATTAACTGCAAGTGATAATAATAAACATCATGTCTTGCATTCAAAACTAACAGTCACATTTGTAAAGAAAAAAAAGAAAAAGGAAAAAAATACTTATCTTAAAAGGAAAAGTTTTCTTTAAAAATAGCTTTAAAATAAGATTACAGTTAGAGTATCTTTTAAAGAGCATCTGAAAATCAGTATGAACAGTTTCCCTTCAAAAATATGTTCAGAATATATCCTGTAAATCCTAGTTGATTGAGCACTCTTCATATATTCCTTCAAGCAATATATTAGAAAATATTGATTTATAATATTATTAAATTCGAGGTAAATCAAATAATATACATGCTTGTTAAAAATCAATTTTTATAGCTTTCCTTAGGCCGGGACTTTGGGGTTTTTTCCAGTCCAAAATTTTGTGCCAAAATGAAAAGTATTTAGCATTGGTGTGACCTTACCTTGAGTACTGTGTGCAGTTCTGGGGTCCACAATTTAAGAAGGATGTGAAGGTCATTGAATGCATCTGGAGGAGGACAACAAAGCTGGTGAAAGGGCTGGAAGGCATGTACTATGAGGAACTGCTGAGGACTCAGAAAAGGAGGTTCAGGGGCAACCCCATTGCTCTCTGCAACTTCCTGAGGAGGGGAAGTGGACAGTGGTCTCACTCAGTATCCAGTGATAGGACACGTGGGAATGGTTCAAAGCTGCATCCGGGGAGATTCTGACCTGACATGGGGAAATATTACTTTACTGAGAAGGTGGTCAAAACCTGGAACAGGCTTCCTGGAGAGGTGGTCATTGCCCCAGGCCTGTCAGTGTGCAAGAGGTGTTTCAACAATGCCCCTAGTAGTATGCTTTAACACTTGGTGAGCCCTGAAAGTGGTCAGGCAGTCGCACTAGATGATCATTGTAGGTCCCTTCCAATTGAAAATATTCTTTTCTATTCTATTCTATTCTATTCTATTCTATTCTATTCTATTCTATTCTATTCTATTCTATTCTATTCTATTCTATTCTATTCTATTCTAAATAATGAGTTCTACATTCAGACATCAATAGTGAATCTTCCACTGACTTCATCAGGAGTTTGGTGAAAATACGATGACTTTATTTCATAAACCATGTAGAAGGGTTGAAGAAGGTGACTAAAACTCTTACAAGTATTTTTTTTTTGTTTAAGTCTGTTGTATTTCAATTTGAAATAATAAGAAAAAAATCCTCTTTCATCATGTACCTTAGATATAGCAACAGAAGTACATAAAGAGAGAGAGAGAAAGAGAGAGAGAGAAACAAAGGAAGGAAGGAAGGAAGGAAGGAAGGAAGGAAGGAAGGAAGGAAGAAAGAAAGGAAGAAAGGAAGAAACAAAGAAAGAAAGGAAGAAAGAAAGGAAGGAAGAAAGGAAGGAAGAAAGAAAGAAAGGAAGGAAGAAAGAAAGAAAGGAAGGAAGGAAGGAAGGAAGGAAGGAAGAAAGAAAGAAAGAAAGAAAGAAAGAAAGAAAGAAAGAAAGAAAGAAAGAAAGAAAGAAAGAAAGAAAGAAAGAAAGAAAGAAAGAAAGAAAGAAAGAAAGAAAGAAAGAAAGAAAGAAAGAAAGAAAGGAAGGAAGGAAGGAAGAAAGGAAGGAAGGAAGAAAGAAAGAAAGAAAGAAAGAAAGAAAGAAAGAAAGAAAGAAAGAAAGAAAGAAAGAAAGAAAAAGAAAGCAAGCAAACAAGCAAGAAAGATAGTTTTTCTTTCTGTGTGTTTCAACTGTGCTACAGAAGATATAATCTTCAGCAATCCTCTATGAACATGTATTTTAAGCTATTTCTGTTGATCTGAAATGACCTTTGGCTTCCATGCTTTCTGGTCCTCCTAGAAGACAAACAATTCTCCTTATTTTAATGTACCTCCTGGAGTAAGGCTGATTCCAAAGATTACTGATTTTGAACTATTTAAAAGGAAATGAAAAAAGATCATGAATAAATAGTTATTGACTATTGAAATAGTTATTGGCAATAAAAGTAAAAATGACACAAAGCTGCAATTTAAAAATTTCTTTCCCGTATCAATGCACAACCATTCAGGTGACAAGCTTGACTTCTGGCACATATTTCAAGATATGGACACCTGGAGTCCAACAGTAATTTGACTGTAGTTTTGAACAGTGATCTACATTTTGAAACCAAATTAACAATTTCAAGCTTACTTGAAATATGTCCAGAGCTATAAATTTTTAGTATCAACCATTGATCCTACATGGACATCTAGAAGAACAAACTTTGTTAAGTTAGAGATACATAAGGCATATTCTCCACTCAGTGCTTCCTCTAGGACACGTATTATTCAATAAAGTGAGCTGAAGAACTGTCAATGTTTTATTTCTCATTTGGCCCTCTTTTAGAGCATGTTCATTTTTTCTCCATTAAATTCTTCAGAATAAAATAAAGGATATGATCTAAGAGATATGTCATACAACAGTGTATGGTTGAAGGATGTCCAAGGCTTAAATCTCCAAGTCTACAGCTCAGAAGTATTTTTTGAATGATTCATTTGACCAGAGTCATCCCAGGCTGAGGGAGCTGGGCCTTGAAAGGAGAAAGGTCAGGAAGACCTTATCACTGTCTACAACTGCCTAACCAGAGGGTATAGAGAAGACAGAGCCAGATCCTATTCAGACGCGTACAGTAATAGCATAACAGGCAAAAAACATGAGCCAGATCCGTTTCAGACATGCACAGTAATAAGATGACAGGCAACAAACATAAGCTGGGAAATTATGATTAGATACAAGGAATAAACATTTTCTACCATGAGGTAAAAACATCTGTAGAAAAGTGTTTCCTTCAAGAAAAAATATGGGTGAGGGGGGCTTAAAATAGATAAAGAATGTTTTTAATTTAAATAGACTATTTTTACACACCTTAAACTTTCCTAGCAACAGTGTAATCTTCTTTTTTAATCTACTACTGTGTGTTAGAGTGACTAGTCTAATTTGAAATTCACTTAAAGTGCCTTTTGCGCTCCTGACAACTGATGCACGCACAATATTAGATAAAAATCTGGAAATGTAGCAGGCATGTACTCACATAATAACTTTTACCAGGCAGGCTGAGATAGGAGATAGCTGGTAATCAAAACTATCAGAACAGCAGGCGCAGAGGTTTGGACTGATAAGACTGTAGTCAGTAACGTGGTGCAAGGTGCAGGAAAGAGGACTGGCAGCCAAAGGCAGGCAGCTACTGGGTACAGAGGAGAACAGATTTATTAGGTCAGAGATCCTCGAAGGTTATCCTGCTCAGCACACAATCAGAGTAAAGATCATCTCAGCCTCCCTGGAATACCAATAAATCTGTAAACTGCCCAAAGAGTGCAAGTACCTTTACTAGGTGTTTACTATTTTCTCTAGCGGATGACCACTAAACAGAGTGTTGTGTAAATATATAGCACATTTTCTGAATTTGAAAGTTAGTCTCCTATCCATTTTCCTTCTCCTCCTCCTGTGAGACTGTTGATTACTTAAACTCATAAACATTTAGGTTTTATTTTGATTTTAACTTTTTAAACCCAAAGGTACCTGAGGCTATATTGGAGTTAGTTTTATAAAACTCTGGTAATCTTTGGAAGGAAAGGTTTCTTCAGCAAGATATTAATATTCCCGTTATCATAAGGTGGGGGGGGGGAGATAGAAGCTACAAGAATTTTTGAAAGAATGGAAAGTTGCTCAAGAATTTACCAACTATAAGTTTTCTTTTAATCCGGGATAATGATAAATATGAGTTTGTCAAGAGATTCAGCTTTATATGTAGTGATAGCTAACATGCACACATGAAGGAGTTACGTTTAATCATTTAGTAGGAGGATACTGTGTACTAAGAAAGGGAAATGTTTGAGAGGGAAATATAATAATTGGGCAGAATAACCATATGCAATTTATAGGAAGTTGTAGAATAGACATTTTCAGCCCTGTAGTAGTGATTTCATAGAGCAGTTGGAAGGTCTTTTGAGAAGAGTGCCTGAAACAGTTAGATGCTTCTTTTCTTAGAAAGCTTCAAACTTCAACAAACAGTCATTTACAATGTCCTTATAGTTGTCTGAATGTCTATTACCTAATTCATATCCATGAAATTTCTGAATGAAGTGAACATCAGTTATTCTTCTTTTAAAATTGTAATTACAGGAATTAAAATCTCAAACAAGAAGGTTTTCACTTTGCTTTTACAGGATGAAAGTTTAATATGATTTGAATCCCTAAAAAACCCCAATCTATAAACCTCTGAGCTGACCTTACAATTTTTAAGAGCATGATTTTGCTAATTTCTTCAAAAAATTAGTAATTTGTGTAAATAAGGTAGACAGAGACACAAAACTTGGATCAATTGTCTGTGAGAGTTATGAAAGAGACCACTAAAGTGCAAAGTTACGGAAAAAGCCAGAAAAATCCTTCATTGCCTGTATTTTAAACAATAATGTCACTTTGTATTGTGTTCCTGGTGGTTTGCTATGTTTGGACCACATTTTAAACAGAACTACTTGTCTCATATCAAATGCTAGAATTGTTTCATAAAACGTGCTCTTCCATTTACAGCATTTTTAAAATACAAATGCAGATGTATTTTGTTGTTTTACTCCTGATCACTTCTGACTCAGCACGCTTAAGTTATCAGTAGTTTATGGATAGGCATAGAAAAGCCATAAAATTACTGTCCTAAATATATACACACAGAATATATGTATACATACAAAATACTAAGGAAAAAAAACGTTCAAAGACTCTGATGGTCTCATGCTATGGTAATGAAATCATAGACAGCTAAGGCTTTAAAACTTTAACTGGATTAAACCAAGAAAACAAAGAGACCCACCTTTGCTCTACAAATAGCAGAATAAAAACATATTGAAAGGCAAATATCTTTTGAAGGGCAAGCTCATACCCTACACAGTGATAGAGGGAAGGATTGCAGCTTGCGTTATTGGTTCCTATTCCATTAGAAAAGTTTTAAGAAAATCAAGCAGAATATTTTTAGCTCTTTCTTCTCTCTACAATAAATTTTATCTCTTTGAGACATGAATAGACGTGCTGACTTTTTTGTGTTTTGAGTTTTAAGTTTGTGCCAGAAGTGCCAGTGGAATCAGCTTCTCACATTAAAGATAAAATAAATTCTCTGAAGAGTTGAGCCTGTCAAAATAGATGGAAAAAAAATCTTTTGGTGTGTGTTCAAATAATAGATACAGCATACATAAATAACATTTAAGAACAACCCCAATACTTCTTACATTTAAATTATGTTTTCTAGTGACAGACTGGACTTCCGAAAAATACTATTAGATTGGACAGAGGAAAAGAAATAAGATCTATAAATATTTGAATTCTTATTGATATGACAAGAAGTTTTTGTGCTGAATAATAAGGCAAATACTGATGAGAAAATGGTCAATGAATATACTGAACTGCAGTTGCCATGGGAACCAGCAATGTCTTTTGCCTATGATTAGATACTGAGATAAATCAGGTGCACGTTTGTATGTGTATACTTGTGGCAGGAAGGTTACTTAGCTTGAAGAAATAAATTCATGAGAGACAGACAAGAAAATACATTTTCATATTCCGTTTACAGACATGCTGTTATTCAGAATTGTCACCCTCAAAGTTGTGCACCCTAAATTGCTGGGTCAGCAATTTAGCTGTTGCAGTAAAATAATTTTGGTTTAGGGAAAATCAACAGCTGTTCTCCAAGGTCAGATGACTCAGCAGAGAAAAAATTATTTGCAAATAAACTTTCAAAAATGAACTGTCTCTATTTAAAAACTGAATCTACAAGTGTTTACTGAGGATTACGTATACACATCTGGCCTCAAATGCCTTTAGGTCCTTAGCTATTGTATGTCAGCACAGATACTTCAAATCTGTCCTAGATCTTGGAATACATGTACTATTGGCAAAATGACTTCAAAATAAAAAGTTTGAAACATACTTTTATCAGTATACTCCTTTGGCACACATTCTCAAAAGCACTATACAAGTTCTGATAACTCATTATCTGATTAATTTGTCTGATAAAGCTAGGGATATTTTAAACCAACATAATAAAAAACATCAGCAGCACAAAACATTAACCCCATAACAACATTTAACTAAAAAAAGTATTTTCCAGGACAGTGCATGGCATAAAGCTTCTTTCTTGCTGCTGTAAAAGCACGTTTTTGCTTAAATTCAGATAAACAGAACATATTGTTAAACTTTTGTCAAACTGTAAATGACCTGGATGTGTGACAGACCTCCTGTTGCGTGAAACGGGGGCCAAGTGATTTTGGCAGAAGATAAACCCCCTTGCGTTCTAACACTCCTCACCGAGGTGGGAGGCTAGGTGCAGCTAGGTTTAAATTCTGAGTGATGCCCCATTCAGCACTATCAGTCCAATTGTGTTTAATATGTAATAAACTATTACGATTTGGATACACTAATGGTGGACTGCACCTTCAGTCTAGTCGTGCTCCTGAACCAGCACGGCCACTCTCAAGTCTTTGGTCGCATTCAGTGAGAAAGCGGATCGACTAGCTACTTAAACAGTGCAGTTTATTTAAACAACAGATATACAGGTTCTTTAGGATTGCCAGTGATACATACACTGTCTGCAAAGCACGTGCAAATAAAGATATTGTTAAGTATACAAACGCGTGACAAAGTTATAAACGGTACAGCCTGCCTATAAAGGTAGAGTAGAGATTCTCTAGAGAAATTTCTAAGTCCCGAGAAAGCGCTCCGTGTAATCGAAGCCTTACCCAAAGGCGTCCCTATGAGGGGGAAGAAAGGCTCAGCCCGTCAACTGATCCCGGAAATCAGCGGGGGAATTCTTTGCGGTGGTGTCTTCCCTGACATCCCCTCTCTCGCGGGCTATTTTTATACTATTTTTTTATCTTCAAAGTGGAGTTTGAGTGACTTTAGTCATACGTACTTTTATTATGATTAATGTACTCAAGGAGGAGTGTTCGCACCTCAGGGGCAGATAGCCTCCGGGATGGAGGTGTGTTTTAGTACATTGTAGTGAGCAAAGTTCGCACAAAGGACAGCATTTCATCAACATTTGATGAAATGTTGGCTCGGGTAGCGTGTAGGCCGCTTATCTGTTCCATAGTACCATCTCGTCCCCGTATCTGCTATTTGTCACAAGGGAAGGCCACGGAACAAGTGTGTTCCATTCTATCCCTCGTGTAGTTTCGCAAACAGCCTTGTACAGGGAATCACAGATGTTGCATTCTTCACGTACCAGCTGCGGCTGTATTCTACCTCAGAAGCCTCTTGATTTTATGACTTTCCTTAATGTGTGAACAATGCTGTATTTTTGTATTCTTGGCCAATTTAGTAATTATTCCACACCTCCTTCTTGTGAGCCAGCCTGCACCAGCCCCACTTTCACAAATTCTCTGCATCATATTGAAGGCACAAGAGACTCATAGTTACCATTAAAGGTTTCATTCTATTATTTTTCCATCTTTGCAGCTACCAACATGCTCTTCATACTGAAAGTGAAGAGGAAGCACAGACACTTTTTATTTCTCCAGTTCTGTGGCCCTGAAGAACTACATTCTGCCAGGGGAAATTTCTACCGAATAGCTAATACTGTAACTATGGTAGGTTGTAAAGAGCCACCTTTATTGGACTTTGGTTGAGTAATGTAAAATCTAAATTTGAAAATATTTGTTCGTCTCTTTTCCACAAGACAATTATACATTATTTTATTAAAAGTGACATTTCTAAAGCAGCTCTGTAGAGAGAGACCTGGGAGTCCTGGTGGACAGCAACTTGACCAGGAGGCACCAATGTGCCCTTGTGGCCAAGAAAAAGATACTTTCAAAGTAATGCCGTTTTCTAGGAGAGAACTTCTTTAGCTTTTCCATCAAATAAAATAACCAATAAATCCTCCTGCTTCTATAGGTACACCGATGACAGATGATCTGGTATTAAGTCAATTTTATCATCCACTTTTTGCTTTTTATCTCATTATTTCAAGAGTAGTTTCATTACCTGTAACATCACTTTAGTGCCCATATTTGTAGGTGACAGAGAATTTCCATTACAGTTGTAACTTATGATACCATTTTCTTTTCTTCAAATTTTGGCACAGGAAAATTGCAGTAATTCACTTAAATTTATTATGAAATGGACTTTTATAATAATGAAATAAGAATTTGAAATTAAAAGTAAGGCACAAAGATCTACAAAGCAGTTACAAGTCTAAATGTTGCTTTCAGTATACTATTATCTACATATGAGAAGTAAAATGGAGTTGTGAAGAAGATAGCTTGTGAGGAAAGAGAAAACCTGAACAGTATTAAACCCCATAATTATCTGAAAATTCCATTTTTCTGCCACTGAAATTTTCCCTTTCCCCTTCTACCTAGGTAATATTCTTGTATGAATACACACAGGAGGACTCCAGCTATAGACAATCAGAACAACCTTTTTATTTTTGGTGCTCGCTTGCTTCCTACATTCCTTCCAGTGTGACATTGTGGAAAGCGTTAGGTTATGCCTAACCAGTTTAAGAAGCACCACAATGGCATCAGTCTATGTGGAGCCTAAAGTAATTCCTTCCAAGGCCTCATATAGATTAATTTTAATTCTGCATATCTAGTCAGCCTGGATACACCTATTTACCTACTAGATCATGGCTATTCTATGAAATAAAATTAATTTTTTTTCTAATAGAATGACAGATGGTGCTCTGAAGGGAGGGAACATGTAAAAAATTGTTTTCTGATGTCTTCTTTGTTAAATAAATTCACTTAGTAATTATACATCAATTTTAGTCTGTGTTTTACCAACATAGAAATATTTTCATCAGTTACAAGGAACAGGGGAATAGTTAACCTGATTTATTTCAGATTTCAATGTGAAAATTGAGTGAGTGAATGATCAACTTTCAAAAAATACACTTGGTATCAAGAAATTTTGTAATTTTAACTTGTTTCAAGAATTGCCGTGTGTATTTTAGTTTAATAAAATAGATAGAAAAGAACTTTATCAAACAGACTGCTTCACTTCAGCCTGTTTGTTTTGCATCTTTTCCATATCCTTTGAGAAGTTTGATGTCAGTTGTTTTTTGTCTACTGCATTTTTAAGTTAGCAATTATTTAAAATGCTTCCTATTCAGCAAAATAATTATAAAAAATCAGTTCATTTTATTTGGCACATGTGGAAGTTGCAAATACTTGAATTAAGAGATATGACAATATGGATAAAGCAGTAAACTACTGCATGGTATTGTAGTACAGATGCTTAGAAAATCATAACTGCTCTCTCCTTTCAGGTGGCTTTTGCTTTTCCCTACAACACGACTGGGACAACTATGAGAGTCTTTGATAGAGCAGCATCAGGAAACCTTTGCCTCCAGGGAACTAACACAAGTCCACCTTAACCTTAAGCAGTTTTCCAGAAGTAGGATATATAAATCTTAGTTTCTTGTACAGGGCAAAAGAAGTCAGACTGGAACTCAGTAAACAGGGTCCTCAGCAGAGCAAGGAGGTTAATTGTTATTAGAACTATGACATTATTAATAATCTTAGTAATCATTCAAGATTATTCAAGCCTGCAGGAAAGAGTCTAGCCTTTCAACAGCAGAATGTTAACCACCTATTTTGTCTTTAAAAACTCACTTTGTCCCAGGTTACTGTTCTTGGAGATGTGGCAAATTTCTAAAAAAAATAAGTATGAAATTGAAATCAACAAAGTAAATTACACTTGCTTGTGAGAGAGATCATGAAGATCAAGGAGGAAACCACGTCACCAAGAACTATGTCTATTTCTATTCCACACTCTAAAAAAATTGCTGTTTTGTTACTTTCTGACTATCAAAAATCTCTTCAGTGAAGTGATAAGCAAGTAGAATGTTAGCTACATTATTTCAAAATACTATGAAAAGTCTTCACAAATGGTATAATGCAACTCTCTAACAGAGTTTTTAAATCGTTTCTTCAGCTACAAGTGGAGATAAATTCCCTGTAACATATCAGAGATGAAGAAATGTTGAATGCAACATGGGATGTACACAGTACTTGAGAGGCTTCTTTCAAAAAGTAAATGAAAAAACTACAGAGATTTTTTATGGTGGTGATATATTAAGCAAATATAGGAAATAAGGAAATGTGCATATATTTACACTGTTGTCCTCTAGTCTATGTCCCTATAACACAAATCAACTAGTGTTGTATACATATGGACCCATAAGGTTTACTTGCTTCATTTTTAAGGCAGTATGCCATTGTTTTAGGTGACACAGTTTGGGAAAACCACAAATTTTTTCTACATTCAACATGTTAGGAATCATCTAATAACATCCTATTCCTATAAGATTAGTTAATTCAGCTGAAGAAATTAGATAAGCTTCATTATTTTACTTCAGAATTTGTAACTAAATAGGCTTCTAGATCAATTTCTCTTGCATTCAAAACTTTTTTTTTTTTTTAAGGTTGGCTTAATAAAAACATACAATCAGCATTTGTTCTAGGTAAATGAATCAGAATTTTTAACACTTTGGTTGATTTAAAGTATGTAAGCATTCAAATTATCATATTATTGAAATAACATCATAAATTATTTCATACACGAAGAATGTAACATAGATCAATTATTTCTTGGCACAAACTAATTTTAAATCCCAGTAGCATTTTATGGATAAAGAACTACAGATAGATTAATAGTATCACAAATACTGAAACTTAGTAAAAGTTAAGGACATTATATATTTCCTACATCACAGAGAAGGTAAGGAGGAATCAGAAAAGGAAATCTCAAAGCTAAACTTTATGTTTATCTTCCACTATTTACCTTATGGCATTAACAAAATAAATTTCTTTGTTACTGAAGTTCCACGTGACAGATTCTAACAGTGGGACACAAGCGAACTTCCATAAACTATTCTGTATTTTTTTCACCATTCAAAAAAATCTTGTTTTATGTATTATTACAGGCTATTAAAACCCAAAATATAGAGTGTCTAAAATTACAATGACTGTATCAGGAATGTAAACACGAGCCCATAAGATGCTCTAATTCACCAATCCTGAAATATTTTAATGTTAATAACCTGTTCCTCCATCTCCAAAATTGACCAGAATCCTAATATCAAATGAAACTCATCTACTACACGTGCACCACTACAGACTTGCTTGGTCTTTTATGATGATTTTTCAGTAGTTAGAGGCTAATATATTCAGGTTCTAGATGGTCTGACAACGGCAACATCCTACAGCAGCATACTAGAATTCTTAGCATACATGCTAACATAGAAATACCATACTACAACCTAATAAAGTAAAAGAAACTTACCAACATGTAAAGACAATAGATCAATAAAGTTTTGATTGATCTATTTACCTACCTTACCAAATATAAAAGATCTGTTTTAAAAAACTTAAAGGTTCGTGGTCTACTGTATTTGATCTGGCTGAGATGGAGTTAATTTTCCCCATAGCAGCACTCATAATGTTGTGCTTTGTATTGGTAGCTAGAAAGGTCTTGATAACACACCAGTGTTTGGGATGCTACTGAGCAGTGCTCCCACAACATCAAGGTTGCCCCTTCAACATTCCCTCCTCTCTAGTAGCCTGGGGGTGGACAAAATCTTGGGAGGGGACATAGCCAGGACAGCTAAGCCAAAATGACCAAAGGGATATACCATACCATATGATGTCTCCTCAGCAACAAAAGCTAAGAGAAAGGAAGAGGAGGGGGACATTTGTTATTATGACATTTGTCTTCCAGAGCAATCATTATGCATACTGAAGCCCTACTACCCAGGCACTGATTGGACATCACCGTCTGATGGCAAGAAGAGAATAAATCTTTTGTTTTCCTTTGCTTCCACTTGTAACCTTTGCTTCTGTTTTATCAAACTACCTTTTTCTTGACCCAGTATCTTTATCTTTTTCCATCTTATTTTCTCCCCATCCTGTCCTGCTGAGGAAGGGAGTGATGAGTGGCTTGGTGGACACCTGGCATCCAGCCAGGGTCAACCCACCACATCTATTCTTGCTCAACAATTAGAATAAGAGCTAGAAGTCATAAGGATCTTCAAGAAGAAGTTCCTCTAATGTCCATCAGTTGTAGGAGTTGGTAGAAGACAGGCTTCTACTGAGTGTTATTATTTTAACTTTTTTTAATAAAATCTGAGTCACTCATGTGACTTCCACACAAAGGAATGAAATGCCAAGGTGAGGTAAGCACCTGTGTGTAAAGCAAAAGAATTATTTTTTAAGTGCTTATTGTTAGAGATTTGTAAAATCTTATGCTAATACCATGAATGGATTTTTTTAATATGATTTTATGCTATATTCTAGTCCTCTGATTTGCTAGCACTACACAAAGTGCTTTCCCCCCTTTATTCCCCCCATTATTTATTTATCCCCCATTGAATGTTGAGCCTATAAATCACTTGAAGTGGAATCTTTAATGGCTAAAAATCAAAACTATACTCATAAATCAAGTGAGTTTTCATAGCAGAATAATAAAAACATTTAAAAATTAATAGGTTTTTCAACTTCTACGTGTTTAAAGACAGCATCATACAGGTGGCTACAGCTACTTACACATATTTCACACTTTTTAATGACAAGGCTGCCTTGCAGTGTACTTTTTTTCCTTCAGTCAACAACATCCTGAAGTTTAGCTGAATTACATGATTCTCTGTTACACTTTTAGCTTCCTTAATACCTTTACATTTCCCTTTTTTTATTTCCTCTTTCCTACATAAGGCAGAAGCTCTGATGTCTAAAATGAAGGTTGAGATGACAAGGTTTGTTTGAAATTAAGCTTTTAAATTCCACATGGTTTTTTAACTAATCCTCAAACAAGGTCCCATCTAAGAAAATTTTAAATTGTTTTTAAACACATTTTTTTAAAGCCCATCCCATTATAGAGAATCTTACATATATTAATTTTTTTGTAACCTGTTATTTACCTATACCAATGAAAACAATAAAAGAGACTATTTTCACTTTCAAGATTGCAGGGGTGTTAATTGTTATTGGTTTTATTCTCTTTCATATCTGTAATCCAAATACTGATTATTTTTCATCACACAGCATAATAAATAACTTTAAACTTTATTTATTTTCTATTACATTTTACCCCTTTTCTTTATAAATATGCTAGCTTATAAATCCTCCATCTCTACTGGTTCTGATGTGATCCATATTTTGCTGTAAGAGACAGGGTTTTTTAAACAATTAAAAATATTATTAATTGCTCAGACAGCATTCTAGTGACTTCAGATTGAAATAACATTCATATGTATGAAACTTATCACACTCCCTCCGAACAAATAGGTATAATAGCAGATCAGATGGAATTCACAATAGAAATATAATAAAAGAAAAAATGCAAGACATTAAAACAGATCAAATAAAATGCTAATTATTTCTGTCTCATTCAAACTTATTTTTATTTTGTCCCTTTCTCAGCTCCTACATAATTAGTAATACAAAATCTCAGGGCGAAGAAAAGTTAGTTTGAACATGTTCTAGCAATTTCTTCAATATGCCGAAGAGAACTTTGTAAAGGTGATCTGAATAAAACAATTCATTACTTGCTCAAAATAATGTTTCTAGTAATCTGAAAATTGAAGTGTCACTTCAATTGTCACTTCAATGTAACAGTCAAATTGTGAGTTCAGTTGTGTAGCTATCTGAAGGTAGCTCTTTTCTAATGAGTTTGTTAGTGAATGGCAGTGTACCTTCAGCTCCATGCAAATTAGTTGGGCCACCTCAATATTCACTGTTAAATCTTGCATCATGGAATAAAAGTGTCGGATGTATGCCAAAGCCAGCTACTCCTACTACTGCAGGTATGTCTTCTAAATAGTCTTCTTGGCTTATTTTTCTGTTTTCAACATTCAAGTTTTAGATACAGCTTTTAATCCTTGGACATATTTTGAATTTTCAGATCTTCAGAGATTATAAATTGTGTGAGAATAGTATATTACTTCAGTTACAAATAATAATAAACAAAGAAACATTTAGCTCTCTGCTTATACCTCCTACAGGAATTGAAACCTGACTAGAATATAGGTATCATTTTCACTAAATTACTTTTGAGTACTAAGTACTTCTGACCGGATTCCCCATTTTTTTTCTGAGGTCCATGGGTGGCATTGCAAAATGTCTAAAGAGGAAAGGTGAAAGGGAGGCACTAACCTCTCAACTTCAACTAAGGAAAAACTGATGCACATTTATCTGTTCAGCTGCTGCCATCTGCCCCTTCTTCCTCCAACATCTAAGTTATTATTCAGGAAATATTTGCTGGTTTTCATTTTCTCTGATTTTTTTACTGTGTCTACCACTCTTAGTAGTAGTAGGAGGCTGGCATAATGCCTGAAGCTGGATGGAAAAAGAAAAGTTCTGTTCTGAAGAGGACTTTTGGTATTTTGATATTATGGATTTTTTAAACAATAAAGTTATGAAGGATTACACAGATGGCATTCTAGTTACTTCAGATGCAAATAGTATTGGCACATGTGAAACATTACGCTCTTTCTGAACACACATGTATAATAGTTGATTTGATGGAATTCAAAAAAGAAAATTTTAGTAAAAGAAAAAATGTACCGAAAGGAAAGCAGATAAGATTAAAATGCTAATTATTTCATAGAAGAATTGTTTCTTAGAATTATTACTTAGATGTAAAATCAGAACTAATTTTTCCTAACAGAAAATAAGGTTTATTTAGAGACACTTGTGCTTTTTGCTGGATTTATCCATAAAATATTTGCTTTCCTCAAGCTGTTTAAATCTTCTTCAGAATGTTTACAAACCTTTTTAGAATAATGGTGCTTTAAAAATAATAAAATAAACTCTGACATTGCTTAATTTGCTGGCAAAGTATATGGAAAAGACAAAGACCATGATCTAAACTCCCTCTCAAAAGACCTTAAACAAAACAAAACAGAACAAAAGTTCCATCCACCTTCTGGTAATTTTCTTCTCTCTGAAGTTGATTCCTTACATCTACACGTTCTCGACACTGTACTCATGTTGATGCTATACCAGTGACAGAAAACGTGAAGAAAATTAGAAGTCAATATCTGAAAACAATGTCAGATGCTACAGACACAATAATGTATCATAGCAGTTGTGACCAGGAAAGACCTGTTTTCTAACTTCAACAAAAACCTCAATAACTTTATCCTTTAGGACAGTTTCCTGAAATCCATTTGGCACCTGTAAAAAATGTCCATATTGCCTCTCTTTCTGAGGTTGTCACGAAGACCTTGCAGAAAATTGAAGCCAAATAAATTACACAAAGAACAGTTTTCTACCATTGTAATGCAAAAGCTACCAAATGCATTAAGCAAGCTGATCCTAAAAAAAGCAAGAAAACCTAAACTCGGAATGACTGAAAGTCAAACATCATTCAGTGCTTTAATCAACAGAAACAATGCTTATTCACTCTACTGATCTTTACAAGAAGGTTATTTATTTACTTACAACACAAATTGCTCACTTACAATAGGCTGTTTGTGCCATGTCTGTGGTGCAAGCCTGATCCATACCAAATCAAACTAATTGTACTAGCTTTGTGTGAACAAGAAACGAAAGATTGTTACTGATGTCTCTGTTGAAGGAAAAGTTCCTGTTTGATCTCAGTTCTTCTTGAACATTATGTAATCTACTTGTGAGACTAAAGTTCAGAGAAAAAATTGTAGAAACCAAACATCTCTTTTTCTCCTTCTTCACTGAATTATGTTGAAAGATGTATTTTTTAAACAGTTTCAGAGGGTGACTGTTGCTGTATTTCTTCATAGAGAAATGATTTATTGAAGTCAGTACATGATGGGTAAGAGCTTCTTTTTTATTCCTATATTTTTAGGAAAATGTGATATCTCTGTTAAAGTGACAATGCAAAGAGTAAATATATTACTGACTTGACACCAACCAGCATGGGCTAATACACTCACAGAGGTTTGAAGGATTAGCTTCCTAAAGTATTGTGGGATACGGCAGTATATAATCACCACTGGTTTCAGTACTAGCCTCAGTACCCTGCCATTTTTTCAGCAATTATATTTACCATCTGCCCCAAATGGGCTATTAACACTACCCGTAACAGGCTCTGCCCACAACTGGCCTGCTTTGAAGAGCTTCGACACATCTCTGATTGCCAGCAAGTTCATTTGTAATGAGTTCTCTGGCACTCTTGGCAGTCATGGTCATGTTGAGTGACAGGTAGACTGCTTATTGCCCAAAGAGCACCTTCCTCCATCAGCCCTTTCAATTGCTCTGCATGGTCCTGACAGCACCGCATTTCCTACTGACTGACTCTGAAGTTGGGTGTTCTCAAGTAGTTTCTAGCTAAGACTCCCGAGGTGAATAGCAGATCAAAAGCTGGAAAGTTTATAACTCACGAACTATCAAGGATAATTGCAATATTCAAAAGCAACCAAAGAGATAATGATGTCTGGCCTTAACTTGCCAAACAGAAATGGCAGTCACATTTTCATGCTTGAATTCTTCTTCTTTCATTTTCATTTTACTTCATATTTCCAAACAGCCAAGGACAGTAGAAAAAGTGGCAACACGATAGTAAATATGTATACTTCTCTTAAAAATCTCTCCCTTTTAATAGAACACACTGGGTAAACCAAACAATTAAAATGCAAAAACAAGTCACTATTTCTTCAAATAATGCAACTTGAAAGTGTACTTTTGGACAAAATATTCCTTTATCCATTGCAGGTTTTAGCAAATGTACTACTCCCCTGGTTCTTCCTTCCTGTGGCGGGGGTGGGGAGAGGGTGGGGGAAGCACCTATATATATTGGTTGGCTAGCCCTGCCAACCTTTATCAACATCTTCACTCTACAAGCAAATTTCAGATTTATGAAGTTATGCTACTTCAGAAACTATGGGAACTGATATTTTATATTTGCCTACTTGTAGGAAACTGTATAGAAAATTTATACTTTGAGTGCATGAACATTCAGGGTACATAAAAATGAATAAATATGCTTTTTGCTTTGTATTTGTGTTTTAATTGAGAATCAAAGCCAAGCTGGGAAAACATATCATTGTTTATACAACCACTCAGCTTGACAGGACAGATGGAAAATTGGGCTAAAAATAGAAAGCACTGGAAAGTGTTCTTGCCGGGTGAATTTCAAATACAGAGATAAGTTAGAGGTGTATGCAACCAGCATAACACACAGAGGACCACTGGCTAACAAATACACGGCTTGAACAGGAAAATTTAATGGCAACCTTCAAACAAGTGGAAGTGATAAAAAAGGAATGACAGTCTGCAATGCTTGATTTCTTGCTGAGTAAATCTTCAAGATACATTAATAAAGATATAGTTTGAATGAATCATCTGTTAAACACCTCATTTTTTTCCTAAGTGGCACTGTAAAAAAAAATTAAAAAGCGAGAGAATAGATACTAAATACATGGAATAAGAAAAATCTCTTTTTACTTATGGAATTTTTTTTTCCAGTCATATGCCTGGTGAACTGCTCCTTCTTTTGTTCAACTAATGAGGCATACTAAAGGTTTCTGTACAGAAGAACTGACCTTGGGCACTCACTGTTTTGCTCTGCAACAGAAGAGATGTCCTTTATTGTCTAGACCTTTTTCAGGAAATTCACTGTGAAATAACATGGACTAAAATAATCAAAGTTTGGAGAAAACAAACACGTAGCTCATTTTAGACAGAAAGCAGACTGTGAAGGGAAGCGCTTCACAGACAAACAGTGTGTATTTTTCAAGGAACATCTACTTCACACCTAAACTCACCACGTGCCACAAATTACTTCCCAACACCATTTAACACAGTTTAAACAGACCTTAAAATTCAAAAGAAAAGCCACATATCCAGTATTTCCAAGGAAGGTGAGGGTCATCCTAATACCCTAGATTTCTGAAATACTAGGAAACGCCATTATCTAGTTGAAAAGTATCTGTCACTTTGGCTGTAAACCAAAGTGAAAATATCACAGTCAAAAGAGAGAGACAGAGTATGGAGAATGGAAACTTTGTGTGATTTATAGATACTACATATATAGAGATATACAGAGGTATGTACACATGCACACATCCTTAACTAACGCCTCTTACATCTAATGCAGTTTCTCGCTTTCCAGGCTTTGACTTCACATAACCACTCCTGAGTCTAAGATTACACTGACAGAGAGCTATCATTCCGCCTGAAGGTTTTTTGCCCACATTTCAGTGTGTAGCTGTATGGACATTAAATGAGATTGTAGCCTAAGGAAGATAATAATGAAAATCCTGAAATAGCTGTTAACTTCTAAGAGGAAGAGTCTGCTTGTAGGTAGACAGACAAAGCCTTTAGATGCTTCCAGCAGTGGTTGTCTGTGTATTACAGCAGGTGATATGAGAGAGTTAAGTAAATAATGCATGGACTACAAAATGGGTTACAGCTTTTCGTGACCTTCCCTTAGAGAAGCTGCACAGTCAGTTCTTGCCACTTTCTTACCTATCTTTGTTCTGTTGTCTTTTCAGACAGAAGTGAACATTCAAATACTATAACCAAAGCAGACAGGCATATCATTACTGCCACATCAGTTCACTATGTGAATAGAAACATTTCTCCTGGGTAATTTTGGTAATAATAGTATTTATTGAATCAGTACGGATATAAAGTAAATTTTTCCAGATTAAGCAGGTGCACAGGCTACAACAATGCTGATGCCTCAAAGCTATTTAAGTGAGGACTACATGATCTATAAATAATTTTCTTAAAAATTGTCAATACCTGCAAGCAGAATCTGATAAAACAGTATTTAACAAAAATATATTAAAAATTGATAGTCAATAAAATTTAAAAATATAAGAGGACACATTAAATATAAAAGTTAAAAATATGTAACTAATAAAAGGATTATAGACATGTTCGGGGTTATAACAAAGAAAAGATATTAGGTGTATTAGCTCTTATTATTCTGGATAGAAAACACTTGGGAATACCTTGGATTCTGAAAATTATTTCTTTTTACTGTGAGTTTGTTGTTTCATAACCATGGTTTGTGAGAATGTTGTTCCTTCATTGAATCCGTTCACACACACTCAAAACATAAGCACACTTACAAGGCAAACTCTCTTAATATTTCATTACAGAATCACAGAATTAAAGAATGGTAGGGGTTGGAAGGGACCTCTGGAGATCACCTAGTCCAGTCCCCCTGCCAGAGCAGGTTCAAGGAAGTAAGAAGAAATCTGTTAAACTAGTAACAAGAAAGAACAGTGACCCCTTCATTGAAATACTGTTAGAAAACACTGAGGAAACTTAACTCAAGTATATTACGTATCACTGGAATCTAAGTTTGACTCTAGATCTTAATCCTTCAATCATATTTAAATTCATTTTTTATGCTTACTGTGTAGATAATAATGCTATGTTAATGAATTTTGAAGACAGCAACAAATTATACTTTCGTGCCCTGAAAAAGAGCAGTCAGGTATTTTAAAGAATATGAGTCATCATTACCATTTCTCCATTTCTTACAATAACTAATTTTGCATTTTCTAAACTCTCTACGTAGTGTGGTGTTAGCACAGTGTGAAATGTGTGGAGGGGAGGCGGCATTCCAGGGGTTAAATAGTGTGGGAATGAAGAAGTTAATTGTCTTTGAATGTCTGCCAGAGCAGACTGCTTATCCCAAGAAAGCTTTTATACAGAAAAAACAAGCCCTAAAATTTCTGCTAAACAAAGAGCTAAAATTGAAAGAGGTTGCATGTAATTGTCAGAGCAAGCAAAGTGTGCTTTCATTACAAGTTCTACACTTCGCAAAAAAAAAAAAAAAAAAAAAGTCGTCTAAAAATCATCAAATAAAGAATGCAGACTGCCCGAAATCTGTAAATAGATGTTTTCCATGCTCAATCCACAACCCACCTGAATTTTATAAAATCTGCCAAAAAACCCTGTATATATTGAAATAACCATGGGGTATTTTTAAATAGTAATTTATTTAAAAAAAACTGGCTGGATGGCCGTGCCCAGAGAGTGGTGGTAAATGGAGTTAAATCCAGTTGGTGTCCAGTCACAAGTGGTGTCCCCCAGGGCTCGGTGCTGGGGCCGGTTCTCTTTAATATCTTTATCAATGATCTGGATGAAGGGATCAAATGCACCCTCGGTAAGTTCGCAGATGACACTAAACTGGGCGGGCGTGTTCATCTGCTTGAGGGTAGGTTGGCTCTGCAGAGGGATCTGGACAGGCTGGACCAATGGGCTGAGACCAATGGTATGAGGTTCAACAAGGCCAAGTGCCGGGTCCTGCACTTGGGTCACAACAACCCCATGCAGCGCTACAGGATTGGGGCAGAGTGGCTCGAAAGCAGCCCAGCAGAAAAGGACCTGGGGGTGTTGGTTGACAGCCGGCTGAATATGAGCCAGCAGTGTGCCCAGGTGGCCAAGAAGGCCAACAGCATCCTAGCCTGTATCAGGAATAGTGTGGTGAGCCGGACTAGGGAAGTGATCATCCCCTTGTATTTGGCACTGGTGAGGCCCCACCTCGAGTACTGCGCTCAGTTTTGGGCCCCTCGCTACAAGAGGGACATTGAGGTGTTGGAGCGTGTCCAGAGAAGGGCTACAAAGCTGGTGAGGGGTCTGGAGGACAAACCTTATGAAGAACGACTGAGGGAGCTGGGGTTGTTTAGCTTGGAGAAGAGGAGGCTGAGGGGAGACCTTATCACCCTCTACAACTACCTGAAAGGAGGTTGTAGAGAGATGGGGGCTGACCTCTTCTCCCTGGTGACAAGTGATAGGACGAGAGGAAACGGGTTCAAGTTACATCAGGGGAGGTTTAGATTGGATATTAGGAAACATTTTTTCACTGAAAGGGTTATTAAACATTGGAATAGGCTGCCCAGGGTGGATTCACCATCCCTGGAGGTGTTTAAGAAAAGGGTAGATGGGGCACTTAGGGACATGGTTTAGAAGTGGCTTTTGTCAGGGTAGGTTAAAGGTTGGACTTGATGATCTTAAAGGTCCCTTCCAACCTCAGCAATTCTATGATTCTATGATTTGCAGAAAAATACAAACATCATTGTCCAAAAAATTTGGGGCTAACATGGTAAACAGGGGGGGGTGGATTTTAAGAAAGGAAAAAGAAAGCTGAAACATTTAGTTTTGGCATTTTAAAGGTGATGTTACGGTTATTTTCTTAAATAGCTAAAAGAATATTTGCAGGAAAAAAAAACCAAACATGAATATAAAAAAAGTTTCCATTTCAGAAGCACAAGACTTTTCACAGAAAATTGCATGTATTTTATCTGAGGTACATAATCTTTAGACTTGTTTGATCAAAAAAAATATTATTCTCAATAAACCCCTTCCAGAATATTAAGCCTAAACCAAAATTAATAGTGTAGAAGCATTGGTAATCACCGTGTAGGAAGAAAATACCAGATAAACAACTTTCTGAAGAATTAATTAAAAAGTCCATGCAGAAAACCAAAGTATAACAAAGATATAATTGAGCTTTACACTGAAATTTATATAGATATATTACCTCTGTCCCTCCTCCCCCCTCCACCAGCAAGTGGAAAAATTATTGAAGTGTCTTGGTAAGAAATTATGAGTGATTTGGAGTTCTGAGGTATTTAAAATATCTCATAGCACATTTTGCTTTGTCTGATACAGAGGACAAACTGCCAGGAAGAGGAGACGTAGGTGGCAGCTGAGACAGCTTCATCTGTGAATAAAGGGTTCTGTAAGTGATGGCTTAGTGTTGTAGAAAGATGGTGATGACTGCCACAGGTACGCAAAAAGACTGCTGGACTTGCCACTACAGAAGGAAAAGAATATTGCCAACTTTTGATGCCAGCCCAATTCTTTACCAGCAAAACATTGCTCAAAATAGCCAGAAAACAATGGGAGGGGGAGAGAGAGAGAGAGTGCAGGAGGCATGTTATTGCTCTCAAATACTCATACTAATTAACTCCTCCCATCAGCTCAAATGTACAATTTGCATTTCAGTAGTTTTATGTTCCTTCTCTTCCTGTTGGTGTTTTCAATACGTGGTTACAAGATATTCAATGTTAATGCCCATTTTGAGTGTGCTCCACTAGACAATAACAGCTCCAGAAACATTATTCAAGATCTTGCTAACAAAACATTGTCAGTGGTTGTAAGTATTTTGAAATGTTGTGCAGACAGTCTTTAAATTCATAGAAAGCATCACTTCATTGTTAAGCTTTATCTTATAATTTTGATGGCTTTCTAAATGAGATTCTAGCTTACTTCAGACTCCTGCCATTTCTACCTTCATTACTTGATATAACTGAAATGGAAAAGAGAAAAAAAAGTAAAAAGAAGGTTTCAAAGCTTTTCAGTGTTTCAATGAAAAAAGAAAGTTCTTAAAATTGCTTCATCTCCTTTGACTGCCACAGTTTTGATATTTATCTTTCAAATCTTTGACAAGGTACACAGTGAATAAAAGCTATAAAACAGGGTTCAGCTTACTACCTATGTTCAAAATGCCTTTTACTATATAGAACCCTCCACTAAAGAATAGCAATAAAGAATTCTACCTATTGGTTAAGAACTTCAACAGCCTCTCCCCTACTTTCATCCATCCTTTCACAGTGACATCCATCCTTTTTCAGTGGATGATATATCCCTGACCTCCAAGGTCTTCACTACCAGTTTCTACCATCTTTCCAGGTAAAGTTCAAGATATGCATTTTATAGTCCAAATACCTCTTTTTCTGTGGACCACTGCTAAGTCAAAAACTTCATCTCTTCTGTAGCAGCAAAAATAGACTGAAATATGTAACTCAATATGCACTTCATTTCAACAGGGGGAAACTAACAGAATACTGGTAATTTTTAGTAAGACGTCCTCAGGTCAGAATAAACTTTCTGCTTTGATCTCAGTATACAAGACATTTTCATTGGCAAAGTACCCATGAAAGTGGATAAGTACTGTCTCTTTCAGACTTTTGAAAGAAGTAATTTAAGAAGGCATTGAAAATCTAAACTTACTTCATATCTTTGTGTCCTATTATTTAAATGGTAAAAAGAAAACTGCATTTCTGAGTCAAAATGAGTGAAAAGAGAGCATAAGTCAACTTAGACCCTCTTAAGAATACTATACTCAGAAAACAGCATAATTTTCTTCCAATTTCATTGCAACACAAAGCACAGAAAATGCAACAAAAGATTATATTTGCATATAGAAATTGTAGAAAACTTGCACTGAAAGCTAAGGGAAGGAGTATACTATGGGTTAATTCTAATTACGAACTGATTTATGAATCTGGATTTAACAGTCTGGTTAAGCAACAGGACAGAAAATAGATGTTAGAACACCTTCTGAAATAAGGACGTCTAGATGACATTTTCAGCATGTGTGACATGTCAGTTTACACCATTGGAAACCTCCTCTCTTGCAAATGTTTCTGTTCTCCAGACTTAAATTTCACCTTCTGCTGCTATATTTTTTCCCCTTTCTCTGCACTGTGAAAGGCAGGGACTGAAAAGAAAAGGATGTGATTAAGATTTAGTGATCTTTTAAAAGATGACATTGAGCATTCTGGAGGAAGCAGAAAGAATGGGGGAAACAGAGATTCAGGGGAGAGAGGTGACGGGAGGGGAGAAGTTGAATACAGTGACCAAGATAGAGTCATGATGTGAGTGGAACAACAAAACAATGTATATGAAAGAGAAGAAGGAGAAGGGAGCCATAACTGAAATTAAGATTACTGTGGTGGGTAGAAGGTAGAATCTCTTTGAATGAAAAGAAAGAGAGATGTTCTGTTTAAACAGCAAAACAGCAGACATGAAACAGAGAGAACTGTGTAGGATTAAAACTATCAACAAAGGGAAGAGCGAATGAGTGGGCTGGGGAGATGGAAGGAAAAATAAAAGGAGAGGATCACAGACTTTCAAAGGCAGAAGAATATTGTAACAAAAAACAACAAAAAAGAAAAAATGGGCAAGACAGAAACTACATGCATTCTTTTTCATGCCCAAAATTTAGTCAACTGAATGTACGCTACTGCGAATAGAACTGACTAGCATTATCTCAGATTATTGGTGCTAAGAAAGTATGAAAGTATGAAAGGTCTGTCATCTTCCAGATTCAGATAGGAGCCTTTGCTCCTTGGAAGTAGACATGCAGCCTGCCTGCAGTCTTGAGAGCTACAATGCGACAGAGCAGAAGGGGCCTTGATGCAAAGTTTATGGTTTTTTTGTATTCCCTTTGGCATGCCTTTCAAGAAAATAATAGTCTGCTACATAGGCCAATTCTAAGAGGTTTATTTCTATAAAACAAATACTTTGACTTTATTGACCACAGTATCACAACCACTTTACAAATGATGCAGGAATGTAAAGCCGTAAACCTGTGCTAAGCAGTCAGGTTTACAACCTGTCTTCTCTAGCACACAGGTAGCTCCGAATAGATGGCGTATAACGGGAAATTTCTTCTTTTGTACGTGCTTCTCTACCTTGACACCTTTTCAAGTGGGTTTCAGACAAAACGTAAATCATCTTTGTATAAAATTCAAAGCCCGAAACTCCATGTCTTTGTACCCAAAATCACTCACATTAAGGCTGACCTTGTGAGATAAACAGCATCATGAAGAAAACAGGGTTCATCTCATCCAGTGGTGAAGTACTGCACAGAGACTTTGGCTATGTCTGCTCAGCTCTGATTTAGTAGAGGATGCTGGTATGCGCTGAGAAAACAAACCAAGCATGGATGGTTGTTTTGGGGATGGTTTACAGAAAAGCTCTAGCCTACATCTGCCCTGCTCTAAGGTGTTAAGTGCACCTTAGCAAAGTGCACAGGAAAGAAACAGACAAGCACAACTGAGCTGTTAACAGGGTTCTCATCCTTGTGACATATTTGGGGGACAAGGAGGGGCCAGGAGGTAATAGTACCCCAGGTAATAACTATTAATTGGCTTTAGGTATATAGAGCAAGTCAAAGAGACTGGCCTAGGGTGATGTCACCAGTGACGTCAACCATCCAAGATACAAAACAATAGTGAAGATGATAGCACCCTGGAGGAGAACATCCACATCCAGGGGCCTGACACGGTACAGGAGCCTGAGTCCTTGGAGGGATGTCAATGCATAAGGGCTGGGCCACCAGGCAGGGAATGGCATACCAAGGGACAGCAGTGAGTGCCCCTTTCCTTGGGTCCCCAGAGTAAGTCACAGCTGGACCACATAGGATCACACCAGTGTGAGTGTATACTCAATACAGGATGCACAAGCATGCTGCAGAATAGAAACCACTGCCTACCTGGTGTACCCACTGCTCTTCATTAAAAACATTATGTTTCTGAGTGGTATGGCTCTGCGTCTGTAGCTAGCTCACACTAAGCCCCCCGTGTCATGTCTATATTTGAAAAAAATGCTCAAAGAACAGATGACAAATAACAGAGAATCCCTGATGCTCTGATGCTTTATTATGATGATTTTAAAACTCTATAAAATGCAGCAGATTGCTATACTTTAAATATACACTTGTAATAAAAATACATTTTAGCACAGCAGTGTACACAAGCCTTTTCCATCACATCAGGGAATATGTTATTTGCTGCACCAAGATTAGTTATTTGATACTGAGCTCAAGTAGTTTGATGTCAAGCCTCTTTGATCCGTGCAACTTCTATTTACAGAAGTGCCCAGAAGTAACAAAATCAGCTTCAAAAGTAATTTCAGAATAACATTCCAAACAAAGTAAAATAAAAAAGATTATAAAGGGCAAGCTTGGTCTGAAAGGTAATTATTTACCAAAGCCTCTTAGAGTGAGATAAGTTTCTTCTACATTAATAGGCTGCATGCAGCAGTGGGCAAATGGTAGAGGGAGAGGTTTTATTGTTGTTATTTTTTAATGCATAAACTGTGAAATTTGACTTCAGAGAAATTTGAGATGATTTATTTCTAGTGACTGCCATAAAAAACTTGAAAAAAGGTGACAAAGTATTAATGATAATCCAAGATTATCATCTTTCAGTAAGATATAGTGTGAACACAACTGGCAAATGTGTCTCAGAGGTGGTTCTTTGGAGCGTCAAGTCAAGAAAGAGCGAACAAAATACTTCACTAATAGTATCCCCCAAATGCATTACTGCAACATCCCAGTGTTCTGTTCTGCATCATCACAACCATCTGGCAATAAAAAAAATTGACCAGGTGTTACAGGAAATAGTTGGCATGCAATTACCTTGAATAATGCAATCTTAAATAGGATTAACAACCAGAAGAAAATTATAAAATTAGGAAGAAAAGAGATTTAAGGAAGTATGACTTTTTTCTATAAAGAATTGAAGAATTAAGGGGAAACTAAACAAAACAAAACAAAACAAACAACTAGTGCAAAAGAGATTTTGCTATATTAGAAGGAATACACAAACTTTGTAACCAAAGAGAAATGAAGGAAAACCTGGTAACATCTGATTTATCAAGACTTTAAGTGCTTGAACTGTTGTGACAATAGCCTCCTACATAAGTTCTAGGCTACAACAAACAGCACTTCTGAAGGATAACCCATTGTCTAAATTTAGAAACAAAGCTGTGTAAAGATGTTTTGTAAGACTCTCAAACCATGTTAAGACTGAACAGGTTTTAAAAATGAGTGCCACCTACTTTCCAGTCTGGGTATTTTCATTAATTCCAAATGAAAAAGTACATCTGCAACCTTTTATGAACATGAAGTTTCTTTTCATATGAAGAAATAAATAACACATAAATATCACTGCTACCAATATAATCATTCCATATAAACAAAGAGACTGTGCAGAGAGTATAATATGAGCAACATAATCTGTCCAAACATACATAGCAATTATGGACAGGTCAAAGTCATTTTCAGTATAGCTGGAGCTTGCAATGATTCAGCTAAGAGTCATGTTAGTATTCAGCAAAATTTCCGCAGTCATTGAACAGTGCATTACCTAAAAATAATCTAATAATTACAAAAATGGTAGTGGCCACCTTCTGTTTATTTCATTTCACTATTTAATTTCACTAAATGGTAAAAGTCTGTATGTATCTTGCAGCTGGAATATTTATCTCCTTACTGAAAGCCTACTTAAATTCTAAATTTTAATACGGGTTAGTAATATGCAATAGTTTTCCAAATGCTTCACTGATATACTTTTTGCTAAAGAACTCCTGGTCCATAATATTATTTACAGTTCAGTTCATCGTCTGCCAGTACACTAAAGTCTATGTCAAAGGCCATTCTTGAGACCACATGTATTAGTACATAGCTCTTCATAGATTAAATTACTATAGTACTTGGGAAAAAGTACACAAGGGTCTGATGATACCAGACCAGCATTTGACTTGAAGCAGGCAAGGTTCTCAGGATATTTTTACAGCAATCTGTGGTGAGTGATTTACACATATCATTCTTTCAAAAATTACAGAAAAAGATTAGTTAGCGATAAGAAATGGATCGATAAGAGCCTACACATACAAAGAAAAGGGAGATTCATACTATTTTTCGCATATCCTGGCCAGTTTAGTGTGAAGAGATACAAGTTTGGTCCTCATTGCAAAGAAAGACCACTGTTCAGGCCCAATGCTTCTAAACTTTAGTAAATCAAGGCAAAAAAAAAAACCCAAATACTTTAAAAACTATGGAAGTTTTTATATCACAGTGATTTAAAGTGCTTCTATTACTAGACAGTCCTTCCACGAACAAAAATGATGCGGTTTCAAGAAACAAGAATATGATAGAAGTTAAGGTGATATATATTAGCCACTGCTACTAGATTAGGATTAGATCAGACGTGATTAGGTAAGCATACCAAATTAGTGATATACAGTCTTTTTCTCTGTGTAATTAGACAATACAACATTAGACAATAAAGTGCAGTTTATCTGAATCACACAGAATAGAAACTACTAGTGATGGAAAATAAATTTGAATTGTTGACTGACGATTTGACTTCAACATTTAAATTTAATTCAAGATTACCAAAAATTACTAAACAACTATTCAGTTTGCTAAAATAGTTTAATCTACTTTCTATTCACGTTTTGTATTAGACATTGTATACAAATGCTGATATGAAATTATAATTAAAAAATGTCTTGTGGATGAAGGAAGTCACAAAAGTGATGCGTATCCTTCATCTGCTTTCAGAGGTAAACCATTATGAAAGATTTATCCCTTGATAAACAAAATACTTCAGCCTCCAGCACCACTAAAAACTGAACATATGGGTTCTTTATTAATTAATGAAGTAGAGCTTACCATCTCCAGCAACACAGTCATACATACACAAAATAATGTTGTTTATCCTGAAAGTCTAATTACTTTAGAACCATAATTCAATTAGTATTATTAGTTCTGCAGCACTATGCTTGACATTAAGACAAACTTTAAAAGCTGTAGTAAATTTGAGTTAATAATTTGGTACGACTGCTACTAACATACTTATCCTCTGTGGCCGACCTTTGGTTTATTGCACTTTAAAATGGAATTCTCATGAAATTAAAAAGCAGAATAGATCTATAATGTGATATTTATTCAACTGTATGTATTCATTAGATTCTACCAAATGCAAAATACAACCATATCAAATACATATTTTACGAATTCTTATTACAATAGCATATATTTCTATGCTGTAAATCTTCAGGTTAAAGCAAAACTAGATTTTAAATTTTAATATGTCTTTTTTATTATCCATTAAGTTTTCAATTATTTTTATTACAATTGCATAGATATAATCTGAATTAATTTCAGGCAATATAAACTCACAGAGTTTTTGACTGAAAGATCAACATTGCCAAGTGTCTGCGTAAGAATTTGTCAATAATGAATCTTCCAGAAGTGAAAAACAGGACTGAAAGGCACTGAGAATTAAAAGGTTTCTTCAGTGAATATTCTGGCCTACACCTACTCAGTCACAAAGTTTAACGATTCACTAGGTAGCTGAAAATGAGAGATCTTACTTGAATCCAGAAAACATCCCATCCTACTATATCTGACTTTCCGTGATTCTGTACAGCTTCACTGAATACAGAACTGTTGTGATACTGGGCTTTTCTATGACACAGCACAAAAGTATTTAACACTCCTGGAGCTAAAAGCCCTTTTTTGAAAAAGGGATTGAAGGCAGAACCCATTAGAGTATATGAGCATGTCAAAACTTGACTTCTAAACACTTTAGTCCTTGAGTGAAATCCCCACTCTTAACTCATGGCACAAAGTACAGATGCAATTAATTGCTTCAAAGTCAGGTTCACAGCAGTCATAAGTAAAGAAGTCACTTACAGAAGCACATAAGAATTCCTAAATATGATTACTGTTTGGGTCCTGTGGAAACTTAAGCACCTGCATCCAGGCAGCCTTGAAAAAGGCACCAATAGCATGTCCATTCTATGCACTGAAGAGAGGACAGAGACCTCCGTGCTGATATCGATAGACTTTAACTCCATCTTGTTTAAGAGCAGGCTTACAACTACAGGTTCACACTACTGTTGTTCATTACAGGTACATTACCCTTCTATGGGAGCTAACAGATCAGGACTTCACCTCTGCATTGCACTTGTGGGGCTTGGGACTGACTTATGAATAGACTGCTTGCGTATGTCTATACTCACGCTGTTGAGGTGTGCTAAGACACCCTTTAAAAGTTCTGAGCTACCACAGTGACAGTGGTGGGACTGGCTTTTACACAATCCAGATGAAAATTATTATTCATTAAGTGGAAAGCATTATTCAAAAATCTTCCTTCCCCGTGAATTCTGCACTTTTTTCTCTGCTCCCAACTATCCTATTCTCATACTTTATTCTCTTAGAAATTAGGTAAGGATTTTCAGAAACATTTTTTAACTTCAGATTCAAAACCCACTGGAGATCACAGAATAGTTTGGGTTGGAAGGGACCTTTAAAGATCATCCAGCCCAACGCCCTGCCATGCCTGATCTTCCACTAGATGAGGTTGCTCAGAGCCCTCTCCAACCTGGCTGTGAACTCTTTTAGTGATAGGGCATCCACAATTTCTCCTGCAACCTGTTCCTGTTTCTCACCACGCTCATCATAAAAAAAAATAAATTCTTCCTTATATCTATATGTAAATCTATGGTTTTTTAGTTTAAAAACCATTACCCTCCACAAAAAGTCTATCTACATCTTTCTTATAAGTTCCCTTTATATATTGAAAGGCCACAATAAGGTGTCCCCAGAGCCTTCTCTTCTGTAGGCTGAACAACCCCAACTCTCTCAGCCATTCTTTATAGGGGAGGTGCTCTTATCATTTTTGTGGCCCTCCTCTGGACCCGCTTTAACAAGTGTTAGTCTTTCTTGTGCTGGAGACCCTAGAGCTGAAAGCGGTACCCCAGGTGGAGTCTCATGAGAGTAGAGTAGAAGGAGAGAATCACCCCCGTCAACCTGTTGGCCGCACTTCTTTTGATGCAGCCCAGGATACGATTGGCTTTCTGTGCTGCACATGCACATTGCCAGGCCATGTCCAATTTTTTGTCCACCAGTATCCCTCCCTAAGCCCTTCTCTTCAGGGCTGCTCTCAATCCCTTCATCCCTCAATGTGTACTGTTACAGATTGCCCCAACCCAGGTGCAGGACCTTGTTGAATTTGCATTTGAAATTGCATTTGAAATTGCATTTGACCTTGTTGAACTTCATGAAGTTTGAACGGGCCCACCCCTCAAGCCTGTCAAAGTCCCTCTTCCCTCTACCATATCAACTGCGCCACTCAGCTTGGTGCTGAGATGTGTAGTCATTTTTCAGATGCATGTTTTTTCCCTTCCTTAGTTCACCAATTTTTAGTTTTCAGGCCTTTTCTCAAGTGCAATATTGTTTATTTTTTCCTAACCAAAATATTATTCTTTATTTTCATTCAAATCTCTTGATAAAATGACTTTCCTTCAAAAAGAAACGATCAGTGCAGAAAAACTAATATTAAAACAGAAAAAATAGAAAAGAAAAAGATTTCTACTTTGTTGACAGGGAGAATTTTTGTGACAGCAACAAGTAAGAAGATAGAAGGATCAAAACAACAGCTAATGAACAGACAAGGACACATTAATAAAATATTACCTTTCAAAACCCGCATTTTTAATGGCATTTGTTATGTATTACAATGATAATACAAGGTTTAATTTTTTGTTACTCAATAATTTGACACGTACTTTTTGAAATTTGCATTATTTCTTCCAGTGATTAAATCTGGTCCTGTATTTGTCTGATATTTTTTCTTAAAAAAAACTTGTAGGCTTAGTAGAATCATAAATAACCCTTATGAAAAAGTGTTCATTCAAATAAGTGCAAACACCTTTGCACAGTATAAGTTATTAATGTTATGTTAACGTATTTTTAAGTAGTTTTCAAGTTCTGGTATATTCAGCATTTATATTGAGATCGTACCACAGAAAGAAATCGTATCAATAACAAAACTTCTGTGAAGCTGAGATTTATCATTATTTAAATGTGTTTATATTCTCGATGCAGAGGTATTTGAGGAGTATTTGGATAAACATACAGAAGTTTAGCTACCAGGCAAACTAGACACATTATTGAACTAGCTTTGACTAGATCTGGTAAGCATATTTTCAGTAAAAAATAGTTTCAAGGTAAAGAAAGACAGGTCAGAGACAAAAATTTTGAGTTCTGGTTCAGCAAATTTGTACAAAGTGCAGAGCAGATTGCTCAGGAAGTAGAGCTGCCAGCTTCCATTACTGGAAATTTATGTCCCTACAGCTTCTTAGAACCTTGACATGGTGCTTTATTTCATTATTTCTGTTGAAATATTTATTCACCAAACAGCTACAAATTGAGATTGAGCATTTATCAAACAAACTGGGGATATGATACCAGCATAGAATCAAACATCTGTCTCTATGTGTAGACCTAATTACAGTTCAGTACTATAGCTTACCCTAAAAACTGTCCCAGTAACTCAAGGATGGAAAAGTGTGATGGATGTGTGTTCAGTTATTTGCAGTAGTTATCTTGTGTCTGATGTGGCTGCAACCATGTTGAACCCATGAAGCCATGCTAGTCTCAAATGTCTGAGACTACTGTTCCCAGACATCTTGATTCTTGGAAATATGCAGAAGCTCTGCACAATGACTAAACAGATAAACTTCTGAACCTGGGCTAGAACTGAAATTATACGTTTGATTGCTTGTTATGGTTCAAATGATCCAAAAAATTCTGCAAAGCTCTATCCTGAGCTCCACCACAACATTCCTAGAACAATATCTGGCATCCCTGCATATTTTTCTGCATCTCCAATGGCCCATTACAAGACTCACTTTTACTGACAAAGACGGTAATGATTGTGATTTACTTCCCACCTGTCTGAGATAATAAGTCCTTCTGAAAAAGTGTCAAATTCAGACTGTAGCATACAGATGCTAAAATGACTACTATGGAGGCAAAGCTAAAAGTCTCAATGGAACAAAACCGAGCTCAGCTAAATGTGTTGCATTCCTCAGTATATCCCACACTACCTCTCTTATTGGTTTTCCCATTACCTGGCACATGCTGTTACCCACGTTGCCAGAGATAATAGAGAGCTCACTGTGCTGGAGCAGCAGCCAAATACCTGGCTAGCAATAAAAGTCCCCAGTCATACGAAAATTAGTCTTCACCACATGGTATTCAAATTGTCACTCAAGACACAGAATGGAGGAAATGCTGTAAGCTCAGTTGTGTCTCATGCAACAAGACCGTGTACCTATTAAATATAAAACAGCAATCTCCAGGTTCAAGTGAAGTGTTTATGAACGTCTGTATTTCTAACCACAAAGATAAAAAGCACAAGACAAACTAGAAATTAGGTGGCTCACCGAGTTGCTATATTTGCACATCAGTGATTGTTAAGATTCATACTTTTGCTCAATAGATTAAAGTCACTGTGACAGAGCCTCATGAGCAGAACATTACTGTTAACTTCACCTCTGAGGATCTGGCCAATTAGTTTTTTGCTGGGGCAACTATAGGAAGTTAAATGTAATAGTTTTTCAGCCTTAAAATAATAGAAGTTATGGGGATTACTCCATTTTAATTGAAATATCATTAACTTAACAATAAAAAATTTAAAGCCATGTAATAATATTTAACAAAAATACTTTGTACTCTTCATTACAGTTCTTGTAGAAAAGTGGGAGAGAGTTGTGGTCCTCCTTTCCAAAATTTGCTTTCTTCCTTCAGTCTCTGAAAAGAACAGCAATATTAAAAGCAACTGGAGCCATCTTTTAAGCCCTTTTTCCAAACCCAGAAACACCATGAACGCTAAACTTCCAACAAAACCATTGATTCAGTGTTACAGCAATTGCCACTAATCACGAGGGCAGAGTTTCACAACTGGGGAGTGGCTGCCGTGCTGGCAGCCAGGATTTCTGACACTTTGTCACCTCTCCAGCCACTTGTTCCTGTTCCCACATTCTCATATGTCTTTCTGATCCATTAGTACCACTGCTGGAGGAAACTGCAAGATCATGCCAATGGAGTAATCCAAAGGGACAGTCTAAAAGATCTCCTTATAGTTGTTTGCGTTGTTCATGGTAATACCCAACTACTTAATCACAAAGAGGTCCCAGATTTCAGGAAATAAAGTATTCTTCTCATAAAAGGGTAGTCTATGTTTTTTGTATGTAAATATTTGAATATCTTTAAATTGAAGGAGATGAAAATTTCCTAAGAACACTCTCTTAACAGCCATGAAAAACGTTGCATGTGACTGCAAAAAATCCTTCAGAGTAACAGGAAAGAATATATAGAATGAAAGCATCAAAGTTTAGCTATGCACCTCTACTTTACTTTGTACATCAACAGAGGTTGCTTATCCTTTGCTTATCCTTTACCTAGCAAACTAAAATACTAAATATTCTGCTTTGACAATAAACCTTAATTCCATCCTTTATAATACAAGGCTAGTCTTTGATACAGTTTGTAGCACTGTACTTCATTTATTATTTTAATTTCCCAGCTTTTTTCGATAAACTTTTCAGACCTGTGTTGCCTGAGCAAATGCCTCTCTCATTTTGAAGCTCACTTAGAATGAGCACTTAGGAAGAGTTTTTTCTACTTCAAACCAGAGAACTGTTTTGGGGGTTATCCTGACATCCTTTTAAAATAACATTTTCGAAAGTCTGCTTTTTCTCCCCTCCTTCAAAAAAAATTTAAAGTGCCTCTTTTTTAAGGTTCTACTGAAGGATTAAGAAGTATATCTCCGAAATGTGTTTTTTTACTCAGATAATTGTTCTTGTGTTAACCTACATTTGAGTTTTATTTAAAAACAAAACGAAACAAAACAAAAATCAATCAGGTTAGGAATCCTTTTCTCTAGTCAACAAAAAAATGAAGTTAGGAGTACACAGATACATATTTGTCAAATTTATCAAGAGGCTTCAGGATTTGACTCATCCCTGCAATCTAATTTTGCAACCTTCAAAAAGGGAAAAGAAAGAACAAAAGGCATTACCTAATTTATTTTATAACACATTTTGAAATTAATTCCAAAAAAGTCATAGATTAGTTCTTACTTATTAGAACACAATAAGTTAGAAAAACTGAATATAGATTTAACAGGAGATGCTCTCTTTATGATGTCGACTAAAATATGATGTGTATTGAAAAAGCACAGGGTCCACTGCTAAAACTGCATTCCGTAACATATTTAGATACTCTGAGGACAATGGACAGAGAGACCAGTTTCAAGCTAGCATCAAACATTTTTGGACTTCACTACAAGACATTGCTTGAATGCTTCATAAGCTGCTGTATACCCTAACTCCTTTAAATGATCATGTGTGCAAATGTATGAATAGTGTACATATGCATACATACAGAAATTAATGAGACTTTCAACTCCAAAAGTTGTATTCCCCAACTTCATTGAGACAGCTCTAGTTTAACACAATGACAGTCTAACCAGTCTCCTGGCAGCATTTATTTTCTATGGCAAGAAAAATAGCAAAAACCTCTGAAACATTTTTCTTACCTTTACTAATATCTGCTTCCAAAATTACACTGCAAGAGAGGATTTACACGTTGATAATCAACAAGTATTTCCTCACATATCCTAGAATTTATTTTCTTTTAAGTCAGAAAACCTATAAATGCAATTATTGAATTACAATCCAGAGGTTACCCAGAGTTTCAGCCCCCAGATGAGGACCAGAGCATGACGGCAGGGTATATACTGTCTTGGTAGCATGCAGTACCTAATAACTACTTCCTTAGCAGTGACATAAATATCTCACCCAAACTGCCCTCCTTTCACTATGTCTACTACCAATCTCCTCATACAATCTTTCTTCACCAATCCACCATGGCAGACTGCAACTCTTTTATCATATTGTCACCAAGCTCTTTTCTGGTAAGAGGCATCGTGTATCCTGTCTCAACGTTTCTTTAGTTCCCTTTTCTGATTACACTGAGAGATATGGAAGTTTGTGGTGACTGGATGCTGGTTAACTCAGTACCCAGAGGTGGGACAGTATGTTCATGCCATGCATAATAACCCACAGCTGCTGTAATCAGCATATCGCAGAATTCAGTCTGTTTCACTGCAGTTAGGTTTTCCTTCGTTACAAAATAATGTATGTAAATTCTCAAAACTAATATAGCAGCAGAGTTAAACCTTGGCTTCACATGCTAAAACTGCAGATCTGTAGTATCATAATGAATAACACTGAAAGTGCATGTATTATTAAGTCATTCTTTTACTTTGAGATGGCTGTTGCTTTAAGAAAACTCAAGGTGTAAAGCTTTTCTCTTATTTTGTCACTGTAAGGAGTTACATCATCATATTATATTACTTTCCAATGCATGAAAAACTTGACCCAAACCTGTGATTTCTTCTTCCATAGTGAATTCCGGACAATTTTTTTAGGGCTTATTGAAAGCGAGTTTCATTGCTTCAGACGTACCGGTGGTCCTAACCGGGTATTTTAAGTCTGCCAGAGCAAGCAAAGAAATTACACCGGGAGTCATGTTTGCAATATTTAACTCCTGAATTACTGCTAACAATCATTCATCTATTAAAAAGCAAAAATAGTTTCCCCTGCTCTGTCACAACAACTAAAGTAAAACTGTATTATTGTTTTCCTGTAATTTTTCAATATTACACTTAAAACTTTAAGAAAGTTACCAAATGTAAACTAAGAGCAAGTAAACCATTTGCTATGATTGTTTATAGTAAACCCTGCGTATGATGTATGATGCAAAGTTTTCAGGAACTGCAGACACTATTATTTTGTGTCTGCGTTCATTTCAGTACTAATCCTAATCTCAATTTTCCAGTATACTTTGACAAAACCATATGAAGTATTTTTTAACAGTTAAAAAACACCCACCACAACGAGCTTTTCATACAAATACTTCAGAGGATATATGAGGAAATTATTCTTTTTTTATACACAAAATTCTTTCTCTGCTGTTATTTTCTAGGTCTAGTCATAGCAATGATTACTAAATCATTACATTACGCCACTAACATTTACGTACTAAACTTTTCGCTCAGCTCAGGTATCCAACCTTCAGTTTTCACAAGAATGATTTTACAACATTGCATGTAATATATATATTCTGGTCAATCTGAAATACGCTGAAACTTCTTAGTTATCTTGTCTTCTGCACTGCACACAGAGGAAGAAAAAACTAACTGGTACTTTCTGTACACTGATTCTGTTGGCTCAAGGCATAAACCTGAAGCCTTACTTACTAATTTTTAATACTGTCACATCCAACACCTACTCAGAACTTTTAATTTCAAGGAGAAGATTGCTGTAATTAAAATATCATGAACACAGCTTGTTCCCACCAGTTGCAAGCTCTTTGCCTGATAAGGGTTCTTGTTATCATTACTATTTGGCACCTACTGCATCGGGTATAAAATCATCATAAATTTTAACACCTAATTAAGCACTGTTTAATCAGGTAGTATTAGTCATAGTGGTCCCTGCTAAAATAAAAAGGGAGTGAGAGATTTATGATAATAGTGTTCCAATTAAGCCTCAGCTACTGCTATTCGCTATCACTCACTGGACTAAGTCAGCAGATATCCCTGGGAGACATCCCAATAAAGCAGCTAGTCTAATTAAGTGGAATATGGTATATATTGTATTACATGATAACGAGATTAAACATTGGCTCTCTGCATACCAGGTTTTCTGATGAATAGTGATTCACTGAGGCCATGGCAGGACCAGTCACTCTTTCTCTCTAATTGTATTGAGAAGCAATATAGATGTTTTCCTACCATGTGGTTTCTGACATTTTTGCCTAATAATAGTTTTAACCTTATGATACATGAATGACATGGAATGAATGTCTGATGGATTTGCTAGAAGTTAGACAAAGTATAAACAATAATGTGGTAAAAAAAAAAAAGAATTAAAAAAAACAAGATTATCCAAGAATACAAGCCATGCACAGAGTGAAAAGAAGCCATGAAACCATAGACCAGAATTTACTTTCAAACAACTGGAGAGAAAGCTGCTATGAAAACAAAATTACATGAAGAAACACCAGGAATTTGGAAGCAAAGACAAATGATGTACAATACAAAGACATTTATAAAAATATGGAAAATATTTTAGACCTGTGCAGAACACATGTAGGCTGAGTGATGGGTGATAAGGGTGTGTGAATCTTTGTAGTGTCAGATGACACTAAGTTGTAATCATCTTCATACATGTCTTGATATAATTTATTTTTTTAATTAAAGCAATTATTATTCAAGCAACTATTGATTAATCACTTGTTATAGTGTTAGAAAAATTCATAGAGTCAAAGTTATCCTTTCACCTTCAGAAAAAGTCACCAGTTCAAGTCACAGCAGTTTTGTGCTCTTAAAAGTGTAATTCTTCATATAGGACTGAAAATCAAAGAGCTCTTACAAGTTCCACTGCTACTACTAGCAGATGTGCAGCTCTTCTTAGGGATCATTGTGTTTCTTGTTTACAAGATCAGAAATACAATGCTGGCAAAAATTTGAGGTGTACTGAAATATTCTATGAAGACCACACATTAAAAAAAACTACAATATAATTATATTGTATTTGAAATTATTGCTTTTCAATGATTTCCACTGGAAGAAAATATATTTTCAATAAAAAAAAATCTGAATGAAAAAACTTTCAGTTTTCTACAATAAATTATTTATCACAGAATCATTTAGGTTGGAAAAGACCCTTGGGATTATCGAGTCCAACCATCAACCCATAGACCATATCCCCTAACACCACATCTAAATGACTCTTAAACACATTCAGGGATGGTGACTCCACCACCTCCCTGGGCAGCCTATTCCAGTGTCTGACCACTCTTTCTGTGAAGAATTTTTTCCTAATGTCCAGCCTAAACCTACCCTGCTGCAGCTTGAACCCATTCCCTCTTGTTCTATCGCTAATTACCTGTGAGAACAGACCAGCACCAACCTCTCTACAATGTCCTTTCAAGTAGTTGTAGAGAGTGATGAGGTCTCCCCTCAGCCTCCTCTTCCTCAAACTAAACAGTCCCAATGCAACAGTAAATGTGTTAAAAATATGTTTCCCCTGAAAGTAAAATGTGATAAATTAAAAGAGCATTATTTTGTATCCTTAGTACCTTACCGGTAAAATACTTCATGGGAAAGTCTCATTAACCTCTGTATTATGACAGTAAGTTCAAGGTCCCTCTTCATAATTTATTTGTAAAAGAAGATAAGATAAAGTAATCCTGATAGGAAACAGTTTATGCACAGAGCTTCTTCCATAGATGAGAACAGGAACATAAGATGGTTGATCCACAACTAGTATGGAATGCTCTGGCAAAATTCTGCATTAAGGCTTTTCTTTTTTCTAAAAATAAACTTTTATAACCAATTTCAGTAAAAAGGTTTCACTTCACAAAAGCACTATCTATCTTGATGGAAAAACCATACATACTAGCACTAACCTTAATTTTACTTTAATTACATAAGATTTTTTTAAGTGTAGAGATATTAAATTCTTCCTGAAGTTGTTTAACTACTGTTACATTCTGAACTGAAGATCAATCCCAAGTTAATATAAAAGTATCAAGTACAAGTTAAAAATAAAAAAGGTATTTTAAATTTAATAATATATACTTTATACTGTGAATTGTATATAAAGGTATACAAAAGTATACATTCTTCATAATGTGAAAATTAAATGCTGAGGTAAATTTCAAGTATCATTAGCATCATTATCATAGAAAAACAATACTGGACCTGTTTTTTTCTATCTTGCTTTCATCTGAAATAAACATTCTTTCAGGATGACTAAGCCACAGCTAATGATAAATGCACAGTATGAAACAACCTTAATGATGTACAGTAAATATTGTACTGTATGATCACAGTATCTCAAGGACAAAATGTATACTATGTAGAAGAAAATCAGATACAGGTATTTTAAAAACTGAAGAACATAAATCACACAGTGAAGAATGACTGGGACAAATTGCTTCAGAACAGATCTAAGTGATTTCTCATAAATTTCTACAATAATAACATATATGAGATTGATCACTTCATACGTTGAAAGAATGAAGTATATCATTATGAATACACTTGGTTAGTTGACCTTATCTAACTATTTTTATGTATTCAGTTCCCAAACACTATATTGTAAAGAAAAGACCACCTGGAATACAGTTCCAGATGTTAATCAATATATTGTCTTAAGATGTGCTGAAATTGATATGCTACCTAGGAAGAAAAAGATAATTTTCTAAAAGGCCTGTATGTATTAATTTACAGTGAAAGACTGAGTAAAGAGAAGAATATGCATTCCTGAGTCTAAGCTATAGTCATTGGCTGAGACAAATGTCTCAAATGAGCTGAGACAACTTCACTGTATTCATATGATGATAGTCTTTATAGTAAATCTACCAAATTTTAAACAGAATATATCTAATTTAATCACCAGAACAGGTAATCAATTAATGTTGGTTCCTAAAACTACATATTAAATAAAATATACTGGTTATTTAGAATTCAGCTGCTTTCATCTGACAGGATTTTGGACAAAGCTATATATGTCTATTTGTGTAATAAAGTGAGCCTGTGGTACAATTTAATATGAATTTGAATGAGCATGGAGGGAAGGATGTTTAACATACACAGAAAGACAGCTGAACTTTCTTATTAGAAGTGAAACAATATTTCATTTTTATACAGAACAAGCAGAAATCTACTGTTATAAAATAACTATAGAAAGTTTTATCTTTACAACAGTACTCTTTGTGGAACTCCTTTACTGCTGGTGATAGTTTTATTGATTGGCCAGAACTTGCAGATTTGGAAAGATTAGTAATTTCAAAGAAAGGTGATTTTTCTAATACATTCTTTAATTTCTTCCCCAAAATGCTAGTATGTTCCCCAATTCTCTTAATATCTCAAAGAAAGGCAACTGCAGCTTGAATTATTAAATAAACACTGAATTCTCACAAAACCTTTAATGGATTTTAATTTATCTCTAACTTATAATAGCAATATATCAGCTAGTTTTGCTTGGCCTAACAAGAGCTTGGCCCCGTAAACCAGAAGTGAATACTGATTAGCCTAAATATATAATCTCAGTGGGGAAAAAAAAAAAAAGGCAAAAATGTTTTAAATTACCAAGGTTGATTCATGCCATAGACTGGAGATTCAAAGTCATTTTTAGAAATGGAGCATATAGTCTAATTATTACACACTTGAGTTGTCAAACTGTGATATCTGAGCCCTTGAGTATTTCAGCATCAGAAGACAAGAGCAATAATGAGTGGCACTGATTAGCTGAGGCATCTGACAGAAAAGGATTAGTTTAGAATAAAGTTGTCTTCCATTTCTAGAAAATATGTAAACATGACTCTCCAGGAAAAGGCTTTGGAAGGGAAAAAGAAAATAAAAGAAAAGCATTGAAGAAGCATGAGGAACGATCATACTTGGCTGATGGTGTTTTTCACTTTTACTTTATTATAAATAATGTAAGCAAATAATATTAAAAAGTTTAACCTCAAAAAGCGAAAGAATTGTTGTTTTCAAAAGCTTTAAATGATGTCCTTGGCTCTTTCTTAGAATATATTAATAATTTTTAGGATTATAATATTAATATCTATCTATATATATTTACCAAAAGGTCTGACACCGTGATATTTGTGTGCAGTAGAACTGACATATATTTTATTTAGAGATGAATTTGCAGCAAACTTATAAACAAGCTGTATGCATTCAGAAATAGCTTTAATTCAAGCTCCAGTTTCATGTCTAATTCAAACCAACAGATAAAGTATCTACATTCAACTTTGAATATTAAGCAACCTAAAATTATAGCACACATCATTGGCAAATTTCAGAATTTTATACACAGAACTGTGCCGATGTTAATATTTGCCTTCCACATACTGACTTTAAAACTTAATCTGTTTCATTTTGCCATTTTGCCAGCTACTTACCAAAGTACTGAGATAAATGATCTACTTGGCACTGTCTACACTTCTACAGGTCTACAAGCAAAATTATTCTAGAGCTTGAGAAAGAAGAACATTTAAATCTTGTCAATTCCAAGATTAACTTCCAGGTCTTATAATTATCCTCAAAATATAACAACATGGCATGCATTTAAAAGGAGTCAAAGTTTCCATGAAGGACTCATTATAATCTGTCTATATGATAACACACTACTTAAAATTGTAGAAGTGACATTAAAGTGCAGAAATTGTCCTTGTAGTAGCCACTATAACAAGAGTATAAAATGCTGTCAGTGCAATCTGGATGAGCAGACTGTCTGGTTTAGGAAGATAACTTCTAACAAGAGCTGATGCAAGGGATTTCCGCTTGACCAAGATGCTTGAGTTTTCTGAAATAGAAAAAGGCTGAGTAAATACATCTAGCTGCAAATAGGTCAGACACATATCATATCGGTTTCCATTCACTGACTTCAATTTTGTTTTCCTTTAAGGTCATAAGAAAATCAGAGTTGACAATCTCAATTACATATATTCAAGAGTCTTAAGACAACATAATGAAAAATGCAGCCAAGGAAATGGTGTTTAGATTTGGATCTGAATACAATTTATGGCATCTTGCAGATTCAGAACAGAGCCACACATATTCCTGTATAGGCACCAAATTCTTGAGTATTATTTCAAGAAAAAGCATCAATATTTCTGATAGCAACAGTTCGTCTATTTTCTGAATAGCTGTTCCCACACATTTCTTGGGGGATAAAAAACTGTGTCAAAAAACTCATATCAAAAAGTTTAACTCCTATAGGTCAAATTTAATCAGATTGAGCTGTCTGAAAAATTTACACTTAATTAAGGAGGAACAGTTAACTTGTATTAAAGAGGAATTTTAAATTAGTGCTTGAAAGAACGGAAAATATACTGAACACCTAATTTTATGGATCTGAAATCCAAAAACATAGTAGAATTACTCAGGGTGAAAAAAGAGTGAGAACAGTATTACTTTGTAACTGCATTTGTTCCCACAAAAAATAAGAAACATTTTTTCCTACTTCTTCACTTACTGATAAACTTTATCAGTTTCTGAGGGTTTCACTGTATTTTGTTAGGTACAATCGTTCAATGCATAGTGGTATCTTTGTAGCACTTGTTATTTGAAGTGGTTTAACAGGGAAATAGATTTAATTTATGTGTACAGCTGGGACTTTTCTAATTCTAACGCAATCACTGCTTTTGGATATAGAAAGTGAAATTAGTGTAGTTGTACCGCATGTTTTTTACTAATGCTTATAAAACAAAATCTTTTATTCTGAGAGATAAGAAAACCCATACTTGAAATACAAACTTCTATTTGCTGTTTGAAACAATCCACCTCCTTGTTAGAGCTGAACTCATTATTCATAGGGGTAAGCTTATTTTGGAAATAAAGAATTTGGGGTAAGATGACTTTTTTTTTAATAGCTGTTCATTATTGATCTCTGTGATCATCCTACCTGGAGTTGAATACAGCATACCCAAGAATGAGGTTGGGGGGGGAGGTTCTTAGGTTTTTTTGTTTGGTTGGTTGGTTTGTTTGGTTTGTGCTTTTTGTTTTTTTTAATCACAGAGAAATAATTTGCTTTTATCCAGTGTCTTGGTAATATGGCTTGAGGTTATCATCTTATTGTAAATAATAATTTTGCAAGAAAAGAACAAAAAAATAAAATCAGAGGATCTCTCTGCTTCAGTACTAACCTTTAAATATAGAAAAGCACCTGCTTCCTTTAAAATTGCAGATTCAAGCTGTAAATATATTTTAAAACCATCAGTAATAATAGAAAAGCAATTTGAGTACCAAGATGGTTGATCTGATATTAAAATGTCTTTTTTGAAAAGATGTATTCTGCTCCACTACTGTACTAAATGAAGATTTTAAGATAGAAAACTAAAGGTTCCACAACTAGCCTGCTCTCCGCATCTGTTAGGTGTTCATGAGAGTTCTCCTGTGTTTGTGGGTTTTGCCCTCTGAACCACAGAGATGCACTATTACCTGTGGGAAGACCTCAGCTAAAAGCAGCCATGGACGCTACCCAGAAGCATGTGGAATTCGTTTGTTGGTACAAATACACAGGCACAGAAATATTCTTTCAGGGAAGGAGACACAATCTGCTTGTGATATCTGGATAAAGAGAAATGGTCTTAATTCATAGAATCATAGAATCAAAGAATCTTCACGGTTGGAAAGGACCCTTGAGATCATCGAGTCCAACCATACACACAAAAAACGTCCCCTACAATCTCTGTCACTAGAGCACGCCCTCAAGTGCCACATCTAGACGTTTCTTAAATACCTCTAGGGATGGTGACTCAACCACCTCCCTGGGCACACTGTTCCAGTGCCTGACCACTCTTTCAGTAAAGTAATTCTTCCTAATATCTAACCTAAACCTCCCCTGCCACAACTCCAGACCATTTCCTCTGGTCCTGTCCTTATTCACCTGGGAGAAGAGGCCAACACCTGCCTCTCTCCAACCTCCTTTCAGGTAGTTGTAGAGGGCAATGAGGTCTCCCCTCAGCCTCCTCTTCTCCAAGCGGAACATGCCCAGCTCCCTCAGCCTCTCCTCATATGACCTGGTCTCCAGACCCCTCACCAGCCTGGTAGCTCTCCTCTGGACATGCTCCAGCACTTCTATGTCCCTCTTGTACAGAGGGGCCCAGAACAGAACACAATATTCGCGGTGAGGCCTCACCAGTGCCGAGTACAGAGGCACCATCACTTCCCTGCTCCTGCTGGCCATGCTATTCCTGATACAAGCCAGAATGCTGTTGGCCTTCTTGGCCACCTGGGCACACTGCTGGCTCATGTTAACCTGGCCGTCCACCAGCACCCCCAGGTCCTTTTCTGCTGGGCACCTTTCCAGCCACTCTGCCCCAAGCCTGTAGCGTTGCTTGGGGTTGTTGTGACCAAAATGCAGGAGCCAACACTTGGCCTTATTAAACCTCATACGATTGGCCTTGGCCCATCGATCCAGCCTGTCCAGGTCCCTCTGTACAGCCTTCCTACCCTCAAGCAGATCAACACTCCCACCTAGTTTGGTGTCATCTGCAAACTTACTGAGGGTGCACTCGATCTGGCCTTTCATTTCATACTAAAACCAACTAACATTAAAATGGCCACAAAATGTGGCTACTAAGGTACCAGCAAAATCTATGAAAAAAACATGCTGGTCATGTAACATTTCCAAAGGACTGTAAGTATACGCTTGTATTTGAGAAGTCCAATTGCATATTTTCAGTTTTGTGGTTTTCACCTCTTCCAGTAATGATTTTCAAACCCTATGATTTACTGTTATGCAATGGAAATTGAACTAAAAATTCATGCTGTTTTTTTAAAGATGTTGATCCAGTTGTATTACTACACATCTCATGCCAAGGTATTATAAATAAAAAGTTAAGAATTATTGCAAGAACATACTCAAAAATACTCAAATGTGGCATTACAGCATTGTTCAATAAGGGAGGAGCAACTGACATCATCTACCTGGACTTGTCCAAAGCATTTGACACTGTCCCGCACAACATCCTTGTTTCTAAATTGGAAAGACATGGATTTGATGGATGGATCACTTGGTGGATAAGGAATTGACTGGATGGTTGCACTGAAAGGGTTGCGGTGAAATGGCAACCCGTGATGAGTGACGTTCCTCGAGGGTGACCTTATATTGGGTCCCCATATTGGGACCGGTGCTGTTTAACATCTTTGTTGGTAATGTGGACAGTGGGATTGAGTGCACCCTCAGCAAGTTTGCCAACAATACAAAGTTGCATGGTACAGTTGACACACCGGAGGGAGGGGACATCATCCAGAGAGACCTGGACAGGCTTGATAGTTGGGCCAATCAGAATTTAATGAAATTCAACAAGGCCAAGTGTGAAGTCCTGCACGTGGGTTAGGGCAATCCCAAGCACAAATATAGGCTGGGTGGAGAATGAATTGAGAGCAGCCCTGAAGGTTGATGAGAAGCTCAACATGACATAGCAGTGTGCTCTTGCAGCCCAGAAAGCCAACTGCATCCTGGGCTGCATCAAAAGCACGGCCAGCAGGTCAAGGGAGATGATTCCGCCCCTCTACTCCGCTCTCATGAGACCACACCTGGAGCACTGCATCCAGCTCAGGAGCCCCCAACATAATAAGGACATGGACCTGTTGGCGTGAGTCCAGAGGAGGGCCATGAAGATGATCAGAGGGCTGGAGCACCTCTCCTATGAGGACAGGCTGAGAGAGTTGGGGTTGTTCAACTTGGAGAAGGGAAGACTCCAGGGAGACTTTATAGTAGCCTTCCAGTACCTAAAGGGGGCCTACAGGAAAGATGGGGAGGGACTCTTTATCAGGGACTGTAGCGATAGGATAAGGGGTAACTTTTTTAAACTGAAAGAGGCGAGATTTAGATTAGATATTAGGAAGAAATTCTTTCCTGTGAGAGTGGTGAAGTACTAGAACACGTTCCCCAGAGAAGTTGTGGATGCCCCATCCCTGGAAGTGTTCAAGGCCAGGCTGGATGAGGCTTTGAGCAGCCTGGTCTAGTGGGAGGTGTCCCTGCCCATGGCAGGGGGTTGGAACTAGATGACCTTTAAGGTCCCTTCCAACTCTAACCATTCTGTGATTCCAAAAATAGCTTCTCCCGATCTTGTTTCAGGGGAGAGCAAGAGTTAGTGTCCATACACTCAGAGACAATAATCTTATGCCATGTTTTAAACATTTGAATTAGGGATATGTGATTACATTATCTAAACACAAAATAAAATCTCAAAGAAGCAAGTGAAAATAAACAGGTAAAGTTAAGGGACTGCTGGCACAAGGATAAATGTCAGTAAGATTACTCTCATCAGTACAGTAGACCAGAAATTAGAGGATATCCCCTGTGTGAACAAGATTCAAACTCAAATTAATCAAGACATGCTTTAACGTTAATCATTGATTACATGGCACAGCTGCTTTGACAGCAAAGACTCATTCCTTCCAAACTTTTTTTTTTTTTATGGAGAAAGAAAAAGCAAAACAATAGGAAGGAAAATCAGAAAAACAACTACTGCAGAAAGCATTACTGCCTGGAAGAACAAATCTTTAATTAGTATAGTATCTTCTTGGGGATTAAAGAAAAAAATCCACTTACAATTTTCATGCAAACTCATAGCAATCTAAACACACTCCCTCTTGGTATGTTAACTGTCCAATTCTAATCTAAAAACTTTATTTCCCTTTTGACTTTAAAGAGGCTACTGGTGTGAAACTGCAATTTACACGTTAATAAAGGTCTGCTTCAAGCAATGTGTGACCTGGAACAACCAGTCATAAATACAGCAAGTTAATGATTATATTTCAAAATATTAAAAAAAAAAAAAAAAGAAAAAAAAAATTAATTCCTTCAGAGATAAAAAAATAAAAGGTGCCATGCAAGTGAAAGCAGAAAAATACCCCCTCTTTATACAGTGTTCTTATATATTCTTTGTTTTGACCTATATGCAAATAGGTCATAACCAGCTGGGGAACAGTGGGAAAGTAACATTTGTAAAAGAAAACAGCAACTGAATATCAGTCTGTGTAGGCAATTTCTCAGAGAAAAATGCTAATCACAATTTCCCACTGATTGCCCGTTTAGATAATACAATTGTAATACATACAATAGATAGAATACTTTAAAGCGACTAGAATAAAGTCATTCATAAGGGTAGGTTTTTTGGGGGCTGATGATTATTCAAGGCTGATAGTACAGCTTTGATTATATGCCCATCTCTGGAGGGGTGAATAACCAATCTGATTGTTATAGCTAAATAAATGCTTCATTGGAGTTTTTAAAGTTTTCTGAAAAGCTTTTCTCTTCAAATGTTATTGCTACATCCAAATTGCTATATAAAAATAAAAATATTGGTTGCTCTATCAAACTGAAAAGTGGCTGCCATTTTGAAATTGAGGTAGTATCGATTTAGCTGCTGCCCACCTGTAACTAGTCAAATATAGCTGATTGGATGTAGACAACTTTGTGGGGAAAGCTATACAACAACGATATTACAAGAAGTAATTTGAAAAGAAATCCTACCAGAGAAACCTCAAGTCCCTAGTTATCTTCTCTCAGAGACTGAGAGGTCAGGCAACCAACAGTGATGGCTCACACAGTCTGGGAAACCAGGCAGCATGATGATCATCAAGACACTCTAGCTTTTTAGATGGCTGTATTGGCTGTAGGCATCAAGGTGTTGACAGTGGAGGCTGCAGGGTGACCTCTGAGGAAGCAGCGTCAGAGACCAACTGTTATGGACTGAACACAACCCTCCGTTCTCCATCCCCACCTGGGCCACTTGGGGGAGGAGGGCTGTGTGTGGGGAGGGTAGAGGAGTTGAGGATGAAGGAGTGAATTTGATCCTGGGAAAGATTCAGGGGGAGAAGCTGTTCTGACTTTTCTTTGTTTCTCACTATCCAAAACTATTTTAAAATTGGTTTTCCCTAAGTTGAGATGGTTTTGCCAGTGATAGTAACTGGTAAGTGATCTCCCTGCCTTTATCTGAACCCATGAGCTTTTCCGTCTTATTTTCTCCCCCTGTCCTTTTGAGGTGGGGGAGTGAGAGCAGCTAAGCAGGCATCTGGCTGATAGCCATCGATCCACCACAGTGACTGACTCTGACTCGAACCACAACCATACATCATTGTAAGCTTGCTCAATTGTGGATCTCTGCTAGATTTGTGCAGTAAAGTCTTCATGTAAGTCTTTATATAACTGAGGACCAAAATGCAAAACAATTGTGTCTGATCTCATAAATGCTGGTCCAGTGAAAAGAGAATCAGGAATAAAGTTTTGTTCACTATGCCACAAAGCTGACATAAACCACAGTGACAAAGTTGTGAAACAATGGTTTAATCAGTGTTTATTCACATCAGAACTAATAGAAGGCAGTTTTAAGTACTTTTCTTCTCCCACCTCTTAATACCACTTCCGAGAAGCCTTATGAACTTTGCAAACACATGATAAATACAGATACAGAGCAGTAGACATTACGCTTCCATCTGATCAGAGAGACTAAAAGCATCAGAGAACAGTAATGAGAGATTAAGCTTTAGAAGTCTAGGTCACTAGTTTCTGTCAAGCTCAGATAGATATGGGTCAAAAGTAATTGCCATCTAACGGCAGCTCAAACACTTGCGTAAATACATTGGTAGACTGGAAGCAGTTCCAGGTAGAGCAGCTACGCAGTAAATTATTTCACATATTGGGCTCTTGTGAGACAAGGTAGTGTAGTTTGTGTGGTGGAACAATAGGAGGCTGGAGAACAGAGCGAAAGTTCCTTCTTCCTCTCACCACATAAGATCTGTACAGCAAAACAGCAGAAGTTTGAGAAACTCTCCGGTGTCATCACCTGGTATGGAACTGCTCAGCAGACCCCATACAAGAATTTTTGCAAGATTTTGAATCTTGATTTTACATTTTAAAATCCTTAAATACAAAGCATTCTGTTTCTTTATCAGTGGAAGATAAAAACCAGCTCTTTATGTGCTGTGATTTATATTGCAGCTGTTGCAAGAGACACATGAGGCCTTGCTTTTCACTGGCAGTCAACAAGCACTACCATCTTCAGCAAGATACAGTAGGTACTTAGCTGTTTTCAAATCATAAAAGCTAAGCTTCATATGATATCACCCGATAAACTACGCAGAGCAAAGATTCATTTTATTGCTAATGTACTCATAGTATGTATACACTATTTCAAACTGTCTTGTCTAGTAACAGTCTTACTTCATAGAATAATTAAGTAGATTTAAGTATGATGCATATGCACAGATTTGTTTTAGCTACTCTGTAGAAAAAAGCCAGCTAGAGTTGAAGGATTTCACTTTCAGCCAAGAAGTACTCTTCTGATCCACTATGCACTTTCGTACAATGTTAACCTTATTTGTAGTCTGAATAAAGTCAACAATAATAAATCATTTAATTACATATAAATTTCATTATATTTAGAACTAAGTATATGTAATTTGGAGATACATAAGGAACATTAAAACACCAAGAGATTACCTCCCAGACTTCATAGAAAAACTTTCCAGACATAATCCTCAGACCCAAACAGAAAAAGAAAGCTACTTGGGGGAGGAAAACAGGGGGGAAGGGAAAAAAAAAAAGAAAAAGAAAAATCTAAGTATCAGTTAAGCTATTACCACTATCATCTGTAAAAGCAGTATTACTTTCCCAGAAGACAGAAGAATTAAGCTCTTTTTTCCCCCTAAGATCATAGTTTCAGAATTTTTTTAGCTTGTGGTGGGTTTACCTTGGCCAGCCACCTGGTGCCCACCCAGCTGCTCTCACTCTCCCTCCTCAGCAGGATTGGGGAGGGAATAACATGAAAATCTCATGGGTCAAGATAAAGCCACTTTAAAATAAAGAAAAGCAAAGTCTGCGTGCAGAAGCAAAGGAAAACAAAAAAGATTTATTCTCTAGATATCCAGCCACTTCTTGGGAAGCAGGGCATCCATACACATAGCAGTTGCTTCAGGAGACAAATGTCTTCGTAAAGGATGCCTTCCTCCCCCTCTGCCTTAGCTTTTGTTGCAGAACACTTCATACAGTATAGAATATCACAATGGGATATCCCTTTGGTCAGTTGGGGTCATCTGTCCTGCCTTTGTCCCCTCCCAACTCTTGCCACAGCCTTTGAGGGAGGGAAGGAGGCAGGTGGGTAGTTGGAGGGACAGCCTTGATGCTGTGCAAGCACCGCTCAGCAACAGCCAAAACATTGGTGTGTTACCAACACTGTTCTAGCTACGAATACAAAGCACAGCACTGCAAGGGCTCTTGTGGGGAAAGTTGACTATCCCAGCCACACCCAATACACAGCTATATTTTTAAATAGCTGGAGGGTTGGCACGCTTTCAAATCTTAAAATACACAAAAAATAAAGCCATCGTGCAGCAAAGTAAATCTATATGTGTCAATATTTGTATAAAGATTTATTAACTGCCAAAAGCCATGCAATTTCTTCCAACAAATTAAGTTCCCTCTTGTCCTGGTTCCGGTGGGGATAGGGTTAACTTTTCCTGGTATTCCATGCCATGTGAGCCACGCCCACCCTGAGCTGCCGGGGGAGGGGGCAGGAAGTTGCTGCTTAAAAGCGGGCTGGGGCGTCTCGGGTCCGGCCGGTCGGCGAGCGGCGGGGAGCGGCGGTTCCATAATCACGAAGGCGCGAGCGAGCGGCACGTGGTTCTTTGTTGCCGTCTGAGGCTAAACCACGAGAGTCCTTTTTGGCGCCCAACGTGGGGCTCGAAGGGTTGAGATAACTGGTCGTCATGTTGCTTGGTTTGTTCTCATGGCTGTGTTACATAAATTCCTATATGGCTTATGTACTCCCTGCGATGCTGTTTACCATGTCTGGAAGAGGGATGAGGATTATCATTCTCCTGTCCTGTGCGTTATCTGTCTATGATATGATAACATCACTGTTCAGACAGCTATTTTGGGGTGTTTACGTGGTTTTGCTGTCCTGTCCGTACATTGGACACCATCTCTCAGAATTTGTTAATATAATTGGGAAGCCCAATGTGCTGTTATGTTAAAAGAAAACAAAAAGACAAATTCTCCATGGAAGAAAAATTCACAGTGTTCTTTCAGTATACCCAGGATCAATTGCCAATTTGTTAATAAGACTACAAACCCCTACAAAATTAGCTACCAAGGTCAGTGTTTGTTTTTTTTTTTTTTTTTTTTTTTTTTTTGACAGAGTCTGCAGTTTAAAGATATACAAGGAGAATTGAAAACCTGGAATGACATTTCAGGAATTCAGACAGTCATCTCTATTAAAAGAGAGTTTCTTGCAGGTAATGGAAAAAGTTGCATAGAAATCTGTTCCCCTTTATTACAGCTTTAATACCCTCCTTCTCTTTCAAAGATATTTTTTACTGTCAGTGTATTTATGGATTATCTTCCGCCCTTTACAACCATGGATCTCAGTAACAAACGTGAATATTGATCCACTGACATAAAAGTATTTTTAAGTAGTATTTATGAATAATACCACTCATCTCTTAGTTTGTGTTGTCTACAACAGGGAAAATTACACTAAAATTCCACAGGTCAACCAGTTGACAAGTAATGAATATAGGTGAAGGTCAGTATCCAGACAAACAACATATAGAAATAATTTTCACTATATTTTGTTCTTAAAAAACTTAATACTTAAGGTCCTACGTTTCCAGGAAGCTTACTTGTAAAAGTTTCCATAGTTTCCTCTGTGAATTAAGTGCATATATTTGGTGTTTTAATATACACATTATACATTTCAAGTACATATATCTCATAGAATGAGGTTTGATGCCTCTGCTTTCTTTTAGAGAACTATTTGAGGCATGAGCAATTTTAATATTATATCTAAATTAGATTTAGCTATGTTAAGGTTAATTATTTAGACCCAAATTACATTCAGATATTCACTCCCTCCCCCAGCCCCAGCTTCTGGAGAGGAGATCTTACTTGGCCTCCAAACAAGCTAATGTCTGGACTGAGTGAAAACACACCCCTCTCCATATAATTTCTTGTGTATGTTTCATTTCTGTAACTAGTGATATTAGACTTTGCTGAATCAAGGTCTTTTCTTTGCCTTTCCCTATTCCTTTTCCCAAACAAAAGGACTATTCTAGTTAAATTTTACATTAATATTACTTGTTTAGTAGATATAGAATATTTTGAGCATTGAAAGCCATGGAAAGCTCTTTGGCTTGTGAAAATCATATAAAGTTTCACATTAATACATAAAAAGTGTGGAACCATATTGATTTACAATGAAGGATCCAGTTCAGAATCACTAACAAAGTGGACTTGTTTTTTTTCTGATAAGATATGGAAGTTAACTTGAACTTCAGTGCCCTTTTCATGATTAGCTTTGGTGCTTGGGTGCGTTTTTGTTGGTCCTTCAAAAGAAAAAAAGAGAAGGTGTGGAAGATCTATCACTGAGTTAAATGGAAGCAGTCATACCATCAGGGACAGGCATGATTACAAGCATGAAAGGCCTGAGGTATAAAAGTATACAGTACCTGAACTGTGACTGTGTTATGAAAAAAAATAATTACCTTCCTTCCCTTCTGAGGAGTTCTTAAGGTTTTGGTCAAGTAGTCCAAAAGTACATCTGTAACACCACTGAAGCAAATTTCTTATTCTTCCCCCTACTTGCTGCACTCTGATTCTCACTGTGGTGCAGTCCCAGAGGCTGTCAACTTGCTGACTTCTCAACAACAGAGAACAAGGTGCCTGCTCCAGGAAACCATGTAATGAGCTCAAGGGTCTGGAGACGATTTGGTCCATGGGGTCAGACAAGAACTAGCTTGAACTAAAATGGACAGTATGTATTGGGTTCTCACTATATACCTCACAATCTGCAAAGTCATTCCTACTACAGAATTAGTACTGCTTGTTGTACAGGCTAGGTAGCACACATATGAGAAAACTAGTTTTTCAAACCCTTAAAAACATTAGGGATCAGTTACACTCAAAGTTCATTGCAGGAGATGATCATGCAAAAATAAATTTCAAAATCCTATATTTTATTGACACTGCAACTATCAGCTAATAACAAATGTTACAAAATTTTCAGGACAAACAAAACCTTTCATAACAGCAAACTTTTTACCAACATCGTTTCCTTTGTTATGGGAAAACAGCAAATTGTAGTATTATGGATAGCTACAAATCAACACTATATAAATGAGAATATTTTGCAGCACTCCTATGACAGTTTACTACTTATATGAATGCATTTGTTGCCATTTGCAAGCTAAGCAAAAAAATTTAATAGTTTCAATAGGAGGCTTCTGTGAATCCCCAGGGCTCGCTATTGGGGCCGGTTCTCCTTAATATCTTTATCAGTGATCTGGACGAGGTGACTGAGTGCACCCTCACTAAGTTTGCAGATGACACCAAGTTAGGTGGGAGTGTCACCCTGCTTGAGGGTAGAAAGGCTTTGCAGAGGGATCTGGACAGGCTGGATCGATGGGTCAAGCCCAATGGTATGAGGTTCAACAAGGCCAAGTGCCGCGTCCTGCACTTGGGTCACAACAACCCCATGGAGTGCTACAAGCTTGGGGATGAGTGGCTGAAGAGCTGCCTGGCAGAAAAGGACCTGGGGGTGTTGGTCGATAGCCAGCTGAACATGAGCCAGCAGTGTGCTCAGGTGGCCAAGAAGGCCAACAGCATCCTGACCTGTATCAGGAACAGTGTGGTGAGTAGGAGTAAGGAAGTGATCATCCCCCTGTACTTGGCACTGGTGAGGCCCCACCTCAAGTACTGCGTTCAGTTTTGGGCCCCTTGCCACAAAAAAGACACTGAGGTGTTGGAGCGTGTCCAGAGAAGGGCAATGAAGCTGGTGAGGGGTCTGGAGAGCAAGCCTCATAAGGAGCAGCTGAGGGAACTGTGGTTGTTCATCCTAGAGAAAAGGAGGCTGAGGGAAGACCTTATCACTCTCTACAACTACCTGAAAGGAGGTTGTAGTAAGGTGGGGGTCGGTCTCTTCTCCCTGGTAACAGGACATGAGGAAATGGCCTCAGGTTGCACCAGGGGAGGTTTAGACTGGATATTAGGAAAAATTTTTACACTGAAAGGGTTATCAAGCATTGAAACAGGCTGCTCAGGGAAGTGGTTGAAGCACAATCCCTAGAGGTACTTAAAAGACGTGTAGACATAGTGCTTAGAGATATGGTTTAGTGATGTTTTTTGTCAGAGTTAGGTTGATGGTTGGACTAGATGATCTGAACCTAGGCAATTCTATGATTCTATTACATTACAAACATTAAAACTTTTTCTGATAAAGCATCAGTAAATTTGACTTCTAATTTTTTGAATTAACTTCTTTGTTTTGGAACAATAAGATTTGATGGATACCACCATTAAATAACAAAAAATTATAATACTGTTTTCTATTACAACTGCACATTAATTTTAGATAGCTCTAACCGCTATATGAAAAATTCTATTCAGATATTAATTCAAAATGTTGATTTTTTTAACTGACCTCAGAAATGTGAGCATCGATAATTTATACCCTTTTTCATACATAATGAATAAAAAGAGACTACATATGGAAAGATAATGTAAATAATTTTGCTAATGTCAACTCTAGTGTTGCAGACTATTTTTATCTAAATATTAACATCTATTTACCAATAGACTTGTGCCAGTTCCCGTTGTTCTAAATGCTGGAATCTAATTAGACTTAATACACAGACACAGTTTTTTAAAAAACTGAAAGCACAGATATTTAAACATTTCTTACAGCTGTTACCCAACTGACCATTATAATATTAATATCATACCTGGAAAACTAGTTTCATGCCTTAGTCCATATAGTACAGTCCAACCTTACTACGCCACTAATTGCAGCTTTTTGTCTCTAGAACATCATTTCTCTGCTCAGAAAAAGGAGGGAAAGGATGTGGATTCAACTTAGAAACCCTTTATTTCCCCCATGGTGGGGGGAGCGCGTGGAAGGAAGAAAAAAAAAGACGAATGGACGTCATGCATATTGGCAGATCTTTTTTATCATTGCACAGACACCTTTTACATTCCAATGTAGCTTTTGTCCAGAAAAGGTATTTTTATACAGTATCCTTGATTGTTTCATAAATGAAGCACTTACGTAGTCCAAGAGAGAAAATGAAACCCTTTACTTCATCCCAAATAGTGTACAGGATCTGAGCCAAAAATCCTTCACTTGACATGTTATTCGGTAATACTGAATAGGATATATTAAAATTTGATATGCCTATGGTATGAATCTAAAAAACCCTGTGACTGCACTTGACCTGAAAGTTGAAATTATGAAAAGGTTAGCAAGATCATTAAAAAGAGGATAAGAGGGATAACTAAAATTTAATCCTTTTAGGCAGTGAGGAAAGCACTGAAGAGCAACACAATGTTAGCAAAGCATCAGCACACATTACTTATTAAGACAGAATAAGAAGTTGATATGACTAAGTAGAATAAGTAAGTACTAGAAAGGAGCAGCATGCTTCAGAAAGAGAAAGTTGCATCTAGATGAAGAAAACAGAATCAAATTCTGGGAGGTTAAATGAAAAAAGTTCTGGATGAACACTGTCTTCAAATCTACCTAGAGCAAAAAATATGTCAGACAGTATGCAGAGCCAGCTGATGATCAGTGTACAAAAGGAACCTTCAGAGACAAGACCATTGAGGAAAAGTAGTGAGGTTTTTAAAGTGGTGTTCATAGAGGAGGAAGATCCAGATAGATGTCCATGCTGGAACTCCTTGTGGGAGGCTCAGGAGGTTTGCCTGAAACTGAAGTGACTATGGATTATATTAGAGAATTAAGTGAACAAAACCAATAACAAGAAACTTCTAGGACCAGGTGCTACTCAAGTAGAATTATTAAGTGTAGTCTTTAACATCTTACTTAACCCCACTTTTGTGTTAAGAAGTGACAAAGCTTTCACCAAACAAAAATGAAATAGGAAGAAAGGCTCCAGGTGCTATCCAGGTAACTTGAGGCTCTTCAATTCAATGCCTATAAAAAGGAAAAACATACCAAATAATGAAGTTCTTTGCAAAGTTCAAAAACCTAATAGTCTTACATATGAGTAAGGTTTTCACCAGAAGTCTTTATTAAAAAGCTTTAAAGAAACCAAGCAATCATGGGATGAGGAAAAGGTTGTGATACAAATAATTATTTTTAAAAGATATAAGAACTGGTAGTAGTATATATGCAGTTATCATGATTTTAAAAAGTGCAGAGGGGTTAATAAGAAGAAAGTTTTCTAATCCTACTAAGTTACTGAGAGTAATGAAGGCAATAGAAAGAATAAACTCCGAAAGGAAGTTTTGATACTAGGTGACAGTACAACAGCTGACAAAATTTATTATATACACACACATAAGTGACATGTATAAGTAATATTTCTTAATGTAACCCTGAAAGGATGAAAGCTAAGTGTACACACGGAATATCATGCTCCATGTGGACCATTACCAAACATGAGTGACATCTAGAATCACAGAATCACAGAACGGTAGGGGTTGGAAGGAACCTCTGGAGATCATCTAGTCCAACCCCCTGCCAGAGCAGGGTCACCTAGAGCAGGCTGCACAGGAATGCAGATACTGAGATCACAGAGACTGTGATAGGTTTATAGGAACATGATCTCAAAACCCATTAGCTGACAATCTGTTGTTACAAGCTACTAACAAACAAGAAGAAACACCTCTGAAAAACATTACACCACGACATAAGTCTGTGGCTTACTGTTCTTTGAAGCGCTGCTTCCCTGTCTTGGAATGAATTAAAAAAAATATTGGAAAAAAGAATGATTAATCATATAAAAATCACTAATAAGAAAATAAATTGTTTGGTATGGTATACAAGAAATTTACAAAATTTCAGACCACGAAGAAGTCGTGACTGTCATATCATAGAATCATAGAATCATAGAATCATAGAATCATAGGGTTGGAGGGACCTCTGGAGATCATATAGTCCAACCCCCCTGCCAGAGCAGGGTCACCTAGAGCAGGCTGCACAGGAACGCATCCAGGCGGGTTTTGAATGTCTCCAGAGACGAAGACTCCACCACCTCTCTGGGCAGCCTGTTCCAGTGCTCTGCCACCCTCAAAGGAAAGAAGTTCCTCCTCATGTTTAGGTGGAACTTCCTGTGTTCAAGTTTGTGCCCATTACCTCTTGTCCTGTCCCCGGGTACCACTGAAAAGAGCCTGGCCCCATCCTCCTGACACCCACCCTATATCTTCCAAAACAAGCACTAGGAGCCTAGTACTGAAAGATTTAAAGGAGGCAAATGAGGTTGAAAACGCTTAGTTAGGTAAGACAGCTTTTCACACGGTCAGAGACCTATGTAAATCCCAGTTGAGGGTAGTGTAGTTACTGACAGTTCACATGGATTTGATGGAAGACTGGACAAGCATTCAATTATAAGTCATCAAGAGTTTTCAAGTAGAAAAAACAGAGCAGATTCGGGAAGGCTTCAAAGCTGAAAGCAGTTGGAATCAGGCAGAAATTGTAGGGGGAAGCATCATTTAAAAGTACCAGTCTATTTTCTCTCTTACACACCTGCAAGTAGCTGCTGCAGGAGGCAGGTCACTGTACTGCATGGGTCCTTGGTCCGAGCCAGTGCTGCTTTTCCTGAGAGCTACTGAGGAGGAGACAGGTCTCTATAACCACTTGTACTGGGGTATGGATTACCCCGTGATAACTTTTTTTGCAGATTTGCGCTGTGAGGTTAAATCGCTTATAAACAGGATTTGATTATGATAATTATTAAATTAATTGGGCTAGGAGAAAGAGGGCAAAAGTGAGGAAGACAGTCTTGCACTCTCACCCCAGCCTCTCAGAAGCCCTGTGATTCTTTAACAAGTTCACCATTACTGGTGGAAAGGAGAGGGTGAGGATAATTTTTAGTGTTTTGAAATATGCGACTGGTATTGCCTTATGTTAGCAACATTTTTATAGGCATGGTCACCTCAGGGACCAACTTGACAAAAACCTCTAGAGCAAAATCCTCATGTAGCTTTTCTTTGTCTTGTGGCATTCCCAGAATTTCAACACGGGCCAGCAGTGCTTGGTGGTTTTGAAGCACTATAGGAAAGTAAGTAAGTGTATTAAATAATATATTGTATAGAGTACTTCTGAGTCTTCTCTCCGCTAGAAGGCAGGGAAGAGACAAATGGAAAAACCAAAACACAACCCACAAGTCTTTGTCCTCACCTCTATATTTTTGCTGTAGGAGCTCTTACTTTCCCTTGCAACTGTTCTCCTATATCTAGGTTCTTCTGCCATATGTTAGCCCAAGTATTAAGAAAAAAGTTGTTTCTTCTTAAACACTTCACTTGATACAACCTCAGTCCATTTTTTTGAATGGGGAAGAAAATTGGATTAGCATATTTGACTAAAATTCCCATGTAGTTTTAGTTTACATTAGACTTAATTTTTCCAGTTAGCAGAATAATTAAAAAAAAACAAAAAAACTTCCAGATGAATCTTACAATATTTCATTCACATACATAGAATACGTATGTCATTAAAAAGAATTGAACACAGTGAAATAGTTATTTTGGAATTAAAAATAATTATTATGTCTAACTGTCTTCATATCACTAACAAGATATGTTAGTGATACGCTCCTTGATTCCAAGAGAAAATATTTACTGCTCACAGGCCCTTAAGAAAAAGAACCAACCAATCATGTTAAATTAATGTTATCCTAAATTGCCACATACATGAATGTATTCCCCTGATGTCAGAAGTACACAAAACTAAACATGACCCCAAATTCCATTCAAAGGCTGTTGGAGATAAGCTTTTCCAAAACAGTCAAATCTCAGCTGTGGCTTTTTCAGAGGTCCTTCTTGAAGACAGCAAGATAGATATTTGACTGCACATTCTATATTAAGATCCCAGGCCTTTATTGTCGATGCAGATTAAAACAAACAAGCCATCTGTGAGGCAGAAATCTATATAAAATATAGGAACACTATTTAAAAAACTCATAATCACTAAGATTCAGTTACAATGTTTTTACTAGCTAACATTTTCAAATTGCTTATCTGATGTAAGGATTATGTTTCATAGTTACAGATAAAATATATTAAAGTTCAGTAAACACTTCTTAAGCTATATATTTCCGACTCCACTTCAAGTGTAATAAGGTATTTCCTAGTCATGTCTAATATTAAGTTTTTATAAGAAAAAGACATAGCAACTTATTATTTCGGTTTGGGGAGTACAAGTACAGTGACCAGACTTTTAAAAAAAAAACAACAAAACAACCCTGGTAGCAAAAATTCTTCTGGGGAGTGCTTAAGTTTCAACATATTTAGTTCAGGCCTGACCAAGAAAATGAACTTCCACCCCTGAACAAAACGGAGAAGAGCAAAGGTACAACAACTATACACAGCTGGGGTACCTGAAAGCAGGAGTCTACAGCTTTTCCATGTGACCCTGAACACATCACACAACTTGTTGTCATGCAAGGAAATACTCCTTAGCCCCTTTACTCTAATAAATATCTAAAATAGCTATGCATACATTCCTGCACATACAGTGGTTGCATATATAAACTCCATCCAGATTGCTGGTGTTGCCACTGTTAGAACAATTTATATAGTTCATTTTCAGCCATTTCTTCACCAGGACTCCCTCAGAAAAGGAACAAACTTAAATGCCTTTACAACTAATGCTGCCTGCTGGGAGGGCTTAATGTTTCTTCTGTTGAGGCTGGACATCCATATATGCTGAGACTCAGGGGACCTCTTCCTTCCTCCAGGACAGCTGCTGGACATCAGCTTGCTGATGAAAACTGAATCCTGCAGGAAAGCCTGAGTTCAATTAAGTTTCAGCAGGAACTGGGATTGTAATTGTTTTAGTCGCTGTTGAAAGTAAGACTTATAGGTGTTTTTAAAATGTTACCCATGATGGACTCAAACAAAATATTTGTTGTGAAACAGATAAATTTTGTGATTTCAGTGTATATTAAACACTCATGCTTGTTTTCTCTTAAGTGCTAATACTTCTGACAATTAATTTAACTGATTTTGCACAAGATTTCAAAACACCTTACGATGTAGTTTATTTTTTTTTTCTCTGCTTTCTCATTTGTGGAATTATTGCTGCATATAGTTACTGAATTTATCCTTACTTCTTGCCTTCATAAAAAGCATCTCTGCCAGTATCAACATAGTTTGGACTTTGTCAGCTGTGTTCTACTAAGATGCTAAACATTCTGAATTTTTAAGACATACACAGAGGATTTTCTCACTTCTCTCTTTCCCACTCTTTGTCTCACCATGTCTGTTGGGTGGCAGACATTAGGACTAACAAGACCATAAAGGGTAATAAAGTAAACTCGCTCACTGTGCACATTCTAGTTCCCCGAACTTCAATTAACTAAGGACAGCTTAATCTCATAGGTTTCAGTCAATATTTAGCTCTTCTTTTTTTTTTTTTAATTGGGTTTACTAGTGACAGTGCATGTCTTGAAGAAACAGAAAACAAGATCCCATAAACACAGAGTACATAAAGAGTTCTTAAGTATTGTAAGTATTGTACACGTATTAAACAATATGTTATTGAACAGTTGACGTCTTTTTTATGGTGACAATCCACTCTTTGCAGCAGGACACAGTCCTGAAATTATATGCCAGACTAAATTGCCTTGGACCAGTAAGTTCTTTCTGATTCCCTGCTATACTTTTTGAATAACTTTATTTAATAAGCTAATATGAGTTAATAATTGTTATCTTGTTTATTGAAGCATACCTTACAAAAAAAATGCAATGGTATTAAAGCCTGACAGTAAAATGGGATTCATAAAGAGTGTCCGGAGAGAACTATGGGTCCCAAACTGCAGCGCCTGGGCAGGAGATGGAGTGAAGAAGCTGGTCGGTCATCAGCTCTTACGGGTTCAAACTTGAAGAGGCCAGACAAGCAGAAGAAGTATTTATTTCACAAAAGGGATAAACCAAAATTTCAATGTAGTAATCCTAAAAAGGATCATATGGGCTTCAGACTGCCAAGGGTCTTTACTCTCTATGTAAAACTGAGGTTAAAGTTAGGGATTAAATCCAGGAACCACAATAAGAACCTTACTCAAAATGCATGACCAAACTAAATGTAGGGTAGGAACAGAAATTTCCAGTGAGTTATAATTGCCTTCAAGATTCACTGGAGTTACTAGCCTCAGTGTCAGGTCGGGGACAGAGCTTAGAGTATGAAAAAGATAGGACTAACAGCAACAGCAGGGTACATAGTGAAGAGCCAAAGGAAATAAGTGCTGTAGACTGTCCTCTCCCAGGACTTACAACTGGGTTGAGCATGACAGTGGTCTCTGACAACTATGTCAAGTTCAGGTTAGACTGAGGTTTGGTTTAGGACAAAAAATTTTGGACAAGAAAGAAGCACAGTAAAACTGGAATCCCTAAGATGCAACAAAGTACATTCAGACTTGGTGCTGGATGTCAGATACGTCTTCTGCTTAGGCAGGGGTCTGCAGTTCTTATGTCAAATTAGATTTAAATACAGGGTTAGAGTTTGAGTTCACAGAAAGACAAAATTTTTGAGGAGTGGCCAAAGGAACTGAGAGTGGGCAAATGAAATCTTTAATGAATTATACTTAGTCTCAAATCTTTAGATCTTCTGTCAGGCTAGAGTTAAGGTTAGGATTAAATTTTGCAGAAGAAATATTGTGTTACAGTGTGAATAGGATCCATAAGAGGCACCAAATAAAATAAAATAAATACATAAATACAAAATAAAATAAAATAAATAAGAAACATCTGCAATGAATTATACATGAAACTTTACAGATTAAGGTAAAATTTGGGACAATGAGAAAGAGAAGAGGTACAATAAAAGGGTTTCATAAAGAGTATCTGAAGTGATGATGAGTTATGAATTCTTCAATGCATGTTATTACCATTTAGATCCAGCAGGTTCCCTGGTTGCCAAAGTAAATCAAAGGACAGTGACAAGCATCTCTGGTGATTCACAAGTGTCATTAAGGCATACAGAGGTTTTTTTCCCTTATGTATAACTGAAGTCAGGATTAGGATATAGTTTAGAAGAAGGCCAAGCAGTAGTATGATCTAATAGTACATGTAATGGGCTGGTGTGAAATATCTGAATTTCATAGGAGTTTCTGACATCCAGTCTCTGCCACTCCCAGGGAATGAAAAGGGCTGTGAAAGACAGGCTCTCATCTCTCCTGCACAGTAATTGAGAATGCTGCTGCTCATTATGTCTGCCTGACAGATTCTTCCCAGCAGCAACTGTTAGTAATATGTCAGGAACCAGGTGTATGAAGGAGATCACACAGGTCCAGAGGGCACATGCAGCAATGTTCACGTGAGGCAGTGTTCCCTCCACTGGAGCATGCAATGCTTTATTCCACTGGAAGAAGGATACAGTGCAACTGGGCAAAAAATTCTATGAACTTGAGAGTTTGCTTCCTCGACCTTAAACCTACATCCTTCAGTTTCTGAGGCGATGCCCAATCTCATCATCATGCCATCATGCACCATCACGAGTCAGTAGGGCATGACCATGCTCAGGGGTTGCCTCTGCCCCACCCAAGGCAGCCTCTCCCACCCACAGAACATCACCCCAGCAGTGCAACCCCTTCCAAAAACCCTCTTGTCTCCTCTCCCAGAGCACAGGACAATCTACTCAGCCATTTGCTCTCTATGAAGGTGGACCAGCACAGTGGCATCTGTGAATGGCTCTGAACTTGCTTATATCTCTTATTGAAGTACCTTCCAAAACTGGAAAGTACAGTCCCAACGTTATTAGTGCTAAGTCCTGGCAACTTGACAGACTAGAGTAAGGAAGTCTGCAATTCCTCTTCCTTTCTTAGTGTTATCGACCATATTTTGAAATTAGAAATAGATATCTACACAGTTTTTTGCAAATCTCTTATTTTTCTTTTGTGCATAATTTTTGCTTTGATAGTCAGCACATGAACAAAGTGTTTTGTTGCATCCAAAACATTATATCAGACAGGTTATATTTTTTCTGATTTTACAAATGTAACTGAAACATATAAATTTTGTTCTCTGACCAAAAACACAAAGAGAAAGTAATTATAAGAATTATGATTTTTTTTCTGTCTTCAAATTTACCCAAAAAGAAGACATGAATTTCATACTATTTACATATTCAGCTTCAGTCAGGTATGTTCAGAAACAGTGACAGGTTTTTAGATTTAGCAGTATTTTGTGTAGCTGAGGCTGAATCTCAAGTCTATATTTAAAATTGAAACAAGCCAAAAAAAGTCATTCAAGGTGTTATTGAATACATTTTGCAGAATTCAATTTATATTAGCCTGATTGGTGCTGAAAAAATGGGCATTTCCATAGAAACACTAAAGGAATAAACCAAGCATACACAAGACCCTCTAGAAGAGGATGTCTAGGAAGGATATGCCTGCTGTGAGTCTTGATAGACACAAAACATTGATCCTTTTTGTTGTCTGCTTTTTTGCAGAAGATTTCTAAACAGTAGAAGTAATGCCTGTTACTTTTGTATATTAAAATTGCCGTATCTGATGAGAGATTAAAAAGGGGTTTAAAGAGAAAACAGTGCATAGACTTTCTCTATTAATCTTTCAAAGAGAAGTATATCATAGGAAAGATACATAACTGAAGTCAAAAGGTCAGTGCCTTCACTAAGTGTAAATGCAAGAAAGTGCTCCTGGCTGCTTTTTCAGTTTGGGTATTTTAAATCAGTTGAACACCCAAATTGCCTTTTCTTTTCGCTACATTCTCTTTTCTTTCCATTTTTACTACCGCTATTGAAGCAGCCCCCTTGGCACCACTCTAGTTTATGTGCAGAGGGTGGCACTATTATACACCACTCTATCTAGCACTTTGAAACTGGCCCAAGAATATCTTTCTTTCATGTGAAGTGTGTCACATGAAGCCTTTTTTCTATTAAATTAAAGAATAATATAGCTTGCAAGAGAAGTCTAGTTTCAGCTTTGTAACAAATTTGAGTAGATGTTGATTCTCTAAAGAAAAATAGTTATTTTGAATTGTATCAATAAATCAAAATTTTATGATCTTATTTTAACAAAATATAAAATCCCCTCATTTTATTAGTAAAACAGAAAAAAATAAACAAACACACCAAACATTAAAAGTTACATATTGCATTGCAACAGCTTTCAGTTTAACCATTCCAACTACCAATATTTTATTGTCAACAGGTTAAAACTAGGGACACAAAAATATTTTCCTTTTTTTCAAATAAATTTTTTTAAAAATGCCATTTCCTAATTCTTGATATTGCTTTGTACAGTTTGAGAGTTATATATCCTTTTAGCTACATGAAAGTAAGACTATTGGCAAAAGGGTTTCTGGACCCTTTCTGGATTGACAGGATTTGTGTTTACCATAACTTTTTCCATTACTTCTTTGTGCTTTTTTTTCTTTTTTCATCTTATTCAGAATCTGAGGCAACTTGGGATATGATTTTTGCATTTATTTGTGCTACATAATTTGTAGTCAGGCAGCAGCTCATGAGAGGCCCTGGAAAAACTACTGCAATATGAAGCTACCTTCAGTGGTAAGTGATGTTAACATTTGGCTTAGATCACATCTGTAACTGTTAGTCACTTTGTATTTATTTCTCTGAAATACACACTCACAAAGAAGTTTAATACTTTTGAACACATTGGGAGAAGTAGTTGACTGAAGTAGTTGAACAGCTGTCCCATGGCAATAACTTATGAAGTAGGTCAGTAGAGTGGCAAATAGCTTAGCTATTGCCCTAGTAACATATTTAATCTACATGATTTGGTTACCAACACAAGCCAGTCCATTTCCCCTTGCCGATACAGAAGGAATCTCTGTGATACACAACTATCACTCTCACTAAGCCTGGTACTTATGTTACTTCTCTGTACAATGATGGTACAACATCACTTTTCAAAGGATAATTTACCATCAGAAAAAGAAACAGGCTGGTGCACAGAATGGGCAGTTCCTCTCTGTTTACTACTTCTAATAAACTTGACAATACATCTTGCTTCATTTTTTTAATGATAGCAACATAAAATGATCCATTGAACAAAAAACTCTGGCCATTATCTGTTTAGATTTAAGTATTGAAGCACTTGTATTGTTAGTCATTTTTATGTGACTATTATGTGAACAAAGTCCATGATGAGAACTTGGCTGAGTAACTAAACATGGGGATCAAAACAAAATGATCATTGGAAGGTAAGTGTTTAATGGCTGCAAATGTAAGGCTTCTAGGTCTTATTGTGTCTTCATTAAATGTCACTGTGCAAAAAGAGATGCAGATGACAAATTTTTTTCCAGGTATATTGTTTTCAAGGGACAAAAAATACAGTGAACAACAGAAATAGGACAGAAAACAAGAAATACACGTAGTACCCTAAACAGAATATAACATTACATTAGATTTTAAATTAAGAAGTAGGGAGATAAGCAAAGAATTGTTGGTGTACAGACAATTAAATTAATTATCTGGGTTTTTAGATACAAATATATAAATATATATATATAAAACTTTTTAAAGCTGATATTACTGGAGTTCCATTGTGTGAAGAAGGGAGGTAAGAACCAACTCTATAAAGATAAGCCAAGCCCAATTAACTAAATGTGTTAAGTTTAGTTTGGCAGATGGATGAAATAGTTAATGACTGGTGACCACACCTGTGTTTAGTTCAGAAGATTTAATGATCTAATAGTTATAGAGACATATGAAAGTGAGAACAGTACAAACCATTATTCAGGAGGCTGGAGTGGCTGACACAGAGAAAAATCAGGAGAACTGAGCACATGTACCTGGTTAAATGACATCCAAGGAAACATTCAGCAAGAAGTCTAAGATGAAAATACGGAGAAGGAAGGAAGTTATACAGAAGCATACCAGAATTACTAGGAATAATGGAAAAAAAGAAAAACAAAAACAACTGTCAAAGCCTCTAAAAAGAAAATTCAACAAATATAAAAGCTGCCCAAAAGCAACAGTTATTAAACCACAGAACAATTTTTCTCAAGGAACTCACAGAAAAGCCATTCAGTTGCTATTACAGAAAAAATGTGATACACAGTATAAGACAGAGAAAAGTCTTGCTTCGAAAAAATTAGACTAGCTTCACTAGGGTAATTTTTCATTTTTAGCAGTGGTATAGAAGTAATTCTATCTATAATTCTGTTACACTCAAAACATCCTTTTCAAAAACATGAAGAATACAGAAGCATTAACTAAATGAGACCTGTGTGTGGTGATTCAGTAAACAGACACAAATAGTTTCACCCTTCACTATACTTTTGCCTTTCCCTCACTTGTGGTTAAGTTCTAGATAGCAAAGCACTGTAAAATTTCACCTCTGAGATTTTTATTGTTTTATTGGGAGGGGGGATTCTCTTACGTTTCTCTGAAGCATTAAATGTTACAGCAGCTAGAAATCAAATGCTTTTGTGCAGCAGTGCCATTGAAGTCTTTCAATTATTTGTTTAGTAGGCTTTGCTCACCTTCTGGAGATAAATGAATTTGCCAGTAGGGCAAGGCCAGGAGGGAATTTTCCTTCCATTGAGGATGGATGCTATTGCTCTTTCATTCTGGTTCTTTGTTTTGGTTCTGTGTCTTACTTGGACCCCATTCTCTAAAGTGTACATTTCCTAGCTAACACATAGGAATTTAAGTTTCCTTTTGGGTCCTAGCCATGTCTCTTTCTTGATCCTTCCTGCTCTCGGCTAGCAGTAGACTGAAGTTGTGTTGTTTTGTTGTGGGTTTTGGTTGGTTTTGTTTGCTCGTTTGTTTTGGTTTGGATTTTTTTGGGGTTTTTTGTTGTTGTTTTTTTTTTTTTTTTCTTGATTTTAACCATACATCTTAAATTTGTTCTAGGACACTGAGTGGTTTTCTGTAGCACACAGACATTACAGGGATGTCTTCTGAGCACACGCTTCAACTTCCTCCAGGTCATCTGGGGAAAGCAGAGGACCAGAGCCATGATTCTCTGCTGTTTTCTATTCCTGTCTCCTTAAAATAGAGCCAATGAACTACAACAGCAGTGTAGACCAGCTGTACTTAGCAAAATTTCCCAAACAGGTTGTTCTGGATTTCTGTTTATTCTGACATTTCATTTCTACCAGAAGAATTAAATGCCTGGGAAGTGAAAAGTTATGCACACAAAGGAACTAACATATGTCTACATAGCTTCCTGGATTATTTTAGAATTCAGCATACTTGTAGTTTGCATTAATTTGGTGTATAACTCTTGCATTTGTGAAACATTTGGATTTTAATTCAGAGTAAGGTAAGCATGCAGATGTATTTCTTAACATGCTATTTCTTTTCCTGTGTCAATGCCCAGACACAGAAGATTTGGATATGGAACTGCAAGACTCAAAAGACTAAAGCAGCATATCTAGTGATTTGGCAGAATGCAGAAATTAATCACATCAAAACGGGGTCCAACATTAAGGAATAGACTAAACAAAAGAATTGTACTACAATGTGTTTATCATTCCCATATTCACAGCAGTACACTGTCTACATATATGGCTTCCCCTATGCTACAACTATACCATTAATTTCTCAGCAACAGATTTAATCTAACGAGAAAATAGTAAAAAGTGCAAATAATAAGACAACAGTAGCAAACTAGTATTAATGTTAATGTTACCAAGTTTGATAATGCAAACATTTCTGCTTTAGAAAGGGTTAACAGACATCATAGCTTTTAAAGAGGAGTCCAGTTCTGTTCCCATCTTGCATTTCTGAATCACAGCAGCTTTGGTTATCAGAGGGTTGACTAAGACCACTGAGTATTAGAGATTGTTATCCACGTGTGCTAAACTGTATTTGGCAGAAGATATGTGCTTAACATGAACCAGAAGCGCTCCAACCATCTTTCAAACTGGTCACAACAGACAAAGAAAATAACTTTTTTCTTTTAATAGAGTCATGTTATATTTCAAAGTTAATGAGGCGCTTAGAATTCCTATGGGTAGGCCTAGAAATCGCAGTTATGTAGAGCTTGATGTAAAACCCACTGAAGTTGCTGGACACTTTCCACCAGTTTGAGTTTATTTAAAATGTCCATTTAAATTCATATTTACAGGCCACGAGGGTAATGAAATGTACTCTCAGTTTCTCAAAGAACAGCTTAGCTTAGAACTTGCAATTTTTTTTGATCTTTTCTATATATCCTAGTTCGCTTTGCCTGTTATTCTACCTACACATGACTAAAGGGATCTTTCAGCAATATGCAGCCTTCAGTAAGGGAAAGCAGCATACTTTTATGGACGCTGTAAGACTGCTCAAAAATAGTCCCGAACAGAAATGTCTGGGTCTTATTCATATTAATGAAAATGGAAATATTGAGAAAAGTAGATTCTTACTAAAACAGCACAAGCTCTTAAAAAAGTACTTATATAAACAACTCACATAAAAGAAACAAAGGGCAAAACATTAAGTAAAGACCACTGTGATAAGAGTTTAGGACGAAGAATCAGAGCAAGGCGTACTGGTTTTTGTTGGTTTATTTTCCTCCAAGAGTTATTAGTTTTAATCCTGATTAATTTATATCCTTGACTAAAAAATACTTAACCCTGGAAATATGCAAAATTTAGCATTTAAACTACTTGTAGGAGATCTCCAAGTATAATGTTGGAATCTGCTACTAGTCAGAAACATAACGTCTTGAATGGAGGAAGGGAGGTCTAACATCCCAGATGGGTTGAAGAATCTGGTGTCTGATCAATTAGTTTTATTATTAGTATATTTGTAATAGGTTAAAATCAAGACCAAAACAACAAACTTTTTTAGGGTCATGGAAACTGCTAGTGCTCATTTGTGAATAGTTTAGTTTTAACATTTCATGAATGTACTACTGGAGAGACAATTGCACTTCACATTTGATTTATTTTTTCATGTATCACAGCTTCTTCCTCCACTCATACTTTAGGTTACTTTTTCATGTAATTATAGGAAAATAACTTGATGTACCATTCTTTGTCATATCTCACTGAGCTGCGAGCATTAATAACCTCTGCAGCTTAGCGGAGAGCAAAAATGAAAATAAAAAAGTAAGTCACGTAACTAAGGTCTTTGCTCATATATTGAAATAAAATTACTTTGAGTTATATGTAGTTCTTGAGCATATGTCATTAGTTTATTTGTCTGCAGATCTCCTTTGTACATTGTTGGTTTTCATAAAGAACATTTTGTCCATTTATATATTTATTCTTTGACAGAGGAAGAGTTATTTGTATTTGAAAATTCTTATGAACATATATTTTCTCCTCCTCCTCACATTTGTTATGGAAAGAAACAAAACAAAATCTCAGCTTTTTGGGTTAGTTTACCACAGAAAAATAAGTGTGAAGCATAGAAAAAAAAATCCCATCAGTAAAATACAAATCAGACATTATGAAATGCTGTGAATTACCTGTTAGATGTTACATTTAATGACACCTAGGTTTCCAGAGTCTCCATTTCAGCAAAGCACTTGGGATTGGTGTTAGGGTATGCTGGGAATTGGGACTTGTGGAAAGCTAAGTGCATATATAGGTGGGAAGGGATGAAGCACAAGCTCGGGAAATGTCACGCTCATCTCCTTTTATGTGTGCATGTGCAAGCATTTGTACACAAGGCTTTCTTGGAGCAAAGTACTGCTGCCATATTACCCATAGGTTCACTCAAGTTGGTGCTGGTGCCCAAAAGAGCTCAATAGCTCTTGCCTGTAGCTGGAATGGGTACTGGATATTGAAGGCGAGGTCTTACAGATGTATGAGGAGAAGCAGAAAATGCTTTGTTCTGTCTTCAGTTCTGCTGCACACCAAGCCCACGTAATAATGCTCCAGGATGTATGGCTTGCCATTTTAGAATTGCACTTTAGCCTATGGAGGATTTGTGTGCAATTTTCACAGGGGCAGTGAACTGTGACTCTCTTACTCCTTGTTCCTAGGGCTCATGTAGGAAAAAATGATCTGACAGTGGGTTTTTTTCTCCCTGCTCATCACTGTCGAGGGATAGGTGTGTATCAGGTTTGTGATGCATCACTTAAATGTGTGACAAAATGTCACATTATTTCTTTCTTCTAGCAAACCCTTTGTGTAACTGATCCTTATTGCACTCTGTTTAAATAAAACAGAGCAAAATTACTGTCATTTAGCAGAAACAGTATTTTATTTTAGATTTTGCTTCTGATTTGATGTACGGCAACAAGCTTAAGCCAGTTAATAGTAATCAGTGTTCTATGATGACCTCAGTCAAAATATTTGAAGAAAAACTTTACTATCTTATTGGCTTTTGATATTTTCTTTTATAGATCTTTATCCATCCTTCCTACATTTATATCTTACCTGGTAATAAACTAGCTTAGTTAAGTGTTTTTTGCTTTGATTTTATTTCCATCATTATGAGCAATGACCTTTTCTTTTAACTTTAGCTCTTTCACATCTGAAAGAAAGATCACACATCAGTAATACATGTATCTGAAATATGACATTTTTATTCTGTAGAGATACGAAAAGAGATTTTTAACATTGCTTTTACTGTTGAAATACTGGAGCCAAAATTTTGGACATAACTAGCCACTTTGGAAGCCACAGAGGCTTTGAAGAATTCGGCCATTTTAAATTGCGTTAGACAACAAACCTTGAAAGGAGTAAAATTCTTTACATTTACAGAAAGAAGAATACTTAGATTTTAAAAAAAGATCATTAGCGATACAGTTATTTCTCTCTACGTTTCACAGCTGTGGAGACGTGTATCCACTGCACAAACATAGTAATCTTGTAGACCAAGTCAATAAAAAAGATATTGCATTTCAATCTCCAGGTCAGCTCAGAGGTGTAAAATGATTGCTCTAGTCTGACATAAGTACAAACCAATACAGGCACAGGATTTTTATCGGTCTGAGGACCGTAAGTTTTCTATTAGCACTGCCCAGTGTGACAAGCACGCTGCAGATACTGGCAGCCATGGCTGCAGCAGCCTTCCCCTGTGCCCTTCACTTGCTAGCAGCTATGCCCAGTTCTGAGACTCGGAGGGGCGTCTCTGCATGGTGTGCTGGCTCTGAGTCGAGCACCTCATCCTCTCTTGACTGCTCTCCCTCTGCTTCCATTACTGCAGGCTTTGCAAGAAAGTCACCTGTCCACAAGGTCTCACTTGCAAAGAAGAAAGTCCCGGCTACCTTCAAAACTTGTATCACTACGTTTTTATTCCATACAGATACTGCCTTTGTTCTTTAGCCCTTTTTCTTTGATTTCTACTAGATTATCAAATTTCTACTGGATTATCCATTTTGCTTAGTCTTGTCTCCATACCCCAACACAATATCGTTTTATTAAAGATTTTTTTTTTGCGGATATTTTCAATTTCTAAACCTACCTTGAAAAATGCACATCTCCTTTCTAAACACTTTCCCTTCTATTGCTTTTTTCATTTGTGTGTACATTTCTAATTTTTTTTTTCAGATCTTCTTGCAATGATGAAAAAAGAGCACAGTTTTCAGCAAGTTAGGTTGTTGAGTTATGATGACTGTTTTCTGGCAAGCAGTGCATCAGGTCACACAAAAATAATGAGACTTCTTCATTTATACAACAGCATGCCAAGAAGTCTGTAGGCATTATCAAAAGATAAATTGAAATACAATTTGAGATGAAAAGAAAAGAAACAGCACAAACACTAATTAATTTCCAAAATAGTTAAGAAATTAAAATATTTGAAAAACGGCAATATTGAAAATAGTAATCTTAATTGCTAGAAAACTTTAATAAGAACTTGGGCATTTGGTCTACTACTGTCCTAAAATTGCCTATTAAAATTGCTTATTTAAGTGCAAAAATAAAAATAATTTTTGTTCATGTTCATTTGTTATACCAATTGTTCTGTTCAAATCAATTTCAGGTTGTGTTTTTAAAATTATTATATCCTTTACACACTTAAGTGATGTTAGTCTCTCTTCTACTTCTCGGTTGGTATATTTATTTCAGGAAAATATTCTCATTTGTTTTTCATATATGTGTATGTTTCAGACAGTAGTTAAGGGGCTTTTTGTCTGTGTGAATTATTTTTTAATAAAGATAATTTTTGAATAAAGCTTCCTTTGAAAATTTACTTCTCTCCCCCAACTCTGATTAGTTCTTTTAACCATTTCGTCCTTTCCTCATTGATCTTTTCTATTCTATTTCTAAACCATTTCTTACCACCTCCTCTGTAATTCCCATTTGCTCTCCATTTTTCCATTCTGCTACATCCTCAGTTCACTGGAGAATGTTTGCAGTTGCCTTGAATCATAACTCTTAAGAACAGATGGATAGGGACAAACCATTGAATAATGAAACTAGCCTTGTTTAGACTGATAACTTTGTACTGTCTATGACCTTAGTTTTTTAAAATGGAGAATTCCCTCAATGTCTTATTCTGAAAAGCAAACTCAATATGAAAGGTCACCCTGAAATGATTGTATGATCAAGAGTCCTGGAACATGTGGGTTAAGAAAAATATCTAGCTGATTTCCATCTCCAGTAACTTCAGTCTTGAAAAGAGAATATAGAAATATTTATTGTTACATTCTTAAAATTTCAGAGCTACCCTCTTTCAGTTACCAAAGCTTCCATATAATTTAAAAAAAAAAATAATTCTGAGAAATTAGAATACTAACTATAGGTTGCCATGGAATATTACTAAAACAAATAATTTTCTGACCTACCATTAAATTAATGTAACAAAATGCAAGTTAAAGAAGAGAAGCCAGTTTCTGTCTAGCCATTCTGTTGTATAGCTCTGCTTATGCTCTTCTTATGAAACTGAAGCTGTAATAAATCATGGCATCTCACAATGACAGTTTCAAATGAACATGTTTATTGGGACAGACAAGTACATCACTAAGAGTGTTTACCTCAGGTGCTGACATACAGTACCAGCTGCTGGATTTAAACATTGGCTCAGTCATTGCAGCTGAAAACTATGGGAATTTTTCAAATCATACACCAATATGAGCAAAAACATGGGCATCATAGCATAACACAAGTAATATAGTTGTTTTTTTCCAACAGCACAGAAACCACAAAACTTGTGGGAAAAAAAACAACCAACCAAACAAAAAACCCAAAACAACAAAACCAGGAAAAAACTTCACTCTAATCTCTAATAACAAAAAAATTACCACATTTAGATTCAGTGTTAATATTGTGAATACGATTTTTAAGGAAGTTTAAAGAATTTTTTTCCTTGAAAAATCAGTGGCTGAATTTTAGAGGCTTACCAAATTTGATATCTTTCTTCAGGTATATACCCAAACCACCTCTAGCCACCATTTTTCAGATGTAGGTATGTTTGCCAGCAGGCCAAATGCAAACGTGAGATGGGTTTTCTTGCATAAATTGTCTAGAATGGAAGCACGCCTAGCACTGCTGTGAGCTCTTGCTCCACCACTGAACATGGGGACTTAGCTCATGCATAGATCTGGGGAATCAACCTGAAAGGAAAGGAATTTGTGTTGTCAGTATGATAAAAAAACAACCTTGACCCCCCACCGCTCTGAACCCACAATCAACCAATGAGCCAAACAAAAAAACACACAAACCGTCTGCCCCCCAAAACAAAACACAGGCCATAAGCATACAGTATGAAATGGACTTTGAGGTGGAATACTTAAGGAAGATGGTATACCTGTTTATTGTGTGGTGTCTCCTATGTCTAGAACTATGAGGATTTCATCAAATAGGGATATCCAGCATGGAAAAAAATAGCTGTTTCAAGAGGGTATTAGTAGCCTCATGGGAGAAAAACAGCTGTCCTACAGGAAGGAAAGAAGATGACAGCTACCTCATACATAAGAGAATTGCTCAGTAGCCTCATCCAGGTCCCCTGTCCTTCAAGGTTAAGGACTGCTGTGTGGTGCTGAGGCCAAAAGAAAAACAATGAACAGAATAACCAGATGAAAGAGATTATGTGTTTCAATACTGAGAGGATTTTTGCAGTTATTTCAACATAAAAATATAAAGAATGATATAGTTAAAGGTCCCCTTCTGAGGGAGCAAATCCTATCCAACAACCAGTCCAGGAAGTATGAAGTCTAACTGGAACCAAGTCAAAGATATTAAAGATATATTGCCAATACTTAATGCTGCCTTTTGACCATGCCTTATTTAATCTTCAGTATAAGCTACTTTACTAATTACTCTGGATAGTCACGTACCTTCCTTGTAGAAGACTGACATGATAACAGTCCTTTACTAGTGTAAGTCAAGGAGATGAGCGTACAGATGGTATTATTTGTCCTTCAGCTTGAGTGTACAAACTTCGGCAGTGACTTACAAATACTGAAAGATTAATGCGTAACTCCATAAATGGTTGATATGAAAATCAAAGTTAAAACTTTCGTTTCTTTTCACAGATGACATTCCATGAAGCAACACCCCTCCCTTCTTTCCAGGCTCAACTTTGTTCCTAACTCTTCTACCTCATTCCCTGCCATGTGGCGCAGGGGGAATGGGGAATGGGCGCTGCAGCCTGTCCATGACACTCCCTCTGGTCTGGCGTGGAGTCTCCCCCACAGGATACAGTCCTTCACAATCTTCTCCAACATGGGTCCTTCCCATGGCCTGCAGTTCAAGAACTGCTCCAGCATGGATCCTTTCCACAGAGTACAGTCCTTCAGGAACAGACTGCTCCAGCGTGGGTCCTTCATGGGGTCACAGGTCCTGCCACAAAACCTGCTCCTATATGGTCCCCTCTTTACAGGCTACAGTTCCTGACAGGAGGCTGCTAGAGCATGGGCTGGGCTCTTCTTGGGATGCAGCTTTCTACAGGACATACCCACCTGCTCTTGTGTAGGGTCTTCCACAGTCTACAGTGTGGATATCTGTTCCACTGTGGTTCTCCATGGGCTGCAGGAGGACAGCCTGTGTCACCATGATCTTCATCACGGGCTGCAGAGGAATCTCTCCTCCTGTGCCTAGAGCACCTCCTCCTTCTTCTCTCAACCTGGTGTCTGCATAGTTGTTTATCTCACATTTTATCACTGCTCTCATGGTTATGGCACAGCATTTTTTACCCTTTCTTAAACACGTTATCATGGAAGCGCCACTAGTGTTGCTGAGAGTCTCAGCTCTGGCCAGCAGTGGGTCCATTAGAGCTGGCTGAAAGTGGCTCTGTCAGACATGGGGCAGACCCCAGTTACCAAAACCTTGCCACATAAACCTAATACATCCGTCCTGTACTTAGTGAAGAGGGATTTAACAGATTTGGCAGAAATCTGTAATATTATTATCTGTAATAATATTATCTGTAAATATTATTTATCTTATGAAATGGTGAAAATATAAAGAGAGTGGAAAGAATACTAGAGGGGAAAAATACAATAGAGAGACTGGAAAAGCAAGACCTTAAAGAGAAGTGAAGCCTTTTATGCTAAGAAACAGAAGCATGCAAAGGACTGCACTAAAGACAAAGATTTCACGTAACCCAGTATCAAGTAACACAAATTTTTGAATGTACTGGGGTATAGTTTATCTTCCAAATAATCTTCCACATTTAAAAATCTCATGTAGTGCTTTATGGCACTCAAGATCAAATGTAGAATAATAGCTCACTGATTACTTCTTTGGTTTGTAAAATAAAACAGGTGAAAATAATTTGTATGGAAGCAGTTGTACAACTATATTTTCATTATTCTAGGGAAAAGGACTATGTCAGCAGAGTAAGGACAGCAGCTCTCACAAAAGCAGACCGTGATCTGAAGGAGGTAGGTGGAGGAGCAATCTGTAAGTGTGTGTTATATATCTGAAAGTATATTTTATATCTATTAAGGTGTTCTACAGGAAAACTGGCAGATCCTGAAAATGACAGTATTAAAAGGATAGTACTCAGACTATTCTAATTCAAAGGAAAGGTAGTTAATTCAATAAACTACCAATCAAATAAAAAATGCATCAATATTAAGGGAAAAAATGGGGAAAAACTGCAAACTGACAGGAATACTGTTGCCAAAGGGTAAGTGTGAAGGAATGACAGAAAAATGAAGACATGAAAATAATCAGAAAGGCTAGCTATAAAATAAGATACAGCAAGAAAAGGTTTTATAATCACAATAGAAAATTAAATCAAAAGGAAGCAAAAGTCTCTCATTCAAGAGGAAAGGAGAACAAAAAAGAGATTATGCACAACAGACTAAATTCAATACCTTCTTTGATTTTTTCATTAAAAAAGAAAGAAAGAAAAAGTAGTTTTGACCAGATACCTCATACAGTGAGTTTTATCAAAAAAGTAAGTATGTCAGGGAGAATTTGAAAAGAGCAGGTTAAAGAAAATTTAGATAAATAAGTTGAATTTAAGTCATAATAGCCTGATAAATTTATCTTTAAATGCTTTAAAAGAAAAATAAAATCTAACAAAAAAGATTTAGAAAATATTATTGCTTTTCTTCAAGGGATCATAGAAGATATGTGTTTTGAAAAAGAAGAATATGAAATTCTGTATCAACTGTTAAGAAGTGAGAGGTGGAGCAGTGGGAAGGAAAATAAAAGAATTACAGATCATGGCACCTACCTTGAAGAACTAGGACAGAAAGAATTATCACTCTATTTATATTGAAAGAGAATAAAATGAAAAAGACAGACAGTATAGTTTTGTGAAAGTTCAGATGGTGCCAAGACAGTCTTATTTTCTCCAAGATGAAACCTGTACCAAGTTACAGCAGAGTATGTAACTGACTTGAATAAGGCTTTTCCTACTGCCCTACGGGACACTCAAAAACAAACTAAAGAAACACCATCTTGATTTTAAAAAAAATAAATAGAAAAAAAGGCAGTACTCACTGCTTCATGAACTACAGTCCAAGTAGTTATCAGTGTTTCCTTCGTAGTGAGAGGGTATTTCATCAATACAGCAGCTAGAATAAAAGCAGAACATGGTAATAGGTGTCAAAGATGTAAAATGTAATGTCTTTGGGAAAGAGCTTATGATGGAATAGCAAAAAGGCTCTGTGGGAAAAAACAAGCCTGAATGGTCAAAGGGTAAGTCATATGGAAGAAAAAGAAGAAAGGAAAAATTACTCTAGATATATCAGTAATGCATACGCTCTACACAGGTAATGGAAAAGGTCATAGACAAAAACATTATACTTTGAACTTGACTAAATATGTCAGTTTGATGCCTTACCCAATAAATTGAGAAGAATGTGGCTTTCAGATGTTTACTCTCTGTATATACAATTGCTTAGATTTGGTGAGGGAACACTGTACCATAAGCTTCATATGTAGTCTGTTAACAGTGCTGCTGCTAATATTACATATTCTGTTCTTCATCTCTGCAATCAATTTCTTACATCTCTTTCAGTTTCATCTGGAAATGGACTGCTTAAGAGTAAAGTGATATAAAGTGTTTCCCAGCAACTACTGCATCACTTCCAGTGACCTTCAAATTACATTTAACATTTGTCTTGGACAAAACTATAAGGCTGCTCAGTGTTGTAGACAGGAAGATTCATCTGGTACCGTTAACCTGATCAGTAGTGAAATAAAAAATCAACTGAGCTTACATTTTCACAACCCCAGGAGAAAGTTAAAAAACACATTAGTTAGTTTAACAAAATGATAGCAGACAGAGAATCTGTATTCAAGGTTATAAATGACAGTAGCTTAGCAAGCCCTGTACATCATATGCAGTTACAAAATACTTGCACTGTATTAGTTTAAGGACAATCTCACTTTTGTTTTCTTTTACTTCAAGAGTTCTGTTGCTTTGTCCCCCAGAAAGAAAACAAACAAATGAGGCTGTAAGTGTCAAAAGCATACAAATTATTATGGATTTCAGAAAATGAGAAGGTGTCATGTGGTCATTTTCTTCTGAAAAAGAGGATGGAGAGAAACTGACTCTTTTCCACCATAATTCAACAAACAGGAGAGATGTCAGTTGGTATTGTTTATATACAAGCAGATAATTACTGTTGGTGTCAACCAGGACCACTTTTCCAATACAAAACAGAAAAAATACCATAGTACAGCTAAAGTTTTTCAGATCAGTGCAAATCAGTCTGAAAGGAAGAGGTATGACTCATAGCATGGATTTTTCATAGCTGTAAGATGGTATAAGGATGGCTTTCTTTGAGATCCTTCTCTCTTGTCCTCTAGCCTGGTGGCATGGTGTGTCTTTGGGGAGAAGTAAAAGAGATTTTTCTCTAGATATTTATCTGTGAAGTGTTCTTCATCTCATTAATCTGGAATGCTTTTGGGAAGGGCTTTTGAGTTTATTTAGAACAATTTGCTAGCCTTCAAATGTTATTTACACTTTTTAACTTTGCTTGTTATTTACAAGCAAACTAGATGTAAAAAGCCTGACTAGTAATCTGAAGTTTTCCATCCTGATTATCATGTTTAATTCCAGACATTATTAACAATTTCAACAATAGTAAGGTATCATTAAAGCTCTAAGTGGCTGTTACAATGCTATTTCATTTTTTTAATGTTGAAAACAGTATGAGTACCAGTGATAGAACTGTTTTAGCATGACGCACAGTAACGGCACACAATCTAAATGTGACATTCTTAGAGGAAAGCAGAAATTGTGCTGTCCTGGTACATAGCTACAGTGTGCACGACATGAATTTGCTAATAATCAAAGGAAAAATTAAACAGAGTCACCATCAGTAGCTGCTAAACTGGAAAGGATGCTATTAAACCAGATAATCTAGTTAAACAAAAAAAGGCGTAATAAAGATTCAGTAACAATCCTGATGACACTACCTACATTTTTCCTAAATTTTCTTAGACATAAATTATGTTGACTAGTTCCGCAGTCATTATGGATGTCAAACTGTCTTTCTGGGAGCCCTTTGATAACACAGTTTATTATATTTATATATCCGTGAGTTAGTCAAATGTTTTTTTAGGTACAGGAAAAAATGGAGATGTTCTGCCTTGCTTTCGCTGCAGAAAATGTTTCTCACAAACAAAAATATTTATCACAATTGTATTTTCTCTTATACAACCGTGAAATGGAAAAAACTCCTTAAAACTCACGAGGCATTTTTTCCTCAACATTTTGTCAAATAAAGCAAGGAGTACAGTAATCTGCATATACCCTTGCATTTGAATGCTTCACTAAAAGTATGCCATTCAAGATAGGACTATAACTTTTGGAGCTGCGTCAGAGTTCTGCTGACTTCATTAGCTAGGCAGATGATCAAGCATCATAATAAGTTGTTTCTGCTCATTGACCTGGCAAAAAGATTCTGGATAGTGTTATGCAACAGCAAATATTTTCTGGAAAATAAACTGATTCTTATCTGCCAGCACGTAATACTTTTTCTCTCTCTTCCATGTGTGCTTAACTGGATAGCTGAGTTAAAATCTGTAAAGTTTTTGGCTCTTGGCCTCATATTGAATATTGCACAGCACAGCTACCAGTGAAATCTGGATTCACTCAGGAACGCTTTTTGGTCTAGTCTAGATGATTGGCTACATTCTTTGTTTTGAGTATGGTTTTGGTACTCATGGGAGGAAAACTTGTTTTTCTAAACTGTATTTCAAAAATATGTAGATTAACCAAGTCAAAGCTTTTCTGATGGTTCAGAACAAAGCTGAATATTGTGCATATTTTCCCATCTTTGGCTGCGCAAAAAGATTTTGTAACCCTTTACTGTAAACTTTCTCATCACAAAGCAGTTCTTTCAGAAAATCTGCAAAAGTATCCTAGGAGTAATTTAGTGATTTTTATGAGTTATCAGTCATCTGTCCAACAAATTATTCTTCAGCAGAATTTAGTTAATTGGTCTTTTAATATCAGTTTTACCTAGTTAAAGATACGCTTTGGACAAGTACAGACATTTCTTTATGAGCTCACCATCAAATCAGATACCTGAACAAACATACATTTGTCATTATGATCCTACATAACTGTGAACTGTATGCTGTGTGTATATTGCTGTGTCCAGCTCTGGGGCCCCCAACATAAGAAGGACATGGACCTGTTGGCGTGAGTCCAGAGGAGGCCCACGAAGATGATCAGAGGGTGGGAGCACCTCTGCTATGAAGACAGACTGAAGGAGTTGGGGCTGTTCGGCCTGGAGAAGAGAAGGCTCTAGGGAGACCTTATAGGCCAAGTGACAGCTCCTTGATCGTCAGTGCTTACAACTTCAGTCACTTACACAGGGTCCTAAATATGCTCTAGGCAATGTAATTCAGTTTTTGTTTAAAGACAATACCATATTTTCACATTTAATTTTATTGCTGGATATTAATTCCTGGTATGGCTTTTCAGATTTTGATTAATTTATGTATTTGGATGTCCCATTATGATTTAATATAACTTTTTTGGAAACTGATATGTTTGAAAAGCCATTTTAAAATTACATACTTTAATTTGTCATGCTCTTGGTGCGTTTCACACATTGATATATGTAAGGAAATACCTATATTATTTCATTCATAATAAAGCTGATATGATTTATTTGTAATGATTTTTTCCTCTGCTTTTTTTTTTTCCCCCTGTACTGATCGGCTGCTGGGTATTTCTCAAGAGATCTTTATTAATAGCAGGTGTTTTTAAGACACATGGAAGGTCATCACATTTAGGTTTTGCTCCTTTTTTCCTCTCAAAAGAAAAGAGTTTTCCCTTTCTTGTAGTCCACACTGCAATTCCCTGAAACTGTAATAAACAACCTATTGTGAGGAATATTCTATCACATTCACTCTTTGTCAAGGGTTATTTACACAGCTGAGGTAATGCATCAAAGGCAATCTATGCTTCAGAGAATAGAGTTTTGGATTCCAATTCTGGGTTTACTGCACTTTAGATGATATCCGAGTGCTTAAACCTCACAGAATTATTATATCTGATCCTTCCCTATCCCCACAGAAATAAATGCAAGCTTAGAACAAAAATAAATAAATATGTCTTTTTTAAATATTCTGAGAGATGGAAAATACTTTCAGGTTGCCTTGAATGTAGAAAAAAATTGCTTACCATCTGTAACTGTTCATAAATAATGAAGTAATAACTAATTTAGTCAGAATTTAATACAACTTCCCTTGAAGTAACTGGAGGTAGAAACTTCTGTAGATTCTTAGTATTACATTGTACTTTCATAGATGAATACAGTTTTAATCATGCAGCTTTTAAAAGTTATGATCTATCTATCTGCTGAGCTGCCACGAATGACATCATAGTGGCTGTTAGGTTTGTTAGGCTGTTAGGTAGAATTCATTAAAGTGCTTTTATGGCTATTTAAACTGAAATGTTTTGGCTCAGTTGTGATGAGCTAACAGTGCATAAATAGTTATGGTAGCTCTGTCACCAGGAAATAACTTAAGGCTGCTGCAACTTTATTGTTTTACATTGAGTTCCCATATTCTTACATTACCACTACTGTAAAAAATTTTTGGCTATCCTTTTCTTTATATCCAATAAAAGTATTGATTTCAAATTATTTCTAATACTAAGACATGACATTTCACCAAAACACGACATGTATCTTGATGCTTGTTACCTGTGTCATAAATTATTTTAATTGGTAATAGTTACATTAAGCAACTAAAATACATGTCATGGTCAAATCTGTGTGACAAATAAAGTAGATTCACGTCTAACTAATATAATAATAAAATCACTGGTCTAAATAGACATTCTCAAAAAAACCCAAAAAACCAAATAAACAAAGTATAAACAGTGCATAAAAGTGACATTGTTAAGATGTTGAAACAGACATGTCATCTCAGTTCTGCAAAGCATCATAATTTCCTATCACACTTAGTTGTATTAAAGCAAAAGTGGTGATTTGGGCCTTTCCCTGCATACAACTGCAAGTTCCTGCTCTCCCTCTGTGGTAGCTGTGGTATTTGTACAGATAACCATGAGTCAGCAATGTGCCCTTGTGGCCAAGAAGGCCAATGGCATCCTGGGATGCATCAAGAAGAGTGAGGCCAGCAGATTGAGGGAGGTCATCCTCCCACTCTACTCTGCCCTGGTGAGGCTGTGTCTGGAGTACTGTGTCCAGTTCTGGGCTCCCCAGTTCAAGAAGGACAGGGAACTGCTGGAGAGGGTGCAGCAAAGGGCTATCAAGATGGTTAGGGGACTGGAACACCTCTCTTATGAAGAAAGGCTGAGGGATTTGGGTCTCTCCAGTCTGGAAAAAAGACGGCTGAGGGGGGACCTTATCAACACTTATAAATACTTAAAGGGTGGGTGGTCAGGAGGATGGGGCCAGGCTCTTTTCAGTGGTGCCCGGGGACAGGACAAGAGCTAATGGGTGTAACCTTGAGCATTGGAAGTTCCACCTAAACATGAGGAGGAACTTCTTTACTTCGAGGGTGGCAGAGCACTGGAACAGGCTGCCCAGAGAGGTGGTGGAGTCTCTGTCTCTGGAGACATTGAAAACCCACCTGGATGCGTTCCTGTGCAACCTGCTCTAAGACAACCCTGCTCTGGCAGGGGGGTTGGACTAGATGATCTCCAGAGGTCCCTTCCAACCCTATGATTCTATGATTCTATGATTTGTTTTTGTTCTTGGAATTTCTTTTTTTTTTTTTTCCGTAGGTGGATTAGGAAATTCCATCACACTGAAAAATGACCTAACTTCCCATGTGTCACCATAAACACTGGTGCTAGCACAAAGAAGAAAAGGAGAGCAATAGAAATATAGAGGTAATGCACGGGGGACTGAAATATTCCCCTTGGTGATACTTCATCTTTAGACTTGCTTGAAGATACTGTGAAATCGGTCTTTTGATAATCCCACAATTACTGTAAACACAACCACTGAAATTCTACATAATTTTTCAACAATAGCAATAGTAGAATTTATTCAGTTTTCTGTCAAAAACCTTGGCATAAACCTCAAGATTTTGCATAATGTTACTCTATTGCTCCTCATCTGCTTTTTATAAACAACAGGTATTCAGCAAAAGCAGTTTTCAGAGCCCATCAGTCCACTGCTGTGAAATCCAAAAGGTCTCCATAATCAGGTGGGGCCTCCTAATTTGAGAGTCTGGTAGCTTCTCTTCAGTAAAGGGATGCAAAAGAGAAATGGGAATCTATTTTGCCTTTTAAATATTTACACGGAGCTGGCAACAGTTCACAGATGTAAACAGATGTACCTTCTTCACTGCAGTGAACGACTGATTACCTTGAATAAAAAACAAGTTGGCACTGTGTCCAAATCAGTGTCATTTCTGTTTTTCAGCAAGCAAAGAACATAAGGCTGGTAGCACAAGTAAATAAAAGAGTCAGCTTTCCCTGGGACTTGCCTCCCCTCAATTTCTGTCAGCCAAAACCCATAGTTATTTGCAGAGGAAGGAAAAGAGAGAAAGCATAAGCAGGCCAAATGGTAAATAGGGCCTTGGCAGGAATAAGAGCAACTGTCCAATGCCATTCAGAAAGTTAGACTTCAGGAAGTGCGTTCATCTGAATGGATTATGGGGGTTTTTTGTTTATTAAAAGGTTGTGGAAAGAGGCATTGTCCTCAATGTAAGAAAGGAAAGGCTGTAAATTTTGCATTCATCTAACTGAATAGCACAACTGAAAAAGGAGGAAATGTCTGAATCTGATATTTTCTACCACATACAACATTCCCTATATCTGATATATTCTAGTTAAAATACATATATGATTTCCAGCATATGATTTCCAGAAGGTATACAAAATGTCTCTAAATGTGAATAATTTGTACTTGAATCTTCTGTTCATCATTAAATCCTTTTAACTTTTTACGTTCTTTGCAGCACCCTTCTAAACATCCCACTGCTTGTTGCTATCTTTCCAGTGCTCAGGTATCTGGAACTTTATTTAATATTCCATTTGGGCTTACACTAGAGCCAGAGAGAAACAGACTATTAGTTTTTTTTCTGCATGACAAGACCTGCAAATATCAGAATTGTTCTGTACTTTTATAAGTACAGAACTTTTATAAGTACAGAACAGTATTTTACACTGTAAACAGGTCCAATTTGTGCCCTGCTATCTTCCTTCAGTCTGATCTAACAGTATTGCTTTTGGTAGCTTGCATCTTTCCATATTAAAACTCTGTTGCTTCTTTTCTGTCTCTGTTCCTGAGCTATCTTTCTGCACTTTTTTTGCACTGTCTACAGGTTATTCAGCATACAGTCCACCAAGTTTAGGATTTTTTGAAAGAATTAGTAACATTAGCATTACTTTCTCTGCCAGTTCACTGAAAAAATAAAAACAAAATCAGCCAAGAAAACACCACTTCTGCAGTACTCCTTGGGTTCTTTTCTTCATTTCTATACGAAGTCATTTATCATCAACTTTTTTTGGCAGATCAGCACTTCCCTTTCACAGTAGGCAAGGATTTGTATATATCTGATCCTTTTTGTAATGCCCCCCAACTCTACTTAATACCAAACAGCTATTCTTCTGCCAAAAGACTTCTCTCCTTTTTTGAAGCTCTGTTTGCCATGAGTATCCTTTTTCTGTGACACATGCTTGCTGCCTAAAACGGTCCTGAATCAGTAGGAATCTCCATACATAATTTTGAAAGAGATTGCTGGCTGGGTCTCTTGCCTAGGCTAGTTCGTTACCTAGCTACGTCAAGATAAACTTCCTGCATTTCCCTACTAGCAGCACATTCTCTTATTTAGATTCACCAAAGGCTGTATATGCTATCTGAACTTGCAGAACAAAGATTAACATTCTGCCCAAAAGGGAGTGAAATGACGTCTTGGAAGACAGGGGAAGGTATAGCATAGACATGCAGATAAGTCTCAGGAGCTTCTGGGAAATACTGTCTTTAAGAAGTGGTATTGCAGTTGGACTCAGTGGACAAAGGCATGCCATAAGCATGCTGAGCTGGGACTGCTAATGTCCTGTAGAGGGGCATAAACTGCCCCCCGCAGCTGTGTCAGCATGTGTTAATGAAGGGCAACATCCCAACCAAAAGACCAACAGTAGAGAACTAGCTTATGACTGCTGATGGCAGTCCTCAATCAGATTAAATCCCTCAAGAGAGGACTTTTAAGTTACACTTTACAAAGTAATGATGAATAAGTCTCAGAGTTAATTGCTATGTTACAGTACCTTGACTCTAGGTTTTCTTTCTGCACACCTCAGTCAAGCTCCAGAACTTGCTCACCAACCGCATTCTCCAGAAGAATGAAAGGTATCTTAACATATTTGACCTTCCACTGAGTGTTTTCATTCCAACCACATACTGAGCTGCATCAAAAGTAGCATGGCCAGCAGTTTGACAGAGGTGATTCTGCCCTTCTACTCCGCTCTGGTGAGACCCCACCTGGAGCACTGCATCCAGCTTTGGAGTCCTCATCACGGGAAGGACATGGACCTGTTGGTGTGAGTCCAGAGGAGGGCCACGAAGACGATCAGAGGGCTGTAGCACCTCTTCTATGAGGACAGACTGAAGGAGTTGGGGCTGTTTGGCCTGGAGAAGAGAAGGCTGGAGGGAAACCTTATAGTAGCCCTCCAGTAGCTGAAGGTACTACCTACAGGAAAGATGGGGAGACACTCTTTATCAGGGAGCGTAGTGATAGGATGAAGGGTAATGGTTTTAAAGTGAAAGAGGGGAGATTTGGACAGGTATTAGGAAGAAATTCTTTCCTGTGAGGGTGGTGAGGCAGTGGAACAGGTTGCCCAGAGAAGCTGTGGGTGCCCCATCCCTGGAGGTGTTCAAGGCCAGGCTGGATGGGGCTTTGAGCAGCCTGGTCTAGTGGGAGGTGTCCCTGCCCATGGCAGGGGGGTTGGAACTAGATGATCTTTAAGGTCCCTTCCAACCCAAACCATTCTATGATTCTGTGTTTTTCCAATCACAATGTCCAAGTGACTACAGAGAACTACTTTTTTGTGAGTTGTGTTTTCTGCAGCATTCTGTTTAAGGTGACCAATTTCTGTAATTGTCCTATTCAAAGACATGCAGCTGCCCTAAGTATAACCTAAATACCCTTATCTACTACATATTTTATAGATATTTTCTTAAGGATAACACAATATTTAAAACCTAAAGGAACTGTTACCAACCTGTTTTTGAAGAGCGCTGGACGTGTGAGACAAAAACCTAATTTTAGAGTGAAAATTAATGTAGCAAACACTATCTCTGACTTTTAATAATGTGTTTATGCTTATAGATTTCAAAAAGCAAATCAAAAGTTTGATTTCTTCAGTTATTTCAGGAGAAAAGACAAATAATTTTGCATATATGTTACTAGGTGCAATCTGCATATAAGCAAAGAAGAAAAGTAATTGTTTAATGCTTATTCCACTGAAACTCAACACATCAGCTCTTTTGGTGCTGTCTTTATAACTCCAGAGAAGGTATTAAAAAGGCTTAAATAAATATCTAATGATAAGCTTTAAGGACTGATACTTCCTTCCTAATCCAGCCAACTCATGAACTTTAGTAGGATCTGGACTTATTGATACGACAAAAAGACTGTTCGCTTGGGTCAGGTCCAGGTTGCTACTCTCCCTACTGTGCAGTAATTACTTCCTGAATTACATGAGTGGAGGGAAAGTATAGAGGTGTAGCAATTCTTTCACACAGAACAGGATGCTAGACAGGGGTGAATGTCCATGATTGATTTTATACATCCACATGTAAAAACTTAGCTTGAGTGGGTTATGCCTTCTCATACTGCAGCTAAGACGAACACATGATGATGAGTCTGAGTTACCTCAGAGCTGCAGTGAACACATCTACAGAGGAATGGCCACCCATTAGGGCTAACTGCCTGTGTAATTGCTCAGGCTCCCAGGCCAGTTTTGCTGCCCAGAAGAGAACTTTTTTGGTGCGCTTAACATTACCTTAGCTCATTCTAACAGAAGTACTTCTGTGTGTAAATCAGTAGAATTTTGATCATCAGTCACTTAACTTCTGACCACAAATACGACCACACAGAGAGCATCAACAAGTTCTAAATTTTTTAATAATAAAAAAATTAAACAATTTAAAAATATCAAATAAAATTCTGTATTGCTATACTGAGAAACTTTACAGAGGTAAAAAGAAAATATTTTAAAGGTTGTGTTAGTAAAAAAGGCAGCATGGTAAGTAGCTGCTCTCTCTTAAAGGCAGAAGAGTTCTGGTTCTTACTGACCTGCTGCTGCCTACCTACAGACCTAGCCCTGTCTGTTTTCAAACTTCTTGCCAAGAAAGGTTCTTTCTGGTTTACATTCATGTCTTTGCCTGCTCCACTCTGAGTGGCAATCTTATATTTATTGCATTTGGTGGCACCAGCCTTCTTCTTCCTGGCTTCTATGTTTTCATTACTTTAAGCCCTGGTAGCATTATTCTGAGAACATAAGATAGTCTTTTAATTCCTACAAGATCATCTACTGAGGGCATACAGTAGAGAGTAAGTACTTGGTAGGGTTGGAGATTTGCCAAATCTGCATTAATCTGTGATCCTTTTTCTCTCTAGGTTAGCTTTTGACTTCATGATACAGTCAGACTAGCTTCCCCAGTTAAACACTTTCCTTAGTTATTTGAACCTGAACCTCGGATTCCCACATCATAACTATTGTAAATCAGTATCAAACTCACCAGCATTAATGACTATTGTCTTATCCAAGAGTTTATTAACAAAGAAGATGAAAATCTACTACTACCATGAACTATTCCAATTGATCAAGAAATAGGTACAAGGATCTACCAGCTCTGATGCCCTTTCTGATGCAAATGAACAAATACCAGGAAAAAATATGATGCTATGCTTCTTTATTGAATTTGTTGAAACAAGTACATGCACACACACTTTTTTAATATTTTTTTTCCCAGCTTTTTAAAGGTAATTCTTCAAAGCCAAACACAAGTTGTTGAAATCTTACTTTAAGAACCTTGGACAAATGTCCAATAGAATTTCTATATGAAAAGCTCTATGCTATGTACAGATAGCATTAATATTGCCTAATTATTGCAATTTTGACATTGCTACTGTAATTTTCTTTAAATATAGAGTTCTGTATAAATAGGTATCCCTCATACTGTAAGACACATTTCTACTCTTTTTCATGTTCTCATTTTTCTTATTCATTTAAACAATATAGGATAAAGTGTGAAGTGTGGTATAAAACCACTTCAAGGAAAATAGAAAAGAGAGGAACTGTATTCTGAGCACTTTTTACGCAAATATAATAATCTCATAGGCTTATTAAATAATGTGACTTGGAAGGGCAAAGGTGTCTGTGAAATCATGCTAGCTGAGACCACCCAGGTTTAAACCAACTGAGAACTGAGATCTGCATATATCAACTTATTTCTGAATAAATTAATCTGGTTTAAATAATAGGATCAAATCTCAAGCTACACAAATAATCATAACAGATCTGAGATTCTAATGTTAAGTGGATCAAACCCAGAGAAAAATGTTGTCCTGTATAATCTAATCTAGTGTATTATTTTAGTGTAACAGGAACTTCACCTCTCTTGAAACATCTTTAAAAGAGATTATGAGAAAAGGAGATTTAAAACATTAATAGGATTGAAGCAGATGGAAAAACCTCCCATTTTTCTTATGAGCTGATGGGGGAAGGGGGAATAAAAGAAGGTACTGCCAAGAAATATATTTTTAACTCTATTTCTAAACTTCCAGAATTCAAAGTTTAAAACTGTGCAGATTGATAATCGTACAGCCAGGTTTCTTTCTTAAGTGGCTCATCTCAGAATAGCATAGAAAAGACTGCAACATTTGACACAATGAACACAGTCCTTTCTTCTTTCCAGCCAATCTAGGTTTTCTGACAGCATGTGAGAAATTGAGACCATTTGAAATGCTTTTTACAATGACTTTTCTAAAGTAAAAATGATACACCTTTTATTAGCAAGCCCACCTTAAGCTAGCCTAGAAAATTGCATGGAAGCTACCTCCCACCACAGCTCTGATTTTGTGGGCTTTGATGGAGTGCAAGGGAAGAATGAGCATAAGCTGCAGGATTCTGCAAGAGTGAAGGAGACTGTAGCTTCTCACTTTGAAAGAAGAGTGGAAAGGTGAGAGCACTGCGCAGGTTCTGCATCATTACGTGAGTCCAAAGACATGAGTCATACGCGAGACCAAGCTGCCTTTTCTTCAGGCTGCTTCCATCTATGTAGTCCCATTCAATTCACCATTACAGACCTCCACCTGAAAAATAGTATCATCAGAGGCACATTGATCTCCTGTTTGGAGAGGAATTTTCATCTCCCCTCTTTTTCATGAGACCTACCTATATCTGATGTTTTTGTTTGTTTGTTTGTTTCAGTTCTGTTGGATCACAGGATGATATTGGAATGAACCTCAGGAGATCATCTACTCCAATATTTTCCCAAAGGCAGGGTCACCTATAAGATCATAAAAGCTTATCAGGGCTTTATCCAGTCAGGTCCAGAAAACATACAAGGGTGGAGACTGAATCCATGCACGTTTTTCATTATAACCTCTCTCTCTCTTTTTTTTTTTTTTTCCATTTCTGTCCATTGTGTCTCATTCTCCCACTCTGCAACCCCGAGGCTGTTCCTATCATCTCAGTAACTCATCCTGTTGGTACAAACAGGGGCAGCCCCACTCCAAAGCTATCCATTCTCCAGAGTGAATAAGCCTCAGGTCCCTCATCTTCAACCACCTCTATCACCTGACCTCACTCAGGTTGATCAACATCTTTCTTCTACTGGGGTATCCAAGCAGTCCATGGTATCTGGATGTGGTCTAATGAGCAATGGATAATCCCTTCCCTCAGTCTATGGGTCGTGCACCTGTTGATACAGACCAGGATGCTGCTGGCTGTCTCTGCTGATGGGGCAAGGTGCTGGCTCATGTTTAGCTCACTGCCAGCCCAAGACCCCAGACTTGTGAACAGAGCTGCTCCCCAGTCTGCCTTATTGTCAGAGGCACATCCTGCCTCTAGATAACAGTGTAGAAACTTTCTGCTTTTCCTCACAAATAAGACATTTGGTCTCAATTGCACCTGATCTGGAATCTGAACTCTCTGGGTGCAACTTATGTATTTATGTTTTTAATTTGGAGTAGGAGAGTGCCTTTAGATTAAGTTTCTTGGCCTTCAATACCTACTGAACTATGGCTCACATTGCACAGCAGCCTCCTAGTGTGCCAACATGATTATTTTTTTTTCTATAAAAAACAGTGGATAGGTGGTTGCTTGCTAAGTGCACTCTAGCTGCTTATGGATATTCACACCACTAGACCACACTAGACGTCACCTGAAGTCATAACTCCAAAACTCAGTGCCAGTTCTTCTGCTTGAGAAAACTGTTCCTAGAGGCCCTGAGTACTGGCTAATATATACATATTGTTTCCTTCAAAGCTTGGTATTTACCATTGCAAATGGGAAATAATATAAAAATCAAGAGTTTGCAAGAGCATGAAAATTCTTTGGTGTCACAGTGACTGAGATTCATGGTCTTATGAATATGACCTTTTATTTCTGCAGTAAAAAAAATTATTGAGAAAAAGTTGTTTTTCTACATGTTTTTTTCCCTTTCTGTAGGCAGACACAATCAAATGTAGTAAAGCAGTATCATTGCTCTGTTGGTGCAAATACAAATCCTAGAAAACCTAGTTATCTGAAATATAACACTGTTAACACATGTTGATAGGTATCATGCGGAATGAAATGTAAAGCCCAGAGATCATGTTTTACAGCTACTGTTTTAAGCAGCTTCTTTTTCCCCCAAAAAAATCACAACTCAAGGAGGCCCAGAATTGACCTGTTATTAACTTTTTCCTATTGCCATCGCTCTGCTCTGGGGGAAGAAAGATGCTTTCCTTAAGTCAACTGTAGAACTTCAGAGAAGAGTAAATTATTTTAACTATGTTGGTGTTTGGAAAAAGACACAAATCTCACATAACTCTGTCTTGTTTTATTTCTACATAAAACATAACTTATAAGTGAAGATTAAAGGAATTACATTTATTTAGCTTAAAGAGGTGACACTTAGGGAAGAACACGATAACTCTACATAAATAGTTAAAGGGCAATAATATGAGAGAAAGGAAGAGCTAGTCATGCTGAACATTAGTCATAAAACAAGGAGTAATGGCCTGAGTTAGAAGGATAAATTTACCTTGGTTATTACAAGAACTTACTGAGAAAAAAGACTATCAGCGTATAGAAAGATCTCTCTTGTGAAATAGTTATTGCATAATCTTTGGAGACATTAAAGGTAAGATTAAAAAGCTACCTGTAAAATACTGTGAGTTTTCAGAGACTGAACTGGATGGCCAATAACTTCCATTCAAATATACCTGTAGTGGGTTGACCTTGGCTGGATGCCAGGTGTCCACTAAGTTACTCTATTACTCTACCTCCTCAACGGGAGAGGAGGAGAAAATATGATGAAAAGCTCATGGATCAAGATAAGGACTCAGAGAACACTCACCAATTATCACTACAGACAAAAAAGACAATTTGGAGAAATTAATTTAATTTATTGCCAATTAATAACAGAGTAGGATGATGAGAAATAAGAACAAATCTAAAAAAAAACGTTCCCCAACCCCTCCCTTCTTCCCAGGCTCCCGACTTTTCTATGTTTTCCCCCTGAGTGGCACAGAGGGACAGGGAATGTAGCTTCTGGTCAGTTCGTAACACTTTGTCTCTGCCGCTCCTTCCTCCTCATGCTTTTTCCCTGCTCCAGCATGGGGTCCCACCCATGGGAGGCAGTCCTTCATTACCTTCTCTAATGTGGGCCCTTCACACAGGCTGCAGTTCTTCAGGAACTGCTCCAGCATGAGTTCTTTCTACAGGTCCTTCATGAATGGACTACTCCAGTGTGGATCCCCCATAGGGTCACAGGTCCTGCTAGAAAACCTGCTCCTGTGTGGGCTCCTCTCCACAGGACACAGACCTTGCCAGGAGCCTGCTCCTGCATAGACTCTCCGTGGGATGCAGCTTTCTTCACGACATATCCACCTGCTCCAGAATGGGCTCCTCCATGGGCTACAGGGGAACAACCTGCGTCACCATGGTATTCTCTGGGGACTGCAGGAGAGTCTCTGCTTTGGCACCTGGATCACATACTCTTCCTCCTTCTTCACTGACCTTGGTGTCTGTAGGATTATTTCTCTCACATATTTTCAATCCCCTCTTTCAGCTGCTGTTGCACCATGTTTTTTCCCCTTCTTAGATATGTTATCATAGAGACACTACCAACGTTGCTGATTGGCTTGACTTTGGTCAGTGGTGAGTCTGCCTTGAAGCCAGCTGAAACTGGCTTTGTTGCACATGGGTGCAGCTTCTCATGTATTCTCACAGAATCCATCCCTGCGGCCCCTCTGCTATCAAAATCTTGCCACATAAAGCAAATACAATGCTATTTCCCAATACCATGCGGAAAAAAAAAAAAAAAGGTGGATGCTTAAAAATACCCAGAGGTGGAGGAGCACCAACTCCCTCCACGCTGAAATCAAGCTGTTCTAATGATGGGAAGGAAAAATGACACAAAAAATGCAATAAACCCTCTGACAGTTAATTTAATTTGTAATCTGCTCTAGGTATGATTGAAACTGTATTGATTGACTTCTAAGATATTTGCATGTAATTCTACTGCATTAAGCACATTTTTCTACTAGAGAAAAGTGAAAGCAGACAGGCTACAGGTTCAGAACCTCTAGTGCTCACCCCTTGTGTTTGTGGGAGAGAAAAAGTTGAATACAATTCTGTATTCATCAGAAAGACTGAAGATTTACTCCTACCTTCTTTTCTCACATTTAGATTTTCTCCGGAAGATCAGCAGGACTTCTGTACTTTTCTGATAGTAAGGATGCATATGAACCTCTAAGAACCTGCAAACTGGAACAGCTTCTTAAAAAATAATACATAAATACATAAATAAGTGGAATTGCCTAGGAACAAACACATAAATATAGCATCTACCATTTTCCTCAGCCTACAGTTTTGGTCTATGAAAGCAAAATTAAGTTCTAGTCACACAGGGAATAAAACAAGGATATAATTTCAGATATTAACACTCAGTTGTATACCCCTGGTCAAATATATGTACAAGGTCCCAGTCTCTGACTGAGACAATAAGCATGTTTGGTCACGTGATATGAAGGTGCCAAAAAAAAAATAATCTGCCTTTTAGTTTGGCTTTGTTGAGACTTAAGCTTCATGATTGTAATGGATTAGCAGATTTTCTTGTCCAGTTCACAATCCCTCACAGCTACCCAGGGAACTACAAATTATTTTGACAAGCTGTGATTGACACAGGGTCACGGAGCCAGACTGACCATGATGATACAGATCCTTGAGACACAAAAAGATTCATTAGAAAGGAACAAGATGAAATTCAAATGTTTTCACCTTCACAATCAGTGTGAGAGATCTGATAGGTTTGCATGTACTTCAGCTTCTTTAGCCATCAGCAGTAGTTATATAACATTTAGATTAGGAAAGGTCTGAGGACCCAGTTTTGCAAGTTCAAAATTAGGGTGATGCCACTTCCCCCCAGGTTCTTGTTATTTGTGCATTACAGTTTGTGTTGGGTTTACATGCCAAGGTGTTGGCAGCAGGGGTCTGCAGGGGTGGTCCCTGTCAGAAGAGGCCAGGGGGCTGCTCCAGGTGAACATAGCTGGTTCCAGCCAACTCCAACGGACCCACCACTGGCCAAAGCTGAACCCATCAGCCAAGCTGGACAGACAGAGAAGGGGGAAAGTCTGAGAAACAGCCCTGCTGACATCAAGGTGAGAAAAGGAGGAGGTGGAGGAGATGCTTCAGGTGCCCAAGCAGGAGCAGAGATTCTACTGCAGCCCCTGGAGGAGACCATGGTGAAGCATGTATTTCCCTACAACCTGGGTAGAGAGCAGGTGGATATTTCCTGATGGAACCACAGCCTGTGGAGTTCCTACACTGGAGCAGGTTTACCCTGAAGGACTGCAGCCCATAGGAAGGTCCCATGCTGAAACAGGGGAGAAGTGTAAGAAGGAAGGAGCAGCAGAGAAGAGCTGTTATGGACTGATCACAACACCCCATTCTCCATCTCCCTGTGCCACTTGAGGGGTGAGGAGGTAGAAGAGTTGGGGATGAAGTAGTGAAGTTGACCCTGAAAAAAAGGGGGGTTGGGAGACATGTTTCAGCTCTCGTCTTTGTTTCTCACCATCCAAATCTGTTTTAATTGACAATAAAGTAAATTAACTTTCCCTAAATTTAGTCTGTTTTGTCCATTTTGGTAATCTGTAAGTGATCTCCCTGTCTTTATCTTGAGCACAAGTGTTATGAGGAGTGACTGAATGAACTGGGATTGTTTAGGCTGAAGAAAAGAAGGCTGAAGGGAGACCTTTCCACTCTCTACAACTACTTGAAAGGAGGTTGTGGCGTTGTGGGGATCGGTCTCTTCTCCCAAGTAACAAGTAATAGGACAAGAGGAAACAGCCTGAAGTTGCATCAGGAGAGGTTTAGGTTGAATATTAGGAAAAAAGTTCTTCACTGAAAGGGTTATCAAGCATTGGAACAGGCTGCCCAGGGAAGTGGTTTAATCATCATCTCTGGAGGTATTTAAAAGACACGTAGATGTGGTGCTTAGGGATGTGGTTTAATGGTTAACGGTTGGACTCGATGATCTTAAAGGTCCTTTCCAACAAAAACGATTCTATAATTCAATAATTCTATGACCCATGAGATATTCCATCTTATTTTTTCCCCTCATCCTGTTGAAGAGGGAGAGTGAGAGAGTGGCTGGCTGGGCATATGGAAGGCAGGCAAGGTAAATCACAATTAAATATATGATAAGTATAATTAACTAATAATAATTAAATAATAATTAACTAATACTGTGGTATACAATACAGCTAAGATGTATTACCTGCATTCAAGTAATCCAGTAGAAAAACTTTAATCCACCATACTTTATCTTTTGGTTTTGAGGATTTTTTATTCTCCTGTGCTTCTTTTCTGTATACTTGTTTCATTGTAGTGTCAACTGTTTTCTTCACCTTATCCTCAGAACATAGGGTGGATCAAAATGTGCTGTACAGGTTATTCAACAGAAGCAAGATGAGTTCAAAAAATATTTCTCCTGAATTACTGTTTCACTGTATTAACCAAAGCTCTAGCTTATATAATTCATTAAGATCATAAATTTTCCACCATCAGCAATGACTGCCAGGATCACCGCTAAGTAATAAATTATGTAAGACTTATTAGCAGTTCACATATTTTTGTTTGATTTATACTGCCATTTTGTATTTTGGTGTGAGGATCAGAAACCTCATAGCGTAAGTCATTACCTATTCTTTGTTCTGTTTTATGTAACCTTCTTAAGTGGACTAATAAAGTAAAAAAAAAAATATGCTGTGCAAATAAAAATATTAAGTGAGTCAGTTAAAATGAAGGTTCAGATTTTTAAACTGACTTTTAAATCATTCATAAGCTGTATAGATGTCCCAGGTACAAATTAGGCCTTAAATAAATTTACTGAAGATAAAAAGAAAAAAAAAGAAATTGGGAACATACTACACAAAGAGTTTGCATATTTTAATTGATACATCTACTAGACTACACTGAAGGTCCAAAGAAGTAGAAATAATGCTAATATACTTTACTAATTTTTCAGGATGTGCTTGAATATTGTATTAATGTTGTATTTTTCTAGGCATAGTTTTTCAGATCCATTTTATGTACCAAAGCACTGCATTTATTTTATACACTGTAATTCACGGTTGTCTTAGTTTTCTTCGGGTGACTGGATCACATAGACCCTCTTCAAGGAAAAGAGAGATCATTCTTGCCCTGGGAAACAATATAGCCTGCCTACACAAAAGGTTTCAGAGACTGTGGAGAGCTGGGAGGCTGAAGTAAAGAGCAGACTACAGACCGTCAGACTTCATAGGTGAAGAAGGAGCTTCCTATGACCAGAGGGGACTACTAGGCAGGGATGGTTGTAATTCAAACTCTGCAACTTGGATAAAAGTAAGGTTGGAAAGAAGAATTCTTGCTCTTAGGGTGGGAAATCATAGCTTTGTGCATCTCTTCCACAACCATTCTTCTTGTACTTTCAGTTTTCTTTATTCTAATATTAGTTATCTATTTATTTTTCTGTAAATCTGAGCTGTAAATCCTTTGGGTTGTCTGTGAGGAGCTTTGATCATGTAATATTCAGGTCAGAATTGGGAAGAGTTGGGGTCTTTATATCACAAAAAAATAGAAAGAACAGTACATATTTTGAAAGGATTTATACTCTTAACCTTTATAAAAATTAATTGAAAACTTCAGCATATTAGCAAAAACTGCGGATACTAAGTTATGCTTTTGCAGTCTCCCTGGGACATTGGATGACTGCATTATTTTCACAAAACAGACAGTAGTTTACTTACACACACCCCTCTGATCACAGCTTTCGTATGGGTGTGGTTCCAGGAGACTAGCCTATGTAGCATCGTCAACAAAGCTGATCATATCTCAGGCAAGGGAGATTATTAAGTATTTGGGGAGGAAAAAACCAAGGAGAAGTTTTTCAAGTCTTTGAAGCCACTGAGGAGAAGGGGAATCGAGTCAGTTTGCAGAAGTGAAAGCCATCCAACTAGCCCTAGGGATTGCTGAATGATAAAAGTGGCCAGTACTCTGCCTTTATACTGACTCCAGGATGGTGGTTAATGCCCTATAGGGGTGGTTACAACAGTGGAAGAAGACCAATTGGCAGTGCAGGGCTAAACCCATCTGGGCTGCTGCATTGTGTCAGGACATCGTGTCCAGCTAGAAAGTACCACTTTAAAGGTATGTCATGTAGTTGCATCTCTCCTTTGATGCCCAAATATTTTGTGGGCCCATTGAGCTACTTGAATTTTGACAGTCTTGTCCACCTGTTCGTTGTTTTGATGTTCTTCAGTGGCACAGCTTTTGGGCATGTGAGCATCTACATGATGGGCCTACCCCTGCACTGCCAGTTGGTCTTCTTCCACTATCCAAATAAATTAGTTTTGTTGGAAGACAGGGCGTTTTGGGGAAGTGCTACAATGATACAGCCTTACTGACACATCTTATGTTTGAGATAGTTTCTTTTGAAGTGAAATTTGCCTAGAGGATAGATTTTGCTAAACAACCATGTGATGCTAAGCTATATAGGGGGAGCTTTTTGGTTGTGGGGGTTTTTTTGTGTGTTTTTTTGTTTTGTTTGTTTGTTTTAGTTCATCAAGAGACTACAGCAAGAATGTTCAAGAATGATCCATATTCATGCTATAGAGAGTTTAGCAAAATTATTCATGTTTTTAATCAAAAGAATGCATTATAAAATTGACATATTTTCTGTCCCTCAGACAATTCTATAAAGCAGATAAGTGTTCTGAAAGAACAATAACCAGTAGAAAAGCTAAGCTGGGGATTTTACATTAACATAATACAGGTTAAAAGTGCAAAATTAACAACTCAAGATTTGGATGGAGTGTGTTTACCTTACAAATCAAGACATACATAGAAAGCACCAGTGAAAGCTTCCTCAAACTATGCTAAAGCTGTGACTGCCAAAAAGTTGCCATTTACTGCTAATTGTGACAGTGACGCTGGAAAAGGTGTTTCGTGAATATACCTGCAGATTGCACCTAAAGGCTGGATTTCACAGTTCAAGAGCTTCCACATCAAGGAAGTGGAAGAAAGGTATGTATTCCACTGTCTGTCAGTATTTCTTTCCTTTTGACAGCAGTACACACAGCTATAATGTGAACCAAGTACATAATATTTTAAATTTTAATTTCTTTTAAATTAAACAGTGATGTCTCTCTCACGAACACATGCTCTATTCATTAGTCAGACAAAGTGTGTGTTCCTGAGTAAATTGCAGCTTATCTTTCTCGTAACTTCACCGTGTGCTGGGCTGTATTTGCAGTTCTGCATTTGGAATACTTGACGTAGCATTCTGATTCTTTATGAAGATTTTACACTACCTTCTTAAGTACTGTTTTGCACTACTAGCAGACCCGTGCTTTCTGATTTTTATTCTGAACTTATTTCTTGAATTCATCTAGTTTTAAGTTCAGCAAACACAGTAAGCAAATACATTTCTATTGAGTACTTGTATTCTACCTTTTAGTCTAAGATATCTCAGCATATTTTGTATATTATTCACAAAAATGCCCCTTAAGTGCAGAGAATTTTTAATGGTCTTATTTGATGCAAAGGAACTGAAGAATGGCAACATTAAAATCAAATATCAGGGAAGGATAATAATGAGAGGCATCATATCTGAGATTTGATTTCAGGCATATAAATTCCACCTGAAATACACCAAATAACCTAATTTCTGCACCTGTATGGCAGGGGCACTCACATTTTCTAATTGAAATGCAATTTCTGTTCATACTGAAAATCACTGGGATAGACTCAATTCCCTATCTCACCATGTCTGCGAACCCAGATCATACATAGTATCTTCAGTTGCATTTTCTCAATGAAACAATGGTAGTATTTTCTCTTACTACACTAATAGTTGGAGCATTCTGTTTCCTATTTTATTCTGTACCTTAGTACATAAAAAACACCTAAAATGCTGGGTATAATTCCCTGCTTTCCCCATAGAATTAAAAAAAAAAAATATCACTAACTTTGTTGAAGTGCTCAAATAGTCAAGTTGTAATTTTGGGGGAGAAAATTTCTGCCCAAGGAAGAAATCCTTCTCCACCAATTAAGCTTATTGTGGAATAAATTATTCAAAACTGTTCACTGAATTTAAGTAGATAGAAACACTCCTTATAAAAATTCTTACTTAGAATTAGGTGTTGCATTCCAAAGAAGCAGGGCAATCATGCTAACAGTCTCACTGAAGTCAGAGGAATCATTCATATTTGTAAAGCAAACATACCTGCTGACTCAAAGTCTTGATGAATGTTAGTTAGATCACCCGTTTTGATGCACTTTAATCACACATTTTATTTGAGTTATTCGTAGGAACAGAGTTAAAGAAGTAATTAAGAATTCATGGGAGAGAGATGAGAAAGGTAAGGGAAAAAATGCAGGGGGAGCGGGAAGCCACAAAGCCTCTGAAAAAGCAGCAGGAATGCCCATTTCAACATATTTCTACGTTTAATAACAGATCTATCACCTGGTCCTGAGCCTGCAAATTTGACTTCAGAGTAGTAGGTCTTTATAATACAGAAAATACAGCTAATGTAAGCAAGATAAATATACCTAATCTAAAAAGGTGCTTTGTTTTTAACTCTAGATCTACATTTTCATTACATCTTTAATGAAAAGCAATAAAAGATTACACTAAATGAAAGATTTTAAGAACACCTTATCTATCAAACATAGTTGTTTGCTGTGAAAAAAAATATCTTTTGTTCTTTTTGTTGTTTTGTTTTTGTTGTTACACAGAGCTAGGAGAAAACTACCAATTTTCCCCTTGAAAGGCAGTCATAAATATTTTCTTTAAACACATAGCATTTTTTCACTCCCAAGCACTGTTCTACAGGTATGCTACATGTAAAAAATATAAAACAGAGCAACACTAAATTACATACGAAAAAAATACTTTTCATTTACAACACATGCAATTATCAAGAAATAAATAAATCGTATACAGAATTTATTTAGAACCTGGGATATTACTAAGACCTAGTTGCTTCTACCCACCAAATCCCTCCTGTACTCTGTAGAACATGCTCATAATCAGGGCTGGTATTTCAGTAACAAGTTGACACAGGTGTTGCTTGAGTCATGCTTGCTCCCAGAGTATTTACCAGAAGAGTTTGACCTACTTATCCTTCCCTTAGGAAGAGGTAGTTTAGGTTTCTCTTTGCTATTCTGATGCTGACTTTCACAGGATTTTGAGAGTTCGTATTTGTCTTTTAAAGTTGAAATTAGTCAATACATTGAGAAGTCAAAAGGACAAGCTAGAAAGTCATAGTGCAGTCACACAAGCCTCTTTTCTTAAAGATTGTTATGTAGTCTTTAAACAGCGCCATCTAATCCATACATTCAAGATCCTATTCTGTTATTTCAATGACAAAAGCAAACATTTTCAATTTATAAATTCTGATTTTATTTTATGTTTTCTGCACTGGTAAACACACTAGTGAAATAACAAGCTAGGGCCTGATTTCAAGAGTAATTTATTCATGATGTGATTAAGGTTAGTTGTACCAGTATTTATTTACCCAGGGTTCACTGAAAACATAACTGAAAATGAGACTTTCTCTATTTTATGTCCTAACCACTATTACTGTGAAAGAAAGAAGCTATCATAAAGCATAATCATTTCAAAAATAGTTTGCACAATTGATACTGAGAACTGACACATGGTTTAGCATTGGACTGAACAAAAGGTTCAGCACAGAGTTGTATACTTAAGACAGGAGTGTACAATCTCTGTCACGTTTAAGAACAATAATACCACACAGATTAACCTTAAATTAAATACAACATTTTTCATTATTATTGTTGCTCTCATTTTTTTCTTTCGAAGTCTTTGTTGACTCTTATGCTGGCTTCTACTTTTAAAGTTAATTGGCCTATTTGCACTGTACATTAGTAATAGCAATGGCTCGTAACAGAGAGTTTCAAACATTTGTTCCTAGGGTGACTGAAAAGGTGAGCCCTGCGTACTATCCACCACCATGCTGTCACAGTTATGAGGATGTTTAAGGATATTTTTTATATATGGAATTTGAAACTTACAACAATCCTTTAAGTTCATTTAAAGTAACATAAACATTCATATAATTCTTTAAAGCAATTATGAGAACTCAATATGATCAAAGATGAAAAGCCTTAAACTTACTGGATCTTTTAATATTTTATATGAGGGGTAGCTATTAATAAAAACCCTGAACTGAAACATCATTGAAGTAACTGAAGGGGAAATTGTTCAGAAACTTAACTCTTACAATCAATATTTTTGGCAGGCCATATATGTCTTTAGAGGGTTAAAACAAAACTCTGGATCTAAATATAAATACCTGTTATCTTGTATTGAAATCTTTGTTTGTCAGGATTTCAAATTCAAACCCATAATTTATATATCAGTCAGTTTAAAAACTTAAATGATAATAATTTGGTTTTGCTTTGTTTTTTAGACTGAAAACATGCTGTTATTTTTTTTTCTTTTTTTCCCCCATGACATAAACACATGAAACAAACACTGAGATACGAGAGTCCTTTAACAATTATGCATTATATTGCTATTTATGAGTTTTGTTTGCAGTTGCTTTACAAAGAACTGGTAAATAATTCCCTTGGTACCTAATAATGTGTCTATATAGTAATCTAAAATAAATTATGTTACAGAAATTACTCAAGTTGCTTAATATCTGTGTAAACAAAGCAGTATTATTTTACATTTATTTATTTTTAAGAACCTCAGCTAGTAATACATGAAATGAGGTAAGCCTAATAATAATAATATCACAGAGATTCTACCTTCACAGACTTCATCAAAGGTTCACATAAAACTGAACATTAGATCTATTTTTAGAAATATGTTTAAAAGTACAATACTTCATTGATTCTCAGTCAATCCAGTTCTCTTGCACGACCACATTTTGTGCAGTCCCTTTGCTGTCCCACAAAATATTGCTTAATTAGAAAGCATGATTCACTCTCATCTTACACACATAGGTCTTTCTATGCATCGATAATTTGAAATATGCATACTATAACCTCTGTTTATAAAGTCCAGACCTACAGAACAACATGTAAGGATTCTTTTCTTTTTCCTTTTCCTGTTAATTAGTTTGCATAATTGATTCTTACTATATAAGCATTTCATTGACACAATCCTTCTATTGACAGAATATGCAGATGAAAATGTATGATATTTCTGATATACAGCATGAAAATTTACACTAAAAAATCTGTAAAATATATACTATTTTGTGGATTCTGTAAGTGCCCTTAAAAACTGATATGTGGATAAACACTGTTTCTGATATTGTTGTGTCAAAGTAGCAATAAAAAGCAGAACTAATCACCTCAATGTGTCATTTGTGTAAATATTCCCTACAATGAAGGTGATGGATTGTCTTGCTTAATGCTCATGGTAGCACATTTATCCAAAGGAAAGTTGTTGATGACTTATGCAAAAGTTCAAGATACCAAATGCAGTTCATGTATACAAGGATCTGTTGGGAATATTTTCAGTAGCACATTTAAGCATCAGAAGGTTTTCTAAGGACAGTTTTCTATTCTCATCCTCATCTACTTTCCACAAAGACCGTCATTTTCTTCCTCTTTTTTTTTTTTCTCCCCTGTCTTTTTCATCCCTGTCTTCTTGTTTTCTATGCACAGTAAAAACTTCAGTGCTTTAGTTGGTAAAAACTAAAGGTTCCTGAGGTTAGTGAAACACTTTTATTCCTCCTTCATGGTTTAAGGTCTTTTCCAAACTGTCCCTTCCTTGGCTTTGGACAGACTCCCAAATCTCAGGCTCTTTTCTCTCACATAAGAATAGTTTTCTAATATTTCTCTGATCTAGGCTGCTGTTTAAGTACTAATTCTTAAATTAAATCTCTGCTTTCTCCTGAAATCATTTTTTATCCTCTCTTAATTTCCTCACAGTTTGTTACTTTATGCATAACCTAAGCTTTCATCTAAATAAGCATTATTCATGTGTGTTTTGATATGCCTTATTTTATTATCAATAAAAATTACTCTTTTTTATTCACTTAATCTTCCAACAACAGATCGTTGACTTTATATCACAATAGGACATGCTTTGCTACGAATGTGGAGAGAGGAAAGCATAGGAAAAAGCAATTTCTATTACTAATTTTCAAGTTTCTTCATATCACAAAAAGCTCCTTCCTGTAAAAGCATCTGTCCTTCCAAGAGACCCAGAGAGAGTATTGAACATATTTGTAATCCCCCTGCGGGAAAGACATAAAGCTGTGGATCCGTGTTCATTTTATCTTCTCTAGCCATCCCCAAATAAAAACTTAGAATAAATAATTTGTTAATTATAGAAGACCACACAAGTTCTTCCACAAAGCATTTATGATGGAGACATTGTGGTATAATCCTGATCAGTGGTGAAACATACGGGAAGCACATAGTTCTCTTCAAACTACATTTCTATCACCATGACTTGGATAAAGGCACAAAGTTGTGCATAGTTTCTATGTTGTATCCTAGTGTTGAGAATAGCCATGTAGACTATGGAAGATCTGGTATTGTAGATCCTCCTCCATCGTTATCATGTTTAACCTTATAGGCAATGTAATCAACACTTATCTGATTTCTCACAATAAACTTTCTCTTTTTATTGTAGATTGATCTGCCTTGCCATGGCCTGACTGCATTTTTGAGGCTAGGCTTTTTGTTCAGACTTTCCATATTGCATAAGAATGATGGTGCTACTCAAAGAATCAAATACAGTATATCAGGCAAAAATGTCCACAAAAAATGCGCTTATCTAACTTTTGTCATATTTAACAGCAATATGTTGCTGACATCTGGTAAACATTGGTCTGTGCTGTTGGAATAGTGGGAAAATGTTAATGTGATTCACTCGTCTCAGATTGTGGATTGCATCAGCAGCTGGGTTAGAGGAGACCAGTGTAGGACCTTGTAGGAACAACTACAAGATTTATTTTGGGGAGTAAAGAGATAACCAATGAAAATAATTGATAGGAAAATGTTGTAAGATCGTGTAAAAATCACTGAAACTGTAAGTTCAAGAGTAGAATAACTGAAAAAAAAAATCAAATTTATTTATGTTAATAGATGAAAATTATTCAGAGTAAGAAAGGTGTTACTACTAACATATCCTAGTCAGTAAGAAACATCCTGTGAATTTTAATAAGTGTAAGATCACACCCTTTCTGTATCTGCAGCAGAAAAAATTTGGCATTTCAAAAGAAACTGAGAAAGAGGTATATTTACCAATAAATTAGGGTAGAATATATTACAGAAATGTTGGAACTGTCCCCAGAAAGACATTATTGTATTGGGTCTATCTGAGACAGAGTTGATTTTCCCCATAGCAGCCCTCATAATGCTTTGCTTTGTATTGGTAGCTAGAAAGGTGTTGATAACACACCAGTGTTTTGGCTACTGCTGAGCAGTGCTCGCACAGCATTGGGGCTGTCTCTTCAAAGCATTCACCCGACTCCTTCCTCCCCCAAAGGCCAGTAGGCTGAGGGAGGGCAAGAGCAATAATTTGGAGGGGGATATAGCAAGGACAGCTGACCCAAGCTGAACAAAATGATATTTCATACCATATGATGTCTGCTTAGCAATAAAGGCTAAGAGAAAGGAGGGGAGGGGGGCATTTGTCATTAAGGCATTTGCCATTAAGGCATTTGCCTTCCAGAGAAACCGCTACATGTACAAAAGCCCTACTTTCCAGGCAGTGGCTGGACATCGCATGCTGATGGGAAGTAGAAAATGAATCTTTTTCTTTTCCTTTGCTTCCACATGCAGCCTTTGCTTTTTCTTTATTAAACTGCCTGTATCTTGTCCCACGAGTTCTTTTGCATCTTACTTTCTTTCCCCCTGCCCTGCTGAAGAGGGGAGAGATATGGATATGGATATGGATAAGGGAGCATCTACACTCTCATTGGTCATGTGCCAGGAAAAGATGTTTGCAGGGCACCTCGAACCCACTGCTGCCCCTGCAACTCGCAGCCTGGAACTCAGCTGAATGGATGGGCTGGGCTCGGCCAGGGCTTTCCAGAGTGTCCCCATGTCCCTTCCCCAGCCCAAACTGGCCCTGCAGGTCTTTTGGTTCTGAGATGCTTCTCCTGCCTTCCTGTGAGGGCTACCCATTAAAGCATTTCTGAGTGTGATGCCTGACGCCTGATCACACGACGGCTAATGGAGCACAGCTCATGAAGCACAGAGGAACTGTTAACAGTTTTCATCCTCATAATAAAGTTAGGAGGAAGAGGTTAAGAAAGTCTAGGAGGTGATAGCAGCCCAGGTAAAAATCCCTGGTTGGCTTTACATATGGAGCAACTGAAAGAGATTGGCCTGGGTTCATGCGATCAATGAGGCCACCGGTGACTTATGCCAACCAACTCAGTTAGAAAGCAGGTAATAATGAACACAATAACCTCTTGGGTTGAACATCAATATTCAGCGGTTTGGTATAGGAGTTTGAGCTCATGGTGAAATGTGACATGTAGGTGCTGCACTGTCAGCCCGGATCCACACATGCCAAAGCCCTGGAAGAGAATGTACTTTTGTCCTGACTCACAACTGGATTGTGGGGCCTGTTTGTGTTCTGCACACCTTGTGAGAGTGTGTCATGGATTAGAAACCTTGCAACAGAAACAGAAACCTCTTTGCATACCTTGCTTAATAATTCATTTTCAAATTTCATGTCACTGAGTGGTGTAGTTCTGTTCTTGGGATTCTTCACCTCTAGGTTCACCTGTGACAGCTATAAATCCCAGATATGGTAATATTTTTCAAGTATTTTGCTGGTAATGACGTTCTGCCAATCCTTTTTCTACAAATGTCTAGTGTTTCACGTAATCCTCTACAGCCTTCAATAATCTTAGTGGCATATTGTAGTACGCCAGTATGATGTTCCTTACAAGTATTCTTAGAAGCCATGTATTTGCTTACACACTCCATCTGCTCTGTATGCATTTTCTATGATGCTTCTTTGCACTTCAGCTTATTTCATTAGTATTCTCTGCTATAATAACCAGTTTTGGCACAAAGTATTTTAATTATTTCATTGGATTTGCTTGTCTTCTGTTTTTTCCTAGTTGCTCATTGGTATCAATCCCTTTGAGTCTTAGCTTCACAGTTTAATTCCTGGCGTATATTATGACTTCTCATGTAGGGGCAAGGAAGAGCTTTTTGGTTGGTTGTTTTTTTAATAAAAATATATTGATGCTATTTTATTAGAAGTTGAAGATTAGTGGAGAACTAATCTCAAGTTTGAAAATGAAATAGGTTTGTATACGAGGCAAATATACAGTTTTATAACATGCTAATTTCTGTTACATACTCTTGCTATAGACATTATAGTTCAACATCATTGAGCATTTTATACTAGAACATTGTTAAAAAACATCCAACTTTACATCAGTTCATACAGGCTCATATTAGATCCATACTAGAACTTTGATAAAAATGAAACTTTGTATTACACGATATAGCTGACAGCAGACTTTAGACTTTATTTGGAGTGAAAATTCACTTTTTAATGATTTATATATCTAAGGTGAATCTCACTCTTATTTTTGAATAAGCTTTGAATTAACACCTGGGTGACCTCAGTTGCTTCTATGCAGACTTATAAGGATCATTCCTCATTGCCTGCTTGAGCTGAAGCCCATATGGATTCCTTTAATGTATTAACTTGACCTTTAATTATGTCATTTACCAAGCATTTTTGCATAATTGTCCCATCTGGGTTTATAAATTGGATGATTGGTGTTTTGCCATGTTGTCAACCGTCTGATAAGTAACTGACCAGTTCACAGCTGAACTTGTAATAGTGCGGCCTCTCAGGCTGAGAGATCATAATTTCCTTTTATTTATTTTTTTTTAATTTTGGTTTGCTAACATTGATGTTACTTTACTTTCAAAATATGAGACAGATTAAAATGTGAAAGTGGATGAAACTGTGATCTGTACAACTTGATTATTCCCATTTCTTCCTTCAGCACTGCCGTTTCTGTAGATAATACACTCTTTATTTTCTGGATGTTCAATGATTTACTTCCCTGTTTTTATCTTTTTTTGTGACTTAGAAGTCACAAATTCAATGCATTTGAAGTTAGTAGGTGCTATTTGTAAACACTTCTTAAAAAGTCATAGCTCTATGTATTTCAGGTTAAGCTGTGACAGGACCCCAAGTTGAATTTGCCTGCCAAATGTGGATCAATCAGCATTTTTTCCTTAAAGATGATGCCCCAAAACATTTTGAATCTGTAAATGTGTCTGTATCTAAGCAGAAACTAAAGGAATGGATTTATCAAAATAAATAAAATTATTAATTAAGATGAATGGAAATAAAAGACAGTATAAAAAAATCTGTTTCTTTTTCCTCAACCTTCCACTGTTAACAAAGCAATGAGTTTCTGGCTGAATAAACTTTCAAGGATAGTGGAAGTCTTTCTCTTTTTCTGCCTAAAGCCTAGTTGTGTGTCTGCTCTCTGCTACTCTTGAAGTTTCATCTATTTGAAGATGTCTGACTTGCAGGGAAGATGTCAGAAGAGCTCTCAAGCAAGCTCAATTGCATCTAGGGAATCAGTTCTCCTGTGTCTGAATGTTACAGCTCACCCAAAGGGCAGCAGCTAGAACACGGAAAACAAGTAGCACTTTTACCTAAGCAGTATATCTTAGAAAATTGTGAAGTCACTGGTTTGTTACATGAAAATTAAAGGTCAAACACTTTGGCAAGCCTTTTTTTTTAAGAACATATGACTACTTTGGGGTGCTGCAGAAATGTCTACAAGGCTGGGTTCTTCAGGAATCCTGTATGCCATGACACCACATTTCTCAACACAGTTACATACTGGCTCAGACTGGATCAATTTGAGGTACTCTAAGATGCTGAAGAGTAGTCATTTTAGGAACTTGCCAGCTCAACATGAAAACTTCAGGGAAAGTTCAGGAGGTATCTTGGTATAACACAAATCCTGGACTCTATCCCATTTCCAAAAGTTAAAATTGAATGAATAGGGAATGTCAGGAAATCCTTGAATTTGAATAATTTGCACACTCAAGAGGATATAACTGAGAACAAAAATGTAATTTCAATGGTTAATTTTATTTATATCTGAGCGTTGGATGTCTTCTTCTACAAATACTTTTTTTTTTTTAGAATAATTGGTGGGGTTTTACTTTATGTCCTAGTAGCTTAAGGGAATGTACATGTATAGATTTGTGCTAAAAATACTTTAAGCTCTTTTGCTGACCATGCAACTTTCCATGAATCTTCAGATTTTAGGAAAGATGCTTAATTGTTGATTTTGTTAAAACATTACAGATTACATTTAGCCTTTTTTAACACAATTGCAATATATAATCAGTCAGGGTCAGGTTTATTGTGCTGTTTTGATAAAATCATACAGTGCACTAATGACTGCTTTACAGAATTATATTTCTTTATAATTTACTGAGACATGATTATTCAGGACATTTGAAATAAAATATTTGTAAAAAATAAGTCTATTTTTTCAGCAATTAAGTTAACTCTGTCAGAGGAGCGGGTGATCATGGTTGTGATAGCAACGCTAAACTGAGAGGAAAGGATGCATGGGTTTCAAAAATGCATCAGAGGATATTTAATATTCATGTTGATTAATTTTTATAAGGAACATTTTTGTCATTGTTCAAAAAAGGTAAATATGAATATTAGAGATACTCAGATGTTCTTCTCTATCACAGGCTACCTGCAGTGGTTAACTGCCAGGTTGAGCCACCAACTCCAGGTATAGGTTAGTGTTATGTTGAGTAGGAAGGGAGTCTCTAAATTAATCATTTCAAAATCACGTATTCCAGGACTGACAGAGAATACTGTGCTTGCTTTTTACCTCTCTGTATGTTAATATACCCAGCTGCTTTGAAATTGGAAAGTGTAAGGCTACAGACCCATAAGGATTGCAGCGTACACATTATTAGCTCATCCTTCTACACCAAAGAGAGATTTGAGACTTTAACACTAAATGACTCAAAGGATAGTGGAAGGCATACAAAACAGAGAAACTTCTTTTTCCAACTAATGCCATTAGCAGGGTTATTTTAGCTTAAGTGGCCATAAGAAGACATTTAAAGATATTAAGGGAAATCAGATATCACCCCCAAACAGCTTATATATATATATATGGGAAAAACATTAGGACAGATATTGCAGAAAGAGAGATTCCTGCGAAGCAAAGCAGATTGGATCAGAATGAGATTTGCAAAAAAAAAAAAAAAAAAAAAAAAACCTAACTCTTTTTCCTGGTGAGTGAATATACTCATGAGTAAAGGTTAGGACTATGCCCTGAGTACATCAGTCACATTCTCAAAAAATTTTTGAATTCAAATAAATTACCAATTATCTGACGTAGAAGATTTTCCTGACAGCGAATGGGCCTTGATAGGACCACTTGCTTGCATTTTATAGCTTTGGACTATTCAGACTGACAACATAGTGACATACTGTCAAACTCTTGGGTCACTTCATAAAGGCTGATCTGACTATATTTTCATGGTCTTTTTCATCATAGCTTTAGTTATCCTTGCTAAAGTTTGCAAAGTCAAGGGAAATGACAGCAGGATGATGAAGTGCATGAAACCTTAATTATTGTGAATAATTTTGAACATAGGTTTGATTTTGGAAAACATAGTATATAAGCTAATAGATCATCCCTGAGAATTTGAAAATCTCAGTAGTTAAATGAAAGTCCTGTCAATAGGAAAGCTATCATGGAATTGAGAAGAAAAGATGATGATACAGTCACTTTTTTGATCAGAGGAAAAACGTTTCTCATCCTTCCCACCATGACTACTATGCACTTTGTTCATTGACTAGCTATGAACTAAAAGAAAAGATCCTATACAGAGCACATTTCTCTACAGCTGTGTATTCAGTTTATTGTTAATTTTGGATCAATCTAGCTTTTCCTGAATACTGCAAATGGAATCTAGCCATCTAGTATAAGCTGCCATTTTCCATTTCAGGAAGCAGAAGCATAAAAGTTTTCTGTCAGCACTATTTTGTTCAAGTTTCTTTTTGGATTTGGAGCGAGCTGTCTTGTGAAAGTGTAATAAATTGGACCCCCTTCAACCATTAGACTGTCTCTGCTTTGCATCTTTTCTGAAAGAATAGGATCCACTAGGCAAGTTTTTCGAGAACTTGTAAGAGTAGGCTCTGAGATACCTGTCAGAAAGCAGGCTCTCCCAGAAGTCATCAGTCTTTTTTGAAGGATGCACTGAAGTGCCAAAACTGGACACTGAAGTATCAACACTGGAGGATTTTTTTCTTTTAACACTGAATGGAATTAGATTGAAAATCTTTCTGTACCTTTTTATCTCCTCAAAAGATACATATAAAAAAAGTGCAAGTTAAAGCCCTGTTACATACATCTATGGTCCTGATTTCTGAGCTCTCTTAAAGCATATACATGGGGAGGATCATTCCAGTCCTGCCTTTATTATTAAACTTTACAATATTATCTTTATTTCAGAATCAGTGCAGGGAGCACAAAGATTATCTCCCTGCTTTAGGTATAGGCTAGTTCTCTACTAGTTAAGGCTAAAGCAAGGATTGTGTTTTTAAATGGCTAACACAACAGTTTCGATTATATTTGATTTCTGAAGGGTTGTAACAGAGCTATACAAGCAATTCTGCTGTGCTCTGCTCAGTGCATAAGTTCCTGGTTATTAGAAGTTCATTTTCTCAGAGATATTGCAAATATTCTTGTCCAGCATACTGGAAAGATGTACTATATAATTATTTACTGTCCATCTGCTCATGAACTTTTTCTCACGTTGCTTCCTGGCTAACTTAGTCTATCTCTTAGCATATTTTTAATTCCTACTGCTAAGTGAGAAGACAACTATCATGTCCATTGTCGGGCCAATGTTCTGTTCCTTCTCTTTAACTGTACATAGAGACTGTGGTTTCACACTTTCTTCAAAACAACTGATTTTTTTTCCCACTTTTTCATTATACCTACTACGTCTTGGAGTTTTTTCTATTAATTTTATAGAACATGGCGGCTTATTTTTTTAATTAAGATCCGTGTTTAATAGTATAAGTCAATTATGCTCTGAAAAAAATGGATGAATTTCCTATAACTAGCTCCATGACCAGAAAAAAATAATCCCATGATTTGGAATAATTCCAGATATATGGTAAAGAAAGAATCAATTAGGAGGAGACTCCTCTTTTTGTGTTGAGAATTGGTATCTGAATTCCAGCATAACAGCTCTGAAAATATTTTAAAAATGTATTTAATAGTAAATTTTAATTTATTTGCTCAAATATATTTAATTCCTTTTTCTTTTAATTGTATTCTACATCTCTTTGGTTCTTGCACAATAATCTGCAGAGAAAGACTCAGAGCTGTTCCTGTCATTGCTTACAAATAGGTCACCCTGGGGTTTAGGAAAAATATGTCACGCTGTTCTGTTTAAGGCTTTAATGGATTGTATAACAGTGTATTTTAATGGATCAAGTTAAGGTCGTTCAGTCGTTGATGAACTTCATTGTAAAGTCTTTTTTTCTTGGGGTTTTAACATAAATCACTTTTAGAATTTTATGTTGATGCATTTTGTTTTTTGTTTATGTGCAAAAATTTTATTTAGCCCCTTGTTGTGTTTTGAAGATGTTTTTGTTTTAGGAATGCATACCCCAGAGTACATGAAAGTAATGCACGTCGTTCTACCATCTCTTTTAACTGGGCAATAATTTGATTGTACTTTATGTATTTATGCATTCCTCACCTTTCTTTCAAGTCAAGGCACCAGAACACTGGGCTGTACGCATCTCTCACTGAAACACTGCCCTTTCTGAATGATAATCAATAGTGTCATATTAGCAATGGATTTAGCTTAGTATGCTTTCCATCTATGCAATGTGGACCTCTTTTGCTGACTATCCACAAAGTAATATATCATTCAGCTCACAAATTGCAATGCTACAACTGATATCATATAATTTGTTAACTGGCTTATTATCTAGTTTAACACATTTAAGAAAAGAAGCAAACAGAACTGTTGGACCTTTTAACACTTTAAAGTTCTTTGATAAAATACTTTTACTGCTCAAGGTGGCTATGTCACAATTCTGAGCAGATCCCATTCAATACCAATATTACAAAGATGCTCATAGTATGGATAACTGTACCAGGGCCCTGAGTACATCCCACCTCCTGGAGGTTTGGCTGCCAGGGATCAGACCAACTTAGAGACAGCACAACTGATGACCTTGAAAGAAAGAGCTAGAAAGAGCCTGAGCAAAGGAAGCACTTTCCTCCCCTGTTAGGTCCCATTAGGCTGATAGTCTTGCCCTTAGTCCATATCACTTCCCTTCCCTTGCAGAGGATCCTGCTCTTGCTACTCCTCGGCAAGCTGTGGGGCTTATCTAAATAGTGGTAGCATGTTAGAAGCAAATGCTACTTTGGACAGGAGGCAGCAAACCAAGAAAGTGGCTGTTGCTTCTGCATGTCAGGAGAAGGAACTGAAGCCTGTGATACTTAACAGAAGGGTATCTCAGCATCTTCTACCATGCAGCTGTGGCCCATGCTGGCCTGATGGGTTTTGGTGTGGTGCAGCTGTGCACCAGTGTGTATAATGCAAAACTTAGCTTCATGATTTAGATGCAGTTGATGTGTGAAAAATAGATCACTGAATAAACATCATGTTTTGCCACTGAAATGTGGTCACATGGGTGTCATCCTCCAATATGCTGTCAGATTCAATGTGGCCTAAGTACATTGGCACAGACGTTAGCTTATCTCCTTCCTCAAATTCTCTATCAAGTAGCTCAGGATGGATTGCAAAGGCATTTCTTCTTATTTAAAACTGTTAATGGCCTTTATTTTAACCATCTTTTTGTCACTTCTCTAAGCCTACTGTTTCACTCCTCCCTCCTCTTGAGAGATGTTGCTGTTGCTGCCTTACACCTTAGATACGAAAACATGGGATAGAACATTTCCAGTCTACTGCAGTCTGTGTGAAATATAATAGATTTTTCTATTATTTGAAAATAAATTCCGTTTTTATAGATATATAGTTAATATTTGCTTGCCGTTGTCTGTTTAGTGTGCTAAAAAAGTCATTTAAAGCATTAAAAGCAAATATTCTGTGACTAGAACAAAGACTCTTCTTAATAAAATTACTGGACTAGAGGCTGTTAAGAACAACATTATCCTTAATAATCTCCTGTATGCTTTAAATAAAAAAAATGTGGCATAGAGCTAACAGGTCTGTGAAGGATAAAATTATTCCTAAAAATTCAGAGTGCTTTATGAACCCTTCCCTGGAACGTACTAAAACCTTAAAAGAGATATGTTGTTTATTGGAAGTTCAGGATTACTAAGTCTTCAAGATAGGTGAGTAATTACAGAGAATTTATAACTGACAACATATTGCTGTGGAGACATTTGCATTACTTTTCCGTTAAAATTAACAACTCACGAACGGCAACTTCGATTGCTGTGTTAGTAAGACATCAGTTTCAAAATACAAACGTGTTTTTAGTCATTCAATCATTTTTACGGGTAAGCTTTGAAACCTGGTGCTGTACACCCACGTGGTGGCACTGTTGATTAAATTTGGATTCTGACAACGTTGTCGTGTCAGAGCCCTCTATTAAAGCTGCTGGAGAGCCCTGTTATCTCTGTGCGTGAATCTGCCTGCTACCCTTTATTTGGGGATAATGAGGGGACCTGAGTGCAGAGGCAGATGTTGACAGTTACTTCAGAAACAGGTTCACAGACAGAGGAACTCACGATAAAATGAATGTAGTCCAGCCTGATTTAGCAATCCAGAATCCAGCTCTCTATGAAGTGTACACAGTAAGATGTTGTCATTGATGATTTTAATTGTCTTTTTATTTTCCTTTAAAGCTCCTTCTAATAGCAAGTAGTATTACAGCTCTCTTCAAAATACATTAATTTAGTTTTGAATGGATATCAACAAAATAACACCTTTGACAGAGAATTATGTTCATTGTCTAACGTGACAAGAATGTAATGTAGCTCAGTGGGAGAAATACTTTTGGTATTCTAACCATTTAGCATGGCTCAGATGTTTTTCCTATTACTATTTCACCATTAAAATTATTACCTAGATTCTCCATGTGCCTGCTTTATGTTTGAAGCTAGCTATTTCGGGGAGACTACAAAGAAACCTGAAGCATCCACAAGACATTCCCAAATTGCTGAATAACAATTGAATCTTTGAGCCCCTGAGATCGCATGTGCTTTAGGAGAGATGAGTGAGTAATAGCAATGCAGCTATCTGTCTGATGGTGGAAGCTTCAAGAGTCTCGATGGGTTTGCATGACTTGTGTCTATTCTTCATAGTAATAAAAGGTAATATTGGAATCAGTTTGCGTAGTCTGTCTCTTTTCAGTGTGTTGGTTTGATGTATATTTGTGAGATAGAACATGGAAGGATTCTCATAAAACAGTCAAAGGAGGCAAAGATAGAAATTTATGTGTAAACACAGCATGGTGTGAAATTACCAATGGACTGCTATGCCTGCAGCCAGAAATCTTTGTCTTGGATCAGTAAAAACTAAAATCCTCATGTTTGTCTGTCTCCTGCCAGATCAAATGCCTCTGTATGAGACATTTGGTATATGGCTGCAGACAAAAAAAAAATCTTTTTTTTCCCTTAATTTTAAAATCACTGCAACTTGTTTTCAATGCAGTTATATTAAATCAATAATATTTGTATGAATATTACTTGCTGTAATATTTTTTACTGTATTTATTTTTACATACATCAGACTTCAGATTTTCCATAAAGCTGCAAATTCAAAGCATTAGCTATGCTTGTTAGAGAGTTCTGACAGTACAATTCATAACAGATGAAGTTACAACTTGACATGGTATATAAGTTTATATCAGATACTGTCAGCATAAAGAAAGACAATCATTGACCCTTTAAATTTTATATTCACTGTTAGTAGCAGAGCTAAACTCTTGTAACTGATCTTGTTTGTATACTTTGGCCCTCATCCTGATACCAAATCATTGTGAGTCTATTTGTCTTTCTGGTATCGTTTTGGGTTTATGTTAACATAACATGAGCTGACTTACCCTATTTATCATTGTAGAACAATGGGCAGCTAATTTATTAGCAGTTCAAGACGCAATACCCAAGACAAACTAATTTCTAGGAACTGGAAACCCCTTGCATTCTTTTACTTGTCAGTTTATTTCCTTAGAAAGCTAACTTATTTTCCTATTATTAGGTTTACTACTGTGAGAGGATTTAAAATCTCTTAAGGGAATAAAGCCACATACGGGATGGCTGGGCTGCCCTTGGTCTGAGCTGGGTTTACCAGGTGCCCCATGACCACATGCCAGGTGCCCAACCTGTCTGAACTCCAGCTCTGTGAGTGCCTCTGGGGAAGGGGCTGACAGTCCCAGGCAGTCCCTGAGGGGGACAAATGGCCCCTGGGCAAATCTGGGAGGCTGCAGGGCCACTTTCACCCTCTCCCTGCGAGCAGGGAGAAGGGACCAGGTAGGGACAGGAAAATCCATAAAAAGAAATCTAGTAGCTCATTCCTTCAGCCATGTCACTCCCAGAGACACACACATAGCTGGCTCCCAAGCCACTTCACTTTTGCCTCAGCTAGCCTGGCTTAATACTGCCTGGTAAACACACAGACATGAATACCTTCACCCATACCAGTTGCTAGCACCACACACATACATGACCCTATGACCCACAGTCCAACTCCAGTTACTGGTAGCCAGCCTGCCGTGCACACACGTACACACAGAATAGAAAGTCCCTCACTCAGGGAAATAATTAGAAATGGAGTTTAGTGCCGGGATAGGACGGACTGCACTGATCAGGCACAAGGCATAGCCAAAAGAATGAATTAACCAACAACCTGTTTACTCACATGCAGTTCCTTTTATCACCTAATCCATCTGTTTTCCCATGTTTGTTCCTCCCTGATTTATCTTTGTCCCTCCCTTTCACTGACTTTGGTTTCTCCACTAAACACAGAATCAGAGTGGTTTGGGTTGGAAAGGACCTTTAAAGATCATCAATTCCAACCACCCTGCTGTGTTTTTTCCAGTACAACTGAAACAAAAGGGCTTATTCTAAGTGACCATTGTTATCCAATCTTATTAAGAATGTCATTGTTTTCTGTGGTGTAAGGTAAGGCTGATTCCCTAGGATATTCCCAAACAATAGAAGAAAAGGAAGCAAAGAACCTACTTACAGCATTGATGAGGCTGTTGTGAATTTCTGTCTCCAGGTATGAATTTCTGTTCCCAAATATATACTACTCCTTATACTTTGTGTAAAACAGGAAAACCAAATAGAATTTGTCACACTCAGAGAGTTTTATTATTTTGTTTGGGGTTTTTATGTAAGGCTTGCAAAGTCAATTTCAAAACTGCAAATTAATTTCTCATTTAATTAGATATGTAATTAAACAGCAGTATTATTACTTTGATTTGTTCATTTTTGAATTGTTCTGCCAGTATTCCATGAAAACACAACCCTTAAAGGAGCAAAAATGACTTACAGTTAACAACACAAGGCATCTGCAAAGCAACATGGCAAATGGGGGTAAAAGAGAGAAGCTGGAGATGAGACCAGCTGTTCTGTGATTTGCATTTTGAGATAAACTGCACACTGAAATGTGAGAGTGGTCTTTTTAAATGACCATGATAAAACTCAGCACCCATGTGTCTATGATCATTGCTGAGAAGTGAAAAATGAACAGCCTAAATGAAGTTCTGAGAGCTGTAACAGAAGGCTGGAGAGGCATGGTTTATGAAGAAAAGTAAAAAAAAAAAAAGTTAAATTCTGTCTTAATTGGGAATTTCAGTAAGTATTTGATAAGTGAGAACATTTGAAGACAATAATACATGTAGGAAAATATAATCACTCATGACAGACCGCAGCCCTTTTAAATTATGATCATAACTCCTTTCATCCTGACTGATACACCAGTATCACAGGAAATGAGGTGCTTGATAACCATCATCAATTTGGGAAAGAGTGAAGAAGGTTTTTTTTTTTAATTCCTGTTCAAAATTTAGCATTTGGCGAGAAACAAATTCATGACAGAAACTGACTGAGACATTTCAGTCTACTTTTAAAAGATCCACAAAAATTCCTGTCTCTGCCTAAGCTTTGCAGATACTTTCCTTTTCTCACAAATACACAAATATCTTCCTCAAATATCTTCCTCCTGGGCATGCTTTCTGTGTCACTCCCATAGTTCTTTCCTTTATCCAAATATTCATGGTCTGTCTATCCACTAGTGGCTGCAGCCATTTATGAGATCTACGTTTGGTTCAGAGGAGTCATATGCTCAACCCAGCTACATGTGTAGTTTGTATTGTCCCCTGTCTATACTGGACAGTGTGTACTTGCATTAAAACAGTGTACAGTCACAACAAATAGATGAATAAAGTAAGTTTGATCCTGACCATGTTATTTTCACCAAGTTCAACATTTCTTATTTAGGTTATCTTCTCAGAAATCCTTTTTTTTCCCTTTTTGATTTCCTTTTCTTTTAAATAAAATACACTTTCTTGTCTCAACAGGCATGCATCCAACAACACCCAGTGAAAATACCTATGGCAGAACCAGTTTCTTTATGTAGTTTAACTGTATTTTGATCATTTTTCATAGTGTTATTTTTATGACGTATGTTTTTTATTGTCTATGATTAAAAAAAGTATAAATGTATCTTTTGTTAGATTTCATATGATAGCTTAGTCTTTTTATGGATGCTTATTTTTAAGATTTTTCTCTTTCCATGTTTTTTCCTTATAGTATGCTACTCTGGTTTAAGTAGGTCTCACCTTTACTTTTCTATCTTTTACTTAAATTCTTAGTTCACAGTGGAGTCTTTCTATTAGTTTCAATCAGCTTCAGATTGAATAGTAATGCTAACAGATTTTGAAAGTTTGGGGGGGGGTTGGGTTGTTGGATTTTTTTGTTGTTTTGTTATTGTTAATAGAAATGTAGCCACTTTTTCTATTTAAGATAAGATATTAAGATCCATTTTGCATTGCAGGCACTATGTAAGATCCTAAAAAAAAATTAGGGTAAAGGAAAAGTAATCATGGAAGAGTTCACGACAGGAGCAGTCAGTTCACATGTGGTATATCTCTCCTGTCTTCCACAGTCTGGCATCAAAACCAGTTCAAGTTCAACATTTCCACAGCAATTTTAAGTATCCTCTGAGGACACAGGCACCTTCAGCACTTCTCCTTTAATGACAGAAGTCAGTCAGGAATAACATATGTTCTGGAGTAAAAAAGCTGAATTCATCAATGCCCATTTCCCTGTCAGAGGAAATTGACCATGTCAGGTACATTCAGCTAAACATAACAGATTAATTTTCTGTCATTATAGAATGTAATATATTTTCTAGAAATATAAAAAGAAAAAAAAATAGAATATATTTTTTCTAATTTTATTTTTTCCTGTCTTCATATTTCTGCAAGCTGTTGCATGTCGGAGTACATAACCAAGGGTTCTGAATCTTTCTCCTACTGACTGGATAATGCCTTTAATTTTCCTAAGGGGAAAATCAGAATTGATTTTTTGTTGTTGTTGCTTGTTGTTAAAAATTACAATTATTAAGAAAACAACTTTTACATCAGTCTTAAGAAGCGTCATATCTGATTTCCATTCCTGTTACAAATGTGGTGCACAACATACGAGGTAATTTTGATGAAGTCCAGGCAAAGCATGTTTCTTGTTATAAAATGGAACAAAACAAAACAAAACAAACTCCTCAGAACAATGTAACTGTTAGTAATATAAAAAATCAAGGCTGAAAGAATACTGTCAGCTGATCTATTTGAGATGAACGTGGTATATAAATAACCCCAAATTTATTACTGGACTTTTAAAAAGTGTTTGGAATCATCTCTTCTTACTGAGTTCCACAGGAAAAAATCTGACAGTGAATAACTTTTAAATGACAGTTTTGAAGGACAGTATAAAACAATTTAATTTTTGTTAGTTTTGTAAAGACTAAACACACACACATTATTTTGCAAAACACAGTACACATTTACATTATTAGGGATTAACTTCTAAGAGACTCTGTATACCCTTTGCTCCCACAAAGTTGCAAGTGACAGAAAGCATTTGCATCAGTTAAATCCGTGTCTTCAAAGCTTAAGTATGGTACATATTGACACCTGCACTTCTAAATAGCATTCCATTCAAAAAAAACTTGATCATAGTGAGCATGAATAAGGTCAGCAGATCTAGTTCATATTAATCAATAATCCATGCAATGCTCTAAAAGTATGCAGAAAAATGAACAAAACTGACAGGGTGATGATGCTGAAATACAGGCTTGACCAAGTAAGTCATCATCAAAGGCATGACAGTTTCTGTAAAATTTTCTGATATGTCATATCAATAAAAAAAATGATAAAGAGTGGAAATTAGCAACTAGAAACTGGAAATATGTTTGCTACTCAAGACATGAAGCTTTACGTAGTGGAAGTTGCTGGAAGGTTCTCTCACAAATCAGCAGTTTTAACTCTCCTGGACCTTGGTTATTTGATCAAGAGAAGTTATTCTGTGGATGTAATCAATATCCATAACATTATGTGAGTTTATTTCTACTCGAGTATTGAAGATACCCTTATTCTCTTATATACTTTAAGTGAGAATTTCTGCAGCTAAGCTGTAGTCTGTATTGATCATATATATATATACACACACATACCTACTGGTTTCCATTTTTCTTTTAGCTATGCAAGAAGCAATATTATAAGTATTTATAACACTTACAGCTCCTGGAAATATGATGGAAGGATAAAATAGCTATAGGAAACAGTGGTAAGTTTTTCTGTCTAAAGAAACCTGTGAGTAATCCTCAGTCATTCAATGGAAATCTACAGTACAGTTATCTTTCTTTGCTTGCTCATTAGCTAAATTGCCATTGGACTCACTTCTATTGCTGTGTTTTCGACTGTAAATATGTCAGAACAGACAGTTATTTTTTTTTCTTCTTGACCCTCTTTTGAAGTTTTGTCATATTATGTCATTTGCTGACAGCAATTTGTATAATCTAAGACTTATTTATTTTCTCCTTTTGCACATGCATACAAGGAAAAGGAAAAAAAAATTGCATTCACATTCTAATATCACTGGATTTGCTGGCAGTTTTCACTACACTGTTTATGTTCCTCATCAAAACTGAAGCTCTTGAATTTTCAGTAGAAGTAGAGCTTTTATTTCTTTTCACCTTGGCCTTTCTTCTATCTTCAGCTCCTTTTTTTTCCCAAAATTTCACATGGAAGTCTCCCTTCTATTTTACAAGTCTGAGTTTCTATGTTACTCTTTCGGTATATCATAAATAATGTTCATGATACCAAACATCTTGTTCAAAGATCCAAAAAGACACAGTGGAATCCTGAAGATGCCATGCAGCTCATCAATGAACTCGGTCAGGCAGAAGTGACTATACACCAAAAAGGGCAAAGTAACATAGATTGACAAGGTCGACATTAGCACTTACTCTTAGCAATTGTCTTTTTACCAGTAGTTCTAGTACCAGTAATCTGTACAGTAATTTCTCTGCCTAAAACTGGTTACTTTCAATATATTCCTCAAGATGCCTTTGAATGGCAGGGTTTTGCATCTAAAATAGCTGGCAGCAGGCTCAAGTCCTAGGAAACTTTATGACATTTTTTTCCCAATACATAGACAAACCCCTCAGTTTTTAATGGAAGGACAACAGATTCAGAACCTGCTCCTCTGAGAATGATTACCCTAAGGACACCTTTCAGTACCTTTTGCGAAACAACAGGAAAAGCATCAAAAATAACGACAATCTTTCTTTAGTTTGTAAAGGTTATTAGGTGTTTATATATTCTATTTTCCATTCCAAAGGACGACAAAATCATCTTTGATTGACCGTTTTAGAAACTATGCAAAAACTTAAACAAAACTGTCAAAGGAAGGATCCACGTTCTCAGAAGTTACAGTTTATGGGCAAGAATAAAAGACTGAGTATGTCCTTACAAGAAATTCTCACTCACTGTACACATGGCTTTTTTTTTTTTTGATAGACAGAAAATACCAGTCTCCAAACACAGACAGTATTACAAAAGCTACAAAGGAATTCCACATTAAGCTTAGACTGTGGACATTTTCTTTCTTTGAAAACAAAATATTTTTCTTCGTACTGTGGTGCTCTTACCTGTAATTGATATATATTGTATTTCACCAAATAATCATAGAATCACAAAATGGTTTGGGTTCCAAGGGACCTTAAAGATCACCTAGTTCCAACCCCCCTGCCATGGGCAGGGACACCTCCCACTAGACCAGGCTGCTCAAAGCCCCATCTCTAACCTGGCCTTGAACACCTCCAGGGATGGGGCATCCACACCTTCTCTAGGCAACCTCTTCCAGTATCTCACCACCCTCAGAGTAAAGAATTTCTTCTTAATATCTAATCTAAATCTACCCTCTTTCAGTTTGAAGCTGTTACCCCGTGTCCTATCATTATACTCCCCAATAAAGAGTCCCTACCCATCTTTCCTGTAGGCCCCTTTTAGGTACTGGAAGGCTGCTGTAAGGTCTCCCCAGAGCCTTCTCTTCTCCAGGCTGAACAACCCCAACTCTCTCAGCCTGTCTTCATAGGAGACGTGCTCCAGCCCTCTGATCATCTTCACGGCCCTCCTCTGGACCCATTCCAACAGGTTCATGTCGTTCCTGTCCTGAGGACTCCAGAGCTGGACGCAGTACTCCAGGTGGGGTGTCATGAGAGCAGAGTAGAGGGGCAGAATCACCTCCCTCAACCTGCTGGTCACACTTCTTTTGATGCAGCCCAGGATGTGGTTGGCTTTCTGGGCTGCAAGCACATGCTGCTGGCTCATGTTGAGCTTCTCATTCACCAAATCCATTCTCCGCCCAACCTGCATTTGTGCTTGGGATTGCTGTGACCCGGCTGCATGACCTTGCACTTGTCCTGGTTGAACTTCATGAGGTTTGCATGGGCCCACCTCTCAAGCCTGTCCAGGTCCCTCTGGATGGCATCCCTTCCCTCCAGCGTGTCAACTGTGCCATACAGCTTAGTGTCATCGGCAAAGCTGCTGAGGGTGCACTCAATCACACTGTCCATGTTGCCAACAAAGATGTTAAACAGCATTGGTCCCTGTAGTGAGCCCTGAGGAAGGCCACTCATCACTTGTTTGCACTTGGAATAAAATAAAATAAAACAAAACAAAATAAAATAAAATAATAAAATAACTAATTATGTTTTTAAGATAAATGTTAAACTGCAGTTTTTAAGGAAATCACTGTCCTACTGGGATAGTCTTGTTGTAAAAAGTCACATACCCACCAAACCTCCTAACCTCCTTTCTCTCCTTCAGTTAAATGAAACCTTCATTTTTTATTAGCTCTCTCAAATCTTTTCTATAGACTCTTAAAATGATTAATTTTGTAATCCCCTATTTTGAGAGTTTTAGTATACAGTGATGATCCTTATGCATCTTAAATTATGAAGAATATCTAAGTTTTAACATTAACAAACTCTAACTCTTTTCTAAACCATCTCATTCTGATTAATACAGTACTTCTATAAGAAAAATCTAATCAAGATTCAAGTGATTATGTAGTCAAAATGAGCAAATAATTTTTATTATATAGTAGTTAAAGTTTAACTCATTTATTAATCCATTTATTTTTCAGATGTTCTTATTTTTCAGAAATGAGGGATAACTGTTGCTGTGACACTATTATGTTTATTGTCTATGTGACTACAAAGTGCTCACCAAATTCATGTAGGCCTACAAAGCTTCCAGTGATTTTGTCTTTTTGCCTTCTACATCTAAACTCTGCTATTCAAATGTTATGTGCCTGAACAGGTCTCCTAAGAATTATATGTTAAGGACCTCTGAATATCAGTGTATTGGTGTCTCATACTGCAAAAAGGGAAATAGGTTCTAGAGAAATTTCTATTACTCTCCCTATTTAATTTATAGTTAAGAAGTTCCAAACTGCAACAAAGACCTGCAAAAATCTCTCATCTTTTCCAGCTGGTAAGTCATGAGTGTCCCTGGGTACTTCCATTTTGGAGAGCCCAAACAACAAAGCAACAATGTACAGTAGGTAGAACATGGTCTTTAAAATATAAATGGCACTGGAAACCATAAAGCTCTTAACCACTGCTTACTCTGGAAAGTTAAGAGAATTTTAGTTCTCTATTTCAGTCATTCTATGCACAGAAAAATACAATCCCACAACATTAGAATCATTTTAGTACTCTTAGAGGTAAGAAATTCTTACCCTGACAATTGCTAGATCTAATTAAGCCATCAGATGCTGCAGTAATGAATTTTCTGTGGAATTTAGCTAAAAAATTAAATAGATTCTGCATTTATGAATATATGAACTGTGACTTATACCATATATTTTGAATTGGATTATATCTCTATTAAATCTGTTGTATTAAACCAGAATATACCAAAATGTTTGGTATATATGTGGAAGCAAACACTCTAATAAAGGCATTTAAGAAGGAAAAAAGAAAAATCAATTCTTTACTTACTGTAAAAGAGATACAGCACCACACTTTAGTATGAGTTCTGTCCATCACATCATAATTTTTTAGACAGAATTTCTAAAGCAACCTATGGTTGGACATCAGAAATAAAATACAGCTTGTTCTTTACATATCATAATTTTACAGAAGCATAAAAGTAATGTCTGCATCATACTAATAAAAATAGTTGCATTGTCTACATAAAAACATACACGTGAGTAAAGTAGGCATGAAGAATCTTCCTTATAGTAGAGAACTTTGGTGTTGGACAGGTGAGATGGTCAAGAAAAAGGACCTTGTGAAGTGAAATTTAGTTTTAAAATGGATTGATTCAGATTATACATGTATGTGTATTCATGTGAGTGTGTCTGTGTATAGATATACATTAAAACAAAAATTAAATAAAAACTTGTTAGTTTCAAGTTCCATCATCTGTAAATAGATTACAAAATAGGTGAAGATGTCAGAGATATTCCCAAGAAAAGAATTCTCTTTGTTTTGTTGCAATGAAGTTCAAGAGGAATTGAAATAAAATGCCTTCATCCTGAGCATATTTTCAGCCATTTCTAGTAACTACACATCCATCTATGTAATGACTGATATTGTAAGAGTGTTACAGTATTACAGTTCACTTTTACTCATATTCATGGGCTAAATTTAGTAATGATTGCATAAGTGTAATTAAAGGAAATTAGATCTGGTATTACTAAAAGGCCCTGAATAGTTTTACATCATTCTGCATTACATTAAGAGGAAACATACGTGAAAAAGTAAGACTTGAAAATCTCTTAAAGTTCTTTAAAACCTATCCAGTATTAAGACATTTACAAACAGTCCTATTGGGTGACCTATGGAATTCACAGAAGACCATTGCATCAGTAGAAAATCAACCAATAACATAAAAGTTGATTTCAATCTCCACTTTATGGTCTCTTTGGTTAAATTACTGAGTGATATACAAGTTATCTGGATTTATTTCCCACTTTAGAAAGCCATATGCTACATGTGAACTACTTTTTTAAGACCTCATAAGCCAAAAACATGCTGGTTCTTTAGAGTGTTCTTATTGAAGTGAAATCAAGTCATATGTTGGATCTATACAAGTATCTACATAACACACAGTTATAACCAAGAATATTAAAATAATTGGTTAAGGACAGTAAAATTAAGAAATGAAGTGGTAAAGGAAGAAAATAATTGTCAGGACCTTAAGTGCACTAGTAAACCTTAATGGCCCTAATGAGGCTCAACCTGGGGCCTCCAGACTTATCCATGGACAAGGAGGGCTATTTAGGCTTGGTTTTGGGGGCATTTGGTTCTTCTCTGAGCTATGTTAGAGGGCAGCCACTGTCCATCTCAGCTACAGACGTAATCATGCCCAGTAATGGAGCCCCTTGAATTGCACCCTGCCCTTCATCACTACGGACACATCCAGAGGTCACTGGATTGACTTTCGGCCTGTCTCATTGCCATTATATTGCCTTTTGATCTGAACTCTTGGTTGGTCCTGGTTATCATCCGTGGGTATGTCCTGCTCACGTTTCTCCAGTTCTGCAGGGTATGGCATGTCACCTGCCCTGCTGGCTGTGTGCTTCCCTCAGCTCCTGTCCCTTAAGGAGCAGTCATGCTCTTGCTGATCCATGACAATAATGTAAGAATGAGTAAGAGAATTAATTGTTGCTTAGACATTTAATTAGCCAGGAAATTTTAAAGAACACTCACAGATATTTCAGAAACAACTTCCATCCTCACACGAAATGGACAAAAAAGCCTGATTGTTTTCACTTGTGTATTAAATACAAAATAAACTTCTCAATTATTTTAAGGGACCTGAGGTTCCCCCCTCCTGAGGAAGATCTGGCTGTTTGGGAGTTTGACTCAGTGTCTGTTTAGAGACAGGACAACTGTGAGTAGTACCTTTTTTCTAGAGGCCATAGAGTGCCCTCTGTACTGATTCTACTGAGAGAAATACCTAACACCTAAACAAGGGACTTTGGAACTAGTAACAGAGTAAATGTACTTCAGAAAGGGGAAATTATTCAAAAAGTTCAGTCTCCTCAGCACTTGAATATGCTTTTTATGATAGGACCATTGGATTTTGTACTTTATAAAATTATAATGTCTGATCTGTATGGTGGTTATAATAGTAATAAGCTTAGCTCTGAAAAGGCTTACCTCATTTCTCTATCTTTACTGATCTTATAGTGTTTTTTTCAAGTTTGTCTTAGTTTGTAAAGAATACTTTGAACAATATTTAGCTCTCCTTTTCACATTCTTTCTGAAATAGATTTTTTTCCTGAAGCCAACCCTCTGACTTTGACAGGCCCTGTTACTTTTGTTACAGGCCTTTGCTATCAGATTTCAGGGCCCTAATGGACAGGAATAGTAGACTTTAAGGAAAATCACAATGGAGTACATCTTACAGCCTTTCCGAATGGTGATAGATCTCTAAAAAGTTATGAGCATCAGGGGTTTCTGGCAAAGTCCATCAGGATGTTTTCCTGACAAGATGATCACATTTTTGGAAGCCTTTCATGTTCTGGCAGAGGTTATTCTATTGATATTCTTCATCTATGAATTTATCAATTAATTATGAGATCCATCATCATTGTTAACCCAGTTGTTTGAAATCTTTCTCTTTAAGTCATCATTCTGTAAAAAAGCAGGTTCTTGGCAGTACATTCTCTGAACTACTACGTGTCTGTTCTGTAGTTAAAAAGTTACCTGAAGAAAATCTGAAGTGGTCCTCTCATAATTCCCACCCTCTTAAAATTCAACTTCAATAGAGAGTCACTTCAAGCTAAGTCTTTAATGAGCAGCAGTGTTTTCTTTCTCTTCTAACCCAGTTAGGCACCCAACCTCAGTAGCTAATCTCTGCAGTCTACAGTCAGCTGGGAAAATAAGTGCTATTGGCAGGTGCACATAATAAGGGTTGCTACGCTCCTTCTTTGTACTGATCATGACAGATATAATCTCTCCCTCTAAAGGAGGTCTGGTGGGAAGCAAAATAAAACATTGCCAACTCATTTTGGCCCCTGAAGCTGGAACAAAAAATATAACCCATCTAAAGTATGAACTGAGTCCTAGTTTTCCTGTCACTGACTTTCCCCCCTTGATTAAACTGTAATTCATTACTATTAAGATAGTAACATCATTTGAAAACCATTTCAAGGAAAGTTTTTAAAAGTCAAAGAAAATCAAACCCTTTCTAGGAGTAATGTTTCTGTTTTCTTTTTAATTCAGCAGAATTGTTTAAAGAAAGGAATTTATCTCATTTGTTTATCATCTCAGGTAAAAACATAATCTTCAAAGCCAGATACATAGTCAACATTTCAGACTGAGCAAGAGCATATTATAAACTTAATTTTGCTTTACTGTTACTGAGAAACCTTAGAAATGTAGCTTGCAAAGGCTAATTGTTCTCTTCTCTATTTAGAGAAAAATAGTATCAGCAGATTTAGGAAATACTATCGTTGGAAATTTTGTTGAAAAAGACTAATTTCTGCTGGAAAAACTAGCAACCTCAACAAAGTTGGACTTGGGATAATTTATGGACATGCAATCTGGGGGAGAACATAAAGACTTCATTTTACTATATTTCAATAGAGACAATTAGAGTTATGCAGCAATAGTTCAAAATAATGGTTTGATTTATAGTAGGGTTTGTGCCAAATTCTCTTATCATAGACCTACTGGCAGAGGGAGTTCATATGGTCAGTGAGCTTGTGCTTCTTATCATGCCAGATGCCAGCTGTGGCTGCTGAAAAGGAAGTGGCAGTAGTTGAGATATACCACAGGAGAGAGAAATATTTCTTGCAGGCACATTAGACTAGCAAATATTATCTATGCTTTATAGTTATTAAGGGGCTCTGCAAACAACATCTGCCATCCTCCAAGGCTGCATATCTTCTGGTGTGGGAGCTAGTGCTGGGATCAGAGAAGGAGACTCCAGCAGAGGAGATGTTATATAGGTAAGCAGGCAGCCTTAATTGTGCTGCTCTTGCATCATTATGGTTGGGCTCTGAATGAAACCTGCCAGAATCTGGCAGGAACTTCTGAAAAGTACTTTGCCATGGCAGAGTCAGGAAAATATATTTGACAGTGTTTTGTAAAAGCATCCGGATCAAGCTAATGAGATTTACTTCCTCTTTTGAATCAGTTTATTATTATTAATAATAGAGCATCCTCAATTAATTTAAAATACTACTCTGATTGAGGAAAAACCTTAAATTACTTTTCAGGAGGATTTTTGCCATTTGCTATATCAACTAAAGCTAGTAGAATAATAAATTTTCCCCAAATAGTTGCTTTAGACTTACCATTATCTGATACTTAATCTGTAGTGTAGATGTGCAACCAAAACTATAAAGTTTCTGTTGAGATGCTATCAATATTATTTTGAAATACTTTGAAATGTATTTGACTAATGTATTTCCCGAGGATTCTAATCCTTTGAATACCAAAAATTAGAAATTTTTTTTTCTTACTTCTAATTTGAAGTTCCTACTAGGCTTTCACAACTTTCCTACCAGGAATCATGACTAGCCTAATTCTGAGTTGCAATAATCAAATGTTTTGATACAATATCCGCAATAAAGCATATGAAAACAATCAGACAGCTAAAAAACTTTTTAAAAACTTTCTTTAGGTTTATACAACTGCACCAGTGGCCTTTTTCCATTAGGAAAAAAAAAAAAAAAGTAACTTTTTCTCTTACATATCCTACTAAGTGAGACTTGCTCATATGTAAAACTTGGAAAAAACTTATCAAAACAAATAAAAAAAACCCAGAACTTTGTTTAGGAAAAACAAACAAATCCCTTAAAAAAAAAGAAACTGCAATGACAAATTGACATACTATGTTGCTATTTTGAAAAAAAGAATGTAAACAGAAGTGTGTCTTACAGGAAAAAAAAGTAATGTCCTAAAGAACACAGTAAAAATCTGGAGTTGATAGATGGCACAAACAAATTTGATTCAAGAATTCCATCACATGGAGAGCAGAAAATTATGAAGCACTTTAACGTAAACTCGGTCTCTTTCAAAAGCCTAATCATCTTATGGCTGACTCATTTTTTGAAAAATGCAGGGTATATATTCTTGCTTTAAAGAAAATGTATTTACTGCAACTGTGTTTTAATGACATATGTATGGTTTTACTCTTTGAATCCACCAAGGACTCAATATCTTGCAAAACAAATTTTGTATGTTTAGTATGAATAGTTTAAAAAAGCCAAAAAGGCAAACTTTCTGTTATTTAGAATAATTTTTACTCTCTGATTCACCTTATTTAATGAGAAAAATAGGTGTCTATTTCACTAAATCTGAACTTTTTTCAAGTCACTTTACTGTTTTATGTGAAATGTAGCTTCTTCTTTGGCTTGGTGCGGAAGAAACTGCAAGTACATTTGTACACCTTTATTTTTTGAAGTGGATTCTCTGTGCTACTTGAAGTGACTTAGAAGTTGGAATATATAAAATGAGAATGGAAACCCCACAGTGCAAATAGAACTTCCATTTCAAATATGTGCTTTCAAAGTCTTCATGCCAAATGCATCCCTGGTGTAAATCAATTTTAGTAGCATTACACCAGGGAAGAATTCAGATTTTCCTCTGCATGCCAGTGACCCACTGGTAATATCAATTTATCTGCCACGCTACTTTCAATTTTCTTTCACTCACATTTACAGAATTAGTTACAATTTATGGCAGAAGTAGTAAGACAGCTTTTTTTTACCCCAATACCTTCAGGAGTGAATGCAGTGTGAGTGAATTGCACCTTTTATTTATTATTTTTCTCAAGATAGATGGAGCAGGTGTAAAGGAATTAATGAAGCAACTGCCAAATTGCAAGGGTCGTTGGTGTGTAGAAAGCTATAAATTAGGTGGTTCTTATGGGAAATTAACTTCTACCTTTAAGATGTTGCCATTTGTAAATTCTTGTTAAACTCCTGGGAAATAGTAGTTTGAAAGTTCAGAAAAGAAAATGTTGAAATCATTTTTTGTTTGCAGATTTTTCAGAAAAAATCTGTAAGAGCTTGTAATATAATCATAAACATTCAATGGAAGCTACAGAACCCTAAATTTCTTTTTACATTTAGAAAAGTTAGCTGAAATATACATACTAACATCCATTTTGTATAAACAGGCTAAATATATGATCATTGAAGACCAGTTCGCTACCTGAAGTATGTAAATATGCCAAATCATAACACTTTTTGTAAGATACATTCTTATTCTCTTTAAACAGGTAGCTACAAAGATTTTTTTATATAGGTAGAATGGAGGACCATGAAAATTCTTTAGTTATGTATGTGTTACATAATTCTTCAGGATTTTATTGAGGAACAATGGTAATATGCATACATTTACAAGAAAAAACGTAGCTCTGCTACTTCCCTATATGGTAAACCCAGATGGCTAAAAATAAGCTCCTAAACCCAATGAAATATGTAACAGCAATGTCACATATATAAAAATGTAAAAAGCAATGAAATATATACTGGTATCTTTTGGTAATTAACGTGAGAAACATCACAGTATTCTTGGAGCTGAAAGAGTAGTATCATTTGATGTATCATTTGATGTGTCAAATGAGTCTCATAATATGAAAGTTTCAACCAGCATCCTCAAAAATTCTCTGTACTTCTATTATTATTCTTAAGCAGATCTTCAGTTGATGGACAGTTGATTAAAAAATCTGTTCTATAAATTAATTTAATATGTACAATTTTAAGCCTTTACTTTATTCTTTTTTTCTAAAATGGATACTTGACATAACACTATTAAAATAGAAAAGCATTACATTGTAAAGAGGAGGAAAACGTGCATTCTGTATTTCAGTAGTCAAAAGGCAGCTTGAGACTATTTTTCCTATCCCTTATTATCAAAGGCAATCAAGTCAGAGAATTTACTTCGTATATTTTGCAACTTAATTGTTCTTTTAGGGAAGCAGTTTGTAAATGTTTGCCCCATTGCTACTTTTAAAGATTTTACCACAGCCTTCTTCCTTGGTAGTTGGAAGCTTCTTTCTAATTTCAAATGAATTCAAGACAGTTTATAGCCATTCTTTTTGCCATTTCGTTTAACAAGCTTTTTCTTATCTAGCGTTCTCCTCACTTCCAAAATTGTATTTGCATTCCTTCTCTGGCACTGTATAGCTGCATTCAAGAAGTCAAATTCTTCTACTGCATATCTAGTAAGGTAGAATACCCTTTCTTTCCATCATAAAATTTTTGCAGTTAGCTGCAAAGGTTCATTTCAGGGGCAATTCATCTTGCATGTGGATGATAAGAAATACATATATGCTATCATTTTGTAGAGGTCTTGTTTAACTATGAACACCCCTCCTTTTCTTAGAAATGTCTTACTAGAAAGAAAAATGCCAGTGCTGCATTTATAAGTAGTTCATGATTGCACCATACTGATAATGCAATGTATTAGGAGGTTTTTAGCATGAATTCAGAAATCTTATTAAACTCTGCAATATGGTACTTTGTACTACTAAATTTAATCGAATCCATTTTATTCCCATCCTTGAAGTGTTCAGGTTCTTCTAGCATGACATTATAATCTTCTTCCGTGTTGATGTTCCTTTGTACCTTCAACAGATTTCACTAACAAGCTCCTGCATTTTCCCTTGTCAATAAAATCGATTATGTTCTCTAAGCCTGATTTTCAGTTAACTGGTTTATCAAAAAAAGATCTGTCCCATTTTATTCCCTTTTCTGTTTATCTCCTTACCTAATTTATTAGAAATCTAAAAATTACTCATTTTGAATAATTATCTAAAGCTATGGGCACTATCATGGTATTTCAGGGTAGGCTGCAATAGATAGTATTTTATCTGTAGTCACCAGTACTCCTAATTGGATATTCCTTTGTTTCCTGTGCTGTCACTTTTATAATTCTGAAAGAACAGTGTAGCAGTGAAAATAGTTTGTAATCATGGCAAATACAATATTCTTTAAACAAAGTAAGTTGCATAGAAACATCTTCCATCAGCTCAAGAAAGAAAGGGGATGCAGATACTGACTGTCATTGGGTGTTCATACTCTGTGTCGATCAGGGTCCCTGTAACTGTATCCCAAGGGATTAAACAATGAAGAACATGCTGTTAAATGGTCTGATTTTCATTAGATATATGGGACATACATCATGCAATATTATCAAATTGACTAGCTTGCGGATGAATATACGTATACCCATGTTCATATACCATTTTAAGTGGACTGAATACAGCTTTGCATTTTCTCTTTTGCAGTTCTCTGATTAGTGGATAATTCATTTAATTTCTCTTGTCACCTCCATTCTCATATGTTCTGTTCAAAATGACAAATATTATATGTCATATAGAGTGAGACTACGCATCACATAATTTTGCACATAAAAACAAAGGATGCCAGCATTATGTTGTTATATCTATTCTTGATAATTTACTGAGTTTTTTTGCTGTGACATAGCAATAAGTATAGTAAAAGTGGATAACATAGTCTTCTGCGAATATTACTTACTATGATAATTATGATCTTAATAGGTTAAATTCAGTGAAAAATCATCCTTCCTACGTAGGGTTTGATGCATAAACTAACAAAGTGTATGAGATACCCTACTGAGCCCTTCTGGATCTGGCCTGTATCATGCTTTATTCTTGCTAGCTACTAAGAAAGTTATTTTAATGGAATGGGTCAGACGAATATGATTTGGAATATCTTGCAAAAAGTTTCACTTCCCTAACATACTAAAAATCTCTGAGAATTATTTTCCCTCATGCAGGGGGGACTTTGAGTTGGATAATTAATCAACTATTATCTAGCTCCAGCTATCATTTGTTTGCTTTGTCTTGAGATATTGCAGAGTGAGAATGTTAGTTTTCCAAAAATAAACCCTCCACTGGTCGATGCCCTCCTATTTATGAACAATATTTTTCCCAAGAATTCAAATAAAGGTCATATACATACATTATTTTAGCAAACTCATTAGAGCATTGAAATGCCTAAACAAAGACATAACAACATAGGTTGCTAGAATAAGACTTCAGGCATTGCCCTGAGCAGGAGGTGATACATAATTGTATGGGTCCATGAGTTGCTTCATGTCGTGTTCCTCACTCACTATCCCTATTCCCTTCACTGTTCTTTCCACAATTCATTCATTCCCCATGGAAAGAGTAAATTCCACAATTCATTCATTTCCCATAGAAAGAGTAAATTACGGATGGGATAATACAGTAAGTCTTCTAAAGTGTCCCTTAAGTAAAATCAGGAGATTGACTATTTCCCACTTGCAACGGGGAGAAAGCAAGCAAGCAATTAGGATCAGTAAGCTCCGAGCACTCATATCCAAAGGTCAAAGTAGGCCAGGTGGATTTCAAAGGATTTCTTCCTTCTTTGTGCTGGCATAGACTGAAAGTCACAGAGTAAATCCAGTTTACAATTTACAGCTCTGTGTGTGTATGAAGGAAGCCACTTACACATCCTTCCTTTCTCTGACTTGACATGTAATTACTGTAAATCTTGGACACTTGTTTTTAATAATTGAGACAAATTATGAATTGGATAATTCATCAGAAGCTGGTCATCTTCTGGCAGTCACCAGTATCAGGTGTTTCTTGTTAGGCAGCAAGCCACCTCTAGAGAAAGAACCTGGTAAATTGTTAATGATCTGTCTTTGCCTTGATTTGAAATAGATCCTTTTTTTGCGTGTTACTCTCACCGTCTTAGTAAGTCAATGAAACCTGTGAACTGAACTTCTGTCAAAATGAAAAAAAAATCCAAGGAGGATCTGTGTAAATTTTAAAATGGGCTCCAAAAGTTAAAATTTTATTTCAAACTAGTCTATTTTTTCTGAATTTGTATGCATTAATTTCTACATCAAACTTGTTTCTGGTGTTCAATATTCACAGAGCGAAATTCTTTATAACGCACTAACTGACATGTAGCTGGAGGGCAACTAGGCTCTTCATGGTTACTGGAGTATGTCATCTTTGACTGTAGCAGCCCAAGACATATTTTGTGGTAGCAGACATGCTTTTTATGCTTTTTATCTATTCTCAAATTAAATCCATTACTTATACTGTAGAACTTGAAAGATTACTCAACATTTAAATTGGTGAAGGCCAGTGATCCTTATGTGAGGTTCTTCAACTGTGTCTTAAAAAGAGTATGAGGAAAATTCACTGAAAATGAAAATACTAGCTATAGGAAAGGTGTTAAATAACATGTAACAATACATTTTTATGTGGGTTTACCACTCTTTGTGTTGTGGTAGGAGTTTTGAAAATACTGGCACGTATTTTGACACTTTAATAACTGTAAAAATGGCATTAATTGAATGGGTAGTAGAACATGAAGGTGCTCCAAAACTTAGGATATTAATGAGCTTCTACAGCGATTAGGATTTTTTGTCTATCTTTGGAAATACCTCACAGTCTCTGCTTTGGTGAAAGGAAATACGAATTCATGAAGGTATTAAAGATGTTTGATTTCTTTCAAAAATCCTGAAAAAAAGTCTGCTGCAAAAAAAATAGCATTTCTAAGAAGATAAATTAGCATTAAGGGAAACAATGGTTTTCACCTGATGTATCACACAGATTATCCACTTCACTGCCAGAGTCAGGATTCAGAGATTTTGAACACTGAGAATCTGGAAGCCAAGCGACAGCCTGTTCCTTAAGGAAACTCTCTGACTTGCACCTTAAGCAATTTTAATATCATGAATCTCCAAAATGTATTTCTAATATATAACCTAATAAAAAAAAAAAAGAGTTGTATGCTCATGATTGGTCTACAGGTAGTGTTGATCCTCTTAAAGATCCTTTTCCAGCTTCTAAAGAAGCACCTCATATAGAAAGTAGGAGTTATTGAACATTTCCTCTTTGCTTGCTGTGTTTACCTTCAAGAATTTAAAAGTGCACCTCCTGGATTTAGTTTATTCACGGAGTTAAAATGTGACCCCAACAAGCTGTTCAAATATTACTGCAAATCTTTGGAAGTTTTCAAAGAACAATTATATTTTTTTTCTTTTGAGAGGGACTTTCAAAATGACTGCATATGCACCTGATCTCCCAGGCATGCACACCACATATATAATATGTTTTTGTAGTTTGATAGGAAAAGAAGGATAACAGAAGGAATATCTTTGTTTCCTGCTTTATTGGGATTTAGTGTAGTCTTGTTTCACATTCTATTCCATTTCTTGAAGGACAGTAGTCTCATGATGCAAAATATTTTTTCAAATATCTGGATGTTCAGTGTGTTTGGAAATTGCTTTTTATCAGGACAAAGAGGACTGAAAGATGCGTAGACAGTCATTTAAAAGGCTCTTGACTTAAAAATGCTAGAGATTTTTCACAGCTCTTGATAAGAGATTTAGATCTTGTTTCACCAAATCCACTTTAATGCTAGATCACATTGCACTTGCAATGAAAGGAAACTGCAGATATAATACTAGTAGAAACTGTTCTGTAGGGAAGTTTTGCTAAGAAGCTATTGTTTACACCGAGTCCATTCTTTTGTTCAGCAAGGAAAGAACTCCCAAATAAAATCCACTTATTGTGCTGGTCTTGGATGTTAAAAATAACATTGGTTAATAAGGAGTGATCAATCCCTAAACTATGCTTATTGCTTCCGGATTCACTCATAATAGATTCTTGATTGTAAAAGTAGAACATATTCTGTTCTGTACCGCCCTGTTTAGTTGAGGGTATTTTCTAAGAAAGAGAGTTTGATTGGCACAGTCTGTTCTGGTTCTGTTAACAAAACATAGAGAAGTAGATATCGTTAAGTGTCATTACAACAATCAAACTTTCCGTTGAAGAAAGTAGTTTTTGAGTTGCATCACTTTGTCTGTGATTTATGAAGCTGTTTTGGGATCAGTGACTAACAGGGCAGAAAATGAAAATTCAGAGCAGGAACAATACGAACTTCATGCGTTACTTATTGTTGAGGGAGATACACAGCACGTCAGCGATGCCAAAGAAGCTGAGCAGCTGTGCTTGTGCTAAGGTTAAATCCTGGTATGTTCTTAGTAAAAAATAATATAATCAAAAAAGTACAATCAGCAATCAAAATGCTGGGAGGTGTATTTGGCCTATTTAGGTAGGGCACAAACGTCAGTTAACAAGTTATTTTTATGTTTTGTTTCCTAGTAACTAAATATGCATCTAAAATGTACAATACTTACCTACTTCCTTATATTGCACTGCAACCTTTTGCTGTATGCAAGTGTAAAGTTTAACTACATGCAGGGAATGTCATATATTAGGTTTTTAGAACTTACTGAAAGTACAAAACTCATTTATTGAAATTCTCAACAAAACTTTAACTAGAACAGATTTTCTTTTCATCAAGGAAAGCAGACAACTTAAATAATAAATGGCCTGTGATAAAGAGGATATTTAGAGTGTGGTTACATCTACATTAGTACTGTAGTTCAGATGAAGAATGTGCTTTTGAACTGAATGTCCCAATCATCCATTAACAGCACTTTGGCTAAGACAGCATAATAGTCTTAGAGGAGTTGAAGTGGATTCCTTTCAAACAGAAGTAAACTAAAATGTACACTCCAAAAGTGCACCTGATGTCCTCCTTGGCATTCAGATTACAGGCCAAGAAGATGGTCCAAGCCCTGCCAAGACTTGTAGCAGGTATGTTCTGAGTGTTAGTTCTTTAGATTGAATTGCTTCGTCTACAGAATTGATCCCATTACACTGGATTGCCTGGTATTGATAATGTAGGACATTGTCTATTTGCTGATACAGACACAGCCTTTTAAAACAACATGAAAGATAGTGGAGTTTCACAATATTACAGAAAAGCATACGTAGGTCGTACTTTAAAAAAAGTGGGAGAACAGGTAATTATTGTTCAGTAATGTAGCTCTTGCGAAAACATAGAAACAACCAACTTTTCTGTGAGTATCTAGGAGATGACAAGGTGAATAACAGATGCTTTGGATTTGTCAGGAACAAATTATATCAAATCAACCTAACTTTCTTCTGTGATTGTGAACAGGTATGTGACCAGGGAGGAACATTAGATCTTTAAGGTTTTTGTCTCATTACATGTTCTAATAAGGAATATGAAAAAAGACATATTAAACTATTATGAGGTGGCTTCATAACTGCTTAGAAAGCCAACTCCATAGATAATGTTACTTGTGAATCTTTTATTACCTTAAGTAAAGTGGAAAACTTAAGAGTGGAAAGACAGAGACAGACCCCATCTAGTAGAGGCAACAAGTATTGTCTAGTCATTTGAAACTCATTCTAGCTAATGTTCTGAAACTGGTAAATTAACAATTAAAAATTATGTATTCTGCATCCTGGTTAATGAATCTAAAAAGCAGCCAAATTTCACTCTCATTTTTTGAAATATACTACATCTCCTAAGGAAAACGTTCTACCAACTTATTAAGGGTAGCGTGTTCTCCTTCTGCTCACTCTTCAAATTCAACCTTAACATTTGAAAATCAAACCAAGTTTTTCCTTAAACAAATCACTGCCAAGATAATAAGATTCAGGAGGACTGCTTCTGACCTCATTTATACCTGTATGATAAGGCTGCCTTCAAATTATCTACTCTAACTTTTGTATGATCCTCTTGCTTTGGTAAGATTTCATAGGTGCAGCTAATTAGAAATTTGTAAACAAACCTCTTGAGATTGCACAAGATGCAACACAATCTAGGGACAACTTTGTTCTGTCAGTAAAACAAGCAGATAACATAGCGAGTGTATTTAAAGAGCAGTGAAAGCTGAATAAGTGTTCGATTTTCACTTAGTCACTGTTCAGAATATATTGTCTCTCTAGGACACCATTAGGTCATTGTTCAAGTCCTGCTCTTCCAGAATCAAGAGCTGTCTGTCTCACTGGAACAGATGTTCCCCTCAGCTTTGTGCATACCATATTTTTATCATCTGTGATCTGTCTTTTAAGTAGGTGAATCTGAATGCCTGAATAAAGCTGCCAGGCCACAAATAATAAGATGAATCTTATCAAAAGATGTTGTAATTAGACCACATTGTTTTACAGTTATACATTTGCTATTTTGAATACCAAAGTGCAAACTTGTGCATTTAAAAGAATGCTGCCATGTAATGCTAGGTTTCAAAGGATATAGAAAATATAAGAATACAGTAAGATCAGATAATGAATATTTTTGTCATATTGAATCATTACCTTAAGAAAATTTTTCAGGAAAAAAAGCTTTACAGATTTGCATGTGGACATTATTATGTGTGAACTGAATTTGAGAATCAGAATAGGTAAATGGCTCAAGCATACTTTAAGAATCATAATGTGTAAAATGAATCATCTATCAAGGAATTCAGAACAACGGAATTGAACTTTACAACATGGTCTTAGTGGTTGTAATAAATAATTTTATCCTAAATTCATGTCTTAAATATACATAGAATCATAGAATGGTTTGGGTTCGAACGGACCTTAAAGATCATCTTGTTCCAACACCCCTGGGCCACCTCCCCTGGGTCACCTCCCACTAGACCAGGTTGCTCAAAGCCCCATCCAGCCTGGCCTTGAACACTTCCAGGGATGGGGCATCCACAACTTCTCTGGGGAACCTGTTCCAGTATTTCACTGCCCTCACAGTAAAGAATTTCTTCCTAGTACCTATCTAAATCTCATCTCTTTCAGTTTAAAACCATTACCTCTCGTTATATCGCTCCACTCCCTGATAAAGAGTCCCTCCCCATCTTTCCTGTAGGCCCCCTTTAGGTACTGGAAGGCTGCTATAAGGTCTCCCTGGAGCCTTCTCTTCTCCAGGCTGAACAACCCCAACTCTCTCAGCCTGTCTTCATAGGAGAGATGTTCCAGCCCTCTGATCATCTTCGTGTCCTTTTCATTATTATTCATATGTTGTATTTCCTTCCTCAATTTTTCAGCGGTATTTACAAAACAACCCTTTGAAATGCCAAAACGGTGGCATACTGTTTAGAGAATGGTGCCCTAGATGTTTCTCAGCTGTGACAGCAGATTTTTGCAACAGTGGCTGAGCATTTTTCCATTCTTCCTCTTTACTAAAATTGAAGAGCTATCAAGTAGTCTTCCTCAGATTACAGATATGCAGATATGTCCTGCTAAACAGAATTTTAAGAGGCTTCTTAATGTTTTTATTTTCTTAATACAATTTCTAATCAAATCAAACAAATTATCAAATTCTAATGCTCAGGTTATAATGGGAGTCAAGTTAGTGGACAGTGAAATTTTATGAAATTCATTCAATAAAAGATTTTTTCTTTAATTTGAAAGTGCATTTGAGTAAGAACGTAATATGCTAATGAAATATCAAGGTTATTTTTTTCAGTTTAGCATTTTTTTTCATTATAGGGCTATTTAATTTTTTTATCAGTGGTTATTTATTTAATAATTTATTACCACTTTTTATTCTTTCTCTATTTTTTTTAGTTTAAATTCAATGTTATCTGATTTAATTAAAAGGTTTCTCTCTCTCTCTTTTTTTTTAGGGCCACTACATGTGAGACTTTACAGAAAAGGACCAAATGGAGGAGAGACACCTGTCAAATGCCCCTGGAAACAATGAAAATCTTCCCCTAGCTGTGATGTTGGAGGACAAGTCATGATCAGAGAAAGGCTGTGTAACTGAGTATTGGAGGTACTGGCCATTCTTTGCCTGGCTGCTCGGTCTAGGGTAGATGCAGAGGGATTTGGCTAACTGTGAGGAGTGCTGGCTTCCTTTCAGCCTCGAATCAAGTTCTGAGGGGATGTTTGGTTCTAAATAATATAGGCCAAAGAAAAGCCTTCAAGTTAAATCATCTTTGATTTTGATGTTGAAACATCTTTGATCTGATGCTAGCAGTTCTGAAACTTCTAAATTCATATCCTGAGCACAAGAAGATGAGGGAAGTCAATAGAATAATCAAAACCATGTCTAGTCCCAAAATCTTTCAGGATATGTCATTTAGGTTATTTTATAGGGAAAACCACCACCACCACCACCAAAACCCAAAAAAACCCAACAAAAAACCAAAACAAACCCCCCAAAAAACAACAACAAAAAAACCCACAAAATCAAAAAGCCAAAAGACCCAATCAAATCCCTCCCTCTTAAATTCACTGAAGAGTTCTTTGCAAAACAATATGATTTGTTATTCATAGTTTGAGCAGAATCGGACTTGTCAATCACTGGCAATAAGCAGTGTTTTATCTGACAATGCCACTTGTCGGTTTATCTCATATTTCTGTTGATATTTCTTTTTTTCTGAAGGACATTTCTATTTTTTCTAATGTTTAAACATTTGGTTTAAAATGTAATGTTCTCGTCCCATTTCTCATGGTAGAAATTGTCCCTGCTTTCCCTTCTGAGCAATTTGCAGTGGCTAGTGCCTCTATAGACTTGCAGATAAGAGCCTCAAAAGCAGCAATTGCTAAAAGAAAAAGACCATGTTTGTCCCTCTACTTTTTTAGCAAATATTGTATGAGAGAAAAACAGTGGGTTTGGAATTTGACTCTTCTCCTTCCTACAGGCAATTTTAGAATAGACAGCATCAAGTAAATATTCTAGAAAGGGAATAACAATAGATGAAAAATGCTGGGTTTAGCAGAACTGTTCCTTGCAGAATAGTGATTTGGGTAAAAGTAAATGATTCACAGACAAAATAATTTCTCTGGAACAATGCTTTACAAACCCCATCATAATGGATTTCTGGTCTTTGTACAAAATAATTTTTTTTTGTACATACCATAAATACCATGACAGAAACATTTATTTGTAAATACCTAAAAGGTTCTTTGGTTTGAGAATGAGGTACAAGCAAATGAGAAACAAAGGATCATCTACGGTGACAATGAACACCTCCAGTTTTTCTGCAAAAGACAATAGTCTATTTTTATTTATATCATTGTTATCAGAGTCTTTAAGAAATGAGAATTGAATATGCCTGACTGTGAAAGTTGTGCTTGTTAGATGTAACTTCACTTTGAAGTCAGCTCCCAAACGGGCTCTTAGGAGAATCTGTATAGGATGCTTTGTCTCACAGAAGCTTATGAACAAACGTGCATTAATGGATATCTGGAGATGCAAGACACAGATAAAATCTGTAATCCCAACATCCACCTTGGGGTCAAAGTGGACAGCAATTCAGTCAGATGAGGAGAGACATCTTCCTGGTTTTACCTTAGAATAAATAGATTTTGTGCTTCATTTCACTTATATCTTCTGTTGTTTTGTTCATTATTGACATTAAAAATACTTTTATCTGCCTATTTCTTTGATCCAGCTTAAGTCTGATTGTAAGGTACCTGGATAACAAGAAAGCATTTCTTACTGAAACATACAGCAGGGTTTACAAGGTATATTAATAAATACCCAAGTTTCATAGCATATTTCTCATATAGTCAAAGGCTAGGAGTGGGTATCTGTTTCATATGTCTGAGACAGAGGGAAATATTGCACTGCAGAGGTCACGAGAAACAAAGAGCCAGATCATAAACAAGGTTGCTGTCTGGAGTGTTGGATGTGTCCTTCCTTGAAGGTTAATACAGAGAATATATCAGCACCTTTCTGGATTTTGTGACTCCAAAGCATCTAGATTTGGAGGATCAAAAATTCCAAGCATATCCTCACTAGAGACGAAAAGATGTCTTTTTTGGATTTATAATGTATTAGCTTAATCATGCAGTTTGGGATGGGCCAAAAGTATTTACATATTCACAGTGAATAAAAACACAATATACTTTGCAATTTTTAATAATTTAAATTCTTTATTTTGAAATAAAAGTAGTTAAAATGTTTATCAAAGATAAAAATTAGGCAAATGAAAAAAAAACAAGCTCTAGTGTTCATACTAAACATTTAGCTCTTGTTTGGGTTGTTTGAGGGTGTTTTTTTCTATTCATTGCCAACAATTTCAAGTTCAAGCCGGGACTCAAATGTTCAGATGAAATAGTTTTTATCCTCAAGCAAATCTCGTAAATGGAGAAAAGCATCCTTACTTTATACTATTCAAATAAAAAAGGCCACAGATTTCTGCAGCCTAAAGACTAAAGTAGCCCCTGAGGTTGTAGCAGTGTGTTTCAATAGAGTTCAGGAAATGAATCTCTGCACAAGAATGTTTGGTGAAATTGGAGACCTGTACATACATAAATACACAATTGTGAATCTCAGTCCCTTGAAGCAACTCAAGATATCCTCTGTCAGCTTTTGAATCACAATTTCAGGATGAGCTGTCCTCGGATATGCTATTTATATTCTCCTGATGTTCATACAAATTGGACTGAGGACTGATCCCTTGCTATAAAAAAAATCTTAATACTCCAGGATAGCAAGATACAATCACTGCCACTTCACTGTTAAAAGTCTTAGCTTCTATGACAAACAATAAACTGTGCAGCTGGTGATAACAGCAGTACAACACATCTTCAGTTTCTTTTTCGCCCATTTTGTTAATTTTCAAGGGAACAAAACTCATATTCAAGTTTGTACAAAAGCAGTTTTGTACCATTCATAATTTACAATTTTTGTTCTTCAGCTTTAACTGTGATTAACAGTTTCCTATGCCCTGTATGTTGTCTCTTCATTTCATGGATATTTTCTTAAATCAGCACTCTTATATAGATGAAATTTGCTAGAAGTTAACACTTCAAAAATCTCACACAGCCCTGTGAGGTAGAAACACAGTGTTAAATAGGCCTTCATTTTTTTAAGGATCTCCCTGCTTTTTTCTTATGCTTGTATGTATCTTTGCAAAACATAGTTTGGAACAACTGTAGCTCCAAGCCACTGTTTAATACTATTATGCAATAGTGTTCAGCATAAAAAAAAACTTTGCTCATTCAGTGTGCTTTTAGTTGTTTCTGGGTATGGCTTTTACTTCTTTACTTTTTTTTTTTTAATTGGATTTTGCTATTAGCACATTCTGATGCTGTTTAATATCATATCCTTCAAATACTATTGGTAATAGAATTATGTCAAAATAGGACACAATTTCCTGTTTTAGGATATAAATTGAATTAAAAATCTCTGGTCACATGAAGTTTTCGAAGCCCTTGAGCATCCTGTGATTTACGAGACACACATTCACGTATTGATAATTATGTGGTCATATAGCTGAAAGAGAAACCGTAGAAATATTTAATATATTATATGAAAAAATAGGGCTTTGTAAGAGAAATACGTTATTGTACTTGAGTGCAGAGGACTGTTTTTCTGCATTTACTTTAGACAAGTTATTTTCTCTCAGATCATGATGCCTTTGACATAAACATGGAAAAACATTGGAGGAATAAGAAAACTATTTTGAAGATGTATTTTTCTTCTTAGAAAAAGAAAATCATATCTGCATGGAGGAATTTGTCTAACAGATCTTTTCATTAGGTGATAAGAATCCCTTAATTTAACATGAAATATTACTTAATTATTGCATCTTTCCCTCTCAGATTTTTTTTTTTTTTTATTCCGAACCCTGGTATTTTTATGCAAAATGACTTAATTAAAATGTCTCAAGGTGTTCTGGTCAGTGCTGCAGCAATGTGTCCTTTTACATACCAAATTAACATAATTACACTGTTTTATAGAGAATTATACGCTGCATCTCATTGCAAGTAATTGTTAGCCTTTTTCTCTCCCTTGATTTATGAAAAAGGAGAGGAGTGTTTTATGGATCGTTCATGGTGCTATTTTCTTTAAAAAAGGCATTAAAGTAATAAAAAAAAAGATTTTTATTTGATGGACAGAAAATGTAATAAAGCCATACTGAGTTTTCCTTTTCATTAACAGAAAGATAAGGAAAACTTAAATAATAAGAGAGTGTTTCTTTGTGAATGAGATAGCGTTTATTGTTCTTTTGTTTGTTTTCTTGTAGCTCAGGAAAACACATGCAGCTGTGTGAAACCTTCAGTTGTACAAACTATGTGACTAAGCATTACTCTGTTATCATGACTGGTACTTTGATCTATCTATTTCATACCCAAACTCTGAGCACATGCTTAAGTATCTGCCTTATATAACACGATGGACTCACAAGTAAAAAGAAGATCAGCTAATACAAAGAACAAAATCAAAAGCAGAATAAAATTAAGAGTGAAGTTTGAGAACAGACTATTTGAAATGAGAAAAATCAGAAACTGATTTGAGCTAGTTTGTGGAGGAAAAAAAAATCAGGTACCTATTTGCTGTATTGGTCTACAAACTATGTAGAACCCCCTATACAGACTATGTATGCACAAATTTTCTCAACAAGTTCAAGAAAATTATATGTAAGAAATCTTCTCTTAGATTTAGCGTGGGAACTACCTTACCAGGAAAGCAAAGGATTTCTCACCACAGTCCTGTGGTCACAGCCTACAGCATCCTCTATTTGCTAAATAGCGCCTGGAAGGTCAAGTTTATCCTGGCTTTCTGTTGCAGGGATCCTTAATGGTCTGAGATTATGCAATGCTTTAAATTTAAAGTCTCTACAGTTAGTATGCTGCTTATTCCCAATGCCTATATCTTTTTAATCTTCCTTCTGTTCGGTGAAATTAAAAGAGAAAGAACAGGCAGTTAAAGATGTTTTCAGCTTTTGGCAATATGCATCTATACTGTTTAGGAGGTGACATTCCCTACTCCTTGCAGAGTTTTTTATTGGCTCTACACTTATCTGGATCAGTGGAATAACAACTACATAATTTTTAGGAATAAAAAAAAAAAAAAAAAAGACCGAAAAACAAACAAACAACAAAATCAAAAGCATATAGTTCCAATACTAGGGTGAAGAATATCCCCTCCTTCACTTTACACTGCTAAGGAGGTCCCTAAATTCCTGAACACAATTTGTTTGGTTTTCAGTACAGATATTTAAAGAACTTTTTCCACACCAAGCTCAGTTTTCCACAAAATACATGTGTTCAAATTTTCTGGCTGACTTTGTTCAATGGTATGTGTCATGTTGTGTTGTGTCAGTCAAGGCAAGGTGACTGAAGCAAAGCGATGTGACTCATTAGCTACTAGAGATTTCAGCAGTAACCATCAAAACCCAAATCTTACTGGCTTCTTAAAAGTAATTGCTTTTTATTCTTGTAAATAGTGTTTTCCAACCTGTTTTATAAAGGCAGATTGTTTTCAAATGGTCTTGGCACAGGATATGGATGGTTCTGACTTGTTTTTGTTTTGAAATGCTCAGCACATCTCTAATTGCACAAAAACATTATTTAAATGCTTGACTGCAACTTTATTTTATTTTGGCATAAAGTACAGTAGATGCTTTAGTAACTTGCGATAGTGGAAAAGAAATTTAAAAGTAAATGTTTCTAGGTTAATAAGGAAGAACAACTTCTCATCTCAAACTGTGACTGCAAAACTATTTTTTAACTACAAGCACTATCAGAAGAAAAGAAGAGAAAGCAGCAGCAAGAATGAATCTCGACTATAGCATATAATTTACTTAGCACTAAACTGAGGAACAAATTCCAGAGGAACAAATTGCTTTAAAATTATTCATTGTTCAGAAAGATGTCAGTGTTATTAGAACCTAGGTACATATTAGCATGTTTTAATACAGTGTACAAAATGAAGTTGTTTGACTTTATGGTTAATACTCTAATCTAGGACTCAGGAAACCTCAGTTCATCAGATTTCTCCTTTTATTACAACTGTAGTCATGTTTGCTTTTTTTCCAGATGCAGCTGAGACAGTTGAAGAGATTTCTCTTCTCAGCTACTTTTCAGCACCTTCTGGCTGAAAGTTACCTTCCCCCCTCTCAGCCTTCAAGTGTAGATGCTCCCATTCCACTTCTGTTAAAATGATCCAATTCAACTTTTAGTGATAGCATGTTCAAACTTGACTGTCTCTGATAGAACTAGGTTGGTATTTCCCATATTCATATATACACTTTGACACCTGAGAAGGTAGCAAATTCTGGTGTGGTAAGGTTAGTTAAAAGTGAGATCTTGCCCACCTCAACTGTGTTTGCCCAAGGTATCCCATTGACTTGCTTTGGTTTGTCAGTTTAGAGGACAAGCTGTTGCTGAGAAAATTCAGTCTATTCTGTGATTGTGAAGCACCTAGTAGGACCTTGTTATTGTTTGGATACCTTCTGCATTTCTGTGATATATATAATAAATTCACAGCAAATGAACACAAAATGAACAAAACCCTGCTATGTGGTATCTTAGCACTTAAAATTAATTACTTGTTTTTAAGTTACAGCAGTTATATCACACCTTCCCTGTGAGAATCTTGATTCCTTTTTCTTTGTTCCAACAGGCTTAACACTGGTTTTCCAAATCATATAATTATATAATTAATGTAATTTTTTTCTTCAGCTTCAACAAGGCCACTTGCAAAAGTTATTACTTTCAAACAATATATTATTGTAATCGGAAGCTGTGCAGATATACTTGAACTCTGTTATTTTTCACTGAAATTGGGATTTTTTAAAAAGAGGAACTAAATTAACTAACTCATTGAATAGACACTAAAGACAAGATCTAAAGAATTTTACTGATGTTCTAAGTCTTAACATAAGGACAAGAATTATTTTGTTCCAGAATACATTTTTCTGTAACAGCAAAATGAAGACAACTTGAGAAAGCAGAAAGAAAGTAGGAACAGCCAAGTATATTGCAAAATACCGGGTTTTGAAGAAAAAAATCAAATCTAGAAAGAACATGAAAAAGACTAATGTTGGATTGCCAACATATTCAAGGCAAAAGAAAGCATAATTTTTAGAATCATTACATTTTAGAATCATAGAATCATCTAGTTTGGAAGGGACCTTTAAGATCATCTAGCCCAACGATTAACCTAATACTGACAAAACCACCACTTAACCATGTCCCAAAGCGCCACATCTACACATCTTTGAAATACCTCCAGGGATGCTTGACCACCCTTTCAGTGAAGAATTTTTTCCTAATATCCAATCTAAACATCTCATAGTGCAACTTGAGGTCATTTCCTCTTGTCCTACCACTTGTTACTTGGAAGAGACCGACCCCCACCTTGCTACAACCTCCTTTCAGGTAATTGTAGAGAGTGATAAGGTCTCCCCTCAGCCTCCTTTTCTCCAGGCTAAACAACCCCAGTTCCCTCAGCCGCTCCTCGTAAGGCTTGTTCTCCAGACCCCTCACCAGCTTTGTTGCCCTTCTCTGGAAATGCTCCAGAATCTCAATGTCTTCCTTGTAGTGAGGCGCCCAAAACTGGACACAGTGTTTGATGTGTGGCCTCACCAGTGCCAAGTACAGGGGGACAATCATTTCCCTAGTCCTGCTGGCCCCACTATTTCTAATGCAAGCCAGGATGCTGTTGGCCTTCTTGGCCACCTGGACACACTGCTGGCTCATATTCAACTGGCTGCTGACCAACACTCCCAGGTCCTTATCCACTGGGCAGCTCTTCAGCCACTCTTCCCCAAGCCTGTAGCGCTGCATGGGGTTGTTGTGACACATGTGCAGGGCCTGGCACTTGGTCTTGTTGAACCTCATACCATTGGCCTTGGCCCATCGATCCAGTCTGTCCAGATCCCTCTGCAGAGGCTTCCTACCCTCAAGCAGATCAGCACTCCCACCTAAGTTGGTGTCATCTGCAAACTTAGTGAGGGTGCACTCAATCCCCTCATCCACATCATTGATAAAGATATTTAAAGATATTAAAGAGAAAAGGCCCCAGTACTGAGCCCTGAGGAACACCACTTGTGACCAGCCACCAACTGGATTTAACTCCATTCACCACAACTCTTTGGGCCTGGACATCCAGCCAATTTTTTACCCAGCGAAGCATACACCCATCCAAGCCATCAGCAGCCAGTTTCTCCAGGAGAACGCTGTGGGAAGCGGTGTCAAAGGCTTTACTAAAGTCGAGGTAAACAATATGCACAGCTTTTTGCTCATCCACTAGGTGGGTCACGTTATCATAGAAGGAGATCAGGTTTGTTAAGCAGGACCTGCCTTCCATGAACCCATGCTTACTGTGCCTTATCACCTAGTTGTCCTGCTCATGAGGTATAATGGCACTTGAGTTGATCTGGTCCATAACCTTCCCAGGCACCGAGGTCACACTGACAGGCTTGTAGTTCCCCATATCCTCCTTTTGGCCCTGCTTGTGGATAGGCATTTTGTTATATAACACACATACATTTTCTTGTATAACACATGTATATTCCATTGACAGCAAGAAAAATTAAGCCTTCTCAAACACTTAAATATTTTTCACAAAGCTACATAGATTTAAAGTTTCACTCTGCTTTGTACTAAATGAAGTGGAAGGTGAAATTGACTGGAGATGTATGGTAGTATGCCTCTTTCAGTACGTATTTTAGCTTTTCTAGCTTATTTAATATTTTTTTTAAAAAAGTTAACTTTTTTTTGTCCGAAGCTTTTATTTTTACACTCATTCTTGGCTGCTTAGCAACCCAGAGAATATCACAATGTAACAGATTGCATAAGTGAGATCACTGACTAGTTGTACCTAAGGGAAATTTCTTTGCTATAGTTGGTTTAAACTAAAAAATGCTATGGACTCAATTTATCAAGGCATTGAAGACACTTTCATCTTCTGAGTAGTCTTGCTGACCTCAGCTGACACCCTTATCTCACTGACATCCTTTTCCAAGGAGGAACACTTTTCTGTGTAAAGAACTTTAAATTATAATGTCATGTAGCACTTTAGATCTTCTTAGAGGTGCCTCTGGCATATTATGTAGTGATTCTTCTCTTCCATTGAAAACAGACAAGTCTATTGTATAAATATGGAGTCTCAGTCTTGCATCTTTATATGTGGATTGAAGAATTATGTGAAAAAGAAATCTTGCAAAGCTGAGTTAAAGGATAAAATTCTAGTACTGTTGCAAAAACGTAAGGCTCCTTATGCAGAGCCTTGTAAATTCATTGGTGCTTGAGTATGCTTAGCCTTTTCAGACATGCATTTTTTTCTCATCAAGGAATGACCATGGTTTGGACTGTGTTCTTTTTATTTTATAATCTATGTTACTGAGTTGTTCTCTGAACTGCATCCAGTTTAGAAGAAGCAAAAAAGAATTCTTAACTCACTCACTTAAGTAGTTCTTCACTGTGATGTCAGAATAAAAAGGATATGGATGAAAAAGCACATAAATGTTGAAACAGCAATTTTCTGTGTATTGGTTACTCCATGAAAGATATCAAATATCCAGAAGCACATGCTTTCTATCATACATAATTATAACTACTTGTATGCTACATAAATATTTTAAATAGCAAAATGCAGAATCTTGTATAATGCCAAAAAAATCAGAAACTGTTCAAGACTTTAAAGCATGTTCTGACGCATAAAATAAATGGTGAAAAGAGTAGATTTAGGGTGTAATATTGGTTTTCCATCTACTGTCTTGATGTCAGTTTTGCATGCTTTTATGCTTAAGGTAACACCTAATCTTAAAATAAGCTTGTACTGTTTCATAACAGCCAGCTAGAAATTTCTCTGTGGTAGGACTACTTCTATATATGGCTGCCATCCTGGTTTTAAGTTTATGGAATGCAATATGGTGTGCATCTGAATAGGTCCACAGAATTAGTACGATCCCTGCCTCCCCCACTGTACCAGTACAAGATGCATATGTGGTGATACTTTATTATGGCTTGATGAGTCAAAAAATGTTTCCTAGGGCTTCACAGCCAATCTCAACCAATTTTGTATTCATGCTGAACATTTCCATAGACTTTTTGTGTGAAGTTCTGCACTGCATGAAGGGACTGCAATTTCTAAAGTGTTTCTTCATCCCAAATCCTCCAGTCTCAGAAATACTGCTACATGTGTTCATGTGCCCAAGAAACCAAGCGCAGAAAGACGTTGAATGAATCATGCTATATATGAGGTGTAATTCTGAGATGGGGCAAAACACAGTAGAGCATTTGTATTCAAATTGATATCTGAAACTGTAAAGAGAGCAAGCATTTCAAAATTACTTTCACCTGAAAGCTTTGAGGGCAGCTATGCCAGAAGATGGCCACTAGGAAATCCATAAACACGGATATACAGGCAAGATATCACAGATGCCAGCACTTCTATCTCCTGGACATAGGTGTTTCTAGAAATGAAACCTGGGGAAAGTCTCATTTTTCGTCCTTGATGCAGAGTGTCTGTACATTGTGAAGTAAGACATGTGATGAGCTACAGAAGGTATCATGTGAAAAAAATCCCAGGAGAAAAAAAATAAGTTTCAATATAGTTGATAAAGGAATATTATTATCTTTAGATCATACATTCACAGATCCCATCCCAGTCCCTCAAGACAGAGTTTTAAAAAGACATTATCTTCCACCTTCCTGAGTACATCTCAACCAAATAGGATGGTTGCAGGAGGCTACTACCATCCCATTATTAATCTAATTCAGAAAAAAAAAAGAAAAAAAAAAGGAAAAAAAAGCAGACAAGGAATTCATTAGTTATTTCAGAATCTTAGACAGACAAAAACCTGCCTACTGCCATAATAGGAATGAAATTCCTTTATGCCTTAATTTCCACAAGATGTCTTAAAAAAACAGCAGTACACGAGATGGATCACTTTGCTGTGTTGAAAAGTGATTTGTCATTACCAGTGACAGGAAGACACAAGGACATAAATAAGCAACCAGGAAAGCAAGAACTGCTTAAGTTAGCAATGCCAGTGACAGAAATGTCTGTAGACTTACAAGCTTCAGTGTCAATATTGTTTATAAAATTCTAGAGACTCATCCCTTGCCGTATTTCTCTGCTGGGCTAAATCACTCTGGGACCTCATGGAGGAGTAACAACACATAGCCATCAATCTAAGATTTCAGGTAGCCCGCCCAAAACTTTTTCATAGGCACTATGTAGGTGTGTGGAGAGTAGGTTCAAAGACGTTTTTTCCAATCATTAGACATACCTTTTTCTGATGCTCTGAAGGCAGGAAGAAGGACTACCTCTGGCATGGGTTATACAGTCATTCTGACAGATAACATTTTTTTTGAAAAGTAAGCATGAATTGTATCCTTGATGTCTTGGTAGTTCTGTAAATTTTTAATAGTTACAGACTTTCCTATTTTAGTCATTTTGATTCAGACGTAAAAAAGGAACATATTAAAGGTTTTAAAACAGAATATAACATAGTGTTTTACTTGTCTCTAAAGCACTTAAAACTGAAGTGCTCCTAAACTGTGTTGAGCTTGAATAATTCAAGAGTCATTTATACAAAATTCTTGTAATGTCCAGCCTTAGGAACACAGTAATAGTCTCTGCATTGACAAATAAAAACCTTGCCCTGAGGAATCAGAACATATTGTCCAAAACCATCTAATAGATGAGGGAAGCACAACATTTTTAAGACTGGATATACCATGAGATGCCAAAGGTAAAAAGGAACTTTTACCTGCCTCTTGAACAGAATACAGTTACAGACTAGTAGTGAGCAAGCACAGGTACTACAGGGGTCAGTTGTTTAGTGGATTACACTAAACAGGATTGTAGGACAGAGAACAGAAAAACTCCTGACGTTTCCTCACTTCTTTTCACTTGTACAATGTTGCTCTAATGAAGCATAGTAAACAGTTCTGACTGAAGGACAATGATTCCAGTTCGTCATTCTATTGGCATGTAGTAATAGAAATTTGAGTCTGAATATGTTCTTGATAATAATGATTGAAATAGATAATAAATGAAATAGATAATAACAAACAAATAGAAACAGAATCCATTTAATCACTTCTCATAAAAGCAGAGATTTTAATCACGTGCTACTTCTTTGAGGACTTTGTAGACTGTCTGAGACAGTGACATCTACAGCTCTTAAAAACTTTATACATCTAAACACCCTTCCTACCTTTTTTTTTTTTGTTGTAGGCAATGTGCAATGCATTTAGGCAGAAAATGTTTGTTAATAATATGTTTAATCATTGAGATTTAAATTATGAGATGCACATGAGATGCTCAGTGTCACACATAGTGTGCACAGGGGGCAATAACTTCTTAAATGATCCTCCTTTTAATAGACAAATCAATCTGTTTTAAATGGTATAAAATAAATCTGCAACTAAAGAAAAAAAAATTAGAAGTTAAAAAAAGTAACTTGATGAGCGTAACACTCTCAGTATCTTAAATATTTATGGAACAAGTATGCTGCTGGGCATGAATTTCCAGTTCTGTTTACCAACTTTATCCAATTCTGATTAATATCTTTATCAATGATGTGGATGAGGGGATTGAGTGCACCCTCACTAAGTTTGCAGACAACACCAACTTAGGTGGGAGTGCTGATCTGCATGAGGGTAGAAAGCCTCTGCAGAGGGATCTGGACAGGCTGGATCGATGGGCCAGGGCCAATGGTATGAAGTTTAACAAGGCCAAGTGCTGGGTCCTGCACTTGTGTCAAACTACCCCATGCTGCCTGGTGGATAAGGACCTGGGGAAGTTGGTCGACAGCCAGTGGTGTTCCCAGCTGGCCAAGAAGGCCAGTGTCATCCTGACTTGTGTCAGAAATAGTGTGGACTAGGGCTAGGGAAGTGATTTTCCTGCTGTACTCAGCACTGGTGAGGCAAGTGCCCACTGGCAAGGCTTGGGCTCCAAGACATGAGCAGCCAGTTTATTCAGAAGTATGCTGTGGGGTGTCAAAGGCTTTACTAAAGTCTAGGTAGACAACATCCACAGCTTTTCCATCATCCACTAAGCAGGTCACCGTGTCATAGAAGGAGATCAGGTTAGTCAAGCAGGACCTGCCTCTCATAAACCCATGCTGACTGGGCCTTATCACCTGGTTGTCCTGTATGTGCCACGTGATGACACTCAAGGTGATCTGTTCCATAACCTTCCCTGGCACCAAGGCAACGCTGACAGCCTTGTAGTTCCCTGGATCCTCCTTCCGTCCCTTCTTGTAGATGGGTGTCACATTTGATAACTTCCAGTCAACTGGGACCTCCCCTGTTAGCCAAGACTGCTGATAAATGGTTGAAAAAGGATCGGTCTGCACTTCTGCCAGCTCCCTCAGTACCCCTGGGTGGATCCCATTTGGCCCCATAGAGTTGTGTGTGTCTAAATGGTGTAGCAGGTCACTCACCATTTCCCCTTGGATTATGGGGGCTTCATTCTGCATACAGGCTCTCATACCAATTGTGCAAGAGCACCTGGGAAGGTGAGGTAGTCACAGAGGTGAGGTGCCTGCTGTGCTGGGGAGGAACTTGTTGCCATTGTCCCCTATCCCTTAAGCCACTGTGTTCAGCCAGGCAGAGAGAGGATAGGGAATCCTCCGTGTCATGCGTCCTGTCTGCCTGTTGGACCTGTGCCAGGGAAGGTAGGGTGTGATACCAGGAGGAATTAGGGGACTGAGGCAGCTTTCACCCTTTCCCTGAGAGTAGGGAGAAGGGAGTGGGTGGTGATGGGAAAACATAAAAACAGTCCTAAGCAGACCCAAGACTCGGGAAAAAGTTAGCCCACTACCTGTATCATGTTCTTTCTGGTGAAGACCTCAGGGTGTTGGTGACTCGTTGTCACCACCATCTCTTGCCCACAGTCTTCTTGAGAAGGATTTCAGTGTTGACTGTGAGATCCAAATGGACTTTATAAGAGTGATCCTAACATTGGACAAAAGGGGTAAACCTAATAAATTTCCTTAGGTAACAATTTTAAGTTTATTTTAATTATTATTAGTGCTTTCCTGTATTTATTAGATAATCTGGACTATGGATACTAATAATGTGACTGCTAATAGCTGTTAGTTGTACTTTGTTTTAAGTTGTGAAGCTTTTAATTAGGATAAGAATGCATTCTTGGTTTCATTTATGTGTCATGGTCCCTTTTGTCTTTCAGAATATTTTAAGTGTCACAAAATCAGGATGTTTTTCCTTGCGCAAGGCACCATTTTCCCATCAGCCTTAAGCTCAGAAAAGAAGGATGTTGGCTTTCACTGCTGTTGGTATTTTTCTTTTCCTTTTTACATAGTAATACACAGTTGTGCATGAAGATGACAGAGTACAGTGAAAAAAGAAAATATTATTCATTGTTATTTGTTTGTCCTGTAATGTCATTTTTTTTTCCTTTCTGGGAAATAATACTCAAGGAAATAAGGGTTGATCTTCAAGTGTTGCATTTAAAGTAAATTAAAAAAAAAAAAAGGTAATGTAGCAAGTATATGTACCATTCATCGGTATTTGCATAACATACTTAAACAAGTAAACCACCAAAATAGTGTAGTGTGGAGCTTTGAGGTCTTTATATCCTTGATCTTATTTATTTACTTTCCTGGTAAATGAAGCAAAGTTCTGCTGGAGAATTAAAAAAAAATAAAAATTAACTTTTAATCAAAAAAATTAAAAAAAAGAACAACCTCTTTTTCACTATCTGTAAATGCAATTTTTTTTTTAAAACCATTGTTTATAAACATACTGAATAACAAAACTAAAGGCACTTTGAAAAGCAAAACGTTTTCCTAGTAAACTTTGAGTTGGAAATACATTTATTTAGGTGAATGGCATTCTTTTCTGTAGAGTCATAAGCAAGAAGACATAGTCTTTAAAGAAGCTTTTCATCATCTGCATCATTTAGATAATTTACAGTCAAGCCATCTACCTCCTCCTTTTAATATATTTCTCACTTTACAAAACTTCTCAACAAAAATTCTAAATATCTTCAAATAACATACTAAAAAAAAGTCTTTAATAGTTATTAAGCTGTGTTTTTATTTCAAAAACCACACAATATCTGAAATTTAATAATGTATAACAAGGTTAGTATGGAAAATGATGAATATAAAAATTAAATAGCTCCTATATGGTGGGCAGATCTTTTCTCCCATTGAGTGGCTTACAGCCAATAAGGCAAATTTCTGTGCACCATTCCCAGGCACAAGTACGAAGTTTCTATCAACACTTGGATTATGCTCCCGGAGTCTTCCTCCAAAGACAACTCCTGGACTCCATTAGTGTTTCCTGTCTTACAAATCTGCTCTGGAATATACAAGAAGAGTAGCAGTGTGTGGGTTAGTCATAGCCCAAGGGAGGGGAGAAACTTTTGATTTCTACTGACGTGTTCATCGACATGTACTTGAGTAGGTAAAACCAATTTGTGCTTCTGGATCTAAAACCTGTAATAATGAATTTCATCACTAAGTTTAATTTAGCCAATTTAGACCATGACTTTTGAACCCCTGAGACTCAAAGAAATATCATCATAATTTGTATTCAAGAATATAGCCGAAGCATTTCCCAGGTGTTACTGTTTACAGTGCTTTTCTCTTCATACCAGTAGGTTGCACTTAGGACTGTGGCTGCAGAGTGTGCAAGGCTGACTGTAAAGGAAAGGAACAGGGGAAGGCCAATAGATTTCTTAGTCTCTCCTCTAAGAAGATATCCAATGAAACTCACAAATATAACAGTGATAATTAAAACAAGGATGCATGTAGTTATTCAAAACTCTTTTTTAAGGTGTTTCAGTACACACAGGTAACGTTGTCAGGAATTTATTGAAAGGATTGTGCTTGTTCCTGCTCTCTACATGTGACTTTTTTTTTTCCATATGACACAGAGCACTTGTTTATATTTAGAAGATTATAACAGAGACAAACACTTGAAGCTATAAGAGTAATTAAGAAGTGCAATAGAACACTGTTCAAACAGTAAAAAGGAAGGGGAAAAGACCTTTTCCTATTCCTGAAGCAAGAGAGACTGTGATTTCAACTACTTTTTCATAAGAAGAAAGTAGAAACATTTTTCTAACAAGGAAGTAAGTAAATAGAGAATGTCAGTTTCTGATGATACATTTTTTCCCCATATTCCAGACATAGAATTGTTCTCTGAAGGAACATATGAGATCCCAGAGATTAAAGCCAGGATATTGAAGCAAGTAGGAAGAATAATTTTTGTTAGTTTTAATTTTGTAAACTATAGAATATACTAGCCTTTTTTATCTTTATTCTGTATTATTTAATGCAAATATGTTCTTTCAATCTTAAAATTTATTTACTGATAAAGTTAATGAAAGAATTGACACCAAGGACTTTCATACTAAAAGTGAAATGACTCAAAAACCCTGCAATACTGAGGCATTTCCACAAGTTCCTAGTTTTCCAAAATACACCTTCAGAGCACCTAGAAGGTAGGAAATTATTTTAGCATATAAGCAGCATAAGCCATCTTTCAAAGCACATTTCAAAAAAGCTAGGAGACAAGGAAATACCCTCCAAAGACTCATCATTACAGCAGCAAGGACATTAAAAACATTTCTAAACTGTGAAAGAATTTGTGATGCTGCATAAGGCTTTGTTAATCCATTTCAATTGCCTGGTATTGGACATCTAAAGTAGAGATCATCGTTTTTACTGCGTTCAGTAGCATCGACAAGTCTGTGAACATACCTGACCTTCCCACAACACATACAGTACCAATTTTCTTAAACTTATGTGCTTCATGGAATCTAGCATGATTTCACACACAGATATGTCCTGACAATACACCACAGCCGCAACACCAAGGGCTTTTTCTGTTAATATATGTGTGAGTTCTTTGCAAAGGGTAAACTATGATCATATATGATCATATCAACTAGGACAGTTGTCGCTGTCCAAGTAGATATTCTACATTCCTGGAAATTCCAGCAAATACTGGGGTATTCTGTATGTGCATAACTTTAGGTGTAGTAAATTAGTGACTTCTGTGACTGCACTTTACTGGGTAGCCCTCATTAAAGTTACAGCTGTCTCTTGCGATTGCTGTCTTTCCAAAGGTGATAGTCATTCTTTTGTCCAATGTGAATGAATTATTTTCTGACGTCCCTCAGTGATGTGGTACAAAAAAAGAGCCTTTGCTTACACAGCATTTTTGCACCCCTGAGAACTTGCTCCATATATATGAACTAGACACTGCTTGCAAGCAGCTTCTGATTACTTGAACATGGTCCCAGGAGCTGAATTAAATTACAAGATCTTGTCATTGGATTCCATGTCCTTAAAGATCTAATTACGCTGGAAATTCACTATGTGGTAGAAAACTTGCAGATACTCCTTTTCCAACTTGTTGTCAGTTGTTTGATTTCCCTTCAGAAGTGTCAGTGCATTTAGGGGTCTCTAGTAAAGGAAACTAAAAATATATTTTAATCGATAGCTGCAAATGAGGTTCATTTCCTCTTGTGTTATTGGAAAGTCTCCTGACTCAAAGCACATTTATATTAATATACGTGCCTACACGCAGGTGTACACAGTAAGTAGCGTATGGTAAAGTGGAAAGTTTGCAGCTGAAAATTCACAACTACATTTCATTTACAACATAGTAACTACATGCAAGACACTAATTTTCAACCGTTAGCATGAGAAAAAACTTGTCCCAAGTTTGTCTTTTTATTGACCGAAAAAAGATTTTCTTACACTTGAGAGTAAAGAGGAATAAACACAACCTTTGATTAACTTTTTGAAAACTTTGTGTGTTTATCCAAGTACAAACTGAAAATTTAGATGGTCAAAATTCAGTTCCTAGTGTTTTCCCAGCTCTTTCTACTGTGCTTAATTTTCTTTCACCCACCCTAAATCATGTTTTTAATCTAAAGTTCAACTCTTGAAGTTTGCAACCAATTCTGAGTTCTACAAGTTCTTCTTGTACAATGTCTAAACTTCCTGTGTATTAGTGTTAACAAGAGTCGTCATCAAGGTTTTCCTCCTTACTTTTTCTTTAAATACTGCTTAACATATTCTTAAAGAAATGTCAGAGGAAAGAAGTTCTAGGACCAAACTATAGAATTACTGTTGCTTTCCGTGTTTTTGTATGTCATCTTGCCACATTAAACCTGGTTGGGCATCAGCGTAACGCTTCAGTTAGTTAGTTTTGAAATTACATCTACATGACAAAAGTACATCTATTTTGCCATTCATTCATGTGTTAACAGAGTTGTAGAGAAAAATGTGATTAAAATGATCCCTCATATTCATGAGGAATAATGACAAGATTTCCTAAGGCTTTTGACAATGTCGATTTCCTTTGAAATAGGTTTTGTTTTGGACATAATTTTAATACATCGTTACTCAGAGTCTCGCAAGCAGGGCTTACCTCAGACACAATACTGCACCAGTATGGTTATCAAAATAAGGTCTACATACATGATATTTCATATACAGACAGAATTCATCTATATTGGGGGCTGCATTACTAATTTTTAGATGCCATGGAGTGGAATTCTAAACTGAATGAGGGGATTAGTGTCTTCATTCAGTTCCCAGGGAAAATTAAGGACCTCAGGGATACCAAGCATTTGCACAGTAACATAGAAAATGCTGGAGTCATGACAGAAATCTTCTAAAAAATGTATGCCTAATTCTCCGTCTCTGGATACTTGAAAGATTTGTCACTTCTTTTATCATCTTTTTCATTTGTCAATACCTTAATCATGTAAAGTCAGAGTAGCTTGCAGGAGTGGTTTCAAGCAACAACAGCAAAAGAAATAGGCTCCTCATTTTCTTCAACTTGTAAAGGTGTTGCGTGAAAGGGGCAAAAAGGTTTTGTCAGGAAATAAACCCCCTTGTGTTCTAACACTCCTCACCAAGGTGGGAGGCTAGGTGTGGCTAGGTTTAAATTCTGAGTGATGCCCAATTCAGCACTATCAGTCCAATCGCGTTTAATATGTAATAAACTATTACAATTTGGATACACTAATAGTGGACTGCACCTTCAGTCTAGTCGTGCTTCTGAACTAGCACGGCCACTCTCGAGTCTTTGGTCACATTCAATGAGAAACCGAAATGACTAGCTACTTAAACAGTGCAGTTTATTTAAGTGACAGATATATAGGTTCTTAGGATTCCTGGTGATAAATACACTGTCTGCAAAGCACATGCAAATAAAAGTATTGTTAAATACACAAAACACGTGACAAAGTTATAAACAATACAGCCTGGCTATAAATGTAAGAAAGAGATTCTCTAGAGAGATTTCTAAGTTCCCCGAGGAAGCACTCGGTATAGTCCAAGTCTTACCCAAAGGCGTCCCTATGAGGGGGAAGAAAGGCTCAGCCCGTCAACTGATCCCGGAAATCAAAGGTAGTCTGTGGTGGAGTTCTCCTTGACATGTTCACAGTGGTGTCTTCCCTCATATCCCCCCTTTCTTGGGCTATTTTTATACTATTTTTTACCTTCAAAGTGGAGTTTGAGTGACTTTAGTCATAAATACTTTTATTGTGATTGTTGTAAAATTCTCTCGCTTCACATTTAAAGGTATAGTTTATGAAAAATTCAGGGCACAGACTCAAGGAGGAGTGGTCGCACCTTGGAGGCGGGTAGCCTTTGGGATGGAGGTGTGTTTTGGTATTATAATGACATTATAATGTGCAAAGTTTGCACAAAGGACAGCATTTCATCAAAATTCGACAGACTGTTGGCTCAGGGTAGCAAGTACGCAGCTTATCAGTTTCGTAGTACCATCTTGTTCCCATATCTGCTGTATTATCACAGGGAGAGACCGTGGACTCTCCATTCCATTTCACCCCCCATGTTGCTTTGCAAGCAATATTGTACAGGGGATCGCTGATGACATGGTGGATTCTTCGCATACCAGCTGCGGCTGTATTCTACCCTAGAAACTTTTTGATTTTGTACCTTTCGTTAATGTGTGAACAATGCTGTATTTTTGATCATTTTAGTAATTATTCCACAGAAGGTCACTACTTTTTGTAACATTTCTGACTGATTCTATAGATAGATATTCTACAAAATTGGAGAATTATTATCTAATCGAGAATAACATTTTCCCCCTTTCTAAGGGGGTAAGTGAAAAAAATCTCTACAGTACTGTATATTCTCACGTATCTGATTGCTTCATTTAAAAATATATATATATATATGTTAAGGAAAAACAGAGTCTTTTTTTTTTTAATTTTAAACTTTCTTTGCACGTGCAGGAAACACATGGTACAAAACATTAAGTCCTGCTGAGTCAGCTTTCAGTCTTATTGCAGGACTGCTTTTTAAAGAGTACAACTTCACCAGTGATGTTTCTATAGTGTACTTAATACCTCTCTTCTGTGCTCACTTGATCAGGATGCTCTCTTCATCCCCTGCCTCTGCTCTGGTTTCACTTAGGAACTGAAACCATCCATTGGAATGAAACTCTTAAATGCGTTTTTGAGGCTGTTTTCCTTTGGAACCATTTAAGTTGATACTTAGAAGTCAGAGATGTTTAGCCGTTGCACTTTTAATAATGGGATTTCAGCTGAGGAGGTCAGGTGGAGCACAACACACTATTCAATTACATTCAGCCACCGGCTGTTGCATCAGCAGCAGTGCCATTAACTGAATGGAATAGGCCAGTCTGCTAAGTGACAGGGAAGCCAGTGCAGTGACAGTGTTAAGGTGTTCAATAAAATGCATCCTAAACCAAAGCAAACTTGCTGTTAACAATGCAGATAGATGTGGGTTAAGGAAAACCAGAAAAGCAGCAGAAAGATTTTAAAGTGTTAAATAAGACACTGAAGTGTTGGTTACAACTACACAGATATAGTTATTCAGTTCCTTGAGTGTATCATAGATCAAAAAGAGTTAAAAAAGGAGATGAGTAAAGTATTTTTATAAAATAAAGTATATATTTTATTATTTTCAAATCATTTACAGTACATTTAGAATAATTGTTATGAGTGTTAAATTTGTCCAAAATGTTTAGCCATTGGTACTGTATGCATGGAATAGCATAACATAGATAAGTTTCAAAATATGATTTAAGTAGAGATTAATTGGTTAATGGAATTTTTTCAAGTCGGATCCTGCATTTACTTCCAATTGTGTTAGTTTGAAGGTGTCGTGTGATGTAAGACTTGGAAGAAAACAAAATCACTTCGTTTCTTTTAAAGAGGTAAGACCATCACTCTCCTATCATTGAGGAATACATTTTAGCTAAAGATCAAGCATTTATATAACAAATATCAATTATTGTGATTTATTATACAAAATAAGCTGCCTCACTTGGGAAATTGCATATAGTCAACATTCCATTTTTAAGAACACACTTCCAGGGGGAAAAAAATGTCTGTACATTAAGGATGCAGAGAAGTCATACTACATGTTTGGCTGCTAATTTCACAGCAGAGATTAAGTTTCTCTCCCATCCAGTACATAGCATCAAAACAGTAGCATTGAATGGCCTCTCTATGTGTTTATTTACAAGTATATATTAATGACATAATGGGAAGTTAAATGAGCTATGTGGCGATGATACGCATAGGTTCTACTTTTTTAAACAAGGAAGAAAGAAAAACTGGAATATCCAGACAACAAAATGACGTAAGATTTAGAAAATTCTCTTCATGTAGTGAGACACGAAGGGCTGAGTCATTTTGACTCCTTCAAAATTAAACAGTGCTTGACCATGGTCTAAAACTGCCTGCAGCAGTAGAAAAATATCAGATTCTACAGAGCCCTTCAATGTTTCAGACAAAAGTATAAAAAAAAGCTGGAAGCTAAAGCTTCTGAAAGTCCAGGCTATTAAAAGTTATTTTACCATTAACCATTAAAACTACTTATTAAGGGTTGTGCCATCTACTTGAGAGATTTCTTGGCTACATCTGAGACACCCTTAACTCTTACAGGTCCACATAACCCACTCTCATACTAGCCCATGCATTTAGGCAGGAAGAATCCTGCACTTTCCAGATATCCTGGAAGAGTCTTTCAGAGGAGAAAGCATGTGCCACAACCTCACTTACAAAGATTTGATCATAGGTAGCAGACACAACTGACAGAAAAGGAAAATGTATGATAAAGCTCCTCTTTTACAAACTTCCTTTACATATTCATCTCACAGGGTGTAGGCAACTCTTATCCTAGATGGTAGCAGACTTGGTAACCTTTTGCATTAATTTAATAATTTACCTTAAAATCCCTTCCAAATTTTCTCTATTTAAAATTTAATCAGGTCATTTAATTGTTTCCATCTGGTTCCCAGCACAAATAACTTCACAGAAAGCAACCAGTTAGCCTAATAAAATATCCCTGTTCAGCTGAATTGAATCATTCCTCTGACTGGCTTATTATTTCTGTATTCTACTTCTCTTAGTTGTAGAATGAGACTAGCTAATTATTATAGATTTCACTGAGATAAAAATAACATTTTCTAATAATTGATTTTGTTATTCCTTAAAGGGGAAATAAAGAATCATTTTTTAAGTATGATTGATCAAAATCAGTCGTGGGTTTCATATCAGTTATTGATTTTTTTCCAATATAATTCATAAAGAGACCAATGGGTTCACTTAGAGGAAAGTGAAGAAAGCAAATGATTTACACCTACAATTTAATACAGATGCAACAGAAAGACAAGAACATGAGAAAGAGATCCTCATAATAATGCACACAGAGGTAATTTTCAGAGTAATTTTTCCTTACCTATATATCATAAACAAACATAGGATAGAATCCAACAATCACTAAGCAATTATGCAATTATAACATTAGCTTGCATGTTTTTTGTGTATGATAATATGAATTAATATTCTTTCAAATCTCTTGCAAGATCTTGGTGAGATAATCAGTAAAAATGGCCTGGTAATAAAAAGCTATTTTACGTTTTAAAATAAAACAAAACAAAACAAACTTATAAATGTGAAAGATATAATAAACTGGAATATAAAAATGTATTTGTAAATATACCATGAGATAACAAATATGTTATGTACTGAAAACCTCACCTCAGATATTTAAGACACACGATGTCTAATTAGGACTTGTGAGTAAATAACTACTTTTTGACTTGAGGTCAAAATGGTAAAATTTCCACAAAACTAACTTTTAATTCCCTATGAGAATGTAGCTTTCTATTTGGACCTGAGTAGATTTACATAGAGCTGGCCACCATAAGCCAACACAGTTCAAGATTTCAGCATTAATCCTTGACTGTTGGCAATCAGAGCTCAGGTGTATTTGGAACATCTTGTTTGAGACATTCTTTTTTTGACTATTACCTTGATCCAGCTGGGTTTTTTTGTCATGTTTCACCTTTAGTCTTTCTTTCTTTCTTTCTTTCTTTCTTTTTTTTTCTCTTATCTCTACCTTCTTACATTCTTTCTTTCAAATCCTGAACAATACTTGTCTGCATGATTATTTTTAATTGAGTCCTAATGTATATTCCTGTTGTTCTGTTAAATATCTATTTAATAAGGTACAAAGAGGTATTGGAAAAATTGCATCTAAAGTAAAAAGTCAGTACAAAATCTCATTAGCCACACAGTGTATCAAGGGAGATTAATTAAGCATAGAGATCAATGCACATATCATATGTTGTAACAGATCCATGAATGTTTGGGAACTGGATGGTTATCATTGTTTTCCACAGGGCAGCCTTTCATAAATTTATCTCAAAAGATGAAGAATCATCAAGAATGTTTTTTTTCCGAGGGGGAGAACAGGAAAGTGGGAGAGGTGAGAGAGAAAACTGATTTTGTCTTGATTGAGTTTTTGTCAGCAAATTTGTGTTGCTGAATGACTTTCTTCAGTGAAAGTGGCAAGGAATAAAATTTGATCTAAAGTGTTAAAAACTGCTTTCTGTACATTCAGCTTATTATTTTCACTGTAATAATTCAATTATTCAGTAATCAGAGTGTGGGAGTTGACAGAGGTCTACTTCACTCATTTTGTTATTATTCATATACATCACTATGCAAAACAACAGCCTGTTTCAGGTTATATTCTTACGAGACGATGCTAAACGTGTAGCTTCTCCAACTAAATTCAACACAAATAATATTTAAGCAATCAATTTTGATGTAATAAAGAGCTGTAAATACTTATAACAAAATTGCTTAAATACTTATAACAAAATTGCTGAAAATCTTCCTTTTTGCCTGAGACACTGTCAGCTACCATGTGGTCTTGCAGTTATCCTTCCAACTCTTAATATGAAGAAGGCAGTAATCCCATCAGTTCTGAATGCCACAAACGCCTGGGCTCAGACTTAGCCTGCCTGCTGTGATTTTTGCATGTCTGTGAGTTTTTCTGGCAAAAAGGCAGTATTAGTGCCTTTCTTAACTCATTTCCTCATGGGCTTTAAGGAAATGCTATGATTCTCTTCAGGATAAGCATTTAGTTGAGCTGAAAAAACAATGTGATTTCAAATTAGCCATTTGTGGTGGTAGAGCTGGTTTTGATCATTATTTCCCATTAAGAGACAAAGTGTCATTTTGTGTTTGCTGCTAGATTCCAGTATTCAGGATTATAATGAGAGTTTTCTGATGTTTCTTACAAAACCCACAATAACTGGTGTGAGTAACATCAATACAATTTTATCTACAATATTGTTAAACAAAATGTTAAAAGATGACAAAGTAGAGATTATTGGTCTTGTTCTTGCATTTAAAAGCCATACATCTGTGACAAATTTTGATATCGATGTCCTGTTTTCAGGACATAATAATTTCTCTATCACCAATTTATTGCTTAGTGTTCAGGGATTTAAAGTAACACAAGGGATTTAGCTTCCTTAGTGTTAGATATTTGAGCTACTCACCTGAACTCATACAACTAAGGAAACAAATAGACACTTCTAGGGAACATCTCACCTGACACTTTAGGGAATACATTAGGATATTATCTGATATTAGGAACTTATCTAAATTTCTGTTTCTTTCCATTGAAATGTCCTATTTTATGAATCTGTCTCACTCTCCATTTCTGTCTGTCTTCAATCTGGGCCAAGCTAGTTTACTTCCAGGTTTTCTTCTGGATATAGTCAAATAATTCCTATAGGAAGAGACCCAGACATTTTTTCATCTGGCTTCAGGCAGACATTATGGATGTATACCAAGCATGGATGTCTCCATCCAGCGTCATTCTTCAACACTGCCTAAGGAGGTCACTGGCTCTCAAATGCCCACAGCTCCATGCAGCCTCACAGTATGAGGTCCTAAAGTTATTTTTGGTGAGTTGTGAAATTTCCTCCCGTTATTTCAGGCTCTTTCAACTGAAAGCAACGTTATAAATAGTATTTGTGTCTCACACTTACCAGGATACCTCTCAGATCCAGCAGAAGACTGTTATGCTACTAAGAAATGGCTCTGGAGAAGGCTGGTTTTCTCCTGAGGACAATTTTGCACAATTACCTCAGCACCCAGTATTCTATCCTAAGTGTAATTCAGGAAAAAAGTATGGACAAAAAGTATAATGACTTGCTCAGATAAAAATCGTACTATGTAGACCATTACATTTGGCAAGATGAATCTTAGACTGTATTTCTGAATTGTACAGAAATTATTTTACAATGACACCTACCCATTTGTGGTCCATTACCATCTTGGATGTAACATATAACACAAACTGAGTTGTTATGCATAAATGACAATCTTTTTCCACTAGTACCGTTTGGGACTATTTTAGAAGATTATACTCCCCTCAGAGCTGTCTTTAGACAACTTAATTTTTTCTTCCATTTTAAATAAAGGAGCCTTATAATTAGTGATGTTAGCAACAAAAAACTTGAAACCTATGTCTGTTGGACTTGTTTGCTTTTTGGCTGCTGACACTGTCCGCTAGACCAGATGATGATTACACAAAAATTATGGGTTTTAACTCTATTGTATATCTTTAGGTCTTTACACAGCTTCCAAAACCTTTTAAAGAACATTCTGCTACTTTTCGCTAGTTTAAAATGTTAACTTCATTATGGATAGAATTTTAGGGAACAAAAAGAGAATAAAAATGAGATCAAAAGTATACAAAATCAAGCTGTATCTCTGCCTTGAATGCCAAGTGTAGCTTTGGTTGTCCCATCTCAAAAGGCTAAGCCTGGAAATCACTCAGGAGGTAGCGATGAAGATGATCAAATGTTGGAAAGGTTTCTGTATGAGACATGACAAAATAGGCTACTAACTTAGCTTGAAAGGAAATAACCAAAGTTAGATTAGCTAGAGATCTCAAAAATTATCACTGACAAACAGAAATAAAACAAGGATCAATTAATTACATTCCTTTCTAGCAGAAGGTTGAACTATTAGTTGGAAAATGTAAAATCCCCAAACAAGCAACCAAAAATCCCCCTCCAAAGCCAGTAGTTCTTCTTAGATAATACAATAAGATGTGGAGTTCCCTAGGATGTTGTGGACATTAAGTTTTGCTTGGATTCAAAAGAACACAAGTTGATACAGAAAATCCACTGAGGCTCATTATAAAAATGCCATTTCTGACTCAGAAAGCCTCAAGCTGTTGAAGGTTGGGAGAGCACACTCTGTGAGCATTACTGTGTGGTTTCTGTGTTCCTGTACTCTTCCACAGGCATCCACTGTTGCCCACTGCTGGAAATAGTGTACTGAGCAAAATGCTAAAATGCACTTTTTAGCCTAGCTCATGATGACTGTTGCTGTGTAAAAATATATTAGACTGTTTGTCAGTAGGCAGCTTGTCAAAAGCTAAACTGCTTTTAACACTACTTTCCAAGTCTATATTTTGTTTGGGATTTTATATTTTATTTTGTTGTGGTTTTTTTCCCCCAATAAACTAAGCTGTAATTACTTCTTAAATCAGAGATTGCTATCACTCTAGAATTGGTATGACATAGTTTTCAGCCTTAATTCAATCGGTTCCATAGCTTTCACTTCTTTGTGCTCTCGGTTATTTAAAAGTATGCAATTTCTATGCTTTATATACACATGGCATGCAGTGCTATTCAATATAGATTCATTCTTAAGATTCCTTTAGTTGAAATAAATGAAACCTATTGAAGCAGGTTTCATAAGGTACTTAATAATTAGTTACTGTCAAAATAAGAATTAAGATCTTGTCTGTTGTTTGGTAACGCAAAATGAACCATGGTTTATATTTTCCCTATAGGAACTTTCATTGTTTTTATTTTAACTACTCTAGTCTCCTGTTCAAGATATTGTTTTGGTTTGTTTAATCTCACAACTAAACACTGTTCAAAATCAGTTTGAAATACGAAGCCTGATACAGCTCTGGTCTGATGCACTGAGGCACGGCCTTTGCATAGCACAAGTGGTTCCAGCACCTGCAGAGCACTGCTGCCCCATAAGCATGTCAGACAGTCCACTGTTAATTGATGAATTATGTTAATATTAATAGAGAAGGGTGCAGCATCACTGAATATTTACTTATCTGAGGAAGAGAGATGATATCATAGATATAATATAAACATACAATTTAGGACTAGAGGAATAGGTTAATTTAATGTCATGATATTCTACATCTCCTTTTGGAAAGTCTGCTCAAAATCTCATTGCTTAAGCTCCATTACAAAAACAATTACACACTTGTGAACGTTATGCATTTGTCAGAGTTCAGTTTAATCATTTCATATATGTATGTTTACACGCATACAGGCATGCTTATGTCTTTCATTCTTTCCCCGTTACTGTCCATTTTTCTTCTCTTTTTTATAATTTTTCATACTCTGTAGATCAGTTTAGAATCCATTGCAACACTAATGAGAAGAAATGCATTGTTCTTTTGTAGGAACAGGAAAGGAATAATACCTTTTATATGAAACTAATAATAATGTGGCACTTGCCTCCTGCTATTACACGATGACCTGAGAACTGAGAACTCGTTGATATGACATTGATATGTATATATTAACCAAGGTAACACATCAGAAAACAACAATAAGAAAGTAATTCAAGTAAATCTACACACATACAGACAACTGTGGGAAATTAAATCCAGATTTAAAAAAGTAGATTAGTCTCATAAAGAGTTACTTTGCCAAAGGCACAGAAGCATAGTATCACTTAAAGATGTTACTTCTTACAGGGAGCAGCATTTAAACAGCAAAGTTCATAGCTTTCTTTAGACATGGTAAAAGGAAAAAAAATGAAGTGACAAGAACTCAGGAGTGAGTGATCTTTTTGTCAAACAAAAAAAAAAAATCAATGTTATTTATTCCCACTAGGTCTGCTTGGTCATTCTTTTTAAAATAAGTAATACAATTTTCTCTAAAAAGATTAAAAGGCAAACACTGAAGTTCCCATTCATAAATTTGGTTGAATAAACTGACCTGCTGATAGAGGTCTACTTAGATTCAGTTTCAGAAGCTTTGTTTTATGTTTCAAGATTTAATGAAGACTAATCGCTCTTCTGAAGTTTAAAAAGAGCTGGTAAAATATGGTAGTTCTCTTTTCATGCCTTCCCTCATGCTGGTTGTTGCTCACGTATTTTTTTCATCGTGACTTCCGCTGAATCTAACTATCTTTAACAAAAGAAGATTTTTCCTTTCTTACAGTTATTCTTGAATCTCTTTCAGAATGTGTTCTTGTATCTCAATAAAGTTCGCTTTCCTGAAGGAGTTTTAATCTTGTAATTTGTATGTACTGTGCTATATCCTGGGGTTAGAGGAAGATTTAGAGCTGCAGAAGCTTGGAAAATATGATTTCACAACCATTTTCTTCTTTAAAAGTAGACTTTGTCAGAGATTTCCAATTTTAAAAGCCCATACTAAAAAAAAAAAAAAAAGGTGTTCATTTCTAATAAATTGTCTAAATCCATATTCATGCCATTTCATTTACATCTTATTCTACAGATACTTTGCCTTAAAAAAACGTCCTCTATATTTTTAGAGTATAGGAAAATACTAGGACCTTGATGTAAATTTTCAGAACTGAGTTATAATTTGGGATGTGTCTACTTCTGATAATTTTTCAGTTATGGTGAAACCTCTGTATTTTACATTTAAAGAATGTTTCATTAGCAGATGGAATGTTGAGGCCATTGGAATTCGCAGCATTTTATACTTATATTGGTCAAATGAAGATCTCAAAACATTTTGAATACTGAAAATACAGAAAAATTGCTTTACTCTCAATCTTTAAGACTTCTTAAGACAGTAAGAGCATGTATAAAGAATGATAGTGAAGAATCTAGTCACCGATTGACTATAAGCCATGTCACGTGACAGAGAAAGAGAAAGTCTAAGAAATGGAGTCACAGAGAATCTAGAACTATAGCTTCTTTAATTCACTGTAGTAATTTTGATAAAGGGGAATTATCATTAAAAAAAGGACATTTTTTTCTTTAATTAATACTTTGCTTCCCAAAAAAATCAATACTGAAGAAAAGATGTTTTCCACAAAATATTTCACTTGTATTTTCTTTTAGTCCACCACAGTTATGAAACACTGTGTCTTATTAGTGATTGGTGCTGAGAAAGTTTGCTTTTTGTGTTTGTTTTTTTTTGTTGTTGTTGTTTGTTTTTTGTTTGTTTTTTTTTTTTTTTCTAATGTAATGCTAAGGAAGTAGGTCCCCAGTAAAGCTCTCTGCTAGGGAAAAGTCAGTAGTAAACCTGGCACAGGATCAGGGAGGCAAGGTAAATTGTGTTTTCCTGGGCGTCAGGCTGGTTGCCCTGTGTGACAGGCAGAGCAAGGGTACTTGTCAGGCTGAGCTACAGATTACAGAAAAAAGTTTGCAATTCTATCCTGCTTGTGTGGGATATAATCTACAGAATTAAGTACTTCTGCATGATGGCAGTAGCTGCAGAAGGGACCTCCTCCTTAATTCTGTAGAGATTTTTATCCTTTAGGAGACAGAAAAAGCCTCAAATGTTCCTATCTAGACCCCAAATCCTGAGAGCCTAATATTCATGAAGAATGTGTTGATTTCTGTGGTTATTTTTATAGCTCACAGGTCCTAGTTTACATTTTCAACTCAGTAGGTCTGTGTTTGTTTAAGTGACTGATAGTCAGTGGCATGGATTTTATTTTATGATTTTAGAAGGCAGCACTTTGCTATTTTAAGTTATGCATTTTAGTGTTTTGTTGCTTGGGGTTTTGGGTTTTTTTTGTTTTTGTTTTTTTTTTAAATGAACAAAAGTGCATATTTTGAAGGGAAATTTGCTAATGAGAATGGATAAAAAAAACATGCCTCTATTTTCAAAGAATTTTCCATAAACAATGATATTGTAACTTGCTGTACTGCCAAATATCTCAGCTATAATCTGGTTTTTACTTGTAAACGCAGACATTGAGAGAAAATTCTATATTCAAGGAGGTTCTATTTTGTGTATGTGATGAATCAAAAAGGTAGGAGAAAGTATTCTATCCCTATTAAGAAAAGGAGGAAATGACTCACTTCAAAAGGCATGAAAAAAAATGTTGAATTCACACAGAAATTGAATGCTAGAAATTGAGCTCAAATATCTCAGCTATAAGGCTATAACTTTCATAGTCTGCAAGTCATATGTCTAAAATCAAGTCATGTACTTAAGAGAACAGAACATATTAGCAAGCAAAATAAGGAGAAAATATGAGAAGTTTGTGAAAAATTATATATCCTTCAAGGTATGCATTCTTCCTTTGCTTCAGTCATTAAATTCAGGTATCTACATGAAAATTACTTGCTTTAATTTTAAATCTAAAAATAGGCCTATTTTGTCTGGGCCCATAATTACAAGTTCTTTGCCATATATTAAAGTGCAAAACTAGGTAGATTTATGAATAGAGGCTTATATTCCAAAAAACACAGTTATGATAAACTCTGGTCATGTTCAATGCATGTGATCATATAACTCAGATTAGCTCCATGAAGCCACATAAATATGTACAACTGAAAAGTTTAGGAATGCATAGCCTCCTAGTTCAAGATGTAATGAGTTCCGTTTTATCAGTAACAGAGTGTTATTTTTTTTGTTGTTTTGGATATGATTTTAGTGCGCTTAACTATAACCTTATTTCTTATTCTTCTCGAAGTCTAAAAAGTTACCAAAAAAAATCCAAGATAATTTTTTTTTTCTTTTTCTCCCTTTATCAAAAAAAGATCTAAGTAGAATCATTGACTTGTTTTTTCTCTGTTACATTTTTAGAATTTTGGGAGTATCTGGAAGTTGTGGGGTTTTTTTCCTGAGAAAAGTTTGAAGAATAATTATCACACTGTTGTCCTGGTTCCGGCGGGGATAGGGTTAATTTTTCCTGGTATTCCATGCCATGTGAGCCATGCCCACCCTGAGCTGCCGGGGGAGGGGGCAGGAAGTCGCCGCTTGGAGCGGGCTGGGGCGTCCCGGGTCCGGTCGGTGGGCGGCGGGGAGCGGCGGTTCCGTAATCGTGTTTGTATATTCCTCTGTCCGTGTTATTGTTGTTGTTTGCTTGTTCCCTTTGCTGTTCTGTTAAACTGCCTTGGTCTCAACCCAAGAGTTTTGCCTTTTTCTTCTGATTCTTCCTGTATTGGGAAGGCCCGAGCAAGCGGCACGTGGTTCTTTGTTGCCGTCTGAGGCTAAACCACGACAACTGTGAAATTTGGAAAATACTCAAAGAGCAGTTTTGAAGGTTTAACATCCCATTTCCAGAGAGAAAGACCCTCTGATGCTTTCTTGCTGCTCTCCCAAGTCCTCCCAAAACAGTGGGAAATCTAGTTTGTATTATCCACCTTTTTTATTTGGGCAAATTTATTGTAGCACCTTCTCATTCCGCAGTAGAAAAATGAATATAATCTTCCTATCCTTGTTTCTTCAGTTAGACTTTATATCTGCTATGCACAGTAACATCACACAACTTCCTCCCCTCTTACGCAAAACTGTAACACTACATTTGAAATCTCTAAATCTCATCTGCCTCTTGGCTTTACAAAAGCAAAGATTTAGGACATTATAAGGTTTACACTAAACCATGATGTCAGACTGGTTTTGTCTCATGAACAGTTACATCAGTGTTTTCAGATGAATTATGTACACTACTATAATATTAATAAATTTAAATTTAAACATATCTTCATTTTGGCTATTTCCTGTCCTAAACCAACATTTAGGTCCTTGTAAAAAGCACTGGAAAAAATGAAGATCCATGTCTCCAAACATTTCAAAGAATTTCTCATAGCTTACTCGTTTCTTACATAGTTGACTTTGTTTAGTGATTTTTTGTTTGTTTGTTTTCTCAGATATGGTGATTTATGAGTAATGTAATGCACAGTTATTCTCTAGTAAAAGGATTTTCCATCTCATTCTCATTAAAGTTTTTCATTAGTGTTTTTATTTTATTCTTGGTGTACAGTATATGAAACCAGGAAGGAATGGGATAAAAGATGGAATATGCTTGGCTTTTAACATATCTCTTAAAACGGCATTAATATAGTGTATATTCTGGAATATATCTTCTTGATATCAAAAGAATCTTAGGTAAGGATAAAACTTGTTTCCAACATTAGTTTGAAAAGCAAGCTCCAAGAAGTATTTTGCACTGGAAGGCAGGTACTTGCGGCTTACTACAAAATTAAGATGTAACTAGCTTTCTTCCCAATCAAAATTTTCTGAGCTGCTGTTTTTTGAATTTGAACTGAACATCTCCATTACATGACCATCCTATCACCTCACCTCTTCCCATTTCATATCTGGCTGGCAAAGCAGCCTCTTCCATTGAAAAGGGATCCAGGAGCTCATTTTCACTGGCAATACTTTTCAAAAATCTGTACAGTAAGATAGAAAATTAAACTACTGCAGCAACTTTAGGTATTAGCAATAAGACTATTAAAATTACAGTACAATGTTGGGAGAGACTAAGTACTTCTCTTTCCCCTTTTTCACATTTATATCTACGAGTTAAAACTCTTTTACAAGTACTTTATCATTGTGAGAAATACGAAAAAGACACAATTCTTGTACCTCCTAAACTTGTATTCAGCTCACTGATATGAATGAAAGTGTCAGACCAGTATATAAGCCCTGAAAAACTCAAGAGCACCAGAAAATTTAGAATTTAAGTTATTTTTAAAAATATTTACCTCTGTTTGAAACACCAATCAGTGAGGCAATCCTTTCCTATAACAGTCATATCATTTCACAATAAAAGAACACCCTGAAGAACTTGTCTAACAGACAGCCTCACATAACAAAAACTTCTGATTTACTGGGTTTATTTTCTAATTCAGGAAGTTGAGAGAAATGAGTCACATCTAGTCTTACATAATGCAGCAAAAAAAGCTTTTATCTTCTGGAAGTTCTTCCTCTGTGTGAGAAACCTTGAATTCAGGCATTATGGATGCCATTTTGTTAGATATGATCTTGCTATTTTATCCCCAAAAATTGAACTTGGAACATGTTTTTCCACAGAGCTTATCAGAGTATCATCAGTTGGTGGAGTTTGCTGATTTAGGCAGTTGTCATATTTCATGGTATATATCTAATGCCTTCCTATTAAACCACGGAGAGATGTCATTGCCTTTGGATGTCCTTCAGTTCACTTAGTTTTCTCTTGAAACAAAATAAAAAAACATCAGACAGGCTTATTTTTTTCAACAATCCATGTTTTGTAGTAAGTGGAGTTGAAGCAGTAAGGTTCTATGGAGTGACTTGATAAAAGTTCATGGCAGATGATGCATACAGCACTAGCTTACTTTTAACCACTTCATATAAAAGCAGATGCTAAGCAGCTGGGAACATACTTTCATATAGTCTTGCTTTGTTTTAAGACCTGTTCCATTTCAACAGTGTTTAAAATAGCAACACTTTTTTCACTCAAATCTTCAGGCTGCCTGAGGATTTTCTTCTGTCTTAGGTGTTTTGTTTTCCAGGATAAAACTTACCCTAGTAATATATCTGTCAGTTTCACCAACCTCTACTTGTCCCATATAAAAGTCTTCCTTTTATAACATCCTCCCTTTCACAGGTTACAAGTCCTTATCCCTAAACCAATCAACTCTAAAATATTACGTCTTCACATACAGAAGGTATTACATATAAGTCATTTTTGAAGGAGTTTTTTCACACTTTATGATGCCGTATCAATCACCTTTTCGTGTGGGAAGTATGGAACAGAAAACAGACACAAACACACATATTTATCTTTAAATTTCTAATTTATTTAAATCAGTTATAAGGTAAAAAATGTACTTTACATATCGTCAAGTTGCAATAATCAAAAATGATGAGTAGGAAAGGAAAAAAATTGTGTTCTTTCTCGACCACAGAGGTGTTGCTGGGTTTTTTTAGTAACAGATGATCAGGAATTAAATCCATAGCTGGGATACATATATATACGTTTTTATTATCTCCTTTGTCATATATGGGATATTTTACTCGTGTTGCATGTTACATTTTCCTCTGTTCACTGTGCCTGGAGTCAGTTTCTACCTAGTGTTCAAGATTCTTTCTTTTTACTGACCAGCAATTGACCTTTTATCGTTTGCATTTATACTCTTTGGGTCATTCATTATCACCCTCTTCTCTCAGCGACCTCTACTATATCACCAGATTCATGCTTCCTACCCCAAAATTCAGAGTCAGGAGTGCATAGGCATATATGTGTGTTGGCCTCTGTTTAATGCACCTATGTGATGTCTCTGCATATGAAAACATGAACATACATGACAGCCCGTTTGAGCTTCAACTCTCTGAGTGCTGTCAGGGGGAAAGGGCTGACAGCCCCAGGCCATCCCTGTAGGACAAACAGCACCCTGGGATCATGGATGCTGTGGGAAGATTTCACCACTTCCCTGAGAGTAGGGGGAAAAGAGCAGATGGTGATGGGAGAATCTGTAAGAACAGCCTCAAGCTGACTCAAGGCACAGAAGGAAGGGAGCCGACTGGTTGAAAAATTGAGGTACACTGATGGTTGGCTAAAATATCCTCCTAACCCTTTGCTCCTGGGGAAAAATGAAACTGCTAACTGTAGGACTCAGAGGGTCTTTGGGGGGACAGATAAGTGCAACACCAGTGAAAATGCTTTAATATTAGAACAGTTGAATGCAATGTCAGGAAAATTTAATTAGGTCAAGAATAAATTCTTAGTACCCTTTGTGTATTCCTGCTTACCCTTAACAAGATTTTGAATGTCACAGCTTAGCTATACACACCTTAGGTGATACTGACCACCTAACATTCAACTTCCCTGTGTGACCTCAGATGGCAGTGTGCACTTCATCAATTTTAACTGTGGCAAAAATTTTGCTAGGCAAAATTGACAATGTTATAAACATTGTCAATCATGAGGTATTAACAAAATGTGGAAAGGAAGTAAGTAAAAAAAAAAAAAAAAAAGTAGTTTTGGTGCCTTGTCTTCTTGTAGTTCTAGTAATCTCGAGATTATATCTTGAAGGAGTAGGAGGAAAAAAGAAAACCTTTCCTTTTTCTTTCAAGGAAATCAACGGATTTTTTTTTTTTAAAGATTTATTTTCTTCCCCTAATCAACACATGCTATGATTGGTAATGCTCTTTGGTTCAGCCTGGTTCCCTTGCGTGCGCCGATGCTTTTTGCCTGACCTGAGCAGTTGTCCAAGGTACTGAAATCGTACCGATAGCTCAGCATGTCCGGGGATGTTTACACCCGCACCTGTTTTGGACGCGATCTTTGTTTTCTCCACTAGCATAACATTTTCCTGTCACGATTCCATTTTTTGATTTTTCCTTCACGAGGGTAAAGAATAGTTGTTTGGATTTGCTATATTGCCTACATAAATTGCCTTCAAAGTACTGGATCATTTTCAGATACAGGAGATGAGCTGGTTAAAAAGCTCTCTTTTTACTTTGGAGGTCAAATTCCCCCAAATTCCAACAAAATTATCTCATGCTACTTTAATATAGATTCATACATGCAACAATAGAGAAATCTGTCTCTGTAGCTTTGCACATTTCTTTAAAAAGAACATTATTTTAAAATAAACTTAATTTGGCAAAGGTAAGTTTAATCAGCAAAAAAAAAAAAAACCAAAAACCAACAAACAAAACAAAAAAACAACCCCCAAAAAAGAAGATTTCCTCTATTCTCTTCTTACACACCATTCAAATACTAAAGTTTCATCTATATGCAACCTACCATTTCAACAATATAGTCCATCAGTTTAATACATTAAAGAATGTACAAATACATATCCGTTATCATTGATCTGATACATACGGCTTTGAGTGAGACACCAGGAACTAAGATTAAGTGGTTTAAGTGACAACCAAATAAAAGACAAAAATGCCAAAAAAAAATAAAAAGAAAAAAATGCAGCATCATAATTTAAATTACACTGATATGATTGTTCTGTACTTTCCAGATAAGAAAAGTGGTTTTGTTTTTGGTTTAATACAGTTTATATCTCTTGTATTCAAAATATGGAGATATTCTCTAGAAGTTATTCTAAAAGAATAGTACTAAAATTCATAGCATATGTTCTGCACAGCTTATTCCATCTTAATGCTAGAAAATAAATACATGTGTAGATGAGTTTTCATATGCCATAGCATAGCTCATTCTGACAGTGGCACAGTATGGTTCATTTTTAAGCTAATGAACAAAAATACAGTTATAGAAAAACCATTGGAGCTTTAAAATTCCACCTGCCTGAAAGCAAATGTTACTTTGTTTTGAGAAAACAGTGTTATTCAGTAGAATTCATTGCCTGCATCAGGAATTTTTAATACTTCATTATTACACATAGTAAAATCAGTGGTGTACTTACATATTCATGTGTATGTACGCACAGAGAGCATGTGTTGGACACTTTGAGACTGTGTTCTAGCTTGATAAAACTTTCTTATAGAAACATTTTTGCCTTGTAGTCCAGAATTATTCAAGGGAGCTTTAGGCATGGCAGAAGAAAGATCATATTAGGCAATGAACCACTTCTCAGAAAGAGGAATAATAGGAATAGGTGAGACTTTTGTACATAGTTGCCAAGGAAAACAGACTGTCCTGGTTTGGGCTGGAGCAGAGCCAACTTTCTGTTCAGTGAGAGAGGCTCTTGCTTATACTTGTTGCTGTGGCAACCAGGGTCAGCTGACCTGGGTGTTTACCCTGTGGAAGGGTGTTGTGTGAAAAGGGGTCAAGCGGTTTTGGCAGAAGATAAACCCCCTTGCATTCTAACACTCGCGATGGAATTCTTCACGATGGTGTCTTCCCTGGCATCCCCTCTCTTGCGGGCTATTTTTATACTTTTTTTTTATCTTCAAAGTGGAGTTTGAGTGACTTTAGTCATACGTACTTTTATTATGATTAATGTACTCAAGGAGGAGTGTTCACACCTCGGGGACAGATAGCCTCTGGGATGGAGGTGTGTTTTGGTACATTGTAGTGAGCAAAGTTCGCACAAAGGACAGCATTTCATCAACATTTGATGAAATATTTGCTCGGGTAGCGTGTAGGCCGCTTATCTGTTCTGTAGTACCATCTCGTCCCCATATCTGCTATTCGTCACAAGGGAAGGCCACGGAACAAGCGTGTTCCATTCCATCCCTCGTGTAGTTTTGCAAACAACCTTGTACAGGGAATTGCAGATGTTGCATTCTTCGCGTGCCAGCTGTGGCTGTATTCTACCTCAGAAGCCTCTTGATTTTATGACTTTCCTTAATGTGTGAACAATGCTGTACTTTTGTATTCTTGGCCAATTTAGTAATTATTCCACAAGGGGTTGCACCTGTGAGGAGGACTGGACAGGACAGGTGACCCAAAACTGACCAGTAGGGTATTTCATCCCATCTGCCATGCTCAGTATAAAAGCTGAGAGATAAAAGGCTCTGGGGTGTCTTCTTAAATGGTCAATGTCTGAGCAGGATACGCTCTGTTCATCTACCATTGGGCCTGATCAATGGGTTCTTGAATCAAGATATGGAATCCAGTTCCCATCCATTGCTTAGTCCAGTCTGGAACTTCCCCAGTGCCTGCCAGTGACATCTTCCTGGGAACTTGGTAGTATTTTATATATATATAGTATCTATTTAATTTTTTCCTTTTTATGTTATTATTAATATTTCATTAAAGTAGTTTAGCTTTTTCTGAACTCATAAATCTCTTTATTTCTCTTATTCCTCTCCTTTGAGCAAGAGGTGGGGGAGACCATATGTCATCTTGTCATTGGCCAACACAGCCCAAGCTGTGACACAGACCAAAAAAGTATTTTGGGCAACTAAACTTTAGACTCAAATATTCATCATTCAAAACACTAGTTTTCTTTGCATTTCACTCTTGTTTCTAAATCTCTAAGGTTTGGGGTGCCATTAAAATTAACAATGCTTTCTTTAAGGTTTGGTAAGAACATGGAAATAGCAAATTGAAAGAACGATAGGTTGAATCCCAAACCATGGAAGAAATGTTCTGAATTATTAGAATAGAACAAAAATTTTGGGAAGTAGCTTGTTTAGAGGAATATAAATAGAAAGTAAAGGGAATGTATTGTTTAAAATGTAGACCCAAAATGTGGTCTGTGGAATAAATATTAAATTGGCTAAAAATACAAAAGTACAGCGTTACACATTAAGGAAAAGTATAAAATCAAGAGGCTTCTGAGGAAGAAAATAGCCGCAGCTGGCATGAAGGACACAACATCTGTGGTTCCCTGATAAGCTACCTGAGGTACGGAACGGGATGCAATTATTCTGTGGCTTTACCGTATGATGTATAGCGGATATGGGAATGGGATGATACCATGAAACAGATAAGCTGACAATTAGCTGCCCGCTTGATACTCGGAGCCAACATTTTGTCGCATTTTGATGAAATGCTGTCCTTTGTGCAAACTTTGCACATTATAATGTCATTATAATACCAAAACACACCTTCATCCCGAAGGCTACCCACCTCCAAGGTGCGACCACTCCTCCTTGAGTCTGTGCCCTGAATTTCTCGTAAACTATACCTTTAATTGTGAAGCGAGAAAAATTTACACCAATCATGATAAAAGTATGTGTGACTAAAGTCACTCAAACTCCACCTTGAAGATAACAAATAGTATAAAAATAGCCCGAGAGAGGGGGGATACCCAGGGAAGACACCATTGCGAAGAATTCCATCGCTGATTTCCGGGATCAGTCGATGGGATGAGCCTCTCCTCCCCCCATAGGTATGCCTTTGGGTAAGACTTCGATTATACTGAGTGCTTTCTTGGGAAACTTAGAAATTTCTCTAGAGACTCTCTTTTCTACATTTATAGCCAGGCTGTATCGTTTATAACTTTGTTGTGCGTTTTGTATACTTAAAAATATCTATATTTGCACGTGGTTTGCAGACAGTGTATTTATCACCAGCAATCCTAAGAACCTATATATCTGTTGTTTAAATAAACTGCACTTTTTTAAGTAGATAGTCGTTTCGGTGTCTCACTGAACGCGACCAAAGACTCGACAGTGGCCGTGCTGGTTCAGGAGCACAACTAGACTGAAGGTGCAGTCCACTATTAGTGTATCCAAATTGTAATAGTTTAATACATATTAAACGCGATTGGACTGATAGTGTTGAATGGGGCATCACTCAGAATTTAAACCTAGCCACACCTAGCCTCCCACCTTGGTGAGGAGTGTTAGAACGCAAGGGGGTTTATTTTCTGCCAAAACTGCTTGGCCCCTTTTCACGCAACAGGACCTTAGCTGCAGTTTTGGAAACTACCGCTAGGAGAAAATTATAGGAAATAATTCAGTAGAGTTGTGAAGATTTTGTCATATGGCTTGGACACAGTAAAGTGTGTCCAAGTGTACTACTCATTGCTCTCAAACCTGACCTCGAAGTAAGAGGTGGAAAGCACCATAAAACCTTGAATCAGAGGGTCTGCTTGAGATATTGAAGACAGAAGTGCAAGGAGTATGCCAGAGTTATTGCTGAAGAACAGGGTGAAAAAGAATTGCTTTTTCATGAGCTACTTTTTTTTGTCTTAAAATAGATAACAAATTTTGTCAGTCACTGTAATCCCAGTAAATATGTATGGACGCTAATGGGAATTTCCTTTTATAAACCTACATTTGCAATTAACCAACTTATAAACCTACAAGTAACTAATAGAACTCCACAGATAAATAATTAATTTAGACAGTAGTTCATACTCATAATTGTTTTAATGTGTGTTCTAATTACTTCTCCTGCATGACCTCATAACATTCAGGTGCAAAAGTGTTGCATTGAGGACAGAACTTGGGGCCCCTGCACTTGGATATCACTCAAATGCCCAGGGAGCTGTGGAGTACCCATACGTGCGTTGCACTTAGTCATGCATGCCTGTTGTCTAGAGCAACCTATGATTACCACACTAGAGTTAGAGAAAGTAAATACAAACTCTCACAAGTTTAAAAATAGAGGAGGATACCAGCAGCCATTATTCAGTGCATTGAGTGGATTTAAGAAATGCTAGTGATGGAAAGGAAAGCTGAAGTCCACACACTGTACATGTCAGGGAGCAACAAGGGCCAGCTGCTTCCTTAGGGATGGGGAGCCAGGAACCCAAGAGGGCTCCCTATGGAGGGTGGCAGAGTAGTGTCTGGCAGCCAGGGCCTGTCCACCACCCCAGCTAAGACAAGGGCAGCCAGGAGGCACCAGGGCAGCCTCAGCCCTGGGCATCAGGCACTTCCCCGGGGACAGGATGAGGCTGGGCTGGGATGTGGGCCCGTGGGAGGCCCGGCTCAGCTAGGTTCATGGCCAGGCAGGTCTGTGGGGAGCTGGAGACTGGCCTTGCTGCAACATTGCTGGTTGCAGGGGCTGATGGCTCCAGGGGGATGACATGGGGTCCTGAGCCGTGAGCAGAGTGGAGGGAGTTCTGGGGGGTGAAAAGGAGGTTCTTGGCCATGGACAGGTGGGGAAATCCCAGGGGGATGGGCAGGGACAGTCAAGGCTAATGGTGTCTTCAAGGCCCTGACAATGAGCCTGCAAAAACTGATGCATTTGTTTTTTTCCAACCAAATCTCCCTTCAAAGATGATGGCACTATTTTTTGTAAATAAACTTAAACTTATGCAATTGGGCACTTCGGGCTTAAGCTAAGATTTAAGTGCTGCTTTATTTTGAAATACAATGTTAGGTCTTGAGGGAGTTCTGTGTGTTTTTTTTTACCAAATCACTCATCAACAAGCAATCCGTAACTACTCAAGTCTCCCATTGGTGAATCCTAACACAAAGCAGCTGCAATGATGCATGTTAGATCCAAATAATTTTGTTACTTCTCTGAAGAGCTGTTTATACAGTAATTTGCCTCTCCAGTATGTCTGCTTGTATATAGGATGCTTTTTATACATGCTGTTATTAATCACTTAATCAAGAACACTATTTGTACCTGCCAGGATTTCATATACTTATTTTGGTGGGGTGGAGAGGGAGGAATATGCATAATTTTTACTGGAAGTTCCTTCTTTTTACTGTACTCCAAGGAGAAAGAACACACCAGATAACACAAGCAAGCAAGTATTCTGGGCCAGGGCTTCAGCTGGAACAAACTGACAGAGATTAATTCTATGCCCAGCTGTCTCTAGTCTCTGTGGGCCACCTTGGCAGCTATGCACTGGTATAGCACAGGGATGCTCCTGTCACTCACTGCTAAACGCAGAAGATGAAGGAAGTAGAATTTGGATCATCGAAGCAACATATTTTGTTGCAAACATAGTGTCAGATTTTCATGATTTATTTGCTATGTGTGTTTTTTTTGGTTGGAGGTTTTTTGGTGTTTTTTGCTTGTTCAGGTTTTTTGTCTGGCAGAAGAGCCAACATATGTAGCCCCATATATATTCATGGCATGTATCTCTAGCTTTTGCCACCTTGATTTCTAAATATGCACTCACTGATGTACACAAGAAAAAAATTGCTATGGTGTTGTGTTTTTTTTTTAGTGAAAACTTGTCTACACATTGCTTTGCATGTAACTGGTTAAGTCAGTAATAATCTCAGAAAAGGACAAGATCAGAGCAAAGGAAGTAAACTGAGAAACAGATGTTACTACTACAAATTTAATTTTAGAGCTGTGTGGACAACATCATTTGCAAAAATAAAGCTGATGCTGTAAGGAAGTGCAATTTAGAAGTAGGAAGAGAGCTAACAAAATAGGATTACACACTGCAACTACTGAAATCTCATTCACTATAAATGAACTGATTTGCTCTAACTGGGTCTATGTCGCCTTTCAGGGTGACTTTGGCTAGATAGTGAAAATGTGTTTTGGGACCAGTGAGCATTAATTTACTGCTTTGGGTTTTGTTATTGTACAAAATTAAATATGTGCTCTAACCCAAATTGATTCTCTGACGACTCTGTTCCAAAATATTTTCATAATCATTGTTGTGGGATTTTTTTAGTCTTCACTATAGTCTATTCCCTATATAACACTTCTCAAGCAATGAGTCCTTCATTAGCCCTATTTAACAAATCCCAAAGTGTCAAACCATTTGTACCATATCGGCAACACTAATTCTTATAATAGGTGCAGCTCCTAGCATTCTAATAGAATGAAATCCGTTAGGTATTCTGTCATCCTAGAAATTTTTTCAGTTCTTTACTGGAGCTGTTTGTTGGTCCTTGTGTTGCTGTCGGTAAAGTTTTAATGTCAATGAAGTTTTAGACAATCAGAGCAAAATACTTTTTTAATTTATAATCAGTGAAAAAAGGTAAAAAATCTGTGATGACATTTTTAAAGGTTTCTGAATAGTTATTTTTCAAAAACTAGTTTATGTATTATCTCATTTTTGTGAGAAGAAAATGTTTGTGTTGACTTTTGGCTTTTTAAAATCTTATTTATCTTTTTTATTATATTCATTCCTTCTTTATTTTTTTTTACAATTTTGCATTTTATTTCCTTAAAAATTTTGAATAAATTAGTAGAACCAAGTTTTGTGTTTTTTTTCCTTCATTCCAGATGTTTATGCCTATTCTCTGACATGCATTTCTTACAGAGGAAGCCCATCTTCATCCTTCCTCCATCATTACTGCCGCTTCACCACTGCCCACTTTTGTTCAAGCATTTTTTAAACACAGTCATCCTTTAGTAGAAACAAAATGCAGAGAGCAGAACCAAATTTTGAAAATATCAAAGGGACTTTTTAATCAATCAGAAAAATGTATGTTGCTTCATCTATAACATATTTGCTATTTCTTAAATTTAAAAACATAATAATGATTGAGGAAAAGAGAGCTGTAATAAAGTCTGACAAAAAATGAAAGAATGACATAACCAAAGTGATGGCATAACCAAATTGCCCAGTACAGGCTAGGATCTGTGTGGGTAGGGAGACACACGGCTTTGCTGAAAGGGACCTGGGGATCCTGGTAGACAACAGGCTGAACATGAGTCAGCAGTGCATCGCTGCAGCAATAAAGGTAAATTGGATCCTGGGCTGCATCCACAAGGGTATTACTAGCAGAGGTAGACATGTGATCATCCTAAGCTAGGCCATATCTGGAGTACTACATCCTGTGCTGGTCCCCGTGACTCAAAAAGGACAGACTGGAGATGGTCCAAAGGAGGGTGAACCTGCCAAATGAAGGAAGACTGAAGGCATTAGATCTTTTCTCCCTGGAGAAGTCTCAGGGAGGACGTCATCACAGTATTGCAGTACTTCAAGAGTGGCTACAAAGAGGATGGAGGCTCTCTTTTCACAAAGAAACACCGGAGATTTTCAAGATGCAACTGGACAGGGTACTAGATAATCTCATCTAGGCTCTGTTTCCCATGAAAGGTTAGACCTTTTGATGTTTTTTTGATGTCTATTCCAACCGATCCAACTGCGAATACCGATCCAACTGCTAAGCTGACCCATCCATTGTGTTAGAGGAATGTTGATTAGGTAAACATGCCGGTAATGCTCAACACAATGTAGGACAGTCTGAGGCAAACTACTCTCACACCTATGTAATATCTCCCATACTAAGAGGCGGTAGGATCATGACTTGAAGGACACACTCCCTGCTCAAATCACTTGCTTTTCATAATTTTATAGGTAGTGACATCAATAATTTTTAAGCTTCATGTCTTTTGCAAACTCATATTTTCAAATATGTGTTTTCAAAGAAAATAAAAACTTTTGAAACCCTTCATTACAAAAATCAGTTATCACCAAAAATGAAGCCTCCAGTCTAGTAACAAAGTGAAATTTGGGGAACATCCTTAATTTTTACATTGGCAAGCTAAATGTGCGTAATTACCTATATGCTAACATAATTTCATGGAACTAAAACTTTAAAAAAGGCTGGAATAAAGAACTTTGAATGAAGGAACAAAACCTTTATTATTGTCCAGATAACCTGTATTTCGCTCTCCTTGTACACAGGCTACAAGATATTGACAGGGTTATTGGCAGTTCATTGTAGAATTCATGAGGAAACAAAATGAAAGAACTTTTTTATATATGCAAGTAGGGAGTTTTTAACCCCTGAATACTACCTCTTTTTCCCTATCAGTCAGGACATCTGTGGGATTTTCAGATATGTCTTAGCAACTAATTTATTAAAATCAACAATGATTCTGAGCTTTTGATAGAGAATGGTTATTGGTGGATCCTGGGTAAGCCTTACAATTTTCATTTAAGAAAATGCTGGGGCTGTCTTCTGCCAACGAATTGCATTTCTGACAGTAGCAGAAGATATGGAGGACAAGAAGAGGATGCTGTTTATTCAATTAGTCATCACTGGAACCATTCCTTCATCCAACATTAAAAAGTTCTTTTCCCTACTGTTAAAAATGTACTGAGAACAGGGCAGATCTCAAAACAAGAAAAAAAAAAAAAGTACTGTTCACAAAACAAGCAGGTTATATTACTTTTCTCCTGAGGTGTTAATAGCAGCAGACTACAGTCAGAATTTTTTAAAAACAGCAAGACTTTCATTAAACTTCATAGAGGTTGGAAAATGTAGTTTCTCAGTGGAAAAAAGATTGTGGAGGGCCTTGAACATGAGTCAAACTTTTGAAAGGTGGGTAATCAAAATGGTTACTCTTTAATGTCATTTTTGCTGTCAGAATGTCCAAATCTCAGAACAGCAGGAATTTTTTCTTTCTTTTCTTTGACTTCAAAATAGTGAACATTTCAAAAAGTTCTGAACCTGTCTTGTCAGACTTCTCTGACTCTGGGAAATGTAATACTTCGTTTCTCCACTGAAAATAAATAAAAATACAACTGGGCCGTCCAACAAAGACTGTCCTTCCTAATTAAGAAAGAATAATAATAGAATGCCATTAACATTGGCAGTGTTATCCAGATGTCAGTGTTCCACTGAGGTTTTAACACACTGCAATTATTTATAGTATTTCAAGATATTGGTCAGTTTGCAAAAGATCATCTTAAACCTTCAGAAGTTTTCATTTGAATTTAAAGATTGTTGTGGTTTAACCCCCACCTAGCAGCTGCTCACCCACTTCCCCTTGCTCCCACAAGGGAGAAGAGGGAGAAAAGGAGGGGAAAGGGAAAAAAAGCAAAACTCATGGGTTGAGACAAAGACATTTTAAAAGTAACAATAACAGAAAAGGAAAAATAACAATAATAATAATAGCAATAATAATAATAATACCACCAGACATTCTCACCACCTGGTAAACTGGTACTATCCTGAGCAGTAATTGCGGATTGCCAGCCCCTGGCTAAACGCCATTAGTATACTGAACATGAGACCTACGGTATGGAATATTTCATTGGCCATTCCATTGTTCTCTCTATTCTTCTATGGGAAGCTGAAAAAAAGTCCTTGAATAATGTAAACATCACTTAGCAACAACTAAAACCAGTAGCTATTATTGACATTCCTTTCACAGCAATCGCTAGAAAGAGAAATTAACACTTTCCTGGCTGAAACTAGGACAAAGATATAATAGCTAGATAATACATGTGTGTATTATATTAGATACAGTACACACATGAACAATTTGACAAGGAGATCTTGCTGGCTGATGATCTTATTCAGTCAGTATCAGCTGTGATTACTATGAAAAGATATGGATGACCACAGACCTGTATCTTGAGCCTTGTGACAGAAACCAAAATTAAAATTATTAAGCAGAGATCAGAAATACCAAGAAAGTTTGTTTAAATTATATTGGAAGATGATTCTAATGTGAGAAAAAGGCAAAATGTAGCATCTGCTAAGAAGCAAGAGGATTTTGCTATTTTTCAGATATGCTATAAGGATATATATGCAATACATCCTTCATGACCAATTGGTCAGAGATTGCACTTTGTAAAAGATGTTTTTCACTTTTGCAACTTCAGTGAGAACTTAGTGCAACTAAGGTGAGAACTATATATGTGATGCTAGTTATAAAAAATGAAAAATGGAGGAAGGATATTGGTATGTGAGGATTTTTGAGACAAGCAGACAGCACGTAGGAAGATTTTTAAAAGATGTGTTTAATCTTTATTGAAAACTGTTTATTGTAACTATGGCCCATAAATTTGAATAAATTTCTTTTAACACTTTGCAACATTCTGACCAGCAGTGACAGCCCTAGAAGAAATCTGAAAATTCTTCTGACAAGCATCTTATTTGTACCTTCTGAGGGAGTTAAAAGCACTGGAAGCTATATTCTTGCGATCTCTCTATATATTATAAATGTCTCTTTTTGTCCTTTTTTTTTTTCAGTTTTGTGTGTGGTCTGTTTGATTGCTTAAGTCCAAATACAGAGATACTAAGTTTGAAACTTACATTTAAAGTGAATGAAGTACCAAAAAGATTAGGACATATATGTTATCTCATATTAAATAACTCACAAATCTAAGGGCACTGGTTTCCATGTTTGCAACTTTATTTTGAAGATAAAAGCAAACTTTTGTTTTTTCCCCCCAGTCAGAATAGTGATTAAAAAGAGACAAAAACCAGCAAAAACTGTGAGATCAATGGAAAGTACAGCTATAAAAATATCCAAACTTTCCTTATTGAACTTCTTTGTTTGATGTAGGAAACGTAGCTGAGCTTACATATTGCTTCATGGATATTTTTTTAATTAAAAAGTTCCATTTACCACAAAATACTTTGGTTTTAACCCTGGTTCGTCTTTTTTTTCCAAGTCTAGATTCTGTTTAGTTCAGATTGCTTTACTTATTTCTAATAAAATCTTAATTGGTGTCTTTCAGAATCCTAAGCATTCTTTAAATAGCAGTCTTACATAGTTACATGTGTATGTATGTTTTGTTGTAATTGAAATTACATTTTTTCAGATGTTGAAAATGTGCTCTGCACAGTAAATAAGTTTAAAAGATCTCATTTTTAATTCAGATGTTAGCTCTAAGGTTACTGGAGACAGCTGCATGGTGGGGGGTTTTTTGTGTGTTTTTGCTTTATTTGGAGGTTTTGTTTGTTTATGTGTTTGGAAAGGTTTTTTTTTTCTCTGTAATGACCTTTTTTGTGAGCAGTTACAGAGAGTCAGGAGAGGAATGGGGAAGTACCTGCTGTTACAAAAGCCTGCAGCCCCTCATCAGGAAATTCCTGTGGGAGAATGTGGTTGCAGATCTCTTTACATAACTTTTTTCCTGGTATTCTTGAGATGCTACAGAACTAAAGAACTGAGAGATCACCTCTCCTCCAGCTTCAAAAAAACACTGCTCATTCTCTCTTAAAAAAAGAAAAAAAAAGTGTGGCTGTGGATCTCTTCTGAAGGATATTTGCTCCATGCAGTGGTCAGTTACATGAAGAGCGAGCTTGATTTAGAAGTCCTGTTTCCAATTTTCCATTTCATAGTACTGGAACATGCCATCTGTAGTCGGTCACTGAACTGCCTGAGATCATTTTAAAGTGCCAGCCTCTTCTTATGCACTGTAGAAGGAAATCCAATGTCAAAAATGTTGTCCTGAATTCCTCTTGGTAAGCTAGGTCCACATCTGATACGTGTTTGCTTCTTTATTGGACTTTCAGGCATGCTTTTAAAGTGACATAAATTTTACTTTCCAATCCACCTGATATCAACAGGAGGGGTCAAAACAGTGGTTGTGAAAAACTAATACCCTTATTAAGGGACATTTTTCAGAATAAATGTGAATAAAGTACAAAGACTGTGTTGATCAGCGTACTTTAGTTATCTGGGCTGAGGTAATGAACTCAGACAAAGAACATTTATATCACTAATCCTACCTTTTCTCCTAAAAAAGGGGAATATGTTATTTTTAGATCAATCTTTTTTAGTATCTTTGGCAGATATTCCAATTAACAATCATTAACAAGTATTAAACACAATGTAATGAAGAAAAATCTCATTTTTCAGTGAAGAGTCACATATTTTCTCCCTGAAACTCACTAAAGTGTATATGCAAAAAAGATATGTGACAAAGAAGGGGAACTGGGGCTGGGACTGAAATATTTGATCCAAAGATAAAAACCTCTAACATTTATTAGGCAGCAAATTTAGGTTGCTTTCCAGATCCAAAATTGGAATGAACAACAGCTGTTATAAAGGGAACACAGGAATGTTTCTTCAGGAATAAAGAGCTGCTCCGTTAATTCAGGGGATATAAGTTTGCCTGGTTTTGACACGCATAACTGTGCAGCTAATACTTATGTTATGAGCAACAGTTAGTGTAGTAACCTATGACTGAACCAATGACATGGAAAGAGAAGTGTAGCTTTCACTGCGTTATTTAAGATTTCTTGAAAGAGATAGTTAAGGATGGGAAGAGGAAAAGCCCCTTTGGGGACTGTAATTCCCTGAAGTAAGCAGGGTCATTACAAGCCTTAAAGAGAGAACTGGAATAGAGAATCTGTAAAAACTAGAAAATAGAGATAGCTGACTCGAACTCTGCAACATAGGAACCACAGGCTCACAAATCTCTTGGATGTCTGATCATCAGATTTTGTGAGGTCTTGTTAAGCAGCACTGCATGCCTCTGCTCATTTATTTTTTTTAATGGCCAAATATATATCCAATCAAGCTTGTCTGTTAGAAGACAGACAGTTATCTTGGTTATTGCCTGCTCACCTGCTTACCATGTAGGCTTACACTGTAGCAAAAATTGCAGGAATTGTAAAGCAATATGGACATATTCAGATGTCATGCTATTTGCATGCATAAGCACTCATCTGTCTATGAAACCACAACATTTTGATACCATGAGAATTGGGCACGAACGAACTGTGTTCGGTCTTGCCTTAACAATCAGGTTAAAAAAATCAAGCTGAGTGTTCAAGAAATATAAGTACTTTGTACATAAATCGTATTTCCTATGACATTTTTATAATGATAATGAATACGTTGAGATGTCAAATTACCTTATTAGTATATTTGTCAAATATGTTGTCCAAAGCTGTAAGTTATTTGGTTCTCTATTACCAACAATTGAGGAATACTCCAGACATTCTGGTGATAAGCAGTATATAAGAGCTGGAAACTCATGTGCTAATGAAATCTGTAATACCCGTTCATATTCCATCCATATGTGATCATTGATTTGTGTTTTTCTCATATTTGATAGTATAAACAGTGGTGAAATAAAATAGAAATGCTACTTCTGCTGACTTTGTGAAATCCATCTTTCATTTTAGGACTTTGTTCCTCATTAAGTTCCATCAATGCATAGAGTGTTCTTCAAGGCTAGGCTTTCCATTTGGAGCTCTGGTTTAGCAGAAAGATGTGCTGTTTCTTGTGTAGTTGGCAGGCTGTCTCTTGATAAAATGCCACAGACTTTTCAAAAGAGATAAATGACTTGTCCTGACTAAGTTTTGCATGTTTTGTTGGTTTCATTCTTTCCTTTTCCATCCAAACTCATTTCCCTTCTAAACCCTTGCCATATACATGCAAGATGCAGACCCTGAAGACTTTTCACTTTGGATGGCAGTGGAATGTTATTAGTTCTTTTAATTCTTTTAATTCCCCTCTCCAGCAGGAAGATATGCTGATTGGCTGACAGCTGGGACCTATCAGCCTATCTGTAGTACCACGCTAACACTTCTAGACACAAGCTAGTGCCAGCTGAGGGATGCTTCAAATGTACTTAATTTTGCCTAGAGAATGGAATTTAGTAGAAACATTTGAAAAGATGGATCTTGTTATCCTCAGTTTAAAATTATTTTAATCCTATTTATATGCGTTCTGCATACATAAAGCTTATATTGCTGCAATGTTCTAGTGCAAGAATGCAAAATTTACAGAGTTAGAATAAAGAATAAAGAAGTTAGGATAAAGAAGAATTCATATTATGCTACCATAATATGAATGAACGGTCTACATGCTTCTCTACCAGTAAATATCAATCCTGTCCTGAATCAAACTATTAAAATAAAAAATCAGTTAAGACAGGGTTTCTGTGTTTTATCTTCACTTCTCTAAATGAGTATTTGATGAAAATTCACTGAAAATTAAAGGGCTTAAAAAAAACAATTTTCTGGGCATAAGAATCAAACAAAACATCTGAAAAATAAACAAAAATATTTTAGTATTTTTTACCTTTTAAGTCCTACCCCTGCTTTCCCTTGACACAGTTGTAGTCACAGCCAGGAATTTACCAATTTTCAAAGACGAAATTGGATGCTTGGAGTGGAAGCAGTTTGCCAAGGGAGGCAAACTTAGGGTGCTCACTGATTCAAAGTTGTTTGTTAAATTGTGACTCTCAAAAACTGTTTCTGACCTCCTATCACTTTCTTTTTTGTATCATTCTCCCTGTGCTGCTCATTATCTTATGTACACTATAAGCACAATATGCTTAATTATCTAGGATATTGTTGTTGTTGCTATTCCTGTGTGACATGATATTTTTAAGCCAGTCAGATGATTGCTCCATTTGGGTGAAATCTGTGTCTGATTCCTAATTGTCACCTCAGTCATATATGTATTCTGACAACTATGACTAAAGTTTTGAACCAGTATTCCTCTTAACCTCCATCTCTGCCACTTAACAGTGTTCATATATTTCTGTTCTGCCTAAGGATTATTAGAAATCCTCATTAGATAGGGATAATTCTATCAAGATCTTTGTCTTGCAGTATTTTGTCATTTCTTCATGTCCTACTATCTTGTTATTTTTTCTAACTCGTGCATTGCACTTTTCCTAGGAAGTGCCCCTACTCTTTTTTTGCATGAGGTCTCCCTAAAGAATCTGATATAATTCTTTTTCATACGAGGGCTTAAAATAACCCAGTTTAGAGGCTTAAGCACTCAAAATAGACAATCTGTAGATTTAGAGAATTGAAAACATTGTCAGACCGAAAGGACTCTGTGATAACCTTTGTCTCACATACTTTTGAATTACTCGGTTTGTTCTGCCAGCAAATGTGTGGTTTAGTGGTAGGAAAAGAAGGAATAGTTACCATAGTAACTGTCATACAATCCAGTGTGATGCTTATGTTACTGTACCTCTGAGACAATACAAAGCTGCCTTCTTAATCCCTTTAGTGTTCCTGGTTGAATGGTGTATGCGTAGTAAAGTGGCACTTGTAGGTCCCTTGGCTGTGCACTCTATTTTCCATCTCCTCCTCAGTAAAGTAATGGGCCTCCTATAAGTAGTATGAGATAAAAAACAAGCCCAACCTTCAAAGACCGAAACTTAGTGCTCTGCTTGAAAAACACACAGCTTTCCCCCAGACAGTAATGATTGTGATTTTATGAGCTTTTTTTACATCCTCCTAAAATTTTTAAACACTAACTGATGTCAATAGAGATACAATGAACCTTGTTCAAAGCATAGGAGATGCCTCAGTACGATTTAATTTTTCCTAAGATAATTTAGTTTATTTATTTTGTTGCTTGCTAGAATCAGTGAACATTGGGGACAAAATAAGACAAACATAAAATGAAGATTTAGGTGATTGTTTCATCGTAGATTTTGACACGTTTAACATCTGCTAGATTTCCTCTAACACTGTGGAATGACTGAAAGTTGTGATCCCAGTGCAGTGGACAGATTCAAAGGAATACAGTATTTTGTAGCAGCTTTGTCCTTAGTTTTTTATGTCAATGCTATTTCATCAATTCATATTACCATTTGAATTTTCACTGGAGCGGAGACTGGCATCCGTACCATAGGAAAACGCTCCAACAATTCAGGTGTAGGGAATTCTGTGGAGTTTAATGAATGCCTTTTTTTATTGCATATTGGATAACACATTTAAATATTCATTCAGAAAGAGGATAGACTGAAAATTAATTAAGCCTAGAAATCATGACACTTTCCTGAAATGTGGGGCAAGGGAATATTTGCTCTACTGAAAATTCAATTGATCTGTAGGAACTGAAACAACATTAACTGTAAATGGTTTCATGTTTTAAATGTTCTCATGGGATGTTTTAGTTCGAAACAGTTACATCTTTTGACTGCACTTTTTTTAAGACTTCTGAAAATAAACCCCCAGATTTGGCTATTATTTCAGGAATTTTCATTTTTTCTCCTGTGTCTGAATCATGATGTTTATGCTATTTTCTCAACTGCCTTTTCTCTCAGGCTTTCTTTTCTTTTCAGTTTGCTTGCATCTTAATTTAGGAAGGTACTGTAGCACAAACAAATTCTCTTGGATGCCTTAAATTGCAGCTCTATCCTGAAAAGTTTCAGTTTCCAGCAGTCTAAACTGAGAATTTTCTCCTCTTGCCCAAACGTCTCTGTACTTCTAAACAGTTGTAGATCATATATGACTTGTAGATAGCTATGAAAATGCTTCTGCAAAACTGATTGATGCGTCTTTAAGCAGTAGCACAAGTGAAGTTACAAGTGAAGTATTTCACTGTTGGAGTGTAAGTTATAAATAATACCTTTACAATTCCAGATCCTATAAACTAAAATGATTTAAGATTTTGATCTTTCATATTTGCATACTCGACATGAGTTTTAAAGGTAAAATGATTCATGCATCATCAATAATGCCTCAAAACCAGGTCCAACAAACACTTGCTTTGCTCTCGTACAGCTTTCAGCATCTCCTTTCATTTATGATTGTGAGATCATTGTTTTGACTTACATTGAAAAACATTTGCGTGAATCCATGGAAGTCTATTAGAAACCATAAAAACTTTCAAAGTTAATGGAGACAAAAGTATGATATTGATATATATATATATATATATTACAATTGTATATATTTTTAGTTCAATACTATAGTTTGCATGACTGTTCTTTATGAAATTTATTCTGAGAACCAAGGGAGGCAAGCCCCTTCCCCTAGCCCAGGGCTGCCACACTGCTCCCAGCCAGTGGCAGTAATATTGTACTGTATCATGATAAAAGCTCTATGTGCCACTGTACTGTGAAATGATTGTAGCTTCTGCAGCTATGGAAAAGTTTTCAACATATCCAAGATTTAAAAAAGTAATATAAGAGAAGAAGAAATGTGTGTGAGCAAAAATTATGAGAATTCTCCACTACCATAATACAGTAGTACCTCTGAGATGACAAACACAAGAATTAACAGCACACAAAACACTATAAAGGTCTTTTGGAGAGGAAGATTATCTTGTTTTATAATCTTGAGACTTTTAATGAATAATATGAAAGCAGAATGGATTTGAATTTAAAAGAAGATATGTTTTTTATCACTCAAAAAAAAAAAGCTATTTTAATTATCATAAGCAGTGGGATTTAAATTTTAGATCTCATCTGAAAGACCATATCTCACAGAGAGTAATGCCACTTACATCACATTGGTTTTCATGAGCACTAGCCAAATGGAAAAAATTCCAAATTTTTTATAATCATAGCACTTACTGCAACATCTGGTGTTTCTCTGAAAGTATTTTATATGGGTGTGACTTGACCTCCTATTTTCATCCTTTTTAAAAACTTATTCATATATTGCTAGTCAAAATATAATTATTCACTTTCATTTAGTGCATTACTACTGAAATTTTATAGCCCTGAAATAAAATTTAATTGAATTTATATCGGGCTAATCATAGAAACTATGAATAACTTCATAGATGAATGATCTTGAAGATTTATATTTCATCCAAGAAAATGGATTTATTTGAACAATTGTTTAGAGAATTCTCTTTACCTCTTCTTTGGTCTACACAAGAAGCAGAATATTTGAAGCGAGATCATGGAAGTCTAATTAATAATTTTCAAAAATAAGTTTGAAATATCAGCAAATAGTATTATATAAATTCTTATTTCATACTTCCTGTATCATAGCTCATGAGCATGGCTTTTTTTTAACTTTCTTTAGAGTTTTTATGCTGCTTCTTTCTGGGGGAGTACTTGTACAAAATTAGTAGAATCTCAATTTTTGATAAACTGTTTAAGATTCTCCAAACATATTTTTAAATAAAGTGAAAATGAATTCTATCTAAAATCAGAATGACTTAAATGAGGTATTTGAAAATTTGCATTTCATATAATATTATGTGCTCACAGATTTTCTTGAAACTATTCACTTAAATAGAGAAGAAAAAGTCAGAAGAAGCAGAAAATATATAAACATTACAAATACTTAAAAGAAATAAAGACTTTGATGCTCAACAGGATTTGAAACTTCCTAACAATATTCCTTTTCTTTCTCTTAAAACATTATTTTTATGATATAATGCCTTTCTAAATGTTTTTACATATTAGTTTACATTTCTATGTTCATTTTCTGCTTAGATTGTAATTTCTAATGGCTTCTTATTCATAATAAATTTTGCTGATGAGGCTCCACATAAATAATACTGTCATGCTAGTAGAATCTATAAGATACCAATACCAAGTGAATCAATAGTAACTTTATTGAAATGGATGTAATTACATTAATGTATAAGTTGTGTGAAACTAAAATAAGTTATTTTTTTGTTATGGACTTAGTTGTTTCAGTTAGTAATATTTCATCAAGTTTTTTTTGGTTCGATTGTGTTTCATTCTACCTTTAAACCGACATAACTTTCAGAAAACATCATGTGTCTATATCTCCCTTGATGCAAATTTCGATTATAATATACTAAAATTATAACCATAATTCTGTTGCAATAAAGGAAAGAGGTAATGCAAGACACAGGTGATAAAGGGTATTTTGAGTTGGTTCTTTAAAAAGTATGTTTTCTTAAATATTTAATATAATTACAAAACAAATAAAAAATGAAAAATATAATTTAGTTTCTTATTTTATAAAAAATTAAAACACAAAAAAGGCCTTCACTGCAGTTTTAATTAATTTCATGCATTTTCACAATGAAATAAGCTAATTTTACTTTTTGCCAATCATATTTAATATTAAGAATCTATGTAAATTAGAAAAAACATTCAGTATTTCCAACAAGCTATATATTCTAAACAAAAATGTCATTTTAAGAAGTTTTTAATTCCAATATTTTGAACAGATGAAATTATTTAATGGCACTTGCCTTGTTCTTATTTCATTTAATAGCTTTTATTTTCCCTTCAATTAGTAACAGTAACCATTATAGCTTTTCCCAGCAGAATAACAAGCACCCTGTGAGTTTTTTGGTGTTTTGTTTTTTTTTTTTTTGAATAGAGGTTAGCATTGTATACATGCTTTGATCATTCACAGAAATCCTGTGACTGAATACAAAAAACTCAGTACCATCTTCTCCCAGCTAACTTAGAGAATTAAGCATTTAGGTGTTAAGAAAATGAGAACAGCCATATTGATTTTATGTGGCTAAAAACCTACCCCATTATCTTGTCTCCCACAAAAAAACCTAAATGGATGCACGTTGATGGATACTTGTATTAGAGCAAGAACATGACAAGCATCTATAATATACCTTCTTAACGTTCTCTCAGTCTCCAGCTATTTTGAACTATTTTCTGGGCCTCTTGAGGTTTGTATCTTTGTAAAGCCCTTGAATCTCTCTGCCAACTATTCATCAAAGTGGCCCATGAAAACACATAAGATTCTTGAACCAAAAGAAGTCCTTTAGCAGTGACTTCTGTAGGCGTACTTCCTGCTGAAAGAATAACCTTTTTCTTTTTTTCCTTTCTGTTCAGAACGTGGCTCTTTTAAGTAGAGCCAAACATTTAGGTGCTTTGTCTGAGCATTTGTTCCCCTCCAATTTAGCAAATGTTTAATTGCTTCCCACAATTTGGTTTTATGATTCAATTTTCTGTTACCAAAAAAATAATGATTTTATACTAAATTAAGTAATAGTGGTATAGTAAATTGAGTAGATAAGGGTCTGAAATAATCCTATACAACAAAAAGAAAAGCTAAGTGTGAGCTGAAATATATTCCTTCCAGTAAAATGAGTGCTCTTATTGAATCATAGAATCATAGAATCATTTAGGTTGGAAAAGGTCTTTAAGATCATTGAGTCCAACCGTAAACCTAACACTGCCAAGTCCACCATTAAACCATGTCCCTAAGTGCCACATCTACACATCTTTTAAATACCTCCAGGGATGGTGACTCAACCACTTCCCTGTGCAGCCTGTTCCAATGCTTGACAACCCTTTAGTGAAGAAATTTTTCCTAATATCCAATCTAAACCTCCTCTGGCATAGCTTGAGGTATTGAGGCACTTTCTCAATGTAAAATAACGTCTTACAGTTAATAATACTTATTTGAAATGGCCCGTGCCTAGAGCAACTTCATTTTTAATATCTAGAACTAACACTACCCTGTCGGGAGCTGTGTTTTAATTTCCTACTGGTCTCTTAGCTCAGAGGTACAATGTTGTGCCACCAGGGTCAGACAGAAATGAGGATTTGGACTGGGATTTCCAGCCTGAGTCAAATACAATGCGCAGCAAAGACACCCATTCACACAAATTTTAGGAATGGTGATGTGTGTGGTGGTAGTTGAAGTATTCACTCTGATGAGTGAAGCAGGTGGAAACCATCCTGACTCCAGACCTTTCCAGGTGTCTGAGTGTAGCAATGCGGCTGGTCAGAAAAGTGACTTTCCTCACTGACAAAGATTTCACACGTTGAGTTTCAACATTAATGTAACTCATTAAGCCATATTTATTATGTCCTGTAATGTATTAAGAAGGAATACGGTGTCTGTCGGAAACATGGAGGAAATACTAGAAAGTGGTATGATATTTACACTGCGCCATACTGTATGAAGGTTTCAATTTCGAGGACTGTGATGTCCCAGTTGGCCATCCTGCCAAAATTTACGGATTCACTTTTAAAAATTCAAGCAAACATTAAGTTCTTATAGGATCCAGGGTAAGACATCTCAGGGGTACGATTAACCAAGTACAGAAAGATTGTTCTGATTTCTACGGATGCATAAACATAGTTTAGGTCATTGGCTGGCAGCTTTCCGTGGGCTGGCGCACCGGGGGCTCCCCATGGGGGCTTCACAGCAGGTCTAGCAGCCAGGGCCCATTCCAGCACCCCAGCCAGAAGTGGGGCTGCCTCGGTTCCCCCTCCGCCAGTCCCAGCCCTGGACATTGGGAACCTGCCCGGAAGTGGGGATGGGACAAGTCCAGACGAGGATGTGGGCCCATGGGTGGGACCGACTGGATAAGGCCTATGGCCCAGCTGGGATAAGTGATCTGAGAGGCCGACATGTAGTTCTAGGCCATGGGCAGGTGGGGGGAGCTCCAGGAGTGGCTGTGGGTGGGCACAGTCAGTGCTAACAGTGTGCTAATGGGCCTGACAACATACAACTCTCTATATATTCAGGATGTAACTCTTAAGCCTTCTATAGATCTTTTTTTATCCATACTGATCTTTGATTGCTACCTGCAGTCTGGAATAGTGCAGGGCCTGTAAAATGTTGATACAGCTGAGTTGAAGGAGAGCACTCTCTGCTTTTCCTTATCTTTTCACACTCAAGTAAGTAATCTAGGCCTTTATTTTATGTTTCCTTTCAGAAATTTAAGTGGTTGGGGTTTGGGTTTTTTTTTGTTTCCTGAGCTTGAACTAATCAAAAGGAAGGAATGGTCTCTGTAGCATGAAGACAAAATGATGTCGCAGTGTTTTACTGCTGATAAGAAAGTTTCACTATCATCACTGTTTAGCACAATCTACTGCAATAGGAGAGTTTTACTGTTTAAAAAAATTGCCAACTATTAGATTGGTGTCAGATCTGTAGCATTCCCAATGATTGGCTCAAAATAGAGCTGTTCAAAAAAGCTGGTATCTAATAAATATTTATAGGGGTTTTCTTCATTCTCTTCTTCCTCAGCTAATAAATGACTGAGAAGAGAATATTATTTGCCTGTTACCCTTGAGTTAAGCTATAGAAGTACAACTTAATTAAAAAAGACTTTTGGCAGTAGGACTGATTTACATAAGGGTTAGATAGGTTGGAAAGCCAGAAATAACAGCTGATAAAGAATAGAAAATGAGCAGTCTTATAAAGAAAATGTACACCATTACAAAATGTGCCAGTATTACAGTATGTCAGGAGAAAATAAAATTACTGGTGTATATATACTGCGAGGAAAGAAGGTCTTTCCTAAATAAATAGGAAGGACGTTCAGTGAAACAATCATTCAGTAAATGAAATCTATGAAGAGAACAATGCCTCATACAACAAGGACTCAGATTATTTTATTACCAGAAAATAACTGGGAAAATTAAAAGACTGACATATATTTATCCTTTTCACAACCATTAATTTCAGAAATTGTGTGGGCGTTTTAGAAATTATTTATCTTTCCCTCCTTTTTCCTTTCAAGTAGAGGACAAACTTATTTATTAAAATTTTGATGAAAATTTTTCTGTCAAAATAAAGGAACAGTATTTATTCTAGTTGTGATATACATTTGTTTTCCTGTGAGCAGAAGATGAAAATATAACTTAAACTAAAATGAAAAGAAAATAAAAAAAAGTTTTAGAGACATCAAAAATTCTTACGTTTTCTCAGTTACATGGTGGCTACTACTGTCGAATAATCTCAAAGTGCTAATACTGTTGCTATTCACAAGCTTTTAAAACAACTAAAAATTTTAAAATAATGTTTCCAAGCTATATTCCCTACTCATTCCATAATACTACAAGGCATTTATACTTACAAGGTATCTCACTGATATGCATTTATTTTTAATCCCGTTCCCTCTGAAAGCTTCTTGGATAACATATGTCCTTTATAAATGCAAACAGAACTCTTGCGTTAAACTCAGAATCAATGAAAATAAGAACTAAGTGTTTTTACATTCTGTCTGTAGGCATAGGTTTGATGACGTATTCTCAAAGCTCTTGGAGAACCTCTGTGAAACTTGTATTGCTGAGAGGAAGAAATGTGTCCTGTGTCATGCTACTGTTGAATGGCTTTGAGCTGCTTATGGAGGAGATAAAAATCTTATAAGTATCCAGTGACTACTGTCTTAGGTTTAAATATGCAGCTTTGGAAGAAGGAGAAAATCCTAACATAAATAAGTAAGGAGCATTTTATAGATAAGTTTCTAAACTTGCCTGTCAAAACTCAAAGGGAACTGGGTAAGTTCATTAATTCAAAAAATTCTGGCACTGAATTTTTGATAAAAGATTTTCCATTTTTTAGAAAATATACCCAAAATATAGAAAGCTTGTAAAAAACTAAAAACTAAATAAAAACACAATAAAAAATCCAAATGCACAAGTTTAAAATGAGTGAAAAGAAATGCAAAGCACATTTCTGTAGCCAGACAGCATACAGAGACGAGTGTTAGAATCACTGTTTATCTGGAAGCAAATTGGCCCTACAGTGAGACAGAAGAGTCTCAAATAGCAAAATGTACTTACAGTGCTATGATAGAAAATCGTAATAACATTTTCAGAAACAGTACTATGACCCATCTTTGTTAAAAATTTTACAGATAACACCTCAATGCTATCAAGTTTTTAAGGCTGCATTGACAAAGTTTGCAAGCTTAAATCTTGAAGTCAGTCATAGTCTGGTTTGCTGCAGTATTTGGAAATTCTTCCTGTCAAGGAAGATATTGGTAAACTGTACACATAGCTTGGAAGAGAGCCAATTAAAAAAAAAACAACTTATTTTAAGACAGTGAATTTTAATACAGCTTATTTTAATACAACACACAAGTGTTGTAAATGGGAAGCACAAAGAAATTTTTCCATTCTTCTTAGCTGGAGGGATTTCCAAGTGGATTTAGCAGACAGAGCTGACTACAGTGCTGAAGTGGCTGAGTGATTCCCAAGTGAGTCTGGGAAAAGCAAGCTCTGATATGTCTGCAATTGTCTGCACACATATAGCTATAGCTATAATAGAGACCTACGACATTGCTTCTAGAATGCTTATTATATCATACACAAAAGACTGTACAACTATTTTGCCATAATGATGTATATGGGTAGCACTAGACCACGAAAAAGCTATAAATGTAATAAGACGCTCTTTATAAAAGTAGGTATGATTAAGGATCACACTTAAATCCCTTCCTCTTTTCTAATTCTGATCAGCATAATTTGGGGTTCTAATGAAGAGGGTTTTTGATTTTCCTGAAAACATTATGCTGGGCTGCCAATATAATATGGAATTACATAGCCGTAACTCAAATACTGAGGAGTGTTGTCTCCTAATTATGCCATTCGCATAAAAGCCATCTTGGAAGATAAACTTGCCCAGCCTAATAATTAACCTAAGTTTCTCCTTGCCCTTCCATCTTCCCTGATTGATGTCTGTTTCTGACCCTTCTTCCCTTGGCAACAGTTTCTTCTTTAGCAGCTTGCATAAAACAATTTAAAATGCAGTAGCTATGTCATATACACAAACCATTTATTTTTCCTATGGCTAGATATGTAAAACTTGAAATGGTGAACAGCAGTTTATTGTCTTGTCACTGAGGTGATGGGTAAATCTGCTTATGATGCCCACAGAAACTGGACATGTACAACCCTCAGTGTACTTACACAGGTATCAGAGAACACATTAAATAAGTATCACTAATGATTTCTGCCCACACAAGTCATCTAATACACATAGCAACAAGATACAGTTTATGAAAATTTAATCAGCAAGCACTCAGAATTAATTAAATGGATAGGAAATCAAGCAGCATATAGTAATCATGGAGATCTTTTCTCTGCTACCCAGCAGAGATAGCATTGATTGGTCATATGTAGCATAACACAGGAAATGTCAATGAGATACAGAATTACTACTAGTATTAAAAAATTATCTAATCTGCAGACAGCTTCAGTAAAATAAATTGTAAGGTATAGATGTAAATTTAAACATTGTCTGGATAGAAATGCATATGTGTGATTACACGTGAGTTGTGAGCTCAAGTACTGCACATTTGCACAGAGGATCTTCAGGTGACAGGTGGCACTCTAGTTTAACTCTCCGTTTCCTGTGTATTTTTCATCCATAAGGTAAATTCTTGGCAAGTATTCTTGATGACCTGCAACCTGGTTGATATATACAATTTGGTTTAAAAAATAACAAGCTTTCAAGACACCATTCGTAGGAATGTTGCAAGAAGAATTGTCATGAAAATGTGGTATTGGTTTTGGTTCTGCTTTGAAGATGATCAAGAGTGAAGACAGAGTAAAATCAAATAAATGTGGGAATTGCAAAAGCTAATAAATATCATACCAGTGTCAGTCCATTTCTAGTTGATTTTTTGTTGTGTCTTACCTCATGACTTACTGTCTGTGACAGAAATAATTAATAAGTAAGAGAAAACAGGGAGTAAAAAGGAGAGGAAAGGACAAATCAGCTGACTTAAAGACCAGCTGTTCTTTAGAAGGAGTTCTATAGAAGTTTTGATGAAAACTTAATTTATGAAAATAGTTGCAATGTTCTTGTATCACTATCTGTAAAAAAACCCCAAACGTATTTATATATTTACAATGTTTTACATATTTTTTTTTTCTTTTCAACCAGTTATAACTGAAAGACAGAATGGAAACACCAGGTTTCGATAACCAAAGCACTGACATTGATAAGGAAAAAAGTTAGACAGAACTGTGAAATTCTTTTAAAATGGCAAAATAAGTGAAAATTTTTGAAGTCTAAAAAGTATAGGTATCATTTTTTTTGTAAAAAAAGAAAAATGCAGTTTAGAAAAACTATTCAGTCATGATTAGCAACATAACCATACACCTAATACTGATCCAAACTCTAATATTTAGGGGTTTTTTGTTTAGGGGACTGATGTTTGAAGATGTTTTCTTTTGATAATGACTTTTTTTTATTTTTGAATTGTTACGCATCCCTAGCTTGTTCACTGCTTTTCTAAATAACATGAATACTGAGAAACTGACCCCACCTGCAGTACTTGACCCCACCTGGAGTTCTGCGTCCAATTCTGGAGCCCCTACTACAAGAAAGATATGGACGTGCTGGAATGTGTCCAGAGAAGGGCCACAAGGATGATCAGAGGGCTGGAGCACCTCTCCTGTGAGGACAGGCTGAGAGAGTTGGGGTTGTTCAGTCTGGAGAAAAGGCGGCTCCGAGGAGATCTTATAGTGGCCTACCAGTATCTTAAGGGGGCCTACAAGAAAGCTGGTGAGGGGCTTCTTAGGATGTTGGGTAATGACAGGACTAGAGGGAATGGATTAAAACTAGAGATGGGACAATTCAGACTGGACGTTAGGAAGAAGTTCTTCACCATGAGGGTGGTGAGACACTGGAACAGGTTGCCCAGAGAGGTGGTGGATGCCCCATCCCTGGAAGTGTTCAAGGCCAGGCTGGATGGGGCTTTGAGCAACCTGGTCTAGTGGGAGGTGTCCCTGCGCATGGCAGGGGGATTGGAACTAGATGATCTTTAAGGTCCCTTCCAACCCTAACAATTCTACGATTCTATGATACTGAGAAAACAGCCATTTTGAACTGTTTTTTTCCCAGTCATACTTTGTCTGAGAAGTGTCACCTAACTTTCCTATTCCTGTAAAATATTGAAAGAAAAAAACAAAAAAGTTGAAAAGTTCTCCCTGCATCTAAATGTTGTTATTTTTACATTAAAGTTTTTCAGGTTATGTTTTGTTTTCATCAAACTTAAATAAAGATAGACATCCAATTTTGGAGGTATGAATCTGCTGCATTAAAATATCTACTTCTATTATAGTTTGAATCTTGAGATTCATTGCCTGCCTTTACTGTCTTTCCATACCATACATATTGTTTTACTTGTCACATTTCAAAGAGAAATTCTGTGTGCTGAATAAATCTTCTAAACAGTACTCAAACTATTCTAAAACAAAATTTCACAAAATTCTTGAGTTGCAGGAGAGCTTTAGAGCTTAATCTGACACTGCAGGACGTATAACTCTCCTTTACATCATTCTTCAGAGCTTATCACCCCATATGCCTTTTTTAGATGACACATAGACAGCAAAAAAAAACAATTAAAAAAAAAAAATTAGGTTGTATTTTGAGGGTCACTTTCTTTTTAGTTATACATTATATTTTTGTGATGACATTGTTTCAATGCCTGAAAGAACAATGTTTGAATGGTCAGTAAGTTGTTGCATGAGTGTATAAGTAAATAGAATTTTCTTTGAAAAGGGAAGATTGTGTTGTCTGCCTTTGTGTTTGACTCACTACCTTAGTGATTTCTTGCATTTATTGTTTAGTGAGGATACAAGTGGCACATGCTGGACCTACAATGAGGGAGACATATTGTGATTTATTCCTTTTGTCTACGCCGAGATGTAATACCAGAATATCCATATGATTTCATACTAGAAAGCTGGGAATCTCACAAAATTACAGTTCTTTTGTAATGTATCTCCTCTACATGGCAAAAGCACCCTACTGTTACTGTGCAGTTTTACACTTAATGATTAGTTCATCATGATTAGCCCAATGAAAATAGTTTGAAGGGAATCACCCCTCACAATGCTTCCCATTTAAATAGTTGTTAGAGGAAACAGTTTTAAAAACTAGTTTTAAAGCATCTGTTCTGCCAGTGTGTAACAACTCCAAGGTTTAAATTTGACTGATCCTTCATTTTCTTTAACAGAAAAGTTAGGAGGACACAAATATGTTTGGCAGTAAGAATTGAGCTTCTGGAACTACCTTGTCTTTTCTTCACGATTGCCTATAGAAATCACATTGTTTGGACAAAATATCACAGGGCATTTCTGTATCATGAATGAATTCTTCTGAGGTTGAATTCTTTTTCAAGCTTGCCGCACAAAATTGCCAAAAGGACAAAAGAAGTCTCTGTAAAACGATTGCTTATGCTTTGTAGATAGTATTACTAGCTTTCCTGGAGATTTTATTTGAAACTGAAGACTTCTTAGGACCTTGCAGACATAAAACCAACTTTTTATATGTGAATAAGAAAGGAGTTAGAGTTAAATTTTCTGTTTAATTCTAATTACTGTACTAATAAGAATCACCTCTTGTTATTCAATCTGAAATTTCCTTCAATTTGTAGCATTTAATTGGATCTTCTTCTGGGGATTAACAGATTATAAGAAAAAAAAAAGTTTTGGAGAAGTAATGATGTTGCAACTTTCTTTTTCTTTCTGTCTGCCTTTCTGTCTCTCTGTCAACCTACCCATTTGTCAGAGATTCATGTGATGGCAGTGTTTTAAAGACTGAGAAAACAGGACAGTTTTAAACTATAAAACTCAACTTTACTAAAGTAATTTATTAAAAGCATTCTTCTTGCTAATGTTTAATTCTTACATGTCATCATCACTACCTGTACGGAACTGTTAGTATTTGACAATCATTTCCTAAATTACCTGAGAGTATCATGGGGATGATGCTCTACAGTCAGCACTGATGGCTGGGGTCCTTACTCATCAAGGTGTTGTTCTTGACCTTGTTCAAGACCATAGTGTTCTTAGTCATCAAGGTCAAGGTGATCAGGCTTGAGAGCTCCTCAATGACGGAAATCAGGTAAAATGGGCTTGTCTTCCAATTTTCTTCATTGATGCCTGATGCTTTTATGTTATTGCCCTGCTACCCACCAAAAAGGGGGGATCTCCACTGCTCCCCATACAGCTTATCTTGTTTCTTCCATCTTGACAAACAGCTTTCTAGTCCTTTTAGCAGGATGTCCTGCCTATTTTCACCCTTACCCTCTATCTAGCAACTTTGTTACTGGGGTGCCTTGGATGTGTAACTATCCTCCTCCCCTCTGTGGTAATCACATTGCTCACATACTAATGCAAAATTTTGTCTGGCTCTGCCATCACAGTATTGTTAAATGCTAACATACTGTTATTAGCTACACCACTTTAGCACACTTACTTTCAGGTTCAAGGCAAGATGAGATATTAATTATGTCCTAATTGGTACATTTATAATTGACGTGTCACTGAGCTCTGCATTGGCTACAATGACAAGGCCCATCAACATTTATAGATTAAAGCCATAGTTTGCATTTAGAGCGTCAATGTAAACTAACTTCTTGGCAAGGAGACAGTCCAGTTCTGAAAAGTTTATGGAGTCCTCCTATGTTAGCATCCAGCATGGAGTATGAAACAGAATTCTCTGATGGCTTTGTCTGCTGCTTGTCCTTGTTTATTCTGATTGTTGTGCTAGCTCTTGATATCTTGTATCAGGCTAAGTATTTCTCTTATGAAAAACTTTTTCCATTAGTGAAGGAGTTCTCTCTGCCCTGGTGAGGTGGCTTTCATGTGTTTCTCAGCTCTTTCGGCTGGATATTGTTTTATTTTTCTTCTGAATGCCAACATTTCTTTTACTCTATGCATAACCCTTATGATGTTTCCAAGAGGTTGTTCAGAAGTGTTTTGCTAAATTCATTCATCTGTCATTGATTTTCTAAGTATTCCAGTTGACTAGTCTTCCCTTCTCCTACTCAGAAGCCTCTCTTGCAGAAAATTTCTCAGGGGAAGGACTTTTACAGTTTTTTAACAACATTTCACCCAAAGCTCCTTACAAGTAAATTTTAAAGGGCCCTCTACCATAGTTCCCGTTCCCTATTTTTCAAAGTTCTCCAGTTAGAAAAAGAAACAGCAAATAAAACAAATAAAATAGAGAAGTACTGATTTTTAAAGATAAACATGGTATAACTCTTCTTTAACTTTATGCTGCCATAACCCTTAGAGAATTCATTAAGAAACTTTCAGTTTCTGAGAAACTAATCTGTCTGGTTTAATGTTGTTCTTCTATATATCCAAGTAAGAAATTGTTAATGGAATGCAATGGCTTCTCCTAATTCCAAACTCTTAATGGAAGGCAAAGAATAAAAATCTATATTTTCAGAATGCTAAAATAAAAGAAGCTAAAACATAAATTATTAATATGATTTCCAAAATGATGTTTTATGTCTTCATGGGAAGATATATTTCGGATGCATAAAAAGGTCTGCAAATAGGTACAGGTAAGGGTGTTGATAATTAAAATAGATTCTTGTATACTACTCTGAAGATCAACAGGTATTTGTATAGTGTAATGATAGAGTCTGTCAGGTGGTTGCAAAAACTACAAAGTAGTCAGGGAAATAGCTTTCCAAAATCAGTGCACAGATTTTAAAAGCACATTTAATTGAGAGCAATTGTTTACATGATGTCCAGTATTTAATCAAGATTTGAAATGAAAGACAAGAAAAGCTGTTCAAAATCTTGAAATTCTTTTAAGAACTTCACAGAATGTCAGATTCAAGACATGCTTTATTCTGATTCTGGACATAGCTGACTCATGGCTGAGCTTTACCTCTTGCTAGGCAACTCTCAACTTACAGACAGACTGTTGAAATCAGCTCAAGAATGTCTTTGCTACTTAGTTAAATTGAAATTTAGCTGTTTTGTGAGGTTGTGAAGTAGCTGAAAATTATACTCGTGGTACTGGCAACATATTTTGTAAAATAAGTGTATTTTTGGTATTTATACTATATTAAAACATTGTTTCAAACCACAGAGGAACAATCACAGTTTCTCTGGTGTGTGAGTTCATACTCAGAAAGAGAAATGCTCAAATGGCTTAAAATTACTGATGATGCAGAAGAACTAGTTGCAAGAAATCCATGATGAAGTCAGTTATTTCTGGATCAGTTCCAGGTATTAGAGGCATTTTTTTCTCATGTCTAAAAAAGGTAATGCTCAAATTGATTAGGTGGGTTAATATTTGGTGTTCCAGGAAGATAAGTTGCATGGCTAGATGCAAGATAATATGGCAAAAGGAAGTTAAAGTATTTTCATATTCTCCTTATCCTTTGTTCATTCGAAGGCCAATGCAGTCCTTAGGATAACAGTATTTTAATACTCGAAGTTCTTGAACAATGTGTCGTGTCAACATATGGTTAAAAACTTTTAGAACTACAGACACAAGGTGGTAGTATCAGCATTTAGTAATAATTGTTTGGGGTGGCATTGCTTTTGGTTAATAGCCTTCGTTCCCCCTTCTCTCCAAACAAGGGCTAGAGAAAATCCTTTTCATCTGATTTTGTCCTGCTAACTTTCAGTTTATATCTAGAACTACTCATGCATCAATCAAGTAGTAAGCTGCTTAATTACAGAAATGCAAATGAAATCAAAGTAAGGACCTTCATCTCTCCCAGCAAGTTAGAGAAATTTTATATTTTCCTGGTTTATCACATTTCCTTATAAATTTGGAGACTATTGAAGAGGTGGGAGTGGGGGGGACAAAAAAAATATAAAAGAGATAAGGAAGAGTTTAGACAAACAGATTGCCTTAAAGATACTATGTTTACTATGAAATATGATTCCTATATCTCTAGCATTCCGACAAATTATCAAGTCCTGGATAAATTTTTAGGAATGTGCAGGCATTTTGCTCTATAGAAATCTCACAAAGAACAGTGATTCTGACAGCTCTCTTGCTATCTACCTCCTTCAGGTGAAAAAAAATAAAATAAAATTATGCATTCAGTAGTCATAGCAGCATTAAGAAAAAAAAAAGTTTTTGAATATACTATTTAGCATTTGTCCTTTTTTTCAGGAAGAGAATTATCATGCTTTAAAATAATTCTCCAATACGTTACGCCTTTATGCTCTATTTCTGAGCAAGATTTGAGGTCAAGGCATTGGCTTGACATTTAACTTGTTGGTCTGGGAGATTGTAGTATGGTATCTGTGATCATATTCATATAGCCACACCAAACTGTGGCAGCTCATCCCAATGATCACTTAATGCTCTTGTACTACCTCTAAGAAACTCCAGAACTACAGAATACCAGTTGTTTGTTTTTGTTTTTTTTTCCACCAATTTTTTGTAATGGCTGTTCTTTCATCTCCAGTCCACCACCTTGTGATATTACAGAAAGTTCAGTTCATTCCTTTTCAGCTGCAACCTGTAGAAGCCCATCTGTGCTGTACTACTGTGTAGTGTTCCTGATAATGAACTTCACAAGTAAGGAAAAAATATCTGGTTTTCAGTGGACAGTATTTGCTTCTCACACTTGAAATACTAGGACTGCAAAATACAACCTGAGAGTGAATGATGTATATGGAAATTAATCTTTGGTTATAGAAAAGGTCTTTTAGGTTAGGCTTATCTTTCATTATCGAACTCATGCTTCCAGCAATCTGACTTTATATGAAGACACACAGTCCAATAAATACAATACAAAATAAAGGTTATCTTGTCTGTATTTCAGTTATTTATCCATAAATTGATGATGCAGATGATGCTTAGGCTGCCACTCACTGTGTGTGTATGTGTAACATATAATACTATGGTCTAATTTCCTTACTGGCATGAGTTTAGAATTCCTTCATTACTCATATGACAAGGCTACAAATCAGAAGTGCTAGGTTCTCCCAAATGAATGCCAATAAAAACCTGCCATGAGTCTCAAGGATGGATTATCTGTGACAGGATGACTGAGCAATAGCCAGAGAATGGCTGAATACGAATAGCTCCTGGAAAATCAGCCCATCAGTTTGATGACTGAATTTTAATTAGAAAGTCTGTGTTTTCTCTAGGACTTTGTTTGAACTATGTATAACTTGTATGACATGATTCAATTAGATGAGAATTATGAAAAATTCTTATTTATCTCTAGGTTAATTTTAGTTTGATTAGAGATGAGTTGTGAATATTAGAATGGTAAATATCAAATCTAGGCTCTCCATTGATACAGACTCTGAAGAAGGAATTGGATTTGAGGATTGCAGTATCTACATTGTTTTTGTGAAAGTTTATTTCTTAAGCAGGGAAAATGCTGCTATCAGAGTTTTTCTTGCATTCCCACCATGTGGGCCAAAACTAGATTTTAAGAAGCTTCTGAAATAAAATTCTTACTAAGTGTGAAACACAATGAGAACTAGAAATTCCAGAAAGCTGTGCAGATGTGAACATCTAGGCCTGAATCCAAGGTTCCTGAAATCCAGATCCACGCCTTTCGATTTAAATCATCTTTAAGCAAAATAAAGTACCACCACCTTTACCTTGCAGCTCTAATAATGTTAGATGAAAGACATTGTAAGATTATAGACAGGCATTATTTCTCTCCATTCAGATTTAACTGGATCAATACTTCTTTCTTAAATTATATTTTCACTATGAGAGGAAGACTGCCACTTTTCATCAGTTGCATTAATACTAAGTGCTCCCGAATTTTAGAATGAAATAATGGTGTTAAAACTAATGTGTGATCGAAAATAGTTACAGTTATATTGATTTACTCTGTAGCTCTGAAAATGGAATTTGCAAGTTTGTCAGGTTTGTAAAATAGAATCTTTTAATAAATCTAGAAATATTAGTTATTCTATAAAGCTGAGCATTTAACTGTTCCGTACTGTATTTAGTTATTAAAGAAACAGAAGCACTGGCAATTTAAAAATGGTCTGAATTCATAAAGATATATTTCTTCTTTTGCAGTTTATATCCTCTACAGGCAGGAATATATTTCTAGGATAAAATTAGAAACAGTTAAGCAATTTACTTTAGATCTGGATGTAGCAACTATATGAGAGAAGAAAAATTTAGTCATGCATCCTGGAATATGTGTGCCAGTCTGAGTAGATTGGATGTGGGTATAGAAAAGTGGGCCCACATCTGGATTTTACTTTCCAGTACCAAACATTAAGAGAAATGCTTTTAAAATAAAATTTCAGAGCTTTTTTTAATTCACCTTCCCTCCTCCTCTTCCTTTCTCATAACATGGCTTAAGGTCTAGGATTTCAGGGTGTTTTCAGTTTTGCTTTTGTTTTATTTTCCATTAAAATGTACTGTGGTCTCAGAGTACAGTTGCTCCACTTCTGTTTTGTGATTTGACTATCCCACACTGTAAGAAGTGGTATAAATCTAGGATCAAGACTTTCCAGTACTGACATTTCAGCTGATTAGGAAAAAAATAAGTCTCCAGTCTCAGATTTATATGTAACTGAGAGACACCTCTTGTATCATTGCATTATATAAATTTATTATGCTCCCCCATAAAAGCAATTGTGCAGCATAATTCTTGTTTTCTTGTGTTATTTATTCTTTAGCTTCACATATAACCCTAGTTTTACGTATATTATCTTTTGTGCTTTCTCAAAGTGAGATTTGCTTGTGGAAGGTCATCTCCTCATAATAATCCCGGGGGCCTGGTTTTATGCTTTCAAACTCAATAGAGAGAAAGAGTTCTAAGATTAAAATTCAGAGATCAGAGAAGTAAATATCTGATTGTAAAATTAACTGTATAGCTGTTTAACATCACTGTTACGGTTTTAAGGACAAAAAAGAGATATTTCTTTCTTCAAAATACATATTTCCAAATCAGATATCATACCATTTTTATAGAGGAATATTCAAAGTGTTTATATCTTTGCTATTTGCTATAACTTCACCTCTTGATTTTCCAGCTCATACTTCATAAGCAAGGAAGGCAACAGAATATTTTTTTCTTATTGAACTATATTGACGATGGACAGATTATTTTTCTTTCATTGTTTTGGCAAGAAAGGATCCTAAGCTTAGATAATTAAAGGTTAGGTCTTTTAAAGAGACAAAATCATTATTATTTGCAACTTCTCCAGAACTCCAAGCTATTCTTCCCTACTAATAGTGTTATTAATAGTAGTTATTAATAGTGTTACTAATCGTAGAGGAAATATGGCATAAGGTTAGCTTGTTTTATGTTTTTATTCAGAGATAAAATTTGTATTACTTTATTAAAAGTTCAGTTAGATGGAAATTTAAATGGAGGAGTAGTTCTGCATTTGGCTTGCATTTTTTTCCCTATTTAAAATACTTCTAATACTTAAAATAAATACTGAGCAATTTAAATTATGTTAAATGTACAAACAATGACACATCTATTTTTCTTAGGAACAGATAAGTAGTTTTAAACAAATGCCAGTCATATTCCTTGTTGCCAATAATGCCAAGCCATAGAAGAGGACATCCCTGGAATGGGTAAGAAATAATAGGAAATTAACAGCATATTCTTTCATTTGCTGTCTTATAGCATTGGACCAATGCAAAAGTATTGGGAAATCACAGAAAAAAAATATTATTCTAAATGGCTTTTCCATTTGATGATTTCTATTTGTCTCCATTGTCTTACACATAAATTAAAAATCAGGTCCTCTGCATCTGGACAGAGATTCTGTGCAGATCCATTTGAACTGTTGGTACTGTTCAGCATGACATGTATGAACAGGAGGTAAGTATGATCCATTATACTTACATAGAATGGGATTAATTTACACACAGTCCGATATTGTACAATTTAAAAACCTAGTCTCAATATTTAAAAAAATTCCTATCTAGAAATGTAAGAGTAATGTCTATTATGCCATCACGTAGTACATGAAGTATTAGACAGAAAAATAAATGTGCAGACTTTGGAATAGATAAGAACAGAGCAAATACATGGCATGAACAGAGTATTAGCAAAAAACTATACTGGCAAAGTGGCATTCCACAGTACACATGTGACCATCTAAGCCTAATACCCATGTATCTTTTAAAATGGTGGAATCTAGAAACCACATCCGGAGCTCTTACTTGTATTTATTTCCCTGCAGAGGCAGCCTAAGTGTTACTTCTCTGTCAAACAATTGTCAGAATACTAGTCTTCATTGCAAGTTATTTTTTATCAAAACAAGAAATCCTGTGTTCTAAAAAAGACAACAACCCTTTCAGCCCTGCTTAACCTCCATTAGAGATTTCAGCAATTTGTCTGTCAGTCTTCTCTGAAGCCTAAAAGCTGTTACTTGGTTGTCATAAACTGAAATGGCTGATGGTCCTAGTTATTTCACTGGATAAAGGCTGGAGCTGAGAGGTTAGGAGAACTAAAAAAACATTTCTGCTTGTTTTGTGTGTGTTGTATCTAACACTATCCTGCAGAAGAAGTCTAAGGTTTTGCATACAGAGTTGTCATTCTGTCAATTTTCACATGTATGCCTTGAAAACATTTAAGAAAGGAAGGTTGATTCAAATAAATCAGTTGCAGTTCTTCAAAACATCAGGTATGTTGCTATTAGCAATATACAATTATAATTCCCCTCTATTTTATAGAAGAAAGTGTTTAAATTATGTAATATTTTTCATGAAAGGAATGTCATGAAAAACACATAAAAACTTTCTTAAAAGTACTACAAAAATAAAGATTTTAAGTTATTTCAGTGAACTGAACTGGTCCCAATTACATGCATTCAGTTTGCATTTCAAATGTGGAAAACCACAGGAAGTCAGGAGTATATTTTGGAATGTATTTGGTACATTAGAGAACAGAGAGAACAAAAATCTCTCTTAGGTAAATGTAGGCTACTAAAATATTAACCAGAGTGAGAAGTATAAAACTGTCAGGCAAAGAAACTCTCCCCTCTCTCCACCATTCCCCTTGAGGTCTGTTTCAAAAAGCATTATACCAGAAATATATGCTTAAAAAAATAATTCTAAACATTTTAAATTTGGGTTAACCTGATTCTAAGATAAAGGTACAAGGAAGGAAAAAGAAAATTTTACATGAATGCCTGATTTTAGGAATGTAGTAGCAAAACTTGCTAAAAATTGCATTGAAATATGATAGGAAAATGCTCAGCCCTGCTCTGGATGCCCAAAGAAGGATTTTCTTGTTTCATTTCACCCTTTTAAAGCAAAATCTATTTCAGTCCTAGCTGCTGTGCCTTTCAAGGGATTTAATGTCCTGCCTTCATCTCTCCATCCAGGAGAGAAAGGGGACACTACACTTATTTTATTCACAAGGTAGAATGCCCCAGCCCTCACTTTCTCAACAGCAAATGAGGTGCAAAGCTCTACCCTGCCATGCAGAGCAGGTTAGAGTCTTTTTCCATTTAAACCAAGCACCCTGGTCTAATTATTTTCTTGTCTAATTGGAATCAAGAACAAAGAGAAGAGTTGAGAAAACAGTCATTCCTCCTGTGTGCACTCTTGCTTTCTCTTTCAATGGCATACACTCACGTGCACGCAGTTTTCTTGCAGCGCCATGGAAAAACGTGGAGCTCTGAAACTCTAAATTGAATTCTGTTCTCCACACTACACACCACCACAAAGATCACTGCATCTGATTCCAGGGCCATAGCAGTAAATATTCGCAGAACAGACGTATTTACCAGATGCCACACAATCTCTAACTTTCGAAACAGGCTATGGGACCAAACGTTAAAAGATATATCAGGACAGTCAATGGTCAGAACTGTTTCAAAACAACCATTTTTCAGGGATTCCTTAATTTTTGCGTGCCCAGATCTTTCTAATACTGGGAAAAGAGACAGAGGAAGAAAAGGTTTAAGCCTGTTTTGACACTATTCTAGTCTCATGTAACTACTGAAAAAAGTCTGTATTCCAATATGGGATTAAATCAATTTTGGTACCTCAAAACTCCATTATCCAGATGTAGTTGTGATCCAGTCCCCTCAGGAACAGATAGAAGGAAAAAGAGTAATATCAGGTTTTGTTTTTAAAGCACATTGTATTTTGAAACAAATAAATGAATTCTCATAGGCATTTCAGCTTTAGGAACCAGAGAGGGTTATATTCCAAGTAAAATCTAAATTAACAGCTCAGCAGTAACATCCATGCTCCCATTTCAGATGTGGTTGTTTTCTTTTGCTATTATTTACGTTCTCTGCAGCTACTTTTAAACTGGATAGTTGATGAGAGCTGTATTAATCACTTTTACTTCTTCGAAGCCGCTCACTGAAGAGTAGGAAATAAGAAAACTTTACTGGGAATTTTTAAGGGAAATATATCCTCTATAGTAAAAGGCTATTTTGTTTTTGTTGTTCCTTCTTCCTCCACACATTAAAGTTGAGCTCTAAAAAACTTAGTAAAGCAAGTACTTACCTTATAACAAAAACACAATAAATTTATTGTATTAGGGATCAGTGGCAGTTTGCCCTTGACACATCTTTACATAGGATCTTTGTTAACTTATAAACTAGAAAAAAAAATTGCTTTTATTTCCCAGAATATAATATAGCATTTTACTGTCTCAATAAAAAGATTTCAGCCCTTTTATGATAGACAACTATCATGGTTTTAGCTGGGGTGGAATTCATTTTCTTGTTAGCAGCTGGTATAGTGCTATGTTTTGGATTTGGGAGAAATACTTTTGATAGCACACTGGTGTTTTCAGACTGCTAGGCAGTCAAGGCCTTTTCCGCTCCTCATACCAATCCACCAGCGAGCAGGCTGCGGGGCACAAGAATATGGGAGGAGACACAGCAAGGACAGCTGACCCCAAATGACCAAAGGAATATTCCATGCCATACCACATCATGCTCAGTGTATAAAGCCAGGGGAAGAAGGAGGAGAGGAGGATGTTTGTAGTTATGGTGTTTGACTTCCCAAGTAACCATTATGCGTGATGGAGCCCTGCTTTCCTGGAGGTGGCAGAACACGTGCCTGAGGATGGGAAGCAGTGAATGAATTCCTATTTTTACTTTGCTTGCATGAACAGCTTTTGCTTTACTTATTAAACTGTCTTTATCTCAAACCATGAGGTTTTCTTTTCACTTTTACTTTTTCTGATTCTCTCCCTCATCCAAACTGGGGCAGTGAGGGAGCAGCTGCCTGGTCCATTTTTCAGCTGGAGTTAAACCATGACAACATATGTCAGATTATGTATATAAATGTTATTAAGTCACTATTAACTGTTGAAGAGTTTTTATTTCATTTTTTATTAAAAAAAAGTGACTTAAAACAAAAATAATGTATAGAAGCCATTCTTCTGCTAACATATAGATATTATGTACAATTAACTAATTGCTAATTCATAACTGTGCTGGAAACTTCAGAATTTTCTTGCACGGCTGGTTTAAAGGATCGTTGGTGGGGCAAAATACTATATAGCATCTTGTCTTGCCACATACCTTTGCTACTGATAGAAAAATGTTCATTTTAATATAGCTTTTTTTTTTTTGGTGGGTCTCAAGAATTCCAATTATGAGAAGTTATATTAATATACAGAATTCCAATTCCACATATAGCGTTAATCCAAATTAATAAAATGCAGTTGAGTGAAACCACTGTCTAAATATAGGAATCTATATAATTGGAGATACTTTAATAGAGATAAATTTTAAATGCAGCTATGGGAATTTGGAAATGAAATTAATGTACCTCAAGCACAGTAAATAGATGGAAAACTTCTGGAAGTTTATGCAGCAACGCTGGTCATGATTTAAGGGTTTTTTTCTAAGACATTTAGCTGCCTCGTATGTTAGTATAAATATTACTAGTAAATTTTCTCTTTTGGACTTCAGATGACATTGTAGCAATGTAAGATTTGCATATAGCCACATGTTAATAAAACAAAACAAAACCAAAACCCAACGAACCAACCAACCAAAAAACAGGCTTCAGCCTGTACTAATATATGCCAGTTCATTTGGGTTTGTTTAATTGTGTTAATTCGCATTTATTCCCCATTCTGAGATGCTGTGCTGGGGATCAGCTACAAACCAAGAGGTGATCATTACGTGCAGAATTGGTGTTCACACACAGGGGAACTAGTTCTGTCCTTAGACTGGAGTAATAAACTGAAACAGTGACAAAATAGAAAATACCAAATGACAAAGCATGAACCTGTGACTGTCCACACTCATAGTGGAGATGCTGAGTTCATTCAAAACACGGAAGAACAATCCAGAAGACTAGCATTGATTTCAGTGGAGTTTAGGAATAGGCTTCTACTGTGAGGATGTTGTCTTGGATGATTTGGAGGGAAGAAAATTGTTGTCCCAGATGACTGCTTCCCTCTATGATCATAGAGCTGAAGTGCATTTACTTATTCACTAGAGACTCTATTTAGGATATTGCCACATTCAGAGAATACTTCATGAAAGTATTATTAAACATAAAATTTGATAAAATATACATTATAAGTAACAAAGACAAATGAAAAGACGGGACTATAAAGATTAGAAAACAAGAGTGTGTTTTCAGCTAGTGTAATATATGCTGGCAGCTGTTTTAACTGATGTAAGTTTCAATTTTAACTACAGTACCTGTTAGAATATAGCTAAAGGCATAATTCAAAATGATAGCACTGAAAAACCTTTTTTTTTTTTTTTGATTTATGAAGCTTCTTGAATACAGCAAAAGCATAATGTGAGGTCTACATCTAGATCAGTTTTTTGGGTAATAAGATTCCATCACTATTACTTAAATTAATGAATTTATATTGATTTTTCTTTTTATTCTCCCATCCATAAAAAAATATTTTTAAGGTTTTGGGGATGGTGTTTGACAATGTTTTGAGTTACAACATGATTTACATCACCAATACTTACAATCACTGTGAAGTCACTGATTGCTCTTCATCGTTTTTAGGAAAAATACCATAAATTGATATTAGGACATAGTTTACTAGTTCTTGTGACACTGAATGCACAGTGTAGATGCGTCTCTTTACAGATGATTATTTACCAGTTGCAAAATGATGCTTGCCATCCCTGATCCTAAGTCAATCATGTTATACACCAGTTTCTTGAAAAATACAGTGCTAGGTGTTGTTCTTCATCTAGCTACAGATCTAAGCACCAGATATAAGCAGCCTATGGTAAATAGGGAATTAAGAATGTCAAGTTAACAGAAAATGTGTAAAAACTAATTTTAGTAGCTGTAGTTTGGTTAGGAGAAAATGATGGTGATCAATAACTTGCATTAGAAATTTTGTTATTATTGCTTGTAATTATTTATTTATTAAACAAGAAGCCAACACAGCTTCACATTTGGTATAATTAAGGGACAGACTTAATGAACTTGGGCTGAAATGTGGAATGAAATGGTGATTGCAGAATGTAAAAATTCAAATTTTCTTAGAATCTTGACTACTTATCACAGACTTTCTGTACTGGGCACACAGGGCCTGTGGTAACATACAGCTGGTGAGAAGGTTGAAACTTACAGCCAGGGGAAGAGTTTAACTTCAGGTATCAGCTTACAACGTACTGATCTTGTTAAGAGTATTGCAGATGTCATTTATTATAAAAAACATACAAGAAACGAACATACTTTTCTATATCTGACAGTTGGATATGAGAGAATTTGGCGGATACCTATTCCGCCTGTGTTTCATAGTTGGTACCAGTTACAATGCAACTTGTAAAACAGTGAAATGCATGACATGACTCATATATTGAAATTTCATTTGGTATCTGAGATCAGTGGTGTACCAAATGCATCTAAAACCATAGATAGCATCATTTTAATTAAAAATGCTAGGAGTGTAATTACTTTTTAAGCATATGGCCACAGATAAGAAAATTGGATGACACTTAAATTGGGTTTGTAAGAAAATGAATTTGCATTAAAAAGTAGCTATTAGCCATTTCAGTGTAGTGTCAATGTGGGAGATCAAGGCTATGGATCTTTGCTCCTCAGGTTGGGAAACCTGTTTTATGTGAGGTGATATATATGGGCTTTAAGGCAAATGGGGTCTCAGTGATTTTTCTCGTCTCAGTTTCGGTTTAATTAGTGTCATCACACAGAATAGCATTTGTTCCATTTTTTTAGTAGTGGACAAATGTCCCTTCTAAAATGACAGTAAAATGCCATGGCTCTGTAACTGAAGCAAGTGGACAATCAAGATTGGAGGTGAAGGGACTGTTTAATTTGGTTTCTGCAATTTAAAAAAAAAATGCAATATTAATGCAGTTAAAGTTTCAGTATGGAAGGGTTTGGAGGAGTATAAAATGAGCAAAAAAGCACAGGCAACTGTTCCTGATGTTTCATTATAACCTTTCTGATTCAAAACATTTTTTTTTCCAAGTGACAGCTGGCCTGTTAATATCCTTAACAATTACTTTGATTAATTTTTGCTATATTCAGAAATAAATTATTTGATTTATTTTATTAATTCTTTGCTCAGCTTATGTCTTAATTTTCAAACCAAGTGTATAAATTCTTATGAGGGCACAAAGATGAAAATGGGCTGTTGCTTTTCAAAAAATAGCAACTTCTATTAATTTCTACTTTCAGGAATTGCTTTTTAATATATAATCTGACAACAGTAAGTGACCCGGAGCTGAAAGTGTTTACTGACTGTCCAAAATGCTTTTTCTTGGTAGCTTTTCTTATCAGTGTATTATTTAAAAGTCTAAATTATTCTGAAGAGTGTTTTTCAGCATAATTTCTGGGCTCACTTTACTTCATAACTACATGTCTTCTTGTACCCTTTGGCAATGAGTAATAGTGCTGTCACTGTTCATTCTCAAAAAAAAAAAAAAAAAAAAAAGAGCTTTTGAAAAGTATCAAAACATCCAAGTTCTATATATGGATTAAGGGTAATTTCCAAAAAGATGGTTTTTGGACATTATCAAGCCTCTGACATGCTCATTTCATTGGACTTTGTTTTACTGGAAAGTATTCCCAAGTGCAGGATTTTTCAAAGCTTATGTGATAGCTGAACATTCCAGTTAGAAGACAAAGTTATCAGGTGTCTTAATTATGACTGTTTCAACATTCATTGACATGTTAAGATCCAACCTTTTTAGCTAGAAGGCTGTTCTTGGAGAAATAGTGAATGCTATGTTGAGATTAGAACTGAAGTAATGTAGAACACAGCAAGATACTTCTCATTGCAGGAAAGGAGGCAAAAGAAACTAAGACAATGGAAGAAAGCAAACAGTATTCTGGTTTAAAATTACAGATCTTGTGACAACTGGATCTCTCTAGAATGTTGCTATAAATCTGTACAGCCCAAAACATGCTCCTAAAGTGCTGGCAGATTTGGCTTATGTTATTAATGTGGCTGAGGGGAGAATAACCATTTTATTGGCAAATTTAAATGCCTGTATGTGCTTCTGTATCTTCTTACTAATACATAGGAAAACAAAAAATAAAGAAACCAATCAAAAAACATCTAGTTGCGTATGCTGAATTGCATATTGCTTCTTAGAGTCATTAGAAACAAGTCACAGAATTCTATGAATAAGATTACATAAGTTTTTCTTTTGTTTGGGGGCAGTGGGTGTTAACTTTTTTCCTCTAGTGTAACTTGTGACATCTCTTTCCTTTTACCTTTTTAGCTTCTTACTTTTTGCTAAAATTTGCTTTGAAAGCTTGCCCAGACCTTCTGCAAAGCTTCCTTCTATCCAGCTGACATTGAGTCTGTATGGTTGGATGGGGTTATTACATTACAGATGCAAGATTTGACATCACCTTACTTCATTGAACTTCATGAGGTTCCTGTCAACCCATTCCTTCAGTCTGTCAAGGTCTCAACTGTAACAGCCATACAAATAACAACAATTTTTGGCATAATAAAGTCTTAGCAAACCAATTAAAACTGCACATCAATTGCTGGGCTTTTTCATTTTTGTCCTGGTTTGAGGTAAACAGAACCAACTTCCTGTTCAGTAATTTTACTTCTTAGTTAGGCCTTTTCTAACTCTCTGAAAGTAACAGCATATTGTGCAGAAAACTGTTAAGTCTCAGAGTGATAAGGCCAATGTTTATAGTTAAAGCCAAGGAATGGTATGCAGAGAGGGTCTTGCTAATACTTATTGCTATAACAACCAAGGTCAGCTAATTTTGTTATTTGCCCCCGGAGGGTCAGAAACAGAAGAGTGTAGAGGGGTCCCACCTGTGGGGAGAAGCAGATAGGAAAGGTGACCCAAGATTGACCAACAGGGTATTCCATTCCATCTGCCCCATGCTCAGTATAAAAGCTGAGGGATCAAAGGGTCAGCCCTCTTTCTTCAACGGCTGATGTCCGAGGAGGACCCGGTCTTTTCATCTGCCTTTGATCCCGATCTGTGTGTTGCCGACTCCAGCTCTGGAATCTAGTTCCCACCTGTTGCTGAGTCCAGTCTGGGACTTCCCCAGTGCCTGCTGGTGACATCATCCTGGGAGATTAATATGATTTTGTGTATACTGTATCAATTTCATTATTTCCTTTTTATTTTATTATTAATATTTCATTAAAGTAGTTTAGTTCCTTCTAAGCTCGTGAATCTCTTTATCTCTCGTCCTCCTCTCCTTGGAGTGAGAGGTGGGGGGAGAGCATCTGTCACCCATCACTGGCCAATTTGGCCAAAACCATGACAATGTGTTACTCCAAACTCAGCTTTTGTACCGTGTAAAAATCTCAACTGAGAATAAATGTATTTAAAACAATTTTAAAAACATGGTCATCATGCATCATAGATCATGACATGAATGTTCAGGGCTGCTACTGTAATCGCTCCACATGGCTCAAGCACCCTCCCTTCTGACTTGGAAAATTCAAAAGGAACCCAACATTGCAGTAAATACAGTTTTAGTCATTTTGGGTAAAACTGATGACAGGTCTAGCTACTTATAAAAAAAGCATGCTATGAGCATGCCTTTTTGCCTATACGAAACAGCAAATCATGACAACTGGAAGGTATTAAATTTCCCTTTGGGGAAGATTTCACTTCTCTTTTGAGTGAATTATTCACTCACATTTCACAGAACACCAGTTCAGCAGTCTTCGGTACAGTCATGTTGCATAATGGTTTTTACTTAAATGGGACAAATAATAGATGGTCTAAATACTGGCCTAAGTATTGTTTTTTGATAGCATTAGCCTCATTTTACATATTTTTATCACAGAAGAAGAAGCTGTAGTAGAAAGCTCTGCTCGAGGATCCCTTTCTTCTTCTCCATCCCCATGCTCACCCCCTTTCTTTTTTACTCCTTTTTAGTTGCAAATATAGGACATTCTACCCTTCAAATAGATCAGTTTCATGTAATTCCCTGAAATTATGGTTGAATGCTATTAAGTATCCCAAAATAACCATTTCCTAATTGAATTAGCCAATGGCACAGATTACTTGTATAAAAGAAAATAAAATACAATTTTAGTAAATAATTGTGGAACATTTTGTTTGCTTTTGGAGGGAGGAGTTATAATATCTGTAATAAACTTGTTCTAGCAGTGTTCTCTCTTTCCTAATCCCCTTTCTGTAGAAAGATCCATCCATGTTAATCTTTCTTATCTAAAAGTACATGTATGTCATTAAAGTATGTATTTAAAATCACATCATTATAGAAAATGCTGTGATGCATTAGGGGTATGTCACAAATGGTACTGTTGAAAAATGTAAAACTTTGGAAGGAGAAGTATTGAGTAAGCAATTTTTTTTCCCCTATTTTTATACTTTGATTTAAATTTAACAGAGTAAATCAAAAGTCTTGATATTGGCTATTTAAGTCTAAAATAGTGTCAGAGAATAGGGCATAAAACAGTCTTAAAAATGAATACAAAAAAATTTGCCATTTCATTTCCATATCAAGTGCAGTGAGAATTATATACAAAATATTTTGGACAAAAGACAAAACTCTAAATTATGATGTTGTCTTTTTTTTAAATGAGTTCTGTAGCTCAAGCATGAGGCTAGTTAGATCCACTACTGGTTTTGGAAATCTATTCAAAACTATTTTTTTGCTGACAGCTGTGAATTTGGCTTTATTGTTTGAAGTACAGTTTTCTAAGCTGTAGAGTAAACGAGTACATAGATATTTACATATGCTGGAAATCACCTTTTTATTTTTTTTCTAAATTATTTCACAGTAACTACAAGTACAGACAGCTTTTAATAATAGTCTAGAAAACATATAAACTAAGTTGTAGCCAAAATATGACTGGATATCAAAGAGCAATTAATATCAAGTATGAGTGATTAAAGACTTTCTAAAGCCTAAAATAAGGCTAAGTGACACTTGTAGATGATTTATTGACTAGAAGCTAAATAAGCATTCTAAACTATGATTCTGAAAGGTTGATTTCTTGCTGAATGAAACCATTAAGTTGAAGTTCAAATTATCTTCTTCCAAGGATGCCAAACCTGTTGGGTGCTTGTAGCAGCATTAGACTTTCAACATGGAGTGTAGGTCAGGCATAGGGCAGGCACAAGATCTCAAGCATTTCTTTACATGATATATTCCTAAGGGTTTTGTTTGTTTTCCTTCCAGATAAAAAAAAAAAAACAAGAGAATTTTCAGCAGGAGCTACATTGGCTGGAGTATGTTTCTTTTCAATGGAAAGTACAAATCAAAACATTTCAGAACTTAATTTTTTTGGTAAACTGAAGTTATTTGCAGGGACTAGGGAACTAATTAATAATGTTTTCAAGAATAAGGATAATCAGTCATTATCTTCCACCCCTTCCCTAAAGTGACATTAACCCATTGATTGCTCTATTCTCTATAACAGCCTGGTATTTTATCATTGATGCTTACTCCTACAGAAAAGGTGGATTTTTTTAGCCTGGAAAAAAGATTTTGCGTATGTTTCAGTGACTAGTGATGCCTTACTTGTTTTCCTAAAGGACCTATCCAGAGGTTTTCTCAGAGGTAGAACATCTGAGAGGGGTGTTTGGGGGCAAGATTTTAAGGCAGAGACAAGAAGACAGGTCCTATCCATCAGATATCTTTCAAGCTTCAATATCTCAATATATATATTGAGATATTGATATATATATATATGAAATATGTATATATTGATATATATATTCAATATCTTTCAAGCTTTCAATATCTCAAACCTCAGGAGTTAAGTGGAATAATTGTAGAATCATTGAGTGAGAGGGAAAACTTGCATATTTTTATGTGACAAAAGGTACACTGGGTATAGTTCCCTTTCTTCCCTTAGAAGCTGCTAGTAAATTTTTGTGGGAGAAGACATGACTTTCCCCTCTGTTACTGTGCCAACTTTTTTCCACAGTAAATTGTCATGACTTTGACCTCATATCTTCTCTAATTTGCTGCAGAGTATGTTTCTTTGTTCTGTAGAAAGAGGGAATCACTTAACTCTGAAATTCACTTTTCCTTTATTGACTTCCACCAATTTGTTTTTTTATTTAGCAACTGTCTTTTTGGTCAATAAAATACATATACATTCCTGTGTTTTTTTGGTTTTTTGTTTTTTTTTTTTAAAAAAAAGACATCTAACTGAGTATTAAATTAATAGGATTTTAAATTGTGCTTTCTGATTATTTTACAAAACTCCATCAAAAGAATTCTTTCCATTCTTCTCTTTAGCATTTTCTGTCTTTCAAACAGTAACTACAATCAACTAAACTTGTTACAAATTCTCTCTGAAAAGTTTCATACAATTTATTTGGTGATTTTAATAAAAAATTAGAGCAAGGCAGCACTTGGAATTTCTCTAATATGCAATCACATTCACTGCCCAGAGCAACCATTTTGTACTTCTTTACACTAGGGAAAATATCTAATCATTACTTTCTTTAGCTAATTCAGAGACATTTAGCATTTCCTAAAATATAATTATTAAGTAGGTTAGGATTTATCTCATTAAAATACCCACTGTTTCTTTCATATACTATATTTTTAAAAGTAGAATACTTGCTTTAAATATATTTCTCTCAGCCACTGTCTCCTCATTCTTTTTATTAGTTATTATTTGGCCAATGTTCTTTGTGATTTAGTTGAATTTTGAGTCAGAGGTTATAGTTGAATTTAATGCTCTTGCTCTTAAATTTCTTGTTTTAATATTCAGGTTTTTCAACTTTTTTTTTTTTTTAATAAGATAAGAGCCTTGGGAGATATGCTCCCTTCTCCATGTTCAAGCAGTCACTTTTTTCAAGTGTCACCATAATTGTAGGGTTTAACAGTTCTAAAAGAACTCAATGTGGAAAACCGTCAAGTCCAGAGACTTTATCAGTGGACAGAAGCATAATAGTAGCTATGTAGTCTCTTGCCTTTACAACATTTTCTTGCATTGCAGAAAGTTGTGGGAAGTTACTATTTTATTGATTTGAGTTTTGTAAGTAGGTAGGTAGACCAGACTGAAGACAAGCTTTTATGTATTTTTTCTTTTTTTTTTTCTTCTTTCTTTGCTCTTCTAGAATTTTCCACAATCTTTCTTTTTGTCCTCAGTGTAGCATTACTGTCCAGTCTTAAAAATGTAAAAAAGTGTTACATGTAATAGCAGGGTTTTGGAAGTCTTTGTTGGTTCATGTAAGTGTTTTTACTACAATTTTATTAATGAGAGTCAATACTTTCCATCTCTAGAAATTTTGTTCCTTTGTCAGTCATCACATAGATTAACCTCTTCTGTTGCTGACAGAATGTGGCTTAATGTGCTTTGCCTGTGGTCTACGGACTTACAGTTTTTCTTTTTTTGACTTGCAGTCAAACATTACTAATTTTTTAATGTCTCTCACTGTGTGCCGCAGTGCAGTTGGACAATATAAATCACTGGCAATAGCCTTCTGGCTTTGTTTTGTGTCTCACGGACACACTGATTAAGATTTTCAGTGATTATGTGAATCTCTAAAAAGTCAGTTTTACTGTGTTACTGTCGTGGTTTGCCTTCAGGCGGCAACAAAGAACCATGCGCTGTGCTCTTGGGCTTCCCCAATACGGGAAGAATCAGAAGAAAAAGGCAAAATTCGTGGGTTGAGACAAAGGCAGTTTAACAGAACAGCAAAGGGAACAAGAAAACAACAACAGTAACACGTATAGAGGAATATACAAACACAATTATGGTACCACCGCTCACGGAATGGACCTGGGACACAACTGCCCACTCCAAGCAGTGACTTCCTGCCCCCTCCCCCAGCAGCTCAGAGTGGGCATGGCTTAAATGGGATGGAATACCTGTGTCCCTGCCAGAGCCTGCGTAAAATTAACCCTATCCCCGCCAGAACCAGGACAGTTACCTATCACACCGATTAAATATAGTTATCTTTTGCCTTCACCTGACCAATGAGTTTATCACTATTATTAGACTCTCAGAATCGCAGAATCATCAAATAGTTTGGGTTGGAAGGGAGCTTTACAGGTCTTCTAGTCCAACCCCCCTGCAATAAGCAGGAACATCTTCAACTAGATCAGGATGCTCAGAACCCTGTCAAGCCTGACCTTGAATGTTTCCAGGAATGGGGCACCAGGTTGGTCAGGCAGGACTTGCCCTTGGTGAAGGCATGCTGGCTGTCTCGAATCACCTCCCTGTCCTCCACATGCCTTAGCATAGCTTCTAGCAGGATCTGTTGCTCACTCCTTCTCCTCCCTTCTTTTCCCCGCTTTAGAAGGGTGAGGAGAAGAGGAGAAAAAAGGAGGGGAAAGGTAAAGAAAACCCACATTTGTAGGTTGAGATAAAGACAGTTTAATAGAAACAATAACAGAAAAGTAAAAATAACAATAATAATAACAATAATCATAATGACACAGGTCACTCTCACCACCTGATGAATTGGCACCATCCCAAGCAGTGATCATGGATTCCCATCCCCCGGCTAACCCTCATTTATATACTGAGCATGATGTCTATTGTATGGAATATTTCATTGGCCATTCCATTTTTCTGTCTATACTTTTATGGGAAGCTGAAAAAAGTCCTTGAACAGTGTAAAAATCACTTGGCACAACAATTGAAAACAAGAGATATTATTGACATTCTTTTCACAGCAATCACTAAAAAGAAAATTAACTCTTTCCCACCTGAAGCCAGGACACCTTCCTTTCCTGATTTCTTACACTTGGAGATCGAGAGCTCTTGCACTCTAGGCAAAGTATCCTTAAATATCTGCCAGCTCTGTTCTCCTCCCTTGTCCTTGAGGGTGGTGCCCCAGGGGGTCCTATTGATTAACTCTTTGATAAGCTGGAATTTTGATTTCCTGAAATTCAGGGTCCTGACTTTACTCTTCACTTGGCCCATATCCCTCAGGACTGCGAGCTCCAACAGTGTGTGATCACTGCAATCCAGACTGCCTCCAATCTTGATGTCACTGATTATCTTACTAGTGTTGTTGATCAACAGGTCCAGTCTTTCATTCCCTCTGGTAGGCCTGTCTATTACATGGCTTAAGAAGTTATCCTTGATGCACTCCCGGAGTCTCCTGGATTGACTACGGCTTCCTGTGCTACTTTTTCAGCAGTTGTCAGGGTGCTTGAAGTCCTCCAGCAGGACAAGAGCCTGGGAGACCGATGTTTCATGTAGGTTGAGTAAGAAGGTTTTGTCAATAGGCTCCCCTTGATTGGGTGGCCTGTAGTAAACACTAAACACAAGGTTCCCACACCAACCACAAGGCTACTGCATGACTCCTAAAATAATGTTTTAAAATGAAAAGGACTCTGTAGGTATATTCTTTCTCTGTCTAAACTATCTTTATATTTAAACATGTAGACACATAATTCAAGTAAAAATTAACCTTAATTAAACTTTTTTTTAGTTAAAAGGCAAGGAAAGGTGTTGATAACCAGAAAATCAATCTTTGTGTCCTCAAATTAGAAATTATTTTATCATTTCTTTCCTACCGTAGAAAGAAATATTGTGCATTATCATGATATTTCGTTGCATGATCCCAGGTACATGCAGTAAATTTCTTCCATTATTGAATTCAAGATGGGATGGTTTCGTGTTTTGGTTTGTTTGGGTTTTTGTTGTGTTGTATTGTATTGTATTTTACTTTATTTCTCCAGGGTGTCTGAGAATTGAAATAATGTGAATTACTGGGTAATTACTGAAACAAACTGTAACTGAACTGTTTTGGGAAAAGGGACAAGCTGTGAGGGTGTGGCTGATCATATATCTTGGTTGTTCCTGTATCAGTCATAAACAGATAGATGAGCCTTTTGTATAAACATATATTTTAAAAAGGTGGTGTACATCAGAGGAGAATAGTGAATAGTGTCATTCACTTAGTGAGACTGCTTGTCGTGCCCCTTTAAGGATCTTGGAGTGTTGCCTGGAGACTTAGGAACTTGCCAGTGTGCTAAAAGCGCCCAATACAAAACCCATTAATGTCAGTGGAACAATCCCCATAGACTTAAATGAACTTTAAATCAGGGTAAGCAAGTGCTCGTGTCAGTATTTTATCTGAGTCATATACAGGCCCGCAAAGGAGAGGTTTGCAAGCTAGAATAAAACACTTTCAGGTCCCAATAGTAAATCTCACTAGGTATGATTTGATGGTCTTAAAATGGCACTGGGCTTTGTTTTATACTGGCATTAATGAACAATATAAGCTGATAACTTCTAGCAGACACATAGAAGACGCTTGTGTGGACAGAAAGACCCCTGACTATCAAAGTAAAGTAACTTGCAGGAGTTGCAAAAACTGTTTCCTTTCTAGCAGCTTTATTGTTTTCCTAATTTTAGAATCTCTCCTGTATGAAAATTTTGTGCTGTTCTGTAGTTGAGGCAGATTTTGCTAATTCCTTTTCACAGTGCAAATTCTAACAGCGTGAGACATGGATGAATCCATATATTTAGATGATTATGAATGGTACTTTTCGGATACGATTAAATCCATTATTAGTCTCTGGCTAGATCTTAAATTTTTACTTTAGGACAATTCAGTGGTGTGGTGATAGATAAATAAATAGGATAACCTACCATTTTGAAGGGGGGAAACTATATGTTGTTGAAAACAGATGTGTTAAACTTAATTTACTTGTGTTTACCCTTGCCAACATCACAGATACAGATGAAACAGCAGTAGTGGTGTGTGGTTTCTTTTTAAACCAAGCAAATATGAACATTTTATTTTGGCAAATATCAGTGTACGTGTAGACATAAAAATTCCTGTGGACTAAAGAAGCTCAGCGGGCACTCAGAGAACATTTGCTATGGGTCAGTAACAGAACAGTTGATGTTCAAGTGGTAGTGACCTCTCACTTGTTAGCAAAAAATGACATACTTCTGCAAAGGAGATAAATATACAATTGAACAGATGATGCAAACTGCAGCTCATTTTGACAGATTGCCCTTAGTGCTGTAGAAAGTGTACATATCTACCCTGATTTGACACTGTTTTTTCCTCTAGTCTTCTCATTATCTAGTCCTCATTTGTGTAGATCTTGGGATTTAGACCTTTGAAATTAGGCCTTAGATATAGCTGGCGAGCTAGCTTTTAGACCAGCTGTCATGCAACAGGAGCTGCTGTCATATAAGAAGTCCCATCAAATGTGCCTTTTTTCAGTATAGGGTGGAGGGGAAGAAGAGGGAGAGAGGTCATGGGAAAAAGTGCATGTCTTTGATTTACTGATTGATTTACTATTGGAATTCTTTGTTGTATTGAGGACCGGAAGTTCATTGGCAGTTTAGCCCAGCCTATAATCCCTTGTTTTTTCCAAACATTTTCTGAAAATCGAAATCTTGAACAGATGAAACAAATGTCTATGGCAAAATTACAGTAAGCATGCGAAATGGAATTTTAAGATGTTCACAAAACAGAATAGTATTGCCTTACAGAAAATCTCTAAAACTGAATTGATACTTATGATGTAATCTAATACATGAAGGGTACATAATTGGCTCAGTTTTAAGACTAATTGCACATCACATTGCTTTGCCAGATCTGCCAGTATCCATCATGTTTTTGCATTATTACAGACAAAGGAAGTGCCAAAGAATGAATAACGCACCTCACATCGGCATAAGTAATTAGGTTTGTGTGCTTACAGGAGATCGGAATACTTTTCAACACCAAAAAGATTAATTAAAGAACTAAAACATACAGAGAGATCAAGAACAACTCTGGAATAAGTTTCTACCTCTTCTACCTATTTAGAATGAGACGTGAAATCTAACAGTGGGTGCCATATAATAGTGGACGATATCTTCCATGTCCCAGAGGAACTCCACTGTCACCAGCTAAGGTGAAGATTCATTCTCTTTTATTTCAAATGTTGCATTTTGGAGAGCTCTTTCACTATACAGTGAGCTGGAGGAAAAGTGCATTTACATTGGAAACAAGTACCAGAGACCTGATTATGGCTGGTCAATTTGCTCACAACAAACTTATCCAGCCTCAGGATATCAACCCAGTCAACTCATCATGTCCCTCCCCTCCCACCCCCCTGCCCCACCCAATCAACCAAACGAAAAAGCAACCCACCAAAAAACCCAAAAACAGCCAGAAAATGGAACAGGAAGGGTTTTCCTTGACCAGCAAGTCCAATTATCTGCTACTTACAGTGGCAGATAATCTTGTTCATATACTCACATCTCCCTTTATTAGGGCTGGTCCATGTCTGCAGGGTTTTTTTTACTCTTCCTTTTAGGCACAGCTTCACAGCTTCATTTCCTCATGGTTAGGAATCATCTAATTTACAGTGCAATTTTCAGGCCAAATTACATACTTTTGTTCTAGCACTGATATTGTCTTTTAGCTTCAATAGCCATTCCCTCTCCCTTGTGTTTGTTCCCAGATGTACTTATAGAGAACAATCATCTACCCTCTTATCTTATGTTTTGCTAGGCTAAACAAGCCAAGCTCTTTCAGTCAGTTCATGTAAGATAGACTCACCCTCTTTTGTTTACTATGCACTAATTCTCTTTCAAAAACTTATGAGAAGACACACTTATTGGAACATAAAGTTTCAATGTATGCTACAGAGCATTCAGAAAAGCCTTCCAAACTTATTTCAGACATAAGCCTAAAAGTTTGCACAACAAACTATCTTTAAGCTACAGCTAATTAAATCTGTAAATCAAAATTGCAGGTAATCTAAGTTCAGTAACAATGAAGCTACTCTATCTACAGAAATTTCAAGAAAATTAGACCAGTCCAATTTACCATACAGCACAAGCTAAGCGAGGAAGACTTTATTTTCCTTCTAGAACAGGAAATGAATGGAATTAAGAAAAACTAAGCTGAAAACTAAGGGACGAGAAAAGGAGAAGACGAATGTAAAGGCATACTGTTAGCGACATTGATGGAGATGCAGTCCTGGAAGGAGGTGCTCCATGACAGAAGAGGTATCTCTGAGGGATCATGGCCCACGGAGGAGACTAGACCAGGACATGGATGACCCTGAGTAGACTGTGAACCATAGAGGAATCCATGCCGGGGTGGGGATGCCACAAAAGGATGGTGGCCCACAGAGGAAACCACACCTCGGTGGAGATGTCCCCAAAAGGATGGTGGACCATAGAGGAGACCACACTGGTTCAGGGTTACCTTTGAGGGACCATGGCCCATGGAGGAGTCCATGTCGGTACAACGGGAAAAAATAAGAAACACAAAGCAGTGAAGGAAAACAAGGATGAAAGAGTGAGTGGCAGAATTAAACCATTACTAACCTCAACTTCTGCATTATCAGATGACTAACCAAAGGGATTGGGAGAAACTGCCTGTAAACCTCAGCAAAAACAAGGGAAGCTGAGCCTACAAAGGAGGAAGGAGAGATATTGAACTGGAGTTGAACCTGGGAAAGTGGAAGGAAAGGTGTTTGCCTAAGTGTTTGTTTAATTATTTTTTGTCTTTTTTTTTTTGGTCTTTTTTTTTCCCTCAATAGCCACATCAGTAATTAGAAGTTTATTTTAATTGCTCATTAAGTAAATAGTTTTAAATTCTCTGTGTTGAGACTGTTTTGTCCATGACAATCCAACAAATTCTTGAGGCTAGTATTCAGGTTCAAATTCCTAACTTAAACACAAAAGTATTATATTTAGATCCTCAGAATCTAGGCTTAACTGTCATTCTGCAGTAACCTAATATCAGCTGCCACCTAAGTTTCTTACAGTATATAAGTCTCCCGGCTTCTGAAGGGCATATGCATGAGGACCCTGACTCAGGTAGGCCCACCTCTGTATGCAAGGCTCAGTGGCTGCAGGAGTAACAAAGAATAGAAAACGATAATTCAGTTCTCTCCTTGGAATGAATTTTGAAGAAATCTGAGCTGATTTCATTCATTTGTTAATTCTTCTCATTAACTTTAGAGCTTTGCTTCTGCATGTCTTATTCTAGTTAAGCCGATGAACAGAAAGAGGTGTTTCTGGATTAGAGACCATCCAGACTGTTTAGGCTTTTGCTGTAAGAAGGCTTTTTGTTCTTATTTATTGAAATTGATAGTGATGATGTGGGTGGGACCACAGGTAGAAATCTACATCTTAGAAGTCTACTTCTGAAGTACGCTAAGGATGAAACCCACTGTATTAACCACGTTACAAAGCTTATACAGAATTTTGTGATAACTACTAGTAGTAATTCCTACTTTTTTAAAGTGTTTTTCATGATTGCAAAGACAGCATACTCTTAAATCTATTCTTTGTGCCAGTTTTTAATCTCTATATGTGTATACTTACTAGTGCTCTTGAAATTTTATCATGTCTTACAATATTTGATGATACATTTTTATTTAGCACAAAAATAGCTGAGCTGAAACCAGTGGAGTCATGATGATTTATTTTAACTGAGGATCTTAAAACTCAGGTCACTGAGCCACGTGGTAATATGAGAATCTCTTTTTTTAGTGTTATTGTATGTTTCTAGGTATCAGTGATGTTTTTTATGAGGACAAACTTTTTAATTTTTTTTCCTTCAAATTCTAATGAAATCAACTTACTAATAAAACATATCCAGGGGTCTAAATTATGAGTCTGACTTCAGAAAGTAATTGTATCATTATCAAAGTCAGAAAAGAGGTTTAGTCACATCTCAGTTAATCATAGATTTTCTGCAGCATATATTTGTATTCTGTATATGTATATTCACACACATGTATGTATGCATACATACAGCTTTTACTCCAAACATGCAAGTAGACAGATAATGGAATTCTCTTTTAATAATGCCCCTTTTATGTTGGATTAAGCCACTCATTTTGTGCAGATAAATGGGAGAACTTCTGGATTAATGAAGACATTTTCATTACTACAATGAGATACTTGCAGATGCCTCTGCAAAGCTTTTAACTGATTTCACGTCCCATAATATATCTTATTAAAGACCCAGAGATGTTATGCTTTTTTAAATGCCATATTTATCTCAAATAATGTATTTATAGTTTATATTAAAATTTAGTTCAATTTCCAATATCCAACAGTCCTTAGAGTAGGTTAGGCCCCATAATTGTCTACAGTCTTGTATTTCTGTTTATCGACAGGTCTCAAGAGAGGAACAGAACAAAGCAAATAAATGAAAGAAGAATCAGTGAAAGAAGATAAGAGGAAAAGATATCTTTAAAAGTTTAAAAAACATTTAAAATTTAAAATCATGATTCCAAAACATGCGTCATTTGAATGGGATCTTTAAAAAACAAAACAAGAAAAAAAATTAATATAATGTTATAAACAAAAATTTTAGCTAAACATTGATAACAACCCTCTATGTAAGCTGTTGAAACCTACCTAGTGTTCGCTGTTCAGTCAGAGGGCATGCTGTGTGCTACAGAGTTGATGCCTGACTCAGTATACTCTGCTATTAAACTAGAAAACTAAATCTATCCAGGAAAAGGTGCAGATATCAGAGTTAAACTTCCCCCTCCTCCCTCCCCCCCTGCCCCGGATGACTTTCTACTGTTTGTCTAGCAAGCAAATATACAGTACTGAAGGCTAAATTCAGTATTGTCAGCCAAAACTGTCAACAACCATTCTCACTTGATATATTTTTTTGTTTCTAGCCCAGTACTTAGTTGAAGTTAAGTCACCTGAAGTCACGTATCAGTTGACTACTTCAATAGTAAATGTAATACAGAGATTGTCTTGATCCAGTAGAAACAAAGCATGGGAGTACATAATTTTTCCTCTCCTTTCCTCTTTGGTGCCTTCAACACACAGGGCAGTTAGTACATGAGGCAATTAGGTTGTCTCCCTCACCGCCACAGCCTTCCTTCTCAATGTTGAGACAAAGAGGGGGAGCCTTGACCTTCAAGCAGTTTGACATCTTCCTTCTTCACTGAACAAGAAGAGTTTTCAGTCTGCAAAGCAGTCAGTGTACTACCTTGTATAATGTTAAAGCTATATAACTTTGTATGCATTAATTCCTCTTAACTTTGTGCTTTGGCCAAAGGAAGTATAGCAAGAATCGGAATGCATAAAGAGGGTAAGTCTGAATGAAGAGCTGAAAGATCAATAAGGCTAGATCACGACTGATTCACCCTCCCCTTCCTACTGCAGCCAAGCTGAAATCCCCTACCTTGACAAAATGAAATTTAAGATCTGCTTGACTTACCAGACTTACTTGCATTTTATCACCTACTGGTGATGACTGGCTGATAATAAAGCTTCAGAGTTCATATCTCAGTAAAAATCATGCTGCTGTAGTTGCTTCTGCTTGATTATATCAGGTGTAGGCATTCAGACATCAATCTATATAACTGGCTTTTCCTTCTAGATAAAAAAATAAAATAAAATAAAATAAGGAGGATGACCCAGATATTATATTAATCTTGTATGAACTCTTTAGTTGTTTGTATTGATAAAATGCACTGGAAAAGATCAATGGAAATGTTTATATAGAAAATACAGAATTTTAAAAAAGTAAAATATGTTTACAAATTGTCTCCAATCTTCTGAAACAGATAGACAATCTTCAGAAAAACAATAATGAATGAGATTTGAAATTAGGTACTCTCTTATGTTTCGTATGTGGTAGGATCATTGGTGGGCACTTTGTATGATAATGAAGGTGCAGTAGACATCTAAATTGATCCTCTTCTTACTTTCTTCATGAATAGAAGAAATGTCAGTTTAAACACTTCTGAGAAGTCTTTTCAAAATATCTGAAAATTCTTCTACTGGTTGTGCACATAAACATAATATGAAGACTCTTGAAACTTCCCACTAAAGCAGAGAATAGAACTTTTTAGGATTTTCAGTTAAAATATTTATCCCCCTACAAAAAATGTCACATTTTGACAAAATGAGCTCTTCTACTTATTAAATTGTTTAAGAACTACAATGGTTTTCAACCTAAAAATGTAAAACACTGAAGAAAATGGAGGGGGGTTTTTTGTTTGTTTTTTAGTTTTATTTTAGGAAAGCATGCAAAAAAATGTTGTAGCAAAATAAAGGTATTTTAGAGTCAGAAAGTTATTTTTTATTTTTGTAATTGATAGCTGGACATAGTGAAATTCAATTAAGTTCTTAAAGTTAAGCATAAGATAAACTTTGCTGAAACTTACTGGGTAGACGTAAACTTAGAGAAAAATGCAGGGGCTGAAATCATTCACTGAGGTAGAGAGAGGAAAAGTGATATTAAATCTTAGATGGTGCCATAAAAATGATATAGTTACACAGATTAAAAGATAAATTGTAGTAAGAGGTGCAAAATGGAATTCTTTACACACAGGACTTGAAAAATCATGTTGGCTTCATTTGGTAATCAAAAACATTCATGAGATTGGGCACAAGTTGGAAAATGTCCAAATATCAGAAGTAGCTTTGATAACGTAAAGAACACTGTGAAAGGCCTGCAGCAAAAAGTGCTACAAGAGAAACATTTAATAATAAGCAAGGACAAATAGGAGAAACAAATATGATTGGCAAAAGATATATTTCTCCTGATGAGACTAAAGGCATGCAACAGAAAAGAGAAACAATAAAAAGAATGTAAATACAAAACCAAACCAAAACAAGACAACAACAAAACAAAACAACAACAACAACAAACAAAAAAAACCACACAAAAAACCCCCCACAAAAGATCATGAGATGTAACGGGATATTAGCTATTTCTGCAGGTTTAATTCTGCTCAGGGAATATATAAAAGGAAACCATGAGGAGTTTTGACCAGTGTCAATAAACAGGAACTGAAAAAGCTTCTCCTGAAGCTTTTCAGCACCTCTAAAGTGGAATGACCTTTAAACCAACAAATGGCTGTTTTTCAAATAAAGCAGTTATTAATGATGTAAATGTTAGATGTATGAAGCAAATAGACAAATTTTGCACTGTAAAATGTACCTATACATCTGTAGACTGATAGATAATTGGTAGTGACATGAGTTACATTAAATGTTAATATCTGTTTAATAAAAACATTATGCTCATCAGGGTAAGAATTTATGCCAAATTATAGGACAGTTTAATGCTTCCATTATCTTCTAATAAATAGAGATACTAGGAACCTAATTTTTGTCACCTTGTTCAGAGGAACATTTTAATTAGTGTATTAAGGAGAAGAAAAATAAATGTTAATATCAGTCTGCTCAAAAATATGTCTGACATACGCCTAGTCTCACTTTCTAGGGTGGGAAGGGAAGGGGACAGAGGAAAAGGTATTTGGGGGACATGGTACTTTACACACTAATGTAACTAAAATAGGGCAGGTGAACAACTTTTGTAAGTGGATGCTAGATCACTGACTGAGTTGTTCACTGCGTCTTCTCTTACAAACAAAAATTAGGTGAAATAAACAGTGACTCTACTGCTCTGTCATTTGCTGGGATAACACCCCTGCCTGAAGGTGACAGTTAAGGAACCACATACTCCTGGTTCCTGACTGGACCCTTCTAGCGTGCTGCAGGGATGGGCTTCGCACATATATGCTGCTGCATGTAGCACAGGGGGGATGCAAGACTCAGAATGTTATAAAGATCTGGCAGAGATAGACTTAATTGTTCTCAGTGTGAAAGCTGCCATGGATGAGATTAAACTCGTCCCAGTGATACCACAGCTGGTTGTCTAAAATGAGGACTAGGGCTGAACATAAGAAGGCTGTTTTAAGGAATTTCTTCTTAATGTTTAGGGGCATCTCTTCTGGAAGCTTGGAGTGGGAACTGTTCAGTGAAATTAGAGTAAAAAAAAGTTACAACTTTGCGGATACAAGAAGAAAGTAACTGCAATATTTACTTCAGCTTTTTGTTTTGTTTTGTTGTTTAATAAAACCATCATTATCACTACCTTTGATTCCAATCCATGTGTTCCTGAATCCAGTTCTTGAATCCAGTTCCTGTCTGCCACTGAGTCCAGTACCAGTGCTGGCCAGTGACATGATCATCATCCTGGGAGCTCAATACTGGTTTTGCATGTGTTTGTGTATATTTCATTATTTTCTTATTAATATCATTATATTTTCTTTTTATTGTTAATACTTTATTTAAGCTATTTTTGGGTGATTCTTTTTTTCAACCCATAAGTCTCTCTCCTTTATTCTCTTCCCTTTCCCTTCTGGGAAGAGAGAGGTTTCAATAGAAAAACATCCATCATTTGTTTAGTGGTCAGCACAGCCTAAATCTCAACAATCATGCACAAATTATTCTTTGAAGAAAACTAAGCGTCCTAAAAAAATTCACTTCAGGATTAAAGAGAAAGAATTATTTTAAAAATCAGAATAATTGAGAAATGAAATATAAACAAGCATGTACAACTGTTTTGTTTTTTTTTTTTTTAAAAAAAAGAAAGTATATTGTTCTTCTTGCACAAGCTGTAAGTTCAGTGCTCGCCTTGGTACAGAAAATGTAGGAAGTGTTGCATTTAGTCTAAGAGTGAATCAGCATGTACTCTAGCAGATTTTCCAGAAACAGTACTAGCAGTAGCTTCTGCACAATGCTACAGAAAAAAACCCAGTCTGATGAATCACCCTTGCCAAATACAAGGAAAATAGCTTAGACAACAGAAGGATGAAGAGCAGGCAACATCAGGGGGGAAAAAAAAAATAATCAAAACCAAAACCCAAGCCTGCATCTCTGCAAGTTGCATTTCACCATTCCCCAAATGTGTGATAGGTGTCTGTTAAATACACTGGATCTTCAGTACTATACATTGTACATGTCTTTGAGTGTATGTATAAATATATACATAAGGAAAGTTTCTAAAACTTCTAACTGCTCCTTCTTTCCAATTAAGTATCAAATGCAATTGACTAGTGGGATTTTTTTCCTGTTTTTGTCCTGTTAAAGGGTTAATTTCACTGTCATAAAAAAGGTGGCAACAGAACAACGGAAGAGACTGGAGGGCCAGGGAGAGAAAAATACTCGTTTTTTGTAAAAGCCCTCCGCAATTCTTTCTTCTTCCTTGCCCTCCAGTCACCTGTGTTCTTACTCAGTCTTTTCTTACTGAGGTATGGCACACCAGTGGTTACAGTGTGTCAGCTAGCAAGTGGTTTTCCAGCATGTGTGGGATCAGGAATTAATGACTGGGACAGTAATCAGTGGGACAGATAGCAAGCTTGTTACACAGCTGTGCTCAAGTCCCAGTGAATAGGAAGTTACTGAAAATGAAGTTCATCTGCAAAGATGCCTCCTATTTTCGAAAGGAAACCAATACTCTTTGCACACAGTTGAGAGATGCATTTTGTGTGGTACCAGTGAACTGCTACTGTTCAAGATGCACATTAAAAGAAATGTAATCCTGTTTGGGAAAAATTGATTTTTATGTAGTGAAAGTCAAATTATATTAACAGCATTCAGACACCATTGAAGTTATCCCTTTATTTGAACAATGTGATAATGCCTGTGTGTTTTTATCCACACAGTCAGAAATGATATAGTTTAAACTCCAATGAAGAATGAAATAATGCACCCTAAGGTTTAGAAAAATCAGTCCATTGAAATAAAAAAGAATAGTTCATACTTATTAGATTGTTTGTATAATACCAGAGACTTTGTGTCTGAAACATAACACATTAAGGAAATCTGATCTTAATAAAAATGCCTACACGCGAGCAGTTAAATGAACAGATCTTAATGCAATTTCAGAGCCATTCAGAATTTTTTGCCATAAGTAGTCTTTAAATTGGACACCTTTACACTTTTATATCCAAAAATTACTTTCCTAGGTAAAGACTAGGTGCATGAGTAGGGTCTGTGATAATTTGGGATAAATAATGTGTCTGACAGCAAACTAAAATCTATTAGGTTTTTTTATAGATAGACTCGGGCTTCAATTTTGCAGATTATGTGCTTTTGCTGTTTATGCTGTATCAGTAGGAATTCTCACTACTGAAAGTTTGGAATACGCATAGTGTTAGGACTGCATAAGAAAAATAAAAACTTGTTCTCTGTATATTCTGCACCCACTTGAGTCAGACTCTGTACAACATTCTAATAGCTTGGCTGCAGCAACTATTTTAGATGGGACAAAAAGACTTTCTTTTTCTTACATTGTGCTTCCTTTGCATCTGTCCTCTCTGAACTGTAGAAAGCTTGGCGCAAGCTTTCTTAGAGTGCATACAGAAAAGGTGAATCAATTATTAACTATTCCATTGCACACTCACACCAGATTATAGCTCAATTATTGTAGCTTTTGGTCATTTTCCATAACTAATTACCAAATGCAACTATTTCTTTTCAGATGGTACTGCCAGTTAGAGGGGACAAAAATAGATCAACTCATTTGTGATAGATGGGGACTTGTAATTCACACAAGCATTAGAATCATAGACTTGCCTAGGTTGGAAGGGACCTTTCAGATCATCTAGTCCAACCATCAACCTAATTCTGATAAAAACTATCAAAAAACCATATCTCTAAGCACTATGTTTACCCATCTTTTAAATACCTCCAGGGATGGTGACTCAGCCACTTCCCTGGGCAGCCTATTCCCATGCTTAACAACCCTTTCAGCGAAGAAATTTTTCCTAATATTCTCCCTAAACCTCCCATAGCACAACTTTAAGCTATTTATTTCCTCTTGTTTTATTGCCGGTTATTTGGGAGGAGACCAACCCCCACCTGGCCACACCCTCCTTTCAGGTAGTTGTAGAAAGCAACAAGGTCTCCCCTCAGCCTCCTTTTCTCCAGTCTAAACAACCCCAGTTCCCTCAGCTGCTCCTCGTAAGGCTTGTTCTCCAGACCCCTCACCAGCTTTGTAGCCCTTCTCTGGACATGCTGCAGCACCTCAGTGTCTTTTTTGTGGTGAGGGGCCCAAAACTGGACACAGTACTCGAGGTGAGGCCTCACCAGTGCCAAGTACAGGGGGATGATCACTTCCTTACTCCTACTCACCACACTATTCCTGATACAGGCCAGGATGATGTTAGCCTTCTTGGCCCCCTGGGCACACTGCTGGCTCATATTCAGCTGGCTGTCAACCAAAACCCCCAGGTCCTTTTCTGCCAGGCACCTCTCTAGCCACTCTTCCCCAAGCTTGTAACACTGCATGGGGTTGTTGTCACCTATGTGCATGACCCGGCACTTGGCCTTGCTGGACCTCATACCACTGGCCTTGGCCCATCGATCCAGCCTGTCCAGATCCCTCTGCAATGCCTTCCTACTCTCAAGCTAATTTTGGAAGTTACCTGTGCAATAGCATATCATGCTTGTTTTCAAAACCTAGATTGTATATTCAAGCTTTTGTGTAGGATGTTAGAAAATGAGAGAAGCTAAGACTGAAAGGGACTACAAAAATGCGCACAGCCACCTGAATTGTCTGAAAGCATGATCAGCTGTGCTCGTTCTTAACTGCTGTTTCTCTAATCTGTTCTCAAAGGACCTCCAGTGACAGAGGCCTTATCCAGTCTCCAACCAATCTACTCCACATTTTCCCTATCTCTCTAATGCCTAGCTTGACTCTTCCTTGCTGCAATTGAAAACTCTTAAAAGCCAGCACAAGGACAGAGAGAAAGTGTTTGTTCAATTTGCAGATGACACCAAGGTGAGAAGGGTTGAAAATACACTGAAGCAGGGGATTAGAATTCACAAAAGCTGGTGAAATGGTTTGGGAAAAAATGGGGTGAAGTATTGTAAGGAGAAAAGTATAGTAGCACAATGAACTATGAGCAACAGCATTGTGGCACTGTTGGATACTTTGCAGCCATCCTACAGTATTTTGTCATCTGTGTGTTCCCAACCTTTTTTTCTGAGAATATTATGCAAGTCTTCCTCTTCTTCTAGGAATTTTCAAAACCTGCAGTTACATTATGGGAAAGGCAGGTTCTTATGCACAGACTCACAAGCAGTGATGCTGACTACAAGGAGTCTAAGGTGCCCCAAAGCAAGTACGACTTCTGCAGTAGGTTCTAAAGAGCTAACTACACCATCATTTCTAATAGTAAGAATAGTTAAATATTGAATGAATTTCCATTGAATCTCAGTACCATGTAAGAACAATTTGCTTTGAATATGTCAAGAGAAAAGTGTCAATAACAACACAAAATTTTATGTGCAGTTATAGGGAATTATGTTCCTGAGGCAAAAATCCAACTTACTTTCCATTGGGCCAAAGGAGAAGCTCACTCATTCTGTGGATCTATGCATTGTGACACAGAAGGCTAATAACTTTACCACATGTTTTTGGCTGCCTGAAACGCAAGGCTGCTGTGTAACAGAATGCAATCTCCAGTGCTTACATCCCTTTCTACTCGTTTTTCAAATGTTTTGTTAACACAGTTAACTGATTATTTTGTGAAATATCTTATATCCATACAAATGTTGCACTACAGCAAGCTATGAGGTTTGACTTTTTTATCTGGAACCAATGAGCTTACTGATATCACTATCATTCTTAAAAGCAATCTGTGATTATATACACATTGTATTTATCATATCATATAACTGTCACAGGCTTAATAATTTGACATCATATTCTAATAATCTCATTAGTGAATGTGTATAACTTCTATTTGTATGGCTAGAATGGAGAAAAGAGACCAGTTGTCACTGTCCAATTTTTTATTTTCCTAGATCTCTGTACTTCAGATTTCACTTGTTCACAGCTCCTAAGAGCCTGAAAAGATATCCGAGTTGCTGACCTAGAAAATGATTGTGCTCAGATATAACGGTTTCTTGAATATGATAAAAGAAAAGAGGAGATGTAAATGCATTTTTCAATAATGTTATTAATTTTTAAAAGGAAAAACTGTGGAGTATATTAAGCTAATTATATATGAAATTAACGATATATATTAATATATCAGTTAATGACATGTGAAATTTTACGTTACCTTACATACCTTTTAGAGCCATTCATTTTTGCCCTAAATTTCTCAAGGTCTCACTGGAAAATTGTGGATGAAATTATCTCTCTATCAAAAGAAGTGAATAGAGTTTTTCCCTTGGTAGAAGTTGTAGGTTAATTAATAGGCTAATATAGGGAAATTTTACTTACTAAAAATAAGATGGGAATATCTTCATATTGACAAGATGTTAAACATCACTCTCTATTAGTTTTAGTCACTGTCACATTACAAAAGACTTTTCTTTTAGCTACAAATAGATAAAAGCATGAAATAAGCTTAAAAATAGATAAGAAGTAGGATATAATATTGCTGAAAGCATGTTAAAAGAAATGTACAATTTTAACTCAATTTACAATAAATATATATATAAATAAATAAATTAGGTTCTGTCTTACATATTAAAAAATTGTTGTGGTTTAGGCCGGATCGGCCAATGATGAGGCAGATCCTGTCCCCCCACCTCTCACTCCAAGGAGACGAGCATGAGAGATAAAGAGATTTACGAGTTTAGAAGAAACTAATCTACTTTAATGAAATATTAAAAATAAAATAAAAGGGAAATAAAGAAACAGATAAAATATACAAAATACAAAATAATACAAAAAAAAAGAAACAACTAGAAAAGCCCCAAATAATACAAAACCATATCAAGCCCCCAGGATGATGTCACCAGCAGGAACTGGGGAAGTCTCAGACAGCAATGGGTGGGAACTAGATTCCAGAGCTGGAGTCAGGAACACACGGATCGGGATCAAAGGCAGATGAAAAGACAGGGTCCTCCTCAGACATCATCCGTTGAAGAAAGAGGGAGCCAACCCTTTGATCCCTCAGCTTTTATACTGAGCATGGGGCAGATGGAATGGAATACCCTGTTGGTCAATTTTGGGTCACCTTTCCTATCCACGCCTCCCCACAGGCGGGACCACTCCATGCTTTTCTATTTCCAACCCTCCAGTAGGGCAAATAATGAAATTAGCTGACCTTGGTTGTTATAGCAATAAGTATTAGCAAGACCCTCTCTGCATACCATTCCTTGGCTTTAACTATAAACATTGGCCTTATCACTCTGAGACTTAACAGTTTTCTGCACAATATGCTGTTACTTTCAGAGAGTTAGAAAAGGCCTAACTAAGAAGTGAAATTACTGAACAGGAAGTTGGTTCTGTTTACCTCAAACCAGGACAACAATGAAAAAGCCCAGCAATTGATGTGCAGTTTTAATTGGTTTGCTAAGATTTTATTATGCCAAAAATTGTTGTTACAGAATACGGTATGACATATAAAGGCTTATTTATGACACATAATTAGAAGGTGAAAAGTTAGGGACTAGATATACTTAAAATGAAAGTTTTTCACTCAAAGTAATTATAACAAAGAAAAATTAAGTTCAACAGTTCACCCTTTGCCACTTAAAATCTAATGGAAGACTATTATATTAAAATCTATAAATTCCTTGGCTTTTTTCACAAAAGATACTTCAAATATGAAATGTGTGTTGAATGGAATTAGTCACAGTGATAATAACCTTTTGAAAAAACCTTCTTTAATGTATTTGCAACTATTCTGCTTTGATGGCCTTTTGTTGATAACATTAGACTTCTCTGAAGTCTCTGTACGAAATGTCGGTCTATCAGTGCTTAATTCTCTCTGATCTTTACATTTACTTGTACTTTATTTTTACTTTACACAACTTAAACACATTTCATTTTTGAAAATGAAAATGATAAATTATAGCATTAAAGAAAGAATTGTGTGTGTGAAGTACAAGGAACTACCAACTATGGCACAACATGGTTAAGGAGAAGGCATTCACACTGTAATCTGTAATGATTGTTTCAGATTGCAAAGTAGATAGGAACACATTGACAACCTCCAAATAATTTTGGAATCATTGGGGAGTTTATGATGAAAAATACAATTAACTAGTGGATTACCCTTTATAAGAAATTGTTGAAATAGTTAACTTTTTTTTTCTCCCTCTAAACAAGGTCATAAAAAGTATTGAAGTTTTTTAACCATGTGTATGAACTGCATAGAGTAATTAATTTAAATATTAAATCCTATTGCAAAGGCCAAACTGGAGTTACATTGGTACTAGATACTTGAGAAACTGTTGGGGATAAACTGACTGAACATTTACAATGGGCTACAACTGGTGAGTGTTTACATTCAAAGACAATGCATAGCTACAAACAGGGTGAGCTAGACATGGGCACAGTTTGGAACAATAATATTCATGAAGCACATCTGTTGAAAAGGGGTTTTGTTATGAAAGATCTATTTAATTTGCTAAACTCTATTTCAAAATCAGATGAAGTATGCTTTCAGGTTCATATTTCAAGTACTGAATATTTTCTTCAAAAGAATAAATTTGACCTATTTTGTTGACTTCAACAAAGAGACTTTTAGACTAGTGTACTTTACCTAAGCTACGTAGAGGAAACTAATTGATTTCTTATTGTGTGAAGAGATGAAAAGGATGGTTTAATATTCCAGTGAAATCACGTTATAGAGGTAACCATAACTAGGCTATGTGCTTATCTTTACTGATGTGGGTGGTCTTGCTACTCTCTGTGGTACTCACTCAAATGCTTAAGGTTAATCATAAGATTAAAAGAGAAGATGCTTTCACTGAAAAATTTGATCTTGGAAAAACATCAGATTTTCTACATGATGTAGACTGAATTCGTATTATTGTGTCCAAATCAAACACATAAAATATTCACATGTGAACCCATTATGGTTTGAGATCATAGAATCATAGAATGGTTCGGGTTGGAAGGGACCTTAAAGATCAACTTGTTCCAACACCACTGCCATGGGCAGGGACACTTCCCACTAGACCAGGCTGATGAAAGCCCCATCCAGCCTGGCCTTGAACACTTCCAGGGATGGGGCACCCACAGCTTCTCTGGGCAACCTGTTCCAGTGCCTCACCACCCTCACAGTAAAGAATTTCTCCCTGATATCCAATCTAAATCTACCTTCTTTCAGTTTGAAACCGTTACCCCTCATCCTATCATTACACTCCCTGATAAAGAGTCCCTCCCTATCCTTCCTGTAGGCCCCCTTTATGTACTAGAAGGTCTCCTCGGAGCCTTCTCTTCTCCAGGCTGAACAACCCCAGCTCCTTCAGCCTGTCCTCATAGGAGAGGTGCTCCAGCCCTCTGATCATCTTTGTGGCCCTCGGCTGGACCCGTTCCAACAGGTCCGTGTCCTTCTTGTGCTGAGGACTCCAGAATTGGATGCAGTACTCCACGTGTGCATGCTGATTTAAGCAGTATGTCTGGGTTTGGGTGTCACACAACCAGAGCATGAGCTGCTTACAAACACGGTGTGTCTTTCCAGAAACTGCTAGTGGAACAAGTTTGTTTGCCTGACGTTATGATATTTGGGCTACAAAGGCCACTCATTTCCTCAGGGACTCTTCAGTCAGGATTCACACCATTTTGAAGTCAAAGATGCAGTATCCTGTTGTATATTTCCAGGGAATTTTCAATCTGTGTACTGTAATGAAGTTTTAAGATATTCTCTAGAAGATTCTGCTTTGAAGCCCACATGTCTCTAAAGTCTTCCTAATGATTATGACTTGGCAACTCTAAGTTGTGTTTTAGTTGGTTTAGGTTTGAGGTATAAAATTCATTGAGCTGGATATTATTTGGTATTCAGCAATGTATTAAAACAATATCACATGGTGGGCCCCTGAAAATGGTATGAGTCTGATTGCCAAAAAATACGTTGTTCTATCTTGCTAACATTAGTTATGTATAGAAGCAGTACAATGGACTCGATGCTGCCAGGATGGATGTGTTACCTTGACAGCACTTAGGAGAAAGTTTTCTACTGGCTCAAATTACTCTTGAGCACTGGAATAGCACAGATTATTTTTCTCAAATCTTATTAAACCCACCAACAGCTAACATATTCATTGTAGGTTCAATTTGAAGCTAATTTTCTACCATCTCAAGCATGACTTTTTCACTGAAACATTAATGGGGGAAAATAGCTGCATAAATATAAATCCATAACAATATAATTCATGCAAGAAAACCTACCTATGTTTTATTCTGGTGTCTTTCATTGTTACAGGCTCTTAAATGAAAGGTTAAAAAAGTCAAGGAAAACATTCATTAATTATATGTAGTTTTCCAGCACACTACTATGAAATTGAATGTTGCTCCTTCCTTCCCAAACTTTCCAAAGCTATTTTCACTTACCTGTCTGAAAGCTTCTCAGGGAAAAAGTCTTCCGTCTTTTCTATATTGTTTTTTGGTTTTATTTTAATATTTATTTAAATTAAATATTTATCTATATGCAGTATATCTAGATAGAAATTAAATTGCATATTAGACTGTACACCTCTTTTCCTGAACAATCCATATATTTACTTCCTGGGAACTCAAGGGTAGGATATTAATGTATGAGAATGCCTTTAGTAGGTGAGATTTTTATCTGGAACCCTTCATTGTTAAGACAGAGCAGCAGGAATGAGATTTTGATTCCACATATTTCATTTCCTGGAAGTATAGTCACATGTTGTTCTTTACCGTATTAATATAATTGACAGGGAATAGAAAGGAAGTCCTGAATTTAGTAAGGCTTTCGGAAAAAGTACATTTTATGCAGAATCCTTTTTAAATTTTAGAGAGAATATTTGTGAGATCTCCTGAGCTCTATCTCATTGTGACATTTTCATCAGGTTGTTTGAGTCACATTGCATTATTTTCTCTAATACTGCTTGGCAGAGTACAGGAATACAATTTGATTTGAGTTGTCACAGTGCAATGTGTCCTCAAGACAACTTTGAAAACAAAAGAACAAAGTACCATAAAACAGACTGTGGCTTTCCAGTGGGAAATAGGAGTTTTCTTGTTTTTTGGTTTTGGTTAATAAGCACTTAAAAGCACAAATTGGAACAAGTTCTCCTCACTGTCTTCCTGACTTGTATATTTTTTTTTACATTGAACAGTAGCAGATCCCTTCAACTTCAATGAAACAGTGATTGCAGCCTAAAGCAGTATATGTAGTTCACAATATATGCTTGTGTGACCTCTTAAAATGGAGGAAAAAAGAATCCCAGCATGAGAATTTATTGCTGCTTTTCATTAGCTACAGAGTAGTGAGTACATGAAGGTTTTGAAAGAGCTTATATGTTCTTGACAGTCAATGGCATTTGGGTGTCATATTTCCTATATACCTTTTGAAATTTTTGTTTATAATGATTATGGAAGCTGTGAAACTGAGAAACCTTGAGGCTAAAGTCTCTCATTATCTCCTAGAAGAGGTACAATAGGGGTCCCCTTTTTGTCTTCAGTGCTTCACAGCTCTGGCACAGAAACCTTTCTCTGCAGGTGAGAGCCTATTTTCTCCACTTCTGCTCAAGTCTTCAGGGTCTGTACTAAGACATCTTCCTTTCTGTAGACAGCACAAGGATTTGGCTTATCATCTTCAATGATTAGTACTTCATAAGGTTTCATGGAGGGCATGCAATACTTAATCATAATGCCCTTTCTGTGAGTTGGTGAGACTTAATATTATCCTTATACTGGTCTGCACATGATGGTGTAAAGTCTGGCGAGAACAACTGCCAAATTGACACATGTAATACATTTTTTAGTTTGCTTTTCCTGTGGTTTTATTTTTCTGTTCCTTTTTGATGTTTTCCATTCAGTGTAGGAGGGTTTTCTTTTCGTATATGATTGTATCTTCTAAGAAAATAAAATTTTTAATGAAAAAAGTCCTGATTACTATTCATGATGACTACTTTCTCAGAACGTACACTGCAACTTCCTTTTCAAATTGCTATTCCTAAAGTAGTTTACTTTTCAACCTTAAACAAATCAAACCCATAATCAGATTATAATTTTTCATCTATGGACTTCTATCAGTTTTCAGATCATATGCTACTATTGATAACCTTGCCAATTAAAGTTGTCCAAGAAAGCTTTAATGAAGCAATGATTTCTGAGTTGCAAACAACTGTCAAAGAAAATGTTACCTCAAATAAAGCAATACATCATAGTATCCTAGTAAATTAAACTATCAATTTATACCTGGCCAGAGACTCAGAACTTGAGAGTGAACTTTATTTTAGAATAAACTAATAAAAATTGTTTCAGGACTAATATAAAACCAAACATCATTGTGGGAATGGCTGCATTTTTTTTTTTTTGATAGAAAAATACCACAAAACTTCTAAGTAACCTCCCTACGTCTATGATGACTACTTTTTGACATCTGTATTTTGATATCTGTATCAGCCTAGGAGACAGTATATTTTTCCTTGGAAGAAATTGTAATTTTGGAGCATCTGTTACCTGGCCAGCATACGTAAGGATGTTTTACAGAGAAATACCACCTGCAGAGCTGTACTACCATCCTCTGTTCTATATCTAACCTTTGTATGGCAGAATTCTGGAGTCTCTGCCATCCGCTTTCTCTTAGAGGACCACTGTTAAGTTCCAATCTCAGCTTCACATTTACAGGGAGGAAATGGAGAAAAGAGTCACAACATCCTCATTACACAATGCATTTTGCCTTACTATATATATAACTTCCTGACCATCTTAAAATCATCTAAGACTACTCTCAGTGTCCTGATGAAAATTGAGTTGTTCTTTATTGTTGTTAATTTTAACTATCTTCCAGCTTTTAAATAATCATTTTGATTCTTCTTGTAAAATTATTAAAATAAAAAATATGCCACTTGCTGCAACTGGCTCTGAGGGGAAAAAAAACCCAACAAATTATGAAACCTGTGTTCTTTGTTTAACACTTAGGGATAAATTAGTTTAAGGAAGAAAATGTCAAATGCTAGTCGGTAGCACTGAAGAAAAGTGGCTACCATCCACAGTTTAAAATTAAAATTGGAAAATGGATACATAAAAGATCTTTGTACAAAAGGCAGAAGAAGAAATGGACATTTTTCAAGAGGGAAAAAATAAACAAGCACTGAAAACCTAAAAACATCTGGATGTCAGGTGCAGACAACTAAATGACACTACTTTTTTAAACCTTAATATTGAATTCACAGCTTATTGGTGAAGAAATTGCACTGTCTTTCAAGATCAAGGGGGACAGATCATCACACAATAAAAACATTTCCATCACTAGTTTCTACTATGGGTCTATACTTAAGATTGTAGACTCACTGGTCTAATACTTTTTGTTTCTGTTGAATTTGCTGTAATTTTTACTAAAAATATTAAAAATACAGTTTATTTCGTAGCCAACATTTTATCCACTGTTCATACTAGAAATTGTATTTTCTACTTTTAAAGATTCTTTTCTCTTTCAAGTAAGATTTTTTTTTATTGCTTGTCACGTGTCATGTAAGTTATACTTATTTCCTCATCTCAAATCATTTTGCCTCCTAAAGAATCACAATTAGACTTAGTGCTAAGGAAAAAAACCTTTGAGTCCAAAGAATGACTACATGACTATCAGGTAATAAAAAGTTAATATCCTTCTGTCTTTTCACCGTCAACATTCATATTTGGCAGATGTCTTAGTTTCTTTAGGTTACTCCCTAAGTGGTCACTCCCTGGTGGTTGAGGGTTTTAATGAATTGTGATTAAATTATGCTGTAATTTTATTTCAGTACTGTGGCTATTTGGTTCCATATTCCAGAAAAAAAAAACAAAAAACAAAAAGCTAAAAACCAACACCTTCTAAGAAGAAAGTTATTTTGCGTGTTCAGACATTTTTCGTGCTTACTAAACTGCAATGCATAATATTATCAGGAAAAGAAAAAAAAAATATGATTTCCAAAAAAACTTCTTCCCATTTCTTTAGTTTATTTTTCCATTTTGCAAATTATGGGATAAGCTAACTAAATGGAATTAAACAAGAAACTTGGTTGGGAATAAATCCTGTTCATCAAATTGTATATTAAGAAAATGTCAACTATACCATATATATAAGGATGGAGTTGCTGATCAGAAAAAATATGTACTGAATTTGATGTCTTTTCTTCCAATACATTGTTTTATGCACTAGTCTTTTTACTCTTGACAGTGAGGGAAAAAACAGAAAAAAAGAAAAGAGTCAGCTTATTTTGTGATGAACTAGTAGTATTTTTTTCACTCTGTCAGTTTTATGTTTCTCTTGTTTTTTGTTTCTAAGGAGACATATCCCCAACGAGATGTCCAAGTGTGACTTCTGTGTTTCAAGAGACAACAGACTAAAGCTCAGCTGTCAGAGTCTTATTTAACAGAAGTAATGAATGAGATTTATTCAGCAATACCTCAAATAGCCAAAGCAGTTACCCCTTTGATCAGCAGTTCTCTAGATCTCACTGGTATGTCCATCTTTGGGAACATATTTCCTCTCTGACAGTTTATTGCTGCCCTTCTGGCAAAACAAACCTCATTGTGTGATTTCACTTTGTGCTTACAGATCATTAAATTTGCTAACTTGGGCATAATGACTAGGCATAAACTGTGATTACTATTTCAAGAAGTTAAAAACCTTGCAAAAGTTTCAAATAAGTGTCCGCATCTTAAAACACAGATTCTTTCATGGTCAAGGCCAGACCCTCAGTTACCTTTGTGAACCATTCAAAAAAGCTGAAAAGTGAATGATCCCATCCTGCTACTCCATGGCTAGGGGTATGTGTTGCTCTTTGGTAAAGGTAAGAGGCAAGAGTCCTGTTTTTGTTAATTTAGAAATAGCTGTTTCTCATGAGGATCCTCTGTAAGGTGAGGTGATTATAGAAGCCCAGGTAAGATTGCTATTAGGCCACTTTTTGCTGGGCTGATATTGTAAAACTGACAACACAGACATGGACCAAAAACTGTGTCAGTCTATTGCAACTTACCTGAAGAAAGTATTTCACTGCAATAGAACGATCTCCCTTACAAGTCTGGGCTTGAGACAATAAAGTATCAACAATAATGAAATTCATTTAGGCACACTCACCTTTTATGAAAGGAAGGGGTCACTTTCATATAAGGGAGCTTTGTGGTTATATTTTTCCTGTAGGCAAACTGCTTTGGAAGCACGTGTTCAAGGGTATATTTTGGATATGCTACACGAACTATCTACAACAACAAAAATCATTTAGATGAGAAAACAGGAAATAACACAAAAGCTAAAGTTAACCTTTTTAATTGTTAGTTTGGAACTGCCACTAGAAGGTTTTCTTACAGAGAAAAGTAAAATTTTATTTCAAGAAGAAAAATGAATGCTTTAAGTCACCATACCGAAATCTTTCTAGAACTGTTCAAGCAAATAACCTCTCTTTTTAATCGTCTCAGTGACAAGGACTCTATTTCACTCTTATCATGGAAATACGTGCCCAATTGTTTCACAGTTTGATTGAGCATTTCCCAATTGCATTTGTAATGAGATAGCAAGAGCATTCACAGGATGTGATAAAATATGGTGGATAAGGGAAACAAGCTCGTATTTCCGAAAAGTGGAGGAAGTGCCTCCTCTGTCTGTCTGACTTAAACAAAACAAAACAAAACCAACAGCAAAAACAAACAAAAAAACCCCTCAAACTGAATAGACTTGCCATAGCTTCTTCTTTTTGTCTGACATAATGGGATTTCGTCCTTCTATTTCACCATATTCTGACCATTGCATTCGGACCTTTGGAAATTCTTTCTAACCTAAAAGGAACTCCCACAGTGCTGAAAACAGTTGGGCGTTCAAGATAAAGTGAGGGACCATTGTTGTTCCTGTTGAAGTTCCTGGGGTTTGTTTAAAAAATGATGTATAACTATATTTTGTTCCCATGGACAAAGAATTGGTCAAATATAAAATAAATGTATATAAATATATATGTGTGTGTTTATAAGGATATTTGGAAGAATCATGGATACAGGGAAACTTTATAGCCTTTACACTTTAACTAGTAGTAGAAACAAGTGTTTAAATTTACATGATAACTACAACTGACAATCTCTCTTTGCTCATTTGTATAAAATGGATCACAATGAATGATTCATTTAATCTAATAATCATGTAGGAATTACATGATTTGTCAGAGCCACTGTACAAGCAACATTCTCTTCATTGAAAAACTAATTTAAGGAAACTGAAAAAAAGTAAATTAAGCAATACACCTCTTTTTTCATATGTATTTTTCACCAAACCTGAACATTTTAGAAGACTAAAATATTGCATGAAGTTTAATAGGATTTATTCAATAGTCTCTTTTAGGAAAAAAAAAAAAATCCATTTCCTTTAAGACTAAAATAAATGATTGGCTTATGCACAGTCCAATTTCTATAGGTACCCTATTTTTATTTATATCCAGAAAATGTATTTAGATTTAAAAAAAAAGTTTTATAATTTTCATTTTTTCTTTGGGCAATTAAAAGTTGACATCAATTATTCTGATTAAATTTTCCCCCAAAACTGGATTAAAAATCAAATATGTAGACAAGGTACAATATAAAATGTAAATGGATTGGGAGAGTCCAAAACTTTGTGCAGATACCATTTAGAAAACATCTGAAAATATGGGGTGTTTTATGCCAGATGTAACACAAAATATTTCTGCTCTTCAGGTATATACAGTAGTATTTAAATAGTTACTGGAAATTTACAAGTAAATGTGAAATTAGTGAAATTAATTTTCCTTTAGTTGTTATTAATGTTCCTTTGTTTGTTGGATTTTTAGTTTTGTTTGCAGTGGGTTACCTACAAATTAGATAATATTTTTATCCCGTGAAACTCACACTCAAATGAGTATCAATTGTATAAAATAATTTTTAAAACTTTTTCCTATCCTTTCCAAACTCATTGCTCTCTTCTCAAAACTGGCAGCCTCTTCTTCCTTTAAAACAATTATTATCATACTGTGTCTGAAAAAGTGAATGAGGATCTTATTTATTACCAATATAGATTATTAAGAGTACTTTCTCTTTTATTAACAACTTTCACCAAATGGAATTTAATCCTATTTAAAATTGACAAGAAAAAGAAAGCAAAAAAGGTAAAGTCTCTCAATGACTGAGCTTGGCAACTCCAATTCAGGAATGCATCCTTATTCAGAGAGCATGCTAAAGCCTTTGTAATTTAAATATTTGCTAAAAATTAAGCAATTGCCAAAGTGGTTTTCCCTACTAAGGAAGAGAACCATATCCAAAAAACTTGACAGAAGGAGTATGGTGTCAAGCTGTCTTTCACACAGTTCAAATGCTTGTCTCAAAAGCCTGCAGTCAGAGCTTTCAAGCTGCTTTCTTAAAGCTTTGCTACTCAGGTGCCTACATGATACTTTTTATAATTTAGGAGCCTAATGATCTAAAATAACTGTAGATATATTATTGTTTCATGAACATGGAATAAAATGTACAACAAGCCTTTTCCATTCAAAAAATCATACCCCTAATGGTATTTGACTTAGAGATGATTGGTCCCTTTAGATAGAATGACTTTGTGTAAAAAATTGGTGGGTTAAAATTACTTTGTAGAAGTTTTCATAGAAAAATCAACTTTATCTGGTTTCTCTCAGATTCTTCAGGTTTTTAATGAGAGGCAACCGGTGAATCTTTACATGGATAATCAGGTGAAACCTCTTTTCTCACATTTTTTTTAGCGATTAAAACTGTGAAATGAGGCCCTCCCATTTCCTCATGGTTTGTTGAAATTAGAACTGTTAATTACCAGACTGATGACAGTTATGTGTATTTATATTATTTTTTCAATTTGAATCATAAATAAGTTACTGCCAATTCTAAATTCACAGAATATGTTAAGAACACAAAGTAAAATGATTCTAAAAGTAAAATGATTCTAAAACGCATAAAAACATTTGCATTGTTATTAATGAGAGTGAAACTGTAACTTTCATAATTTTTTGAGGGAAGCAAATTTAAAAAACTAAATGGTTTTCGGACTGTTACTCAAGAATGGAAATAGATGCAGAGCCTAATTTTGAGATGCTTGACTCAAAACTAAAATCAGTAGGGTTGGATCATCAACAAAATTCACCCATATATAGCTTCTGCTATTTTAAGGCCTGCAGCAGAACATTTTTTGAATTATGGCGGGGAGTAATGAAGGGATGTAAATGCCAGAGATGGACTAAGATCCTTGTTTATCTTTGGTTACAGAAGAAACACAACAACAACAAATTCCATATTCACGTTTTAAGGAAGATGAATGTATCTAATCCTTTGAATAGTCCTTGTCTATATAGAAACATAACCAAAAAGAAAAAATAGTCTTTGTTTTTTAAGACCTTTGACTACTTCAATCATTGCCCCAGGCAATCCATTCAGAATAATTTTCTTCTGTGTTTTTTGGTTTGTGGGTTTTTTTGTTTGTTTCTTTGGTTTTTTTTTTCTTCCTATATCACAAATGATTTAGCAGGTAGTGGGTAGTGTGTGTTCTGTTTTGTTTTTCAAAAAGAAGCAATTTAGTAGAAGCAAGCCCCACATTTTCTAAGAGGTTTCATAAACAGCAGCATTTTTCAGAGTCAGAACTTTTTGGTAACAGTAGGATTTTTTTCTTAAACTTTCTCTAGAAATACTCCGGGAGTTTACAATTCAAGCGAACAAAGTCCTAAAACTGAATATGATTTCACAAGGTTTTATACTGTGTTTGAAAAATCTTATCAGAAACCATGAACTCATATTGAAAAATTCCAAGAATAGTGCTCAGAGAACATTTTTTCTACAAGTAATATACCCTTTGTATGGTTTTGGGTTTGTAGATGCCTAAGAGATATAAACACAAATAAAAAATAACAGTTTCACTCTCTACAAGTTAGGAAACAATCTTTCTAAGGCATAACTAGAAGGTGGCAAATCATGTATAATGTCACTGTAATTTTGTTAATTAATAGTAACTCCATTTCAATTAGTGGGAGAGGAAAATTGAGATCCTGGTGTCTCTGACCTTTATCTTTAGCTATAAGGCTTGAAAAGCATTGGCAAAGTGAGTTAAACTGTTCACTCTCTTAAGCTGTAATGTCTGGAGGAAAGTTTAAGTGCCCTAGTGAGACATAATAATACATTCAAACTTTTCTTCTTTCTCTTGACATTTGAAATATTAAGAGTACTATATAATCATTTCCATCTCCTTTCCTAGGGGTTCTTGACATATATCCAATGTATGAAAAGTGCACGCAGATGAAGATTGAAACTGAAACAATCCCACTCCACTCCATGCCAGATGAGTAAAATATGGCTCCAGTTTGAACAATAGTCCTTTGCAATATCATATTTTAGACTCTCCAGAGTTTTTAGGATTTTACAGCAAAATGGAGTTGAAAATTGGTTTTGTTTGAATTATAAAAGATAAAATAATACAAGGAATATTTCTGTCTGTTTGTCATGATACTAGATGTTACTGCAAAAAATCTACATACAGTTTACTTGCATGACTTGCGTGTTAATGTTTGTGATTTCAATAATGGACAGCATCCTGGCTTGCCTAAGCTCTATCTTAAATTTCTGTGTGCTTAGAGATAATAGAATTCTCAAATGCTATCTTGAAAGGAACCTATGAAAGCACAATATATTTTTTTAAATTCTGTTCTGGGTAAAAATAAATGCTCTGGAGCAGTGCTTGATTCTTCCTTTTCAATTTCTACTACTTTTAACTTTTTCTCTCTCCACCTATGTTGATGATGAAAACTCACAAAACTTTCATGATTGGTACACAGGGTGAAGTGTGCCAGATGGTAACATCAACTTGATTCAGGGGAAAAAAACCCAACAACTTATTGGGAGTGTCAGGAGAAGGGTGGAAGAGTGCTCTGAGTTAATTATAAAGTATTTTCCAGGGTAGAGAATAAATATTCCTTCTGTTCAGAAACATACATAGTTAGGGAACAAACAGGATTGAGGATTCCAGGGCACATACCTTGGAAATGAAATGGGTTCATCTCAAAGGAATTGTGCAACTTGTTTCAAAATGTTAAAACACTGAATATGAAACAATCCTGCTGATGACAATATTTCTTTTGAACTATTTTCTCTGCTTTCTTTTTTTGAACTGCCAAGCATATAGAATTTTCAACTCAAATGTTTTGAGCATCTGTAGTGTTTGAGATGGTTGTCTCAATTTTTTAGATATGTTCTGTAGACATATGAACATTTCTCTTAGTTTTTCTTGAGAGCCATCACCAAAATTTTAAAAATCACCCTGCAACTCTGCAGAGCTGTGTGAAATTGTGAAGTCCCTCTTACACTGCTTTAAATGAACAGTGAGTGGTGTGAGTGATAAGAAATCCAAAATCTCCTCCAAAAGCAACTATTCTTTTTTTTTTCTCTGGTCTAGATATCCATAAATGTTGAGGCTTGATACTTACAGACTATTTATTTACAAAAAAAAAAAAAAACAACAAAAAAAAACCAAAAAACCCCCCAAAAAACCCCCCAAAAACCCAAAACAAATAAAAAAACCCCACTATGGATGGTATGTCATGGCTTTCACAACAGTAGCAACAGCTCTGATGGGTGTAAAAGGATGCTAGGTAGTTCCCTGTTGTGTATAGTAAAAGAAAAAACACCTGGAAGGAAAAACACCTGGAAAGAAAAACGAGCAACCTTGCTAGCATTATTTGAAATAATACTGGGAGTAAACCAGTGACTTTAGATGACATTTTGGATGTCATAGTCGTAGAAAACACATATGGTCTCATGTATTTTCCAAGCAAAGAACTTACTTTAAAACCACATTGTTTACAATAATGAGAGCATTTTATTTCCTGCCAGGTCCCATAGAAACATACTTTGGTCTTTTTCTCCATTGCTGTCCAGCTTAAACACAACATATTCATTTTATGAATTTCTTAAAATAAATACCTAAATAAAAACTTTGAGGTTAAACTGACAAAATTTTTCTTTGCATCCTGGGTAGATCCTTTTTTGTGTTGACTTCAGTGGAGAAACATTGAAGACAAGTTCAGAACAACTAAGAAGCACATCACTAAATATGCAGTAGCAGATTTGCTATCAATAGGCCCACTCAAAAAGGTTAAATTAAATGATCATAAAATCAATATCCTGCAGCAGAAGGATTGAAATGAAGGTGGAGTTGGAACATAGCTGTGAGATTGTCATTTGTGATGGGAAATCATGTGAGCAGCTTCCATTTTTGTTGGACAAAATTCAGATAGATTGAAAGACATATAAACTAATTATTAATATTATATGTGTGCATAAATTAAAGCATGAAAGTCTCAAGTCATTTATTTCAGATAGCAATGTTTTTTTGTGACTTTGGACTAGAAATACAAAGGGCTTTAGAAGTGTCTGGATGCAGTATCCCAAAAGGGAAAAAATATCTCTCAGAAGATTTTTGAGTAAAATTATAGTGTCCCATTATGGGCTTCTCAGTGCAAGAGAGACAGACATACTGGAGAGAGTCCAATGAAGGGCCACAAGTGTGAGCAAGGGACTAAAACATATGCAGAAATGCTAAGACATCTGGAACTGTTTAGCTTAGAGAAGAGAAGGCTCAGGGGGATCTTATTAATGTGTATAAGTACCTGAAATAACCAAAGAGGATGGAGCCAGGCTCTTTTCAGTGGTGCCCAGTGGCAGGACAAGAGGCAACGGGCACAAAATGAAACACAGGAGATTCCATCTCAACATCAGGAAACATTTTTTTTACTGTGAGGGTGACTGAGCACTGGAACAGGTTGCCCAGAGAGTTTGTCGTCTCCATCCTTGGTGATATTCAAAAGCTGTCTGAACACGATCCTGAGCAACTGGCTGTAGGTGGCCATGCTTGAGCAGGGAGGTTGGACCAGATGACCTCCAAAGGTCCCTTCCAACAACCATTATCTGATTCTGTAACTCTGAGAATCAATTTTGGGTACAGTACAGTATTAACAAAATAAATAACTATAACAAAAAAAGTTTCATTTTGAAGCAAATTTTTTCTATCTAAAAATACACAACACAAACCCATGGAAATGCATATTGTTTATATGCATTTTCTTTGCATGCTCTAAACCAGCCACCAACCCAGAAGTTGCCACTCTAACACCGGTTCCCTATGGGACACACTTCTGTGCTCAAGAGTTAGAGACTGAATTCCATTCATGATGCAAATGTAGCCTAGCCTGTATAATTTACTCCGTAATATACTGCAATGAAGGCTGCCAACTGTCAAGAATGCTTAAATAAGATAAAGATGACAACGTATTATTTATGTTCATAGAAATGATTGAGATAAAGACAACCATACGTTTGTCTTCTGATAACACACAATAATGAAGAAGAGTTCTTAACAGTTGATAGTACTTTTTCTTAACTGTGTGCCTAAAAGGCAAAGATGTATTTTCTAGATCGCTATGCACATCCTTACAATATTCTGAAATTCAAATGAGTGTTACAGTAACTTCACAAAATACATAAAACCAACTTCCAATTAAAGTACAATTTTTCAAATATGATGACTAATAGAAACTTTCAAAGCATAACTTCAAGAATTCAAGCTGACCTTCATCACCACTTGTAAAATTTAGAAGGGTCTTTTGTCAGCTGCAAGAAAACATATAATAATATCTATCAACATTAGGCATCTAAACAAATAGAAAAAAAAAACAAAACAAAACACGAAAGAGACAATTTGCCATGGACGAGTAAGATACCTCTTACATTAGTACCAACGAACACAATTACCTTTCTTTCCCATATATACCCCTTACTTTTTACATACTGAGAAAACAACATGTCTATGGGAAATTATACTTTCACGATGTTCTGCTACTGCCTACAATGTACAGTCTACTTTTATCATTCTTATGGTACTACTGGTTTAAATTTTCTTGCTTGCTTTATTTTCTTCTTTTTGTGAAGAGGATCAGTTGAATTAAGACAGAAACTGGAGTGCCTAAAAGTTTTCCCAAAATCTGGAGAAAAATGGTTTTGAAGATGGTTTTTAATATTCTGAAGTAAAACTGCCAAAGCTAATACATTTTTCTTACTTCTCTTTTAGATCATTTTAGTGTGAAATATAATTAGTTAATAACTTCATTAATGTATTAGTTTTCGATTGTCACAGCCTATCCATCCTCTTGTTCAGGGAATCATGCAATTGTAACTCCAGAAACCTTGCTTTTCTGGTCTATCTAGGGCTTACATTTTGGTATTAAATTTAAGTACAGTGAATGAAAGTAATACTAATTTGTAACTATTGCTTATATGTAGCAAAGAGGTACTAAATGAAAATAGTAGTTTAAAATAACAACAAACCCTATTGAGAAATTCATGTAGCAGGAGAGAAAAGACAGACCTGACTAAAGAGGATACTTTGTTTTCTTTTGAAACTGAGTTTCTACCACTCATTTAGAGAAGATAATGATTCTTCCAGGCATTTGTTGTTGCTCCTTTGGTTGGATTTGATGCACACTCTAGGTACATTTTAGCTAACGTATGAAGAAAAAAAAAGTAAAATCAGAACATGACTACTTCTACTACTGAAGTTGCATTCATTTTATGATTCTTACTTCTTGTAAGTGATCAGGTGGCAAATGTTTGATGTTATGTTTGATTTTCTTCCTATTTCAACAGTGAAACTAGTGTTTATAGATAGTGATTCACTATGAATTCATTATGAAACATAAGAAAAAAAACCTAAGAAGAATTTAATAAAAAGCTGAATGGAACCTTTTTCTCTTGATTTTTATGGTAATGTTAGTGTTTGCTGCTGAAGTCATATGTCTGAACCTGGGTTTTGGTTGTGTCTCTTAGTTACGTGGTATTCATGGCACATACTATGGCTTCCTCAGTGGATAACCCTACCTAGTACATAAGTCTTTAAGTCATAATTCCTCATTGGACCAAAGCAACACCTCCTGAAGAGGACCTGGTTTCTGCTTCAACTATCTTTCTTCTCATTCAGTCTAATTTGGTTTTTTCTATCAGAGTTACTGCAAATATTTGTTACAGTCTATATTTCTATAGAATTTGCTACAAATTCTTTATTCTATATACATGGCTCAAAACTGATGCTGCAGTTCCAACAGTACAGAATTTGAGGGAAGTTATTCTCCCCACTCTGTGCAGCGCTGGTGAGGCTGCACTGGGGATGCTGCATACAATTGGGAACATCTTGTTCAAGAGGGTCCAGCTAATGGCTACAGGATGGTCAGGGGCCTAGAGCACACCAACCTCGAGAAGAAGTAACAGGATCTGGACTTGTTTCCTCTGAAAAAAACCGTTACAGTCCTTTCAAGGAGAATTGCAAAGACGATGGAGCCAAAGTCTTCTCAGTGGCAACATTCTTAGATGTAATGAGAGGGGCAGGGGCCATGAGCTGTGACTTTGAAACTTCAAGACAGATACAAGCTTGTCACCAGAAGGGCAGTGTAGTTCTGAATAGGTTGCCCACAGAAGTCATGGCTCCTCCACCCTTGGAGGTTTTCAGGACTTGGCTAGAAAAATGCAAAGATGACCTATCATCTAGTACATGTTACAGTCCCACTTTGCATATGAAATTGAGCTAGATGACCACAGAGATCCCTTCTAAACAACATTTTATGATGCTATGGTTCACTGTTAAGTAATATTGACTAGTGGAAGCAAAACTGGAAACATGCCAGTGACTGAAATAAATTCTAAACTGGTGTCAAATGGGCTCTAACTTCCCAAACTTTTATAACATATGTGTGCGACTTTCAGTTGCAGGTATTTTGTTTGTATGTTTTAGGATGTTTTTATACATCAAACTGATGTTTTTATACATTAATTTGAAAGCAGTTTAAAACAATTGTGAATAACTGTGAAGCGACATTAAAAAAAATAAATTCCCCTAAATCATACAAAGATGTGTACATGCAAAGGCTTTTGAGAAATATGCTGACTGAGACTTAAAAATTCTAGTGCAGTTCCCAGGACCAGCATGTCCTATTCTGCTATGTTCAGTGACGTGTAATAATATTTTTAAGTACTGAAAGCGACAGGAGAGAGAAGAAGGATGACTCGTCCCTTGGATGAATCTGGTTGTACACGATGCATTGGCAGGTGTAAAATTAAGGAAGACTAATTAGGCCTTGGTGTTCTCAGAAGTAGTGAGTGACTAATGCAAAGCAACATTTTGGAAAATGGGATATCTGCCTCCTTGTCGCATGGGATTTCTATGAGATCTGTCTGTTAGTATGTAAATACAAGGTGTGAAATAATCTCTATGGCTAAACCTTATCACAGAGACATGCTACCTTTTCATCAATTTAACTCTGTTCTAAAGAGCTCTGAAGAACTTTTCTCTAATGGGATGAAATGAGAGACTATGTTATCAATCCTTGCAAACTTTCTGAGGATAATTTTTTCATTATTTTGTTATCTCTTAGATGCAAATGTTGATCCAATTATAACTTTTAACAAGAAAAAAGAGAAAGTGTGATATTAAAAACATCGATATAATCTGAAAATCACAGGGGAAAAAAAGAAAAGGAAGATCAGATGAGAGTCTTGCTTTGGGAGAAAAGGTTAAAGAAAATAGGAAGAATAAAAAAGGAAAAAAAATAGGGAATAAGTGTGACATGGAAAGTGAAAAATGTAACAAATATTTAGCTAAAAGAAAATTAAGTTGTTGGCTTCTGACTAATTAAAGTTTAGTCGCTGCTCATTTTCTGTTTTTATTTGCTATAACAGAATCAGAAATGGAAGTTATTGACATTATATGGTATTACAGACTCATTGATATAAACTCTGAGGATTTGTCTTTATAGAGCTGTTCATTCAGATTATCATATGGTTTGAAATAGAAGTGCAATTAGAACTGCAATACTTCATTAGCTTCAGTTACGGTCACTTTCTTTCTTAAATGAATCACTCATTACTTTATCTGGTATTCTGTGAATTCAGAAACCCCCTCCCCTCCATAACCAGAAATAAGTTGTATACTTATGTCTCTGATTCACTTTAAAATCAATATAAAGTCAAAATAACTGAAAATAAACCACCCACAGCTCAGAGAGTCATCCTTTGCATGAAGAATTCGTCCAGGTTAACCTTTCTACTCCTAAATCAACTTTTACAAAAACTATTGTAATTTGATCTGCTTATATCACACACAAATTTGTTTGCTTTTTTGAGAAAAGGAGAGCTTGCTTACAGAAATTCAGTCCCTGCTTAATGTTTATTAATTACAGACTTGAAATAGTCTGTAATACAGACTGTAAAACAGACTGAAAGTTGGCACAAATTATCAAGAAGGTAAAAATGTATTTCTCAAAGAAAATTATGATCCATTATAGTTCTTTAAAAATGCACTTCTATTTTGACATAGAAAATGTAGACATTTGCTTTCCTATACCTGGAAAGAAAATGTGAGCAAGTAAAGTTAAGTAAACAATTACTGTTTTTCAAAAATGCTCAGCAAATCTGTGACAACGGCTAGCTGGAAGATTTCACAGAAGTAATATGAAAAAGGGGGGTCCATGGTCAAACCCCAGTTCTCTAAACCCCAAATTAACTCCATTGGGATTATTCACATGTTGAGAAGGTGCATGCTGTGGCAGGAGCACGGTACAGGGATGTGGTGGTTCATTTGGCAGGAAGCTCATGAGCTGCTAGTCATTTATGCAAACAACCCCCAGCCACGTGCCCCAGATACCTGAGCCCTAGAGACCACTTCAGCCAATGCACCAACCTCAGAGACCCCTTGACCAATGAAAGCTACGTGACCATGACCAATAGATGACCTCAGTTCAGATCTAACCTGGCTATAAAATGGGATCCCTGCTAAAGACCTCTCTTTGAGTGGTTCTCCTTGGAGCAGCAGGTCTGTGATCAGAAGCCCTCCCTTTGGGTTGAGATGTCGGCCTCAAAGTAACTTCCCCAGGGACTGAGTGGCCTCACCTTTTAGGTGAGTGGTTTGCGCATTTTGAACCATCATTCTAAGTTTAGAGTCAATACGCAGAGTGTAGTAATATTCCCAACTGACATCCTGAACCTGTAAAAAGTTATGCCTGCCAAAGTGTTTGTAGTATAAGATCCTGATTAATTCTTACCATCCTATCTTTCTTGTGACACCATTAAAACCTGATTTTTTTTAACATCTTTTGTTGGTCTTATGCTTCTACAACACATACATATATATTTTTTTGCAAAACTGAAGTTTAGTTCATTAATATTGTGAAGGCTGTATGATGCTAAACCTCATAAATTCATTTCAAAATATTGTTTACATTTCTTCCTTTTTGTTTTAATCACTAATTTCTGACTCAGTTATATAATTGACTGTTGACATCACACTATTACAATTTGTCTAGTGTAGAGTTAGCCTAAGGTGACTTGTTTCTGTACTACTCATTTTATTTAGTTTGCCTGAGGTTGCTTATGATTGAAAATGTCATTGCTTTAGAACATCCTCTTGACAATAAATGTAAATGTATAAAGTAAGAAAGAAATGTACCTACATGTTGGTGAGAGGATTTTTTTCCTGTATTGCTGTCTGTGATGCTTTTTTCTGTGAAGGGAGTTCTCAGTATTGTAGCATATTTCATTGCGTTCAGTTGAAACAAAATTGAATGAGAAACAGTGCTTTTTATTTTTATATGCCAGGTTTCTACAATCTTTCATGCATGCCAGATGTACAGATTTCTAAATAGTTTGGAATTCTTTTGAGGAAATAGAAGTAAGGGAGTGATTTTCTATGAAGACTTGAGGGTTGCGCAAAGTACAACCTGCATCTGATAATATGGAACTATAAATAAGTATTATTTTAAAGGGAAAGTTGAGTCACAAGGTTGAAACCTCCTCCTCGAGTGCATTTTAAATCAAAACACAGTTTTGTGCAGTATCCATAAGTTGTGAAGACGATCCTTGAAGTTTGTTTTGAAGAAAGGAAAAAAGTCAATGGAAAGTCAAAAGAATTTACTGCTCTAGAGACTGCAAAACACTAGTGGGTTTGCAAAGTTCAAGGTTTGGTAACCGCCTCAAGGTCAGAAAATGTAATCTCGATATCCAATTAAGAGAAAACAATGAGAATTATGTCTTAACCTAGAGTATCTGTTCAATACCTGCTTAATACTTACACTCAAGTGGTTAGTTCGGATAAAATAATTTTTTTATTAGGCCCTAGACAGAAAGGGAAATGGGAATATGTTTGGATGAAGAGAGAAAATTAAACATCTTATTAATGAATTACAATAACCTGGTGTATAAATGTCAGGTATCATAACTATGCTATATTCTAGACTGTCCTGTCATAATTATAAATAAGAAAGGCATAGCTGCTGGAGAGTAAGCATTTATGTCAACAATAAGTTCTTAGCTGTCCTCGTACGACTGAGCAATCACTTCTCATCTACTGATACTGTGACAAATTACATATGTTTTCAGGCACTCCCAATTCTACACATAATATCATAGAATCATATAACAGCCCAGGTTAGAATAGACATTGAAAGATCCTCTGGTCCAACCTTTCATGGGAAACAGAGCCTAGGTGAGATTATCTAGCAACCTGTCCAGTCACATCTTGAAAACCTCCAGTGATGGAGAGTTTACCACATCCCTGTGGAGATTGTTCCAGCGAATTGATGTTCTCACTGTAAAAAAAAATTCTTTCTTATATTAAGATGAAGCCTCTCACGGTGCAACTTGTACCTGTCGCCCCTTGTCTTCCCCATGTGGTTCCTGGCAAAGAGAGAGCCTCCATCCTCTTTGAAACCACCGTTTAAGTACTGGAATGCCATGATGAGGTCCCACCGAGCCTTCTCTTTTCCAGGGAGAAAAGACTTAATGCCTTCATTCCTTCCGCGTAGGTAACATTCTCCAGCCCTTTAATCATCTTCATGGCCCTCCTTTGGTCCCCCTTCAGTCTGTCCTTGCCTATTTTGAATCATGGGTACCAGAACTGGATACAGTGCTCCAGGTGTAACCTGGCAAGTGCTGATTAGAGTCAGAAGATCAAGTCTTTATCTCTGCTAGTAATGCCCCTGTGGATGCAGCCCAGGATTCAATTTGCCTTTTTTGCTGTGGCAGCGCGCTGCTGACTCGTCTGCAGCTTGTTGTCTACCAAGATCCCCAGGTCTGTTTCAGCAAGTCTGATCCCCACTCACACAGATTCTAGACTGTTCTGGGCATTCTGGGCTATTTGGTTATGTCATTCCAGGTGCAGACTTCTCACTTGTCTTCATTAAACTTCATATTGTTCTTGCTAGCCTACTCTTCCAGCCTGCCCAGGTCTCTCAATAAGATATCTCTCCCTTCTGAAATGTCCACCTCACCACTCAGCTTAATGTCATATGCAAAGTTGTTGAGAGTGCTTTCAATGCCATCATACAGATCATTTATGAAGATGTTGAATATTGGCGAGCCCCGTATTGATCCCTGAGGGACCCCACTGCTGTCTGCCAGCCTGAGTAAAAAACATTGATCACCACTCTCTGAGTGCAACCTGTTAGCTAATTTTCTGCTCATCTCACAGACCATCAATCCATTCTGTATCTTGTTAGTTTGTCTAGGGGAAGGCTGTGGGAAATAGTATCAAATGCTTTACTGAAGTAGCTGTAACTTCTAGAAAATAAAACTAACACTTGGACTCCATGATCCTAAAGGTTCCTTCCAACCTAGACGATTCTGCTAATTTATGGGATAATGTTAAATTTATTCTCTTAAATTGACTAGACTTCTTTCCTGGCATTATAAATCATGCTTCTGCTCCCATACTCAGTTGTTATATTGGTAATTAAATTTACCTGATCCAGGCTAAAATTAAGTGGAACTGATTAATGTTTTCTGCATATCTTTTGATCTGCCCATCAAAGAGATGCTCATCTGTCATCAAGATTTAAGCAAAGAAATATATGAGTTCTTTAGGCCTTCAAATTACTGATGATGAAAGTCACCAAAGTGAGGATTTACAGTTCTGGAACAGATTTTAGAACATATTCTAAAGAGATAAAGATCCTGCAGCTCTGTCTTAGCAAGAAGGAGTGTGTTTTCATTCATGTCCAGACTGAAGTAATTAGGAAGGAATAAATTGCCAACTGGAGCATGCTGCTTGGAGTTAATGGCCTACAGAAAGAGGAGCAGAGATTTAGTACGTAATGAATCCTGCTGCAGAGACATAGGGAGAGTGGTGTGTGGAGAGATGGGTAAATTGTCAATAAGCCATGATGGATGAGAGCAGGAACATTGACTATTGGTGCACACCTCAAAAGAAACATAACACTCAAGGCTAAGTGCCTTCAGCTTCCCAAGAAAAGAAGTATCTCACTAATGCATGTACCAAAGACACTTGCCTATTTATGGAATGGTTCATTAATTTTACGTTCCATGTGAGAAATCCCACCTTTCCAAACAATTCTGTGATAGTCTAGAATCATAGAAGGGTTTGAGTTGGAAGGGAGCTTTAAAGGTCACCTAGTCCAACAATCCCCTGTAAAGAGCAGGGACATCTTCAACGGGATCAGGTTTCACAGTGCTTCATCCAACCTGACCTTGAATGTTTCCAGGGATGGAGCACCTACCACCTCTCTGGGCAACATGTTACAGTGTTTCACCGTCCTCGTAAAATTTTTCCTCCTCATATCTAGTCTGAATCTACCCTCTTTTAGTTTAAAACTGTTACCCCTTGTCCTATCTCTACAGGCCCTGCTAAATAGTTTGTCCCCACCTTTCTCATAAGCCCCCTTTAAGTACTGAAAACTGCAATAAGGTCTCCCTGGAGCTTTCTCCAGGATGAACAACTCCAACACTCTCAGCCTTTCCTCATAAGAGCAATGTCCTCATAGGAGAGCCTGTCCTCACAGGAAAGAGTATCTTCCAGTGTGGCAACTTTTCTTATTAAAGTGATAAAGGCTGTATAAAGTGATGAAGGGTGTATAAAAACAGTTATCTGCTGCTTAAGTACATTAATTTTTTTAACTACCCCTCTTGCTATAAGTGTATTAGGATGGAAGAATAGAGTCATTCTCCACAGATAATTTCATCTACGTTTTCCAGTAGAAGCCTATCATGTGATTTCTTTTAATAAAAATTAAACACTAATTCATCATTTGACTTGTATTCAGTGATGACTTAAAATGTATGAGAAAGAAAAAAGTTACAACTGTGGGGAAAACTTAACACTTTTTTTTCCCCTCATTTAAGCTCTAATTCTTACTGTCATGCAACTAGAGACGATACATCATTAAATGATAGTTGGGAATCTTGCTTTCAATAAGATCCTCTGTACTATAAAGACAAAGGTAAGAAGGAGGAATTACGAATTTATATTTGTTATTTGCTAAAATGCATTATTTTATATTCATTACTTCCCTTATTATCTTAGTCCTGTGTGCCACGTTTAATCTTTGCTTGAATCTGAATCAGTCCGGAAGCATTTCCTGGTTTAATTTTAAGTTTTTACCAAGTTTACTACAGATGAGATACTGTAAAAGTATACCTCAGTATAATATAAAAGACTATGTCTTGAACACTCCTATATTTGTGGATCCATGTGCATTTATATAGTAGATCCAGCTTTTTCTTCAGTGGCTATAAATAGGCTTGGAGAAAGAGCATATGAAATCCACCGTCACTGTATTGTGCTGAAGCAATATTTCCCATTGCATTGTGAAACTTTGCCTGCAGGTATTGAGCAACATGTTTGAATGGAGTGAATTACTCTTCCTACCCAAGTTGCTTTAAGATTTACCTTGTGAACATATCCCACAGAGAAACCTTTGAATAGTTTGATAGTTTGGTACACAGTGACTGGGTATTTTTCCATGCAGTAGTGCACTTATTCCCCCTTCACCTTGTTCAATAAGTCAGTATTTGAGGAAATCCTATCTGGTGTCCAAAAAAAAGCACCACATTTGTGCCCTTGCCTTGCTAAATCATATCTGGGGCCACGTCATAGAGAAAGAAACGGTATGAAGCTATTTTGTAATAATGCAGCATTCTCACCGTGATAAATAGCTATTTTATGTACAAAGGCTTGTTCTAAGCATAGAAACAAAATATTAGCAAGCCATTGTTAACAATATATTATGTGTAGGAATGAAAGGAGAAGCAAATACAAGTGTGATTTAATACACATAGAAGCAGGGGATTAAAAAGTACACAACCCTGACTTTTCTGGGAGATATTTACCTTCACGGTGCCAGTTTAAGTCTGAGATAGGGCAATTATGAATAGAATTTATAACAAACTCAGGCTTTACTATTCAGAAAGTTACTTATATATTGCTCCTTTTTGTTAACTTCTAGTGTTCTTATTTGGATTATGACTAAAACAGAGATGTTTTTATGATTATTTGAGATGACCCTGAGAGTAATTATAATAAATTACACTGAAATTGTATATGATTGGAATACATAACGCTGCAACCAAAAATGCCTGTAACTAAAATGCCTAGAGGCTCAGCTTTTACACTGGAGTAAAGACAATGCATAAGTCTCCAGCTTTGTAATAAGTAACAATAAAAAGAATATAACATACTTCATCTTAACTTCAGAAGGATATTTGACTTCTTATCAATGCCATGAAATGAACTCCCTGTTATTAACATCTGATAGCCTGTCCTTATGCAATGAACCAGTTTTTTGTTAACTCTAAGACATGTGAAGCATCTCTCAAAAAAAGCCAACATATGAAAGGGCACCTAATAGGTACACAAATCAAACTACTTCTTAACTCCACACATCCTGAAAACAAACCTTCTGAATGTGAAAACAAAGTATTGTTTCAGTATATATTTTAAATTATTAAATTCAAAGTTGAATATCAGAGAAGTCAGGGAGCCAGTTCATCCATATTTTAAGTCTTTGAAAGAAAAGTGGTAAAACACTATTATTATTTATGTATTTAAATGATTACGCATCAAAAGCTTTCAAATACTTGTCTGAGATGACAAAAAATTAAGTAATCAGGTATATCTGAACCCCTTCACTTAATTCCTTAGGACTTCTTTTAATTTTGTTACTTTTGAAATGTATTTGAGTATTATAGTTTCTATTATGTCTGATACTTACATCAGTTGAATCTGATGTTTAGGAGCTAGAGTATATGTATAAAAGATCAAGGATCTACAGACAACTTGCAAAAGAATGAATATCAGGTTATCTGACAAACTGTTTTTAATATTAGTACTCTTAAAGAAGTTTTAGCAATACAACCACAAATATGGTAGATTTTGGTAAACTATTGTGAACTTGCTAAATCATCTTCTTTAATACATATATTTCTTCTCACTGAAGATATAATTAGTACTTTGAATACTAAGAGTCTACTAAAAAGACCCTTAAACTCTTATAAGTTGATTTTTAAAATTTTTTGTCTTTTCTCTTTTTACTGTCTGTTGTCTCATTTTTCTACCAATATTTATCTACTACATGCTACCCAGTCCTTACAAATGCAGACACCTAAATTGCTCAGAATACAACCTTATTTCTTCCAATGCCTTGCCTCAGAGTTTATGTCTCTGCACAGAAATGAATCTTCCCAAAAAATTTAGGAAGAGGGGTTGAGGGACTGCTTAGTTCTTTGCAGATGTTCCCAAACAATCATTGTTTAACAATGGATTCTTGAACAGATTATTGAATGCTAAGGTTACCTTCATGAGATCAAGAACCCATTCCTCATGAGGTCCGAAATTAATGATAGCTCATCCACTCAGGACAAAAATGATGAAAATCTTTTCTTGTCTTTCTCAGTATTAAATTTACATGCTTAAAATTTCATATGATTTTTTGTCATGATTTTTTTTTAATATTTTCCAATTTTTCAGTATATTATTTGTCAATATGTAACAACAGTGAATAAGCCTTCTATAAACAGTGGAAGTGTTCAGTGAGAATTCAAGGATATATTAGATCTTTTATTGTGCTTTTCCCAGTTTGTTTTCCACAGCTCTTAATTTAGTCTTTTCATTAACTGATCTATTTATCATGAAATTCAGCATTAGCAGTTGTAGAATTCACTAGAAGGGAATCACACTAATAACTAGATTAACTGCAAATACGTAGGCTGGCCTAATTAATATCATGTACAGTACTGATGCTGGTTTTCCTACTTTAATTCAATAAAATAAAATACATTAAAAATGGTTTAGCTTTTTAAAGCATCTAATTTTATGTTCTCTATAACATTAGTAATTAGAATATCAAGCAGTAAAACCTCATCTATAACAAGTTGAGTGGAAGTGGGTTGAATCAGAAGAGCAATAGACTATATGACTTCATATCTTGGTGAGTGTCTGATGGAAAAATTAATTAGAAAGACATTTGTAAATCAAGGTTAGAATTTGCAGAATGCAGGAAAAATGCATTAAAAAAGGAAGCATTCACTGTTTCTGTTTTTAATCAATCAGGTGACACTATGTTGAAAACATCTTTGCTGCTGAGATCACACTACAGTTTGAAGACAATATTTGTAGGATACAGAACTAGATTGGTTTTCACTATATTCAAGAGACTTTTAAAAGCAAATGTGTATTTATAGAAGTTTTCAAAACTCAGTGTAAGCTTTTCTATGAATAAGAATAATGATTTTATTTTTCTGAAAGGTTGGCTTATCTTCCTTCCAAAAAAAGTATTTATTTAAACAATGGAAACGGTTGTTATTCACTGATGTTCACCTGAAAAAATTATCTGGGACATGCTCTTCACAAGCTACCATGAATATTCTGAAGTGCCTCTATATGGGGGGTAAATAACGTCAAACAATACAGTTAAGAAGATTTCATACTGAAAGTATTCTTCTGCTTTCTATACTGACCAGAACAACCTGTGAATTCCATTTTCTTCTTATTATTTTTATATGAGCTGACTTAGAAAAGGGACACTAAAAATTGGATCATTAAGGGAGTCACAAGATTGAACATAAATGGAAGGGTGTTCAAAAAAGGATTAAAACATCAGCTGTAAGCTATTTCTCTTTCTCTTTACAAAGATATACATATATGGTTATGATATAGCAGTGTGACAGTTATAAAAAATTCAGCTTTAGTTCCTTTATAATCCACCCATATAAAAATCTTATACATCTTGGCATGCCAACATAATGGGTAACATTATTATCTACTATATAAAAAGTTTATAGATATTTAATTTTTCTGTGACTGGATGGATTTCCATGCAGTGATATTAAATCTTCAGGTAAATGTAGATTTCACTGGTAATTCTACTATAGACATCACATAGAATTTTTAAAGTTGGAGGTTCCCACCTGTTATTGATTATTGCTGTGCTATGATCTGAAGAATCAGTGTAAACACCAAAGATGTCAAATACTGCCAAGCTCCAAAAATAAACTATCATGAGTGTAAAAGGCAACAGGTTTTAATTCATAAGTGGGGCTACTTAAAAAGATACAGGTAATTTTTCATAGGGTGAGTGTGGGCTGAACCCACTTCCTGTAGATTTTGCACCCATAGGTGTCCTTAAATAAGTTTTCTCTTTGCTTGGGATTTCTGTAAATCTGAATTTTAAGAATTAGTTTGCTAAAGTTAGCAACTTTAAAGTTGCAGTCCTTCACCTGTCACTTTTGCTCTTCTTATTCAAGAAACAAATCATAACAATTTTTACATGGCTTCTTACAAGGGACTATTTCAACCTGTACATAATTAATAAATTACAATTGCATGTGTTTGGGGGGTTTTATTGTTATGTTGGGTTTTTTTTTAAAGCTTGTTATACAACAAGCCATTTTAAATTTCTCACAAACCTTATGCAAAAAAACACCCAGCTACAAACCCAAGCAATATTGTTCCAGGTTAGAATTAAGAATAAATAGATCAAGTTTCTCTCTGGGCTTTGTGGTACTTTAAAGTAGGAGCAAAATGAAAAACACAGAAATTAGTGTTTTAACTAGTAATACTGATAATTAATATTATTAACCCTTTTATTTTAAAATGCTGTTACAGTTCCCACCACTATAGTCTCTTATAGACGTTTCATTAAGGACTGTTTCTGTCCTTGATATTCACTGAAGTTTTATGAAGGTCCTTGAAATTGAAACTGGAACCAAGGTCTCCTTTCTAAGTGATTGGTATGATCTCTTTTGTAGTCTGTTTGTTCTTTCTGCTTCAATGAACCATTAACTCCTTTATGCAAAGTGAATTAGGACAGGAGTAATGATACCTTGTTATAAGAGTTTATAATCTGTTGGCCAGGGCATCTGTACTGGATAGGTAGTTTTCTATAATCCCCTTGGGTAGTAGGAGTGGTGAAGAGGGAGGAATAAAATACTTGGTGTGTATTCAGCAATTGATTTGTCAAATAAGATGGGATTGAGGGGGTGATAAAAAGGAGAAAGCACAGTACAGCTTCTTTTCTTAGTGCTGTACTTTAAGACAAGGGGTTACTCCCTGCTCTTTTTTTTTTGGGGGGGGGGTGGGGAGGGAGAGTTAGAAATACAAGCGTGTGTGTGTGTGTATATATATATATATATATATATATATAGTGTTGATTATTAACAAGAAGTTTTTAACTGACCAATCTTTGTGTTTTCAACACTGAGTTGCAATTGTAGAGGGAAGACTTTGTTAGGAGGGGAAAAAAAGGCGGAAGGCTGTAAGGAAGGACAGTAGTCTATAATCTGGTTCACGCAGCTTGTTCATGCCACAATTCCATTAAAAACTAGCGTATCCCAGAAAGTTCAGGGGTGCTGTATTTTGCACAAGACCCTAGCAAAAATTGGAAATGTTTCACATTTCCAATGTGAAAAGTTCACAAGAGGATTCTCTGATCTTTATATGAAGGGAAGACGGGATGTCCTATGTGAAAGTGACTCACAGAAAAATAAATCTTTCCTGTCTGTTGCATTTAAACTACGCAGTTCCCTCTATTGAGTAGCGTAGGTTCATTCACTCAGAATGCTGGCTTTTGTGGCTTGTTTATTGTGACGCTTAATCCCCAGCAGATGTCCTACACATAGTCCAGTGCTTACCTCAGCATTGTGGATTTTTCTAGAGATCAGGTGTTTAATATTATAGGATTTGCCGTGCTTTCACTATGGCAATCAGTAGTTTCTTTTGCAGATGTGAGCCTTAGTCATCCTTACTGAAGATTATTCAAGACTGACAATCTGGCACCTATCACACCTGTTGCCTGCATATTAGAGCTGTAGTTGTACATTTACAATGAAGTACTGAATGTAGTTCTGCCTTTTCCATCTCACTAAGAAGGTCCATATCACAGCAATGCAGTCAGACCACAACTGGTTATTAGTCAATGTGATTTTTATCTAACAGTGTTGTTACTATATATTACAGACTCTCCCTTCAGAGGAAAGGAAAGAAAATGAGAGAGAGATTTATGAGTTGAAAAAAACCCTAAACTACTTTAGTGAAATATTAATAATAAAAAGAAAATAGAATAATATTAATAAGAAAATAATGAAAGACACACAATCCATATCGAGCTCCCAGGATGACAATCACATCACTGGCAGGCACTGGAAAAGTCCCAGACTAGACTCAGCAACAAATGGGAACTGGATTCCAGATCAGGATTCAGGAATACATGGGGCAGGGGCACACACAGACTCCTCCTCAGACACCAGCCCTTGAAGAAAAAGGCTGACCCCCTGATCCCTCAGCTTTTATACTGAGCATGATGCAGATGGGATGGAATACCCCTGTTGGTCAGTTTTGGTCACCTGTCTTGTCTGCTTCTCCCCACAGGTGTGACCCCTTTACACTTTTCTGCTTCCAACCCCCCAACTTGCTGCATAACAAAGCTATCTGACCTTGGTTGTTATGGGAATATGGGAATAAGTATAAGTAGGAGCCTTTCTGCATACCATTCCTTCATATTAACTATAAGCATCAGACATTATTGCTGATAGAAGTAGACACTGTCTGAAAAATATGCTATAATTTCGGAGTTAGAAGAGGCTTAGCTGAGAAGTTAAATTGCTGAGAAGTTAAATTGGTTCTGTTTTACCTTAAACCAGGACACCTTTCTCTCCTTTTTTGATAGTCCCAGTACTTGTTGTGGTTCACAGATGCTTTGAACTAGCGCTGCTGCAGAGAGTCCATGTTTGTCCTATCGCTATGCTGGCCTAGGCTGCTGCTGGGGCAGCTGCATAAAGAAGTGGATGAGGAAGACGATCCATCTTAAAATCAAGCTTTCCTTTTCCATGAGCTACTTTAAGTCACGTAAGTCCACAGAAACTTGTGGTGACAAAAAGGGGCAGGACAGAAAAGAGAAAAAGCACCCAGGAATAGGAAGAGAGCAGAGGGTTTGTTGTGGGGTTTTTTTTGTGTCTTTCTTTCTTTTTAATAACAGTATTTGTTTGTGTTATTGCAAATTGTTTGTTAAACTATGGTTCAAGATGCCAACCCTTCAGAATTAAACAAAACAGATGTTTACAATATAAGTAAGCGTTTGATTTGCTGTAATATATTACTTGTTTTTACTTCATTTATTTCTTATATGAGAAAGATAATTCCATCTGCTGAAACTCAAAATCAGTGTTAAGTCTCCTACACCTCTCAAATTCTGTGCGTTTTAGGCATATTCAAAGCTAATGTCATTCGAGCAAGAGGATAGTCAAGTAAAAGTAAAAACTATGCCATTGCTTTTGAATGATAGCTTCTGACTTATAGCTCGTACTAGAGAAGTTGGAGACTTGAATATTAGACCTACTTAAGCCTCTGTAGAGCACTGCCTTGGGACCACTTCCTTCCCCTGGGATTGGACCATAGTGCAGTCAAAAGCAGGAGACTCATGAAGCTGGGAAAAGAAAATAATCAAAGGAAACCTGACTGTGAAAGTTGAGGTATAATGGTGAGGTATAATGGTGAAGGAATACCAGCTTCTGGTTCCTTCATCAGGTTGTATTATTTGTTTTGCTTTTAGCAATTACTGAATAGAATAGCAAGGGAATTAGGACCATCGTATTTTCAGCCTTTCTGAGAGTTATATTTTTCCCCTTAAACAGATTAAACATTTTTTTTTTTATTGAAGGGAGATTGGTTTTAGTAACCATGGAAGAAACAAGGTTTAACAAAACGTTCAAATTTTTTATTCAGACCTGTACTTTGGACTTTTCAGATAATATATTTATTATTTAATACACAAATAAATAATGATCCTACTTTCAAAATATAGAATTACTTGTCTATCATTCTTCCAAAACTTGTTTTGTTTAGTTATTGAGAGGATCTTTACAACAATCATTAAAACATTTAACAAGAAATAAGTTTGCAGAAAAGATCATAAACGTATTTCTTACCCCTAAATAGACATAAGAAATAAACATATTTCTTACCCCTAAACTACTAACACATTTTCTTAGGGCTTTTTAATTTGTTTGTTTGTTTTTGTTTGGTTGTTTTTTTTAAGTTTGGAAATTTTAGTACAAAATGACTATGAAATGAAAATAAAATCATTGTTGCAACATCCAGTCAGCTGACAGTTAAGAAATTCTAAAATTGTGCATTGATGAGAACAAATATAACTCTTATTTTATATTCTCTGCATTTCATTCCCTTTTTTGCTTATTTCTTCCCAGAAAGCGTTTTATCATAAGGACCAGACATACAATATTTTCATCTCAAAATAATTACCGCCTTTTTTCCTTTTTCCTCTTCTAACACCGTTTTATAATTTTTTTCTCCCTGTAGAAATGCATAATCCCAAAGAAAATAAACTCTCTTGTAGACACAATCCACTGAAATTATTTGAAAAGGTCATCTCTGGAAAGTGGTGAATATATTTAGAAAAATACAAAGCTTAAACATGCTAGCATGTATTTTTTTGTGTGTTTGTGCAGTTCTGTTGCACCAGAGACTTTGTCAGTGTATATTAGACAAAGTAAACAAAAATTAATTAGAACTATTTTTTCATACAGTTAATGCTATCATCACATATTTTACTCTGTAAATATTGTTTTTTCATGACCATTGTCTTCCTCTCTGTCCAACAAAAAATAAAATATATTTAATATATTGATGTGGAAACCCTTTTTTATTATCCTACACACTGAAGTATTTCCAGCACCTTAGGGTTTTTATTGTGCCTCCAATCTATATGCATGTTTGGCAAGCTTTTTATTATACTTTTCATCCTACTACATCTGCTCTGGGTGTTATCAGACATATTTTTCAATCAGACTGATCAAAGTGTGTTCAGAATATAAGTGTATTTCTCTGTAAATTGAAGGTCCCTCTTTCTGTTTATATAAAATATGGAACAATATATACTCTCTTTCAGTACATCTCCTTCCTGCCTAACTTCATTTTCACATAATTCATCCTGCTGACTAAAGGAAAGCAGTACAATCTTTTTCTTTTTTCATTTTTTTTCCTTCAGACAATTCTGGGGTTTTTTTTGTTTTGTTTTGCTTTGTTTTGTTTTGTTTTTTTTTGTTTTTTTACATCATTCAAAGTCACAGAATGCACATAGGATAGTACAGGTTACTAGAAAATTGGACCTTTAACACATATGTAAAACATCCAAAAGTCTGATATTTTAAATCAAGGATGACCTGGAAAACAGGAAGAGACATAAACTGCAGCCAGCTCAGCTCCTGTAGGTCAGTAACTGAAAGTTTGTAAGTCACAAAAACCTTGTGTCATTTTGAAATGCATTACAGGTAATTTCAGAAATTATTACTCTAGTAAAAACAATTATTGAAGTTTCCTTTTTTTCATTTACTTAATTGCTAAATTGTAAAAACATATCAGACTAGGTAGATGCATCTAAAAAAGCAGTAATATTTTTAAAACAGCAATGTGTCTCTAGATCACAGATAAAGAAGCTCTGCCAAATTATTTCCTGCTTAGGTAAAATTTTCATATATTGGATGTTTTTCAACTTCCAAATGGATACTGTACATTAGCTAATTTTTCTGCATGGCTAATATGTATAACAAAGTCTCTGTTAAAAACATCAGTGACTTATTGGTGATATAACATAACTGAAACTATCAACAGATAGAATTAACAGAAAAAGATTAAACGACACAATTACACACCAGCAGTTTCTCAAAGTGAATTACTGGGGCATAATGGCATAGCTCTGTATTCAACAGTTCAAGGAATTTAAATGTTATTGAATTATACATGCATTAATAGAATTGTGCATGTCAAAGAAAAATTTGCAGAAAACACAAAAACACCATAAAGAAGATGAAGGAGGAGGAAAAGTATACAAGAGCTAGAAATAAACCTGGACTGAAAGGAACTCCTCCAACTCATCCCTCCATGAAAGAATACACATGTAAAAAAATAAAGGCAACGTAGAATCATATAGAAACACATAATGGTGCTTTAAGTTTTTAAAATATAAATTGCCAGTGTCTCCCAGATAATCTATATATTCTAATGTGTTCTCTCAAAAAAAGATGCGAGTAGTGTATTTATAGCTCTGGTGGTTTCTTTCCCTCTTTCTTTCTGTCTGTCTTTCTGTCTTTATCTCTTTTTATTTCTTTTTCTTTCCTTGATTGCTTATCTGCTGGGAATTGGACTTCCCACTTAAGTGATTTCTGAAAGGTCACAGCTCATTCTGACATGAAAATTAGTTTGTCCTATTTAAGTGGCATAATTTTCATAGTAATTTCTCTGTGAAATTTAATGTTGATTTAAGGGATTTGAGGTTCAGTGTAAAATTCGATCTTAACTTAATCCTTCTTAAGTCTGTGGGCATCAAGACTGCTTTTTAAAGGTAGAAATCCTGTTTGAATTCGCTGTCTTTTCTCTTCCACAGATTTTTCTTGTTGGAAAGGTTATTCTTAGAGAGACTTGATGAAATTATACTTGCTCTGGTTTCTCATTTTATTTGAAAGGTTTTGTTTTTAATTTCATTGGATTGATTTTGGTGAGACTAATGGATTAGGGCATAAAGCTGCTGAAAAATGCAGTATTACTTTCAGTTTAAATATTTGCAGTATGTGGGTTTGGAAGTGGAAAAACAGAGGTAAAATTATGCTTTTATTTTCAAAAAAATCTTAGGTTTTGAGCCTTTTCTTCATTTCCGATGAATGCAAATCATGATTAAAAGAATAGAATTAAGAAATAAGGTTAATAATATTGTTTTTCTCCTGAATTCCATATTAATTTCATTATCTCTGCTGGCATCTTCTTGTCCAGTCTTTTATAATCCATACTTTTGAAGCTGGGTATATTTACAAAAGTAAGCTAGAAATTTAGAATCTAAGAGCTCAAATCCCTAAAAGTCCTTTAGGACACCTGCAGTGGCTCAGCTACAAATAAATGCCTCAATCAACCACTTTGATAGCTGCTGTTGAACACAGTGTAAAACACTGTGAAGTACTAAGGGCAATAAGGTGAAAATGAGATGATAAGTGAAATAATATTCAATTAATATTTCTGTGTTCTGCTCTCTACTCAGTTATCCTTGGTAAAAAAAAAAAAAAAGGCAAAAACCCCCACATAAATGGAAAATAGGTTTATAGGTTTGTGTTAAAAAGGAAGGAGTAATGTAAAAAACTGACTTGTACAGGATTTTATTTATTGTACATTAAAATGCTAATTATACTAAGTCTGTGTTAATGATGATGCCAGAAGTGCACGAGTTTGAATTAAACTAATTAAATATGTCCTGAAGGAAAGAAGAAAAAAGAAATCAAACTTCTCTAAAGCTGAATATATATAATTAAAATGAGAAGTAATGATAGAATGTAAATACAATATTATACAGATCTATAATGGAGAGATTGTACTGTAAGACATTTAAGGTATTAGATTTATATTTTAGAAGGTTTGATAATCCATTATATAATGCTTGGAGCACATAAATTTACATAATCTGGTACCTAAGTACAAAACCATCAGTGAATGTTGCTAATATAGAAAGTAAATATACCTGCATGAAATTTTAAAAAAACTGTCATTTTCCTTCTCTTGTACCCTGTTGTGAGACCCCAGCAATAATCCTTTGGATCTTCTTTGTGGACAAACCAAAGTTAACCTCAGCTTAGACAAAACTCTCTATTAGATCCAATAAACTGTACTTATTCAAACAAATTTGGATTAATTCCTTACAATAAATGTGTGTAGATGGTAAGAGACAGAGTGAAGAAGCAGTATAGCTATCACAAAGTTACAATACAGAATATGTTAAAATAAAAGTGCATTTTACCTTCTAGCAATTGTATATGGTGCATATTTGTGGAAGTAAGCTTTTCAACTGAGTCTGTAGATGTGATCAATAATTTGTGACTTCTAATTAATGCAAATCAGATGTCATTAATGGTCTTGTTTTCAGCTAGTTTGCTAATTTGCAGAATAGGCAATAGACACAAAGTTTACTTCTCAAAAACATATGAAATGAAACACCAAACTGAGTAAGTATTTAACTGGAAGAGGACATTCAAAGAAACACAGCTAACAATAGTTTGAGAAAAATAAGATTCGTGACTAGCAAAGGAAGAAAAGTAGTGCTCACTTCGAGTTTTGACAATTGTGTTTCATTTTTTCACAAATGAAAATCTAGATACTTGTGTTCACTGGGATTTTGTAAGGTGCTCCATTTGGGAAAGAAATAATCTGAAAGCAAACACCCTCTTTGGGGACCCATTGGCTTAATAGGAATTTGGTATTTGATGTTGTCTGTGCTTGCAAGTTACTATATACCACAAGGGGCCTAAAGTTGCTGTGTTATGATGCAGAGAATTTAAACTCAAGGCTAAGATAGGAACATTTGAGCGGGAAGAATTATTTATTTATTTATTTATTTTAATACTACGCATCCAGCTGATGCACACATCAACTGTGTGCAACTAAGTTTAATCTGTGTTCTCCACAGCGCTCTTAAAAGAACGTTACATTGTTATATATTGTTCTGTGACTGCATTTGTATGCCTGGTTCCGTGTTTTGGAGTTGAGTTTGGCAATTTTCTTTGGAAGATACTACAGTTTGGTCCTTGAAAGTTTGATATAGTGTTTGTGGGGCTTTTTGTGAAATGAAGTAGCAAGGCAGAGAAGAGGGAAAACATAATCTTACCACTGGAGAATCCAAAATTTTATTTTTTAGTTTCACAAAGGTTTTTGTATTTGAGGAAAAAAACAATGCAGGAAACACATTTCCTATTTTATACAGTTTCCAGCAACTCAGAATGACTAAAATTCTAATGTAGGAAGTTAGTTGGAATTAACTCCACGTAGTTGGAGAAAATAATGCAGAACTTAAGATAGAGTTTAGATTCAGAGTGGAAAATAGATATGAGCTATTTTGCAAAGCACATAGACTTTTTCTATTCCAAAGAAATTTACAGCTAGACCTCTGGACTCCTCAAGTGCTTATAAATCTGAAAATTCACCACAAAGCAATATTCTATTGTAATCATGTTTTGCATTTAGGGTGAAAATTTAATGGATAACCTAGTTTCTTAAAAAAATAAATTAAAAAAAAAATAATCCTAGGACATGTAGAATAGACAGAACAACTTTTTAAATAATCTTGCAAAATTGTTAGATTTTGCTTAACAGTGTATGAAACTTGTTTAAAAATTCCATACTAAGTTTTAAAATCTTAGGATCAGGAAGGACTGTCAGAATTTTCTGTCTTTCCTATGCATTGTTTAATTTCCTTTCCTGGCTTGTCATAGTCATGATGATACATTATCTGCAATTAGGAACATTTGTCTTATAACTGAAGATTTAAGTGTTCCCTCTTGCTTAACATCTGTGAAACTTTTTATGTAGAAGAATCAACAGCAGGGTGGAGGCCATAGAAAGGATTCCTAGGTTCTAGTACATGTACCTTAAAGGTATCATATGTTTAATATCTACTTAAAAGTTTTCTTCTATATCTGCGCCCTATTAATAGAACTCAGAAGTCACTATTCTGGGAAAAAAAAGAGAGATAGAGAACATTTAGAATATTTATAAACTATGCTTGAAATGAAACACTCCAACAAGAGTAAAGTACTCCACTAAATATTTCTAAAGGCTACATCTAAATATTTCTAAAGGTTACATGTTCATTGTTTCTGCACATGTACCTGCCATTTTAAGAGAAATAAGTACAGTGCCCCCTCAGACAAGTGAGATACAGCCCATTTACGCTTAGGATAAGGGGTTAAACCAGAGGATTAGGAGCAGAGAGCAGGGGAGAAATAGGGAACTGTAAAGCAATGAAGCAGTTGAAAATAAATATCAACAGAAGCTGCCTGGAGGAAACCGTAAGGGATATAATAAAAAGTCCTTACAGGATTATAAGGTTCCTTAAGAAGTCTCACAGCAGTAGGAAAGAGCATTTTGGGGAGCACTTAGGGTGGAGAAGTGATGCTTGAAGATGGATTGCAGGAAGCTGAATTTGGTTGTATAATTTTAATTTGATGACCATCTCCTTCTGGAGAGCCTGAACTTGAAGGGAGAGGAGAGTGATATCGCCATTTGGCAGCAGAAAGATAAGAGCCAGGAAGAACTGATCTACAATACTATTTGGTTATGTTTTTGTCGGTGAAGAAATGAAAAAGAGCAGTGGGAGCACTGAAGAGTCTGTCCTGGATTAGCAGGCAAAGGACTAGTGCATTGGGAGAGCCCATGGAATTGCAGTGAGCTAAATCCTTCCTTCCACTCTCCCTTCATGGATTATTCTAAATTTTAAAGGGGATGTGTGACGTGGGTGAGTGTTCAAACAAATGTGTTTGCTCAAAACTGAAAGAAGCAAATGGGTTCTAGACCTGTTACAAAATTGAATTGGATCTGTCTTCCACTGGTAGAAACAAAAATCACACATCTGTGCAAGAATCCACTGATCATGGCTACTATGGAAAAGCTAAGGGTATGTCCTTGTTGCATATCGTCAGTTCTGAGTGTCATGGAGGCTGAGGTGCATGTTGGTGTATGGTATTGAAAAGAGGAACACATGAGAAATACTGTGATGATCTCACTCCACAAACAGTTACAACAGATTACCTTTCAGAAACAATACTTTCTGGGAATGTTAACATATAGTCCTAGAAATGTTGAGGCTTGGATGACCTTAACCAATGTGCATATGTCAGTTTCTGATGACTGAAGTGCATGTTCATATACTTTACAGCTGTTTTCAGCCTTAGAACATTATAAAAGTGGGCAGAAGGACTTGCTAGACACTGCCTCCATACCCACTTCCACCTACTAGCAAAGGCCAGCCCAGGCAGTAACAACAATTTCAGAGGTTGTTTGCAACAATGGTACAAGGCTGTTTTACTCAAAACTTGTTTCGGGCAGGTGGAAGTACACTATCTGTATAAAGCTAGGAATTTTATTTTTAGCCAAATTAGTGTTTTAACAGTCTGATAGGCCAAATTATTAGTCCAATTAGAGTAATACTAGCACTCACAGTCTAAATTAACACAGGGAAACCTCATTAATAATACCTTTGAAAATGCTATACAAAACAAGTTAGTAATTCCTGCTCCCTTTTCTCTGGTGCTATATTCACCCTTCCAGTGAATATCAGAGTTCATCGAAATCTTAAAGCTGGGAGATTCAGGCTTCCTCAGGAAGAAGGAGGGAGTGAGGCAATGAGATGTGTTGGCAGCATTCTGAGGTCTTTGCCAGCAGGAGCCAGAGGTTCATGGTGGGAATCGCTCTCTATCCTTTGGCACGGGATGCATGATATTGGTGTTTTATACCGTTTCAGTTTTGGGGTCCATTTGGCTTTCTTTTTTGTACATTTTTCAATTCCTGCCTTCTCCTTTTCCTCAGTCCCCAGGGAAGGGGTGAAAGCTGCTTCACAGCCCCCACGCTCCCAGTGGCAGAGCTGGAGCTGAGACAGGCTGGGCAATGGGCACTTGGCCACAGGGCACCAGGTAAGCCCAGCTCAGCCCCGCTCAGGCCAAGGGCAGCCCAGTCAGCCCTTGGAACCTGACACAGCCTGCCACCTGCGCCCAGTAATTGCAAATATATCCATGTTTACTGACCTGCAAGACACTGAGGTACGTACAGTGTTGTGTAGGGATAATAGCATTCATTGTCTGTCGGACCCTGCCATGGATCTTCTCATTTTTCCAGTTCAGGAAGAAAAGTGCCTGGGGTTTTTTCAAGGTAGTTATGGCACAGGTAAAGTCATTTGTACCGTAGAGTTAATGTGGTGCGGGGCACGCAAGAACTTGCTCAGCCTCTAGCAAGGCATATGAGGTAACACATTCTTGTCATGTCTATACTGCGTCTTCAGAGAGGCACTCCAGGATTATTGCCCAAGGACCTGCAGTGTGGATACAGATGGGGTTGTCAAGGTTTGAATAATTGTATGGGTTTTCTTTAACACAGGGAAAGGCGCTCAGTAGTTGTGAATGTAACTATTTATCTCTGCTTTTATAAATTTTCAGAATAAAGATATTGGATAAAATAAGACCCCAGGGCATCTGTAGGGATCAGTGCCGGATGTTATTTCCTTATCTAGATGGAAGTACTATTTATAATTACCCTCTCCTGAGTTAGACAGACAGCTTCTGATTCATTTAATTGTATTTCTTTCCAAACCAATCTGATTTAATTTCCCCACAGGATATGCTGTGACATAGCACCAAATACATATTGAGAAATCCAGATAGATCTCCTTCCTGCATGCCTTTCTCATACTTCTGCAATTGTATCAGCACCAGAAAAGCGATCAAGATGGCTTGGGAAATTTGGTCTCTATGAAAACATTTATGATTCTGTTTCATGACTGATTCCACTCTTTTCCAAATATCAGCTCCATTCATTAACAAATAATGTGTGTGAACAATATTAGGTGTTAGTGTCACTTTCTCTTTCAGGTTTCTATATTTTAAGGTTGCAACTTATTAGCGCTAAATGCTCAGAAAGTTATTCTGTACTCTGAAGCTTGGTTTCTGTGGTTCCTTCCCTGTTGACATTCATCACGTATAACATAAATAAGTCTTGATCAAAGTTAACCTCTGTGGAAGGTTTTTAATTGTTTTGGTTTTTTTAATTCTAAACTGTGCTTTGTTCACTTCTGGTTTAGTTTCACAGATAATAATTTAGTCTTGGATTTTGCAATACTCAAGTGACCTCCTTGTTTTCTGATCTTCCCACTTAAGAATTTCCTGAACTTCAAGATGTACTCCTCAATTATCTTGCCCTTGAATTTCTTGGTATATAGTTGTTTTGTTAGTTTGTTGGCTTGTGATATGTAACCGATAAGCAATCCTCTCTTTTTTTTTTCTTTTTTTTTTTTTTTCCCCCTATATGCTTCCTCCAGCTTTTCACAAATTCACTATCTAGCAGTGACATTGAGAACATGAAAAATAGTTCCTACATTAGATCAGACTAGAGATTCATCTTGTCTGGTCTACTCTCTCTGACAGAGGCCAATATGTGAAACTTCAGAGAAAAAATGCAAAATGATGAACCAAATTCTATTTCCAGGAAAGCAAAATTTGAAGGATTACAAAACCACTAATAAAATCAGCTGAAAGAAATAATCCTTCATAATCTATTTCAGCTATTTCTCTCTCATGATGAAAAAAGATACAATCATCTTTTGATTTAGAATAATTAATTTTTAAGTGCTGGTTCTTTCTGATAATTGATCATGCCAGGCAGATGCACCCTTGGATTTTTGAATGACCTTTGCAAGACATTCAGTTGTTAATGTCTGAAGAGACAAAGGTTTAAAAAGGCACATAATTTACCTCCTGAAACAGATATTGGCCTAGATGTATCTGAAATCACAGAAGCTTCAAGTTTAGGCTTAAAAACATTTAAGCTTCTTTAAAAAAAAAAAAAAAAAAGAGAAGTATATTTTGCTTAAGGTTTCTAGTCAGATTATGAAACTGTAAAAATAAACGTTTTTCCTGTCCTTCATATGCCAATTTTAATTGCTTTTATCATACAGAAGGGGCCTAATTTCTAATACCAGTTTTTTAAAGATAATGAAAAAGTTAATAGCATTTAAAATTTTTTGTTATGTTTAGCAACATTTTGGAGAATCATAGATGGTTATGTATGTAGGATTGACATTTCATGCAACAGACATCATGAAGCATTTGATTAATGCCCATTATTTTGATAAAAGAATAAAATATTACTTATAACATATCATTATATCTATTACAGAGACAAAAATTCCTTTTCTGATAAATTTAAACATTGTAAGAATTTAGTTGTTTATTTAATAAGAAAATGAAATTATGTTTTTTCTATTTTCTCCGCTACAAGCTGTACCCGCCAAGGAACATTAATAATACTAAAGTATTTTTCGGTTCTTCATCTTTAATTCAGTTCATCTAGAACTTAGAAACAAAATAATTTTGTTTCATAACACACTGTTCATAGCAACCTGTAATGACCATTGTGCTGGGAGCAGCATATGGGTTCCTGTAAACAACATATTATTTTGTACGGTTAAGAAATAGCTAGTGAAACATCAAAGTTTTCATCTTTATTTTATGACCTGGACAAGCTCAAGAACTGGGCCCATGTGAACCTCATGAGGTTCAACAAAGCCAAGTACGGGCCCCAGTATCAACACAGGCTGGGGGATGAAGGGATTGAGAGCAGCTCTGCTGAGAAAAACTTGGGGGTACTGGTGGAAGAAAAGCAGGACATCAGCCAACAATGTGCGTTCACAGCCCAGAAGGCCAATCGTACCCATGGCTGCAAGCCACACCAGGAATACTGTGTTCAGTTTTGGTCCCTGCTATAAAAAAAGATGTGGACAGGCTGCAGAGGGTTCAGAGAAGGACCACAAAGACGATCAAAGGACTGGGAAGCCTGCCATGTGAGGAAATGCTGAGAGAACTGGGTTTGTTCTGCCTTGAGAAAAGAAGGTTAAGGGGAGACCTTATCACCATGTTCCAGTATTTAAAGGGTGGCTACAAAGAAGGTGGAGACTCCCTTTGTACAAGGAGTCACATGGAAAAGATGAGGCCTGATGGGTGCAATCCTGGGGAGATTCCAGTTTGACACAAGAGGAAAATTTTTCATGATGAGATCAGCCATTAGAATAATCTCCCCAGGGAAATGGTAGATTCCCCATCATTGCACACTTTTAAGATTTTGCTAGACAGGGTGCTGGGCCATCTTGTCTAGACTGTGCTTTTGCCAAGAAAGATTGGACCAGATGATCCTTGAGGTACCTTCCAACCTGGTATTCTATGATTCTATGATTTTATGACCCTGCCCCTCTACCCACTCTGGTGAGACCCCACCTGGAGTACCACATCCGGCTTTCTGTCAGGAAAGACATGGACCTGTTGGCGTGAGTCCAGAGGAGGGCCACAAAAATGATCAGAGGGCTGGAGCACCTCTCCTGTGAGGACAGGCTGAGAGAATTGGGGTTGTTCAACCTGGAGAAGAGGAAGCTCTGGGGAGACCTTATTGCAGCCTTTCAATACCTAAAGGGGGCTTATAGGAAAGATGAGAACAACATTTTAGCAGGGCCTGTTGCGACAGGACATGAGGTAATGGTTTTAAACTCAAGGAGGGTAGATTCAGACTAGATATAAGGAAGAATTTTTTTACAATGGGGGTGGTGAAACAATGGAATAGGTTGCCCAGAGAGATGGTAGATGCACCATCCCTGGAAACATTCAAGATAATAATAAAGATAATAAATCAAGATAATTCCACTTTTAATAATAAATAAATAGTTTAATATGCTGTCATAATTTACATTTCAAATATTTTTATTATTAAACATTGGGGATGTTGTTTTATGTTTCATCCAAGTAATATTACCTATACAACCTCTTAACAGGTGTATGAGAAATACAGGTGTATGACAAATCCAGTGGAAGTTCATTTCAGTACTGAAGAGCAGTTCTGGATGGCTAATAATAATTGTAATGATTTCAGTTCAAAAAATAAGGACAACTTCACAACTATTTCAGCACATTTTTTCATTCTGAAAGTATGTGTTTAATTTCCCAGTGCAAGATGCAGAAAGATGACCTTTTCTCCTCCACAAACAGAACAGTATTTTCCAGGAGCACTTTAATTGAATTTGTACCATACTGTTACCATTTCTGTACAAAAAGTGCCTTAAGAGAAAATAAAAATCAAGGGCGTGCATGCATGGTAAAGCTTTTTTTTTTTTTTTGGGGGGGTAGGAGAAGGACTTTTCTGAAGAATGTAGGAGATAATATATCCTAAATTAAACAAGCAAACAAAACCCATATGTAGTTGTATATATACAAGAAAGATGTGAGAGTTGGAAAGGAGGTGCCAAACTGTTTTCACTTTCTTAAGTCAAACAATGGAAATGCAATTTTGTGGATACTTGTAATGAAAGCTAGGGAAATAAGAATGAGAAGAAACATTATGTGAAGTATTAGATCTAAATATAACAATTCTTGGAGTTCAATTATAAGGAAAAAATACTGATGGCATATTAAAATTAGCTTCATAACCATAGCATTATTTTGGCCATAAATTGAGTGACCGTTGACATGCATGCTGATAGTGGTCGGTACTTACTGCCATTCATACTTATATGCAAATACCCTCTTTACATAGTTTAGGGGGTTCATGGCATTGCTTGCTTGCTTGCTTTTCGTGTGGCTGCTTTGGTTGCTTTTGCAATTTTTTTCTGTTTTTCAACATCTTCCCATCGTTTTAAGCTGCTACCTAAACTGATGCATAAAAAGTAAAACAGAAAGCTTACAAAGATGCCCAAGATGGAACCTGGTGTAAATAGAAACAAACAAACAAAGCAGAAGCAAAGGCTTCTGGAGAGGCCTTAGAAATTGGCAGAGAGATCTGACTGACAGCTGAAGGGGCTGCTGAATACAAAAGAAAAGCCAAAAAAATATCTAGGTGAGGCCAGAGGAAGTGAGAACCAAGTATGTGAGGGAGCTCATGTGAACCAGTTTTGTAATCCCCTTAAGTAGTACGGAATAGCTCATAGCAGGGTAAAGTACAAACTCATTTGTAAGGACACTAGAAAGGTTTGACTTTGGGACTAACAATGTGAATTTATGTTAATGAATTTGGAAACCAAAGTTAATAGCTGGGAATTGCAATTATTTTTCTGAAACAATCTGAGTTAGTTAAATATAGTTGGTGACAACAGGGAGATAATGTTTAAGTTGCAAGACTAGAATACAATAATTCTTGTGTATCCAAAGCATTACCTGGTGAAAAGCAAGAATGATAAATATTTACCATTTGTTTAACGAAATAAGGACATAAACAAACAACTATTTCAAATGACCCATGTATAACTTGTTACTTAGGAAATGAATAAAGGAAACTAATGAGGAAAAAAAATTAAAAAGAGCATAAATAAATAAATATAAAGATCTTTTTCAAAATAAGATGACTCATAAATACAGTCTCCCATTTGGGTAGGTGATTAATCCAGACTTGTCAAGTTCTCCCCAGAGCTGCAATCTTGCGAAGTTTGATAACAATCCTGTGAAATTACTTACAGCTCTACAAACAAGTGTTACTGCTCTTGGTGACTTTGTGACTTTCTTCATCAGTTTGCAAAATAGCTGCAAAATAAAGAATTTGGGTATATTGCTGCTTCTCACAGTCACTTTTCAGACTTTTCAGAGATAATTTTTGTACCTGTGATTAACTTCAGCAGAACAGCAGCTTCAGTTCAGTCATTGATTTCAGTTGAGCTGTTGACTTTTTAGTTATGTCCTGGGATAACATGGCATACTAAACATATACCATCTTTTCTCAGGGGAAGAATATTAACGTTTTGCAATTCTGCTGTAGCCACCTTGTCTTTTAATCTTAGCCACCTTTGCAAGTAAAATATATGTGGATTTGTATGCACATCTGTTTTAAGACTAGAGATTTCTCCTTGACTTTTGTCTCCTATTATGTCAAAATTCAATGCCTTATACCTTCTTGGGCATTTTTTTTGTAAAACCATTATATGAGAAGAGACAGAACAGAGCATATATTCAGGATTAACTCCCTTTGAGGACCAAATTTCTCATTTCTGACAATATCCGTTTCTTAATCTATATGATGTTTTTCTAGTTAGACTTAGAAACAACTCTTTATTCCAAGCCCAGACTCCATTATCTTGAATATCAGAGCTGTAAATCTAACAAACGTAAAAAGGTTCCATTGCTTGCCATAACTGAACCAATTCACTTTTCTGAGTAACCATACTTCGACACACCTCCATAAAATTATCCAAACACCTTTTCTACAATAGAAGAGGGAATGATTGATTTTTTTTTTTTTTGTCATGCAAATTGCCTTCAATAGGAGTTTTGACATTGCTGGGAAAAAAAATTCTGGAGGTTACAGATGGAAAAATTTTTCCAGCTTTAGGCTTTCGCTTAAATTTGTAAACAAGGGGAACTTATTGAATTATCGCACTTGACTTTATTCTGATATTTTCAAACAAGGGAAACTTAAATGTTCTTGTGTAAATTTAGTTGCTTTGAATGACACAGAAAAATCACTTTTGCATCACACCTCCTGCAAAATCAATAACATTTATGGATACCTTGGGAATCATTCATCAAAACAATTACATTTTTACACAGTACATGAAAAATATGCATCGGATTGCTCACATTAAATTATGATGGACTACTCTATAAAAGCATAATAAATTAGAGATTTTCATTTTATTTAGTTGTGACATTATTATGTTTGACCTCACTTCAGTCAGTCACCATTAGATATATTTTTAGGACAATAGTAGTATTTTTTAAGGTAGACACGCATATTCTAGTATTTTACATACAGGACCATATTCTTCATTTTTTTTTAACAGCTGCATGAAGGCATTTAACACCTTTACTGCATAGGATTAGTATCTTTAGCAAGGAATCTTATTAAAGAATAAAATTATCTGTCAGTATAATAATATAATATAAAACTGTTCTGTCAGTATAATATGGATTTTCCCCTGTGCCAGTTACAAACTCAGGAAAATAATTCCTGATTATGAAAACTGTTAAGATTTTAGGGAGTAACTTTACTACAAAACAAAAATGTTATTAACACAAGTTCATAATGAACCTTATACCAATTCAAAACACAGTAGTAATTTTGAAAATCTTGTTCTCTATGACCAAGGTTTTTGCAACAAATTTATATCTATTGATCTCATACTTCAGGTAGCCTGCTGTCTATTTTCAAGGACCAGAAAAGAATAATCTAGATTAAGAGGAAAATAACTTGGCTGTTGTCCTTTTACATACTTCTGAATAGAAATGAACTACACCCGGACATAAGAGGTAGAGCAATTGCACTGCTATTTTTATGGTTACATTAAAAAAAAAAGAAAAATCAAGTTGGTGATTCTTGTTCTACTGTTGATAGAATTTGAAAGTGAGGCTTAAGTCAGGTGTAAATTGCCTCTGTCTAGAGAGTACCTTCGGTTGTCATATTTGTCTTCCTCTGTAGTGTACAGAGATGTCTGTTCTGTCTGCTATTTGGACAATAGGACTTAACAAAGCAGAGGGAAAAAAAATTGCAGAAACAGACAAAAATAAATCTTGTTATTTTCTACTATTTTCACAGGTTACATCAATTTATAGGGTTTTGATCTTTCCTATAGTACTTTGCTTTTTTCCATGAGGTATTCAAAAAGATTGTTTTGCTTTGTGTGGTGGACATAGTAGGTATTGGAGTAGATGTTCTAGAAACCTGTCCTGACTGGACTGCCTTTGAATTGTTGGGCATGCTGAGGGTCTATATTTGCTTGCTTAAGGTCACTAAACCTGGACGTGGTCTTTTTGTCAGCCTGGAGAAGAGAAGGCTTGGGGGGACCTGGTTTGCGGCCTTTCACTAACAGATGGGTAGAGGAGATGGTATCAGCTTCTTCTCAGAGGTGAACAGTGAGAACATATAATGCAACAGTCACAAGTGATTGCAAGGGAAACCCAAAGGTAACAAAATCCTAGAACAAGGGTCATTATGCACTGGAACGTTGTTTGATTATTTGTTTCTTTTGTACAAATAATGTACTGCTGTGAAATGTATTGCCTGCCTGTAGAGTTCAAACTGATATTTTTTTTTTGTTATGGTCCCACAAAATAGCATGTGTAGTTCTAATAACAATGGATTCACTCAGAAATGTCTGGCTCAGTAAATTACCTCTTTATTAGGGCTCTGATGAATAGTTATAGTCACAGTGTGTTAGTAAGTGAGCGCAAAAAAATTGCCATGTAGGTTGTGCTGCTTTTGCTGTTACCACTGCAGCTAACATTCATTGACTAGTATTCATGTTTGCGTCCCAGCAGCAGGGTGAGCAATTTGATCTGCATTCAGATCACAAAATCCATTTTGTGAAGCCATGTGGAAGCCATTGATGCTGAATCTGTTTCTTACATAGGTGCTTGTTCCGTTACCGACAGTGTGTGTAATTTCAAATGCAAATATTTTTGTATTGGTGTCTGATGCTGTTTCCTGCAAGTACTCATGTATAACAAGCTTACAATGGCAGCAGCAAGTGTGAGTTCAGTCTATTAAGTACTATATATTTTGTAATTTGTTTGACAACTTTCACTTGTACCTTTATCTGGAGTCTTATTTTAACTACTGCTGATAGCAAATGAAAAGAAGACTTCTCTAATCACATTTTATACGTGGTCAGGGTGGTCGTCTTTTTATTTGTTGTCATGAGTAATGGTCTGGTGTATAAGCATTCTGACACTTAAAAGCATACCCTGGAAGTATGGTGTTGAGGGAGATAAAAAAGGGGTTCAGCAGGAGTGAGTTATACATTGGTTCACTTAGTGTAGTTATTATCTCACAGGTCTTATCGCACTGGTTCATCGAAATACCCAGCTATTGCCCCCGTTAGCTGCGAAAACTTATCCAACGCAAGCATTGTAACAATTCTTTCCAGTTTTCACTAGGGTGGTATTTTGACAACTGGGTTTAATTCTAGCAACTGCTTAAAACCAAAAGAAGGGGTAAGGAATTTTAGGAATTTTAGTATGATTTTCTAGCTTTAAGATGCCACCACTATTTTCTGTTTTCAAAGTACAAGAGAAACTAAAAGCACTTGTTTTAAGATATAATTCATATACAGACAAATAAAGCAAAAGGTTAAAACAACTGGTAAATTTTAAACCTCCTTTTTATACCATCTCATAAAGGTATTTTGAATGTTGTTCTACAGTTGGATTGGAAATTCAATTATCTTGGGACAGTTTTGCATAGTATTTTTAGAAATAAGATGCAAGCTTACAGGTATTTTGGGGGGTTTCTTTACTGTTGTTTGTTTTGCTTCCATTTTTTGTTTTCTTTTTTGAGAATGTGACTTGCACATGGCAGGCAAAGAAAATATTAAATGTTAGCATTTTCTATGCCATGGACCAGATATCTAGCATCAGCCTGTCAGGACTAATCTTATTAACTCTGGGCTTTTGTCTGAACACTCTGCTTCATACTTTGCCAGTTAAGTTTGACTCAATTTTATTCTTCTCCTGTTCTCAGTCTTAAGTGAGCTACTGACAGAAATCTTCACTGGTTATTTTCTAACGTCATGTTTTCATTAATGCTCTTTTGCCTTCTTGCATGCAGGCTGACAAGAATGCATAGATGAGAAAGCCTTCTAGTATAACCTCCTAGTTCTCAAATCCCACAGTCTCATTCCTTTATGTACTTTCCAATTACAGTGAAATAAAAAATCTTGCTGTATTAACTTATTCAATTTTTTAATTTGTATTGAAAGAGAATAGGTAACAACTTACTGTTTAAATATTTTATGCATATGTACTTTCCAGAACCACTGAAGAGAAATGAATGGCATGTATGGCACCACACAAAACAGAAAACAGAGGAAAAGGGGGTGTTGTATGCACTTCTCTTTTCCTTTGTCGATAGTGACTGGTCAGAGTTGTTTAAATTTGTGCCCTTTGCAAGCTTTTAAATAAACTTGGATAACACTCAATGTCAATTGTTTGTGAATTTTGCGTGACACATTTTGATGGGAATATTCTTTCCCCATACCATCAAAATTTGCAGGTTGTCAGTGTCAGAGAGTTATCATTATCAGATGAATGGCACGCTTAGTCCAGTCACTCATTTCCACCAGTGCTTGATGCCAGCCAGAGCTGGCTCAAAGCTTCTCGATTGACTAGGTAAAACTCAGTTCTATGTTCAATGGATTTTGGTAAGGTAAAATGAAAAAACTTAGAGAGATGTTAGTTGCAGTTTTAAAAGGCTAGAAGGTTAGGGTAGGTGTAACTTCAGCTGTGAGGTATCTATGGTTGTGGGCCTCAATGGGGCATAAAGGAGCTGGCAGTCTCTTCTCTGACTGAAATGATAGTAGGTATTGAATCTTAACTTTGCTGAAGCACTGCTCTATTTTTAGTGTCTGCTGCCTTTGGGTTTGTTGTGAGGCTGGTCAGGGAGGGGAAGTAGGAGAAGAGAACAGCAACAGCAGCGGATCCTGGGAAGAACAACCTCCTTTCTGCAGCAGCAATTAGGCCATCACTCTAAAAGGATTACAGACAAGATTGAAATGCGCTGTTTTGGTAACTGCATGGCCTTTTTTTCCCCCTTTTTTCTTTTTTCCCCCTTTTTTTCCTTTCTTTTTTTTTTTCTTTTTTTTTTTCTCCCCTGGAGTGTATTGGGATCATGAAGTGTTTGATTGTCCTTTTAATCTCCTTTAGATTTTAATCATTTATGGAACCTGATATTTATTATTTTATTTCTTTGCTGAGGGTATCCAGAGAATAGGGAAATGGAATAAGGAGTTTAATTAGTCTGCAAATATCCAAATGTCCATACAGTATACACCTCCCTTTTCCAGCATTGCAGTTACTGTGAGTTAAAATCCCAAAGATCAGCTCTTTGTGCAGTATCCTTAACTGTGTTAGAACTACAATATTGTATAAATTTGCTGAACCCATATTTGCCATTCTGTTATCTGAACACATTTCTCACAACTCCTTTAGTTTCTATTTTGCCCATCCTCCTAACCTGTGCCTTACGCTATATATCACTGATGACAGAAACAAGCTCTGTACAAAGCAAGGTGCTGGAAATGCTTGAATTTCTGGAGAAATCACTAAAGGGAACACTGTGGAGCAGACATAGACATGTGTCAGCTGGCACGTGGTAGCTTGCTCCTGTGCAAGGCAAACGTTTTTGTACTTATTTGCTTTTACGTGCATGTGCTTTGCTGTTGAACTCAGACAAGATTGTTTTGGGCCTCAATCTGTATAGCTGGTAAGTCATCTGAACTGCCTGTGAATTAGAACTTGGTTACCTCTGCACAGAATTCTTTCAGGAAAGTCTTCCAGCATTTTCATGATCATCTGAAACAAGACCTTTTGTTTCTTCACCATCTTTTGTGTAGCTCTCGCCACCAGCTGATCAGCCATCCCTAAAGTGAACTGGGCTAATTAGTCTTTTTTTCCTTTTTCCTTTTTCATGAGTGTTAGAAATCAAATCATTCACTTTGTCATTAAACAGGGCAAATTTTTTGGCAAGACTTCTTCAGGTTGTTTTCTTAGTGTCTTACTGGTCAGATGAGATAGTATAAGGGCTATGAACCCAAACAACATGGACAATGAGAGTGGAACTGATGCTAACTATTGATGTACTTATTATGCATTTCGTTAAAGGAGATTCAGTAGGTGAATGCCAGTGTGTGTATTTGTGTAAGTAATAAATTGTTATTTGTAAGTGAGAATTTTGAATTCATCATTCAAAGTAATTGGAGAGGAAAAGAAATACATTGTGGAACTTTTTTGTTTTCTTCACAGCAGCAGGTTGGTTGCACACATGCGCATGGAAACATATTCAAAGGCTGCTACTTTTATGACCCTTTCAACAGACTGGAGGCTGGTTAATTCTTAAGGAATAATTCTCTGATCATATTTGAAGGTGAACTGTCATTTCTTGTACCTAAGACTGACTTGTGGTATTATGGAGCACTACATCTGGTTCTTAATAGTCATGTCATACTGTATTAAGCCATACAATAATATCCTGAAAAGATTGATGTAATGATTTATGGCATGTAGCATCTTGATGTGTCATTCAAGGAAGCAGAGCATATAGAGATGTATCTCTTCTGTAAATGGCTTGTATGTGTGGAGTTTCAGGAAAAATACACTAAGCTATAATGTTTAGAATTAGCTATTAGGCTGCTGTATCTTAGACACTTCAGAACTGTGAATATTGGTAAACTTGTGTAAAAAAAGGTAGTGGGATACATAAGACAAATAAAGAATCCTTGCTGTAGAAAGACCTAATAGGGATCCATTTTGAGCAATGCACAACAGGAGTCTTCTTCATAGTAAAGTTTGAGGTCCTAATGAAGTCTAACATCTTAAAATTCAAGAAATAACTGTAGTTAGGGGTAGGGAAAATTCAAACCAAAATTGCATTTTGGTATATTTCTCCTTGTATAGCTTTCCTGGTGTCAGTGCCAAAAAATATTCACTGATAGACTTAGAAAATGAGAGCAAAATCTGAAAGTTTTGGGGTTTTTTTTTGAAATTTAATTCATAAGATGACCAGCAGGTAAAGTTATCCAGGAACAAACCAATCAAAACCCACTGGTTAGGTACTAGCTAACTTAAATATACAAACCCTAATTTCTGTTAGTAGATCATAAATTTTTAGGCTTGTTTATATGACTAAGGAAATGTTTCTTCAATGTGCCTAAGTATGTAACAAACACTGAGGGCGTTGTAGGTAAGGATAGTTGTCTTTTGCTCCTGAGCTGGAAGATTTTATGGTAAGTTATTATTCAGTCATATAGGTAGCGTATAGTGTTTGATGGTGTCCATCACCTCCAGCTCCCTTAAGAGCTTTTGAGGCCAGAAGAAGCAATAACTGCTTAATGCAAATATCTAAAATTGTATTTTAAACATGAATGGCTGTAAGAGAGTAAATCTGCAATTAGCTACTAACTTTAATGCCATGACCTAGGTATTTGAAGGACATCGTTGAGAAGGAATTCTTATTTCCAAGTTCTAGTATCGTTTTAGTTATACTTTAGGTTTTCTGCCATATTACAGCACTTCTTAGTGAATTAAAACAGCTGCTTGTGTTCAAGGTAAAAGTATTCTCAACTGTATATTTTCTTAGAAGATATTCTGAAGAAAAAAATAGCAGAAAGCAATGAGGTTGATGGGTCTCCTGGCTAACGTGTCATTCTTCTAATTAAATTAACTAAGTTACAGTAATTTACAAGGACCTGGTTATAAATATGTTATATTACAGATAAAATTCCTGGAATTAAGAAAAGGAGACTCTTAGCAGGAATTTAGTCCTTTCTAAGAAAATAAAATGTCCTTGATGATTAGGGGAAAATTTACACATAATAGGGTGTTAATTTTTGTGTATGTGTATAGAAGTAATGTGGTAATACTACATTTTTAATATTTTCTGTCCCATCTATTATCCCGTCCTGGATTTTGTGGATATCACACAACTAGAAGATTACCCTTGTTTCCATGTTCTAATTTTACATCAAATGGCGATCTATTTCTTTTACTGAAAGAAACACTAGAAAATTGTTTTAGAACATCTCAGCTACAGTGAGAAATGTACTATTAAAATACCTTGACCATTATGATTTATTAATAACTAAAAGTCACTGCAGCTGATTTGTTGAAGAAAAAACACATATCCTTTTCCTGTCCTTTTACATCTGTAACTTCTAAATTTTCTCAGTCTACTAACGTCAGAAAATATTAAACAGATAAACATAATATTTAATTTTAAAATCACCAATTTTTTATGATTAATGAGTTGATATCTTCCTGTGGCAGTTACAGAGTTAGATGTACATTTGCCCTATATTAAGGTGTCCTTTTCTGCATGACTATTGCATGGAGTTTTTTTGAATCCCTAAAATCAAGATGTTTTCAAGAAATACAGTGGTCAGTAAATAATAATGAGACCAAAGGCCGAACAAATTAATAAATACTAAATTAAACTAACACTAAGTCAAATAAATAAGTGGAAGTATTGTTCATACCTACTTGGCTCTTCAGAAAACAACAGCAGAGGGGCAGCAACATAGGAAGAAAATAGCCCGCTGTAAAGCTTTCTTCTTCTTTCATCTGCCCCTCTCTTCCCTTCCCAAAAAGAAGACCTTTTCATCTGATAACTGTTGAAGAACAAAACCCTTTTTATTTGGAAGCATCAATATGTCATTGTATTTGTTCAGCTTTTCATAAACTTAAAATTTTTCACATAATTTTTCACTCATGAGGTGGTTTGCATTTAGAATTCTACACTGTCTATAGAGTTTGGTTTTAACTGTGTTTTTACCACAGAAATATTGGACTTATTTATATGTACCGTTACCCAATTTTATGCAAGTATTCTTCAATGTTTCTTGAACAGCGTGTTTCATACATCCTTCCAAATTTAAGTCACCTAGAAAATGCAAGCCCTGATCTTGAAAATGTATCCTGGACCAACTATCCTTGTACCTATAAGTCACATGGACTTCAATTTTCCTTTGGAAAGGACCTATGGAATTTGTATGAGCTGATGAGAAGGCTTATAAGAAATGGCCCTATTTCTAATTGTCATTCAGACACTGTGATATCAAATGTGATGATAGTACCTGGATGCATACCAGTCTGAAACTGCTGAAGACATCACAACCCCACAGTAGGTCACTTTTCATATTTCCTCGCTTCACTCTGGCAGTGTTATTCAGATCACTTGTAGAATCTAAGATTGGTAAAATATGTAGGCTTTACAGGCTAGCACAGAGAATAATTGTTTACAATAATTTTATCTTATGAATGCTCATTATAGCATTAACTTTGCTTTTCCCAGAATATGCTTAGTTGACATGGTTACACATGGCTAGTGCATGTCCCAGGGGGAATGGCAAAGTGATTTCTTTAAGAATAGAAGTTGGATTCTGTGGGAAAACTTTCCCTTTGTTTGTATCATTCTTCCTATGTAAAGTCATTGTCTTCAAAAAAATGCTGTACTCACTAAAAATGTAATGATGTATTTTTTTCTATGTGAAAGTGTACTTACCAAAGAATCTTTTTCTCTACATTGATACAATTTTCGATGATATATTAAAATTCATTATTAAGAAAAAATACAGCAAAGGAAACAGCTTGAAAAATTAAGGTAACAATTGGGATTTTAAAACTGAGCTGAGTGTAAACTACAGAATTGCACTAAAAAACTGTTTTGAAATGTTTATTTTTAAAAATTTTCAAATGGTTAATTCATTGGATTGAGTATCTCTGGCTTGTTACACTATTCCCTGTAAGGTCAAATTTCAGGTGGTACTATTAGAATAGATTTTTGATTAAGGGGCTCTGTACATGTTTCTTTTTAATTTCAAGATATGCAGGTTTACAAATACTGAATTTTAGGCTAAAAGTAGTTTGGGATCTTACGAAATATAGGTCCCACTCATTCCATGAGAACAGATTTTGTGGGCAAGTCTGTTGAAAAATCCTGAAGACTCAAGGATCTACCTGAACAGAATAAAACTTTCATTGATTTGTTAATCTTGTTCAGCATCAGAATGAGGATATTAAAAATGAAGTAACTTCTCACATTTGCATAAAAGCCTTACTTCCCTGTTCTGGCTTTCTTGATAATGGGCCTTATGTTTTCACAGAGTAAGCTTGTAAATCTTAATAACTTTTTTACCACATACTGTTGCACATCAAGTTTGTAATAACAAAATCCTAAAGCAGATTATCTTTATGTGATTTAATGTTTCACTTTGGGTATGGGTATGGGTTTGATTATGGAGTTTATGAACTTCATCGTCTCTTGAGATTCCTAGTAGGAAAAGTCTTACTGGCTCTTAACTAAACTTACTAACTTACTAGCTAAATCTTATAATCTATCCTACAAGCTGTTACATGATCTGGTATATTTTTTTAAATATCTCTAGAAAACTTGATTTTGTAACTAGAGTAACACTGAGTTATACCTTCCTGGCCTTTAGCTCAAAAGATGTAATGTTCCATAGCTCCCTCAGTTAACTCAAATAAGAATGTATCACAGAAGCAGATAACAATTAATAATTTGGTTCTTTTTTTTTTTTTTCTTTATCAGGTTTAATTCCATTTCAGTCCCCCTTTTGATGACAGAGAAGCCAATACTGTCATGTATGGAAAGATGAATTTTCATAGCTTGTGGACAATTGATATACTTCATTTGTTACTTCTTGAAAGACCTTTTGGCAGCTAGTCCCTTTGGAGTTTTTGCAATTTGAAACTACAAGAGAAAACCTAAATACAAATATTTAGATGACCTCCACTGCTGTTCTAGCAAAACATGGGTGCTTACTCCTGATTATGTCAGTGAAGCCAAGAAAGTCCACACACTTTCAGAATTGCACTTCAGGTGCAAAACTGAGCCTTCAGCAGCTGTATGTCTCCTAGCAACTTATTTTATCATCTAGGTATTCAGAATTGATTTTAAAAACCCCAAAACAACTGAACCAGGAAGCTACAATGAAAGAAGTTTTTAAGAGGACGGCCCTGTGACAGTAGGATTCTTTCAGGAAGAGTGCCAGCATGGATGGTAGGGAACTGAAAAACAAACTGCTAGCTATACTGTGAACACAGCAGCTCAACTTAAACTCAGATTTAGTGTGAAAACCAAACAAGGTTGTAATGAGATGTTTATGTTTGTTGTTGTCATAACCAAGTTTAGCAATTAATATCAAGCGAAAGGAAATTTTTTTTCTCTCCATTTATTTTATTAAATAGATTTAAGAACAATGATGTAATACATAACTTGGAAAGAGAATAGTATACAAAGCCAAGGGGTGTCCTAAAGTCCTCAGAAGCTTGCTGCCTCCAATCAAATTATCTGAACTCAGAACAATATTGTCCAACTAATAAAAAAAGCATAAACATTAGAAAATTGTGTGCTCTGTGGATGAGCTTCACAAATTAAATGGTATGGTTATGGGTACAAGTGTAACATGCTTGGAAAATAAGGAATACTGGCTTAACCTTTACAGTATGTCCAAGGCAAGAGACAGACATTGTAGCTCATTAATGTGAGGTAGTCTTAAGTTTAACATTTGATGATTTATATGGAAGTTACTACTCTGTAGTTTGCTTGCTTACAAAGGATATATTCTGGAATTAAGGGATTATCATGATACGTTAGGCAAATTACTGCTTTTACATAACTTGTTTCAGTGAATATATAGTTGAAGTTAAGAGCTGAATTTAACCCTGTAACTGGCACTAAAATATGCTTTCATTCTGTACAGTTCAGAGTCTCTAATCTCTGAAAATGCCTAGTGTTCAAAGGATTACAATCCTTTCATTAAGTCTGGCAGGCTAATTTATCCTATTCAAAGACAAATACACCAGAATATTTAGCTTCCTCACCTCTCTGGAATCAACAGTCGCATTAACTGGTTATTGTGGTTTTGCTTGAAGCTGCTGTTAATGCCTTTGCAAAAAAAGTGCGGTAAAACAGTGCTGTTTAGAAGTCCAAAATATTTGCCATTCTAGTATGTGGAATATTACCTTTTCTCTGTAAATTTGCAAAAAGGAATTGAATGAAGATAAATACAAAACTCTAACAATTACAGCAACTCTGTTATGAAATTTTTTTGAATAGCCATTTTATATGCTCCTCTGAATTCAGAAGAACAAATGTTTGTCTCTGCCTCTCTAAAGTAGAAAACTGTTCCTAAAAGGCAGTCATATATATGCAACCACACATATAGGCTTATATTCTACCTTTGAATATTTTTAACTCCATCAATACCTAGACTGTCGTTATAAAAGCATGAGTGTTTAGTCCTTTTCTTTTTTTTTAATTTCATTACAGAAAAAAAGATAAATGTCTCTATTTGAAGTAATCTATTCATAGGTCAACCTATCAGATTTTTCTTTGTAAATTCAGAACATGCTTGCACTTCGAAAGTCAAAGATTTGCAAAGCATCACTTATTAAAAATTTCTATAGTTTTTGAAGTGGGAAAACATGTCACTTCTTGAAAAAATTATACATCATATCTATTAAAAAAAAAAGCTAAAACCCAAAAATTTTATAAAATAAGTTTTAAAAAAGGTATTTTGTTTCCAAAGGGAGCAAGTAGCCACAATTACAAGCATTTGAAAAAAAACAAATACAAACCAAACCAACCAACCAAACAAAATAAATCACACCCCCCCCCAAAAAAAAAGGAAAGCTCACCCAGTCATATTTAGAATATTCTTCAGAAATGCCAAGCAGAATAATTCTGTGAAGTATTTGCAATGAAATTAAGTGATTTCAAATACTCTCAACCAATTTTTTTTCTAACAATCTTACCATCTATTTAACCTTTAGACACAGAAGCCCAAATCCATCTTGATTTTTGTGTAATATGAATGTCAGATTAAGAAAAAAAGAACAAACAATTGCATGTTAGCTCTGAATTCTCACAACCTGTTGTTTTTTGTTTTTTTTTCTTTTAGGAAACATACTCAAGGAGTGGAATAAAGAGGCAACAATTAGGTGAAGATACACAAGAATTGTCTGCAGCCTTCCAAGAAGATTTTTTTAGGCAATATTCTTACATTTTTAATGTGATCTGACTAAAATACTAGCCAGCTTGTCTCTTGTGTTGTGTTAAATTTAGCCTGAAACCTTTTAGGTAAGATCTTGAAGCCATATGGTCTTGTTTAAATAAGACACTTCCCAAGAAAACTCAGATGCTACTGAGTAAGGCTGTTTCAGCTTCCTTCCCTTCTGTTATTCTCCAATTAATCCTTCTTTTGACCAAAGGTACCATGAGTATTTCCTTCAATAATATTCCAACGGCATTTCAAATCATTTGAGATCGAGATCTGCAGTAGAGTAGTTTGTAACCTTAATGTTATTCCTTTCTCTTCCAAAATCGGACTGGTTTTAATAGAATGGTACTGTTTTCTAAATTCTGTAAATTTTTGTTTGTTTGCTAGAGATCTTCAATTCATATTGGTAATTGCTATATATAAGTGTGGATGAAGAGTTTAACTTTTCTGAGATAGTTAGGGTTCTTTGGCAAAATGTTTGTCTGAACATGGAGCAGAGGAGGTAATAGATGGAGGAAAAACTTGTATGAATAGGGTAGAAATTATTGAAATAATTTTTAAATAATTATGTAAAATATATTTACATTTTACAGCCCCTCTTTGGTGAAAGATTAATAATTTTCTATTAATCATTAAGAGATAGAAGCTGGCCTTAACAAAATCCTGGTTCTGAACAAATTCTGTATTTAGTAGCATAGATTTTAGTACTTTTTAGAACACTGTGATAAAATGAACAAACCATATCAAAGCAGACCATAAAGTATTGGGGAGGGGGAGTGGAAAAGGAGGCACTTGTGCATGTAAAATCTGTATCCAGTTCAGTCTTCCTTTGTTGATGTTTACTGACGGAAGACTTGTTTGGATGACACTTGGCTTTCCGGATTTGAGATTTGGCTTCAGGTGTGGCACTTTTTGGCCTGAGCATCACTGGTGATACTCCAAAAGAAACTGAACACCTGTTCAGAGTAAAGCTGCCAAGTCCTTCAGCTCCTGTAGGTTTAAGACTCCTGTGAAATGTAGTTGAGGATCTTGCTTTTTCAATATCTACACAGGTATTCAAAAAAACTGGGTTTGTTTATTTGTTTTTAAGTCTGGCACAAAATTATCTAACTATTAGTGAAAAAATTACACTTAAAAATTCTCAAAGAAATACTATGCTTACATAAGGGTTTTTTTTTTGGCATTTGAGATACATGAAACATTAATCATTTCAGAGCATAGAAAGAAAGCTGAAGCAGGTTTTTTGAGCCTCCAGTTTAAAGATTTCAGATACTTGTATGCTGTCGATATTAAATATCTTAATCCTGTCTTAAAATAAAAATGTATTTTAATTAGATTAACTGAAACTGCTTTGTTTTCTCTGCCAATTTCTAATGAAAAAGAAAGGTATTAACTGTAACCTCTGAGATTTATACTGAATATTTGCACACTGTGCAACAAAATGAAAAATCTTTGTACTTCTAAGAGATCCATTTAAATAAGTAAGTGATTCAACTTCTGAACTAGGTAAGATTAATCTTTTTCACAAAAGTCAAATTTTACAATAATCTGACTTACTTTTATTGCCTATATGGGGTCAGATTTTCTACGGTGAATGCATTGAACAGAAGTCTACAAATGAATAAAACCATTCTATGTGTTTGCTTTTATTTATTATTACAGATACTATTTTCTACCAGTTTACTGATATCCACAATTATTTGATTTATTGAAGGTATTTTCAAAAGGACTTGAAAAGGAAGAGGATAGTGTCCTTATGATTCTTTAGAAGCGTTAAAAGACAGAAAGAAAGGACAGTCACTGGTGGCAGTACCAATATAGGGAGCAGAGGTGAGGAATTACAGATGTAGGAACCGTGTTCTGACTACAAAGTGTGGTGGGTTGACCTTTGCCAGCTGCCAGATGCCCACCCAGCTGCTCCCTTATTCCTCGTCTTCAGCAGAACAGGAGGAGAAAATTAGATGGAAAAGCTTGTGGACTGAGATAAATAGAGGGAGATCACTTACCAGTTACTGTCATGGGCAAAACAGACTCAGCTTGGAGAAAATTAATTTAATTTATTGCCAATTACAATAGATTTGGATGGTGAGAAACAAAAGAACCCCAAAACACTTTTCATAGAATCACAGAATGATAGGGGTTGGAAGGGATCTCTGGAGATCATATAGTCCAACCCCCCTGCCAGACAGGGTCACCTAGAGCAGGTTGCACAGGAACGTGTCCAGGTGGGTTTTGGATGTCTCCAGAGACGAAGACTCCACCACCTCTCTGGGCAGCCTGTTCCAGTGCTCTGCCACCCTCAAAGTAAAGAAGTTCCTCCTCATGTTTAGATGGAACTTAGCTATGTTCAAGTTTGTGCCCATTACCTCTTGTCCTGTTACTGGGCACCACTGAAAAGAGCCTGGCCCCATCCTCCTGACACCCATCCTTGAAGTATTTATAAGCACTGATAAGATCCCCCCTCAGACTTCTTTTTTCCAGACTGAAGAGACCCAAGTCCCTCAGCCTTTCCTCATAAGAGAGATGTTCTAGTCCCCTAATCATCTTGGTAGCCCTTTACTGCACCCTCTCCAGAAGTTCCCTGTCCTTCTTGAACTGGGGAGCCCAGAACTGGACACAGTACTCCAGACACAGCCTCACCAGGGCAGAGTAGAGGGGGAGGATGACCTCTGGCCACACTCTTCTTGATGCACCCCAGGATGCCATTGGCCTTCTTTTCCACAATTGCTGAGCTCATGGTCATCCTGTTGTCTACCAGGAGTCCCTCCTTCATCCCAGGCTTAACTTCAGTCCCTCATTCCTAACTCCTTTACCTTCTTCCCTTGAGCAGTGAAGGAGGATGTGGAATGGTGGGAGGGTTGTGGTCAGGTCATAACAGTTTTTCTCTCCTATTCCTTCCTCTTCATACTTTTCCCCTGCTCTAGCATGTGTCCTTCACATAGGATACAGCTTCCCCTGGGAAATATCCACGTGCTCCAGTGTAGCATCCTCCGTGATCTGCAATGTAGATATCTGCTCCAGCATCATCCTCTCCATGGACTGCGAGGTAATACCTGCTCCTCCTTAGTCTCTGCAGGGGAATCTCTGCTCTGGCACGTGAGGTACCTCCTCCTTCTCCTCCTCCTTTCACCTATTTTACAATAAGCAAATAATTTCATTAGTTTCTTTCACTGATTTCATGATAAGTTAGGAGAAACAGACTTACCATGAAATTTATCTTTCCTTATCAGGAAATTGGAAGTTCTGGAATCTTCCACAATGATATAGCTGTATGGTTTTTGAAAGGGTAAAATGCATAAAATCATAAAAATAATAACAACATTAAATGAAAAATAAATTATTAATTTAAAATTTCTTTAGAGTAATCATTTACTTAGGGATCCAGACATTTTTGGCACCAGTGTTGGCTATCTGAACAGATCTCCAGAAATTATTTTGCTGACAAAGCTCTGGCAGGTGAAAAAGTGAAGGCCTGTCTATCAAATATGACATTTCATGTGATTACTCTTTTAAATGACATCTTTCAATAAAAAACATTTCCCAATTTCTACTTGTGCTGCGTCTACATTGTTTCTGAAAGGCATCTTCTGATCTGGTCTGATTTTTGCAAGGGTGATTGGCAAGGAGGCCAGGATATGCCTCCAGTGGTCACTGACCTCCATGTGACTGATAAGGATTGGCAAGTCAGCGTGCTGCCAGCAGGCAGTTGTGAACAGAGTGAAACGTCAACAGAAAGTGGGTAAGTTATGAAGCATGCTTTGAACTTTCTAGTCCTACTTTCTTCTATTTGGAACACAAGCATCAGCTTAGTGGCACTGTTTTGGTTCTTTAGGGTCTCCTTTTCAACCCTCCCGTGGCCCCTCCCAGAAGAAATATGTTGGGTATTATCTCTCCAGCTGATTCATGGAGTCTGCCAAATGCAGTGCAAATTTCCTGAAGCTTCAACAAGTTTCTGAGGTGTCTACTCTTTCTATTCTTTCTCAAAACTGTCATGTAAGTAGGAAGTCTAACACAGTGTTTAATTCCCAGGCATGTGCATGAGGTTCATTTTCTATTAGATTGGCATTTTTCCAGTTCTGAGGAGTTTGAATTGTAAACCTGTATAAACAATAAGTTTTGTCAAATGCTACTTTCTTTTGCCTTCTCATCAATCATTATTAAAACCAAACCCAAACAAAACAAACGCCCCTTAAAAGTGAGGGTGAGTAAATAGCTATATCCCAGTTATTGATGTTTACTCAAGCACTGCCTCTGATATTGACAGTCTCTTGGAACTAGTTAATATATCTATAAAAGGTCAAAAATGCTATTCTGTCTGCCATTAAATTATATCTTTAAAATGAGTACTCTAAAGAAATTGTAAATAATTTATTTTTAATTTGGTGTTGTTCTTATTTTTATGAATTTAATCTTGAAACACTTTAAGTTCCTCTTTAAATATTAAAGTGAATAACAATGAACAACAATAATAAACAGTGAGAAATCACTATAGCACCATGGAAAAATGAAACAAGTATAATAATCTCTGATTCTCTATTTGAAAAATAAAGGAAACACAGTATACCCTCTTTAAAAAAAATGCACACAAAGGTCTTGAGACAATTTTAAGCTTGAAGTTGAGCTTTTTAGCAGCCGTAGATCCTTTCCCCATGTTAATTACTTTCCTAATGTCAGCCCCTGTGTGTGCCTCTGGGTCTCTGGATGATATTCCACAATTCATCCCTCTTTTTCAGCTATGTCTGCAAGTGGCAATAGTACTCTTTTCACATCTTCATATCCAAAGCTGTTTGGCTGCCTTTATAGAGTTCCCATTTGCAGTATCTGAGATGTTAAAATTGTGGTGACTTCTGAGATCCTCTTCAAAACAAAATACTTACCTGTCAGAACATAAATATAGAGGAAAACTGTTAAAACAACATAACATCAATCACAAAAGTGTGTGAGTTTTTCTTACTTTGCTCTTATTAGTCTTCCACAACAGTGAACTTGTTTTTCTATCTGAACTTAGTGTTTTTATTCCTCTTTCTAATTAACTAATATATTTTAAGTTTCTTAACACTTAGTTTATTCTACAGGACATGTTACATTACCCTCTTCTTATTAGTACAGACCTGTACCCAATTATTTATTTACTTTTGATGCTTTTTCTCAGTTGTCAGAGAGTTTTCTAGGAGCCTTTGCCTCTCCATCTGGGGCACGCATAAGAGGCTCAAATGGCGTTAGTGAGACAATTCTGAGACACGAGGCTTGTTCTTTTACAAAAACCCACTCCTTCTCCAACTTTGAAATAACAAAGAAAAAAAACCAATACAAATAGTGTCAAAAACACACATAGGAGAATATTTTGGAAATGTGTAGTAAGCCAGATTTTGACTTTGTGCTGAAAATTAAACTATGGTTTAGGTTGTCCTTTTCTGTCAAGCGAGCTGAGTGCTAAATTTCCACAAAGACATCAGGTTAAACATTGTCAGAGAGCTGTCCATTGGATTGCAGTCACAGTCATTTTGAGTAGTGTGGCTTTATGTTTATTTTGCATTTCAGTTTAGGACCCAACCCGGCCTTCACTAAAAGTTGACTATTCTTATTGACTTTGATATCAGGGCTACTGAAGCTACTTATTGTACTGCAGTCCCTGGCCTTACTGTTGGTGTATGTTGGAATACTGGCATGAGAACAGGAAAAAACTTCCCCCAGACATGTCCACTAAAATCTGTGAAACAAATCACATGTTTGGTTACAGGTGCCTAAGGTGGTTCAAATTTATGGTGATTCAAATCACTGAAATGCTAAAATAACACACATGATAACGGGTGAATAACCATAATGTATCTGTCGGAAACTAGTAGGAAGTGATCAAATTGGAGAAATATATGGTCACACTGACACTTTATTCCTATGGTAGTTTTGTATATTGCATGGCAAAAGGACAGAGGAAATTATGTTCTTATCATTAACCAAATACATTCATTATATATATATATAAAAAAAAAAATTCAATCCTAAACATAAGTGCTTGCTGTTTGTTTTTTGGTTTTTTTTTTTTAATACTGGTGACAGATTTTGGTAAACTTTAGTATAGTAACATTGAAGGGTAGGGGCGTGTTCTGCTTGTAGTAGAAAATGGGGCAATATTCTTATCCTAAACAGAAACAAGCGATAATCTGGGGGAAAAAAACATGTACTATATGTCAATGTTCAAAATAAATGTGCACAGCTTCCAATCTGTTGTGCTGTGTGGCACATACTTTTAGAATATTAGCTTCTAGCTTCCCACAGCCTGATTCATTGCCTTAATTTTAGCTTTAAACTCAACACTGAAAATGTTCAGAGACTTTTCTCATAGGAGTTTTCAAAAGAATTAATTAAAATATAATGAAATAAAGTGAGCGGTTGAATGGGTTTCTGAACTAGTTTCATTTTTACCATGGAGAGAAGCCTGGCAGGGTGTGCATGGTGTGTTTCAGGGGACCAGCAGCAATGTAGGAGAGCTCTGCGGATGGTGCTAATTCATTTAGCTCCAGGAAGCCATACACTGAAGAAATTTGCCAAAATGCTGATTGCTTCTTCTGAGACAGGAGAGTCAAAACGACTTCACAAACTTCTCAGAAGAAATTTAGCACTGTGGGGTTTTAAAATCAGAAGTCCCCATTCTAGGCTGTGACATCTTGTCCCCTGTGGTGGGGAGGGGGAGTCCCACCACCTGGTGCCTCTTATCCTGTCACAAAGCAGCCCTCCCTCTGCCTCCAGGTAGAGATCCCAAAGGATCCAATGTGCTACATAATACAGAATGTGTTATTGGATATATACTCTTTCTAACTACAACTGAATGACCTGAAAAATTAGGTTCAAGCAATTTGTATAAAAATTTTCCAAGCTACTACAGGTTTAGAACTGCTCATTCAGCATGGTAGCAGGTCTTGATCTCACACAAAATAGTGGGAATTGTAGATATTTAATGTCAAGGCTGTGAGGGCACTGTCAGACCAGCACTGAGCAGCCCCATGTGGGACACCCCCCTGCCCAAAAATCCCCTGCTCAGAAGCCATATTTCGCCTCTGGCTTCATCAGCAGCCCTGCTTTTGTGTCTCCCTGGCAGTTAAGAATTTGAAAAAGTGTCAGTTTTCTTCTCTTGAATCATGATTTTAGGATGCCCAAAGCTATCAGGAGTCTTGCTTCTCCACGAGGCAATGTATGCCTTGGTTTATATTGGCATATTTCTTTGGAAAGCAGGAGAATTATGCTTTATTTAACCCAAGCAAGAGTCTGGTCTGCTGCTGCAGGCCCTGTTCAATCAAAGTATTTTTTCAGAAGTTATAATAACAAAGTATTACATCCCTCAGATCAGAAGTTTAAAATATCTGTTGTGGTTTGGGCTGGACTGGCCACTGAAATGAGCAACAGATGCTCTCCTCTGCCTCTCTTTCCAAGGAGAGGAGGGAGAGACAGAAAGAGACTTATGAGTTTAGAAGAAACTAAACTACTTTAATGAAATATTAATAATAAAGTAATAAAAAGAAAATAATGAAAATATATATAATATATACAAAATCACATTGAGCTCCCAGGATCAGGCAGACACTGGGAAAGTCCCAGACTGGACTTGGTGATGGATGGGAACTGGATTATGGATCTGGATTCAGGAATACACTGATCGGGATCAAAGGCGGATCAACAGACAGGGTCCTCCTTGGATGCTGGCCAAAGAAAGAAAGAGGCCAGCACCCTTGATCCCTCAGCTTTTATACTGAGCATGATGCAGATGGGATGGAATACCCTTTTGATCAGTTTTGGGTCACCTGTCCTGTCCGCTACTCCCCACAGGTGGGACCCCTCTACCCTCTTCCACTTCTAACCCTCCAAAGGGCATATAGCAGAGTTAGCTGACCTTGGTTGTTATAGCAATAAGTATAAACAAGAGCCTCTCTGCATACCATTCCTTGGCATGAACTATAAACATAGGTCTTATCAGTCTGAGATCAAACAGTTTCTGCACAATATGCTGTTGATTTCAGAGAGTTCAGTTAGTTAGAAGAGGCTTAGTTGCAAAGTAAAATTACTGAACAGAAACTTGGTTCTGTTTTACCTCCAATCAGGACAGATAACTGGTTAAAACATAAATGGAAACAATTTCATTAATTGTTTATTATAATAACGATGTTATGTTAAAATATAAATGGAAAAAAAAAAACATATGGCAAGCTATACCACATGAATGTAAAGAACAAGCTAACTCATTATCCTGTTTCTGGGTACGTACTGTAGTGGATGCTTAGGAAAATGAGCCAGTATATATTACTTTTCTTTTTTTTTCTTTGAAAATCATTCCAATTTCTGGCAAGACTCAGTGGCAAGACTCTATCATCAACATACATCTCAAAAAATCAAAATAACAATAGTAGAACTCCATATTTTCTCCTTTTAATAGAAAGTATATAGAAAAGGGCAAAGATGATCAAAAAGTTTTAGAGAAACTTATGGAACAGTCTTTAATAAATTTTTGTTTTCCTTTTGTCCTGGTTCCGGTGGGGATAGGGTTAACTTTTCCTGGTATTCCATGCCATGTGAGCCACGCCCACCCTGAGCTGCCGGGGGAGGGGGCAGGAAGTTGCTGCTTAAAAGCGGGCTGGGGCGTCCCGGGTCCGGCCGGTCGGCGAGCGGCGGGGAGCGGCGGTTCCGTAATCGCGTTTGTATATTCCCCTATCCGTGGTGTTGTTGTTGTTTGCCTGTTCCCTTTGCTGTTCTGTTAAACTGCCTTTGTCCCAACCCAAGAGTCTTGCCTTTTCTTACGATCCTTCCTGTATTAGGAAGGCACGTGCGAGCGGCACGTGGTTCTTTGTTGCCATCTGAGGCTAAACCACGACAGTCCTTTTTTGGCGCCCAACGTGGGGCACGAAGGGTTGACATAACGACAGAATCCAACTAGAACGTGGAAAAAACGGTTTTGGTTTTTTTTTTTTCTCTTGTATGCATTTATTTTATTAGGTAAGTAGTCACTGGTCATCATGTTGCTTGGTTTGTTCTCATGGCTGTGTTACATAAATTCCTATATGGCTTATGTACTCCCTGCGATGCTGTTTACCATGTCTGGAAGAGGGATGAGGATTATCATTCTGCTGTCCTGTGCGATATCTGTTTATGATATGATAACATCACTGTTCAGACGGCTATTTTGGGGTGTTTATGTGGTTTTGCTGTCCTGTCCGTACATTGGACACCGTCTCTCAGAATTTGTTAATAGTTTCCCCAGCCCTTTTGCCTCCCTTTTCTCCTTCGGGTCAGGTATGACAGCTTTTGAGAATCTTGAATATCCTTGGGATACTCAAACTAGTGTGTTCCTAGTGCTATGTCTCCTGAATACGTTCCAGGTCTTGTTTAGGGTTAAGCGACTATTTAAGACTACCACCCGGAGATCTGCTCCGAGGCTGGATAGTCAGGGGTGGCATGGCATGTGGGAGAGCATGGGCAGGTACCTAGAGAACTACTCACCTCCAATGGTCTGGGACTTCACCCCTGAACAATTACAGGACCCTGATAAAGTGGTAGAATATTTGAAGGGAAAATGCTGTGGCTATTCTAGAGAGGCACAACTCACCGCGCTGTGCTGGGCCCTGGCCAGTATCTACCAGGCACTGCTCAGAATCATGCAGCACCCTCAAGGGGAAGAGATGGAAACCAGACCGGCGGCCCCTGCGGCTGCTGCAGCCCCTGCGGCGGCCCCTGCGGCTACTGCAGCCCCTGCGGCAGACACTGCGGCTACTGCAACCCCCGTGGTAGCCACTGCCACTGAACCAGAGAACCAACCCGTGCCGGTATCAGTTGCCCCCATACAGAAGAAGAAGTACACAAAGAAATCAGTTCGCTTAGTAAGAGATGATGATGAACCAGGGCCATCACGAGAGCAGGAGGAAGAGGCAGAACCAGAGATAATTACTCGATCCCTATCCTTGAGTGAGCTGCGGGATATGCGAAAAGATTTCAGCCGACTTTCAGGCGAGCACATTGTCACCTGGCTGCTCCGGTGCTGGGATAATGGGGCCAGTAGCCTGGAATTAGAGGGTAGGGAGGCCAGGCAGCTGGGATCCCTGTCTAGGGAAGGCGGCATTGACAAGGCGATTGGGAAAAAGACCCAAGCCCTCAGCCTCTGGAAACGACTCCTGTTAGGCGTGAGGGAGAGGTACCCCTTCAGTGAGGATGTTGTATGTCAGCCAAGCAAGTGGACTACCATGGAAAGAGGTATCCAGTACCTGAGAGAATTAGCCGTGCGGGAGATGATTTATTATGACTTGGACAATGCCGACTTACCCACAGACCCTGATGAGGTGCGATGCACAAGGCCCATGTGGCGGAAGTTTGTACGGAGCGCACCATCATCATATGCCAACTCCCTGGCAGTAATGGAATGGAAAGGTGAAGAGGGACCAACGGTGGATGAGGTAGCTGTCCGGCTCCGGCGATATGAAGAAAGTCTCTCTTCCCCCCTTGTCTCAGCTGTGGAGAAACTGTCGCGGAAGGTCCAGCAACTTGAAGAGAATATGTTCTACTCCCCACCTGCACGGGCCAGCATCTCAGCTATTAGAAGCAGGCATTTCCCCACTCAAGAGAGAGAGTACAGAGGGTACACACCACGAGGCACCCTGTGGTTCTACCTGCGGGACCACGGAGAGGACATGAGGAAGTGGGATGGACGACCTACTTCGATCCTGCGGACACGGGTACAGGAGTTGCAAGGAAGGACAACCACAAAAGGGGATCCCTCCAGGAAAAGTGCCGCCCCAGTTTCCAGTGGGCCGTTCCCCAGACAAAGCAGAAGGCCTGATCTTGCTTCTGATCCTCTTGAAGGAACTTCCAAGTCATTTATGCAAGAAGTGAGTAATGGATACTATGACGAGTATTAGGGGGGCCCTGCCTCCGGCCAGGTGGAGGAAAGGGACAACCGGGTTTATTGGACGGTGTGGATTCGATGGCCTGGCACATCAGACCCACAGGAGTATAAGGCTCTAGTGGACACGGGTGCGCAGTGTACTTTAATACCATCAAGCTATAGAGGGGCAGAACCCATTTGTATTTCTGGGGTGACAGGGGGATCCCAAGAGTTGACTGTACTGGAGGCAGAAGTGAGCCTAACTGGGAATGAGTGGCAAAAGCATCCCATTGTGACTGGCCCAGAGGCTCCATGCATCCTTGGTATAGATTACCTCAGGAGAGGGTATTTTAAGGACCCAAAAGGGTACCGCTGGGCCTTTGGCATAGCTGCTTTGGAGACAGAGGAAGTTAAACAGTTGTCTGCCTTGCCTGGTCTCTCGGAGGATTCTTCTGTTGTGGGGTTGTTGAGGGTCAAAGAACAACAGGTGCCGATTGCTACCACAACGGTGCATCGGCGGCAGTATCGCACTAACCGAGACTCTCTGATTCCCATCCATGAGCTGATTCGTCAACTAGAGGTTCAAGGAGTGATCAGCAAGACTCGCTCACCCTTTAACAGTCCCATATGGCCGGTGCGAAAATCTAATGGAGAGTGGAGGCTAACTGTAGACTATCGTGGTCTGAATGAAGTCACGCCACCACTGAGTGCTGCCGTGCCGGACATGCTAGAACTCCAGTACGAACTGGAGTCCAAGGCAGCCAAGTGGTATGCCACGATTGATATAGCGAATGCATTCTTCTCAATCCCTTTGGCAGCAGAGTGCAGGCCACAGTTTGCTTTCACTTGGAGGGGCGTCCAATACACCTGGAATCGACTGCCCCAGGGGTGGAAACACAGCCCCACCATTTGCCATGGACTGATCCAGACTGCACTGGAACAGGGTGAAGCTCCAGAACATCTGCAGTACATTGATGACATCATTGTATGGGGAAACACAGCAGAAGAAGTTTTTGAGAAAGGGAGTAAAATAGTCCAAATCCTTCTGAACGCTGGTTTTGCTATAAAGCGAAGTAAGGTCAAGGGACCTGCGCAGGAGATCCAGTTTTTAGGAATAAAATGGCAAGATGGACGCCGTCAGATTCCAATGGATGTGATCAACAAAATAGCAGCTATGTCTCCACCAACTAGTAAAAAGGAAACACAGGCTTTCTTAGGTATTGTGGGTTTTTGGAGAATGCATATCCCAGATTACAGTCAAATTGTAAGCCCTCTGTATCAAGTAACCCGGAAGAAGAATGATTTTAAATGGGGTCCTGAGCAATGACAAGCTTTTGAACAAATCAAACAGGAAATAGTCCATGCAGTGGCCCTGGGGCCAGTCCGGGCAGGACAAGATGTTAAAAATGTGCTCTATACCGCAGCCGGGGAGAACGGCCCTACCTGGAGCCTCTGGCAGAAAGCACCAGGGGAGACTCGAGGTCGACCCCTAGGGTTTTGGAGTCGTGGATACAGAGGATCCGAAGCCCGCTACACTCCAACAGAAAAAGAGATATTGGCAGCATATGAAGGTGTTCGAGCTGCTTTGGAAGTAGTTGGTACAGAAGCACAGCTCCTCTTAGCACCTCGACTGCCGGTGCTGGGTTGGATGTTCAAAGAAAGGGTCCCCACCACACATCATGCAACCGATGCTACATGGAGTAAGTGGATTGCACTGATCACGCAGCGAACTCGAATGGGAAACCCCAGTCGCCCAGGAATTCTGGAAGTGATCATGGACTGGCCAGAAGGCAAGGATTTCGGAATGTCACCAGAGGAGGAGGTGACGCGTGCAGAAGAGGCCCCACCATATAATAAACTGCCAGAAAATGAGAAGAAATATGCCCTGTTCACTGATGGGTCCTGCCGTATTGTGGGAAAGCATCGAAAGTGGAAGGCTGCTGTGTGGAGTCCTACACGACGGGTTGCAGAAGCCAGTGAGGGACAGGGTGAATCGAGCCAGTTTGCAGAGGTGAAGGCTATTCAGCTGGCTTTGGACGTTGCTGAGCGAGAAAAATGGCCAGTACTTTATCTCTACACTGACTCATGGATGGTGGCAAATGCACTGTGGGGGTGGTTACAGCAGTGGAAGCAGGGCAACTGGCAGCGCAGAGGCAAACCCATCTGGGCTGCTGAACTGTGGAAAGATATTGCTGCCCGGATAGAGAATCTGGTTGTGAAAGTACGCCATGTAGATGCCCATGTACCGAAGAATCGGGCCACGGAGGAACATCAGAACAACCAGCAGGTGGATCGGGCCGCTAGGATTGAAGTGGCTCAAGTGGATCTGGACTGGCAACGTAAGGGTGAACTATTCATAGCTCGGTGGGCCCATGACTCCTCAGGCCATCAAGGGAGAGATGCGACATATAGATGGGCTCGTGACCGAGGGGTGGACTTGACCATGGACACTATTGCACAGGTCATCCATGAATGTGAGACATGCGCTGCGATCAAACAAGCCAAGCGTGTGAAGCCTCTTTGGTATGGAGGGCAATGGCTGAAATACAAATATGGGGAGGCCTGGCAGATTGATTATATCACACTGCCACAAACCCGTCAAGGCAAGCGCTATGTGCTCACAATGGTGGAAGCAACCACTGGATGGCTGGAAACATACCCTGTGCCCCATGCCACTGCCCGGAACACTATCCTGGGCCTTGAAAAGCAAGTCCTGTGGCGACATGGTACCCCAGAGAGAATTGAGTCGGACAACGGGACTCATTTCCGAAACAGCCTCATAGACACCTGGGCCAAAGAGCATGGTATCGAGTGGGTGTATCACATCCCCTATCACGCACCAGCCTCTGGGAAGATAGAACGATACAATGGACTGTTAAAAACTACACTGAGAGCAATGGGTGGTGGGACTTTCAAACACTGGGATACACATTTAGCAAAAGCTACCTGGCTAGTTAACACCAGGGGATCTAACAATCGGGCTGGCCCTGCCCAATCAAAACTTCCACGTACTGTAGAAGGGGATAAAGTCCCCGTAGTGCATATGAAGAATATGCTAGGGAAGACAGTCTGGGTTAGTCCTGCCTCAGGCAAAGGCAAACCCATCCGTGGGATTGCTTTTGCCCAAGGACCTGGGTGCACTTGGTGGGTGATGCGGCAGGATGGGGAAGTCCGATGTGTACCTCATGGGGATCTGATTTTGGGCGAGAATAGCCAATGAATCAGATTGTGTGCTGTTAATTGATAAGTAACACTGTCACTGTATGTCCTCATTGCTATAATTGCTATCAGTTGTACTACAAGTAAGGCACAGGGATGATGGGATAAGAACTGATCTCAGCAGCTGGCGCCCAGCAGTTTCCTCAAGATCTACATCTTCAGCCCACGGACTGCGTGCATGAGCCACACCAGGTGCACCAGTCACAAGCTCCGAAAAATACAGCAGACCAGCACCACCCAGCATCTCACCTGCCCTGAGAGACTGTTCTAACAAATGGAGCCCAAAGCCGTGGATTAAAAGAACTCAACGGACACTTAGGAGGGATGACCCATAAACTAAGGGCATTATATGTGTGTATATATATATATATAACAGGGGAAAGTGGTGGCAATTCATTGGAACCTGCTGGGCATGGCATAGATGGTATGGAATAAGGGGTGGATAATGTCCTGGTTCCGGTGGGGATAGGGTTAATTTTTCCTGGTATTCCATGCCATGTGAGCCACGCCCACCCTGAGCTGCCAGGGGAGGGGGCAGGAAGTTGCTGCTTAAAAGCGGACTGGGGCGTCCCGGGTCCAGCTGGTGGGCGAGCGGCGGGGAGCGGCGGTTCCGTAATCGCGTTTGTATATTCCCCTATCCGTGGTGTTGTTGTTTGCCTGTTCCCTTTGCTGTTCTGTTAAACTGCCTTTGTCCCAACCCAAGAGTCTTGCCTTTTCTTACGATCCTTCCTGTATTAGGAAGGCACGTGCGAGCGGCACGTGGTTCTTTGTTGCCATCTGAGGCTAAACCACGACACCTTTTTGGAAGATATTTATGCTTTCACATCCTAGTATAATAATCTCCCCAGTTTACCTATGTGGTGCCTGGGGAAAAATGTTCTTGCTGTTAGTTTTGAGTTACAGCCTGACTATTTAACTCAGTGTCCCCTGCTCCTTGCATTGGGACCTAATTCATTAGGAACAATTCCTTACAGTTCTACGTGGCATTTGTGATTCTCTCTGCAGAGAAGCTATTTTAGACATGTACTGAAATCCTTTCTGTATGTTTTTGGTTGTTTTTTTCTTTGATGCTCTACTCTGTTTTAAATTCCCTCTGTGTTACCAAATTTTAAACTGCTGTACTGAGAACTGTCCCTAAACTATTTTTTCAAAAGAGCATGACAAAATGTGAATTTTCTCTGAGAAGTACAAGTATCTACCTCTTTTTCCAATTAGTTCAAATTTTGCTGTTGTTCCTTCTAGGCTGTGAAGTTCTGTCTGTCTCCATTCTTCCCTGGAAAAACTCACTAAAGGTATATTAGACTATTCAGGTAACTAAAAAAAAAATAAAATTACATGAGTATATGATATGTTTAGGTGGATTCTTTTATGTTATATGCTTAATTTTCCTCCTTTTATATTTTATGTCCTGGTGTTAGTGGAGCAGTCTACTGATTTCTTCCTTTAACTGTTCTAAACCATGAGATTGTTGTTGTAGTTCTGGTACATTTTGGATTAAACTCTGAAGAAAAACAAGAGGTCTTTTAGCAAGGTTGTCTCTTTCCTTTCAGGTAACAAAGAGGTGCTAAAAAAACATTCCCTATGTATACAGTTGTATTTAAACTACCAAATTGCATGTTTGAGAAGTATTCGTTGTGTTTTGTTTTATTTTGTTTTTTCTTTTGAAGAAACCAAGTTTCACCTCAACTCAGCATTAGATCCTGAATACAAAAATAGCACTTTTCATCTAAGTAGTAAAGCAGACAGCCAGAGGATAATCTTAGATCTTCTCTTCTTTTCAGTACCTTTTATCTTTTTTCTTATTTGCAACATGGAAAACTTAGTGAAATCTGAGCCAGTCTTTGAGATGTTCTTAAAAATCCTTAACAAATCAACATAATTGTATTCCCATTGCTTTTCCACTATACCACTTACAGTATGTTTTCTTTAAAAATAAATGTATTTTAATTCACACAATTAATTAATTCACTCTGCTTTCTCCTTAATACTTTTATTAATTTCTTTCTGAAGCTTAGACTTACTTAAGATAAATTAAGTCTTTAACATTCTGGAGCAATAGACACCAACCTAAAAAATATTCAACATTTTGTACTGGATTTTCTTCTAACAGTTTCAAAAGGAGACAATATATAACCTGGAGAAATTATACAAGTGCTGAGTTACTTTAGAAGATTGTCTATTACCACTTAAAATACTCAGTGAACTGTACTTCCGACGTAGTTTTGGACGGATTGGCCAATCAGAACGACAGATGGCCCTCCCCCCACCTCCTCAGAGAGGAGAGGAAGAGATAAGGAGATTTACAAGTTTATAAAAAGAAACTACTAAGAAATAATAATACAATAAATAAATAAAAAAAGTATACAATATATACAAAACCGTATCCAGCTCCCAGGATGAAGATTGCATCACCAGCAGACACAGGGAAAGTCCCAGACTGGAGCCAGTGACAGACAGGAGCTGACTTCCGAAACTAGAGTCAGGAGTGCTCGGATAGGGATCAAAGGTAGACGAACAGACAGGGTCCTCCTCAGACGTTGGCCATTGAAGAAAGAAAAACAAGCCAGAGCAGCCTTGCCCCTTTGATCCCTCAGCTTTTATACTGAGCGTGATACAGATGGAATGGAATACCCTTTTGGTCAGTTTTGGGTCACCTGTCCTGTCCGCTACTCCCTGCAGGTGGGACCCCTCTACGCTTCTCCGCTTCCAACCCTCTAACGGGGCAAATAGTGAAGTTAGCTGACCTTGGTTGTTATAGCAACAAGTATAAGCAAGAGCCTCTCTGCGTACCATTCCTTGGTATTATCACGTCTTACCACTCTGTGAGTGAACAGTTTCTGAACTGTGCTGTTAATTTCAGACTTTAGACAGTTAGAAGAGGCCCAGATAAAAAGTAAAATTACAAATCAGAAAATTCATTCTCTTTTACCTCAAACCAGGACAACTTCGCGCTACAGTTGAAGACTATAGCACAGAGTCCTGAGTCATCTTCAAAGATAATTTCTCATTTCCTGTCTTATGAGAAGAAGGATGACTGTTTCTCTTTTTACTACCCTTACTTTGTATGTTTTAAAATTTGGTCACGGTAGCATTTGGAAAGGGTGTTATTTATTTATTTATTTTTAAGCAGGCAAGTAATAATGTCAGTAGGGATATCCAAAATAACAGGTGTTTTCATAATATCCACTGTATTGCAGTAAGGTAAATGTAAACTACCAAAACGGAAATATCTTCTTTTGCAGAATGCATGGTGCGGATAAAAATCCCACACTTCTCACAATGGAATGATTTTTTTTCCTTGTCTTACCTATCTTTAACCTGGCAGTATTGATAGATACCTTTAGCATCTAACATCTTTGATGGTTTAGGGTAATTCACAGAGGAGTTTCCTTTTAGTGAACTGAGATTTAGTGAACTGTCATTCACCCTTTCATCTTCTTGATTCTGTTTTTACACTTCCCCCAGATTTTCTTATTTTCAGAAAAAAAAAATCCCTTGTCAATAGACTACACTAGTCTTCTTTTCTATCTCTCCAATAGAAATTGTTTGTCTGAAAAAAGCCTTTCCTAGACAGTGCCATCTTTAACTGATTCTTACATGACTGCTTTCTCCTGCCTGGCTTGCTGCAACTAATAGTGTATTCCCAAAAGCTTTTCTTTGCTTTCTTATAGCTGTGGGTAAAAGCAGCAGGAAGAAATCAATACAGGCCTTTCTGATTATTGGAGAAAAATCAAGGAAGTGGTAGATCATGATCTCAACTTTTCCTTGGGAAGAGAAGATTCAGTTTCAAGAATAGAAATAAGTTGTGAGTAGAAGAGGAGAACACACATGATAGATGAGGTGATAAAGCAGGATACAGGAGAGATTAGCAGATTTAGTTTTCTTTAATAGACAGAAAATTCTTAAAATATCTCCTTTTCCTGACAAAAAAACCCAAACTACCTCCTAGCAGTCTTTTTTAGTTGGTACCATTAATTCTTCTCATTAAAATGTGTTTTAAAAAAATTCTAAATAGGAAAGTAAATAAAGAAGAAGTTGTTTAAAAAGAAAGATTTATTCTGCAAAAAATCTTCTGTAATATGTGTCTTTATAATTTAACAATTATTTCTTCAATTTATTCCTTCCTCTCACACTTACAAACATGTAGCTGTTTTGACAGTTATTAGTTACTGCTGATGCAAGGACACAACAAACTTCCAATATTTTTTCTCATTTTGGTCACCAAAAGTTGGCATTTGTAAAAACAGATGTAACAAATGCAGCTGATCTGACACTTCCCCAGAGCATTCCACAACAAAAACGAACAGTACCATGCTCAGGAACTGACTGCCACAAGGGCAAAGTCCTGGTGTTAGCTCTCTAGTAATTAGGTAAATGTACACTTCAGGTTACATTTAGACCATCCATTTGCATCAGTATCTCAAATTTAATAGTATAGTCACTATGTCTCAAAATTACTTTGAAGGCAATTATTTTGACAATTATTAGGAGACATTATAAATAATTCAGAGCATAATAATGCAAAATAAATCCATTAAGACAAAAGCCCTAGGGCAGAAGGCCTGCTCTCGTGAAATAATGAAGAAAACACTTTTCCTGGAGGCCAAGTTTCCTACCATGTGACTATGTATAAGAAGAAAGGCCAAAACAGGTTACAGAATGTGTATCATTATAATGCTAACACAGTAAATCCTATGCTTAACATTTACCTAAAGCAAATAAGTGAACCGTGATTCCATCATACTCAGTAAACAGAAATATTCTCTTAGAAAATGTCAGGTAAAGTTGATGATGCTCCCACGTCAAGACTCGAGACTCAGCAGATATGGGAGGAAGGGCTGAAGGGGGCGTGGGTTACCCTCAGAAGACAGATGTTCAGTGTGCTGGAAGTAGGACAGTCCAGAGTCTTCAGCCTGTTCTGTAGCAGCTAGCAGAGAATGACAGTTTCCTGCATATACATTGAGTGGTGTTTTAAATATTCTTTCAAGTAGCTTTAGGCTGCTGATTTTTAAATCCTCAAATAAAGATAATGAAATCCAGGAGGAAAAGCAGCACCTGCAAAGCAACCCCTAGCATACTGCAGTTTTTTCTTTCAAAGCATTCTATGAGGTGGCTGGGTCAGGCTCTGTTTGGTTCATAATTTGAAAGGATTCAGTGTGAAAAAATATAGCTTTGGACAGCACACCACACAAGACTACTATTCTAGATGGAATGTATTTCCTAATAATATAGAGCATACTTGTTTACATGTTTTAGGAAGGCTATGTTTGGTATAATAAGTTTGAGTAATACACTCAAAATATATTTTAATTGTTTGAGAAAAACTCTGATTAATGTAATAGCCAATGCTTAATGATATGTATAAGATGCACAGTTGATTCTATGATGCCTGCAAAATCTTTGCAGCCGAAATATTATCATATGTTTTTATTTCCTTTCCTATTTTTATGAAGAAGCTTGTGATGTTGCAATCCATCTCTGCCTCTTGGATCTTATCCAAAGGTTGTCCATGCTCCATTGACAGTACCTATGTCTTCTATCATAGGATAAAATAAATGGACACATACAGATACTGATTAATATGTGGCATGTTTCCATTAAAAATTATATATTGGAGAGATTATTCATCAAAGACTGGCAAGGCATAGTTTTTAAAAAAAAAAAAAAAACAAAAACCAACACAACCCACTAAAATGATTTATACTTCTTTAAGGTATGGGAAAAAAATAGTGTTTCACTTTCTAGACAGGTATTAAAAAGGCTGTCTTTATTACAATTTCTCAATTTTGTATCGTCAAAAATAGATGAGGACTTCTGACCAAATCCTAATTAAGAATGATTAAATAAGTAGTATTTAATTGCACATTGAGAATGTAGTTCTGATTGGATTATTTGACTTTCTGAGCATCAACACCCATCATGAATTCTGCATGCTGAATGTTAAATATATGATAAATCATTTGCTTCTCTACCGCAAAAAGGTGAAAATTATTATTTTTAAATTGTTATGTCACCATTAGTGTAAAAGAAATGTGTATCTTTGCTCATAATTGCTACTATTTACCATCTCCCAACTGGCTACATTTTTTTTTCAGTGTATCTCCAAGCACAGGAAGGACAAGAAGGTGACTGACAACACCCATCTGTATTTCTCAAAGGCAAATTGTGTCTGGCCAATCCAGTTGCCTGTTGATGACTAGTTTTGTGGACAGGGACAGAGCAGCAGAAGTTATATATCTTGACTTTAGCCAGATCACCAACGAGGTCTCCCACAATATTTTTATAGCCTAATTGGAGATATTGGATAAGTGGACAATAAGGTGGGTGGAAAAGTGACTGGACCATCAGGTTTAAAGGATTAGATAATTGGCACGAAGCCCAACTGGCAGTTTGTGACAAGAGGTGTCCTTCAGGTATTAATACAGAAGGAAGTATTTTTCAATATCTTTATTGATATAACTGATGGGACAGAGTGCCCACTCAGCAAGTCTGTGAACTACGCCAAATAGAGGTGGAGGACTTCTGTTCAGAGGGTGTTCGAGAGTTTGGAGACATGATCTGATGAAAATCACATGAAGCTGAACAAAGCAAAGTTAAGTCTTGCAATTGGGGTGGACTAAGCTCATGTAACAGCACAAACAGTACAAATATACTCCCCCTGTACTTGGCACCAGTAAGGCCCCGCTTTGAATACTGTGTCAAGTTTTGGGCCCTTCACTACAGGAAAGACATTGAGATTCTGGACCGAGTTCAGAGAATGGCAACAAAGCTGGTGAGGAATCTGGAAAACAAGTCTTATGAGGGGCCGCTGAGGGAACTGCGGTTGTTTAGTCTGGAGAAAAGGAGGCTGAGGGGAGACCTTATTGCTCTCTACAACTACCTGAGAGGAGGTAGGGGTTGGCCTCTTCTCCCAAGTAACAAGCAATAGGACAAGAGAAAATGGCCTCAAGTTGCGCCAGGGAAGGTTTAGATTGGATATTAGGAAAAATGTCTTCACTGAAAGGGTCATCAATCATTGGAACAGGCTGCCCAGGGAAGTGTTGGGATCATCATCCCTGGAGGTATTTAAAAGACAAGTAGACGTGGGGCTTAGGGACATGTTTTAGTGATGCTTTTTGTCAGTGTTAGGTTGATGGTTGGACTCGATGATCTGAAAAGTCCCTTCCAACCTAGACAGCTCTATGATTCTATAAATAGGGTGGCAACACAGCACTGTGTCCATTTTTCGGCTTCTCATTACAAGAAAGGCAGGGTATACTGGAACAAATCATTTGGAGGATCATCAAGATTGTCAGAGGGCTGGAGCACATGGTATATGTGGAGAGGTTAAAATAGTTGAGTTTGTTCATTCTCAAGTGAAGACGAGGAGTGAGGAGGACCTAACTGCTGTCTTCAGGTTGCCTAAACAGAAGATAGAAGATTAATTCAGACTTTTACTAGAAATTTCAACTAAATATAAGTAAAAACTTGGTCACCATGATGATGTCTGGAATGAATTTTCCAGAGAGATTATCAGATCTGTGTTCTTCAAGATTTTCACAATTTGACTGGTGATTGGACTAGATAAACACTGGAAGGTCTCTTTAGGCTCATTATTTAGGCCTCTTTAGTCCCTTTAGGCCCATTATTCTGTGATTGTACCATTCTAGAAGATAGAATCCAGAAAAATATGAAAACTTATTTCCTCTATCTTGGCTTCATTAACAATGTGAAATACATTAGACAACAGAAATTCTTAATGTCAAACTTAATGTCTGTGTTCATCACTCTGCTGAGCTCAAAAAGTCTTACTACTTGGTAGGTAGCTAAGAGGGATGGCTCATTTACTCTATTGCAATATTTGCTACTACAACACTAAAAGATAAGAAACTGTACTTTACAAATGCTAAAATGCCTACTGTTTTCTAATATTTTTTAAAGTTTATTTCTCAAAATCTTTCTCAAAATTTCTGTAGATGTCATTCAAATTTGGTATTCATACATGCCATCTCTTACACACAATAATCCTCAAATCTTTGTTCTTTAATCCTTTGTTATATCCAGTCAGGACTTTTCTTTGGCATTGTTAAGAATCTCCATTTTGGAGGCCAAACTAACTAAGACTGAGCAGTTTAGCAAGAACAGTTTGTTGTATATGCTGCTCTTAAATGGCCAATGAAAAATTCAAAATCATGATTTAAGTTGTGCTATAAAGCCTAAGCTTTTGCAATGTGTACAGTGTTACCAGTCCATAATCTCAATTTATTTAAAGACAAATCAGTTCCAACTTTGAAGAAAGGAACACTGGAAAACAAACAAAGTAATCTTGTATTGTTTGAAAATGTCTATATTCTAACACATATGTGGATAAGTGGTCAAACATCTATTAAAATTAACAGGATTCCTCCTTTTGTTCATTTAAAATGACCTTTTGTTCATTTAAAATGGAATTAATCCAAATTAGGCTTGTATCTGTAAGGATTATAAAAGGAAAGAAAACATATTAATGTAATTTTTCTGTAATGTTTGAAAATAATTTATCACATAGCTTTTATATTGATTAAACTTTATACAGGTTTCATTTGATTTCTTATCATAAGGGTTTAATTTGAAGCAAAACCAAACAGAAAAAAGCAAATGAACAGCTTCTAAAGCTAAGAACACCAGAATAAACCTAAGCAGTTTTAACTATAATAGTTAATTCCAATTGGAAAGAAAAACTAAGCTGAAAGAAAATTGACTAAGTGAAAAGGTCTTACCCAATTACTTAATAAGAGTTTCAGGATAATTTAGTCTTTGACTCCTGTACTACATCCAGCAATTAGACAATGAGTTCTTTATTTATTGTTGACTTTTTCAAGACAGAGATAATCTCCTACTTTACATTAAAGAGAGAAAACTGTTCAGCAAAACTAATGACAAATTTGTCATCATGTATTGAACTATTTCCCTCATGCCAGAGCAGATTTTAAAATTATGGAGGAACATAAAGACATGTTGTATAAAAGAAGTTATTTTTCCCAACATGGGAAAAATAGAAGCAGAAATTAAACAGAACAGGAAATTTAAACAAGACCCCCAAATAGTAGAGGAAAGAAACATGGTTATGTAGTACATTTATGAATCAGCATCAGAAGTTCCCCTCTTTTTCAGTCCCGAGAGGGTATAAATTATTATACACTTCAGTGTTACAAGCAGAATAAGAACATCTAAACATACAACTAAATTTAAGGGACCTCAGTGTTTATTTCTCTGGATTCAAGTATTCTATTTTCTTTCAGTGGCTGGAAGAAGGAGTCCAGGAGACACAACTGTCAAGCTGATCTGTGAGAGTTAGTTTTCAAGCATTAAAAAATTATTTAATTTAAAGTAATGACCTGTGCTTTTCAAGCTTACCTATTCTTGAACACTTGTTGGTCCTTAGGCTGAAAGGAATTTCCTGTAGGAACACTTCCTTAGTTGGTTGGCTTTAGCAAATGAAAAATACCTCTATAATGACAAGGAGAACCATGTCATAGGCTAAGGAACAACCCACAAAGAACTGTTATTATTAAAGCAAAATAACAATTTTTAAGACAGTTGGTTTTTTTTAACTTTGTTAAAAGAAAAAACAACCAAACAAAACACACAAAACCCCATAACTAATCCCATTTTCTTACTGTATTCATATCAATGTCTTTTCTCCCTTATGAATAGGTTTCAAATAAAACTGAGGGTTTGGGGCCTTTCTATCAAATGAGCTGAAAAGTGATTAGGGTTACAGTTTAAAATTGTTTCACAAAAAGCTCTGAATTAAACCAACTTCTTGGATGCGTTTAAATGCTGTATGTATATATATAACCATATCTATACATAGGCACATGGGTTTTTGTAGCTGCCTGTTACTCTGATGCTGAGATGGACTTCTGTATGTATAGTAGCATGGCAAGCAATGTATGATCTTCGTTCTCTTTCCATGCAAATAATGTTGCTTGTTCTTAATTCTGTTGTGGAAAAGGTAAGTCACTTTAATTTACATAGGCATACAATGGAGAACTTGACCTCAACAATTTATTTTTTGCCTAATTAGATATTAATAAAGTCAAGAGAGACTTTCCCATTAACTTAAATAGGTGCTGGATTTCAAACCCTGAAGACAGCTTTATATTTGATACCTATGCCACTATAAATTTGGAAAAAAAGAAAGTGAACGTATATCATATGCATTCAAATGGTAACTTCAAATAAAGCTTGAAGCATTACTTTATTTATTGCTGCTGATAAAGTATTTCAGCAAGAAACTGGCATTTATTTGCATGTTTCTTAGCAGCATGAACAAGTTCCAAAATTATGGATTGAAATTCAAGTCAACCTGTATTCATGCATTGCAAAACATTAAGGGGAAAACATATTCAAATTTGGCTAGACTAGGTCAAGTACTGAACTAAGTGTGTATAATGTCATTTGCAATGCACAGTGATAAATAGGTATTGGAAGCTGGAAAAAGTCTTCAGTCAGTTATGGCTGCAAAATTTGTGTTTGCATTTTTGATTAAAAATTGTCTATATATGCCAGCGTATAAAATGGGAAAAATTAAACATTATGTCAGAAAGGATCTTGTTATCACCTGGTTAAATCTTCATTAATTTAATCTAAAGAAGTATTTGATTTCCTTAATAAAACCTCTTACAAGAATGAGGGACGGTATGTCACATCTACAACAGCAATGTAATTGCACGTGGGATAATTTTTTGACGTTGAGGGCTACTGAAGTCTACCTAGTCTGTGCTACTATACTTGCTGTTGCCCAGAGAGTGTCCCAGCTGCAAGCTGTTGCCCTGGCCTTGTCACAGAAAACACCCTACAAGCCTTTTTGTCCTCTCGACTATGTACCTTAGGCACTGCAGACAGACAATGTTCACACAGAATCACAGAATGGTAGGGGTTGGAAGGGACCTCTGGAGATCAGCTAGTCCAACCCCCCTGCCATGGGCAGGGGCACCTCCCACTGGACCAGGTTGCTCAAAGCCCCATCCAGCCTGGTCTGGAATGCTTCCAGGGATGGGGCAATGATAAGCAGATGAATGTGGAGGCAACACCAGTAAGTAAATTTATTGCCAATTACAATAGATTTGGATGGTGAGAAACAAAAAACACTGAAACACCTTTCACAGAATCACAGAATGGTGGGGGTTGGAAGGGACCTCTGGAGATCATCTAGTCCAACCCCCCTGCCAGAGCAGGGTCACCTAGACCAGGTAAGAGGTGGTAGAGCAGGTGTTCCTCTCTCATCAGCCCTATGCAGGGCATGTCATCATGGCTGCAGCTGCCTTATAAAGGGGTTCAGCTCCACATAACTTCAGAGTGTGATACTGGCCACTTTCCAGCCACCATGCCTGTCTCATTTGCCCTCCCACACTGCTTCTTACGATGATCAGGCTTCTGGTGTTCCTGCTGTTTCTTCTCATGTCCATGCTGTGACGTTTCTCAGGCAATGTGAGGTTCTTTCCATTTCCCCAACTTGAGGCTACCAGGTTGATGTTCTACACCATGATGGAAACTGTAAATTTCTGAAGCGAAGACGTTGCACTGTAAATGGAGCTTTGCTGTCTCTGACCGTCAGTAATCAATGGGTAACTGGTTTGCGGTCTTCAAGTCCATGATGGGAGGACAATGGTAGCAGACAGAGAAGTGATAGCAAGATCATTGCCCCATGATTAGTGTCAGCAATATTTATTAGACTTCTAGTCCTTTTTGCCTATTGCAGCCCCCTCTAACTGAGTAGGAACATTTGCTGTAATTTAAATTCTTCTTTCAGAGTCTTCTGTGAATGGATCAACAGTGGCAGCTGTCATTCCTTTATGTAAACCACCATGACACAGGACAACAACTAACCATATTCTTTGAGCATGTTGGTCCTTCATGAGCAATTCAGAAGAGTATCCTCTTCCTAACCACGGGTTTCAGTTTGCAGGGGGTTACTGTTTTGTGAAAGGTGCCACTTCCCAGTTACAATCTTGACTTTGGCCACAACCAGAAGCATCATACCCACTTCTGTTGGTCCCTTCAGGATCTCACTGAAAATTGGATTCAGTTGTGTGTCAGTAGTCATGTGACCCCTTCTCAAGAGTCAGTCTTCACGTGTGATTTCCTGCAGTGCCATCAATTACTTGTGCAAGGACACTGCTGAGCATTTTCAAAGTAATGCATCATGGCAGAATTGGTCCTTGCATTCCTTTTTGCCAGGCTGTCCTTGAAGCTATGAGGATGCAGACATAGGGATGTCTGTTCTTATCTGGCTTGGGGTTTGTCGCAGCCCAGTCCCTATGGATATAGTAACAGAAACCTAAAAAGGCTTTTCAGAATTCCAGTAATGATTTTAAAAAATGCCACAAACAAACAAAACCCCAAACCAGCTTCTCTCCCTCTAAACTTCTCAGATACACAGTCTTTTCCAATTCCCCAGCTACCTCATATTCAGTCTGTGTACTCTTAAGATGTTCACTCTTGACAGCCTTTTTCTAGGCATGGATTGTAGCCTTTCATCTCTTTTTAGTAACAGGTCTTAGTAACAGGTCTCTCATTTGAAACTCCCAAGATGCTTCCAGGTCTCTCCTCCTTCTCCTGTTTCTCTGCCGTCTCCTTTCTTCATGTCTGCAATTTAAACAGATAGGAAATGTTATAAAATGCCTAATGTCTTGTTTAACGCTTTGTTTGCCATTCCTCCTAGTCAAATCCATTCTTCCCAAAAGACCTCCTTCCCTGCTAACCACCACCACCTCTGTAGTAGAAATATTCCTAGGGTATACAAACATATATAGGTCCTCTACCCCACTAGCCAACAACTTTTACAATTTCTCTGACAAAGGCCAAGAAAAAGGGTGGAGAACTGTGGTCCTGGGTGAGTTGCTCACTCCTGTAAGGAAAAGAGGCTTTACTGGAAAGGAGCTCTGAACCAGTTAGTGTGCCAAATTCTGGTGAATATGACAAGGAATGGCAGAGATGGCAGTGTGTGGGGTAGGAGAGGAGTACCTAGTGACCAGCATACCTCGGAGAAAGGTTATTGCTGCAGCAGCAGAGAGAGTGGGAGGTAAGTGTAGGAATACCACCTTCAGGATCTGGGCAACAAGGGGTTCAATAGCATCTGAAGATCTGTGTAGGCTGACACACATCTCCAGTTGTGCTGCAGCACCCTGGAAGGATAATATGTATCCTTCCGTCTTAGTCATGCCATTTTGAGTTCTATCTTCTGTCTGTGTTGCAAAATGTGGTTGCTTTCTTCCCTCCACATACTTCCAAGTCATAGGTTAAGTTAGGGATTTGGAATGAGGAAGATCCACGTAGAGCTGGATACACTTTGTTTCTCACACCATTTCTCTCAGACGGCAATGACAGACATCCTTTTGTGAAGACACTAATCAAAAACACTTATGCACATTTTGTGTGTCAAGACACCAAACACAACTTGTGTAGCTTCCAAAACCTGGGGTTTTGTAGTATGATGTTGGCCATGTGTAAAGTGGCAAAAGGGTATAAGTGTGTATAGATATGATGCCTGTTATGATACTGCTGGAGGACTATTCTAAATTACTTCATATTAATAATTAGCCATAGTTGTTATTAATATTTAGGAACTTCTTTTGAAATGAACTAAATTCCAAATTCTGCCCAGGGTTTGCCTGAAAGTCTGATCATTAACATAGGATAAAAATGTGACATTTCTGTTTTTTTAAAAAATTCACCTTGTGTAAAATACCATTGCCTGGGAATTCACAGGCGTAATTTATGTCTTCTCTGTATTCTTTGTCAAATTTCCAGCAAAATGCTTGGCTACTGCTTAATTTACTAATACAGATATAGTTTGCAATACTTTCTGAATTTGGATGGGAACTGTTTTGTCATCAAGGGAGCCTAGAGAGATATTTGGGACCAAAGTGTTCTCATTTCTAAGTAGAGCTCTTGTTGATTAAAATTCCTAATTTAGGTATTTAAACCATGTCTCAAAAATAGTGTAAGAATATCCTCTCTAATTTACAAGCCACAAATTCTTTTTAAAAAAACATCACACGGATACATTGAGAGGGAATGAGCTGCATGTTCATTTCCAGTACAATTCTATGATAACACACTTCTAAAAGTATCCAATAGGTAGGATTAAACCTTGATACTTTTTTATGTGACTGCTGAACCAGACAATGATTCTAGCAATGATGTATCTTAAAGCATATGAGGAATTTATCCTCATTTCTATGTGATATTCTCTTTCACAGTCTTCCAAAGATTGAGTTATTCCTTTTTACTAACATTAACAAAAGGAATATTCTTTATTATGAGCCACTCATAGCAGCATCCAGAGTTTGCATTCAGCTTGGTCTCTAGATCCTTTTCAGGATCATTTCATTTGACAGCACAGACTTTTATCTCCTAAGTGCTTTGTACATTTTTTGTTCCTAAATATGATCGGCATTTAACTGTATTAAAATGCATATTGAAGCCTTTAATTTGAAACTTAATATATTTTTTTAAAATGCTTCACTTGGAACAATTGTTATAGGCCTGACGAAGAAACTGGATGAGGTTATTGGATATTAAATTAGATTTTTTCTTATGGTACTTTCTGGCAAAGTATACGCATTGTCATAACTGCACTTTTTTCCCTAAGAAACATAGTACTTCAATGACTTTTTTTTTCTTTTAACACAAAATTCACAAACAAATTAATTTCTTAGTTATTTTACCTATGAAATATATTAAAAATTGGAACAGTCATTATGCATTTTCATATTTAAATATGTAAAACACTTAGAAGTACTTGGGAATTTAAATGAACAGTCCTGTTCTGGCTAGGTTATGAGACCAGAAAAGCAGAGGAATATCTCATCCTAGCCTTTGTCATTACTTTATATATTATGAATTATTTTTAGGAAATTATCACCTTAAATCACTGGACTTTGAGCAAGCTGCATTTCATTATGCGCTTATAACACGTACAATTTTTAAAAGGGCTCAGTGCCAACCGCAATTTATAATTAATATTAGAAACCTATAGGAAAGTGCTAACAATAAGCAGGAATAGAGAAGGATTTGGAAGGTTTAAAAAGAAAAATAATCCAATTTTACTGTGGGACACTTCATAAAAAGCTACTCTTTTGGCAGCAAAACTATTCAATTAAAGAAAAAAAAAGATCTAATTGATGTATCTCAGATCTAAAGGGAAATATGTATAATTGTGTTCCATGAATTTCCAGCAAAATGGCTGGGAAAAGAAAATATCAACCTTTTGTTTAAAACAGCTGTTAAGAACAACAGATCCAGAACTGTAAAGATAACATAAAGAAAATAGACACCTGACTTTGATTCCAATTATTAATAGTTTTCAGTCTGTGTGCATCTATTCTTCACAGAAGCTGAATTTTATAGCAGAATCATGCACTGCTAAACACATACACTACAGCTAAATTCATAACATATGGTATCAAGTAGCTTTTTGTTTTTTTTTTTTAAAGATATTTCTTATGTGTATTCACAAGCCATAAAACCAATCAAATATGAAAAATATATAAAAGCAACTATTTATGTTTAACTGGAAGATGAAAAACTACACAACCAGTCTTTATGGGAGCACTTGAATTTTTGAAGCTGTAGTAAGCAGTATTTTGAAATGCATTCTGGATTAGTTTTTAAATTTTGGACAATTAAAAAAGTAGATAAACATTGTCTTTCTAGCAGATATAGAAAGTCGCATATTTTGAAAAAAGAGAAGGTAGGAAACACTTCAAAAGTAGTCAGCAACGGACAGGCCAAATTTGGCCAGTTTACATGACAGAGACAGAATGAAACCTTGAATTAAGAAGGTATGAATATAAGCTAATACAAGCATATACATGAAATATGCATCTGGTTGAAAATTTTCCAGTGGCATATAAAATTTTTTAAACCTTTATTTTGCAAACAATGTAAACTTACCCAGTACACACATACCTTCTGAACAATATGAATATGAAAAATGTTTCACAAGTATTAAATTTCTCGCTCATTCAGGATTAACATGTTCCTAATTCCACTCCCTCAAGGAACTCTGTTCATTATTTTGTTTTATTTTATTTATTGACGGTTATATATGGTTTTTGGGTCATTTTTTGCTTTTAATTAAAACAAATCCAAAAGCGTTTAAACATTTTGATTTGATAGAAGTATTCACAGAAATTTTATGTTCTGAAAAAAATGTTGATGGAGTAAAATATGTGTGTATATACATGAGTAATATATATCTATATTTCTATTTGTGTGTTTTACAAAAAAATAAATACATTTCTATGCAGATTAGGGTAGGGGAAAATTTCCTTCAACAGATGAGGTATCTTCCTGAAGCTTTAGAAAGTTGTGATTCTGGTTAATCTCTTCAGCTGGTAATATACAAACGTCCATCTGTATATCCAACGTGAGAGATCAGGGGTGCACTGTTCTCAGCTTCTCACCATTTTATTTCATATTGTGCTGAACTATTTGCCAAAGTAGGGATAGGAACACTGTTTTTTCCTAGCCATCAGACTAAACTGACAACTGACGCTGCTTACCAGACAGAGGTCCGACAGGAACATGCTGACACCCAGGTGTCAGGCTGCAAGGTGTGCCCTGCTTTTACACCAGTACCAGACAGCAACGCTGCTTCGTGACAGAGCTTCGAGAGGAGGTGAGTAGGTTGAGGAGTACCAGGGAGTCCAAGAGAGAGAGAGACTGCTGGTATCACAGCCTACCTTCCCTGGTACAGGCCTAACAGGCAGACAGGACACATGACACGGAAATGATCATCTCTCACCTCCTCTCTCCACACAGCTGAACACAGTGGCTTAAGAGGTATGGGGGCAATGGCGACAATTTCCTGCCCACCACAGCAGGTACCTCTCCTCTGTGACTACCCCACCTTCCCAGGTCCTCTTGCATAATAAGTATGAGATTCTGGAAGTGGAACCAAACGAGGATGATGTTTCATCTAGCTTGGAGGTGTCACTGAGGTTAAGTCGGCCTACTCCCTGCATCAAAACTGCTTCCATAAAGGAAAAAAGACGGGTCTTTGTCATAAGAGACTCTCTTCTGATGGGAGCAGAAGGCCCAATATGCAGACCGGACTCACACCTTAGCAAAGTTTGCTGCCTCCCTGGGGCCCAGGGTAAAGATACGATGAGAAAGCTTCCTACCGTGTTACAGCCCTCAGATTATTATCCATTATTGGTTTTTCAGGTAGGGAGCAATGAAGCTGCAACAGGAAGTCCGAGGGCAATCAAGAGAGACTTGACGGCCTTGGGAAGACTGGTTACGGGATCAGGAGCACTAGTAGTGTTCTCCTTTATCCTTTCAGTGCAGGCAACGATGAAAGGAGAAACAGTAAGAGCCAGCAGATCAATACTTGTCTCTGAGCCTAGTGTCACTTGGCAGCATTTTGGGTTTTTTGGTCATGAGTCAGTTTACATGACACCAGACCTGCGGTCTGCAAGTCACAGACGGGGTACACTTGTCGGGAAAAGAATATTTGCACAGGAGTTAGCAGGGCTCATTAAAAGAGCTTTAAACTAGATTTGAAGGGGGAAAGGGATAAAACTAGGCTTGCTAGAGATAAGCTTGGCCTTATGGTCTGCTGTCTCAGTGGAGGTAGGGGATGGAGATGCATGCGGTAGCAAAGGCATAAGAGTTATTGATGTGTTAGAAACCATGGAAGTGCCTGAGAATGGTCATGTAGGAATAAGGGCTTCTCCCCCCAGAAATGTGGCAGGATCTATAGCCCAACTGAAGTGCATCTACACCAACGCATGTGGCATGGACAACAGACAGGAGGGACTGGAAGCCATTGTGCAGTGGGAAAACTCTATATACTTGCCATCACAGGAACATGATCAAAAGATCAGAATAACAGTAACTTGTTCTTCTGATCTGCTTTTCTCACAGACCCCACTCCCCAATACCCATTTTTTTAAGGGCATCTATAATTGTGTATTGTTTACATAATACTTGTCTGAAATATTTATTACTATAGTCTACCACTTCAGTGCTTATCATGTTAAAACGAAGTTGCATTTTATGACATCTGGTCTAGCAATAGTAAATGGTGTAGGTTGTTTAGATTATTTGGTTTTCAGAAGCTGCATAAAATGCTTCCAAACATGGATTCTATTATCATTGTTGTTGCTGTTATTATTGTTATCGTTATTATTATTATTATTACTATTGTTATATCCCAAAATGCCAGCTTTTTCATTCAAGCATATTTTTGGAGTTTGTTACCAGTTACTTTTTCATTATGTGATCTCTTTGTCATACATTCAGCTAAACCTGAATTCTATATAGCTTTATTTCCTTCATTTTGTTAGGCAACTTCAGTGCATACCTTATTAGGCCAGTAAAAAATTCCCATCAAAAGTGGTAATAGAAATTAAATCGAAAATTTTGGTTTTAATATAATGGAAAGTTTTAATGAGTAATACCTGTTGGCTTCAGAAACTGTCTTCTTGTTGGCATTGCAAAGAAGAGTCTTCAAACTAAAATATTTTGTCAAAATAAATGCATTTTGAATTGCATAGGCTTCCATGGGAATCTTTATTCAATTGCCTTTATATACTTGTTTTATTTGGGTTAGCTTCCCAACCTGGACAACACTTCCTGTGGTGTACCATTCTGGTAATTCACCATAAACATTTTTTAAGGAGAAAATATAAAAGTACCCATTGGGAAATAGAATAAATCTGAGAATATGGCCTGAAGAGGAGTGTGAGAGCAAAGCTAATCAAACTGCAATCCTCATAAGCAGAGCAGGAACTTTTTATTCTTTATTATTATTATTAATATTAATATAATTTTGTATATGGCATTTAGCCAAAAATAACAGGCCTTTCTGGGTCAAAATTAGACAGAAACTTAATTTAGTTTTAGTAAAAAATATTTCTATTTGTCTGCTGACACCAAGTTTTTTCAAGGAAATAATCTATATTAGTTACGGCAGCACGATGAAACCGAATCCATTTGCTTTGTAAAGCCCAGAGAAAGGGCTGAAAATTATGTTTTTATTCCAGATCTGTGAAAAAAAAAAAACAAAACAGAAAAGATGAAGCATTCCTGTTGTCTACCTAAATTCCCCTTGGCTCATGGTGCAAGGAGGACCCATGTCAATTACAGACATTCCCAGAGGATGATGCGAGTTTAGGTAGCAAAAAACTCTGCTATGTTAACTCATGGGAGTTTCTGTGCTGCAAGTGTATTTGATGCCTTCCAGGTTTTACAATACACCAGGCTATAAGGTATTTAATTCATTTAAATAATTATTCCTTTGTTTTTGATTACTTATTTGCTGTCTTTGAAGAATAAAAGGAAGTTAAACATCCTTTTTTTCTCTTTATTTTTTTTTCCTCTGGTTACAAGTTTTCTTCCACATCAAATTAAGATCTATTTTTGTGTCAGTTAGTGTTAAAATAATTTCAAAAAAGAAAAAAATATTTTTGTTGATTGTATTTACCAGAATGGTTTGAATTTGAGATGTAATCTTTCTGTGAAACAGAGAGTACTCTGTTATAAAAATCCTGCTAGTATATGGGCATTAGTCAGACACATCTACCAACTTCAGTGACAAAAAAAAATATGTTATCAGATATCCATAGGAAAGGAAAGCTATCACAGATCGTTTTAGTGAGGTGGATTCCACTGTGTTCTGTTGTGCAACTTTTCTCTGTGTTAAGGTTTAGGTAGCTTCTCCTGAGCCAAAGGACTAAGGGCAGCACGTTGGCCCAGGTGTCAGTGCAGTCTGACACCTGGGCTGCTAGTGGTGACAAATGAGAAGGAAAGACCACAACTGGACACAGACTGAATTATGTTTAAACTTGATTTTTTTTCTGTTCTTGTTATTTAAGACAGTGAAAACTGTTTGTATTCAACCCTGCCACATGATTAAAAAAATACATTTTTCCAAACCAGAAATATACTTCAATATATTTGTAAACTTAGGTAATTTATTATTAGACTTCAAATGGTATTCCATTCTAAATACAGATAAAACTGCTATCTCTCTGTTTGAGATAACCTAACATACCAATTCTATCTCATACCTTACTGATTTTTCTAAAGAAATACAAACATGAGGTAAGACTTGAAGAGTCACTGTGTGGGTTGCTATACTTGATGTTCCATTAACTTACATTTAATAAATTTGATGTCTCAGTAAAAAATAAACCTATCTATCTAATTTTTCAGTTAGTTCTCAGAAGCAAGATGCTATTCTGTATAAATGTATGTGTCCTGAAGTACGTATGAAACATTTAAGTATATATATCCCAATATTTTACTTCAACACATTTCATTGAACTTTTTACCAGTGGTTCACAGATTTTTTTACAAGATTTTTTACAAGATTGATTTTGAGCATTGATACTTTCACCAGTCTTCCTGTCATACCAGTTTCTTTTCCTTCCTCTTAGTGTTACAATGCAAGTTGTATAAAATGGAGGATATGCACATGGGCTGTTTTTGTTCAGAAACCGTTAGGGTTAATAACAAGCTGTGGTATATTGGGACTTTCTTGTGAAGGAAACATCTTGGGTTACCAGAGTGGATGATGATGATCCTTTGTTCTCTGTGTGCTGGTTGGACTAGCAAAGCAGGCTGTAAAAATGATCCCAGTGAGTGCGGAAGACACCACCTAAGTAAATGCTTGAACTGAACTTTGACATAAGGTCATCCGGAATCCCATAAAATACATATTTTTAAACAGTATGTTCTGTTGTTTAAAAGTAATGATTTTATTATTTTATTTTTTATTTTAGGAAACTGAGAAACTTGCAGTTATCTTATTTTTTAGGGAAAGCCAGGACTGACATCTTTCACAGGGAGATATCATCTACAGAGAAAATACTCAAGGCATCGCAAGAAACTTACTGTTATGCACATACGAAGTACACATTATGTGCAGTCTTAGTCAAGGGGCTCCTAATCTTTTCTAAAACATGTATAGCTTATAAAACACTCAGAGTTCCTTCACTAAATTTATAGCCGTAATGCAAAATTAAACCAAAGTAATATGCTTTAGAGAATACACTTTGTCTCCAAAATGATTATTTATTGTGTGATTTCCACAGAGCAGGCCTCAATAATAAATCTTTTTGAATTTCTCATTAAAAAAGTGGGGGGTTTTGTTTGTCTTTTTTTATTGCTTTTGGTTTTGTGTCATTTTATTTTTGTTATTTGTACAATTTCATATCTGCATCCAGGCATTTAAACTCTGTGGAATTATAACAGCCATACTACCAATTTGTTACCAATCACTTACATGATCTGTTGTGCTTGCAGGAGAAAGATCAGACCTCTTTGAAGCTGTATTGGTATTGTTTTAAGGAGACTTTATTATTTCTGCCATATGATGGAATTTTAATGCTTTAATAATAATAATAATAATGTTGTGTAATTTGTTATAAATCGTGGCTCTTGCAAGTAAAGTGTATCATGAAGCTATAATAATGTAACAATTTGGAATCAAATGCTTCCTGAGGGGAGAAAATGATTTTTCTTCATATTTTTCCTGCAAGATCATTAGGATATTAATAGTAAGACTCCTTTCTCTTATTTACATATTTATCAAAACTGACTAACATCATTATGTGAGGAAATGTGACCTAGAAATAAGAACTTTTCCTGGAGATGGTTTAGAAATATCAGCATTTGTTTTCTATCACTGCTGAAAAACTTTAGTAAGTGTTATTTTGTGAGTTTTGGGGAGGGGTGTTGGGAAAAAAACCCTAGTTCTTATGACACTTCATTGTCAAAACTCAAAAATTATTTGATAATGAAATGTTCAACATTGAACTTTTCATAATAAAAACAGTACTTCCATTTTGAAGTGTTTGGTTTATGTAGCTGATGCTTCAATTCAGAAGGTATTTCTAAACTGGCACACAGTAAATTTCAATTTTTAAAATGTTGAGTCTTTTAATAAAAAATATTTGGGTTAAGATCTGCTTTAAGGACATTTTACGGTTTCAAGAACTTCAGTTCTCTCCATATTTCTTAAAAAGATATTCAAAATTTCCTTAAAATTAACTCCTGTTCAGGTTTTACACAGCTATTGCAGAGACCTGGTAATAGCTACATTTCCTTTTAAAATCTTACAATTTTTTAATGACTCTGTCCAGAAATCATTCTGAGTTTTAAAAGGATTAATCCTGAATTGAAATTAAAAGGGAAAAATGTGGAAAAGTTGTCCAGAAAATAATGTTTTGAAACGCTCAAGTCATGTTTCGTGTGTTGATGCTTTTATTCTTTATATACAATTTCAAATTGAAAAAGTTAAGCAAGGGGAAAATTAGATTATTTCCTAATCTTTTTCTGAATTAAAATCTGCTGGAATTGTTATTTCTGAATTTTATAAATTTTAGACAAAAAGATATTTCCCTATGGAAAATATTCTTGATAATTTTTCGACTGGTTGTAACGAGTTGCACACTTCCCTTATAAGTACTTCCTAACCTACATTTGGTTTAAATTCTTTGCTACTAATAAAATAAAATAAAAAAAATCCTTGTTACTCTTTTACAGTGTTGATTGTTCCTTTGGCTTCTTAGTCCCACACTTAAGTTGTTTCTATCCAAATATATGCTACTTGCTTTTTTGATTAGATAGATTACCTAATAATTTGTTTCCATGAGTGAGCAGAGAACTTTAAACCACCTTCCCCCGCAATAAGTTCAACAGGGCATACAGGAATAACAAACTCATGACAAATAAAGGAATATTTGCTGAGATATATTGCCTCTGCAAGACAGAGAAATTTTTGTTGGGACCAAGAGTTTTCACATTATTTCAGTAGTCATGCCTCTCTCTACTGTCTCCATTCACAATACTAGAAGACAAAGAAGGAGGTGATAAAAATATGGTATTGCTGTAGATGACTGTTACCTGATCTTGTGAGGGAGCTGACCTAATGTCTGATATCCTCAACTGAATTCAAACACAGATTGAAAACCAGAAAAAAGTTTTTAGTTAGTTGCTTTTCACAGAGAGGAAGCATGGACCAATAATTAGAGCACTAGTCATGAATTTAAGAAAATAGGATTCAATTAAGTATGTTACCATTTATATATGACCTCAGATAAATTACTTAGGTTGAATTTTCAATAGTATTTGGTAGCCAATGCGGAATTCATCTCACTTAAATTTAACTGTCAAAAATGAAAGCATTTAACCTAAGTAGTTGTATCAGACCTCTTTATAGGCAACGAAGTAGAAAGATATGTCCCTTTAGAGCAAATGTCATCCCACTTATCTTTTTCTGCCTTAGAGAGAATCTCTATATATAATATATAATTAGTTTAAACTAAATGCTTTGCTCTTACAACTTTATCCAAAATGAACTGATGATTTCTGTGACTAAGTTCTTTAGTGAGTGGCACTTTTCCTGTACCAGCAATAACCTGAGGATAACTGCATTATGTGAGATGAGTCAATAAACTGGTAACAGGTGACAAGGTTGTCCTAAAAGAAAACTGCATTCTTAATGTTCAAATATGCGAGACACCCACAGCATTCTGAAACTGGGTAAGTGATAGGTCACTTAAAATACACAAAGTCTCCTTTGAGGACGGGTGGTTATATATGAAACTTGTATGGAAATGCATGCATCCACATACGCATAGCAATGCAAACTGATACATTTTCATTGATTTTCCTCTTGAACACCTGCTGCATTTGACTTCTTTGCCACTGAGAGAGAAAGACGTGAATGTTGAGTCTAAACATGTGCTTCAACACAAATAATTTAGATATATGGCATGAGCACAATAGAATTGATAACTAAGTCGGGAAGCGGAAGAATGGGTTTTGCAGATCCTTATATAACATAATGTGGCACTTGACAAATTATATGTTGAGTACTTAATTATAGAATCATAGAATCATAGAATTGTTAGGGTTGCAAGGGACTTTAAAGATCATCTAGTTCCAACCCCCCTGCCATGGGCAGGGACATCTCCCACTAGATCAGGTTGCTCAGAGCCCCATCCAGCCTGGCCTTAAAAACTTCCACAGATGGGGCTTCCACCACCTCTCTGGGCAACCTGTTCCAGTGTCTCACCACCCTCATGGGGAAGAACTGTAGAAACTCTGCAAGAATATTACCATAATATTCCCCAGAGTGTACATTAGAAAATGACTAAAAGGGCAATTAAAAATGCAATATATATACTGCTTACTATCAGAAGTGGATCTCTTTTCTCAGTCATTTCATCATATTTTGTTTTGTACTCAGTAAAATTAATTTTATGGACATTTTCCAAGTTAATATTATTTTGTTATTGATCTGCATGTCCTACTTCTGTTCCCCTTTGGTATTCTGCTTTTTTATTTGTTTGTTTGCTTGCTTGCTTCATAAGTAATTTTAGTTCACTCTCTTCAGCCTAATTAAACATGGTGGAAAAATTAAACCTATAACAGAAGAAGAACCTGATTTGGGTTTTTTTACAAAACTTTTTAGATTATCAAAAATCAGTATTTTGATCTCCATTTGACCTTTGGCAAGAAGACTTTTTTAATCTTTTATTTGAGCATGCACATATGCAAAATGTGTGTCTTGCAAAAAGATCACCAATACCATAAACAGGTATTTGAACAGGTGTTTGTAATGTAGTGCAAAATATGCTCAGCTTTTAGTTTCACTGGGAATGAGATTCTCACTTCTGAAAGTCCATTAGTGAAAGTCTGAAAACATAGCTATGAGAGGTAATTTCTTTATTTCCTTATTTTTTTCATCTATTCATTGGGGAAAACACCACTCAACTTGTGACAAGGATCTCTGACTGATTCTTTTTCATCATTTTGAGATTCTCTGACTAGTCTATAGAGCTGCACATATATATGATATGAAACTTACTTAAACCTATTGCAGCAATGAAAGGGCATGTGCTGACCCTTTTCCCTTAAAGTGCATAGAGGATGAAGTGGCAGATCTAATAAAACAGCAGGATGAGGCACAGATTATAGACTTCCCAAACCTTAACGCTCAGTTCTTAATTTCAGCAGGTGAAAGTAGCTAAAAAGACAAAGTCAAGGTATGTGAGCCTTAAGCAACTTCCAGTTGTGTAGTAACTGAATAAACATGGTTTTCCAATTGCTCTTGTCAGGCTGTGGCATGTCCTGGGGGTGGCTGGGCTGCCCTTGGCCTGAGCAGGGCTGAGCTGGGTTTACCAGGTGCCCCGTGGCCAAGTGGCCGTTGCCCAGCCTGTCTGAGCTCCAGCTCTGTGAGTGCCACCGGGGAAGGGGCTGGCAGCCCCAGGCAGTCCCTGGCAGACAAATGGCCCCCAGGAGATATTAGGGGTCTGCAGGGGCAACTTTCACCCCTTCCCTGGAAACAGAAGGAAAGGAGCAGGCTGTGGAAAGAAACTGTGTAAAAACATCCCCAAGCAGACCCATGACTGAGGAGTAATACTCTCCCTCCCTCTGTGAATACCACATTCCTTTTGGTAGATGGAAGGATGCTGAATACCAGTGCCTTGCTCTTCTTGAGGAAGGCTGAAACTGTCAATTGAATGTATCCAAGAAGTTTTCTAGAAGGTTGAGGGTAAAACTACTGAAAATAGGTAGATAATAAGAGGGCTTTTTCTGTAAAATAATTGTAACAATCTATATAACTCTACGATCAAAGAGGTTTTTTCTGATTTAATTAGGTGATTTTGACTATAAGACCATTAAAACATTAGTTGAACTGTCAGTAAATTCATGGCTCTGTGGTGTACTGTCATTTTTCCCTAATAAGACCTTGAGTAAAATAACATTTAAATGCAAGTTCAAAGGCAAGATTTTGCAACATTGGTTACACTTCTTATTAATTCTCTTTCTGCTTCTATTCAGCACTTTACCATTGGTAGAAAATGCACTTTTTTGTAGTAAAATAAAAATTAAGCAGCGTACCAGTGTCACAAATTCAAGATATAGCTCTAAAAAGTATGTATACAATAGCTGGGTTTTCCTGTGCTGGTGCTTACTTTGCAACAAAAATTTAAAAATGGTAAACTCACATCACATCTTAACATCCCCAACCTCTGAATTCGGACACTAGTGCAACGAAGCTGGTCATTACCCATGTGTTGATAACATTTTCTTAATATTAAGATAGTTTATCAGTTACAAATAAGACATCAATATTTCCTCTAACATAAAATTTTACTCAATTTCCAATTTCAAAATTTCACCAAAAAAAGTTCAAATAATTCAATGCTGAGTCCTGCAGTTCCTGGAATTAAAATACATTTTGTTTTTAGCATCTTTGAATTCAACACATGCTAAAATTTATATAAAATAAATGTTACCTGTCATTACAGTATAACTAGTGAATTTCACTGTAAATGATTCAGTCACGGTTTGCTGAAGTACAGAAGACATATTTGGACCTTCCCTCACCTTAATAGCCTCACTTTAATAACATAAGAAAAGTTCTAATGCTTTTCTTAGTTGAGTGGTATGTTAGATGTAAAGGGTCTAGAGCACAAGTCTTACGAGGAGCGACTGAGGGAACCAGAGCTCTCTAGCCTGGGGAAAAGGAGACTGAAAAGAGACCTTATGGCTCTCTACAACTACTTGAAAGCAGGCTGTAGCGAGGTGCAGGTCGGTCTCTTTTCCCAAGTAACAGGTAACAGAACAAGAAGAAACAGCCTCAAGTTGTGCCAGGGGAGGTTTAAATTGGATATTAGGAAAACATTTCTTCACTGAAAGGGTTATCATTGGGTAAGCATAAGAACAGGCTGCCAAGGGAAGTGGTTGACCCACCATCCCTGGAGGTATTTAAAAAATGTGTAGATGTGACATTTAGGGACATGGTGTGTTAGGTTAACAGTTTGACACAATGATCTTAAAGGTACTTTCAAACCTAAATGATTCTATGATTTTATATGTTGCAGGTTTTTTTCCCCAGTATTTCAAGTATTGAATATTTTGAAGTGTAAGAAAAGAATATCCAAAGATTGCAATACTTCAGCTAATACTTTCAAAGAAATAGGATTTCAAGAAGTATAGTACAACGCTGCCTGGCCTAAGTCCTTTTCCAACTTCACTTGTAATTCTTATGGCTGTTATTTATTATTCCTTTCTTTAAGGGTCTAAGTACTCATTAATTTGGTGATGAAAGCGGCAAAGTTTTAGTATATGTCATTAAAAATTAAAAAGAAATGTCCGTATTTTGGACACATGCTGTTTCAGTTGATAGAACTGCAAGATTTTTTTATTATTATTAACTATGATTCAGTTATTAAACAACAGGCCTTTTTTCGGTGACTAAAATAGTCCCTTTTTTATCTTTTACTTGTTAGCGTGTCTATTATTATAACTCACGCTGGGTTAATGAGTGTCACATCAATAGGCACAAGATGATGCACTGAAAAAGAATCTTAGACTGCTCTGAATTTAACTCCATAGGAAAAATACAAAAGATTTATAGTTGCAGTTTTTTACAGAGATTACAACCAGTCTTTTATTGTGGTTTTTTTTAATGCAAGAGTGTATATAGACAGTATATTCCTGTACTAGTGTGACTGACCAACACACCCCTACAATGGAAGAAGGTTCAGAGCACAAGTGCTGTGCTCACAAATTTCAGGGAGGAATACATGGAGTGGCCACAGCTGCTGTAAAGAAAACTGAACTTATCTCAACCCAAACCAGACAACGGAGTGGCAGTATCAGCTGAGTGGATCAATTGGTTGTGTAAATAGCCTTCCCTGACTTGATCAAAAAGGTGTGAATATATTCTGGAGCTGGAGAGACCAGCTGACCACTCTTCTTCATTCTATGACAGAGTTAAAGTGTAATCTTTCAAGATCACTGAGCTAGCATGCTTTAAACTACAGAGGGTGAGTAAATTGTCAAGAATGTTAAAGGGAACAAAGAAATAGACCAAGTTTTATTCCCAAATATTCCTTTATCTTTAAATTTGTCTATGAGCAAATTTATTTTTACCTCACTTTTCACCAGATGAAATTTCCAATTTTGGAAAGTTCTTTGAATTCCTGAGTCAGCTGACGCAACATATTTTTTTCTCTCTTATTTGATTTAGCTGTCTATATTTTGAGGTGAAAAGTAGCTGCAATGTGTGTCAGAGAGTGCTGCAATGCTGAGGGGAACCACGTGAGTGGTGCTGCATTGCCCTGTAAAAACGCAGAGAGGATACAGTTCTGCCTTTCTTGTTCCCCCCCCAAATAAAGTTCTGTTGTCTTAGGTCTCACACTTGAATTATATATGCATCATACTTGACAGGATGTTGTCACTTGGTTTATTTATTTATTTTTATTGTTTAGTGGGAAAGTCTCCCGATCTCTGAAAAGAGTCTTTGGGCAATGTTGTAACCAAAATAAAAGAGCTATTTTATGTGTCCAACATTGTTATTAATTAATTTCAAGATACACAGTTCTTTGTAACTATCAAAGGGGTTTAATGCGGCAGCTTTACATATATATATATATGATTAAATTGGCAGTTATACACTCTTGTCTCTAAGCTCCTTTTTTGCTTTCTCTTCCTATAATTTACTTTTGTGTGATTCCACCTTCGGTCTTGCATCCTCTGTTGTGCTGTTGTTTTTAAAACACCTTGTTTCTTGCAAGGACTAGAGAAAACAAATTTGCATAATAACAGAAAATAAATTTGCATAATGACCTATTAACAGTAGGTAGGAGAATACCTGTGGACAGATGAATGTTTGAAAGCTTCTAAGCTAGTTTAAGCCATCCTGAGAGCCCACCTGCCTCTTCTAAGTTTACCCTTTGTCAAATAAGGCAGAAGTCCAGAAAGCGCCTGTCTTGTTAACTGTAGGATCAGTCTCAGCCAGTCAATTGCTTTACACATTCTTCTATTATTTGGTTCATTGAAATATGTGATATGTTGGGGCTTCATATTTTGCTTATGCATGTCCAGTAATTCTGTTAGAATCTCACTTAATATTATTTAATTATTCTCTTTTTTAGCTTGCAAGATGGTCTCACTTTACTTCCCACACAGACTGTTATTCCTCATTGTTGTCCTTGTTGCAAGGAGAAAATGAGAACATGGGGAAGGGGAAAAATTAAAAAATCATGGTCTTGAAATTTTACAGAGACACTCTGGAATGGTACTAATCAGCCAGGACAGCATTTGCAAACAGTCAGCACTTGCAAAGGCTTGGCATACACCAGAAATAATTACTTCACTGCAAAACAAACCCACCCAAAAACCAATCAACCAACCCACCCCTCCTCCCCCCAAAAAAAGGCAAAAAAACCCAAACAAACAAACAAAAAAAGCAATTTCTCCTTTCTTTTCCAAACAGTTATATAGAATGTTAATGTCTTTTAAAACTCCCTATGATTTCTATAGGTTATCATGATAGAGAAAAAATCCATGAAACTTACATTTCTTCAGATTTAGCTATTATTCTTTGGATGAAAGAATGCCATATCTTCCTTTCAGCACCTCCAAGTGTATCTAATTCCTAAGGCTGGTTTTGGAACCATGTATCTGTATGCAATGATGGGTATACAGAAATTGACTTTCATAGCAGTTGGAGAGATCAATGTTAGCAACAGGTCGGAAAAGTACAAACAGGTCAAAAAATACAAGACCATTGAGAAGAGAATTTGTCCTTTCAGGCTCACAATTGTTTTATAATGGGTCAGCATAGATGGTCTTAAATCATAGAATCATAGAATCATTTAGGTTGGAAAAGACCCTTGGGATCATCGAGTCCAACCATCAACCCCACTCTGCAAAGTTCTCCCCTACACCATATCCCCTAACACCACATCTAAACGAGTCTTAAACACATTCAGGGATGGTGACTCCACCACCTCCCTGGGCAGCCTATTCCAGTGTCTGACCACTCTTTCTGTGAAGAATTTTTTCCTAATGTACAGCCTAAACCTACCCTGCTGCGGCTTGAAGCCTTTCCCTCTGTTCTATCACTAATTACCTCTGAGAAGAGACCAGCACCAGCCTCTCTACAATATCCTTTCAAGTAGTTGTAGAGAGTGATGAAGTCTTCCCTCAGCCTCCTCTTCCTCAAACTAAACAGTCCCAGATCCTTCAGTCGCTCCTTATAAGATTTATTCTGCAGGCCCTTCACCAGCTTCATTGCCCTCCTCTGCACTTGCTCCAGCACCTCAATATCTCTCTCGTATTGAGGTGCCCAAAACTGGACGCAATACTCAAGGTGTGGCCTCACCAGTGCTGAGTACAGGGGGACAATCACCTCCCTACTTCTGCTGGTCACACTATTTCTAATACAAGCCAGGATGGCATTGGCTTTCTTGGCCACCTGGGCACACTGCTGGCTCATGTTCAGCTGCTTGTCAATTAGAACCCCCAGGTCCTTTTCTGCCAGGCAGATCTCCAGCCACACTTCCCCAAACCTGTAGCGATGCACGGGGTTGTTGTGGCCCAAGTGCAGGACCCGGCACTTGGCCTTGCTGAAGCTCATACCCTTAGCGTTGGCCCATTGATCCAATCTATCCAAGACTCTCTGTAGAGCCCCCCTATCCTCAAGCAGACCAACACTCCCGCTTCACTTGGTGTCATCTGCAAACTTACTGATGATACACTCTATGTCCTTGTCAAGGTCATCAATAAAGACATTAAACAGAAATGGTCCGCACACCAAGCCCTGAGGAGCACCACTTGTGACCGGCCGCCAGCTGGATTTAACTCCATTGACCACCACTCTTTGGGACCGTCCAGCCAGCCAGTGCTTGAGCCAGCAGATTGCATGTTCATCCAGGCCACGAGCAGCCAGTTTGTCCATGAGAATTCTACAGGGGACAGTGTCAAATGCTTTTCGAAAATCTAGGTAGATAATATCCACAGCCTTTCTCTCATCCAATAATCGGGTCATCTTGTCATAGAAGGAGATCAGGTTCATCAGGCAGGACCTGCCTTTAATAAACCCATGCTGACTAGGCCTGATCCCCTGGTTGTCCATTATATGACTTGTAATGGCACTCAAGATGATCTGCTCCATGACCTTCCCTGCTACCAAGGTCAGACTGACAGGCCTATAGTTTCCCGGATCCTCCTTTCTGCCTTTCTTGTAGATGGGTGCTACATTTGCTACCCTCCAGTCCATTGGGACCTCCCCAGTTAGCCATGACTTCAGGTAGATAATGGAAAGTGGCTTGGCGAGCACGTCTGCCAACTCTTTCAGTGCTCTTGGATGTAACCCATCTGGTCCCATAGACTCGTGTGCATCCAAGCGGTTGGATGCACAACAGATCCAAATCCGGTACTTTTCCATTACCTTGCTATTTATTTTCATTTTCAGATGATTTTTCTTCAATTATTATTATCTAGTGAAAGAATAATTTCCCCCTTTATTAAAGAAATGCAATCGTAACTGGACGGCATATTAAGACTTATGAAAGAAAATTTTTCTTTTACAAATTCAGCCTTGGCAATTAAATAAATACTTACTGTATTGGGGGGGGGAGGGGAGTAAGTGTAAGTGCGAGGTACTTCAGGAAGATAAAATTGTACTCCTACAGTGAGAAAAATCAATGGGTAGGGGGTGTTCTGAAGGTTGCTTTCATATAAGCTTGGAGACTGTTGATATATATATTTCTTTAAATAATGTCTTTATTGTTCTTAGAATATTCCACGCATCGTGTAAATTCACTTAGTCTCTAGACAAACAATACTGGGGATTTTTGGGTGCATTATAGGTATTTTTTCATTTTCCTGTGAAATAAAGTGTTTCCTACTTCCCTTTGTAGTATGGTCAGATCATCTTTCAGCTGAGTGCCAGCGATACAATACTGGATAATTTAATCTTGTCTCTTTATCTAGTATCAAATCTAGTTAGACAGGTCTACTTTAAACAGTTTTCCTTTTGTTCTGTATTGCCTTACTTATCTATAAGCATATATGGTGTTTTATGCTACCTTACTTAATTTCTTAGAATATTTTTTGACTATGGAAACTCTAGTAAATTTTTACTTTAAGTTAATAAATTGTTCATTTTAGCAATATGGAAGGCAGAGACCGAGTGTAAGTTTATATTCCACCTGTGCAACTTGGAATTGTTGCTAAATGTGTGAAAAAGTGCACACACACACAAAAAAAGAACAAAGAAAACATATCTTAGGTGGTGATGTTGCACTGACTGTAAAGATTTTAAAGGCTGCTTTTGAGGTAAATTAACAGCAACTTCCCCACTTTAGAATCACTATTAACTTTTACTACTTAAACGGTATTCTTGTGTTTGCTATTAATCAAAATTGAAATGATTAACTATTATAAGCTTTTAAATAACTTTCACCTTGAGTTACAGGACAGGCCAAACAGTTTTGGTGATAATAAACAATTCTAGTGACTTATTAGTCATGTCTGAATTTAATTTTAGAGTATTCCTTGATTACGGTAGGTGTATTTTATAGTTCGGAAAAATTGGTTTTCTTTTTAGACTCTCGCTTTCTTTAGATAGATACGTACTCCTATCTAGCAAGAAGCAGTAGATGCTGTAAATGCACTGCCATGTAGACATTTTAACATATGTGATACAAGATCTATTGATAGCTTTTGTCTGATCCTGATAAAAGCAAATTAGCATTTCTTGTTTCCAAATTTCTTATTGTGGCTTCTGACATTTTTTTAAAAAATTTAATGAATTTTCCCTTGCTTCAATTAGGATAACCAAATATTGTTTAATATGATCATACAGATAGCAAATCAACTATATGGTATATGGATAAATTGTTCTCCTATACTTTATGTGAGATTATGAAATCGTTTTCTGTTTATAACAATCTTAATCAGATCAAGATCAGTGGTTTTATCATTGCAAGGATGCATTGATGGAAACGCTAAAGAAAGTTTAGCACAGATCTCTGTTGGTTTGACTGTCTGGTAGAACTATCCATAATTCACATTGATATGTGTCATGAAAAGTTAATGACCTGAGTATGTTTCACCTATTCTTTAAATGCTATTAAATAATTTGCTTGCATAAAAAAAAAAAAGAGTTTTAGAATAACCCTCTGATATTTTGTTTTTCATGAATGATTTGCCAGATTGTATTTGGTGATGTTCCTATTAAACAACATGCTCTTGCGGTTTTATTGGTGCGTTCTGTTGAAATCGCTGGAATTGTACTAAAATAAAGGCAACAGATTGTGTCCATAGTTATAATGTGATAATTTTGCAGTCAAACAGTGTGTTTATTATCTTTCTGCTTACATCTGTAATACATAGTACTGAAGACTAGACTTACTCAATTTAGGGATGGTTGCTGCTTTGTTTGGATATCAGATACTTAGAAAATAATGCTTGCTTTCTTCAAAAATTGCAAAATTTTTAATAAATGCATTAGAAAAGCACAAAGATCCTGAAGAGGAAGATAGTTTGATGAATCCCTCTAAATATACAAGTACAAAAATACAAGGCATTGATACCTGTGTTGTTAAAGCACGCCTCCTATCCTAGATAAAGAGCTGTTTTAAGTTTTTAACAACCAAACTATTCAGATGTACATGCATTTGGGTAAGCAAGTAGATTTTGTGGAAGGAAATAGGAGAGAAAAATTATCCAGGTGTTTTCAATACAGTTCATCATTCTCTGTCTTTTCTGTTTATGATCACAGCTGGCAGCCCACAGTATTTTAAAGTGTTAAAGTAATTAGGAACAAATTTAGCAAGTTAGTTGTGAAAATGACTTTTAGTATTTTGAATTCTTAAATATCTTTCAAATAAATAAATATAAAATTAGTTGAAATAAAGCGAAAGTACAACTTAAAAAGTTGTTTTGAATAATGTTGAAAAGTTTGGTTCTGCAAAAAGGCCAGGTATATCTTCCGTATACAAAACTAAACATTGTGACACTTACTGGTAATGCAAATTAATCATGTATTATAAGAAGTCACACAAAGGACAATTTATTGTGTCCTATTGTTTGGTTTGTTTGTTTGTTTGTTTCTTATTTTAATTGAGTGTCACTGATGCCTTTAAAGGAAATCATTTGCTAGTTGAGATTAACTCAGGGAAAACAAGACAAAAAAAATCTTTGCAAAAGAAAAATTGAAATTCAATTAGTTTATAGGTCTTTGTGTATATAGAAATTTGTATTTCCTTGGATTGTGTGGCAATTGTTTTTAATGCCTGTCTGTGAACAGTTTTGAAAGCTGCTGTTTTCAGCATCTTTTAAAAGTACCAGAGAACAGCAGCTTCCTTGCTCCTTCCCCTTCAATATTCATTTACTGTCTCTCAGCACGGATTCAGCTCATCTGTCATCCTTCAGATTAGCTAAAGTTATTTTAGGCTCTGTCTGTCAGATGGGGACTCACAAGGCAAGGAGGCTAGTCTGGGCTTTCTTTTTTAAGTGATTTCTAATTTAAAGTGTGGACTTCATGCTTCCTGACCTATTTTTGCAAATACTTGCTTCTGAGTTAATGCTCAAATATTATTTTTTTATATCCTTTGAATTTATATTATAGGTAACATTTTTATGCAATAAAAGGTTTTGTTAACAGAATTTCTCAGTGAATATCTATGTTATTATGACCCTCTAACAGTAATAATAGTAGTAGGTCTATCAATCCTAAAGTGTAAATTACTTTTGAAGGATTATTTCTGCATGATTATTTTAAATGATTAACTTTGGTATTGGCATTGTTCTGTCTTGGGCTCACTTCCACATGTGTTTTATAATGTTTATAAAATAAATATTCATAAATTTTAGTAGTTTTACAAATGTACTTGAATAGATTGTAGTAATAGCTATACGTTTAGGGTTAATTTAGTTGAAAAAAACTCAAGTGGAAAGCACTAATTAGAAACAAAAGTAGAAATAAATACTTTTAAATGAAATTGTGATTAGTTCATTGGCAAAGAGTAATAATAATAGTGCTATAATTATATATCTAATAGAGTTTTAATGTGCTACTTTGTGAATTCCCTTGTGATTCAAAATATCTGTAGTTAGAGCCTGGAGCAAACTTTCACAGATAGGCCTGATCTTGAGATTTTATCTGAGGCCTGTGCTGATCATCATCTTATTCAAATAGATGGGTTCTCACAACCAACAGGAAGGTGGACAACCTTCTCCATTTTGTCATGAAGTTTAGGGAAACAGGCTTCTCAAAAAAACCCACGAAAACAAACAAAAAAACCCAAACCACAATCCCCAGCAATCCTCCTCCAAACAAACAATCGTAAAACCCCATGCTAAAATCACCTGTGAGAAAAAAGGGCAAAGGCTTTGAAGACGTGATAGGAACTACACCACTGTTCCTCTCGATCCCTGGGTGTCTTTTTTTCTGATTTAGCCAACTTAATAGGTTTTGAATTGCTGTCATGAAGTTTAATCAGGATTACCTCCTATCATTTTCTAACAGTTAGAAGATTGATTCACTTCTTACTTGCAATGCTATGTATAATAACGGATAGTGCATCTTCAACAGAACACACACATACAAAAGGCATACTTCTCATTGCAAGTATCACAGGGGATTCGACTCAAAGTGGGTGGAGATTTTTATTTCTGATTTCCACGTTTATAGAGGATAGAGATCAACTATCTTGGTAAATGCTCAATTTCTTCACATCTCAGCAGAAAGTACTGGGGAGTATTTTTGTCAGTGGAAACTCTTGTGGTGACTGTTATAGAGATCTTACTATTGTGATGATTCAGAGTCTTGACAACCGTGAAGCAACATACAAAAGATATCCCCAATGTTTTCTCAACCATGGAAGCCACAGACTCTGACAAACTGGAAAAAAATTCTAACTGAGAAGTCCATTGCCTAGGTAAAAGCAAAAGGAAAAATATTATGTTTTTCCTATTGCTTACTGGTACAATGTACAGATATTTTGCATATTGACAACTTTTAAATACTTAGATGAATGACTGTTTCTTTAAAAAAAAAAAAAAAAGCCTGCCATGTCTAAATAGGTTCTTTAAATTTTGATGAAGTAGAAGGTATTTTGCTATCAGTCCTTCTGTGTGGGAGCAGGAACAATAACTGTAGGAGAATAAGAGCATGAAGTAATACTATGGTTCTTCTCTGGTCAATATCTTCTGTAGGTTATGTTGACAAATGCTACTGCCACTGCCAACAACAATAACAGATTCAAGACACTGCACCACTAAATTAAAATAAATGCTACATTTTTTCAATTGGTATAGTGAGGTAGTGAGACTGAGATGCAGAGTCATGACTGACTCTACACCTTTTACTATTGCAGTTCACCTTCCCTCTGTCCTTCAGAAATGACAAACAAAAAGTATTCTTTGAATAGGATATTTTCTCAGTTATTATTCTGCATAGATAAAAATCCCAACAGTTTGAAATGCAGAAAATCATCGCTAAATTATCATGTAAAATAGATTTTTTTCCCTAAGAGATGTAATGGGGTTTAAAAGATAAGAGTTGGATAACCATCTTGGTTTCCCTGCCTGTTTTTATAGCCTATATTCCAAGACCATTAAAATTTCATTATCAATTTGAAATTATTTAAAATTAAATTAGAAACAACATGAATAATTATATTGTGCACACTGTTCTAATTATTAAAGTTCTGATAGGGGGTAAATCAATTGACTCTTTATTTCAACATTATTCAAAGTTACATTTTTCACTAAATTAACACCAGAAGGGGATTATGCCTATAATAATTGGTGTCACTGCAGCTGGCAGGAAAATGGCTGGTTTGAGAGTTAGGTGGAAGGTTGAGAACTTCTTGGTTAATTTCCTCCCTGCTGTTCATTTCATAAAAGAGTGGGAGGAAAGAAAGATCGAAAATATTCTCTTCACTCTAATGTCCATCGGTGTCAAAGTCTTGAGCCCATAATGAGGAGGTAATGTAAGCCACTTACCTTACATAAATTACTCCTTGGAGTTATCATCAAAACTGCTTTATTAGTATTAGTGTTGCTATTGTATGATATAAAAAAAAAGAAATCAAACAAAAAAAACACAGAGACAGCACACACACAAAAAAAAGAAATGAAAGGAAAAATAGAATAAAATGTTTGTTAGCTTTATTACCTTCTCGCTGCATTTTCACATTTATTGTAACCTAACAGAATAAACCAATGCGTCTTTCTGCTATTAGACCGCCACATAGATGTCACCAGTTCAGCAAAGTCCTGTAGAGATCCTGTATATATAAAGCCCTGTAGATACACAAAGTGTGTCATTTATGCATGGCACATAGCCCATAATCAAGCATCTTCATTGTTCAGTAACGGATTATGACAAATTATGGCCTTGAAGGAAAAGCATAGCATTAGGATGAGAACTGAGGGGAGAGTAGATAGCATTGCTCTCATATTGGATCATGAGTGCATGCTAATGCTAAATATCCACTGTATTTTCTTTCCCATGCAAAGATAGTTCAATTACAACAAAATATTATTTTCAAGTAACAAATGATGCAAGGTAAACAGCCATTTAAACATCTGATAACAACACCTGCAGACAGTCAGAACTTCCTGCTCAGATAGGGCATGCCAAACTGTTTTCATTTGTTTTGTGGGTTCCCCCCCCACCACAGTATTTTCAGGGCAGTGAGCAACTGTTCTCTTTTTAAAATGTATTATACGGTGGAAAAAAAACCCCGAAGCCTTCATTTTTAGGACATGAATGTTTTCATTAAGGGCTTTAAAAAACCACAAATTTTTAGAAAAAAAATTCATTTATTCTGTACATGAATTTTTGTGTGACACACACCAGTATGTTTGTCAGTTGTAAAAGAAGAGAGTGATGCATAAATTCCACGCAGTGAATTTAAGGGGTCTTTTCAGAGCCATCATAAGCTCAAATCCAGTTCAGAATTACTGCCAAGGAAGAATACCTGATGCTATCTAACAAATAGGCTTCCTATCACTACTGTTTAGGATTATTCCATGTACTTCTCCTCAAACCCATAACAATGTGTGAAGAGAGCACTTCTTCTTAGTTGTAGGTAAACGGAAATGAAGCAAATCTTAGATGTTGCCTGTTTGTTTTCCTGATTTATTTCCAATTTATTGCTCTGAAATAGGTTCAAAAATATCTAGAAAGACTGCTTCTATATGTTTTTTCAACAAAGTGTCTAGGTTTTGGATAACAGTAAGAAAGATAACTGTATCAAGGCAGACACATGGAAATGTCGTGTTTAAAGGCATACTTTTCTGCTCTTTTGTTTCACTATTTGCTTATTTGTTCACTTTACTGACTTTTTCTCTTGGAAAAACAGATGTATTGCAGCTGTTACTTACGTCCATGTGGGGTCAGACTTCTACATCTGTCATGAGTACTTAATACTGTATAATTTAAAAGGTAGCTACTTGCTCTTCTAGGCTGTCATGCATTGCACATAGCTCTTAGTGGGTCCATCTGAATTTTGCCAAAAATCAGAAAAATAATAATGTTGTTGTAATAACACAATTAGTGAAGCAGACTTGATTTCTTGACTGTCAAAAACTTCAAAACCCAGTCAGAAATATATTCAGCTATACTTAGAAGGAAAGTAAGGAAAATAATCAAGACAGGGAAGTATATATGAAGATCAACACTGTTATCCTCGTCATTACAAAATTAAGAGAAGCTCAGACATCTAGTTCTGTATCTTTTTTCTGATGATGGCCTATAATAGGTGTTTAGGTAATCCAGTTACCTGGATAGCTAAAAAGTACAGGTTTCTTTAACATGTCACTGCAAGGAATTTAATAATTTTTTCAGGCTCTTCTTTGCACATTTTCAATCTCACAATACCTTTTAGAGATGAGGGTGGTAGATACACTGCACCATTTTCTAGACCACAGGATACAATTTCTAGGATGATTATGCTTTTAATGTTGTTCTTTATTCCTCACTTCATAACATTTCTAGTTATCTTTTTGTTTTTCTCTCAGGAAATGGAGAACATATTCAGCATCACTGCTTTATTTGCATCTCATTTATCTTCAATGTGACAAATGAATGACTTTTAGTTGTTTTAGCAATTTTTTAATGAAAATCAGTTAATTTTTCTTGACTTTGAATTCTGAGTTCTTGTTTATATAAAAGATTTTTTTTTTTTTAATTAGCATTTCTATTGGTGGTTGAAGTTTTGTATTGGCAGTGAGTCCAGCCAGAAGCATGCACACTGTTTGCACATTCCAGAGTTCTCCTGCTGCCATGAAAATGCTGCAGAAAATTCAAGCTGGCTTTATGCAAAATACACCAAAGTTCATCATAGCTTGATGCATTTTTCATCTGTTATTTTTGTATTTTAGGAAATAAGCCAAACTCTTCAAGACCAGCATGACATAAAAACAGAAGAGGAAAAAAAAATCTAGAATATCGCCTGCCACAAAGGATTAATTCAGTATATCCCCTGTCTTTCACATATTAATTTAGCCTACTCCTGATACAGTTACACTGATGTAACTACAAAACCTCCCAAGTTGTCTTTTCCACTCCACTAGAGGCTTCTCTTCTTCAAACCTCAAAAATTTTAACCTTTATCTCCTAGGTTCTTTTCTGCAGACCTCAGATCACTCTTGTTGATCTGTGGACTTTGACTACTGCTGAAATTGATTGTTGTTCAGCTTATCTCTATGCCAAACAGAATAGATAACTTCCTTCCATGTTGTCTTTCATTACTTGTTCATTAATAGGATGGTTCACCCAACATTATGGCACTGTTGTGATTTTCAAGAAGCCTGGAAAATTTTCTGAAAGAGTTTAACCCACCTAGTATTTAAGAAGCTGATTACTGCTGCCTATGTCCTAATGGAATTCCACACTATTTTCTGGCCTATATTTTTTTTATAGTTTATAAAGGTAAATTTGAATTTCAGTCCCATTCTCCAAGATATTTGCATTTCCCTATTTTGTGTAGATCAAAATCAAACCCACATTTTCTACAAAATTAACTTTCCATGGTCCAGATTACTAAGGAAAACATCATATAGCATTAGAGCCAGGATATATCCTTGTGGAACACCACCCAGTATGTTTTGCTGGTGATTCATTGTTAACTGTTTTCTGGTTCTGGTTCTTTCATTAGGATTTTGGCTACCTACCACATGCGTAATCTTGAGTATATTTCTCTTACTGCTAATGAGAATGTCATGCAAAACACTATAGATAGTATACCAAAGGCAAGACAGCCTATGTCTATTACTTATGTTCTACCCACAAAGTTGTTATTCTGCTTTGGAAGAAAATTATGGCTGTACTGACACATTTTTTTCATGATGAGCCCACCTTGGTTCGTTCTTAACTTAACTTGTTATCTCCCAAATATTAATTTGATCAATTACTTATTTCACAGATTTTCTGGTGAGGGGTGTTAAGCCAGGTGCGTCCCTGACTGTTGTTCCTTGTTCTCCTTTGAAAGATGCATGTAGTCTTTACAGTGTTCTTACATCTCACCCATCACTTACAATTTCTCAAAATTTACTGAGAACTATTCTGAGAATAAACACTGGGCCTGGGAAAAAAGGGGCTTTGTAAGTTTTTGAACAGTTGTATATTTCTAGCTTTTTTTTTTTCAGGGAAAATTTGAAAATCTGATCTAAGAGCATTTCAATAACGTAAAAGGTAAAAAGAGCAACAAAAGGAAAAAGAAAAGCCAACGCTTGTCAAGTCCGGTTTACAAGATGAAGTGCCATAAATTATTTGGCTGTCCTCATGATTATTTTTGGTTTGGTGTTGACAGTGTTAAGTTTCCCTTTCTCTTTTTTCTCTGCACCACACTTTGAGAACTCCTTATCCTACCTTATTGATATTGTTTGAGTTTTAAAATGCCTTTGTTAGAAACTTTATTTTTAAATAAATTTCCATCATTTTTAATGGAAAATTTTAAGTGATAGGTCTGATATTATATTGAAGGCAAAAAAATTAAAGGCAAAAAAAAGATTTATTGGAATGCTGTCAGTACAATAGAAGAGATTAAAAATATCTTTTTGCTTTTTGGAAAATGATACTTAATTTTCACTGCTAACCAATGTCACTTCCAAAGTCCATTTAAACAAGCTTATTTAAAATTTCTGAGGAAAAGAGGCAAAAAAGCTCGAGACTATGGATGACTTTGCAAAGAACTGAAAGTATGAAAATATTTCTCTAGTTTTGGAAATTTGCTTTGACTAAAATTGGAAGCTATCACAGAATCAATCTCTTCTTCCCCCTCCCCCCCCCCCAAAAAAAAAATTAAATTTATTACAAATCAAAACTGAAATTTTGGTGGGTTTTTTTTCAAATCAGTTCTGCAATAATTAGATTGTTTTCCTAACTTAAAGTATCTGGCTGTCCACTCTTTCGGTGCAGAGTGAAAATACCCACTAACTATTAAGCAAACAGTTTCCTAAGAACAACTCCTAAAGTATGAAGTTTATGAAAACACTCTAAAATCAAAAAATAGTTCATATTTATGTGGGGAATCCATGTTGCTAGTTAATAAATTTAAGTGAAAAAGACACCCAAAAAATAGCTATTATAAAATTATGCAAATAAAATTACTGTGCAAAGTTGCAAACCTGAGTCTAAGAGGAGATAATCATACATTAACCTGTAAGTGTGTCTATAAATACACCTTTGGATCCACAATATTTTAACTACAAATATCAAGACAAAGTACGTGAAAAAAGATTATGAAGTAATCTATAATACTAATTCCAGTGTGAAGCAGTTATGTTTAAACAGAATCCTTTTAGGTTACTAATAAATTCTGGTTTTATTCTTGAAATTGTTCATGCAAGGCCTGCAGACACACATTTATAGAATTTTTTTTTTACTAAACCAAATTTTTCACTTATTGCAGAAGTTAAATTGCTATGAATAGTAGAGTTTATACACTCCAATCATATACATTGTTTATATTTTTGATATATTTAACATTTCTAAGAATCTATGTATTGTTTTTTGTGTGGCAAGGTTGTGGTAGCAAGGGGGAGCTACAGGGGTGGCTTCTGTGAGAAGCTACTAGAAGCTTCCCCCATGTCCAGTAGAGTGAATGCCAGTCGGCTCCAAGACAAACCCACCACTAGCCAAGGCTGAGCCAATGAGCGATAGTGGTAGTGCCTCTGGGCACATCTTTAAGAAGGGGAAAAAAACGGCAACAGAACAACAGCAGAGAGAGGAGTGAGAATATGTGAGAATAACAACTCTGCAGACACCAAAATCAGTGAAGAAGGAAGGGGAGGAGGTGTTCGAGGTGCCAGAGCAGAGACTCCCCTGTAGCCCATGGTGAAGACCATGGTGAGGCAGGCTGTCCCCCTACAGCCCATGGAGGTTAACAGTGGAGCAGATATCCACCTGCAACCCGTGAAGGACCCCATGCTGGAGCCGGTGGATAGGCCTGAAGGAGGCTGGGAAAGCCCACGCTGGAGCAGGCACCTGGCAGGGCCTGAAGTCATATGGATAGAGGAGCCCACATGGGAGCAGGTTTGCAGGCAGGACTTGTGACCCTGTTGGGGACTCACGCTGGAGCAGTCTGTTCCTGAAGGACTGTACCCCATGGAAAGGTCCCATGTTGGAGCAGTTCATGAGAAACCGCAGCCCATGGGAAGGACTCACCTTGGAGAAGTTCATGGAGTACTGTCTCCTGTCGGAAGGGACCCATGCTGGAGCAGGGAAAGAGCGTGAGGAGTCTTCCCTCTGAGAAGGAATGAGCAACAGAGACAATGTGACGAACTGACCCCAGTCCCCATTTCCCTGCACAGGAAATATAATTTTGGTACCAAGGAATGTGATTCACATCTGATAGGCATGTTGACTGAGGTGAAATTTAAACTAACCAGTGGGAGATCCTGAAAAGAAATATGCATTTGAAATGCTGCTCTGTGCCTTTTTTTTTTTTTTAATTTCTTCTCTAAATCACTTTCTTAGCCTTTCAGTCAGCTATAGAAATTAGTCACAGATGTTGGAAACACTGTCTTGTAGATATTTCAGTGGTACATTTCAAATATGCTTTTCTTTAGATTCCTTTGTCCTGTTCCAGATATACATGTACCATCAATCCTATTCCCCTTCCTCCAAGTTTTAGGGTTATAGTGGGTAAGAAAGTTGATAAAGAACTATAAAGAGATGATAAAGATGTAATTTAGGACCTGAAGTAGTCTTTAGCTCTTTTGAGTATCTGTTCCAGAACCTGTCTTTGTATCCTATAAGAGACATTTATTGTGCTAGAGAAGGAAGTATTGATTATGGTCTTCATTTCAGTGATTTAGACCTATGAATACCTTGATTTTCGTAGATCTTACTTGCTGCTTAGATGTCAGGCTCACTGCATGTCTTTCTTTTCCTACAAGTAGTCATTGTGACAAGAACATGATTTTATTAAAGATGGCCAAGTGAAGGGTTTGATAACCTTTTACCATACTCTCTGATCTCAATGAGAATATTTGGTCCATTATGACCAGGGAGTGATGTAGGAATAGACAGCAGATCATGAAAAATGAGGTTATGGCAGTATTATAAAATAAATATTTAATGTCAAAGAAGTGCTTTAACAGAAGCTTCTACAGGTTGTTGGGGTTTCATTTCTAATTAGATAATGAGATACAGGAATTTAAAGTAATTATTTTTATAATAAAACTATGACAGATGAAGAACTGAATTTTGCCCAGTTGGAGGCTTACATCAAGAGTGATTTTAGTGAGGATCTGAGGAGAAGATGTAGCTTTGTACCCAATGGCATTTATGCCCACGTCATAGAACTAAAGTGCAGACAATCTAAAGGCTTAATATATAGAGGACATAGACACTATTCTACTCAGTAATTAGGGAGGGGAGGGTGAGAATGAGCAGGAAAATGATGATGTGGCTGCACTTCATGCTTATTAGAATGTCCTTCCAATGATCCCTGCCTTGATAAGATGTGGAGGTTACTCCATCAAATATGATGATACTGCAGAGAACATCTTTCGCACTGAGGTTATCAGGAAGTACTGTACAATGATAAGAGAATGCCATGCAACCAAGGCAAAAAACTATGTTCTTTGCATGTATTTTATTTTCTGTAAAGTTTGTGAATAAATGTCTTAAAATACTGAGTAATTTCTGAACTCTTTCGCCAAGGATTTCCAAAAACTTTGATGTGCTGAAGAGAGGACCAGGCCTGAAGTGGCTTTGAATGCATAAACTATTGCTTCTACTATATTTCTTTTTCACCGTGTTCAAAATGTCGAAGTCTATTGAAGTCAATAGAAAGCAGATTGGGATGTGCTTTGGATAATATGTGAAGAAATTTTCTTTCACTCACCGCCCTGTTGTTCTAGTTCAGGTGGATTAGTCTGGATAGAAGTGTGGACGTGTAATGGTTTAACCCCAGACAGCAGCTAGGACCACACAGCCTCTCACTCATCCCCCCTTCCCATGCCAGAAGGGAGAAGAGGGACAAAAGGAGTGGAAAGGGAAATAAACCCACTCGCGGTCTGAGATAAAGACAGTTTAATAGAAAAATAATGGAAAAGGAAAATAACAATAATAATGGTAAAAAATTATACAAGACAAAAATCACTCTCACTGCCCCATGATTTGGTTGCCCAGCCCAACCCAAGTAGAGATCATGGATTCCCTGCCCCAGCCCCAGACAACCTCCATTTAGATAGCGAATGTGACATCCGTGGTACAAAATATTCCATTAGCCATTCTATTGTTCTGTCTATGCTCCTTCTCAGCTTCTATGGGAAGTTGAAAAAAGTTCTTGACTAGTATAAAAATCCCCTAGCAACAACTACAACAACATGCCTTATTGACATTTCTTTCATACTGAATATGAAAACACAGTAACCACTAGAAAGAAAATTAACTCTATCTCAGCTGAAACCAAGACAGGATGGAAAGGGGGTAGCTTGTCCTGTGGCAACTGATCAACTTCCTCTTCAGCAACCTAGACCATACTGACACATAAAATCTCAGGTGCTATTTTTAACACTGTAGAGTGGCTTAGAGCTCGGGAAAACAGCAAAAAAAACTTGGGAAAATACACGTTATACTTCAGATTTCGAACAGCCATGAGATTAGGAGCCCTCTAGGTCATTGCATTTACTCTGTGTCTCTTTTTCTAAACATATTTTGAACTCATGTATTCTTGTTAGTTTGGAAAGTTGTTTGAAGGGTTTTAGTTGTGCATACAAAAAAGGACTTTTCTTTCCTTTTTCTAAACTCTTTATGCCCCCAAGTATTTGGGGTGTTATGAAAAATGAACAATAACTCCCTACTTACCTTCTGTCTTGCTGTGATTTAGGATACCTTCTCACTCCCCAGTGTGTCTTAAATGATTTCTCTTTATAGACGTAAAAGAGCTAGTGAAGCTAATTGACACAACAGACCTGTTAAAGAAATACTTTAGATCAACAGTCACTACACCAATTTTCAGTGAGGTTTTTATATTATACACATTTTTATGATAAAGTGTCCAAGCTCTGTGTCAAACTAAAATGCACTAATTACTAGAATTAGTGTGTAAGCTAATTTTCCTGTAGCACTTTGTCAGTGATAGGTGTGAGACTTGCTCCTTTATTTTTTTCACACCCTTCTTTCCAAGAGGAGTCAGGAGTTTTCCTGTCTGTGACCCCTGTAATCAAGAGTCCTCAATACACAGACCACTGGATACCTTATGGTGCTCTGTAAAGCACCTGTTCCATACTTTGTCAGTCTTGTCCATCTTTGCATCTTCCTGACCAATTGTCTGGGTTCCAAATAGATGTTTCCTCACACAGACTATAAAAACTCTTCTGTTACCTACATCTTGAAGCAGCTTTTTTACTGTTTTGTAAAGAGGTTATGTTTTGGGAAGTGGAAACATTCCCTCACCACCAGACTCTGTATGAAATATTTTCTGCTTTCATCATGATTTCTGATGCAGATTTATTAGATTCTTTTTGACTTAGATTTTGAAAATTTAGCATATTTCTTTCATTGGTTTTCAACCTGAAAATAGGCATTTCAAAAAAACCAACAAACCATCAAATTTTGTCCTCAAATTTCCAGCCAGCTAGTTTTGTGATTAATGGAGAGAATAGGGGAAGAAGAAATATTGATTTCTATCTCATCTAAATTGTCAGTAGTTTAACTCAAGCTTAATGAATTGCAATGGCAACATAGCATTTTTATGATATTTGTCAAAAATTCCCAACGTATTGTATAAGGTTTTTTAGTACCAAAATAAAACAGTAATGTTCAGGTGCTATATCAATGTATTGGAAATACTTCCTTCTCTCAGAGATCTAATCAATAATCTAATTTTAGTCAAGTGAATGTGACAAACAATGAGAATGAACGGAAGTGATTGATTAAAAAATACAATGCTGGCAAATAGGAACAATAAATTAAAATCTCATTAAAAGCATGAAAGATGATCAACATATATTTTCGATCATTGAAAAAGAAATAGGTGAGGAATAATGATAGTACTATGACAGAACATTGGATATAACTCTCTTTCAGAAAATCCTTGAGACTTCCAATGGAAAAAAAAGAAGCAACTAAAACCTGGGTTCAGTTACTAGTGTTGCCTCCACGTTCATCTGCTTATCATTGCCCCATCCCTGGAAGCATTCCAGACCAGGCTGGAGGGGCCTTTGAGCAACCTGGTCTAATGGGAGGTGTCCCTGCCCGCTGCAGGGGGGTTGGAACTAGATGATCTTCAAAGTCCCTTCCAACCTGAACCATTCTATGATTCTATGATTGCAAAATAATTTCCTGAGCTTTTCAAGACACAGCATTACTCCAAATTAGAAACACCACGGGACTTAGGACCTTTCCATCCCTATAAGGACACAGATATTCAGATGCAGAACTTCATCCTTTGCCCATTCTACAATAACTCCACTGAAGTCCATGGAACTCAATGATAAACCAGCTTGATACTTTCGAGTATTTTAGGCTGAATGGCCTACATGCTTATTATTCCATAGGCTAAAATAACATATTCATAGATAGTGAGCAATTCTGCTTAAAAAAACCCCAAAGTACGCTGTTTGCAGCAGATATTAAGTGGTTTCACCTACTGGCCAAATTATTTGTAAATCTAGGGAAGTTGCTTAATTACAAACTTGCACCACTTTGGTGTCATGTCCATAAAGTGTACAGCAGTACTACTTTCTTGTTATGTCACCAGATACTCTATTTCATGTATGAGATTATTCTACTTTCATGACCACAATACCATTTACAATTTTGTGGCTTTCTTTTTCTGAACTGCACCAGTACTTTGAAATGAAAAACATGATAAATTAATCCAATTCATGCTTTACCAAGTTATTTTGATTTCTTTGTAGTAGGTCTATTGCAGTATAGGTGGTTGAATTTTTAAATAAAATAAGTAATCCCTAAAGCGTTTACATGCAAAGACATTTTACGGCACTTGTGACATAGTACAGAAAGTTGTAATATATCTGATTTGGGTCCTATTTCTTCACCTTTCATGTACACCTGCATCTAGCCAAACACTAAACCTCTTTCCCTATTAAGACCATTTTACAATGACATGCTGCAAAGATGTCCTGCCTTTTAAGATCTTATTGAAGCAATACAAACTGTATTACTGGTCACACCCATTTCCGCCTCTTATCACTTCAGTGTTGAGGCGCTTTCCCTCTCCAAATTCTTTTCTTGCAGTGAAAAGTCCCCAAGGATTTAGCCTCAGCTGCTTTACTGTAGCTAAGTGACAATGGAAATTTTTCAGTCTGAGAATTGAAGGGGGAAAAATTGACAGAAAATTCTTTCTGATTTCCTTTTGGGGAAGAGGTCATATGACAGAGTGATGGAGAGGAGAGGAGAGGAGAGGAGAGGAGAGGAGAGGAGAGGAGAGGAGAGGAGAGGAGAGGAGAGGAGAGGAGAGGAGAGGAGAGGGGAAGGGAAGGGGAGGGGAGGGGAGGGGAGGGGAGGGGAGGCGAGGCGAGGCGAGGCGAGGCGAGGCGAGGCGAGGCGAGGCGAGGCGAGGGGAGGGGAGGGGAGGGGAGGGGAGGCGAGGGGAGGAGAGAGTAAAGGAAAGGAAAGGAAAGGTGAAAGAAGGGAAGGGAAGGGAAGGGAAGGGAAGGGAAGGGAAGGGAAGGGAAGGGAAGGGAAGGGAAGGGAAGGGAAGGGAAGGGAAGGGAAGGGAAGGGAAGGGAAGGGAAGGGAAGGGAAGGGAAGGGGAGGGGAGGGGAGGGGAGGGGAGGGGAGGGGAGGGGAGGGGAGGGGAGGGGAGGGAAAAATATGAAAGAGAAAAGAAGAGATGAGAAAAGAAAATAGAAGAATATTTCAAAGCATCAGGTAGTTTTTATCAATCAACATTAATGTAATATGCAGGCCACTTTTATTGTCAGCCATATTACTTGGCACAGTAAGAGGCAGGTTTTGATATGTATTGCAAGCCTGGCCAGAAGAATATGGGAAGGCATTCTTTTGTATTCTTGGGATGTTAGAAGCTATACTTCTAAATCCACATTGGTAATTATATGTTCAGCTGCAAGGGATAAGTTGCCTTATTGTGAAGAATATTGGAGGCCTTTTTGATATTTTCTCACAACTAGTCTACTATCCACACAAAGTAGAATCAAATGAAGAAACACAAGAAATAAGGAGTAGCAGTAATAAAATCCATCCCCAAAGAAAATGAAATTTTTTTTGGACATAATGAGAGTATTGATGAGGAAATACCGCTGTTCATCGGTGCTACTTGTAGTTACACCCACAATCAGACCTAAGTTTCCTTTTTTCAGAGAAATTAGATAGTGTGGTAAATTCGCGTTTCACACCAGGGATCACAGTACAGGCAATAACGGAGACACAAGCAGCAAAGGAACTCAAGGATACTTAGTTCATGGTGTAGATTGCCTCATCTTGCTCTTGTCAGGTGTCAGCATGACCCCTGTCCTGATTGAAAGGTTGCTGATGGCAGCAAATGGCAAATGCTATCACATTTCATCGCTACTGTATGAAGGTCAATGCAGGGAAAGGTACCACGGGCTGGTCAACTCTTCAGGCCTATTTTCCTCAGTACAGTTTAACTAACAAAGTAGATAAAATGAAGATATGCAATGAGTGCTATTAAAAGCCTGTGGTTGTTTTTTAATTTCTTTGATTTAATTAACTTTTATACAGACTCATACATTAAAGCTTTGCATAATACATTTAGCTCAGTAATAGCTCATACTATTGCACTTCATTACTTATACTAGTATGTGTATTTATGTGAAATGAAAAAGCAGCATTTATATGAAAATCAAATAAAGGTATGTATGAGTAAGGAGTTATTATTATCACTTGTAGAAAAATAGATAATGGCCTGGTCATAGGGAAGCTCACAGTGTTTGATTTTTTCATTATAATTCCAATGGTCATTTATTAGACTAAGTTGGAGGGGTTTCTCATGCTTTTCTGATTTCTTTTCAATTTCTCTTTCAATACAAAAACACAGTTAACCTGAAATCTCATCTTTTAACACCAGTATCAGCAGGATGACTGTCTGAAATTTCAACCATCTATTGTTTACAAAATATCAAAAATAATGCCTAAATAAAATCTTTTAAGAATAAAAGTATGCTTGTTTTACATATGGATGTTAAAAGTTGTGTTGTAAATATGAAGAAATATGTCATATTTCATATTTCTACTGTTTTTCATAGTTAATAGTAGAGTAACTATATATTTTTCATTTTTCCTTCTAAGAACAAAATCTTACTGGCATAAGTTGAGCCCAAGTAGCCTATATCAAAAGCATTTCTGTGTTTTTTGTTATACATTGATAAATTTAGCTTAAAAAGGAAAAGGATAAAATAAAAATAAAAATAGTTTTCTAAAAAGACCTGATTGGTCTCTTTAAATATGAAGAAAAAACACATAGAAAAGCATCAAAAATACAGCTAAACTATAATAAATGTTATAAATATAACACGCATAATATTTTCAAGCGGATTGAAACAAAACACAGAAGGTAATGTTTGCATCCCATGATTACTCTGGGGATTCCAAGTCAAAGTGTTTACTAATCAACCGTTGACAGATATATAATGAAGTGACAGATATATAATGAACTCCTTCATGATCCTATTATCTATTGAAATAAGTGGAATACATGATGAAGTTATGTTGAAAGGTATTTGATAAATTCCTGTGTAATATTAAGACCCAGGATACACATCAATATCATTATTTAATAAGAATGAAACATGCTTTTCAGTTAACCAGAGACATATGTGTAGAAAGATAAAAAAAAAAAAAATAAAGAATTCCTTATATACTATCGTACTTTATCAAGGCAGTGAGTATTGGTTTGTTTTACATTATTTCAGAAAAAAACCCTCATCATGTATCACACTCAGAAGGAGCAATTATCACATGCAGCAGATGAGAAGAAAGCCATATTATGGCACACACATTGAAAAGGTGGAAAAATATTCGTCATTGTTTAACCCCAGCCAGCAGCTAGAACCACACAGCCATTAGCTCACTCCCCGCTAGTTTGGATGGGGAGGATAATCAGAAGAGTACAAGTGAAAAAAATACTTCTGGGTTGAGATAAAGACAGTTTAATAAGTAAAACAAAAGCCGCGCATGTAAGCATAGCAAAACAATGAATTCGTTCACTGCTTTCCATGGGCAGACAGGTGTTCAACCATCTCCAGGGAAGCAGGGCTCCATCACACAAAATGGTTACATGGGATGACAAACACCATAACTCCAAACGTCCCCCCGTTCCTTCTTCCCCAGCTTTATATACTGAGCATGACGTCACATGGTATGGAATATCCCTTTGGTCAGTTGGCATCAGCTGTCCTGGCTGTATCCCCTCCTAGTTTCTTGTGCCCTCACAGGCTGCTCATTGGCAGGGTGGTATGAGCAGCAGAAGTGGCCTTTAGGGCTTAGCAACAACTAAAAACACCAGTGCACTATCAAAAGTATTTCTCATCCCAAATCCAAAACATAGCACTATACCAGCTGCTAATAAAAAAGTGAACTCTATCCCAACTGAAACTACAACAATATTTCAAACCAATTACCTTAAAATACTTGTCTTTTCTTGCTCTTCAAATATCCATACCAAGATCACAATTACAGAATCACAGAATGGTTCGGGTTAGAATGGACCTTAAAGATCATCTAGTTCCAACCCCGCTGCCATGGGCAGGGACACCTCCCACTAGATCAGGCTGCTCAAAGCCCCATCCAGCCTGGCCTTGAACACCTCCAGGGATGGGGCATTGACAGCTTCCCTGGGCAACCTGTTCCAGTGCCTCCCCACCCTCACCATAAAGAATTTCTTCCTGATATCCAATCTCAATCTACTCTCTTTCAGTTTGAGGCCATTACCCCGTGTCCTATCATAACACTCCCTGATAAAGAGTTCCTCCCCATCCTTCCTGTGGCCCCCTTGATACCAATTATTTGGTAGCAAGATGAGAAAGTAAATAGGAGAACAGGAGGTAGAATTAGTTGGTTGTGTAATTCTAAGTGAAATGATGGTATCAAGGAAATAAGATCAAGTGGACATTTGAAAGATACTAATTCTATTGTACAATTTTAGAAATTTGAAAATATATTGGCAATAGAGCTCACATCAATCAGCTCAGAGATTAAGACTTTGTCAAATAAGCTTTTATGGGCCTTAAAAATCTAAACTTAATTACTGTTTGATTCAAATTTTAGGCTTTGGCATGGATAGACTAGATTAGACAGACTAAAACTAGGCTGGATTTCCTGTCTTCTTTTGCATTTCTTCAAATGTAAAAGCACATAATAGATATAAAAAATGCATGCACATTTCTGTAAGAAAACTAAGAAAAATATTCTGTAAATACAGAAGACTAGAAAAACATGAACACAGCTTAGATGACAACTGCATTACCAGATGCTTCAGAAGGTAGATGCAATGGAATGGTAATTAACTCTGGTTTTCTGTCTCAGAATCATAAACCAAAATAACCTCTTCTAATCTAAAGATGCTTACTTAATACAAGGTGGAACAAAGGAACGGAGGAATGGATGGGTAGTAAGTAGATTGGAGCTGTAGCCATTTGCTTGAAGAATCTCTATAGAAGTTGCACTTCTTGGGTAAAGAAACAGGATAAACTAAAGAATACAAGAAAGGCAATGAACTTGGGGTGCCTGTTGGAATGCCAAATCATCTACAGCTCATAGAGCTTGAATACTGAGGTTGATGAAAGATATTTTGACCAAACAGAAATAAACATAGATACTTACTGAATATGAATAAATTAATTTTTTTTAGAGGAAATGTTCTAGTCTGTTTTCTACAGGGATCCACCAAGATGTGTGTAACAGAATTTCAACTTGCTCCAGCAAATGAGTTTGAACTGAGTTTGAACTAAAGTTATCAAGTTTCAAGTTAAGACTCAGTGCAGCAGTACCAAAGCTATTTTCTCATCTCAATAGAAATATCCATGTCGCCTGTGATCAAAGAGCAACTAGAAAAGCCCGCAATATTATAATAATTATAAAAATATAATATTATAAATTTCAAATATCTAGTAGCACCTATTAGTGAAGACACTACCAACTAGTGTCTTCATATGGAATATTTTCTGATTCTCTTCTCACCTTATTTCTAAAAAGCCAAGACACTGCATGAGGATAGAAGCCAATATGGATGCAAAAAGGGTTGGAAAGAAATTTATTAAAATTATTAATGGCATAAAAGGTTAAAATGTATATATCTTCTTTCTTCTATTACAAGGAAAACAGTGGAAACATCAGTTAAATTAAAAAATAGTAAATTAACAATTTTGAAAAAAAACCAGGTAGATTCAAGGACAAAATATACTCCTGAAGACAAAGAATAGCAGCTTTTAAAAAAGAATTCAAAATCTTTGTGGCCAGTAACAGAGTTCACAGCCAAATATGATGATGACTTGGGTTGAAGTAAACGTTTGTACATTTTCTTAATAGGAATTAATCCTTGACAAAGTGTAAGAGGAAACTTCTGATATGGAATCCACCTGAGGTCTTTCTGTGGTCTTCTGAAGCAGCTGGTGCATGTCATTATGACAGTCTGAATACCTGACAAATTTTTGGCAGCTCTGATCAAGTCTGGCAATTTCTATTAATTTGTATTACTGTTAAAGATGTTTTCAAGAACCCACATCTCAGTTATCACAAGAGGGCACTATAGGAATGCCTGCTAAAAAGTACCCAAACATTCATCTGAAGCATGTTGATTACTTTTTCCTTTTTAATTTTCTCCTTCTATAAAAGTGGAATAAACAGGAAAAATGCTAAAAGAATTACCAAGATCTCACAGCTTGTTCATGAAATCTAATATTCATCTGGTGAAGATGTTCAAGATTTTATATAATACAGTTAAAGCACTATGCAATCAAATTATTAACAGTTACTATCCTTTAAGGGCCAGTTCTCTGTTCTAAAACTTTTCTTCCACCCCTATCTTGACCATGCCATTTTTTTCATGACCAAATAATCTTTTTATATATTTTCTAACACAATCAACAGCTCAGCTGAAGTGCCTCTATACCGATACATACAGCATAGGTAACAAGCAGGAGAAGCTGAAAGCCACTGCGTAGCTAGAAATCTACGATCTAATCACTATTGCTGAAACATGGTGGGGTGAACCACTATACTGGAGTGCTGCAATTGATGGCAATAAACTGTTCAGAAGGCACAGGGAGGAAGGAGGGGTAGAGGTTGGGTGTTGCCCTCTGTGTCAAAGAATGTGTTAACTGCACAGAGCTGTCTTTGAAAAACAGCGATGAACAGGTTAAGAGGTTATGGGCAAAAATTAGGGGCCATGCCAACAAAGGAAAACTCATGGTTGGTGTTTACTACAGGCTGTCAAACCAAGGGGAGCCTGTTGATGAAGTGCTCTTACTTCAGCTACAGGAGGCATCACGCTTGCAGGCTCTGATCCTGCTGGGGGACTTCAATCACCTTGACATCTGCTGGAAAAGCGGCACAGCAAGCTGTAAGCAGTCCAGGGTGCTCTTGGAGGGCATTGAGGATAATTTCTTAATCCATAATCCAGGTGATAGACATCCTGACCAGAGAAGTGTTGCTAGACCTGTTGCTTACCAACACAGAAGAACTAATTAGAGATGTAAAGATTGGTGGCAGCCTGGGCTGCAATGACCATGTCTTGTTGGAATTCACAGTCCTGAGGGATACCGGCCAGCTGAGGAGTAGAGTCGGGACACTGAATTTTAGAAGAACAAACTTTCAGTTATCTAAGGAACTAGGGGATGAGACCCCTGGGAAACCGCCCTCAGGAACAAAGTAGCTGAATAGAGCTGACTGCTCTTTAAGGATGTTTTTCTTAGAGCGCAAGAGCTCTCGATTCCTACATATAAGAAATCAAACAAGAATGGCAGGAGACCAGCATGGTCAGACCTCCTGATCAAACCAAAGTTAAGAAGGAAATGCACAGTGGAACCAGGAATATGTATCCTGGGAAGAAAATAGGGATGCTGCCCAGATGTGTAGGCATGGAATCTGAAAGCTAAGGCACAGTTGGAGCTGAATTTGGCAAGGAATGCAAAGAATAAGAATGACTTTTACAGATACATTGGCCAGAAAAGAAAGATTAAAGAAAATGTACCTGGCCTGATAGAAGAACTATCAACATGGAGAAAACTGAGGTAGTCAACAAGTTTTTTGCCTCATTTTTCAATAGTAATCTCTCTTCTCACATCTCTCAAGGCCCTAAACCTGAAGGAAGGGACTGGGGAACAAAGTCCCTCCCATCATAGGACAAGATCAGGTTCAACACCATCTGAGGAATCTGAACATACACAAGTCCATGAGATACAACAAGATGCATCCCAGGGTCCTGAAGGAATTGATTGATGTAGTTGCCAAGTTGCCACTCTATCGTATTTGAAAAATCATAGCAGTCAAGTAAAATCGTCAGTGACTGGAAAAAGGGAAACATCACAGCCATTTTTAAAAAGGGTAAAAAGGAGCACCCTGGGAAATACTGACCAGTCAGCCTCATCTGTGTTCCTGGTAAGACCATGGAGCAGATCCTCCTGGAGCTATGTTGAGATTATGGTAGACAGGGATGTGATTAGAGACAGCCAACATGGCTTCACCAAGGGCAAATGATGCCTGACTAACCTAGTGGTCGTCTACAACAGAGTGACTGCATCAGTAGACATGGGAAAAGCTGTCATCTACCTGTAAGGCCTTTGATGCAGCCCCTTCCCAACATTCTTACCTCTAAATTGGAGAAATATGGATTTGATGGGTGGGCTGTTAGATGTATAAGGAATTAGCTGGATGACTGAGTGCAAAGAGCTACAGTCAATGTCTCTGTGTCCAAGTGGAAACCAGTAATGAGTGGTGTCACAAAAGAGTCTGTACTGGGACCAATACTATTTATTATCATCATCAATAACATGGTGGGATTGAGTGCACCCTCAGCAAGTTTGCTGATGACACCAAGCTGAGCAGCAGTTGATTCACTAGAGGGAAGGGATGCCATCCAGAGGGACCTGGACAGGCTTGAGGAGTGGGCCCATGCCAACCTCATGAAGCCCAACAATGCCAAGTGCAAGGTCCTGCACTTGGGTCAGAGCAATTCCCAATATCAGTACAGTCTGTTGGATGAATGAATTGAGAGCAGCCCTGCAGAAAAGGACTTGGATGAAAAATTGTACGTGAACTGGCATTGTGTGCTTGCAGCCCAGAAGGCCAACTGTATCCTGAGCTGCAATAAAAATTGTGTGGCCAGCAGGTCAAGGGAGGTGATTCTCCCACTCTACCCTGTACTTGTGAGACCTCACCTGGAGTACTGCATCCTGCTCTGGGGTCCCCATAAAGATGTAGACCTGTCAGAGTGGATCCAAAGAGGATCAAAAGAATGATCAGAGGGTTTGAACACCTCCCCTGTGAGGAAAGGCTAAGAGAGTTGAGGTTGCTCAGCCTAGAGAAGAGAAGGCTTCAGGGAGACCTTATTCTGGCCTTTCAGTATATAAAGGGGGACTTATAAGAAAGACAGAGAAAAGTTTTTACCAAGGTATGTAGTGAAAGGACAAGGGGCAATCAATGGTTTTAAACTAAATGAGTAGATTTAGACTGGACATAAGAAAGAAATATTTTTTGTTATGAGAGTGGTAAGACACTGGAACAGGTTGCCCAGAGAAGTTGTGGATTTCCCACCACCGGTAAAGGTCAGATTGGATGAGGCATTGAGCAACCTGATTTAGTGAAATATGTTCCTCACCATGGCATGGGGTTTGGACTATATGAACTTTAAAGGTGCCTTTCAACTCAAAACATTCTGTGATTCTACGAACAGTATCTCTGAAGCTTTATATTTTGGTTATTAACATGCACTTAGAGGTGATGAATGGGAGCTGGAGTTCAAGTCTTGGCAGTAATGTGTGTTTGGCACAAACATAGGAAAAAATGGTTCTGTTTTGTCACATTGCTAGAAAACAATTATTTTTTTCTCCTTCTAATTGTAGATAAGTCACAATTTTTATCACATGTCTCTGGTCCAGGAAAGGAAAGAAAATCACTATTGCCTTTTAAAAGAAAACAGAGAACTACAGAACTGACACCACAAATTATGATCATTGGAAGATTTGTTGGAAGGTGAGCCCACACACCTTTTTTAATTTCCTGTAAAGAGTTTTCTTTCAGCACCAACTTTTTTCCAGTAAAGAAGAGGTGACAGCAATAATATTCTGATTATCCACAAGGCTAATTGATGAAAGCCTCATGATCTTCAGAAAATAATTCCTAACCATCTTATCTCTCTTTCAGGTTCTGCTTATGGGGATTCCTGTTGCTGAAGACCTCACTTTTCCAGGGAAAAGCTGTGCTTCTGAAGGTAAGCTTTGTAATTGGTAATGTAAGTAATGTGAGTAATTATATTACGTGCATACCTATATTTTAAAGGCTTCTTCTCTTTTCTTTCTAAAACTGACTGCAGAAGGTATAGGATCTGCTTTAGTGAATAAGTAAGGTTATGCTTTGTTTTTAAAGTCTGGTCAGCTGATATCATGCAGACATCATCTTTTATCCAGTTATACGCACTCAGTCTTTCTCCAAAATAAACTATAAATTTCATCTTGAAAATAAACAATATACATATAAATATTTTTTTATCATAGAATCATAGAATCATAGAATTGCTGAGGTTGGAAGGGACCTTTAAGATCATCAAGTCCAAACTTTAACCTACCCTGACAAAAGCCACTTCTAAACCACGTCCCTAAGTGCCCCATCTACCCTTTTTTTAAACACCTCCAGGGATGGTGAATCCACCACCTCCCTGGGCAGCCTATTCCAATGTTTAATAACCCTTTCAGTTAATAACCTCCCCTGACATAATTTGAACCCGTTTCCTCTCGTCCTATCACTTGTCACCAGGGAGAAGAGGTCAGCCCCCATCTCTCTACAACCTCCTTTCAGGTAGTTGTAGAGGGTGATAAGGTCTCCCCTCAGCCTCCTCTTCTCCAGGCTAAACAACCCCAGCTCCCTCAGTCGTTCTTCATAAGGTTTGTCCTCCAGACCCCTCACCAGCTTTGTAGCCCTTCTCTGGACACGCTCCAACACCTCAATGTCCCTCTTGTAGCGAGGGGCCCAAAACTGAACGCAGTACTCGAGGTGGGGCCTCACCAGTGCCAAATACAAGGGGATGATCACTTCCCTAGTCCGGCTCACCACACTATTCCTGATACAGGCTAGGATGATGCTGTTGGCCTTCTTGGCCACCTGGGCACACTGCTGGCTCATATTCAGCCGGCTATCAACCAACACCCCCAGGTCCTTTTCTGCTGGACTGCTTTCAAGCCACTCTGCCCCAATCCTGTAGCGCTGCATGGGGTTGTTGTGACCCAAGTGCAGGACCCGGCACTTGGCCTTGTTGAACCTCATACCATTGGTCTCAGCCCATCGGTCCAGCCTGTCCAGATCCCTCTTCAGAGCCAACCTACCCTCACGCAGATCAACACACCCGCCCAGTTTAGTGTCATCTGCGAACTTACTGAGGGTGCATTCGATCCCTTCATCCAGATCATTGATAAAGATATTAAAGAGAACCGGCCCCAGCACTGAGCCCTGGGGGACACCACTTGTGACCAGACACCAACTGGATTTAACTCCATTTACCACCACTCTCTGGGCACGGCCATCCAGCCAGGTTTTTACCCAGCGACGAGTACACCTGTCCAGGCCATGAGCAGCCAGTTTCTCCAGGAGAATGCTGTGGGAAATGGTGTCAAAAGCTTTGCAAAAATCCAAGTAGATAACATCCACAGCTTTTCCCTCATCCACTAAGTGGGTCACCTTATCATAGAAGGATATTAGGTTTGATAGGCATGACCTGCCCTTCACGAACCCATGCTGACTGGGCCTGATCACCCTGTTCTCCTGCATGTGCCGTGTAATGGCACTGAGGAGGATCTGTTCCATGACCTTCCCAGGCACCGAGGTCAGACTGACTGGCCTGTAGTTCCCCGGATCCTCCTTCCGGCCCTTCCTGGGGATGGGTGTCACATTTGCTAACCTCCAGTCAGCTGGGACCTCCCCGGTTGTCCAGGACTGCTCATAAATGATGCAAAGTGGCCTGGCGAGCACTCCCGACCGCTCTTTCAATACCCTTGGGTGCATCCCGTCCGGCCCCATAGATTTGTGCACCTCCAGGTGCTGAAGCAGGTCCCTCACCATTTCCCTTTGGATTAGAGGGGCTTCATTCTGCTCCCCATCCTTGTCTTCTAGCTCAGGGGTCTGGGTACTCGGGGAACAACTGGTCCTACTGCTGAAGACTGAGGCAAAGACTTCATTAAGTACCTCAGCCTTTTCCTCATCCTTGGTCACTATGTTGCTGGCCCCATCTACTAGAGGACAGAGATAATCCTTAGTCCTCTTCTTATTGCTAATATATTTATAGAAACTTTTTTTGTTGTCCTTGACAACAGAAGGCAGGTTTAGTTCTAGCTGGGCTTTGGCCCTCCTGATTTTTTCCCTACATAGCTTCGCTAACTCTTTGTAGTCGTCTTGAGTGGCCTGCCCTTCCTTCCAGAGGCCATAGATCCTCTTTTTTTCCCTAAGATGCAACACTAGCTCCCCGTTTAGCCAGGCCGGTCTTTTTCCCCGACAGCTTGTCTTCTGGCACATGGGGACAGCCTGCTCCTGTGCCTTTAAGACTTCCTTCTTGAAAATCATCCAGGCTTCCTGGGCTCCTTTGCCCTGGAGGACTGCCTCCCAGGGGACTTTGTCAACCAGGCTCCTGAAAAGCCCAAAGTCCGCCCTCCAGAAGTCCAAGGTAGCAGTTCTGCTGACCCCTCTCCTTGCTTCTCGCAGAATCGAAAACTCTATCATTTCATGGTCACTGTTCCCGAGTCAGCCTCCAACCTTCACATCCCCCACAAGACCTTCCCTGTTTACAAAAAACAGGTCCAGCAGGGCACCTTCCCTAGTTGGCACTCTCACTAGCTGTGTCAGGAAGTTATCCCCAGTACGTTCCAGGAACCTTCTAGACTGTTTCCTCCCTGCTGTATTGTATTCCCAGCAGATGTCCGGCAAATTGAAGTCCCCCATGAGGACAAGAGCTCGTGATCTTGAGACTTCTCCCAGCCGTTTATAGAATATTTCATCTGCCTCCTCATCCTGATTGGGTGGTCTATAACACACTCCTACTACGATATCCGCCTTGTTAGCCCTTCCCCTGATTCTTACCCATAAAGACTCAGTCTCATTATCACCATCATTTAGTTCAAAGCATTCGTAACACTCCTTAACATACAGGGCCACACCCCTGCCTCTCCTTGCTTGCCTATCCTTCCTGAAGAGCCTATAGGCATCCATGGCAGCACTATAGCTATGTGAGTCATCCCACCACGTGTCTGTGATGGCGACTACATAATAATTATCCTGCTGCACAATGGCTTTATGTCAGAACTCAGACACAAGTGTCCCTGATAAAACAGATAGTCAAAATTTAGAAAACTTTTTTTTTACCAAATGTAGATTAAAACTCATGACCAACAATCTTCTTAATAAATTAAATATTTTGAAACTATAATTTTTAACTTTTCATAAGGTCCTAACATTCTGGATTTTTTATTTCATTTCACTGCTCCAATATCTTTGTTGTAATAAACCTGTTAGTGTTACAAACACAAGAAAGTCAAAATTAAAAATTCTGGTCTCATAAATATATATTTTTATAAATTTTATCATGTATTTTGATTATATCAAATTGACATTTTAAAAGAGGAAATACATTGAATCAGAAATCTGTTGACTAATTTTGCTTACTAACATAACCCTACTAAAGTAATTGTAAACTTCCTGAACCCTGTGAAATATAAGGTCTTGTTCTGGGTTTATTTTGTCTTTATGTCACCTTGCTTTTGGCGTGCCTTAACTGAATAGAGACTATCTGCATGAGTAAGGACAGTTTTTATTTTCTGTGAATGAGCTGATGGCTTCTGGCTACGTTATGTTGCACAAGAAATACAGTCTATACCCCTCTGTTCTAGGTATCACAGCAATTCAGGTATCTTACCAATACAAGCTAGATAAAAAAGACACAATTGCCCTTCTGTGAGCATAAACTAAAATTTAATCTGCCTTCAGACTTACAAGTCCTTTTCTGTGTGTTTTCAGTTTGTAGCTTCAGGGCTTCTTCATAGTTAAAGGAAACCAAGACTTTGTAACTGGTTAATGCTATTCTCTTAAAAACTACATGTAGAACAGGTCTGTGTGTATCTTTGATACCATACAAAATTGTAAGGAACTATGGTTCAGGTTAGGCATATCAATGCACTCTTTTAAGACAACTTCACCATTTTTCAAAATGAGATTATTGAAGATAAATGCAGCACAGTTCTAGTAACTTTCTTAAGAATAGTAACATAAAGCTAGATTTAAGAAACTGCTGGAAATTCACATAACAAAAATAATATTTTGAGGGCAAGGAAACAGAAAGCCTGTGATTTCAAAATAGAATAAAAATCAAATTTCCCAGTAGTGCATATTCATGAAGTATCTGTTTTTCTGTCAGCTGCAGCAGATGCGTAATATACATTGTCTACGCACATATTATTTTGCCAGATCAGTGGTTAAAAAATGGCTTGTATTGTACTAAAATTCATCACATTTCAAATGTGCATTTGTCTTCCAACTTTGAAGTGCCATATTATAAATCCTTTGATCAAATTGTGGCTTCAGCAAGTTCCTTTTCCTACGTATGTCCTTTGATTGCAAAAGGTCTTCCTCTCTCAAACTTTGTTTGCTGTGTTGTGATTTTGGAATCCATGTTCCTCTCAAGCCACAGGCAATTTTTCAAGTGGGAGTATGCAATAATTAAGAAGTTTGTATTACTACTGTGAAAATCTTAATCAGCTGTAATGGATAAAATTCTAGTTTTGCAAATACACTGAGTCATTTACCAAAGTGGAACTGACATGAAAACTGGACACTATCCTTTCAATTTTTACAAATGTTAACACACAAATGTTTGATATCCTGGGAGTTTGAATTGATTTCTTCCTTTTCAATCCATTTAGGAGGACTTGCCATGTAAGCATTAACTGACTAGTAGACTGGTGGTTGCTATAGTATCTTTCTACCTGTCTGAATTCTGATATTGAACTAGTGTTTCAGCCACCAAGGTCTTTTCACTTATGGTTCAGCTCTCAACAGTCTCCTAACAGCACACTGACATAGAAATTCTTTCTTTCTTGGTAAGAAATTTACTTTCAAAAACATGATATTTTTTCTGAGGTTAGAGCTTGAAATAAAGCAACATAAAGTCTGATAGATTCCTGTAAAATATATTTGATAATCTTGCACACTGAAAGCTAGCTGCTTTTTCCCACTATCCCAGAAGGAAATACTCTGTAGTACCTGATACATGTAAAATGTGTTGCAGGTGAGAGCATTTAAGTTGAAAATTCCTCTTGAGTACCAACAGAAATTCTCTAATGAAGAAAGACGGATAAGGCAGACTATTTAGGACACCGTGGAGGAAAATTCTGGTCATTACGTTGAATGTCCTAGTGTGGACTATTTTAATAGTAACAGGTCTTTTACAGTAAAATTTTCAAAATACAAGACATGCAGAAATGGGTGATACTAGACACAAATATATATATCCTCTAAATGTGCTGCTGCTTTTCCTTGTAAATACTTTACTCACAAACTATGATAATGTTTGAAATGCTACTACACCTTCCAGAAATATTACAACAGTCTAGTAACCCCAGAAAACGTTAAAACTGGGAGTTCAGTAACAAAGGCAGTGTCACACATCGTTTTTATGAGTTTTAATATAGGTGCAGAAAAAAATATGTAAGGGATATTAACTAGAATTGAATTTCTAACCTCTGAATTTCCTGCTCTGACAATAAAGAAGATAACAAATAAGAACATAAGTTTTATAAAACTTACGGTTGATAGCTTTACAGTTAATGTATTAGAATATATATATTATTAGAATTGTTTGAAAATAATATAATGACCTTGAAAACATCACTGAAGTTTGGACTAATCAAGACATATAATATTACTTACTTGAAGAAACTGTTAGGCTCTCTTGGCAAGGTTCTCTGCAAGCTTGAAGGTAGTGTGAAAGCCTCCAATACTGGCACCACGCTGCAGTAATAAATAATATGGGAAACTTGTATAAATCAACCAGTTGGCATAGAACCTACTTTCTTTCTGCAAGGAAGTTCAACATCTTTTTCCTCTGCTACTGCAAAAAAAAATTAAAAAAAATAATGCTCTGCTATATTTTATTATAGCAGATATTTGAGGTTGAACAGGTGTACAACTTATTACTGAGATTATAATGCAACTCAATATAAACTGCTACATGTTGGTTTTATACTAGCTTTTAACTTTCCTAACTTTAACCATCTGGGCTTGATTTTTCTGACAGACATTATAGTAAAGACTATTATTATTATTATCTAATGTTTATTTTTGAAAAGTCAGTCCTCACCCTCCAATCCCCCACCCCCAAATCTTGGAATAATTTGAAACAATCTTGTATCCTTATAATAAAGAGTACAGCCTCAACGTTTTGATTTCAAATAACCTGCAGATGCTCAGTACTAAGTTTTTAGACCTTTGTTGCTTAATTCTTCAACGATTTTCTTTGCATTGGCTATGCCCTAAGAACATTTTCCTTGTAATTACTGATCTTTTCTGTTGAAGCAGTGTTAGCCTGAGGTCCAGGTCTGGCCAATATAAAAGTGTGTAACTTGTTTGCTCTGTGCTCTCTGTTCCCTCTTTTCCACAAAAAAGATAAAACAAAACAAACTTTCTGTTCAGTAATTTTACTTCTTAGCTAGGTCTCTTCTAACTCTCTGAAATTAACAGCATGTTGTGTCAAAACCAGTTTGTTCTCAGAGTCATAAGACCAAAGTCTACAGTTTGTGCCAAGGAATGGTACGCAGAGAGGCTCTTGCTTATACTTATTGCTGTAACAACCAAGGTCAGCTAATTTTATTATTTGCCCTGTTGGAAGGTTGGAAATGGAAAAGAGGAGGGCTTCCACCTGCAGGGAGGAGCAGACAGGACAGGTGACCCAAAATTGACCAACAGGGGTATTCCATCCCATCTGCCCCCTGCTCAGTATAAAAGCTGAGGGATCAAGGGGTCAACTCTTTTTCTTCAATGGCTTATGTCCGAGGACGACCCTGTCTGTTCATCTGCCTTTGATCCCGATCCATGGGTTCCTGACTCCATCTGTGAAATGCAGTTCCCACCCATTTCAGAGTCCAGTCTGGGACTTCCCCAGTGCTTGCCAGTGACGTCATCCTGGGAGCTTAATACGGTTTTGTATATACTGTATCTATTTCATTATTTCCCTGTTTATTTTATTATTAATATTTCATTAAAGTAGATTAGTTTTTTTAAAACTCATAAATCTCTTTATCTCTCCTCCTCCTCTCCGTGTACAAGAGGTTGGGGGGGAGCATCTGTCGCCAGCCATTGGCCAATTTGGCCAAAACCACGACATCCACCAAGGTATGGATGACATAATGGGGCATTAAAAAGAGATATCTGGGCCAGAGTGCAGGAAGACAGGTGAAAATGGGGAACTGGAACATGGGTTTACAGTAGCTTTGAAGGCTGAGGTTGGCTGGGAAAATAAACTAGTTTGGCCACAGGAGACTTTGTCAGAGATGACAAGGCAAAAGAAATAAGAATATGTGGTGAGGTGTGGATGGCATGCTTACAGCATCATATGGTGTTGCCAGCAAAATAGTCTCAAGTAGGGTAATTCTATTTGACTTTATTTTTTTGCCAGTGGACACAAACTTCTGATCCCTGATTCACACAGTAAGAAAAAGAATAACAATTAAAGAAATATTTATATAACATCTACCCTCCTCCCTCCATAGCCTCTATTTTCCATATGTTCACTGTGGGTTACATTCTCTCCAGCAAAATTTTTTTAAGGAGGTGCTGGGTGGCATAGAGCGAGAGGGGATCTGCATACCGTATTTTGCTGCTTATTTTGCATGAGATGGTGTTTGGCCACTCTGGGTGTAATGGTTCATTTCTGGTACCCTACACTTAATGGTTTCCTGTCACCCTGTTCTTTTGTGTCGCTGCACTGGTCTAGATTGCCTACAGGCTGTGATGTCTCCAGTCTGTTCCCTCCCTGGCATGGGTTGCCCACAGGTTGCAGTTCTTCAGAGGTGTCCCTGCTTGGGTATGGTTCACTCCACAGGTCATGGTACCTCACGGGCATCCCTGCTTTGGTGTGGGTCACCCATGGACTGCAGTCCTTCGCTGTTGTCCCAGCCTTCGCATAGGTGACCCTCAGACACAATCCTTCAGGGTTGTCTCCACTCTAGCATGTGTCATAATTTGGGACCAGCACGTGGCAGTTCATGGCCTTCTCCCACAAAGGGTACCACTGTAACCCCCTCTTACTTACACTTTGTCACTTCTGGCCATTACAAAGAGCTGCTGCAAATGGGAAGGCTGTCAGAGTGACATGGAGTTTGCTGGCCACCGGACTAAAAGCAGAGAAATGAATACTGAGATGGGACTAGGATCAGGAAGAAAAAACTGAAGACTGGGATTGAGTCAGTCAGGATGCCAGAATAAGAGAAGAGCATCAGAAAAAATTCAGTGTGGCACCAGTGGGGACAACTGCAAGTAGCTGGGTGAAAAGTCTGCTATGGACAGGAGGAAGGAGGCTGAGGCTGTGGTGGAGAGTTCAAAGGTGTTAAATTAAAAATTGCCGGCAAAGAAGGCACTTTATTTCACCAATACGTAGCATGTGTTCCAGCAAAACTGTTAGGTCATTCAAAATTTTGTGAGAGCTCTGCTCCTCCTTTGCCAGCCTCAGGAAATCTCTGTATCAGTCATATTTTCCTTTCATATGTTATAAAGAACATCTGCTTGTTGCCAGACTGGCACACAAGTGCTGCAAAGTGTCTGTGTAAATGTAAAAGTATGTGCAAAAATATTTCCCCAGCCTCGCAGGGGAATGAGGCACACTACCCATGAAATATCCCTAGAGCAAACAGGAGGAACCTTCACAGTGTGACTGCCTTCTGTGACCTGGACACAGAGAATAACATCTACCATTCACATGGAGAACTGAATGTATAGAGCAAGCCTAAAATCTGGATAAAAGTATTGCTGAGCTCAGACCACATGGACATATTTGGAAATTTATTTTCAAGTGTTTTCCAGAGTACAGGATCCTGGCAGAGTTCAGAAAGAATCAGATAGTAGATTTCTTTTTCATTAAAAAAGAAGTTATTGATGCATTTAACTACTCTCTGATTAATAACACATCAAAAAAATGCAATAAAAGTTTTTCAGAGAAATATTATGGCTTTTATGTTGGCAAACAGTAAGCGAGAGTGCAGGAGATTCCCTTCTGGGCTTGTATATGTCTTGCCATCCCCATTATTTGTTTCTGACAACTAACACCCACTTCTCATGCAAAACTTGACTTGAACTTTTTGCTTCAAGGAAAATCTTACTTTTCTAATACCGTATTGTAATTCTATTTGTCATTCTTGTCATATTGCTTAAATATCACTCTGGAGAAAATAGTATAATAATTAGCAGTGATTTGTTCAGAATGTTTACTCTGTGTCTACTCCTTCAGAGCAGCAGTCCTCTAACTTTTTTATTGGGTGGTTACACTCCTTGCTTCCTGTAACAGTCTACGCTCTCTCTTTTTGCCTCTTCACCACAGAGATTTTTCTGTGTGCGCACATTCCTAGACACACATATATGCATCCACAGTCGCTTTTCTGGTCTGGTGCAAGCTCTCACCTGTCCATTTCCAGTACCCCACTGAGTGTAAAAAAACGCCATCCCAGTAAAAGAGTTTTAGCTCTCAGGAGTCAGCTCGCTTTGTCTAGTCTACTCAGGGTAATGCAGGAATTTTCTGCACTGTCTGATAAATAATCCTAGTCCTTTTATCTTTCTAAAATCCTCAAATTCTAGAGGTCACTCTTAACCGCTCTCTTCTCTTTTGTTTAAGAATCTCTTCTCTAGCAGTAAATTTATTCTGTATAATATTTTAAAATATCTTACTCTGAATAGGAACTACCTATTGTGGTGGCTGACTTTAACAAAGTTATAGATTCTGATTTAAGAAATGAATTTTAAAGGGCGATGTATCCTGAGAAGAGCCGTTCACCCTTTAAGAACAGAGAAAATATAACAGGATAAAACCAGGTATAGTTGCATTTTGTTACAGACAAAAATAGCAGTAGATAATTTACTCATTGAAGATATTTAGAATAATTATGCTGAAATTCTAGACGTGACTGTATTAAATCCAGATGATTTAAAAACCAACAAAATACTTCAAACACTGAACAGAAAACAAGAAAAAAGTTAAATTTCTCCATCCAAGATTTTATAGGCCATTTTTTATTATTATATGAATTAGATGTGAAGTAGGACTATTACACCCTATAATACAGGGTATTCCCAATGAGGTTTAGCTTTTATATTTCACTTTCAGATACAACTAGTAAATACTTGATTTTTTATTACAGATTTCAGAAAATGTTTTGAGGCTGTAAACTTGTAGAGATATAGAGTGGAGACAAATTCAATCACATCTTTGTCATTTCAAAGTTGTGTACCACAAACATCCTAGCAAAGAATTTCAGTGAAGGAAAGTTGCTGGATACTCATATTTCAGAGTTTCAAAAGTGGACCAAAATGAAGGCTCACTAGCATTTTAAGGATTAAAAACATATTTTGTAGAATACAAAATAATAAACAGCTTTAACAGAAAGCAACACAATATAATTCAAGACAATAGCCATGTCAAATGAAAGATTCTGCTTATCAATATGAGTGAGTATATTTTGTTGTATTTTCAAATCACACGTTTCTTGCATTTTCTGTGGTATGGTACCACATATAAGAATTCTATTCTTAATTTTTATTTTTCCATTTCATGGACCCAATTCTGAAGTTGAATAGTTGATATTAATAGCTGACTGGAGTTTCTTCTTCACACACACACACACACACACCCATCTAAATACACTGCTCTTGTCCTTCATTTTTCAAATCTGTTTTTGAAGGTCACTTCTTTCTTTACTTTTTTTCAAGAATATACATGGGAAGTTTCATGAAAAACCCTGTAGTATCATATTATACATGATACTTTGTACTTTGTAAATGTCTTACTTAGGGTGAAAACCAAGCAAATACTGTCTATTTCAGTGTGGCTTTTTTTTACTGTGCTCAGAACACTTAGTTATACCTTTCTTTATAATCCCTCAATACTGTTCTGTTTATAATAAATTCTCTTATACACTAGGATCTCTTTTTAGGGTTTAATGGTTCACATGATTTGTAAACAGGGACTTGACTTCTGTAAGGTACTAAGAGCTTTAGATACCTGCACTGTTTCTTAAGGCCATTTTAGATGTTTTCCTTCATTTTTATACTGCAAGAATTTCTATAGGAATTTCTTCACTGCATATTATTTCTGTTCTTCACTGAACCATTGCAGTTTGATAACATACTCTGGCTTTTTCAGTTTCTTGGCTTGTTCTGTCTAACAACTGCTTTAAGAAACTTATTTGACTCAAACGGGTTGAGAGCTCACAATGCCCTGAGTTTTCTTGCAAAACTACTCCAGAAGTTGGAGCTTGTTGGATTCTGAGGTTTCTCTACATGTTCCACTGAAGTCACAAGCCATCAATGTTGGTGCGTTAGCTGTTACGACCTTCCTGTGGAACCAAGATGAGCTAGCACTGCTGCAGTGACTGTAATCTTTCAGCATAAGACTGGTTGAGTCCGTTACACAGAAAGGTCTTCACTAATATCCTGCAACATCTACTTATAGCAGATTTTATGCAGAAATGTTGATGCAGCATTAAATAAAACTCAAATATAACCATATCAATGCAAAGCAAAATATTAGCGTGGTATGGAACCATAAGAAAAAGATAAAGTATTAGTATTCCACAAAAGTCTTAAAGTTATTAAATGTAGAGTCTTTGTTTTTAGTATGTCCATAAAGTTCACCAGAAAGCCAAAACATCAGTGTGCCCTTGACACTTTGTGTCCAAAAAGTATTGCCTGGATGGCAGAAAATTTGAATTGTTTGGCTGAGGTATTATGGAGCCCTCTCAGATCACAAAATGGGGTATAATCTCATTCTTTCAGCTGTACAGGAATATCACAGGGATGAAAGACTGTCATTCTTTCAACTGCTATCTATACAGATATTTCTAGCATTAAAATTGGAAAGCAACGCATTTTTTCAGTTTAATAGTAGAGACAGAAACTCTGGAGAGAGGAAAGAGAATGATAATTTGTTTAGGCTGAAATGAAACAAGTCTTTTGATGAAACCAAAAGAGATTATCTTCGCAAAATTTGTCCTTCTTTCTCCTTTTCTAGATTAAAATTGTTCATCAAATTCAACCTGATTTTGCAGATAGTTTTATTTCCTCTGGATCTGTCTTTAAGTTAATTTCTCATATGCAAAATAAAAGAAAGAAAAGAAGAAGAAAAATCCCACACACAATACAACCCAAGAGATGAACTACAACTGACAGCAGGATCTTAGGCTTTTTACTGTCTGAAGTCAAAATTCAAGGCATACAGACTTCAGCATTCTTCTGTGCAGTAGATTATTGTGCACAGCCATCAGTGCATTGCAGCACAGCTGCAAGTGAGTTTTTTGTGAGGACAGCTGAGAGGATGACAAAGAGGTTACTCTGCTGTCTCAGAGAGGCTGAATCAAAATTCGGTTGATTTTTGGAAAATGAATTTTCCTTAAATAAGATTGCTGCCATTCCTAGAGCTTCCAGGCAAATAATGAATCCTTCCATTCTACTAATCCAAATATTATATTTTGGCTGAAGGAACGTAATTAACATTGGGTCATAATCAGTTGTTGACATTAGTAAGCTTTACAACCATTTCTTATTCAAATAATTTTTCATGCTACTAATATAAAACTTCATAATATCACATCAGCATAAAAACTTTCGTACAGAGGGTGCTATTGCATAAGCTTTTGATTCTGTATACCTTTACCACACCTGATGACCAAAGTTTTTACAAACGGACAATAGTTAACACCGTATTTGTAACTCTTGAAATGATTTAGGCTTCAGTACATTCAAAGATCTTGGCAATTCCTTTGTTCTGTCAAAGTATTTCAACATCCAGGTTTGGTTTCTAGCTACAGTATACCTTTTCTTTAAAACATCACACAGTTCACAAGCCAAAACCAGTTATCTAAGGCACAAGATAATTTGCATATGAGTCATAATGATTGCACATATATGCACAGATAACAGGTAAGTTAATATGCATGCTTGTATGGCAAAGCTGGTGTAAACTCATGGAGCTCCACTGGCATATATGTACTCATCGCAACACTAGTATGTACTGTGATGAACATAATTTCTCTCTCTCCACATATGCATATACGCACATATCCTTAAATATGATTCTTTATTATAAGTTCAGAAGCTGAGTAGTTTTGTAATTGGTGAAGATGATACCCATGAAATGTTGGCTGGACATTTTTCTCCTTTCCCTCCTCCTCTTCATGCTGTATTGGAAGAATAGAAGTGGAAACCCAGATTTTCTGTTTACTCTCAGGGTGAGTTACTTAGATTCTAGCAGGGAGTAAGCTGCATGTTATGGTACCTTCTGGCTCCTGGGCTTAGTTCAGCTTGATTTTTGTAAACCATTTCTGTTGGATGATGTTACAGTGCTCAGTGTTCACTATGACAATACTTTGTGTTAATCAATACAGTTAAATAGTCCTTTATCCAAACACAGCATGTGTTCCCTTCGTTGAATAATCAGGATGTTTATATCATATCATAATTGATGATAAAGGACAGTTTTCTTTCACTGTGGGAGAGAGAAGATAAAAGAGTAATATTATTTTTCTCAGAGTCAGGCACAGTCAAAAGAAGATGATATTTTAACCTGTGGAAATTTCATAGGTCATAAGTATGCATAGATACATCCAAAGCCTAGCTATTCTAAAATGGGCCTCTATTCCTTTTTTTGTAAAATTTTTTAGACAGGCAAAAAGTCATATTTCATGACCATACAAAGACATCAGAAATATTAAAGAACTGAGAAAAGACTCTGCCATTTGAACTGTATAGAAGAATCTCCTGGACAAAAAATGCAAATAAGAAAACAAAAAGTAAGGGCCTTGGGCCTCAATAAGACCTTACGCTAACATGGCTGAAATAACTTTATTTAATTCAACCATACAAGACAGCATAGAATTAATAATTAATATATGGTATTAGAAGTCAACCTTTTTTTTTTTTTAATTTTTTTTTATTTTTATCCTTTTCCTTAAACTACAGAAGTCAAAATATATATTTTGATGGAGTTACTTCAGGATGGCAGACAGTCACTAGCAGGGTTCTCCAGAGCTCAATTTTAGGGCCAGTGAGTGAAGCCTGTCACAGTTCAAGGAGTGGCTGGACAATGCTCTTAGTCATATGTTTTAGTTTTAGGCAGTCCTGAGAGGAGCGGGGAGTTTAACTTGATGATCCTTATGGGTCCCTTCCAACTTGAGATATTCTATGATTCTATGATTAAAAATCGGATAGATAGTACCTGAACTTACCTATACTCCTGAGGAATTTTATCTGCAGATGCATTTGAAATGCTGGCTAAACTCCTTTATTTAAAGAATTCTTACAAAACATCATGTCCTGCAACCAGGGAAAGGTTCAAACTGAATAAATGATGAACACAATTTAGATGAGATATAGCTAAAAGGTTACTATTCAGATACTTATCATGAAACAAAAAATTCAACATCTGCACATTTCAGTTAACTATGCCAAATTTTCATTTGTTTGCATTAAACGGAGCAAGATTATACTTTATGCATAATAGATTATATAATGTAATTGCACTAGCAATTTTTATACTAGAAGTTATTGTGCTAGAATAATCAAATATTAATTGTTTGTAGAAAAATGTCAAGAATACTGTGTTATTTTCCAAATATATTTAATTAATTAGAATTGTACATTAGACACGTCACAGAGTGAAAATAGAAAGGAAAGCAAGATGCAAATATTTAATTCTTTTCTTACCCATCGATATTAATTACAAGCTATTTCTCTTAACTCAATTTTATATATTTAAGATACCTTGAGCAAAATTATTATTTAATTTCAGAATTTTGAGTTCCCTTCCACCTTCTGTGAATTTATTGATTTAAGATGTCGATATTCTACCTCTTTATCATATAATTAGAAAAGGTATTTCTGCTTCTAATTAAGTTTTCTAGCTCTTTTCTCCAGATTAAGAACATTCTAGGAGTTGTTTCTATAATGTAATTATTGTTTCCAAGTTAAATCTGGCTCATTTTTTTAAATTTGTTTTTATTTGCTTTCCTTATGGTTAATGATAATTCTGCTGTTTATGAGCAATAGCCTGGGATAAACAGATATTCACATTTATTAAAGTAGTCTCATTTTGTGGCAAAATTGCAAACTGCCTGTTTCATAACAGGAGTTGAATATGATGGAGGATGAAAGAGGTGAGGCTTTGCCTCAAGGCAAGGAGGTGCATTTCTTTAAAATTTTTAAAATACCCCTACTTATGTATGTTTTCCAAGACTCAGTGTTTAACCTGGTGTGCCTGTGCCACATTTGTTCCACCCTGTCAGAAATCCTAAGTATTGTGAAAGTAGGGATGCTCGTGTATCATCCTCAAAGCACAACAGCTCTAACGCTTTCCAGCAACGGAAGAGATTAAGTAGAGTTTGCATGTGATTACACCTGGGTGCCAATGCAGCAGTAGAACCAAAGTCCAGAGAACTTCTGCCACTCATATTTTCCATACTTTATATAGGCAGTCATAGCTTTGTCACACTTTATCTTTTGACTAGCATTTCCTTGTGTGTTCCCACTTTCCTTTGGTATAAAACATTTTTAAAAGAAATTACAATCTTAGTCTTTTTCTTTAAGATGCTGGAGGTATTCTGGTTAAATTTAGCTAATGAATAAAGCACTAACTTCTACATCATAGAATCGTATCTATGAATCTATATCTATGAATCGTGGTTTAGGCCTTTAAAGGTCACGTAGTCTAACCCTGCTGCAATGAGCAGGGACATCTTCAACTAGATCAGGTTGCTCAGAGCCCCGTCCAACCTGACCTTGAATGTTTCCAGGGATGGGGCATCTACCACCTCTCTGGGCAACCTATCCCAGTGTTTCACCACCCTCAGTGTAAAAAGTTTGTGCCTTATATCTAGTCTGAATCTACATTTTTTTAGTTTAAATCCATTACCCCACATCTTATTGCTACAGGCCCTACTAAAAAGCCTGCCCCAGTCTTTCTTATACACCACCTATATACATTGAAAGGCTGAAACAAGGTGTCCCCAGAGCTTTCTCTTCTCCAGGCTGAACAATCCCAACTCTCTCAGCCTGTCCTCACAGGAGAGGTGCTCCAGCCCTCTGATCATTTTGGCCCTCCTCTGGACCTGCTCCAACAGCTCCATGTCTTTCCTGTGCTGGGGACTCCAGAGCTGGATGCAGTACTCAACACATAGGACAGATCTAGCAAATTGATATGCATTTTCGTTCATTTCTCTGTATAGCTAAAAATCTGAAAAAGTGGCAAGGAAAGAAGAGTGCAATGTTAATGTCCCTTTGCTCAGGTGTACAGAAGAGATTTAGTATTAAATCCAAATAATACACTTGTACTTTCACTACCAAATTAATATTCTTATTGTAAATTAATAATTTCCTGTAGTGTTTGTGTATACACACAACTTTCATGCGTATATAGAGCAATACTGTTTGTGTTTGTTTAGCATTCTAGTGCACCAATTAATAATTTATTGAAATTGAATTATTCTTTATAGGGATAATCTTTGCATGGAAAAATAAAATCCCCTTAACCAATTTAACTTCATTCTGCCTTTAGGGAATGAACAGCAAGATGATGCCAACACCTACACGTCAGTGCACAGATGCATGAAGGTTGTCAGGGTTGAATTCTGTTATTCAGGAAAAGATATCTTGTTCAAACTGCATCAAGCTGATCATGGAAGGAAAATCTTGAGTACGAATTGCTGTCCCAGCAAATGCAGTCTTTTTATGGGGCAGCTGCATTCCTAGATCTTACATGTCCAATAGGTTAAATCACAAGTAATTCCTGGAGGTACTGAAGAAGCTCACAAAATCTGTCATAAGCTTTTCATCTCATATATCCTAATTCAGCTTACATATCGACATGAATAAAAAGGAAGAAGTGTGAGTTTTGTTTCACAGTTAAAATACATGAATGGACTCTTCAACTATTGCATAATATTGATGCAATCAGTTAGAGCCAAATCTCTGCTCACCTGTATTTTTCCTACCTTTAGTATAAAAATTTCCTTCAGTTTGAAGGGCTTTAAATCTCTTGTTCTCTGGAAGGATGAAGATATACTCTTGAATCTTCCTCTCAGCCAGTGACTAAATAACTGTACTTGATGTATTTGATCACACCTTTACCCCCAAACTCCTCTGCTGATCATATCAGGGGTTTATGATTTCAAATTTCTCAGCTTTTTAAGGCATTTCTGCCTTCAGTGCTAAAAAGAATGCCCTTCTTAAATTGCTAAGACGTGAGAGGTCTGACGTGAGAGGGGACAATCCTATTTATCGTTTCTATCAAGTAACAACTTCAAATAATTTGAATTTGTTTCCTCAGTAAGTGCTCGTTCCTTTTAAAAATTAGATGTTCTGGAAATGTAATTAAGATAGTATTTTTTCTGTTCAATAAGAAGTACTACTATTAAAGAGAAACATCAGTTTTCAAGCAATGCAGCAATCTGGAATCTGCATCTTAATTGAACACAAGCTTTTCTATTGTTCTTGCTTAGTCAGTTTTACAACTCTAGCTTTGATGTACATCTTTCACAATAAGACTAAAGGAACAATTTAAAAGAAAATCTGCATATGGCAGAGTATAGTGGAATCTGAAAAAAAAAAAGAGAGAGCTTACATAATAGGAAAAGCACTGAAGGTGACAGAAAACACTACATAAAAAGTATTGGTTCTTGTGGGGTGAAAATGCCACATCTGAGCATATACAAAGTATATGGCTTTTTTTTCCTAGGATAAAAAGGAAGCCAGCTACACTGTAGCTTCACCTACTATATGCTCAAATATTCAGTGAGAACATAAACCTGTCATAAGTTTATACTACTGCAAATTGGAGTGGAAAGCCCAATCTAATGCTTGACATCTGTCTTACAATAGCTCAGTGAAGTCTTATCAAAATACAGTATATCATTGCAAAGCTGTAACTACTGTCTGGGGTTTTTCTTCCCGTTCTCTGTCATTTCCATGCTACATCAATATCTTAATTTATTTTGCAGCAATACTTCCACTTCTCCTTGAAAAGTTTCACTGTTAACTTTTGCTTATTCCTTGCTATAGAAATATAGAGAACACTCATTTATTTATGTGGAACTAAATGAAAAGCAGAGAGGCAGCTTACTTCTTATGTCCTTCTTTCTGAACATGAATGTGATTTTTTTGCACTTCCCTGAGCTTCTGTCATGGTTTCAACCCATCCAGCAACTAAGCACCACATCTAGCTGCTTGCTCACTTCCCCCACAGTGGGATGGGGGAGAGAATTGGAAGGGAAAAAGTGAGAAAACTTGTGGGTTGAGATAAAACCAGTTTAATAGGTAAAGCAAAAGCCATGCAAAGCAAAAATAGGAATTCATTCACCACTTCCTATCGACAGGCAGGTGCTCAGCAATCTCCAGGAAAGTAGGGCTCCATCAGACGTAACGGTTACTTGGGAAGACAAATGCCATCACTCCAAATGTTCCCCACCTCCTTTTTCTTCCCCCAGCTTTATACTGCTGAGCATGAACATCACATGCCATGGAATATTCCTTTGGTCAGTTGGGGTCAGCTGTCACGGCTGTGTCCCCTCCCAACTTCTTGTGCACCCCAACCTACTCTCTGGTGGGGCGGTGTAGGAGGCAGAAAAGGCCTTAACACTGTGTAAGCACTGCTCAACGATAGCTAAAACATCTCTGTCATATCAACAGTGTTTCTAGCATAAATCCAAAACATAACCCCATGCTAGGTACTGTGAAGAAAATTAACTCTATTCCAGCCAAAACTAGCACAGCCTCTCAGAGCCCAGGAGCCTCTGCTGCTTCTCACCAAACTCTTTTCCCTCCTGAGCACTACACTGTCAGCTCATGACCTGGCATCAAGCTGTGTCTCAGGCTCAGAGCAAGAAATGCCCTTTCCCAACACCAAACTGATATTAGGTTGGCAATATTTCACTGTCTGCATATTAATATTTTCAAAGTTGTCTAGTCCCAGGAAAAATGCTTCCTTTGATACTTCCTTGTTTCTTCAAATCTCGTATATGTACCTTCTCTGCAAAACATGGTTTGTGAATATCATAGAATCTTCATGGTTGGAAAGGACCTTTGAGATCATCGAGTCCAATCATATGCTCTTGCTTCTAGTTGCTTCCAAAGATGCTTTTCTGAGAAGCCTACTTATTCTAATCCTGATGAATTTATTTAATTTTTAGGGGAGAATATTTAGAATATTGTGTGAAGGCATCTCCGTTTGACTGTCTGGAAGCATATGAACAGAAAAGGGATTTTTCTCTATTTCTTATAGCATAAAAAACTTCTTTACAGTAAAATATTTCTCAGTTAATTGTGTTCAGTTAAGTAAACCTACTGAAAAGAGAATTGTAAAGTTTTAAAGAAAATCAAAGAAAATAGTTTTATTACTAGTTATTAAATGTAAAGGTATGGACATGAATCTGTCTTACTTGGATGATAGATAACCAGTTGTAGAAAGGAGTAGAGAATCCCAGGGTAATAATTCCTTTATATTCCTCTTGTTTCTTAACCAGTTCCTATCACTTGGGCACTGTTGAAGACTGATGAATAGGCTTAGTGGAAATCTGATTGGACGCTGCAGAGTGGTTCTGATTTGTCTACTATGTGGGAATCTCTACTTCGAAAAGCAAGAATAGGCAAAATTGAAATTAATTCTATGATAAGGTATTAAATGTTCCTCTTTGTTTCAGACTCTGCCTCAGAGATTCTGAGAGAGAGAGAGAGTCCTGCACCATCTCCCTGAATATAAGTATTCAGCTGTACAGGAAATAACTGTACTACATTACTGTAGACCTGTTAACAGATACAAAAGGTAAATATCTTTTTCACTTTGGCTTTATACATTACAGTAACTGATTCAAGTTAAGCAGGTACCATCGTAGACACAATTGTCTACAAATGGATAAGAAAGATGAATGAATGGATCTAAAAATGCATATGGATAGAACGCATACAAAGTTAATTGCTACATCAAGACACCAAGGAAAAAGGAAGGCAAATTAAAAATCTGGTCCAGATTTGGCTGCTGGGATGCTTTTATAATGCATTTCCAATGATTGTCTAGCTTTCTGTTCATTCTTTGGATTGTTTGTTTTCATAAAATAATAAAAAATATTCAAAAAGAATGCCTGTGCAAAATATAAGGCATTCTATTTCCAAAACTTCCTTTGCTGTTTTCTACAGTTCCAATGAATTGTTTTACCCCAAGCTTTGACTATACAAATTTTTGCCCAGAGGGTTTGAATTAGAATTTGCCTAGTTCCAACCAACATTCTAGCTGCATGTTTATTACTCCAAGCCAGTCTCTGCTCAAGCAGTGACAAAACACCTGTGGGAATATATCAGGCAAATATGAATCCCAGCCAGCTGTAACTACAGCAGGAAAATTGATGGTTCATTTGAATAGTCTACCTTTATTTATTTATCCCTAATTATAATACAAGGATTTTAGAAATTGAAATTATAGTTGTTATCCGCAAGGCCAATCTTTCCCAACAGAATATGTTCAAACTGTATAGAAAAACTTTATTTAAAATAATACTGTATCTCTCAAAATTAACCTTCAACTGTGTACACTGGCAATCAAATGTTACTTAGAAATGTAATCCAAGAAGTATAAAAGGGCAAAAAAATCCCTTGAGAAGGAAATGTTCAGACTTCTACCTTTAAAATAAATGATCCAGACAGGGGAGAGACTTTTGAATGGAAGCTTAATGTACATTATATTAAATGAATTCTTGCCATATACAATCTCATGGATGAAAGGTTTATTTGAATAGTTTTATTCAATTTGAAATAGGCCATTGTAACATTTTAATATTATAAAAATGAGCTTTTACAGTGTTTAATATGTGTAAAATGAGGTTGCTCTTCAACATCTGGTCTGAAATATTTACAAAATTCCCCTATTAAATTTTAACACTGTGCTCTGAAGTATTTTACACAGTGTAATCAAAAATCCTGGCATATTTTGTTTCATTCGAATCTTAGATCTCTATAGAGAGCTTTCAGATGAAAATCCCTTATAGGTCTTTCTGTCGAAGATAGAAAATATTGTATTGAGCTTTATATAAAACAAATTGTACTGCAAATCTCTAGTTGCATATAAATAAAGGCTACTTCATCCGCTGTGACGGGTATTTAAGTTATAAGAAGAATATAAAAGACAAAAAGTATAAAAGAACTACTAATACCCATAGAACAGTTTGAAAACTCAATGAATCAAAATTTTCTACCCAATTTTTCTTTTCCAATACACATACATGTTCTGTTCTTGGTTCTTCAGAACAATATTTTTTTTGTGTGTGTTTATTGTGCATGATTGCATAATAAATTATACTCTCAGTTCTGTTGTATTTTACTATGATATTAAGTCAGAACCACTAATCAGTCTACGTCTGATTTTTCCAATCTCTGAAATTGGGATAATAATGAGATTGAGATATAACCTGTTTGATAAAATCCTGTCTCCCTGTTTGTTAAAATCGTTTTCCACTAGAAAAGTGGAATAACTGAAACTGCAGTACCTCATGACTACATTACAGTTTAGGGAAGAAAATCTTTTTGATTATAAGGGAAAAAATACTATCACCACGCAAGAAAGAACTCAAGAGCAGAAGAGTTAGCAACTTGATGTGTAGAGCCCTATTTGAGTTGTAAGAGGCTTAGGTTACCTAAAGTGGAGTAATTAACACATCTGATTCCTTTTGTATACATAGTGACTGAAAGAAATTTAGAAACAAGACAAACCTACAGTCAATCTAAGAGTTAGAGCAAGACGAGTTAGAGAAGATGACCTAAAATCCTTGTACAGGCCTTAAAGTTAATTGTGGAATTGAAAAGCGAATTCTATGATTTTTCTTAACTTTTACTGTTTTTCCTATAAGAGTTCTGCAAGTTCCTTTCCGGTCATTACCAAAAATCACATTTCATTAAACAGGGTTTGTTTAGCTGATATTGTTTTAACTCTACTTCAGTACAGATTAAATCAAGACCATGAATGACTTACTGGATTTCTTCTTTTATTTGGGTTTTGTTTTAATTTACAACACGGTTATTAGGCAAAAATTAGAAAAGGATGAATAAATTATTACTTTAAAACAGTGAAGCACATTGAATTCTTAAATGATTGTGTCTATATGTTCTGTAAATCTGTAGCAGTTCTACTGTCATGAACGTTGGCTTAATATCCAATTAGTTCTTACTAGTGCTAATGACTAGATGCCAAAGAAATTATATTTCTGCACTGTTGCAATGATTACAGAGTGTGCTTTAGCAATGAACAAACAAACAAAAGAAATTTTAATCTCCACAGATCAGAAGCTGCTATTTAACTCTTCTATTTTAAACAGTAAGCCTTCTGACGTAGTCAGTGATTTGTTCTATTGGTTTGATTAGCTCTTCCTGCAATTAATTCATTCTGTTCACTGACGACAAAACTAAAACAGCATTGACATGCAGGTTGAACAAAATTTCTGATGCAAATTCAATTTAACTTATTTTTCAGTTTAAGGATAACATTGCTGCAAATTGTGCATTTGCTCCCTTAGGCATTACATCAGCACATATGCAGTTTTCTGTAAATAGAACTGGAAAATGTGAAAGATAAAGAAGAAATCCACAGAAATTCTCCTCATCTAGAGGAGGCTGTAGCTAATTTTTCAGAACAAAAAATGTTCAGGTATTAATTGATGAATACATAAACTGAACTTCTATAAAAAATTAGACTTTTCAGCAATGATATAAAAGGAATGCTGCAAGTAATATGTTAGTAGGCATGGTCAACAATGACTGTGTGTGTTTGGGTAATGAATTCAAAATATTCCAGAATTTTGCCACAGATAAATAATGGTTCTAGCACAGCAGATATCTTAAAAATGATATGATAAATTCTTATAGTCATTTAGTGCTGAAAATATTTGCTTCATTCTTCCTGGTATAAAGTTAGTAGTAAAGAAATATGAAACCTTGTGCTTTTGGTTCAAGAAACCCCTGATGTACTGAATATTATGAGGGTATGCGAAGTGTAAGTATATGCTTTCCTTCTTCCTGACTAGAAATATCTGATTTGCTTACTACATCTTAAATGCTGTTTGTAGTTTTATTTCCTGGATATAGTATAACTGAGAAGATTCAGGCAAGGGCAAGAAGGATGAACGAGTATGAAATATGCACTTTACAATTAATAAGTAAGCCAGGAGTCTTCAGTCCAGGAAAAAATCTGGGGTAAGGGAGCGGGATAGAGAGATATTTTATAAGTCTATAATATCGTGACATTCTTACAGCAGATAAACTGGAATGCATTTCTCAGTGTGTGTGGTTACATTAGTGGTTTTGACTGAAATAGGAAGGTGCTTGTTTGAAGTTAGGATTGTGTTCCCTTAAAGCTTTGTTTTTAACCACAGCACATGCAAACTGCATTTCTGTCAGGTGAAAGTTAACTGAAAGATGTGCTGCAGGAGCCCACCTATGTGCTCCAGTTTCTAAAGAACGTTCATTCTGTGGATCCAAATTAGACATGGCCTGAAGTAAAACCTCAGGATACATATATAATTTGAATGTAGTGGTCAGCACCAATTATGTTGCTTCAGACCTCCCAGTACTTGCTAATGAGAAATCGTCATTGACCTTTTCTAAGGAGTAGGAGCCAAGTGTAACAAATACAGCTGAATCCCCTGGGAACATATAGACAAACTGTGAAATTTGTTATGATAGGATGTTACGGATACTAAAGTTTACAGGGAGTCCAAAGGAAGGCTGAGTAAATTAAGGAAAGAGCAGTCCATTGATTCTTATAAATACAAAACACATTCAGTTTATGAAATCTTGGGTTCCCTCAGAGCTGGAGCACTTGTGCTTGCACTAATACACACTTCCCTTGACAACCACTGTTGTCACGAGCCTTGGTGGACTTTAAACAGTCATTCTAATCTATAATAGGTATTTTTCCTTGACAAATGTTAACTTTAAAAAACATAAATAAATTCAATAGTACTGACAGCTGGAGGCATGCTGTCATAACCCTGAGTACAGCAGCAGATTTTAATGACTCTGGCCAGCCTCACCTGGGACATCCACCCACACACTCTAATCATAGCCCAGGAACCCCTTCTCAGCTCAGACTGATGTACCCAGTCCTGCTCTGAGCTGTGTTGTAGGTAGCCCATATTTAGCATTGCTCTTTGTTTGCCGTGCCCTCTTTGCTAGCTTTTCCGGATTGTCCTTGTGCCTGATCTGAGGCCTTGTATGTGGTTGATGCTCAACAGACACTTGACAGAGCCTGTTGCTGGTACGGGACCTGCTCTGCCCACCCTGCTCAGGTGCTGTGGGACTGCCTCGGTCAGGGGCACCGCCCTGTCTGTGCTAGGGTTGTCCTGATCTCCCAGCTTGTCTTTGCTCATGGAGCAGCCCTGGTGTTGCTGCTGCCTGGGAAAGGTACAGCTTCTGGCTGTGATTGGCAATTGGTAGTTTTACAAATCCTCTTTTCCCCCCTTTCTTCCCTGCTATTGAAAGGGTGTGAGGAGTTTGTTTTGTTTTATTTTTAAGATCTTTGGATATCTAACAGGATCTTCACAGAAATGGAAACACTGGAATAAATACAACCCTTATGACTTTTCAGGTACAACAAGCAAGCGATGAAAATTTAGAAATGTAATTTCTCTTTTATTTCCATTCTTTCTTCTCTTGCTCTTTTCTAAATTAAGCATTGGATTTTGGGAAGACTAGCATTATAGTGAACAACCTGTAGGTGGCAATGAGAATGAGATCGGAATTCTTTTCCTTTTGATGCTGATGCTGAAGAGTAAGTAATATGGAAAACCTAAATAGTCTGTTGTCTGCACTAGAAAGGGCATGGACTTTTCCTAGGTGAAAATGGACAACAGCATCATTGGATTTAGGCCTATATGGAGCAAAGCGTTTGTATACGAAGACCTGTGGAAACTAATAATCTACATGTTGATGTTACTGAATGTGAGTGTCCAGTTGGAGATTATTTGCAGAATCAAGTAGTATAAGGTAGTTTGAGCTCAAGCGCAGTATTAAGTCCTAATTTAAAACGACAGTGTAGATATTTCCCCAGGAGAAGCTAAATGTGTGAGAGGAGCCTAGTAACTGTGGTACTAGAGCAGAAGCATCAGCAAGTGCAGAGAAAGGTGACAATTATCAGCTCCTTATTGATCTCTTTGTAGATATGTACTAATTCAGCTGACATCCCAGTACAATCTTTCCAAATTATTTCAGTCCCAATCAGCCTGCCTGTCATGAAGAGCAACGGCCGATATTTGGAAAAAGATATTGAGGAACATAGTAAAATATTCAATGGCCTGTGAAGAGATGAGTGTAACTCTGCCTTCTAGCACTGAAAGAACTAGCTCTGCATTAAAAATAACAAACTGGAACTAAATAAAACTCAGTTATAAGCAAATTTTGAGCATGCTCTTCTATGTCCAAGGAGAACTACAGAATGCCCTATCTAAAATGAAGATAAAATCTATCTTAACATTTGCACTGGTGACTGAATTATAATCATAACCACAAGTTAAAGTGACAGAGCTGATTAATAATTCTGCAGATAAATTATATGAATTCTTTTCTTGTTATAGTAAAAAAAAATCTATTGAGAGTGTATATTTTTTGTCATTTGATAGTTTGGATTTGACTGAAGAATGATCTTTTATACATATTATTTTCTATATATATATATTTATTTTACCATTGAGATTTCTGTATTTTATTTTGGTTCCACTGGGAACTAACTACTTAATTATTCTTAGGTACCTCATTTAGAGACATCTACTGTATTCTTCTAAATGCTTTGAAAATGTACTGTGGATTTTTAATGGATTATTCCTTTATATGTGTTTAATTCACTTTGTTGCTTCTAAGTCTCTGTCACTGGGTGTTTCATTTCTACCCTCCTGTTAACTCTGACACCGTGCAATCTGCTGTTCTTTTGTTTTCAACGTGTGATAATTGGAAATGTGCTGAATAACAGGTGCATAATTCTCCATGGGAGTTCTTCTGCAAAGTAGGAATCTGAAGAACATCTAAAGAGAGGAAGTTGATTTGAAAATTTTTAGAGTGTGTATCCAGTAACTAATGCTATTGATTTTTGGGTTTATGTTGTACACGTGCATATTTTATTCATAGCTGCCTCAGATTTTGCTTCTTCAATAGTTTAGGTCTTCTCGTGGTGAGTGGGAAAAAAAGACAAAGAACTCAATGTTTTGTAATTATAAGAAGTAACCCAAAATCAATTTTTCAGGAGCTAATTGAACCACAGTATAAAACTTAGAATACCAGGACAAACTTTTGTGGCTTTCAGCTCATTTTTAATTAATCAGACAATAGTAACATCAAGTAATATGTCTGTGTCTGCAAATTTTAGGTTGACTGTGATTATAGAATTTGTGTTGACGACCATTTCTTTATGGGAAAATTCTTTTGCACCAAGTCATTCCAATATGTGCTATAAAAAGAGTGTTTATAGATATATTTGTCATTTATATGACTAATAAATGTACCCAGAGTTGTCATAATAAAATTTCGCTGTGAGAAAGCTACAGATGCACACTGTAGCAGTGATTCTACTTATATACCTTTGTCTTTAGTGGGACAAAGCACACAACTATTTTAAAGTCTCTTTATAAAATAACAGTTGAGTTCACAGTCCACATATCCACACAAGCTGTAGCAAAATTTATTTTAAATGATACCTAGCTTGTTCAGTTACATATTGCAGGCTTCTTCAACCTAATACCCTTGACCTGAAAAATCATCTTTTCCAATTTAATTATTATTTTATTGAGAACAATTATTTCCTTTTTCCTTGTATATTGAGTAGTATATTCTTCCCTGGTTTCTTTTTTTTTTTTTTTTCATATTCAGACTTGCTTTTCTTAATGATTTTCTGAAAATCATCATAAATTTTATATTGAACTGATTTTTCTTTGCAGTAACAGTTTCTCATTTTTCATATTTTTTTCAGAAACTCCACTTCAAACTAGACCGTTTCATATCATCTTTCTTTCACAAACCTGCTCTTTCAGTGTTCTTTTTAGAAAATAAAGGTTTCAGTCTTAAATCCAATTCCATCCATACAGTGGACTATCGAAAAGATCTTTTTATTGTCCAGAATGACAAGTGCTTGTACACTAAAATAATTTTCATTCTCTATTTTTTTTTAGTTTTTTCAGAAATAATTGTATTGGACATGTTTCAAAGGTTATAGATTAAATGGAAAGTAAGCAAAAGAATTAATAATGTTTAATCAATTCAATTAAGAATCACACTATTATATTTTGAAAGGTCCTTGCTAATAAATTATGGATACGCAAAAAAATTCTAAACAAAACACGGAACAAAACCCAATTATGTGTACTTTCCAATCAGTCTCAGGCTATGATGGCACAAGAATGGTACAACGCCATTCCTTCATGAAAACAACTACAGAAACAGTTACCCTATTTGGACAGGGGAGGAGAGTGTTTGTTTTCTTCTACCCCCAGCTCATCAAGTCTTAAATGTTAACATGTACCCAGAAATCTATTTTCTTCTATACCTACACACAAGTCGAAATGAGCCTCAGACATATTGTCTTGTCTAAACACAAAAATAAGAAGAGTGAACAAGAGAGAGAACCCAGACCTTTTGTTCCACTGTTTAGATAAAGTATAAAAAAATGTAAAGTTTAACGAGTGGTAAGCATTTACTTTATTTAGTAAATGTTTCCTGCTTAACATAGTCTTACTTCTTTAAGCAGTAGTGCAGCTATAGAATTTTATAAAACTCTTCTGTACTGCAGTGTGAACATAGCCTAAAGTGATCCAGGTATTAGGTTATGTCGAAGTGTCAGTAAAAAAGACAAAGAAAACCTTTCCTGTATCGCTTTGTGTCTGTATGTGTGCAGGAGTGCATTTGGGTAATTAAGATGATTTTATTAGTAGTAGTAGTAGTATTAATATTATTTAACTAGAATTATGGTATGTAGCTTTCAATTAAAGCAGCCTTTGATATCTATAGTTTGAGGCTTTAATTTCACATCAATAACTTCCAGGGTGTCCTTAGAATTGCTATCTACTTTTATAGTGGCATTGTGCTTGTAATCGGGTTTGCAGGTGTGGTTGAAGTTATAACTACCCTCAACTATAAACACTTCTTGCTCTTATGTCTGATGAGACATAATGAACTGAAAGCATAATGAAAAGGCTCCAGTTAGATCAGATATGCTCAACAGAAGACCTAAATGTTGAATTATACCCGCTACAGCAAAGTACTCAGCCTGATAACCTCTTGTAGCTTTCTTCCTTTTCCAAGGCCTTTGAGGAATAAACGACAGGTCAGACGATAAACTGTTCTGATGTTTCCTGTATTCTCACATCCACTGCCTTCCTTCAGGGCCTGGTAACCCTCCCTGGCCACCCCAGGGTATTAACCTCAGTAACATCACTGAACATCCCATATGCAATAACTCTTCTGCTTCCTTCAGGTGTCTGAGATAATACTCATAGTTAATATAACTGACATTTGCATGTGAAGTAAATCTCGTGCTTCAAGAATGTGGGAAAACATAAATGAGCATAGGACATGATACTCAGGACCCAAATTCTTTTTATATCATTGACAGAAAGTTGAAAAGATTGGTGTTCTTGATTTAACCTATGAATAAAAGGATCCTTTGAATAAGCTGCTGTATCCTACTCTCCATCAGAAGAGTGGTCTTTTGAATGTCAAATTTCAAGATGTTAACTATTCCTTTAGTTTAAGGAACCATGTGCAATACTTATTACTGACATTATTTTAAAAACTGTAATATTTAATAACTTTCAAATTAGCTAGTACCATTACATTTTCCATTAAAATACAACGACTATATGATAATACCCACTGTTCTATAAAGCTTTTTAAAATGTACTTAAAGCAAAAATTCTCTGGAACCACAGTTAATAGTTGCCCAGTTAAATCTGGAGGAAAAAAACCTACAATGCATCTAGGTATCTAAATCCCATAGGTCTCTATGAAACGGTGGCTACTTTATCCTCTTAAGCATTTTTATGAATCTAGGGAGGTACCTCTACTTTTCCTCAGATGTATAAAATGTTATCTTAAATCTGTCACTAATTGACTTAGGGTATGTTTAACAGTGTTTTAATACTTGAGGAAAAAATACGAAATGGAAAATTTAGTGTATTCTGACATTTGGGAAAAAACTCACCAATCACTAAAAGACTATAAAAACACTGTTTGAATTACAGAAGACATATCATACCTTCCATTAAAATCAGATTCATAACATTCCTGCAAATCAAATGCATGATTTCTTATAAATGCATCATTAAAATCTTTCCTGTTGCTTACAGGTACATGTTCTGGAAGAAAAAATACACTTGAATATAGTATTAAATAAAAGACTGGTCTTTCATTTGGAGCAATTACCAAAGCTTTAACTTCCAACTGAAGCAGTGAGACATGGAATAAATATCCTGAGTCTGAGAGAACACCTGTTGGATCTACTGAGCTAGTAAAAGTCCCCTGAAAAGCATCAGCTGGAGAAATAAAGGGTGTCAAATGTGACTGAATTGAAATGACTGAAGTATGTATTCTGTTGAGAAAATCATGATAATAGGAAGAAATAGTATGTTTTTCAAAAGAAAACTCAGCTATTAAGAAAGCAAATAAACTTTCCAGAAAATTTCTCTACTTTATTGTAAGATATGATTTACATACCAGCTTGGCAAACCTGTTCTAGCAAATAAATAAATATATTGCAGAAAGCTTATAACGAGAGGAAAGATTGTGTGTTTTGTTGTTTTGGCTTTGGTTTGTTTGGGTTTTTTTCCTAAAAAACCCACAAACAACAATTCAAGAGGATGAAAGAATGCAATTTTTATTAGGTACTGTTATAGTAGCATTTTATGCAACATCAGAGCTGCCTTTAATCATTTGGCATCTTGGAGGCCATGCATCTTTCTTAGTTCAGCCATTTAAAAATTATTTTAATTCAGATTTGTATAGCTTGTTTTCATACAAATATATACAATTATATTGTTAATTTCCATCAAACTAACAAGGAGTTTCAGTCTTCTGTTTATATATTTACTCCTAATACTTTGATTTTTTGCATTTTGGTAGCTCTCTCAGCTGCTGTCATTAAAAATGCATCAGTTTATCTCAAACTTTATCCCTGTAATGATCAAACATTCCCCTTCACATGACTACTTTGGGCCAAAATATGAACAGGACTTCCCTGCTAAGTTCTGCTTTCCTAAGGTTTAAAATAATCTACCGAAGGCTTCTCTCTTGCAGAGTCTGATTTTACATCATTCTCAGAAAAGACATGGTTCTGTGGCAATAGGTCGCGTGGGTTCCATAATTCCATATTACCGTGAGAAAGCAGTGAAAAGCATACTGCCACAATGCCTCTGTGTGTACTTAAGAGCAACATTTTTTCCACCCTGTGCAAAATATCTTGTAGGAGCCAGATCTGCTACCCTGCTAAACATGCAAAGGAAAGTCTTTATGTGGACTGTTCCAAAGACTGCTGAAACCAATGAGAAGGTGGAATTTTGTGTACTGGCTTTATATCATCTGCTACGGGTGCTATAGGCCAAACGTTTTTGAACTCTTCTGTAGAGAGTCACACCCATATCCTGTATAGACACTTCTTCATTAATGATGCATGTCTAAATTTTATTGGGTGGTGGTTGTTGTTGTTATTGCTGCTGTTGTTGTTATTGTTATTGCTGTTGTTATTATTATTCTTCAGGTATATTTCATATGGTTACCAGCACAACTATATGAGCATTTTGTTTAATTTTAACTTTTACAGTTTTTAACTTTTTTAAGACAAGCACTCAGCCTAACTGAAATTTGCACATTTTTCTCCCTGGCAATTGTCAGGATGCTACTCCAGTCTTTTTTCAAGTTGTACTTAAGTTTTGACGTGCATCTTATTGACCCTCAAATGTTAAGTATTGAATATTGTATCTAAATGCACAAAACCCATTAGGAATGTTTGCTTTAAATCTAAGATAACCCAAAGGAACTCTGAAGATAGGGAACTCAGTTGTGTTAAGTGATAAGATATATAGCTTATTTAAGAATATTCACTGCCTCACTTTGGCTGCAATCTCTACTTAAAAAGATTCATAAAAAATAGAATTTTATATACATTCACTGAGTTTTAATGTGAGATAGTGAAAGAGAACTCTAGTAAAGTAGCAGTCATGGCATACAAGAAAGGATATATTTTACTGAGGCATGTCTGCATCCTCAGACATAATACATCCTTGGACATCCTTACACAAATATTCCAAAATGTCCTAATACAGCTGTCTCACAATAGCTACAAGATCCCTGGACTGCAAAATTAATTTGTATGGTTGTCTTTGACTTACCAAAATTATATAGATAACATCTATTCCTTTAATGAACAAATGCATACTTCTTTGTAAAGAAGTACATGATATTGTGTGTCATAACTTTTCATCATATATTTTAATATGTTGTACATGCTGTAGTCCATGAATTCAAAAATGACTTCCAAGCAAAGCCATGTATTTCTCCTACCACTCATCAGACTGCTTGTAATGTTCTTAGCAAGAAGCAAGACTGGGAACACAGGCAATTGGAAGTTAAGATTTACTGTCTTTCTTCACTTAGTATGTAGCCTTTTGACCTTAAAATCAATTAGAGCATCTGTTTGTCCTACCTTGCTCATGAGGTAGTCAGGATGATCGTGTAGTAGAAAAAAAGTACTTCAATATGTATCTCCAAAGACAAATTTTTCAATGAGCCTTCAAAACACGTTACCTGCCCTTCCCTTTTCATAGAAGATATTTTCAAGCTGAGGAGTTAGCTTAGGTGTCTGGAAGTTCCCTTTGCAAAGCTGTTAGTACTTGTCCTGATGGAAAATCAGTCCTTTGGAAGTGAGAAGGCCTGAAAAGTTAAATGAGTTCATATCTGTTTGGACCAATGTTGTAAAAAAGGTGGAACTGGCATGGGAGAGGAGGGCATTAAAAAGTTTAACTTGCCAACATTGGGTGACACCTCATTTCTTTCCAGCGTCAATATCATCAACTCTTCATCCTCTGTTCCTTAGGTAACTCTATCTATATTCTCATTTTTCCTCATTGTCCTATCGCACATGACAGTGCCTGAAAAACAGCATTTGCTGCAACTCATCTCCAAGCTCATCACTGATTTTATGAATCTATCAGAACAAGCCAAAAAATTATTTTGACCATTCTGCCAATTTGCTAATACCCATATATAATTTTTTACCAAAAAGTAACTGTTGCATATTCTATTGGATAGATATTACTTAGAGGAGATCAGAAAAGAGAAAAGTAGGCTGTAACCAATTTACAGGAAATCTTAAAGTTGAATACAGAGAGTCAAATTGTTTAGGTGAGTTTGGGTAATGGAGAGCAAGTTTTTTAGGTGTTTCCCACTTTAACGTGTCATTAGTTCATACAAATTATTTTTATATTGTATAAATGCACACTTATTCTGTTATTTGCATCATTCCTCATTAACCATTGAATTGCTCACTCTTCTTCCTGCTTACCCTCCAATTACCCATCTACCTGGTATATATCACCATCTATCCTTGATAAAATAAATTTGAGGTAGTAATTTACAATTTTTTTCTGATTATCATTAAACAACAGAAGTGTTTCTTAAATCAGAAGAAGCCCTTGAAACGTACTTAAAGCACCCTTACACAAGTGAAGCTATCAAGTTAGAAAACTACAAGTGATCCTTAAAAATCAAAGATAATAGCATATCTGCCTTATACTGGTCTGGATATTTCTTTAATCATTTATATACTCAAAATCACTGAGGTTTGGTTTGGTTTTTTTTACACTTTAAAGCATACTATGCTATTCATTAATGAATGAGAGGGAAATAATGATGACATTTACAGGAATCTGACATTCACTCACACTAATTTTTATTAACATGAGTAAGAAGTAAAATAAGTTACCCTCCCCTCCAAGTAACTTACAATTCTTCCTTTGATTTTCTATCATTTTCAAGTGAGTGTATTGTTACTGAAAATGAGGCTTTCTGGTCCTCAAGAAAGGTACAGAGTATAAGTTACAGTGAATTTCCCTGTTTAGACCAATCCCCAAAGTGTTGCAAGTAGCTCTCCCTGCTCTTTTAAACAGAAGCCCCATGGCAAAATTGATGGAATTTAAGTTAGAAGTACTAAATTCAAGTTTATCCTATGGTATTGGGTACACTAGATGTGTTTGTGCCTGTTTTCACACCCATTGCTCTTAAGTCACCAGTACCCTGAGAAGTCAAGGCACTCTCCAGCTAGTCTCTCATAGATGAGACTGATTTGAGACAATAGATGAACATTAGACAAGGTCATTCACAGGGCTGGCACCTGACTAGTTCTGGATGGAGTTCTCCAGGCAAGAATTTTGGACTATTCAGGAGATACCCCTGGTTGACTTCTGCTGTGCCTAGACCACCTGGTAGGCACTACCTGTACCTATTGATTGATTAACTGATGGTTGATTAACATTCTGGGCAGAGAATCTAGCCATGCAAGTGACTCACTGAGGTAAGTACTGCTGTAGATGAAGAACTTGATCAAACTGAACATAGGTGATTTTAAATAGTCATTGGAAACTGTTCATACAACTGCAGAAATGGTTGTTGAGTTCTTTTGCACATAGTTAAGATAGCTAAAAGACTTTTTCTACATGGTTTACAATAATCAATATCAATGGTCATGCATGTTCTGGAGTGATCGTGTGGGCCCATACAGAAGCTGGAGTATAAAAAGATAGTGGAACAGTTTGGGTAATCTCACCTGATGCGTGAGATTCCATATTGGGTAAGGAAAATACAGAGAATTCCATATGCGGTATTAAGTGAAAAGGCTCTTTCAACAGAGACTCATGTCAGCATCTGTACAGCAGCTGACCATGCTGTTTGAGATTCAGTTCCCCAAGTGAGTATTACCTTTTGTAAAAGATTCCACAATTAATTTTTTTTAAATGCTCTAACCACAAACATCTAGGCAACAACCCCTATGCTAAAACCACCAAAATAAAGACAATAATAATTCTTGTTCCTGCAAAATCCGGAGTACTATTCAGAGCTATGCTTTCCTGCCTCTGCTGTTCAGAGCCCCAGTCTGTATTGGTGATATATTCATACTGCAAAAGATCTTTCATCTTGTTAAAAGTCAGAACAAACTACATAGAACACAGATATTTAATTCAAGCCATCTTGGAGACAGCATCTTTTCCTATGTTCTCTTACAAAAACTTCCGTGGGATGTATTTGCTAAGTCCTTAAATCTTAAGACCGGGTTACAGACGACTTGAAAGATAGATTTTCTTCTGCTGTTGTTCTGAAAGGTGAATCAAAATGTTGTTCTTTTTGGAAGCTTGAATTTAGAGTTTCCCCTTTTTCTTTTTCTTTTTTTTTTTTTTTTTTAAGATATCTTCATCATCCATCATCTAATTTGTTAGTTAATTATTCATAAAGCTTAGATAGCTTTGTGCGCCCAGATATTATAGGGAACACAGGAATACAGTCTATCCAAGGAGACGCATAAGACGCTTGTGAAGTTACCCAACAGTGACTTCCACATAGAATGATCCTCTTTATCTGCATGATAATATTCTTTTTTTTTCTGACATATTTTTACAGATTTGTCAAAATATTTTTTAAAACTTTCAGAGGTTCACACTAACAAATAACATATTGTAATCTTTGTATTTGATAATACATAATAAATATGGTTTATAGAAGTATAACTTGACAATTTGTAACTAGTACTTAGTTTTTAAATAGCTTTTTGGTTTATTCCTTAGCAAGCAATTTCCTCAGCAAACAAAATGACAGTGGCATAGAAACTCAGCCAAGCAAGAGTATATGTAGGTGTTCCCATATATTGATAGCTAGTTATTTGAAATAATTGATTGAAAACAACCGTTACTATATTTTGCTCCATTTTTGTTGTAAAGAGTAATAACAGAATAAAAGTCAAATACAGTTAGTAGAGCTGATGCTTTGTTTTAGTAATAGTATTCACAGTCATCTTAGTCTCTGCCATGTCCCATTTCTTAAACTAAGCTGAGTTTGGGGGAAAAAAAAAAATGAAAGGAGAAGAGAAGAAACAAATAGAACTACAGAGTGAAAAAGTTTTGGAGAATCCTGAAAAATGCTGAATTTTTCTTAAATTTATATTCTTATATTAGAAGGTTTTAAGAATATTAGCAAGTTTGGTATCTTTGGTGACACAATAGATACATAGTACTTAGGTCAATAATGCATTCAGTACTAGCATGTGTATTTTATTAAAAAAAATTACGTGAGCTTTGACTTGGCAGGATTATAAAAAAATCCTGTGATCTCAGATTTTGCTAGCCCTCCTGGATGAGTGAGACAGATATACCAATGTAACCAATTGCTTGTTAGCCTTGGTTTAGTTTGGTGTTCAGTTACTGTTTTCCTTCTGAAGTCATTTGCAAAAATAAAAATTAAAAAATTACGTCTCGCTTCTGATACTCTTACTCTGACCTGTATATTTATCCTATTTTTTAACAAAAAGCTAATTCAGGGAAAATATGCATCACTCCTGACTCAATTAGACTTCAGTGAGAAATAATAGAAGATAATATTCTCAAGCAGAAACTGTCAATGTTGGGAACTAAAAAGCAGAGTATATGCAAAAGGATTACATTATCTTTCATAAATGTAGAAATTCAAATTTACAGTTGTCTATATTTGTATGGCAGAGCCATTAATTGTAGCTCAAAACACTGATACAGGTGCTAGCATTTGTGACATCTTCACCCATGAAAACTGAATTCTACAGAAAATCGGGATAACTTTTTCACCCTGTATGGGGAAAACTGACATAGTCACATCACTCAGCACATGTAAGTGTACGTTCAACATTCTATTATTTCTCTTGTAAACCATTGTTCTGTTAAGAATTTTGTATAACTGTGGTACTAATATAAACATGTTCAAAATAGTTCTGTTTTCTATTGTACTTGACTAAAAATGGTTGTTGAAATCTCCTTCTGGAGAGAACTGGTCAAATGGATCTGGACTCAGGCTGAATGACATTTGACAGTTCTCAGCATTGCAGTTCCCAAAACAGTGAATAAAAACATTCTTCAGGTTTGGGTTTGTTTTTTTCTTTTTTTTTTTTTTTTTTTGGAAAAGCAGGTTATAATTCCTAACAAAGGCTTACTGACACAGGAGAAAATAATTTTATAGAACTAAAGATAAAAATCAGGCTTGTTTTACTTAATGTACATTAGGTACTTTCTTTTTTTGTGTGTAAATTGAGAATATTCTACATCTAAAATAAACATTAAAAATCAGTTAAGGATTTTAAATGTAAAAGCAGATGCCACATGTAAGTATGGATACTTTTCAGGTGAAAGTTTTTCTGAGTATGAACACATAGGTAATTCAAAGAATTTTTGGATTGTTAATGAGAAGCAGGCAAAGAAACTTTTGTTTACTTTGACAACTTATAAATTGGTGATAGACTTAGAATTTCAGATTAAGGTTTTCAGAACTGAACTGAGGATAAAATCTTCTGCTGGGAAAAAAAGAGGTTAGACTCCTCTGTGGAGATAGGAGCTCATACTGTGCCCCATCCATTGCCACTTCTGATGCCTGGAGAGTTTAGGATAGACTTTTGCTCTCCCAGGTAAAAACAATTAGAATTTATTCTAATTTGTTGCGATTTCATGCTGTGAACTCCTAGTGAGCTCAGCTGCTCGCATGGTAGGCTGGTAGTTGCTTCTGTTACTCTGTGCATTTTGAAATTAGCCTTCTGTTTTCAGGTACATTAGGGATTTACTCAGCTTATACCTCCTAATGTGCCACGCAGCAGCAAGCCAAATTCAAAGACAAAGGGTAGCACTGGATTCCCCTGCTAGCACCAACCCTCATAAAAAAATGCCACCACTTTTTGCTACTGCCTTTACCACCCTTCAACACCAACTCTTAAACAGATCTGAAGATGTCAATTCTGCATGTTTTCCAGCTAAATCTGTGTATCAGTGGGATATTCACATATTTTACTTCCTGGATTTTTCCGAATATTTCTGTATAAGTTAGTTATATTTTTTTGTGTTTTATAAAACCATGAATTCTATTCAATTTATAGCATCAGATAAGATACAACATAGTTACAGTAAAAGACACAAATAATTTATAAACAAGAACCATTTTACGCAGGGCACAAAGATAATGTTTTGCTACTTTAAATACCCATGAAACTAAAACACAGTGAAAGAGCACCTCATGTAGCTTTGACACCAGAATGAATTCTGCTAGATAACACAACTAATATAAACCGTATAATGGCTGATGGTGTGCCTTTTTGGATATGTTTTTATTTTTCATGAAGAACATTTTGATCCTTTTATGTTGAAAACTGCATCCTTGAACAAATTTTAAATCCATTTTTCAGTGCTTAGTTTTTCTGGCAATAGTCTCACTAAGGGTGTCCCTTTAACTAGGTTATTGGAAGATCACAGATGTCAAAGTAACTTTTTGGCTGTAATAACATTTTTTATTTGAAAAAAAATCACATTCGTTTGGAATGAGATTTAACATGAATAATTGGCATTTGACAGGACTGGTGATGTTTTTAAATAAGAACAAAATTCCCTAATAATAAATAGTTGTGGTGAATATTCAGATTCTCGGATTTTCTGAATTTGTTAATTGCCCCTTAGGGGGACAATTTTTCTGTAAAGCCAAGTATTACCATCTGTGTTTGTGAGATAGTCCACTTGGACAACTTCAACCCATTTTGTTAGTATATGAATTACATTTGTAGCAGCGCATTTATAATTGTATGTTCTGTTATCAGCAAAATACAAGTCCACCTGCCTAGGGTATGCTAAGCTAAAAGCTTTTATTTAGACACACATGATAAGTCATGCATAGAAGCATCTTGTAGCAAACCACCACACAATTGCAAAATAATCGGCCAACAGTGCTCAGCTCTAACATATAAATTACTGCTATTTTGCAGAATGAAAAAAAAAGAAATTAAAGGAAGGATGTGCATACATGCAGGATTTTCAGGTTCTGCATCAATCCTCTGTTATGTGAGCTATCTGCTATGGAACTGAATTCCTGACAGAAATTTGAAAAAACTTGAATTTTTCTTGCTTATTTTTTATTAATAACACATATATGGTCTACATTTAATACTGCAGTAGAATAAAGAAATATTGAAATAATTTCTAGCAAAAGGTTTTACACAAGCTAATAAGTGAACCATGAGGAAAAGGGTCTTTGAAAAAGTTTATGTTGTGTCTTATAGTACAGTACCATGCCATTTTGTCCATTTCTCAGGCTAGACTTTTAGTAAGTACCTATGAAATTTGACATAATACAAATACAAGTAATTATGATATCAGAATTATTATTTTATGCCCTCTGAAAACTCAAAGAAAACAACAAGCTATAACAGACCCTTAGTTATGTACCATCTTATTTTACCACAATTACTTGTTACTGTTAGTTACTATTGTTATTGTAGAATTTACAGGTATCAATCAAAACAGGTTTTGCTGAATAGGTGTTGATGAAATAAAAATAAATCATGTGGGAAGAAACATATATATATATATGTTTAAATATAGCATAGTCAAATATTGGAAAAGATTGTAGAGGACCTGCAAACCATATCTCTGAGCATCAGTTTATGTGTCATAAATTTGCAATGGAAATCTTATTTGGAAGGAAGGAGATTTTCTAGTTTTTACCCATTGTGTCATGAGTGCTGTGGGCTCACTGGCTATTCATAGATGATTATATCAATAATGTTATTAGTATTTTTATTTCCCTGAACCTTTTGATACATTTTCTGGGGAATCATTGTATACAACAGGTAAATAATTCCCATTCGCAGTCCTCTCTCTCAGATTTTATCCCTGAGGAAATAGAATTGACTTTAATGTGTTTGGAGGACATGGTGATGTAAACTCCTTGCCTATCACAGTACAGCAAAGCCCCTTGAATGCTATAGTAGAATTTCTGATAAGGGACATGCTTGCATACATTTGAATCCCATTGACAGAGGCTGGAAAATAAATAGAGGGAGGAAGTGAAGAAAAGTGAATGAAGGTAAAGCTCCTCTACCAGCTTTTACAACTATTTCCACTTTATCCTCCATCTTACCCTATATTGTCCCCTGAGGATGTTGCAGTGAGCCACCAGTGCGTCCACATCTCTCTGGGAGGAGTGTGATGCTGGTGTCGGGGTCCCTTTCTCCTCAGTCCTGGGGTTCCCTTGGCTTTCTTTTCATACATTTTTGTCTCATTCCTGCCTGCTCTGTTCCCCCCTGGAAAATACTTCCAGTAAATTTTTTTCAAGGAAAGCAACATTCGCAGGAAATCTCTGTATGGTCTGCTAACAGCTCTTATGTCACTGAAAACAGAAACAGAGGGAGAGAGAAAGAACACAAAAAACAAGGAGATGAAAATTTGATATTTCAGACCACTTGTTTTAGAGTCTTGTAAAGGGTTTCACTGTTGATGCCATTGTTATTAAAAACACACTTCTATTACGTCAAAACACAACTGTCAGGACCACTCAGGTCATAAGATACATAAATCATTTCAATGGCACACACTTCTTTATCCTATAGTTCTTGTAGTTCTTATTACCTTTCACTGGTTTTTTTTTGGTTTTGGGTTTTTTTTTTTATATCAGGTTTTCCTATCATGAATCTCAATAAAAACTGTAGTTTCCACCATAAGGAGCTAAATGAACTCAGTTACTTTGGCTTCTTAGAAGAAACTCTCTGTCTTGTCTTACATCCTGTGCCTATTTAACAGAAGCCATAAGGTTGGAGAGACTAGTTGGCTTATCAACTACTGTGTACAACAGAAAAACTGTGTGCTTTCCATAAGTCTGCAGTATATACATTAGCTTCCAATATGAAACTCTATCAAATGCTGTCAGGAAAATCTACGTACAATACATGCTATACAATATGTTGTTTAGTGACTACAGTAAAAATACCCTCAAAGCACTCCAATAGTTTGATAAGACATAGCGGTTTCACCTGAAATCAAAATCACTATTACTTCACCAACCAGACTTCTCATTTCCAGAATATGCTCCTCTTCTTTAAAAGTATTCTGAAGATGCCTTGTGATAAAGGTGTCAAGTCCCTGTGATTGTGTATAAACATTGATTGTCTCTTGCTCAAAAATGACATTTGGTGCCTAACCAACTGTTGCATCCGTCAATATGACTCTTTCTCCAAAAGAAATCCTTTTCCTTTTAAAAACACTTCCTATAGAAATCAAGACCTGGCTACATAAAAAAGGGGACACTTGAATTTTTTAGAGAGGCATCAGTTTTTCTCCACAGCTTTGGCACTGACCAATCCTCACAGACATACGCTTCCTCTTTTTTCTGATTTGCTTGAGGTAGAGGAGTACCAATGAAGAGCTATAAGAGAGAGAAAATTTTGAATGCATTACACAGGAGCTGGACATTTATAAACTACCTTATAACAATATATGATTAGAAAGATGAAAATTTCAACTGAAATGTTAGAAACTTGTTGATAATCACTAACATTCCAGGTTGGAGGGTCTCCCTCCAAATTTGTTTAAAAAAAAGTTTGACATTTAGAACTGAAATAGAACAGTAGATATAGTCTTAGGTATGAAATGTGTAGTTAACTCTAATTTTGGCAGCCTGACTTGTTTTATTAAGATTTTAAATATATAAATATACATATATTTAAATATATAAATGTATAAACCCTTGAGCTCCATCAAGAATTTTGAGAAGAAATGCAAATATTAATCTTGAAATGTAGTTCTGGTATGTATTGTTAACTGCCAGTTTCCCGTCAGCTTGTAACCTTAAATTCTGATTATCAATTTTTTTTCTAAGCATTGTTGCTTAAATAAGTACTACATAAATGTGCGTGTCTTGAAAGACAAAGGGTAAAGAGATTTAAACATAATTACTGGAACAGTTAGTATGTTGGAAAAAGTAAAATGGCTAATCTAATAAGTTACAAATTCTGTCCACAAACTGTATATTAGGAGTATTGCCCCTGCAATAACAATGCCACTGTGATAAAACTAATGTTGGGGACAATGGAAACAAATACTGTACTGAATGTTGAGTTAATTAAAAATAAAACAAACAAACAAAAACTCTTACACAAGCAAATCTATAAGCTTTTGTGTTCACAGGCTAGTAAAATGAATGTTGTCAAAGAAGGTAGTTTTCTCACTTTTGTAACTCTGATAGCAAGTGAACATATAACTTTAACAAAAAAGCATATTAAAGAAACAGGATTTTTATTTAAAAATATCTATCATGTTAAGTATCACCATAGCTAATGATAACTCGGTTTATTCTGACTTTCTGCATACACATTTTGGAGCAAGATTCTTCAGCTCAAGTCACTGCCATTGTTTGGTTTTTATATCAGTTGTCAGTGGATTCCCCTTTGGGCCACTCTGAGTGACCCTTTGTTATCTGGCTGATAGCCAATTTTCCCATGCCTTTTTTCCCCCACCCTTTAGATCCACTTGTTTTAATTATGGTTTCAAGGTTTTGCCATACTTCAAACTCTGTGTATGAAAACGTAGCCTTCAGTAATTTAAGATAGACTTTGTTTCTCCTGTAAACAAGGAGTAGTACTAGTTGCTGTATATTATTCTATCTGGTCTTTCTCATGGATAAGACATTGCTAAGAAAGGACTATGTGTCCCTAGGTTATTTTAATTACTGAGTACACGGTAACTTGTTAAATTGTATACTAAAACTATTTCTTTTTCCCACAGCTATTCTTTAATTCTTCCAAAAGTTCATGCAGAATCTCGTTTTATTGAATTGTCAGTTTTTTACAAGCCTCTAATCTTTTAACAATCATTTTCAATGTTACCTCCTGGCTTCCTTATTCATCATTTTGTCTCTTAGCATTTGATTCCTGAATTATGTACATATCATTCTTTTCATCTGAATAAATATCTGATCAGGACAGCTTAATATTATTGCTATTTCCTAATCTCCATTCTGTAAATTCTGGTAGATTTCCTAGGAGGGATGCTCTTTCTCTTCCCTTTGACATTTGTCTATTCTGTTCACACTTACATGCTTTTTCTTTTTTCTTTTATACTTCATATTTTTTGATGATTTTCATTTTCACTTTAATCTCAAGAGGACAGACATGTTGAGGCAGACGCTGTAGCTATAGTACTTCTTAAAGCTTTATTGTATCGTTTCTCAAACTGAGGTTCACAAAAGCAAGAAAAAGGGGAAATAAAATTAGATGGCACAAGTCAGCAGTCACTCAGTGCTATCTGAGTCAGCAACCACTTTAAAGTGGGAAACTAAGAGCAGAACTTTTGGCAGTAAATGGTTACATAAGCAGACTACCATTAATTGTTGGCAGCAATGCAGTTTCACCAGTAAAGCACAGTGAGCATAAACACCTGCATTTAGTAATTACAGTTTATTCTCATTTCAGAACCTTAGAAGGAAATCCATAGTATTCCTCCAGAAAATGTAAGCTGCTGCTGCCAGCTAAGTGTCACATGGTAGACGAGGATGAGAGTGCCAACATTTTAAAAAAAAACAACAACCTATGACTTACAAGTAGCTTTGCAATTAATGCCAAGTTCATCAGATTACTACAGTGTTAGAAGAAATGTTCTAGAAATCTGTTAGATTTAACTAGCATCCAAAGACATTGATTTACCTCATTCTTCATGCAGGAAATAAGTTTTCTGCAGGTGAAGACCGTATTTGTACAGAATTCAGATGAAGACTGACAGTCACGATCTACCTCAGGATGGCAATAAAACATTTTGTTGTCCCTAGTCTTTGTGAGTCAAGAGGTTCAGCTGGAACTGTGTTTGGAAGAAAGAGTCAGGATCTACTGATCCTATTCACAACACACTTGTATGTCAACCAGACTTCACTTACTATTTAGATCAAGACCATGGAGACCTGACTCCTCCTTAGAAGAGACCTTCAGGTAGACTCTTCTGTATTCTTGACCTGCAGGCCCAGATGAACTACCTAAGGGATAGCAGCTGCTGCTAAATTAATTTCACCTGAGTCAGTCTTTGGTTTGATGCTTGCTTCAGCCCTCTGAAACTTAATCTGACCATTTTTTCTTATTCTTTTCCAAATATTTCTTCCTTTCATGAAATAATGGATATGCTGCTGAGGAAAATACAAGAATCAGGGACAAGATGGAAACTTACATATAGCCAGTGAGCTAACATGACTCCTTGTTGCTTCTGGAGTGGAATTCTGATAGAGCAGTTTAATTAAACTGAACCATAACAATGAACGAAAAGATATTTTATTTTAAGGAATACTGAATTCCTATAATACGGAAAAAGATACCAGCAGGATAGCAAAGAACAGAAAACTTAAGAGAGAAAGAGAAATTATAAAGATTGACACGTACATTTTTTTTTTTCTTTCTTTCCAATTGAAACAAAGAAACAATGAGTGATTCTCTTGGACACTGTCCTTTTTAGATAAACGGCAAAGAGATATATAGAGATGAAGCTGTTCCATGCTCTCAGAGGAAGAAAAACACAGGTCAGCTGCAGCAGAAGGAAAGCAATTCATTTCAGTTGTGGTAATCAAAGACAAATACATAAGTTAAATAAAACCCCAATCTTTTAATGTATGCTACAGATGAGTTTGTTCTCCTTTCCACATTTGCCAATAAGACTTTAAAAGAGGATCCACTGAAATTTCTCCGTTTTAAAATATCCCATTTTTTTGTTTCCCTGGCTTGTATTAACCCATTGGGAGGATAAAATTCTAAGTAGCCTACATGTAGGCCTTGTTTATTCCTTTATTGGCATACACATTTTCTAAGCCTTGGCTTTGTCATCACTATTGCATCTCAGACTACCAAAAAAATAAAAGTAGATGCCAGATATTATAAACAAAAATGGTCCAAGCAGCCTTTATTCCTTCTGTTTATTGAATATTTATTATATTAATCTTTCCTGTCATTATTATAATGTGTGCCCATGGACATGTTTCTAACATACATAAATCACATTTTACGAAAACTGTTTTATTCTATAGCTCCTTATTTGCAGCGATATTATCTGAATAGGTGCTTGGGTGGGGTTCAGTCATACTTTTCAATATTTCAGAATCACAATAGCTAAACATCATCTGTAACCATGGACTCTGTTCAAATTATATATATTGCCCACTTGTGATACCCTCAAGTAACCTTTCAGAATCCCATTTGTTTCTATCTTGTTTGTAAGATGTGAATGATTATGTGTTACATGCCGGTCCAACTACATTGGGCCCGGGAGAGGTTCGATATGATTCCAAGTATGAAATTAAGATGCAAACAAGGTCAGATGCCGCTCACTGCAGGTTTATTGTTATTCCCCAGCAAAAGTCACTAAGACAAGCGATAGAGTAAAGGCGGAAGTAGAGGAAAGGCAGAAAAGAGAAGCAGTATTACGGAGCGTAACAAGAGTATAGTCACCACCACAGGCCCGATGATGTCTTGGCGGTTCTCCGGAAGCTTAGAGGCGTCCCATTGATCCATGGTTGATGGTGGTGGGAGTCTCGGTCCCGATTCCCAAATTGTGGTGGGTCGCCATGCCAGTTAGCCCAGGTAGGTCCGTAGCTTGACCAATCAGTGTGACGGTGGCCTTTGCCCAGCCAATTGTCATTTTACACGGTTGCCGTATTAGCTTTTCCTGCCCCATTGCTGTTTGGGCAGTGCTTGGCACAGTCATTTTGCTTCAGCAATTTTGGAGTTAACAACACAGGCTCACATGGGCCCCGGGCTAGGCAGAGTCTGGCCACTCTGGTAGCCAGAGGCCTACAGCTTTCCAGCTGGGGGGGCAACACACCCTCCTCAGCTGATGGCAACCTTGGGTGGTGACTGGCAAGCAGGAGGATGGTCTGCAGAAGGTGCTAGATAGACACAAGCAAGCTTCTTATCAGCCTGCAAGCCTGCCATCGATTTGCAGAAGCTTAAGCAACCTTTGAGACAATTATTTTAAAGTTCCACTCTTTCACATTATGCTACTTACTGGACATTTTATGTGAGGGAAAAAAATTCTAATCAGTCTTTTTTTTAAATAATCATATGGATAGCTTATTACATTGGTTAAGAATTTTGTTTTGTTGCCTTTCCTACTGAGATTCTTAGGGGCTTTCCTTTAAACATACCTCTGTGTTTCTAAAACAATAATAAACATCATGAGGAACTAGATAGCTGGTTTAACATCAGGGACTCCAAGTCTCTCAGTGTTTTCCTGAATTGGTTCACAGTCCTGCTAGTATTGTATCAGTGCATTTCATATTAGGATTTTGTTTGTTTTCTGGTCAAGGTCGTAGACATCACAAAGACAGACATACATACAGAACACTGGGGGATCACAAAATGAAACCTTTTCTCATAGAATTTATGGCAAAAACTAAAATTACACTACAATTAAATCGTTCCAATCACACTACTCCTTGATCATATAAAGGCAATAGAGATGGTTTTTCATATTAAGAGCTATAACTTCTGTTAAAAAACACACAGTGTGTTCTGAATTTTAGAATATAGGAACAAATGGACCCTCATAATATATAATCTATGCTGTGTTGCCTCATCAGACTTGATCGAGAGGCTTATAGCTGTGTTTGCTGTTAAAAAGCATTTCATAAGGATATATGTTCTAGTTTACAGTTTTATCTACTAATATTTCATTAAAATCTTGTGTTTGCTTATCTTGTGATATCTAAGTATCACATATTTGAAAGTCACTGCACGACTGAAATGTATTAATATGAATGGCGTTATTATTAAAAATTAAAGACAAAATGTAAATTCTGGGCCCTGTTAAAATCCATGTCAGCTTCACCATTGACTTTTACAGACCCAGGAGTTTACTCTAGATATAAAAGATGTATGGATCTCTGCTTTGCGATACCTTCCTTGGTGTAGGAGTCAGAGAATAGCTATGTTGTAGCTTTTTCCCCATGGAATTTTGTGTCCAGAGTCAGTAAATGAATTTTTCATTGTTTTGCTGTAACTTTTCTTTTAAGTCATGTGATAGCAGTAAAAAACTACCACATAACATTCCTGTGCTTTTCCTCTCCTTTCTAGTTATTAGTAGCAAGTAACCTTAGTAAAACTGAGTCATGTCATATTTATGTCAAAATAAACCCAAAACTGAGCAGAATTTACTAAGATGGTTAAATGCTTTTCCAGATCAGATACCACTGGAAAACCTCAGCAGTTATCAAGGAAGTACTACACACCATGGAAATTCATCAGCAATACTTCAGCTGAAAACATTATGCAAGATGTACAATTGCAATGCACGTTAGGACTGCTTGTTCTGAACTATTGCTTATCTACCACTAGAGTACGGGGGATGACTCATTCTCAAAATAAAAATACAAATTATTTTATAGTTTATGTTTTCGACCCAGGTCTCCTCTGTTAATAGTACATCACAAAGCACAACTTTTTCAGAGTCCCGGAGAAGGATCATATTGCTCGAACAGTGCAGAGAGAACAGGCAGGGTAGGCATATAGTGTCAACTTAATCAAATTGCCTTGTCTTTGTTCACAGAATCACAGAATGTTAGGGGTTGGAAGGGACCTCTGGAGATCATGTAGTCCAACCCCCCTGCCAGACAGGGTCACCTTAGAGCAGGTTGCACAGGAACGCATCCAGGCAGGTTTTGAATGTCTCCAGAGTTGGAGACTCCACCACCTCTCTGGGCAGCCTGTTCCAGTGCTCTGCCACCCTCAAAGGAAAGAAGTTCCTCCTCATGTTTAGGTGGAACTTCCTGTGCTCAAGTTTGTGCCCATTACCTCTTGTCCTGTCCCCGGGCACCACTGAAAAGAGCCTGACCCCATCCCCCTGACACCCACCCTTTAAGTATTTATAAGTGTTGATAAGGTCCCCCTCAGTTGTCTTTTTTCCAGACTAAAAAGACCCAAATCCTTCAGCCTTTCTTCATAAGAGAGGGGTTCCAGTCCCCTAATCATCTTGGTAGCCCTTTGCTGCACCCTCTCCAGCAGTTCCCTGTCCTTCTTGAACTGGGGAGCCCAGAACTGGACACAGTACTCCAGGTGCAGCCTCAGCAAGGCAGAGTAGAGGGGGAGGATGACCTCCCTTGACCTGCTGGCCTCACTCTTCTTGATGCACCCCAGGATGCCATTGGCCTTCTTGGCCACGAGGGCACATTGCTGGCTCATGGTCATCCTGTTGTCCACCAGGACTCCCAGGTCTTTTTCCACAGAGCTGCTCTCCAGCAGGTCAGCCACCAACCTGTACTCATGCATGGGGTTATTCCTCCCCAGGTGCAGCACCCTACACTTGCCCTTATTGAATTTCATAAGGTTTCTCTCCGCCCAGGTCTCCCAGGTGTCACCGTATGGCAGCAGAGCCTTCTGGTGTGTCAGCCACCCCTCCCAGCTTTGTGTCATCAGCAAACTTACTGAGGGTGCACTCTATCCCTTCATGCGGGTCATTGATGAATATATTGAAGAGGACTGTACCCAGTACTGACCCCTGGGGACCACCACTCGTCACTGACCTCCAACTAGACTCTGTGCCCCTAATCACGACCCTCTGAGCTCTATATTTCAGGTGGTTTTTAATCTACCCCACTGTCCATTCATCTAACCCACACTTCCTAAGCTTCCCTATGAGGATGCTGTGGGAGACAGTGTCAGAAGCCTTGATGAAGTCAAGAACTGAGTTGAACTAAGTAAGATTCTTAACATTACTTAAAGTAATTTATAGTAGTTTATATATATATAGTAGTATATAGAGCTGTAAGTCAATCTATTCAAGTCACATTTTCTGGCTTCTTATGAAAAAAAACCACTTGGATTAATTCTGGTCATTTCATTTTACATTATAGTTCAGCCATGGCTAACTTTAATTAGAAATGTCATACATACAATATACAATACCAGATACATTTTAATTCTCAGAATTAAAATTCTGAACTGGATCTACCTTTTGTTACTTTTACTAGAGTGTAAAATGGGTAAGGTTTATCTTAAAAACATAGCTTCCTCTACTGTTTTTCCCTTAGCTTTGCTAAACACTAGCAAGACATCACTATATTTGTAATACAAACACCAAACACTCCTAAAACAAAGGAGGGATGAATTCTGCTCTAAGTTCCATGACACTTCAGTGGGGCTACAAATGATGGAAATCTTAAGAGAAATTGGTTATGTATCATATACTTAAAATGAGAGAGTTCAAGGTGGAAAATTTCCCTTATTTGCTTTTGTGTGTCTAGTTATCTCAGTGCTCCTTACACCAAGCTTATGTTTTTAAACAGACCAAGCTCACTGAAGACTAGGAGTTTTGCCTGCATGAATACCTAAAGATCAGGCCCCTGTGGTGTGCTGTATGACACTTGCAACTGCTGGGACAACTATTCTAAAGAGCTATGAAAATACAAACCAATAATTTAAAGTCACCTAAGACTTTAATCCCTAAAAAATAAAACAAATTAAAAAAAAAAAAGTCCTATATTTACAAGTTCAGATTCATTAGACTAATCTATGTGGTACCTCTTTAAACTCATGTTATTTGCTCCTCTGGAGCTTTTACAGTTTTATAAATCCACACTAAGGTATGCTTTGACCCACCAGAGAGTAAGAGCTTCTTCAAACCTATTGCAAGCTATTCCACCAAGGAGTATCAAGAGGCTCTTAAAGCTCTTGATTATGTCTTCTGAGAATACACACAATAATGAAGAGTTTGGAATTTTTATGACATTTTTACGGAAAAACAGTGCAGGTTTATTTGCAATACTCTTATAAATGAAATAAGTTAACTTTATGAGGCTTTACCTCTCAAAAACATATATAAATGTTTACCCACAGTGCAAACCACAGACCCTGCAGTTCAGCTCCATCCAGGTATGCCAACAGTTTCCAGCTGAAAAATTCTGTTGGAAGAATGGAATCAGGTGGCAGTGCAGAGCTCATGCTCTACAGTGCTCCATTTTCCAGCTATTCTTCTGTGGAATATAACTCTATTAGCATTGAGTTTTCTGTTTTCTAACTTGCGGGGTCCTTCCTTCCTTGTCAAAGGTCAAGATTTAACAGAAGGGAAAAAAAAAACAAAACCCAAACAGGAGACGTAAAATATAATCTCCACTCTGTTTTACTGCAACTTGATGCAGCTGTTCTGGTATATTTGCATAATATCCTTTTTACCATAGAAATTTGCAAAAATACCTATTTCTTTTCACTATAGAAACGTACAAGTGTGCAGAAGTACAACTGCACACAACTGGAATACCTGGATCTGACCCGTGTTAACTAGTCCTTACAGAAAATTAATTTCATTATGACTGCTATGGTTAATGTATTTTTGGCATCTTTAACATAAAACAATTTTATCTGGTCCTTCACAAGGAGAAAAATGCATTGTCAATTATAGTTTTATTTGTAAGTTTAAACTTTAATATATATTTTCCTAATTTGTATTCCTAAGAAGATACAACTGAATCTTCTAGATATCAATTAATGTTGAAGAAGCACCATTTTCACTATTAAACTGTTGATATTATCCTGCTATGACCCCATTTTTATTCATCCAGTTAGAGGTACAATATCAGAATGAGAAAGGGTCACTACATAAATCTTTTCTTAAGAGATCCATTTCTGAAATCAGAAAACCTATTCCAAGCTTGCTTTCTTCTATGAGACTGTCTCTGCTTCTGATTCATTAAATTTAAAGATAAAAAGGGAGGGTAGTTAATACAATGCATCAAAATTATTTTCAATATTGCATAATAGCCAATAACAATGGATAGTAGTTGATTACATTTCATAATTTTTCTGCTGTAAAGAATATTCAAAGTCCTTTATTTCAATGTATGACCTAATTGTGCTTGCTATGTTACCTAAAAAATATTTTACTTTTCTATATTTTGATCTACAATCCCTGGAAATTTTTAGTATTTTTTCTTCAACAAAATAAATAGCACATAACATCATTATTTCCGTGACAAAATCAAGGCTTTCCTACCAGCTATCATATTTTTAACTCTAGATATTAAAACATATTTTATGTAGTAGGTATGTCATGAGCTTCAAATACATTTCCCTATAAAGTAACTGAATCAGTGAAACATTGGATTGGGATTCAACAGACAGAAGAGTACTGTCTGTTCTGTTACTAGATTGTTAACAAGTCAAGTTGTTCTTTCTTTCTACTTATTTCTCATTGTTCTTTCTTCCTCTTCCTCTTTCTCTCATTCTTGTAATTCATATCTATGGATGGAAAATGCCATTTAAACATTAGGAATTATTATTCTTAATGACATTACTAGAACCTGTTGTAACTGCCATAAAACATGCTGTTATATTTCATCTGACATACTTTTCCATATAAAACAGTAATGTTTTCCTAAAGTAGATAGAAGTTATGTGTGCTATTCAGTATATTCTACTATAAGAATTTAAATGCCTTGATTCATATATCCTCTGTGAAATGGTTAAAAAAAAAATTTCACAAAAATATGTATTTTGACACTTTATTGTCTTTAATAGCCTCTTTTCCTTAATATTTCTTTGTAAAAAAAATAGACCAGCAGTGATTCTTATGTTATATAGCAAATACCTTTGCTCCCCCTTCATCACTGGCCAATAACTGTTAAAAACAACTGTCCAATTTTGACTGTGTTGTTATAAGACCTTTCTCCTCCAGATTAAAAAAACAAAACAAAACAACAACCAAACAACTTTACCATTCTCAGTTTATTCTACATCAAAGTTCTTAGGTCTGTAATCAAGTCAGCAGTCAATATTCTTTTTGATGTATACACTGAATATATTTAATATAGTCAATACATTTAATCTGTTGCTTTAAAATACCTTTAGAAGACAGTTATGTATGTTTGTTTTATATTATCTCCAATTTTTAGAAAGTTCCTTTTTTTTCAATAGAAAACTAGAATTGGATTCAGTGACCAGTTCTAATCTTACCACCTTTGCATATTGAGGTAAACTCATCTCCTCAGCTTGTTTGTTCTGTTGAAAGTATTAAAAGAATCAAAGAAATAATATGCAGTAAAATGAAGTAGCTACATAAGGAGATAAATGTTAGCTTTATATTAAATTATAATTCTTCAGGGATAACTTACAGTGATTTGACTAAGTTAATGGAGCCTGTGAGAAAAGAATGAGAGAACCTCAATTCACAGACTTAATGTTTTACCAGTGTTAGGAATAGAGTAAACTTTCTGATTGCCATCTTTAATCCATGGCAGTTTTACAGTATCTATTGGACTTGAATCTCTTCAGAGAATGAACTGTCTTATTCAAGGTCTAAATCGGGATATTTGTATATCTGTAGTACTGTGTGAAGACTTAAAATCACATAAGTGCAGGTTCTCTTCAGTGACAGTCTGTTAAAATTAGATTTCATATGAAGAATATCAGAATTAAATGACTGAATTTCATACATACATGATTCTGAAGAGGGAAGATGACATTTTCAATCACTATTTTAATGGCATTATTAGTAAAGTGGTTTCATTATAAAGGGCTACAGGTTTTAAAATGTGACTGGACCTTATTAGGAAACATGTAAGCACTCTGTGAGGAGGGCACAGCAACTGAGTTTATGAATGTGGGCATAAACTACATAATTTAGTCAAGGTGTTTACATAGAATGCCCAGAATCTCCAAAACATTGCAGGTACTCTTCTCTGAAGCCTCTAGGTTACATCTCATATGTTTGATTAGAGATTTAATATTATGAGTTTTGCTTGTGAACGAGGAAATAAAAAGAAACTCCATTTGAAAGAGTGTTTACTATGTAGAAGTGAATGCACGTTGGCTATTTTGTGAACAGACTACATTATGTAACTGAAATACCAATGTAATGTTTTTTTCTCAAGATTATAATTTCTGTTCCACTAATATTATGTCTGAATGCAAAACCATTAATTGAACATGGGCATGAAAGTACATTTAGAAGTACAGAAAACAGAGCTTAGCTTTTCCATGCGCTCTTATTCCAAAATAGAAAGGATTTGGTTTATTTTCATTCCTTATAATTTTTTTTGAAATTTTTTTTTTTGGTATCCACGACATAAGCTGACATGTCTTAGTTCTATATTTTTCTTTCTATATTATTATTAGAAGGCTAGGAGAGGACATAAAAATAGCAGGGCTTGCTTTTTTATACAGGGTATAATAATTCAAAATGTACATTTAAAACCCATGTCCTTTAGAAGTAAAAAGTATTCAGCAACTAAACAATGGCAATTAAAATGAAGGAAATTTGTCACTCATGCAGTGCCATATTTGCCAATTACATCATCACGTACTTCTTTTCCTCTCAGATGTTTCTTATCAAACTCATTGCAGTAGACAGAAATTGCTGTAGTAAAACTGTATCATATTGCACACAGGCAGGGACATACTGCGTCTGTGAAAAAGGCAGATGTGATGCCAGAGTATATAGGTGTTAGTTCTTTATATATACAAAAACATACCTTTTTTCAAGGAACTACTGAGTCTTTTTGTAGAATATTCATTTGAGTTTAATCTACCTATTGTCAAGATAGATAAATTCGAGACAGAAGAGGCACAGAGAATGATTAGGGGAATGTGGAATCTTTTTACAGGAAATGATTGAAAATGCCTGACTTGTTTAGGCTAGCACACTGCAATCTGGTGAAGGATATGATTTTGCTCTATAAATATATGAGAGAAGAGTTGAATATAGGACAAAGGAAAATTGTCCTGGGCTTGACAGACATTTCAGGTACAAAAACAAATCAGTGTAAAATTATGCCCAATACAGGATTCAGAAGTGTTAGACTTCACAGTTTTCCCTTTTAGGGACAGGGCTTGATAAATTAAGTGGTCTCTTTAACCTTATGGCTTTCAGGGTTTTATGCGAAAATAAAAAGTACATGAATAAAATTTCGTTAGTTTTTGACCTCTGTTACCCTAATTCATGGCCACTGTCTTCTCTTCTAAACAACCTTTTACCCCAGTTCCTGCTCATCTTGAGCCATATCCCCTTCTGCTTTGATTTTTGGCCCTTCTCTACTCTGCATGTATCAAATGCCCATTTTAGGACCTGGTCCCTCTCTTCTTCCATCCACCCATCAGTGCTTCCTATTGATTCTCCAGTATCCTTCTCCCCGCTCCTCCTACCATCTTCCTATTTCCTCCTCCTTTCTCTACTGTTTCCTTGCACTACCTGGTCTGTGTCACAGGTTTCTTCACATTCCCACTGTTCAACTTTCAGCTTTCTGTATTGCAAAGTTTCTGTTTACGCCTTTTTGTCCCTAATTCCCTTGCCACACATGGGTGAAGGGTCACTGCTGAGAACACAAGAGACAACGTCTTTCTGCTTTTCCATGTGCCAAGTGCCACAAACAAGAACAAATCTCATCCACATCATTCAGCTCTGAAAAGCCTAGTTGAGAAGAATTCTCTAGATTACTCAGCTGCAAAACTTCACAACACGATGGATGTGTATGAAGTTCTCTCTGGTTTTTTTCAGGATTTTTTTTGGCATTTATATTTCGGGTAGCACTAACACAAAGTTTCACTGGTATGAACAAAATGACAACTTTGATCCCAAGGCTGAGCAGTTTTCCAATTTCCCATCATTGCTTAAAGAATAAAAATCAGCATTCCTTCAGAGAGCAATGCAACTTCCTCCCTGCCCCCTAACATTTTTTAATTACTTCTAAAGCATTTTTTTCTCCCTCATATTGTTACAGAAATAACCAAATCATTGTAAAGAATTTTTTGTAAAAGTAACCTTGGGCAAGACACCCAAACTTGAAAATATGTCTGCACAGGTTCAGTCTGGTTAAAGTGTTGGTGCTTTTAGTGTAGAACATCAGCTTATCAAGGAACAGGAAGTTTCAGGCAATCTGAAGTACAAGCACTGTTACCAGCAACTTATATAGAAACAACAACAATTATAACAGTAATATCACATATAGCCTGCTTAAAGTGATGAATGCCTTTTAAATGGCTCTCAAAACTGTAAAGCTATATGAAGTGTCAGCAATGCTCATATGGTTTTTGGTTTGGTTTTGTTGTTGTTTTTTTTTCTATGGATGTTGCTAACATAGGTCAGCAGTTTAGACTGAGAGATTTCCTTTCAGAACCTGTGGAAGGGGAAAATGTGCTAAAGTATATCAAGCATTACCAAAAGTCACTGTGTTGAGTGAACACAGTGTAGATGAACACAAAAGACATGTACTGTATGGCACTAAAATGTGAGTCACACTACATAATGGTACTTCCATTTATCATTTTTTACAGTCAAGGAAAAGAAGGTAAATCAACAATCATTTATTTTTGAAGGAATGCTAATGCTAATTATATATAAATTCACTCCAATAATTGGACAACATCATATGCGCTTTACTTTGACAGTTACAGTATATGAGCTATAAGAAAATATCAGCAGCTTTTTAAGTGAAAGATACTTTAATCACTCCAACAGACACAAAACTCTGCCTCAAAATGGAAATTCTGGTCTTGACCTCAGCAGGAAGACACAACTCACATTGATTATGTGGAAACCTATAGGAAGCAACAGTAATTACACTGATTTGCATACCTAAATTAACATAATTGTTTTTAAATACTAACGGTTTAAAATTGTAAGCAAGTTTTGGACTGTAATTGTAATGAGTGTGAGTTACAGGAAAAGGCAACAGTTCAGCTTCCCTAGTGATCCATCTTAGTAAGGATATAATTTTAATTTTCCACTTAATTACTGTTTAAAGGATACGCCATACAAGTGTCATTGAACATCTCTCGTTCTGAGTAAGATTTTATATCATTGGAAAGACTACCAAAATCTTTGCTTACGATCTTCCTAAAGCACAACAGTTTATCTTTACAAGGAGTACACACTGCATTTAAATGTATCCTTTGGGTGGTTTTGACAAGAAATATTTGGAATTTTTGTGAAGCTATTGACTGGAGTCACCTCACCTAACTCTAACGTCTGCATCTGTTCTAGCTCCCCTCAGCATCCTGGGTAGTTAGTAGAGAGACAGAGTGGACTGGAGATTTCATATAATTTGGCAGAAAATGTCTGCCAAACACTTCAGATGTGCCTGTCTTAAGGGAGCCTCAAGGGATTTGCTCAGATGAAGAAATCCCTTGGATGAATCCTACCCTATATTCCCAAATGCTGTCCATCCTATTTGAATGCTATGTGTTCTGTGCTTCCTCTCTCAGCAAATCTTGTCTAGAGCCTGAAGCTGAGTAAATGTAGAGAAAATACTTACAAAATCCTTACAAAACAGATGTGTGTATACCTGCATATTAGCAGGCAATATAGAAGCAGATGGTACTTGATTACTATTCATGATAAATGCCACTGCTTCTACACACTGCTACAGAGATTCAGTTTAGATACTACAGGTTGGGTACAGTCATTAGTGTCTGATGTTAGTGGTCTGCTCATGGGTGTCGACGTCTGCATTTCACTGTGGATGTTTGTTCTTAGCCAAGAAAAGATGAGAAATTATTTGAGGTTGCTACATCTTTTTAACTGAAGAAACAAATAATCTTAGTTCCATAAAACAATATGCACATCTTTGACATTATTTAGGGAAATTTTTTAAGATTTTTTTTATTAAGTTACAGCACTGGGTCCCATGAAGAATCTCCCAAACAACTGTCAAAAAGACACTTTAATTTGTCACCAGTTATAACAATAAGATGACAGTCATTATTACAATAGTAGTATGAAATATTAGGAGAGCACTTACAAAAATATTCTCATCTTGGTACTAGTTTGCACAAACTTGAGGTATTACATTTTGATGAAAACATTTCAGAGACTATCTGATTTCTAAAACTGTTATTAAGTAGACTAAGTGTATCAGAAAAGTGCAGATAAAAAAAAAAACCTCTGGATTTTGGTCTCTAAACCTGTTTGCTCAATCCCTCATTAATTTTGTACATAACAGATTAGTTTTTTCTTCAGCCACTCTCATCTTTATTCATCAATGCAGCTATCTTTTGTATTATTAAAAATTCTGTGACCTAATAAAATGTACTTACAGTATAATGAATATTTACGGCTATCTACAAACTGCTTTATGCCTTCTATCTTATTTTCTCATTAAGCACAGATGTATAGGCTTTTACATATCTACAAAGGAATCCACTGCAGTTTGTCACCTCTATATGCATATTGAGCTCAGCATTGCAGTATTTTTCTGCCTTCTCCAAATTTGTAAAACATCTTACAGTATATGTTAATTATATTAAAATACTTTAAGAAAATGGGATATCTGTTCTCATAGATGGAAAAAAGGTGAATTATATTCCTTCTGTGTTAAGAGTCTGGGGGAAATACGTGTTTAAAGGAGTCTATACAACCATTAAGAAAATCATAGAATCAATGGTTTAGGTTGGAAGGGACCTGCTACGGGCAGGGACACCTCCCACTAGACCAGGCTGCTCAGAGCCCCATCCAGCCTGGCCTTGAACATTTCCAGGGATGGGGCATCCACAGCTTCTCTGGGCAGCCTGATCCAGTGTCTCACCACCCTCATAGTGAAAAATTTCTTCCTGATATCTAATGTAAAGCTATCCTCTTCCAGTTTGAAGCCATTATCCCTCATCGTATCACTACTTGCCCTTGTAGAAAAAAACACAGGACATGATCTGCTCTCCCAGGAAATGCATGGGATGAACTGTTTTGTAGAAATCATTAATGAGTTTTTACTTTGATTTTGTTTTGCTTAAATTCACTACTATCTTATGTTAATTCAAAACAATTTTTATACTTATGTAATGTTCTAAAAAGCCATGAATGATTAATCCCTTACCTGCTTTTGGTGAAGCTCAAGCATCTGAGAGTACAGTATTACAGTACAGAGTAATAGGAATCAGTGCTTATTGGTTAGCAAGCCTTGCTGCCAGCAGAGGCTTATTTAAGGAAGCAAAAAGCAAAATCTTCGTGTCATTGGCTCAAATAATATTAATACTGAAATAGTAACCAAATATAATACTCAAAACCACCAAAATCCTCAAAAGTTCTTTCATTTATAGTGTTTGTTTATTTTCAGGTTTTGAAAAAATTCATGGCTCAAAAAAGATTTCAACTGCAAAAAATATTAAAAAGTATCGTTTCCCCATATTGACACTCATATATCCTTATTCAAGGCCATATTCAAGGTAGAAATTGTACGGACAGAATGAGGCCAAGGACTACGACTCTTCATTGTGTTTTATTGGGCATGTCTGACGGAAGAGGATGCACCGAGATAAGTCTTATTTCTGACTGCTTATGTAAGATTCTGTTCGTGAGGAGTCTTGAGGCCCATCCATGTCCCCGTTATATGAACTACGGAGAGAGACAACAAGAGCCTCTTGGCCAGTGCAGCTCCACTGAACACGAAAGCAACATCAGTATTCAGTTAAGTACAGGTATGTTCAAGTCTCTAGTGCCTCAGTAGTCTGCAAGGTAGTTTATCAATCTTCCAAAAAGAAGGCATTGCCACATGAAATATGTCTTTATAATGTTTTCATCTTTATTTGAAAAGTGAGCATAAAAGCCATTTACATCCAGAAAACTTAACAGAAATGTTTCTTCATGTGCTCTAATAGAATTACACTAAGGTGTGTTTAGAATAAAGAATTTGTGACTTTCCTAGAAAAAGATTAAGTGCCACATATTTCAGTCTTCCTTCCATCTCCTTACTTTAGTTAGTTCAAGATAGAGTTTGACCATTACTGACTAGAGTATTTCTAAATAGTTGTTAGCTGTCACCATTAGTTCGCTTTTTCTGTAGGTACATTTCATGTTGAAGTATGTATTCATATTGAATATATTCATTGTAATTACCATGCATAGAAAATTTAAGATAATAGTTTGATTCTCAATGATTAGAAGGATTTAATTGTAATAAGACAGTCATTTTATCTTTACACCATGGAAGACGGCTTTGGCAAGCTTGAAAACCATTTTGCAGTTTAGTATCAAAAGTCCTTCAGAAAGAAAATGAGATCTCACTTGATACAGTAGACAGGAATTTTGCCATAGGCTTTAGCAGTATAGAAAAAGTCCCCAGTTCTTAGTTTTTAGATCATATTAAAAATATTATAGAAATGATAAATATTTCTGGAAGCTGTTTTTAAATAGTTTTAAAATATTTCATTGCCAGATGCATAGTGTTTTGATAGCATGTATATTTCAGGAAATAAAAAACTTCCCTGTTATCTCCATAAAATTTCCTGGGTTGATTTCATCTTTCGAACATTCAGCTGACAAAAGTGTTGATGATTTTGTAAATGAGAGATAATCAAGATGATGGATTAAAAAGTCCTTTAGAGTTAAAAACAAAGATTGCAAATAACTTTCTCCTTTGATGAAGACATCACAGGAAGATAAAACACATGGGCAGTCCAAAGAGAGGAAGCTTTTCAGCCATAAAATGTTTAGAGTACTCCAAAGGAAACTTTTGTTGAATCTGCAGAGAAAAATCTCAGCAGAGTGGAACGCCCATTATATTTCACAGAGAGCTTCTCTTCCTGAACTGACTTCCAGACTTCTAAAATTGCTATGAAACAGAGAAATTATGTGTGAGTGGGATATTTCTGGAACGAGAAGTTAAACTTGAGACCTGGAAAAGTTTTTTATTTGTAAGAACTGTTTGCTCCTCTCCAGACATTTTTTCCTGCTTTCTCTAATCCATTGCAGGTCAAAGTACAGCTAAGTCTTCATGTTTTGATGAGATGCTTGATTACTTGGTTATGATTAAAAATATTTGTATAATCTTCCTGGTAACAGGAATCATAAAAAAAACGGCAAAATGCTTTGAACATGTAATAGTAAATAAAAAACTTATTCCTTGTTTTACTTAACTATTTTTTTCAAGGTCCTGTGACAAATGCATTTAATGCTTCAGTGAAATTTCCTGAAAAAAAAAAAATAATTTAAAGGATGAGCAAAAGGAGTAAGTTGCTATGTGTTTTCCCTGACCTCCAAAATAATAATGAAAGAAAGAAGGAAAAAATCAATTCACTACACCTAATTAATAAACTTCTAACAGAATTATTTTATGTAATTTTTAGTCAAATTTAAAACAATTCTGTTACACTTGGATTTCTGCAACATAACAGAATGGTAGCTAAATTACAAGACTGTAACTTTCTTCAGTTCTGAACCCCACTTTAAGCCAAGTAAACGTCTTTGAATTTAGTAATTTGCATATTTCAAATACTGACTTAATTTGAAAGATGTTACAATTGAGCAGAACAATGAACTACTAATTATGGCATATTCTCTTTTTTCCTTTTTGTCTTTTGCTCAATCATCTACCTTCTTTCTATGGACTGCAGTGCATTGTATCAAATTGTATCCTGCTAGTGACAACAGACTAATCATTTTAATTCCTCTGTTTGGCTAATAACCCCTTGATTCATACACATCTGCTACACTATACTCTCTATTTCTTCTTTCTCAAAAATATTTTTCTTATTTTGTTCTGTTGCTGGAGAGCTTTCTCTATCCAAGTCGTTTGGAGTTTGAATTTTGTGTCATATCTTTCTCAGAGTAAATTTCCTCTATGCTGCTGATGATGCTGGTCAAAACTTTATGGGCTCTTTTAATGTATCTTTCTTTCATCTATTCCTTGCTGTCTCATCAATTTTTTGCTTTAAAAAATAATTTTGTAGGTTTTTGGTCAACATCCAACTGTAGCAGCCAGTGCAAAGGAAAGTATTTTTATTGCTGACACTGATGCTTATCACTTATGTAACAGAAGAAAATGAGAATGATTCAGACCAGTCTTATATTCTGAATGCATATCAGTTTCCCGAAGAAATCAGGAAATGCACAACTGACTAATGCCTTCACACACTAACATCTTAATGGGAGCATAGTTGCAAAGTCTAGTGAAAAATACAGTTTTCATGCTCACTTAAACAGATTAGGATAATTTTCTATAACAATGAACCAATGTAGTAGAACGAACTGCAACATCTAGGAAAAATGTGTACAAAATCTATTTTATTACATAGCATCAATTGGAAGCCAGTAGAGTTAATTTCACAAAATGTTTTCTTTTTAAATCCTGCTTACAGTAATCTGGTAAATTACAGAAGTTGTTCCCTGCAAAATGTATTTTTGAAAAGAAGAATCCTTTAGCTGTATTTTTGGAAAAGTGTATGTAATACTGGGAATTTTGTTTTCAAGTGTTTATAAAGTTTTATCTCTTTACTAATTAGGTTTAAAGGAAAACTAGACTCTGGGTTCAGGCAGTTTTAGATTGCCAGCGTCTATTTCTAATTTTTTCAGGTGAAAATGAGTAAGTCAGAGATTTTTGCTGGGACAGTATGCATGAGGAAAAAAAAAAGTAAACATGTCCTTGAAACTTACTGGTACTATTCTCTAGTATTTGCATCTACGAGAGGACAAAACATAGAAAATAACTTCAAGGCTTCTTTAGATTTTTATCATAGTCCAGAGCGTTCTCCTAAATCTTAGAAGGATGGAAACAATTATTTGTTCAGTTGTGAAAGTACCGTCATTACAACATAAAAAGATGCGGTATTGGTCGTGTCGCTGGGAATCCCTCTCCTCCTAGCATTTCACTTAATCTGAAAAAGGGATTCCAAAGTCCAAGAGTAAAGGCAGGTACCACTTGTTTGCATTAAAAAAAAATAAAATAATTACTATCCCCACCACTAGGAAGTAACAGAGGGTCTGCAAGGCAAAGCAGTCTCAAGGTTACTCTCCCTACAGTCTTAATGTACAAGGCAGACATGCGCTGTTTCTCGAGACCACCAGGTAGGGAAAACGGTTTGCTTTTTAATGAAAGTGCAACATTTCTGTACAGTGGGTCTTTTACTGTCAAAGTCACTGTCAGAAAGATAAATGATCATGGAAGTATTGCTAATGTGACAAAACTGTAAAATCCATCAATATGCAGTCCACACCAGCATTACCCATGACAGTTTTCCCACTGGAACTCTAAAGTGATATAAATTTAATTTTTAACATAGTGTTCACAAGCCAGAAAGTATTAAGTGGTGGAATTCATATCCATTCATTTGAATTCAGAGCCCTATAATACAGATGGCCAACTCTCTGGTTTACCTGTAATAAATCTCCTCCTTTTGCTTATAAATCTTAACAGGCTCTGACCAAGGGAAAAGAATTCCAAGTTAATTGGAAGGTTTTCTCTACTTTTGTGTCAGATGCTCAAGTATTTTCAGTGGAGTATCGTTGGTTTGCAACATCTGAGTAGCAGAGGCATTGAGAGGGAGATATATAGGTTATCTATTTGACTTCCTTATCTATTATGAATAATTCTTACAGGGGTGTGTGTATGGGGGTTTATATTTTCTTTTTTTCTTGCATTTACAAGCATATATCTTTGTTATGTGTTCTATTTAAAGTGTTCTAATAATATCATAAGATTAGAGATAATAAAACACTAAATTTATTATGGGGACCTACACAGGCCACAAAATGTCATAACTGGTACAGTGTATATATTCATTGACATCTAAAAGAGTTCTTAAATGCGGGAGATATTAAAAAGTGTCATAAAAAGCAGAACAAAATAAATATGAACTAAACAAGGCAATACATATTTAAGCAATGTTAACGTCTTCTTATCAGACTGCTGGTACAGACTGGGTAGTGGAGCAAACAGTTACAATAATGTAACAGGTAGGCCTTCATATTTTTATGCTGTTTTTTTTCCCAAGAATCTAACAATCTTTTCCCTACTGCTATAAGCAGTTTAAGTTCTGAGTTTGGTCATGAAGGAAATATAGCCAACTATCAAACCCAACAGACAACATTCACAGTACATGGAACAAAATGCTGTTATTAAATTTGTGATATTTCCTCCTTCCCAATTACAGTAGTCTCAGGAGAAAGTAATTACATATGATGTTAACCACTTTCTGCTTGCTTGGACAAAATTAACCATTTAAAAACATATATTTGATTACTATTTCTGGCTGACCGAAAAATAATGAAATAATAATAATGATATTAATACACAAAATCTGGGCTGAAATTTCAAATGGAAAATATTATTTGAGATTCATGAGTAGTCTAGGAGTTCAGAAGAGAGAAATATTAGCATAATAAGAATTATTTCAAAATGTTTTAAAAAATATTATAGCTATGATTTAGGGCCAGTTTTAGTTAGGGCAGATAAAATGACAATAACAATACAGAAAATTGGAAGCAATAAAATAAATACATATGTTCCTTTTAATGGTGAGAAGTTTGACTTTTTTTTTCTATTTTTTTCCTTGCTTGACTTAAGAAGATAAGGTTGAGATTTTGCACCTACTCAGTACAATTCTTTTACATTACACAGAGTATCTCTCTAAACGCAATAGAAACAAATGGTAGCAGGCTGTAGTCTGCTCAGAAACTTCATTTGATTTCCAGTGACTTCCTCTACATTTTCCAAAATCCCTGCCTTTCTCTCATACAGGCACACAGCTGCAGAAGAATGACACAACTGATACTGTGCTTGAAATCACTTGGAAAAAAACCCTTTTCTTCAGGCAATTTATCTCATGATCAGCTTCAATGTTATCACTCTCCTCCTGAGCTATGGCTTTACAGTCTGTTGTTAGGCTGTTTCTAACTATTGCAAAATATAATGCAACTAAACACTCCTTCCCACCAATTATCCTCACACACAGGCCTGTTTAATGACAGCTTTTAGTGTTTTATTGTAAAAGCAAAATAATTTGTCCCTAGCTATAAACATATTAAACAATAACTTAATGATCAGATTTAAGAAGTCCCCACATCCTGGCCTGAAGCAATTTTTAAAACTGGCCTAGAAGCATTCTGTGACACAGATTGCATGTCTAGACATATTTAAAAACCATTGGGTAGACTCCAACAGTGTAGAAGTTAATTCTTATATTTCAAAACAAATATGAGATGACTTAGGCAATATTTAAACTAGTTAGCGTGACACAAATCCTGGACAAAGTTGATAAGGAACACAATTGGTAAATTATTAAAAGATTGTAACTTAATTAATGGTAATGAAAATAGCTTTATGGAAATTAGATCTTTAAAGACAAACCTGATACATTATTTTAGGAGATTATAACTATATTACCATGGAAACCAAGTAAATTTAAAACTTTCAAAAGATAATTTACTTCATGCTGCACAATGTGATTAGAAGTTAGACTGTACACAACCAAAGTACTTTGTGTTCAGAGGTGGTCAACTGATCATAGAAAGAAAGCTAAAATAGCAATACTTTCACTAATAAAATTTATCCTGTTTTATTTAATTTCCATATCAAAATATGATTGCCTGCTTTATTACAATGTACTAGGCAAAATGATTTAAGTCACCCACCATATTTACTTTGACTAACAGGACATTAAGATTAACTATGATCTCGAGGCTCCCACTCGTATCAATTAAAGTTGAAAGCACTTTGCTCTAGCACAGAAATTTCATTGGATGAGATCCAAATGACTAGAAGATGGGACAAGATGAATTCAAATCCCACAATTTCAGCTAGACAAGCAATTGTCTGTTGTAGGAACTCAGTGGGGGTTGTCATGCCAGTTTAGTCTATTCTAAAATCTTTCAAAGCAGCTATTTCATGAACTAATTGCTGGTGAGCATTACATACAAAATATAAAAAATGACCAATATGAGCTACCATATGTCTAAAACACGATAGAATCATAGAGGTTATATCCTTTCCTTTTCTCTTTTTTTTTTTCTTGTTAAAAAAGAAAAAAAGAAACTTGCTTTTCTTTTCTTGTCTTATGTTCTCTTTCATCTCACCCTATTGCTTCCTCTTCATTTTTCACACCTTTGAAAGTTAAAACAAAAAAAACATCTGGCTTTTTACCTCTCTTTCCAATACTGTCCACAAATTAGGAATTTTTCAATGGTCTTGTTGTCATTGAAAACTCCATCAAACTATTCAAAGGAATAGCAATATTAGCACTGTAGTGTGCTCTTTAGGTACCAATTCAAGCAATTCCATTCTGCGTACTTAAATCTCCCCTGGTGTTTCATTTGGAATAGTATTTTCTTCACATCCTAAACAGGTTCCTGATTATGAAAACACTGGTTCATGTCAGCAATGTAACTGATCTCAAGGGAACTGCCCATGTATTTGCAGCCGTGGGTTACTGACTTGTTTTTTGTCTCTTTTCCAAGTTCAGTGGTACTTTGGATTGAGATGTGGGGCTGATATCAGGTGATAGATATCACCTGACATAGCAAGGAATAGCATTTCTGCTATTGCCGTGGAAGATGTCTGGAACATCAGGTCATGTGGAAAAATTAGAGGATTTGTCTTGCAATGAACCACAGAAAGGAAGAAGCTCTACCACAGGACTGAAGTTGTTAAATGTCAGAGAACGGCATCATCAAAGGTAGCAACAGTAGCAGTGGATTTCTGAGCGTAGGACCTGCTTAATATTGTTGTAGTAATTGAAAGATGCAGAACCTGTAAGATGATTTCTATTCAAACCTAATTTTCTTGATAGCTACCTTGAGGCTCTGTATACTTACATTCCAGGGTTCCATCTATTAGAAAAACACGTAAAAAGTACAGGCTAGTATTAGAAAACAGTTTTAAGGAACTGCATTTTTCAAGCATTTATTTATTTGTACACATTTATTTGTATTTATTTTCTCTATCAAAAGAATGAAGTAAAAAGTGAACCATTTGTTTCTTGTTTTTAAATAGAAAGCTAGGAATGTCATTTATTATTTAGGGAATCAGATATTCACAGAGACAAGAAATGTAGGTCATTTGTTGGAAATGATGTACAAGTCTGATATATCTAATATTTGAAAAAACACTTCCTTTCCTTTATATGTTTTCCCTACGTTGGATACAGAATAAATATTTTGAATTAATCAAGAGATACTGAGAAAGCATTACAGTTTAGAAATAGAACATCTGTCATATCCTAGATTTTTTTAGTGAATTTGCTGACTATATTGTTTCTCTATTATATTAGAGTCATGGAATCATAGAATCATTTAGGTTGGAAATAACCTTTAAGATCATCAAGTCTAACCATAAAGCTAGAACTGCGAAGTCCACCACTAAACCACATCCCTCAGCACCACATCCCATCTACACGTCTTTTAAATGCCTCCAGGGATGGTGACTCCACCACTTCCCTGGGCAGCCTGTTCCAATGCTTGATAACCCTTTTGGTGAAGATTTTTTTCCTAATATCCAATCTAATCCTCCTCTGGCAGAACTTGAAGCCATTTTGAGTCTGTTCTTCCATTATTACAACAGGACTTGCCATAATGACAGGTTTGAACTCTTATTAGACATTAGGCCTGAAAGAGTAAGATTCTTGAGGGCAGTTCTGTGATACCACCACCCTCAAAATGCTTCTGAGTTTTACAATTTTCATTAACATTTTCACTGTTAAACATCTGTTTCAGTATCATTTGGTGCATTCTAGTCTTAGAAGACAGCACTAAAGACTTCAAAAATTTAAACACCAGCAGCTAGAAAAATATGGGCCTAAAAGCTCAACCTAGAAAAAAATCATGTAACTTCTCCATTAATTATAAACTCTTCTGCTTCCAGACCTTAGAGAGACATATAAAGCACATGTGCCCAGGTTTATTACTGTAATCTAGAAAAATTCTTCCCAGTTGTTATCGACAGACACTTCACTTTTCCAACAAACAAATTTATCCATAGCTTAAAGTTTTCCCTCCAGAAACATATCAAAACAACTGAGTCTTGCTAAGATTGAGCATGCAAAGTATTTGCTGCCTCAAGCTGACTACTAAAGATGCAAACTGAACTGAAAAGAGACAGAAGTTACAGCTGCTGTTTTCTTTTTATCAGAAATAGAGGTGATTCTGCTGCTTTCCACCTCTCTCTCTTACTCGTCCCAACATGCAACATCTTGGCAGATGTCTTTCTGAGAATTAAAAGCGCTTAGGTTTAATCCTCTCTCTGCCCATGGAAGAATATTACTCTCCTTTCAGAACAGAGCTCTCACCACCTATCTCACAGTTTTGAGGGAGTACAGATAACAGGATCCATTGTTATACGGCCACAGACAGAAAGCACACATGGCAGATCACAGCATTCATTTATAACTCAAAGTACATCGGCTCAGATTATGGTTTTTTCTTGTTGCATTGAGTGGTGCCGGGAGCTTGGAACATCCTCTGCCAACTGAGGGGTGATATGGCCCATCATCTCTCTTCCACAGGGGCTTGTGGCTTTGAGGCTGTGGTGTGACTTGAGTTCAACATTTCAAGTTGCTGTGAGGGGGAGCTGCCGGGCGGCCTCTGTGGTGAGCGGCCGGGGCTGCCCCGAGCCGGACACAGCCGGTTCCAGCCGGCTCCAACCCACCCCCCGCAGGGCACGGCTGAGCCCCGCAGCCACCATGGCGGCGCCTCGGGGAAAGCCTCTCTCAGAAAGGGCAAAACGCTGCCCGGCAGCCAGGGCTGAGGGGAAAAGGGTGAGACACGGCCCTGCCAGCCCCGGGGGGAGAGGGGCAGGAGCCGAGGAGGGGCTCCAGGTGCCCAGAAAGGATTCCCATTCAGTCTGTGGAGAAGACCATGGTGGAACAGCCATTTTCCCCTGCAGCCCATGGAGGACAGTGGAGCAGATATCCACACTGCAGCCTGTGGAGGACCCCACAATGGAACAGGCTCCTGGCAGGAACTATAGTCCATGGAGAGAAGCCTAGGCAGGAGCAGGGTTTCTGGCAGGACCTGTGGCCCATGGGAGACACCTTCCTCAGGGACTGCACCCCATGGAAAGGCTCCACGCTGGAGCAGTTTGTGAAGAAATGCAACCTGTGGGAAGGACATTTCTCCAATTATTCGAGAAGGTTGTGAAGGACTGTATCCTGCGGGAGGGACCCCATGTTGGAGCAGGGAAAATGTGTGAGGAGGAAGGAGAAGCAGAGAGCAAATGTTATGGACTGACTACAACCCCTCATTCGTCATCCCCTTGCAGTGGTTGGTGAGAGGTGGGTAGAAGAGTTGAAGGAATGAACCATAGCCTATGAAGAATCAGGGGTAGGAGGAAGGTGTTTTAGGTTTTGTCTTTGTTTCTCACCATTCAAATCTATTATAACTGGCAATAGATTAAGTTAATGTTTCCCATCTAGAGTCTGTTTTGCCCCTGATGGTAAGTGAACTCCATGTCTTTATCCTCACCCATGATCTTCTTCATCCTATTTTCTCCCTATGTTCTATTTTGGGGGAAAATGAGAGAGCAGCTGAGCAGCTGTCTGGCAGCCAGCCAAGGTCAATGCACCACCTGGCTTCAGAGAGAGGAAAACATGAGCTGAAGTCCTAGAGACAGAAAAGAAACGTAATACAGTTCTCTCACCAGATGAATTCGCTCTAGTCAGTTCTCCAAGATCTCACTGCTTTCTAGAGATTGAAACAGAAATTGTCCAGTTCCTTTTTCAACTAGATCTTTAAAGAAAAACCATTGTTTTTCAGTTTTGAGAGAAAGGCTACATTTCTGGGAGAGGCCAACAACAAAATGAAGTAAAAGATCTAGATCTCTGTTGATTAGTTTGCTCTATAGGAAGAAAGTAGCTTTGTTGTATCCCATTCCATTTATTTTATTTAACTGTCCCCACACTTAGAGTCTAATTCTGTTCTAGTAGCTGCATTGATGGGAGTAAATAACAATATCAAATTCCCCAAATGAATGGGAGATATATTGTAAATACTTTGTAATTAATAAATCCAGAATTAGTATTTGCAACGGCCACCAAGAGGTGTGCTAGCTAATGACAATTTTATAACACAAACTGATTTTTCATTTTAATTAAAAAACAGTATTTTTCCTTTAAAAAAATCTGATTATTTATCTGCCTGTGTTTTCATACTGTAACATAGACTTAGAATTCCATATATTTAAGCAAGACTGTTCAATTCACAATCCAAGAATTTAAACAGAACACAAGAAAATTCTCTTCCGATGCACTGTAAGAGTAAATTCACCTATGTCTTGCTGTAATGCATTGGTACTTAATAATCATTTTGGGATGAAGCAATATATTAAATCTTCTTCATCGGTCATTTCTACACGATGAGTACTCATCACAGATCAGAAATTCTTGGTATTCGTTCCAGTGCATAAATGCATGCCCTTGTACTTTACACTTCATTCCATATTCCAGTGCTGTTACTCCAGGATTCAAGGTCATTCTTACCTCCTTGTACTTCGATCCTGCTGTGTATTGATGATCCTTCCTATTGGCACATTTTACCAGTCTGTGTGCAGCGGCTCTATGGGGGTTGGAGAGAGCAAATACACACGTAACACATACACCCTGCACACACTTATTTTTTAGGTCAATGGCACAAATAAAATATCAAATACAAATGTTTGAGCTTTGTTCCAAATTCAAATGTGTTAACTCCGGGCATTCATTTAGTATCTGTGCCAAGGCTTGTTATCTTTAATACTTTCCAACCTCACATGTAGCATTTTTTTTTTACGTTACTTTTATCGGAAAATAAATAAATATTTTTGCATTACTTGACATACTTTTGTGTTTGTGGTTTTGTTTTTTTTTTTTTTTCAATTCTACAAAAGATTTTTCAACAAAACAGGGGCCCAGAATAGGAAAAACAATCACTACCATTTCTGACTTTTTTAGTGAAGAATGCAGCAATACAAGATGGCTATAGTTTCCTAAGTAACAAGAATGAATACTTAAACACATTTGAATACTTGCTTTAAACACTGCTGGAGAGGGTGCAGCAGAGAGCTACCAAGATGATTAAGGAACAGGAACACCTCTCTTATGAGGAAAGACTGAGGGACTTGGGTCTCTTCAGTCTGTAAAAAAGACAGCTGAGGGGTACCTTATCAACACTTATAAATACTTAAAGGGAGTATTTAGTATTATGTCAGGAGGATGGGGCCAGGCTCTTTTCAGTGGTGCCCGGGAACAGGACAAGGGGTAATGGGCACAAACTTGAGCACAGGAAGTTCCACCTAAACATGAGGAGGAACTTCTTTACTTTGAGGGTGGCAGAGCACTGGCACAGGCTGCCCAGAGAGGTGGTGGAGTCTCCAACTCTGGAGACATTCAAAACCTGCCTGGATGCGTTCCTGTGCAGCCTGCTGTAGGTGACCCTGCTCTGGCAGGGGTTTGTACTGGATGATCTCCAGAGGTCCCTTCCAACCCTATAATTCTATCATCCTGTGATTTTGTTTCCAAGGTAGTTTTCTAAACCGCGCATGCTAAGTGATGGTTTGCAAAACTGGACATCTAGCACGCTGTTCATAAGAAGTCATTCTGCCGGTGGTTCATCTGAAGATTTTTACCCAATATAGGATCACCAAATTTTATTTAAAAGCTAAACTAAGTTTTAAGAAGCTGTTTGGTGTTAATACATGCAACAAGCAAATCAGTCATGCTGAAAGAGAGAATAGCTACGGAATGCCAAAGCTAGTACAATGTGCCATTTGCCACCTGAATTCAAATTCCAACTGCAGATTAGCAGGAATGACTAAACTAGTTATATATAAATCTAAATTTTTGAATGGCTTAATTTTGAATTAAGCTCACTTCTGATGTGAGTAGCACAAAGCCTATGTACCGATTAAGTCCTATTCAGTAGCTTAACTACAGTTTGCTAAAAAAAGACGTCTTTGAAGGTCTTGTTGGGTTTTTTGTTTGCTTGTTTCTTTGTGGCAGATGTTCTTGTGATTTCAATCATGCCAGAACTCACTCCTCTTATCACTTGCACAACTGCACTGAAGTCATGCACACAATGATTATAACTCGCCTGTCAAATACTGTTCATGTTCAACTTGTCTGTTTTCCATAGCTCATAATTTATCCCTCTTTAATTTTGATAAGTGCTGTGACCTGTTGTTGAGCATCTTTGGCCTTTGGTAATAAAACTGTTTTGTCCTTATAAGCACTAGCTCAATTAACACAAACTGGATGGGAGCCCAGCACAGACAGAAGGCTGATGTGGCAGCTAAACCCCAGCAATCGTTTCTTTACTTTTAAATGTATTTTTTCACCTAATGTTTGAGAACATTGCTAATAGAGGTGATACTAACTCAAAGTGGATAGCAGATACAATACTTCTCCAAGTTTAACTAGTTGACATGAAACTGGTTTATGCCTGCAGCTTGCTCTGCTTTACCTGCCACATAAAGATATTTCAAAACATGTTGAAGGTCAAACATGAAGCAGAACAGAGAACGTTTCTGCTAAAAATGGTAACATTTGGTTTCCTGAGTTAGACAAGATTTGGGTTTGACTCAGTGATAAAGTTTCTTTTTTCCACACTAAAAAGCAACCTATAATCACTGGAAAAACAGTATTTAGATGGATGGAATAACACAGAGAAAAATTAGAAACAATATCTGCATTTTTTTCAATTCTGTGGTATAGATGTGAGCTAATCAAATGCCCACTAAATGGATGTCTTTTTTTTTTTGAAGTGGCACTTTGGAAGAATCTCCCAAATGTCTTACTCAAATAAAATGGAATCTGTCTCCATCTGTGAAGGAGAGGACGTTGGGAATGTCAGTAACAGCTGGGATCATCAGCATCCTGAAACATCCAGAGTGTGCGTGGTGGAAATATGCTTAAATATGAACATGGAGGAAAAGTCTTCAGTTTTCTGTGGTTTTTTTGTTTGGTTGGTTTTTTTGCCAAACAGGTTAAAAATGGAAATCCATTCATTATTTGTATGACTCAGAATAAAACATGATACCCATGAATATTTATTTTCCTCTCTCCGTGTCTCCTGCTCTCTCTCTCTTCCTTTTTCACTCTGCAACTCACTGTCATAGAGCTGCCATACACAATGTCTGGGAGGGGCCATGGTTTAAATGTAGTGGAAAAAAAGTACTTTAACCTTAAATTAAATTTAGGGCTTCCGGTATCACTTCTATCAAGTTGTAGTAGGGGATATTGCTGGTTAAATTTCTAAGTCTACTACCACACAAATTGGTGGTAGAGTTGGTAACTACTTGTTTATGGCACCAATAAATAACACTTGCAATGGAGTTGAAAGGATCTAGTCAAAAAAGTGATATAATATGTTCAAAAAAATACAAACAAAATTACACATTATAGGAAGAACATCTACTTGTTTTTGTAATTATTTTGTTACTGATAATCATATACATGAGAAAATAATAGTTTTCAGTTCTAGTCAATGACAATCTATTCTAGAAATTTCAACACAAAACCTTGGGTTTTTTAACCCTGCATAAGCAGGCTGCTACTGCATTATCATGAAATGAAAGAGACAAAGTAGTCATTGAAATGAAGACCAGTTAGAAAGAATGGAAACTGTGTTTTAATGTGTTCTCAACAAGCAATGGAAAGTTTCAGTTTTTATCTTCCAAAAATATAATAATAGCATATAATGTGAATCATATCTTTCTTTGTGTTTGCAAGGGGCTATAATCATTATAACATGTAACTATATAATTCTCTTGGCTTTATTTGCCAAGAGAAATAGTATCATTTCAGTCAATGATTTTAAAAAGTGTTTAATCTTATTAGAAATACGGACATGTTGTTGAGAAGAGATTTTAAAACTCATGTGTTTCTGATATAAACAGTGACATCTATCCAAGGACATTTTTATTAAACTAATTTATTAGGATAGTCCATTAGTAATTTCCTTGCAAATACCTGACCTATGTCAACTGTTTTTTCGTACTGTGACTATGTATATTTTGGTTATCACTTTGTAATATACATAATTAGCCACTTCCTACTACCTATGACAAGGGATGTACTTACTTATTACAGTGTTTGGATAAAAATGAAGAATCAAATTTAAATAAAAAAACCTGAGGTTTCAGTCCGCTCCAAAAATTAAATTGAAACATTAAAAAAATTTAAGCAAGAGGCTTGCAGCACAGCTAACTTAAGCTAAAATTTAAATTGAAAATCAATATGTAATATGCTACTAACATTTAGTAACTAACATCTGGTTCTCAGGGAGTAGGAAGAGCACATCCTTTCAAATTTCATCTCTACTACCTTGGATTCTTACATTGGTTTGACTGCTATTGCACTGGATTACTGCCTATATTGACTTGGGTCTGTCAGGTTCTGAATTCTGTTCATGGTTTGAAATATGGTTGAACTTTGTAATTCTCAAAAGAGAAAAAAACCCACTGTTCTGCTGACTTAGTAAGTTAATGGAAAATATAATGTAAAATATATGACTAATTGCTGTAATTTACTTTGGGTCAAAATGTAGACAATTTTGTACAATTTTAAATTTTTTTGGTTATATAAAATATTACATAACTGTGGTATTAATTATGGGCCCTAGTTGAGAAAGTCTAAAGCAGGAAAGCCCCTGCTAAGTACATTCCCAGTCAGGAAAGTACTTAGATCGATTCCCTTCAGACCTAAAGTCCATGCTGCCTCTCTGAGAAGTCGCTTTCTGTTGGTGAGGTTTTTTTTGTTTCCCCAATAAAATGAAAAGAAAGATGAAGATGAGGAATATCTGACATTGTATTCTCTGTTGCTCATTGTTTCTTTCAATAGTGGAGAGCTACACCACCTATGGAGAGCATGGTCTGGCCACCAAAAGTGAGTGGAGAGGTGCAGGGGGCGAGAGTAGGGAGGAGTTATGATCAGTCAGGAGAGAACAAAGAGTGAGAACCTGTTCATGAAGGAAGCAGATAATGTAAGATCTGAAAGACCTACAGGGAGTAATAGTTGGTGGAGGAGGGGAAAAAAAAAAAAAGATAAATATTAACATTCCAGAGTTGGCTACAAATCTGTTTTTCTGTCACACACCAGTTTAACTACAGCAGTGTTAAACATGGTCATGAAATGATATGATTTTAATCACGAGCACTCTTCACATAAAAGGATTGCCACAAGCATGTGTAACTTGATCATATCTGATGAAGTGTTAACATAACCTATTTTAACAAATTGTATTGACATAAAGTATTTGTTGATATAAAAATGTATGTATTTAAGTACTTATTGATATAAAGTAATTATTGATATAACTTTTATTTATTGACTTTAAGTCTTCAAACGAGCTCAAAGCCCTGATCCTCATCATAAAAACACCTGTAACCTAGACCCTGCATATTTAGAAGATGAAGAGCATATTGTGAAGAAGGATTTTCACAAATATGGTCCTAAGGAGCTCTCAATTGTAATGGTAAAAATAACCTTCCCAGGGGCCAAAGTCCTTTTCACAACCAGAAATAATCTGAAGAGGAACTGAAAATTCTTAGAACATTGACTCGTGCATGACTTCTGCCTTCAGACTTCCTTTGTTTAATCAAGCTTGCAAGGCAAATATTAAAACCCAATCAAAATACTCTACAGTTGTTTCCCACTAAGATTTCCAAAACAGAAAGAAAAAACTGCAAGCGTTTTTCTCCATACTATAGAATAATGTGCTGCATGTGTTTTCATCCTATCAGATGTTAACAAGCAAGCTTCTTATTGAAAATACCCACATTCTCCACAGTGGTGTTTTAATGAGCGATATGTATACTGAGGCTTTCTTACAGAGGCTAATACTCTGTAAATGCAAGTGCTACTATCAACTCTGAGCAAAAGTAAGCAAGCCATGGTAAATTAAATAGCATATAGGTAGCTAGATTGCCATGAAATATCATTGAAGAACTGGATAGAGATATCTTTCTGAAAAGCTCTACAGTGAAGGCAACACCAGGGCATGAACTTTTAATGACCAGTAAACACAGAGGTGAGAAGAGTTAGAATTTTTTTGTAGTGCAGAACTCAAAGAGAATTTCCTGAGGTTTACTTCCTCTTGGTCCTGTTATTCTTGCTGATATAAACTGTCTTATGATATTGATCAAATGAGTATAAGAACTCTGAATGCTATAAACTAGTTCTGGATTAGTTTACTAACCCAACTAATAGCTGGATTGCTTAGATGCGCTTCTTGACTCTCTAATTTAATTTCTCTCCTTTGAAACAAAGTCTCTCTCTGTATGGAGTCCAGTTACTTTAGAATTACTTCAGGGATGGAAAAGAAAAAGATGCCAGCACCCAAAGTCCCCACTTAGAAGTAGAAATGCCACCAAATTTCCTTGTATAAAAATGCTCAGGCTAATTTCAAGGCATATTAAATGACATAGAATGGAGGCTGAGTCCTTAGCAAAACCATCAATGAAACAATGAAATTCTTTTTATCTAGGATCTATATATGCCATGCTGCCAGGGAATGACATCACAACCTTAAGGAGTGATTTCCAGAAGATGTAGCAATGAATAGTCACAGTATCCATACTTTACTTTTTAACTGTGCTTTCCTCTGTAGCATTGTTATAGTTTAAGGAGAAAAGCCAAACAAAGGAAAAGCCTTCTAATAAAATCTGCCTTTAATTAGAGATTGTATGAAACAGTACTGAAAAAAATTGAGGGTTTTCTCAGGTGCTTTATGTAGGAAAATAAAATTTCCTAGGGGTCCATATTTTAAATTTATTATGCGTGGTTTTCCTTTTATTTTCTTAAATTATGCAGTCTTTCATTATATTTGAAGATGAAACCATAAATCATGTGTAAAACATTAGCAGCCCTTATATATAAATAGTCTGTATAAGTAGAAATAAATCTTTTCTACATACTTTATAAAATGTTGATCAATATTTTATATGTCCTTTAAGCACAGTATAGGTATGCATATTATGCAAGATAGAATATAAGCACATGCACAGAAGGTGCTGCAGGAAGTTATAAGCAGAGCCAAAGTTTAACCTCTACATTGATTTAAAATATGAATAATTACTATATTATAGAAAATGGTAAGTAATCTATATAAGTTTTGTAATCTATAAACATGACTTTGATAGAAGCACAGTTCCTCTAAATTAAAAGCTAGATGGACTCCATTGTCTTAATATATTGGTTAGCAGAGTTATTTCAAATAAATTATCATAACCAAGGGCAAGTTAAAAAATAAGGGCAAGAAGCAAGGCAAACTGGAACACAAAAGGTTGACTAAGCTAGACTCGATTTTGACCTTTTTCAAAATTAAAATGCATTTACCGTATACAGTCCCAATCCAATCACTCTTTTTATGAATGAATCAAGTGTCATTAATGATTTACATGTGAAGCCATATGCCATGGAGATCCATAAAAACACTTGCTTCTTTTTATGTTGAAAATCACAATATCTGTTGTTGACCAGTTGGTTAGTCGGCTGGTTATTTCACTAATTTTCTAACAGTCTCTCTTGCTTACACAAAAGGAGAGCACAGAACTCCATTGTATCTAAACAATTGTGGGTCATATTTTACCATCAGTTGCTTACGTCAGAACTCTTCTAAGCCTTCAGTTACAGGTTTTCACTGGGGCATAGTGTGGCTTTTACTGCAGTAGCATTTAACCATCCCAGTCATAGGTAAGGCACACCGTACCTAGAGTGTGCACAAATGAAGGGATTTTATTTTTTTTGTCTTTCCTTGGGGAATTCACAGTGCATGTGATGAAATATTAGGTGTTCATGGTCAAAATGGTAATTCCATTTGAAACCAATATGTGTTATCTAGTGCAAAGGGTAGAATATAACATTTGAAGTTTGTATCCAGAATTTTCCTAAAACCTTGTCAGTTATAACCAGAACTTTCTCAAAAAATTAGTGAGGATGTGGCTTCAAATTTAAAATCTTCAAATTATGCTTTAAAGCTTTTTTTTTAACTCTGTTCCTTGTATATAATTTCACTGCTACAGCAAGACTCAGAAGAGTATATTCTTCAGGTTATTCATATTATTATTTGTAATTTTGGGGAATATTGATTTTTACTGTAATTTTACTTGAGTTGGTAATTAGTCCTATTAGTAGACCAACAAATATTTATATTTAACGTCTAACTCCTACATATGGGCTTAAATCTCAGTTGAAATCTATGCAATTGGAAAAGCTAAATACTTTACTTTAGACATCCTCAAAATGCACTTGTGACACAGGACAAGATTCCTGAAACTTTTTTAGTAACTGTCATTAAGTTTTATGGGAGTTTGGAAACAGCATGCAGTGTCGGGGGGGGAGACTCTCAGACTACTGAGAAAGAAAAGATGTATGCCTGAGGAAAAAGAATACCAATAGCAGATAAATCTACCAGTCATGAAAATCTACACAATTACTGAATTTCGCAAGAAATGCAGATGTTTATGTGGTTAACCAAAGAAGCACAGAAGTAAGATTTTTTCTTCCTGTTGAACTACAAATACTTTACTTTAAAGGATTTATTTTTTTTTTAACCTAGAGATATAAATACCTGTTTTTCAAATTCTTTAGTTTGTGAACCTCTGAATTTCTCACTACAACTTTTATATCTAGGCTATCGTCAATTTACCACATGGAAAATTATATAAATATAGAAAAGTGTGATTTTTTATCTTTTTTTTAAGCAGGGACAGATGAATACTAATTAGTGGTTAATAATTAATATTCTCCGTTTTGTTTATCTACATACTGAAATTACTCCCATCAGTGTAATACCTCAGAAGCTCTCCACTGTTATCAAAATAGAAATAACAATATGTTTTCTTTCTCGGTTTTCAAAAGAGCTAAACTGACATTTTTATAGAACATTTGTTAGTCTAAGAAAAATACTGATGGCAACGTAAACTGTGGAAATGAGTTTTGCTTTCAGTTGTTATTGCTTGGAGCTGTGACCTGAGGTCCATAGTTGCTGTCTACCACAGTAATAAAACCTACCAGCCTAAAATTTGCAGGGGGATATTACTATCACTGGTTGCATGTTGAGAACTCCCTGTCTTTTCGTTGCTTTTGTTTGGGTCAAACAAATACAGGTATGGTTGGTTTTAATGTAACATCTATATTCAGGAATTCTGTCTAATATAATTCTAAGTGCCATGAATTCAGGAAAAATTGAATAGTGTATTTCTTTATGGATTTATGAGAGTATCGGTCTTGGTGTCAGCTGCACAGTACTGTTGCCTCTACATGGGAATCATTAACTGTATTATCAGTAGTTTAATGAAATAAAGAAGAAAAAGCATGTTGATAAAATCCACAACTCTCAACCTAGGAGAAATGTTCCCCACACTGACTTCAGTGGTTCCCTTTCAAAAGAACCCCTCTGAATTTCAGAGCACTTCTGCTCACATTTTTGGCTTCTTAGAGTTAGAACTATCTGTTTATACTCTCAAAAGTTCTCTCAAAAGACTGACTAATGCTGAATTTATTTTGTTACACTGAGAAGAAAGGCACACTTTAGATTAAGTTAACAAACACTTTTATTTTCTATACCCCATCACTCTCATCAGTCTCCAGTTACTTCTTAAACTTTTTTAAATTACAGTTTTCCTAAGAGTGAAAGCGTCTTCAGCAACACTGAAAATGCTAGCTGGGAAGAAGATGAAGAAAGCATATTCACAAGGTCCTGACTGAAGTTTCATTTGCTGATTTTGATTTAAATGTCATAGGTTCATCATCACTGCCTTGTTCTATTAGTAGTTATTAGTAGTTATATCTGTCTAAACATTCACTTTTCAGTAGATAATTATCCAGGCTTCTCTGTTTAACAAAGATTTTTGGTGGAGAAATTAAGTGTGTTAAAAAAAAACCAACAATGGATTAGAAAGATTTATTACTATGTCACACATGCCTTTATCGTGCTCCAGTGAAGATTCAATGAATATTGCCAGTAATAACTTCTTAGTTTCTGATGTTCATAACACCAGAAAAAACACTGACAACATTAGAGTGAATTTAGAAAAGAACAAGAAAAATGATTAATGACTTGATGAGACTGACAGAGAAAAATTAAAAAAAAGTTCCGTATGAAGAGCTTCAATAAACAGTTACTGTCTACAGGAAACAGTTCTTCAAATGCTTTTGGGGTGTGAACACTGAGTCAACTGTAAATTCTACTTTTACCAACAGGAAACTTTTTTATGCATTTCGTATACAGCATACAGATGAAGGGAAAGTAGTGTCCCACTGCTTCTTTCATTTTAAAGTAAATGTAATGAAGGCATATAAATGCAATCTGTGCAATTTAAGAGTAGTACCTTTTGTCTGTATAATATTTAGGGATTGTTTTATCTATTTTTGTATTGCTTCTCTCCTAGAAAAAAGCCCTAAAATAGGCATGATTATCCTGGAGGGGATGTAGGCAATGCTTTTATAGCTTATTTTGCCCAGATAACCAGTACAATCTCGACCAGATAATCAGGGGGTGGGAAGGGCAGTATTTGTTTGTTGTTTCTGCTAAGTTTAGCATTACGATGTGGCAACAGACAATCTAGAATAAATATGGATTCTAAACATCCAAAATAAAGTACTCTAAAGAGTAACATCTTATGCTTTATATGATTTTATTAATTGAAAAGATCATAAAATTATTTTTTTTCATTTGAACTCATACTACTCAGATTCTGAATCTTGCGGAAATTCTCAGAGATGGAAATTAGATTATAGACTATTAGACTATAGATTATAGATTATATTTTGCCATTTGATAAAATCTACGATTCAATGCTAATTTGGGAATATAAGAGATTATACAAGTAAACTTGTTTGTTTTTTCATTAGATCTGACAGCTTTTTCTCTCCATTGAGGAGAAAAAAAAGATCAAAACTGGCACCTCAAATGACGATGAATCAATTAATATACTCTGGGGAAAAAAAAAAAAAACAACAAAAAAACAAATCTAACTTTTTTAGTTATCACTATGTCTTTCTAAGAAAGTAACTTATTTTGTTTTGGAACATGGAATAAGGTCATGGATTAAACATTTGTTCCACTTTCTGAGTTCTGCAATGATCATGATGTTTTTGTAATGCTATCTGAATATAAAAAATGTATGACTTTTAGATGTATTCATTGCCATACACTCTGTTAAATGATATTTCTCCAGTTTAGTTCTCTCTGGTTGACATACTGTGAATTTCATTTTGAATTCGATATTCTATCTTCCTCAAGTCTTAATTAAGCATGTTGAAGACAATGGGACATCGCCAAAATTTTATTTTTCCCCATGTTTTCTTTGTGATGCTCCGCACTGAGATTAAGTAGCAAAAAATATAGCGGCTGTAGGTTAGTGCTAGTTCTTTCAGATCTACTTTCAGAAAACTGCCTCATGATGCTCTGTGTCCTTCATTTGCAGACTACCATGATTTTCCTGTCTTGCCACATTGCAGAAGTAAAATGTCCATTCTCATATTATAATTTAGCAAAGTAGAGTTTACTTGCTCCTAAAACACAACAAAAGTAGAATTTTTAAATTACTGATGTGCGAAGTTCTTCATCATGGGTAATGCTGTCTGTCCTTTGCACTGGTGTCATTTTGGCTCCTTTGAAACACAGTTGCTCAATGCCTTTAATAACCCCATAAGTACTATGCCTCCACAAGTACCTGAGATTATAGCAAAGCCTCAAAGTTTTCTGTGTTGAAGGAAGTAGAAATTGGTCTTTATTCAACCTGTATTTATCAAAGCATATTCTTTCCATGTTACTCTCAATATTGCAGAATGAGAAATTAAAGCAGAGACTTATCCTATTCAATTAAAAGTTTAGGAGTTCCAATAATAAATTTGACTTTCACTGAATGTACTTATTTTAAATTGTGATGTTTTCTTTTTTTTCTGTTTTTTTTTTCCTGGCAATTTCAGACATATACTGATGTTCTCAAAGGCTTTAATTTCAACTTTAGTATAAAATTTAATTTCCTAGCTTTTGTCAGTGTACAGTAAATTTCTATAATTTGCCCTGAAATAAAAATATTTATGAAATATATTTTCTGTCCAAATAGGAACACAAAACTGCACACACAAACACACATAATATAAAGATCTCAACTCAGTTAACTCCCTTACTTTGTGTGCATCTGTAAATCTAGCATTGGCCTAATACTGGGGACAGAATAAAAAAAAAAAAAATTAAAAAAAGGTGAAAGTTTTGATAGCATTTTCATTTGCTTTTAGTCTTGTAAAGCTCCGTAGCTGCGAGGTAAAGTGCTGGCTGTAATATTTATAAAATTGATGTTACAGCAAAATGCAACACAAAGAGGATTACTGTTGGAACACAGTTTTGTCGATGATAGGTCTTCAGCTGCCTGAGGCTTCCACTGAACACTCCAGTGTGCTATAAGTGGTAGGATAATCTTCATTTTTTTTGTAGGCCAACAACAGCGCAATAAAAAGCCACTCCAAAGTCGTGTATCAATATTACCCATGAAGTCCAATAGAAACCATATGGACAATCATGCTCATTATAGTCAGTCGTTCAGTGACACCTGACACTACTATTGATTTTCATTTCATAAGCCCATAGCTGGAGAGCCTTAATATTGTTCATCTTTCTAACTCAGTATACCACCAAAATGATGGTGAATCATTTTCTGTTTCCCATATTACTGCATAGCAATAAAAAAAAAGTTAGAGGACAATCAGATTAATTGCCATGATAGTAATCAGGATACAGCTATTAGAGTATTAGACCTTCCTTCCTTCCTTCCTTCCTTCCTTCCTTCCTTCCTTCCTTCCTTCCTTCCTTCCTCCCTCCCTCCCTTCCTTCCTTCCTTCCTTCCTTCCTTCCTTCCTTCCTTCCTTCCTTCCTTCCTTCCTTCCTTCCTTCCTTCCTTCCTTCCGTCCTTCCGTCCTTCCTTCCTTTTTCCCCTTATGTTGAAGTCCCTATTATTACTTCTTTAAAAGCCATTCCTTTCTTAGGTGATTTTCTTGAAACATTTTGCATTTTATATGTTTGTTTCTTCAAACAGCGTGTTTGTTGGACAAAAAGAAATGTGTGAAATAATGTTTCATATCAAGCACTGTATCGAATATGAAAAAAGCTCTCAAAGTTTGTAAATTTAAGGCTTTTGTAAATGAGCTATGGCAACTGATATTAATATTATTTTTTTATATATATACACATGCTATTATTTTTCAAGTGAAGTAATTGATTCTGTATATATATATATTTTTTGGTGCACTTATAAATATCTTTGTTTCCAGAAATCTGTGTACAAATGTAGCTAGTTTCAGAGTACTGTAACAGTTGCTTCATAAAGCACTCTTGAAGAAATAAAAGAGACTGATCTGTTTTAATTTTTCACAGCAGGTAGATTTTCCAGGCCTTGGACCTCTCTTGCAGTCATATTTCTGAATCATTTTAACATTTTAATGTTTTTTAACGTGTGTGAATACCATGCTGTTATTTGAATGATTTCTTTATAGTCTTACACAAATATAAGGATCAGAGGGGATAACTTTATGAGGAGCGAATACGTTATATATTTTGTTATCAAAATAAGGTTTATGTTGTTTTCCCTTATGATGTGGATTTTTCAGTCTGATTTTTTGGGGTTTTTCTGCTATGAATCTGACTGAAAAATGAAAGTGGTAGTTTTATTGCCACCCCCTCTCAAAAATTTAAAGCTTTGCAGGCCTTTATAAAATCTCCAACATTTCACTGTGTTTCAGTATCAAAATGAAGTGGAAATGTGTAAAACCTTGGAAAATGAAGGTTTTGATTCATAGCTTTTCTCTGCACCTGGTGCTGTAGCCCCAGAGAGGACACATTTTACCACAGCAGGGGCCCTGTCTGGGTATGCAGGCAGCCCTGCCCTGCCCTGCCCTCACGGCCCCGCTGACTCTACCTGCCCAGGGCCCAGCAGTCCCACCTCGGCTCTGGACTTGTCAGCAGCCTGTACCCAGATCTGGCCCTGGCCCCAGACTTGCTCCAACCCCTCGTTGATCCTGGAACCACTGAGGGGCCTCTGCTGCCCTTGGCTCTGCCCACCAGATCAGGGGCTAGAGGCAGAGGGCAGGGCCCTGCCTGTGCCCAAGGTCTCCCTGGCTCCAGGACCTATACCCATCCTCAGGGCAGCCCCCATCCTGCTACACTCAAAATGTTCATGACTCCATGCCCTAAAGCTCATAATGAGGAAAGGAGACTCACTGAGTTCCCACCACCACCACTGTACTGCCTGGGTACATCAGTACTCCCATTTTACCTCCTCCATCTTCCCCCGCAAGTCATTGTCACCCACTTCACATAGCTCCTGGGTGTGAAGGTACGCAGGTGGATGACCAAGCCCTGGTTCAAGGTCTCAGCTCCTGTAACACACAGGAATCACTATGTGTTACAGAAAGTGAGAGGCTGACATGTTACAGCAGTGCCATGAGGAGTGGCCATATGCTCCAGGGTTTTAAGCTGTAGCTGTGCAACAACAAGATGAACATCACGGGTAATTGCACGTGAGTCTTGGAGACCTTCTGGAGAGTACCACCATGGAAGGCCAGCAATGCCCCTGTAACTTTATCAATTGGACCATATAAGGCCAAGATTGCACAGGTGATGGTATCAGATGTACCAAAGTGGGGTATGGTTGGAGCAAAAAGGGGTCCAGTGGGGTGAGTTGCTCATTTGGCAAGGTCTGGGAAAATGAAGGATCAAGGGGGATAAGTTAAGAACAAGGATACAGTAATGGAGAGAATGGGGGATAAACAAACACAATTGCAAGTAAACAAGCTGCTGGTTGGTATGCTTCTCTGACTGAGCCCTGTGCCTGATCACCACTGTTTATCCCATCTACTTGTTAAACTCTATTGCTAAATATTTTAGTGTGATCTCACTCTGTATTCAGGAGGTGGGAGGAGAGTTATTTATGTATCCGTTAGCTAATGGGCTTTAAAGTAGCATAGCCAGTGCAGGACACCTGCACCCCAAAATAGTAGAGGTCTGAGCTGGTGACTAGGTAAAGGTCCTGCAATCTGGGCACAGGTATTCAGTACATGTGAAGCTAATGCTAATGTTTAAGAGACCAGTGGACGTGCATTTTTTTTGGAATCAAGAAAGTGAAGGTGTATGTCACCAGTGAACTTCTAGTTTGATCAGCTGGAGAAGAGGTACAGGGCTGGGACATCTCTGTTATTTCATGTTTATGTAAGCGAGGCTTGTTTTTATCCGGATGTCAGTAAAGGCACTGCACTCTGTATGTGTTGATCTGTGTGGCCACCTGTGTCTACATTGTATGTGTGTGTTCCCTGCAAATGGGAAAAAAAACAACTGCATTTAATGGACTGGGATGGGAGGAATCACTTAGGACTCTATGGCCACTGAATTTGGCTTTCTTCAAGCATCATCATTCCCTTCTGGCAAGTCACATGATGTTTTTGCACCTGCGTTATCTCCTTCTCTTCCTGGACTGTATATTGCATAAGGAGAGACACAGGTGCCATGACGCTGCTCAGCAGAAGAGAAAACAAGAATAATGTACTCATAGCCTAAACTATGGGCTTTCTTTTCCTCCCGGTCCCCCTCATCCAGGCAGAAGGAGCTTCAGACAGAATTACAGAATCATAAAATCATAAAATATCTCGACTTGGAAGGAACCCATATGGATCATCAAGTCCAACTCCCCGCTCCTTGCAGGATTACCTAAAATTAAACCATATGACTAAGAGCGTCGTCCAGATGCTCCTTGAACTCTGACAGGCTTGGTGCTGTGGTTCTGTGACCCCTTTTCTGGGGAGCCCATTCCAGTGACAGGCCACCAGTAAAGAACTTTTTCCTAATGTCCAATCTGAACTTCCCCTGGCACAAGAGGCAATGGTCAATGAGAATGGATATTCCTTCAGCTGGAAATAAAACCATATACTACTCTATGACCTAGCTTGCCTTTAGAAGTTTTATGTTCAGCGTCTGGACTGAAGCACTTCAAGTAATAAGCTCTAGATAAAGATCTGAGAACTTAATTGCTCTGAAGTACTATTTCCCTGTTGAAAATCATGGAAGTGAGGAATTACTTTATTTCCTAGGTTTTTTAAGATCATATTAAGGTTTATAGCTTTTGTTCCTGAAATTAGTTTTCATGTTTTGCTGGCTCTGCTGGACGTTATGCAATTATGTTAAGAGTTCCTGTGGTTCTCATTATTCTTTCTTGCTTGCTGTTGGTGCATATAAATAAATTTCACTCTTCCCTTGTGGCCTACAGTGTTTACAGCCAAATTATTCTTGGCAGGACTATATTAGGAAGGATACAATGAGCCCTGTTCTAGTGAGGCCATGCAGAAGACAGCCGTATTCTAGTGGATGTTCTCAAGGGATGGCAAAAGGTGCAGTGGGCATTGCTGTTAATTTCTGTGTCTTCAATGAGGCTGCAGCAGGCATGGCATAAATATGATCCTGACTTTCTGTAGCTGGGATCCCAGAGTGGTATTTCACCAAGACAATTACAAAAAACATTGGGAAAGCTGTACATTAAAATGACTTTGGTTGGCACAACATGCTTCTCACGGTCTCGGTGACATTAGGAATACTAATCTTTCTGTTTCCACTTGCACAGCTCAGCACAAGATTTTTCTCTTCACTAAGCACTCCACAGCACATAACTTAACCATTTGCTGTTAGAAACAGCAAGAAGGAAATATGATGCCCACCTGGAAATCCCCCTGAAAATCCTGATACAACTAACCATATGAAATAGAGGGTTAGGTCTTGTGTCTCAAACCAGGAAAAGGGATCAGTGTTTTTTTACTGCTATTATTCTTTCCATACGCCTAGAAATCTAAGCAAAAAAGAGAGAACATTGAAGTGGCTTAACTTTGTTCAATGAATAAAGAAAGCTGCATCTGGCAGGAAATGGATTTCTTTAGGAGACATCTGTAGCCAAGCATTTTAATCGTCTTTTGGAATGACTGCAAAGCCAAGTGAGCACTGGAAAGGACAGCAGAAAACAGAATCAAACATGCAAGTGACTGGAAGAAAAAGAGGAGACAAATGCCCTTTAACCAACCTTAAATAACTATGACCTTGCCTAGAAATATGACAAGTCACTCACAAGACTTTGGTGAAGTGCATAAAAAATATTACATCACTTATCTCTACCATGTTAACATTACTTATAAAATACATAGGTGAGGAAATGAAGGAAGGAAAGATCTGTGATAAAAAATAATGCATTGACTCAGTAGAATGTTATTCTGGATTGTATTACATATTAAATCTGACAACATTTTTACAGTATGAGTGTTACAGGATTATTTTGTTGTTCATATGTGGCTCAGTATGCAAACAATTATGACTTTAAGTAGCTTAGTATAAGGTGTAAGCATTATATGTGTGATAATTCATGTTTGTATTGATAGCATCATGGCTATAAAACAGAAATAGCTTTTAAAATAATATTTTTTTTCAAAGTAGCTTGTACGGTGATCTATTTTAGATTTGCGATGAAAACAGTGTTGACAACATAGAGGTGTTTTAGCCAGCACTGAGCAGTGCTTACACTTTTTCAAGGCCTTCTCTGTTTCTTACACTGTCCCACCACTGAGTAGGCTGGGGGTGCACAAGAAGCTGTGAGGGGACACAGTTGGGACAACTGACCCCACTGACCAAAGGGATATCCCATGCCATATGATGTTATGCTCAGCAATAAAAGCTGGAGGAAGAAGGTGGAAGTGGGAGGACGCTGGGAGTTATGGCATTGGTCATCCCACATGTGATGAAGCCCTGTTTTCATGGCGGTGGCTGAACATCTGCCTGCTGATGGGAAATAGTGAATGAATTTCTTATTTTGCTTTGCCTGCACATGCAGCTTTTGCTTTACCTATTAAGGTATCTTTATCTCAACCCACGAGTTTTCACACTTTTACCCTTCTGATTCTCTCACCCATCCTGTGAGTAAGAGGCTGGGTGAGGCTCAGCTGCCCACTGGGGTTAAACCACAACAAATCAAATAGTGACAGATTTAAAATAGATTTATTTTTTTTTTAACAATAGACATTCTGCTAGAACTCTAGGAATTTGGAAGAGATTTGACTTATAAGCATAAAGAAACAATTTATTTTTCCAAATTACATTCATTTTCACCTTTAGATATTCGTAGGGAACAGACAATACTATTTACTCCTAAAGAATTAAAATATGACATGTACGTGTTGTTCTTTAATGAGAATTTTACCATTTTTTAACGTGAAACTGAAGTTGCTGCTAAAGATAATGCAAGTAAGAAGAGCTGATTTTATTGTCACTGAACTTGCTTACTCTTCTTCCTCTTCCAAAATTACTTGTTCTTGTCGAGTTACTTCGCAAACACTCTTCTTTACCACTGCTCTCAATATATGACTGAGGCTTTTAACTTTTTTAACTAAAAAAACCACAAACAAACAACAAAAACCAAACACAAAGCAAAACACAATACATTGTAGTATTGCTTAATCTCAATTTATCTCCATAACAATTATAATACAAACTTTTAAGTGAAATAGATTTTTCTACTATTGCTAGTCATTTATTCAAGTGATAGAGAGGTTCAGACAGTCTTGAAATGAATCCAGATCACATAAGACTGATGCAATACTTGTCAAATTTTAAGTTTGTTTTTCAGCACAACCAGAACTAAGAAATTTTGTGTGCGAAATGCTGTCTTCACAGCATTTCCAATCTACTGCCAAAAACTTAATGAGAGGGCTTATATCCAGTTCAATTTCCTAATCAAGGAGACTGATATAATTTGTTAAATGCCTTTCTCCGCTGTGATTGATTATCCAAAACAAACAAATTTCTACTTCTTCTTATAATTTCCTTAAGAATATGGAGACAACTTCAGACAGATTTTCATGCAGGGAAAAGACGAAATACCAAGGAAGACATTTCAGGCTTGTTTTGGATCAAGACTGAAAAGTCAAATTCACATTTTATAGTGTGATATTTCAGGCTGTGGGGGCTGGTAGTAGAAATTATCAATCAGAGATCTATTATTTTAATATTTTGGCATGTATAGTCATTTTCTCTTTTCTTACAGATGGCATAGGTAGACATGTTGGTGGGATGATGAGTCACATCTTTGGTGGTTAGACATGTTGTTTCATGAAGCTGTCAAATATATCTTTAGCTGGTAAATATGAAATTATGAGGGAAGTGGTCAAGTTTAGACTCCAGGATAAGCAAGTTTCTTGCTTTGACTACAACGTGCTGCCTGCCTTATCTCACAATTTACAATGACAAACTCTTTTCTGTTGTTAGGAAACCAAACCATGCAGATCTTTCCATTTCTCCATCAAAGCACACTTGCGATACTGCAAAAACCTAAGTAAGTTCTTCATGTTTAAGGTCCTATCCTTTGAGATGTTCAAGCAAGGTTAAAGTTCACACTGAATATGATCTCCAAGTGGACCCAAACTCACATCATGAATACCACAATACTATAATAATATCAGGGACTAACATATTACAGATGTTCCAAATTGCATTGCTACAAGGAATTTTACAGTATTAAGTGGTTCTTCACCATTTAATTGGACCATGCTCTTCAGTTTTTTCTTGTTTACATGTCCTTTCATTTTTCATCTATATTCTATATTCTATATAATACTTTTTTTACAGAAATATATATATGTATTCTATAAAGGCAATTTTATGGTTTTCCTCCAATCACTTGTTTTTTGAGAACTTGTTCGCTGTCTGAGAGGTAAAATATGTTAAAAGGGCTGAACAGAAACTATGCAGGAAAGAAAATTAGTAGGAGAAATCTTATTTTCTTTAAATCTTAATCCCTTAGAACTCATTTGGTAGAAATTATACTTTAAAGCAACTCCCTGTAAAATTTCTAGCTGTTTTTACTACTGCAACATTCTACATCAATCCAATAATGACAGAATAATCTAATAATTCCAAAAATCATAGAATACTTGTTTTACAATTCTGATATGTAGACGTTGCTCCCCACAGATATAACAAAAGACAAAACAGCAATAGCTTATTGGCTGAGAAACAAAGTAATATTTTTTAGAGCTGTAAAATATGAAGCTGTGCCTTGTAACTATAACTATATATTTGGTGCCATCCTCCTCATTATGGACATATTTTACTCCTTCATTGGACAAAAAAATCCTAACCTTCTTTTCCCCTTAACTCTCTGCCTTTTCTTTCCTTATACATGTTGTTTTAACAAATACTAGAGACATGTTTCCAGAGTTTTTTTCTGAAAAAGAAATGTTACTTAAGAGTTGTTCTTAATGGGATACTTCAAGATGGAACTTATTGTAGTCCTCACACAATTTCTGTTTTCTACTCTCAAACTGCTCACTAGACAAAAGATTTTCTGTTTCACCTATTTCCATCCTCATTACAAGGCCTGCATATATGGAATTTCCTCTAGAAACACCAAATTCAAATGAAAGACAAATGTGTAGATTGAACAATACTCTAAAATCAGTCATGCTTAAAACCAAATGTGAACGTAACAGGAACCTGTTACTGCTCAAATTCATTTACACATCTAAAAATTTATAAGTGTTAATTAATTATTGCTGTAATGTTATGCTGTATGTGTTTTACAGTATGCTGTAATGCTGTAAGTTATGATTTAGAAATGCTACCTATGCAATCAAAACAAAAATACAAAATGCTAATAGTGATTAATGTAGAATAGAAGCTAATGAGCTTACAAAAGGTAAACTGATTAATTTAAACTTAAGTGAATAAATTATTTTGCTAATCATGAATTTATTGTAGAATGTTTTGTATTTTGAAAAATGTCATAGCTTGAGAATAATATGTTGCTAATCTTCTGGGTATATATTATAATTAAAAAATGAAAATGAAAAATTGTTTTATTCTTGGGGAGGTCTTATTTTTTTGTTCTTCTAGAAATAAGACACTTTCTTCTTCAAAAACCCTCCTATTGTAGCACCAATAGAACATGTTTTCCTGAAATATTAATTTCACATTAATTTTAAAAAGCAAAAATTAAAAAGTTGTGCAAAGATTTCTGTGCATGTGTAACTTGACATATGTGTGATGACTCAGTAATTGGTAGGAATGTTTGCCAATACACATAATTTTTTATTCCATTGGACCCTCAAAATAGCCATAACCAAGTTAATGCTCTAAACACATTATTGTCCACACTAAATAGCTGTGTCCACAGCTGTGCTTTTCAGTTCCTACTTAAATGATGTCAGAGTTCTGATATTAAAACTGTCACGGTTTTGAAATTTGATCTCTTTTCACAAATTTCCAAGCACCTTATCTGATTGTAAGCAACATTCTTTATGTCTTGTTTTCTATGTTGCAATGTTTGATTATATTAGTCTAAAATTACACTTGTAAAAACAAGAATTATTGTAGAGATTTTATTATTAATTGCAATACGTATTATGATTATAATCTGTTTTTACCTGAATAATGGGTTTGCTGAACTTGTGCTGGATATTTTTGGAGGTATTTCTTTTTCAGATATTTTCCTGATACTGGAGCAAACAAAAGAACACCTTCTTTAAATGTGATTTTGCTCCAGCTGTTTAGGATGTTATTTTTGGAACCTGTCTGACCACCATAATCACTTGATTATTATGGTACCATTCTTAAGTTAATTACAGACGTTTAAAAGAGACTGGAAGAAAACTGATGACAGGAATCTAGGAACAGCAAATGATATTTCCTTATGTTAATATTATATTTTGGGAATAATGACTATGTTCATTAATATCCAAAAGTGTCAGATTCTTTCATATGGCAAATATGAGCAATAATTATTCTATTATTTTAATTTCTCCAAAACGATTTATGCATCTGAATGTTAGATATGTTTTTAACTGATCTAAATTGTTCTTAATTTTGTTGTAATTTTACATTAGAACCTATATTCACTGATACCTAAGACAGGCCCTGACACTGTAAATCTGGATTTAGGGTTCTATTCCTAAAATAGGAAGGAGCCAAGTTTGGTTTTTAGCATTCGTCTTCCAACTGAGAACTACATTATTTAAAGGATTACTTCTCAGAGAAAAATAAACCCCAAAATTTTTGCTGCTTACTATTACCTCATTTACATTAGCTGTATATGTTCAAAAAATACGAAAAAAAATTGAGCCGAATTCTAAACCAGCATGGAACTTGCCAAGTTTCTTTAATAAACAATTGTTCTCATGATTTCATGTTTGCATATAGAACTAAAATCAGGACTGTTTTCAAAACAAATGACTAAAAGATACCCTAGGGCTACACTCGAGTAGAAAGCAAGCCTGAAATTCTTTACTGTTGTACTTTAATGCTTTGCCAGCACTGATCAGACTTTATTTTTAACCACTCCCATGTTTGTATACTGAAACTACTTAAAGAAACCCTAAACTAAGACCAGTGCTATCTACATTTTAAAGTAGGATGGAAACCTGAAAGATTTATTTTTCAGATCATCTAAATACATGTTCACTTTGCATACACATATATGAAGTATTATGTGAGAGAGTTTGAGTATTTTGGGACAGAACTTGGGGCAGGCAGGAAATCATAACTGGAAACTTAAGGAAGGTTTAGAGAACTTCTGGCTTTTTGACAGTGGGATTCACAGGTACTATGGAGTAGGGATTACTGTAGATGCAAATATGTAGAGGATATTGTTGGCATACCTTTGTTTCTGTCAGTGTCATCATATTTTCATTTTCCACTTCATGTTTATAGTTATAGTGTTCATCCTTCCTTAGTTCCATCACTTACAAAATAAATTATTTGCTTTTTAAGTGCTTTTCTTTCCTTTGTTTTTTAAAAGCCACTTAACAATTACTTCTAGAATGACTGGCAGCTGCAGTAGTCCTCCAAAAGAAATCATTTAGTCATTACCCCTTCCCATAACTATTTTGCAGCAAAAAACATATACCTTAACTTTTGAGCTAGACTGTAGTGTTTATCAGACACACAATTTCACATCAATCAGTTGCTGTGAGTTTTGTCTTTCCTCTTATCCTCAGAGATTTATTTTTTCCTGCAAGACTTAAGAAGAAAAAAATGTGGACATCTATCAGATATATTGCCATATGAAGAGTCACATTAGCATTCAAAGTGGTTTTTTTAGTAGTAGTAAGTAGAAATAGCACCTGCTCTCCAGTCATGTAGCACATATGTATACACATCTCCCATTGACTTCAATTACTTCTTGAGATTACACTTCATTTTTCACTGTAGTTGATAACATATGATCATAGAATCATAGAATGGTTTATGTTGGAAGGGACTTTAAAGATCATCTTGATCCAACCCCCCTGCCATGGGCAAGGACACTTCCCACTAGACCAGGTTGCTCAAAGCCCCATCCAGCCTGGCCTTGAACACTTCCAGGGATGGAGCACCCACAACTTCCCTGGGCAACCTGTTCCAGGGTCTCACCACCCTCACAGGAAAGAATTTCTTCCTAATATCTAATCTCAGTCCCTCAGTTTAAAACAGTTACCCCTCGTCCTATCACTATACTCCCTCATAAAGAGCCCCTCCTGTAGGCCCCCTTTAGGTTCCCCAGTGCCTTCTCTTCTCCAGGCTGAACACCCCCAACTGTCTCAGCCTGTCTCAGTCTCTCCTGTTCTCTTCATAGGAAAGGTGCTCCAGCCCTCTGATCATCTTCGTGGCCCTTCGTGACCTGTTCCAACAGGTCCATGTCCTTCTTGTCCTGAGGACTCCAAAGCTGGACACAGTACTCCAGGTGGGGTCTCACGAAAGCAGAGTAGAGGGGTAGAATCACCTCCCTCGACCTGCTGGCCACGCGCCTTTTGATCTGCATCCTTTTGTTGGTGTGTTACACTCGTGCTTCTTGAAAGTCAGACAAAATCATAAATTGATTGTTGAATCAGGCCTGGTATTTATAAGTATGACAAAAATATTGAATAAATACATTTCTTCTGGTTGTAGGGGAGCCAAGATCTTTATTGTAGATGTTTGGAATGAAAGGCAATCACATATTCTTATAATTTATTGATGCTTTGTTTCTGTCATGACATCATACTTTCATTTTCCACTTCTTGTTAAGAATTTTAATGGAGGAAGGTGTTATTATGCTTTTATAGAACTTCACCTGGAGCATCAGAAATCTGTACTTTTCTGTCACACATTCATGGTCTTGCAAAAGTCGCTTTAAAACCTGTCATTCAGTTATGTGCATGAAAGTATCAGCTTTCTTGCAATTTATAAATACAATATCTTAAATGAACTGTACATAAAAAAGCACTAGATATTGACTGCTTTAAAAAAATGATTTTAGAGCTGCTGCTTGCAATATAGTACTGGGATACATCACACAGCTGTTAAACCCACTTAATCTCACTTGTATTAAGAGATTGTTCCCATTAATGTAACTGAATCCTCAAAATCTGGACATCTGCAATTAACTCTGATACTAAGGAAACTGTGCTATTATTGTAAGCCTTTGAATATCACTGACTATTCCCCCTGACCTTTTTAACTGCACAATCTATGTAGTCTTGCAAAGAGCTTTTGAATGCCTCTTTTTATTTAAAATTAAATTATTTTTTAAAATATAAAAACCCTGTTAATTTTGCAACTTTGCATTCTAACTTTGTTGTTAATTTTGCAGCTTGGATTCCTATAGAACCATTAGAAATTTCTTTCCCTTTTTTGCTTCTCTGCTAGAAGAGAGGGAAGAAGAAAGGGATATGGGATACGTACTCTCTCCTTCTGGGAGAGTCACTGTAGCCCATTCGCCTGATGTTGAAAATTTCAGAGCATAATAAGTGACTGCTTAATATCCAGTCTTGGAACCTACTGTATGAATGAAAGGATTATGCCTGTAGCCTTAGCTTAGGTGAATAAATCCCACTGAGAAACTGTTACAGGTAAATTCTTGATAATTATCGCTATACGACTACACTTTCAAATAACTCTTCATGAAACAACAGTTGAATGTAAGGACATTTTGACCACATTGCAGTTTGAGTTTCAGCATGCTTCATGCTTGGACATTGCTGAAGGGCTGGACTTGTCACTGTGGCAGCTTTGAAGCATTTAAGAATTTTCTTTTCCAAAAAATATTTTCAGAGCCAGATCCAGTGGAGGAAGATCTGCTTTACGTGATAAAACCACTTTTTTTTGTTTGGTTTTTTTTTTTTCCAGTTAGCAGTATTTTCTTCCAGGTTCATTATCTCTTCCAGACATTAACTTTGAGTCTAACCTTAGTTTCCTGATATGCTGTGGACTCTGGAAGTTCTCTAAGTTCTCTACAAGATGATTCAGTCTGAACAGCAACCATCCAGCATGGTTTCCATGCTGAGCAGAGCATAATTTGACTTGTTCTTTAACTGCATCAGATGTAGCTGAAAGGCAAAGTATACCTCCTGAAAAGTCTGAAGTCAGCAAAGGATAATTAAGTCAATGTATCTAGTATCAAACCCAACTGCAAATTTTCAATTAAAATGCAAATTGTGTATACAGACATACGTATACTTATATATAATATAGGGTTATTAAATTCCTAATTTCTCAACAACAACAGAAAAATAAATCTCTCAATCCCAGGAGCAAAGAAGCACAAGAAACAGGGCAAGAAAAAGACTTTTTCTCTTTAAAAAATACAGTAACTTGCTGTGCCTATGGAAACAATTTAAAGCAGTGTACAGCATGGAAAACACAGCTAGGTACTAAGAAAAAAATGTCTGTTGTGGGTTGCAGATTTCTTTCTTACAGTCTTTTTTGTACTATAGAGGAATTCTCTGAAAATATGAATGCTATTTCTTCAGAAGAGTACCCTCCTTTGGCCCTTGCCCTGCTGGTTTTGCAGTGGGTCTGCTTCACTTGCCAAGTCTGATGTGGAATTCATATAGTTCAGAAGTCCAAGGGTGGGACAGAATCAATGAAGACACTTGGACACTGTCAACAAGTTAAAATGATCACATAAAGCTTAAAAAAAATTTATACAGCAATCCCTGTGAGTCAGTACCACTTTCAGTTTCCTTTGGCACTCTGAGGATCTTAAATTGAGAGTATTATATGGTTTTGCAGATGTATATCAAGTGATTACTATTGTAGATTGCTAAAGTATGTCAGAGTGTTAGACAATAGACTCAGATACAACAGAAAATTTTTTTTCTTCTATAATTTATGTTATTTTTGTGCAAGTTTCCCATATGTTTATGTTTTATAAGTTGAAAGTTTTATGTTTAAGTGATGTATGATTTACTGTTTAAAAATGGTTACTAACCAGAGCTTTATTTTTTCCATTTATTAGGGATGATCAAGGAGAGGAAGAAAAGAAAAAAAAAAAAGGTGAGTGTTTTATTTAGAGAAATTATCCATAGCACCGAATTAGTTATATTCTGCAAAGTAACATTCAACTGAATAAGAACCCTAAAGTTAATTTTGCAAGATAAATGGCAGAAAGAGATTAAATATATCTTATTAACACATTTTAGGAATAAAGCATTCAGCAAAGCATAAAGTAGTGGTTTTATTAGTTAATAAAAGTATTCAGTTTAATTATATTAAAATAAAATACAATAGTTTCCAACACTATAACCATGGAATGATGTAGTATGAAACAATATATCAAGCGAAGAATTCCAAGTATTTCAAAGAATACCTTGAAAAAGCCTGTTTTATGCAATTAATACATAATAAAACAGAACTAGGTTTGAATTTAAGGTATATGCCCTGAAGAGCATATATTTTTCTGCTCATTAATCAGACACTGAGTGGAGAGTGCCAAAGATTTCAGTCAAGCCATACGCAATGTCAACCCATCACTGTTCAGGAACAAACAATATTCTCAAAGTCTATGCTCAGCAAAAGTAGCAGGTAAGTCAGTAAAAGACATTATTGGTACTATCTATCTGGGGAAACCCAACAGTGTATTTCAGATAATATGGGTAAAACTCAGTTTCGTATGAAGTGTGTTTATTGACTGAGTTCTGAGTGAGTTATTGAAAGCTGGATAAGCTTCTTAAAAAAGACAACCGAGTTCTTTTGTACTGACTCTTCACAGTATCATCAGTTCGCTCAGCTAAGCCCTCTTTGGTCTAAAGAAAACAGCAGAACACACAGAATAAAAACCTTTTGAGGAGTGGGGAAATATTGCTGATATGAAGTATGTTCCCAGAGGCCTGGCTAGCCTTCAAAATGCATGATGCTGGTAATTTATGTGAGTAGGAAAGCTATGGGTTATTTAGTGCTGCTTAGGTCTTCCTTACCAGCTTACATATATTATACTTGACTATATTGGTTAGTTATCTCATATGTGTCTCAGGGAGCAGGCTTGGACCATTTTCTAATGAAATTAATGCTTTATCCACCGATTTCTCCATTTAGTTTTATTGAACCAGTTCAATAATAGACCACATGCTGCAGCTATCAGGCTAGAATAGTATTTTAAAGTCCATTAAAATCAAAGTGCAATGTCTCACTAATGTTGACAGATTTAGAACCATGTTGTGGTGTCTTTTCTAGATTTAAACCATTTAAATGTTTATAAATAATCATAGCATCGTAGAATAATTCAGGTTGGGATGGGACCTTGAAAAGTCTCTAGTCCAAACTCCTGTGCAAAGTAGGATCAGATCTGGGATCAGACCAGGTTGCTCAGGATCTTACACTGTTGGGTCTTGAAAACCTCCAAAGACAGGTATTGCACAGCCTCACTAGGCAACCTACTCCACTGTTTGTCTGTCCTCACAGGGAAAAAATATTTTACTTATACGCAGAACCTCTATTGTTTCAACTTAGGCAAATTTGGCAAGTATACACTCTGTCATCTCTTCCAGATAATGATCTTAAACAAGACAAGTGCCAAATTAGACCACTTCAATACTGCACTTGTTACTGGCTTCCAGGAGAGTATGACCCACTAGCCACTAACTGTTCAATCAGTTTTTTACCTATCTATCTAGTTTGTCTGTGCGTCAAGACTGTAAGTCTTAAATTCATACAAGAATATCTCAGGAGATAGTGTCAAAAGCCTAGTATAAATCATGGTAAATGACATTCATTGCCTGTCCCCTCATCCACAAATCCAGTCATTATATCCTAGAAAGCAATCAAGTTGGTCAGGAATGATTTAGCCTGGAGTATGTTGACTGTTGCCAGTCACTGCCTTATCCCACACGTGCTGAGAAATGTTCCCCATGGGGACTCGCTCAGTGATCTTCCCAGGGGCTGATGTGAGGCTGACCAGCTTGCACTTCACTGGGTCACCCTTTTGGACTTTTTTGAAAATGTGTAAAGATCTGCCTTTCTCCAGTCATTAGGTTATCTCCAGTAATCTCCAGTTTCCCTGACCTTTCAAAGGGGATAAGAGTGGCAAGGACGTTGGCCGTTTGTCTTCACACCCTGTGCTGCAGCCTGTTCAGTCCTATGGAGTTTTCTAGATTTTATTAAAAGTATTCTTGACTTGATCCTTATCCATTGCAGGTTGTTCTCCTCCTACTTTAACCTTGCATCTAGACACAGAGTCCCAGAAGACTTTGTTGGTGAAGACTGGGGCAAAGGCAGCCTTATATATGTCTGCTGTTGCTAAAACAGCAATCCCATTAAGCAACTGACCCACGCTTTCCTTGTTCAATGTCTCACTACTAATGTAGCAGTAGAAACTCTTGTTGACCTTAACTTATCTTGAAGGTCTCATATGCAGCTGAGCTTTGGCTATTCTAGCACCATCCCTTCATGCCCAGGCATTTTTTTCCAAATTCCTTCTTTTTTACTTATTTCTGCGTCTGCTTTCTGTATGTTGCCTTTTTGCATTGGAGCTCTGTCTTGAGTTGTCTGTTTTTGCCAACCAGCCTTCTGAAACATCTACTAATTTTCCTGACTATTGAGATGGGTTACTATCGTAACTAGAACATGCAGTCTTCAAAAAGCTGACAGTTTTCCTGAGTTCTTTTACACTTCAGAGCTGCTTCCCATGGGATCCCACCTACCAGTTTCCCAATGACAACTGCAATTACATTTATGATTGACTAATATCAGAAAACTAAGTTGTGAAACAGATGCTTAGATGTGGAGACAGATGGAATCCTGTCATATTATTCTTATTTCTTCTGTTTTAGAAATATCTGGGATTTTTTTTCTTTCATGATAAACACAAATTTTCAGATGCACATCTTTTACAGTTGGAATTATATTTTCAAAAGAATGCTTTTTCTCCAAAGAAAATAAATCAACATTTAGCCCAGCTTCAGTTAATACACGAATAAAATGGAGATACCATTTTTTCATCTAGTTGCTGCTAGTTGAACATTTTCTGTTTATCCACATGTCAACATGGACGGTTATAATATTCCCCTCACTATACTGACATAACTTGCCTCCTCTCAGTCATCTAGCCTGTGCTGCATCTCTGATTGGGCTCCCAGTGAATGTGTATGTTTTGCTGCATATATGTGTTTTAAGCCTTGAACCATCTTAACAGCATTTCAAAGACTGACTGCTAGAAAAGGCATTCTTTTTACTTTTATTTTTTTAACAGCTTTCTTCCACATTTGTTTTTTATGAGTAACAGAGGTGACCACGTTATGCTTTTCATTATTCCCCCTACCTGTGCTCCACCCTATCATATGCTACTTCTCCCTCTTTCACAGTGGAGATCTGTAACAGTTAACCCCACTGTATCTGAAAGATGTTGGTATAATCACTGTCGCAATGAGACCACGCTTTTCTCTGTTACTGTTATCCTGCTGCAGTCATCCTGACCCATTTGTATCACCTATTCATCCATCATATAGTGGAGAAAAGCCAGCCACCCCCTCTCTCACTACGCCTAGCACAGTGAAATCCAGTGTAGCCAAACTGTTTGTATTTGCCACTCTGTAATAACAGTGACGAAGGAGCTATGTAAAAAGAGAGAACAGTCTATACTGCATCACCATACCTTAATCAAGCTATATCTCAGGAAACATGTGCAGTTTGCCAGGCCTTTTTCTACTTCTTGCATATTAAGAGACATTGTTCAAGCAATCATCAACCTCTTAATCACTGTGGCTTTAGTTTCTTCTTTCAATGGAAAATAGATGTAAAGTGGAAGCTGTTCAGAAGATAACGCAAAGCAGATGTACATTCCCATTCAATGAGAGTGACAAACAGTTTGCTTCCCAGCAAGGATGCTTGTTGGATATTCTGGAACTTGGAGTCTGAAAGCTTCTGGATGGTGGCATATGATTAGGAACAGAGGTTGTTTCCTCATTGGAAACACAACTTCCAGAGAATTAAACCTATGTTTAGCACCTTTATCATAGTGACTGAAGAGAAGAAATAGGAGATGATGGCAGCTGATATTTACTCTGTTGGCACTAATTATGTATTTATAAAATATAGGTATAGAATATATTTCTAGTTATAAATATACCTGTTTTCTAGGGATAATAATAGGGAGGTGTCCTCTTTGCTCTTAAAGCTATTTCCCTTCTAACCACCAGCATACTTCAATAATATCCTCATTTGTGTAAAGAGGAGATTAGAATTGTGGGATGCACCTCCCCCAGAGATTTTGCACAGACATTCACAGTTAAAACATATCCGTAAAATGCTTGGGCATCAGCAGGCGAAAAATGCTCTCTTCTACAGGGTAAGTGCTGTTTTTACTTATATAAAGACTAGTGTCACTATTTATTTGTATACAATTTGAAGACAAAAGTCTCAATCCAGAGAATAAATTGTTTGTTAGACATTGTTCGACCAATGGAAATTGATGATACAGTTGGTTCATTCTGCCCTTGTTCTGGAGTATATAATTCTACCTTTCCTACAAGGACTTCTTCAGGGCAAGACCTCATTTATTCCAGTGGGAAAAAAAGCACCGTAAGTTTCAATAAAAGTAAAGATTTTAAAAATCAGGGATTTTATATTTTCAAAACACAATGTAATGCACAACTGAAGACCTCTGTTAGCTTGTACTGAACTGTTCCATATCACACGCACACCAACCCTACCCCCACCCCAACCCCCAGTATGTATTACAGACACAATCAGGAGGGAGTGGGGAAATTTCTTTGTTCTGTCCCTTAAATCTAAATGTTCTTATAAAGGGGAAAGAATAATTCACTTGGCAAATAAGCATATTAAATCTTATTTACTGGAAATAATTGTTGTCTACTTATTCACACACATACATAAATACAGAGAAAATGAAAGAGGACCAGAAGACCATTACTCTTTGCTACAGTATCTTCTAAGATTTTGCATTAGTTCTCCACGAAGTAGGTAACAATGTTTGCTTGACTCTAGTATGAAAAAAATCTTAATAAGCAGTTTCCCAAGAATGTTTCCAAATATCAATTTCAGATTAAAAACTGGTTCAGTAAGTACTTGAGGGACTTAAATATTCCCATCAAAGCATATGTACTAACCTTTAAAAATCTCAGCATAGTGATTAACGTGCTGAGGTGGATATTCAGAAAACATGCTGAAACCTGAGAAGCTCTCACAAAATAAAATTGCTACACTACCTGAAGGACTGTCTCTATGAAGAGCAATTAAAACACCTAATATTCATCCTCTGTAGTACAAATCCTGCAGACCCACTGTCTTAATCCCCTCTGTTTCCATATCTGTAGGCAAGTTATCCTTCCCTAGATACAATATTCCAGCATCCGTTTGATTGCTGGTTCTGCTCACTTGCTTAATGTTAAACATGTGATTAAAAGTTATGCTAATAGGGGCCTTGTTGCATTTAGAAAAGAAAATAAAACAAAACCCCTAGTATTTATTCTTCTGTCTAAAGGGTATATCAGCTTACCCAGCAGTACTTTTGCAACACATAGGCTGACAATGCATTCTGCCAGCATAGACTAACTAAACTCAGTTACCTTTAAATTTTTACTATTTTTAGAATTCTGTCTTTTCTTATAATTGTTAAAATGTTCAAGTAAAATATGATAGAAGCTCAGCTGTTCTGGCTTAATTTTACTTTTAACAAGAGAAATGATGAATAATTTTACAGATAGACTACCACACAGCAAAGCTGACCAGACTTTTGTCTCTGCAGGAAGTGTTTCCTGCTGGTGCCCATGATGTAATCATGACACTGGTGATGTTCTCAGATGCCTACAGTGTTGCTTTCCCCTCCCCTCTTCCTTTCTTTGATTCCCCCTGAGGAGACCTTGTTCTGGCTGATAAGTTATGTCATTAATCTTTTTTTTTTCCTCCATGACCACTCGTTATTTCTGTATTACCTCTTCTTCTTATGACAATCATACCACCACAGAGGTTATCTCACCACATTTCTCTAGGGATAAGATGGACTTTCAGATTGAAATGACAGTCACCATCAATTAGACTTCAGCTACAAGAAAATGGAGGAGGATGAGGAAGTCATCATACACTGCATCTCACACACTGAATTGGGAAATAGACTCATTACATTAACTCAGATGATGACATTACAAATACACACACCTAGATCTCTGTGATTTGTACTATCAGATCAGAACAAAAAAACAGATAAAGGAAAGGAAGCTCTTCGGAAAAATAGGAAAAAATGGCTGAGGTTGAATGAAAGTGGGTTTAAGATTGTTTCAAAATGGCCACTAAAACATTAATTTTGAAATCAAACTCTGAACTCGTCACAGAATCAATAATCACAAATCCAGGTCTATCTTATACGCTAACTTTGTCTAGATGGAAGGCAATATTTCCTGTCTTCCTGTCTCCATAATCAATCGCTGACATGTCTTCCTTATGGCCTTTTAAAGCAAAAGAAATCAAATACTGTGTGCAGCTTTGTTGCAAGCCGTGACAGTTGAACATCAAAGTTTTTTGCACCACATATAGTTTGGTAGCCTCTCTCTGAAGCTTGAATAAACTTACTCTCAGTGCGTTTTAGAGAAGCAGGGTAGTTTTCTACAAGCACTTAAACTCACTGTGTAAATTAAAAAAGCAGTATCTATTTTGCTGACTTTCACATGACCATAGTAAGTTCAATATGATACAATCCAGCTCAAGACTTATTCATTTTCACTTAAATTCTAAAGTGTGCAGTACCAAAATTTTGACCCTGATCATTTTCTCCAGCACTCTTGGAGAGGTTAAACTAGGATGCTGATCTCCAGATTTAGGAAAATTAGAGCACTTTATCATACAAAAGCAAAATAACTTAAATCTTTTGTAGGAGTTTGAGAGTGTAAATTGATTGTGTAGATACAGGTTATTTGATAACCTATCCAGGAGCAAGTCATGCTCACTTAATTTCCTGGGATTTTATACAGTAGAAATGACTTTGTGAAAATGGAAAATAAAATACTGCTCACAGCACCTTTTCTATGACTGAGCAGTGTTTTTCCCAGCTGATGAAACCATGGGTTAGCCCTGGCACACAAATTTGCTGATACATCTCCTTGCCTAGAATATAGACAGATGTGTCCAGCGAAAGCTTTGCTTATTTGTGCAGATGTGCCTGAAGTTGGAAGTGACATAGCTGAAGACACTAGAAGAAACAGAGCTATATATTTAAAGATAATGATATTTAAAGATAATGATATTTGAAGATAAGGCCAAACCAGCATTTTGGACAAATTCTGTTGAAATCCAAGACCCTGATTTATAACTCCTAGAGTCTGAGGCTCCTCTCTTGTATGAATATCATGAAACAACTTATTTTTCTGACTTAGAACCCATCATGTTTAATGGCAATCTGTACCACAGTGCTGAGTTCAACGTAGTCTCCTGTTACACATTGCAAGTAAGATGACTGGATTTAGCTCTTCACAAGCAACTGAAGGAACTTCCAGTGCCACAAAAAGAGGAGAAATCACTGAAAAGGAAAGTAATTTAAAAATGACAAAGTATAGTTTTTTTATAAGAACACTGATTTTAAACTTTTCCAAATGACAGACCCTTTCTAGCAATGAGAGCAACATGGCCATCTTAAATTTAATTTACCTTGACAGCATTTTTTTCCTGAACTTAAAGCATTGTTTAATACTTCAACACCTCTCCAGCATCCTGTATCTTGATGAGTGTGTCTTTAATAATATATGGTATTTGTTCTTACTTACAAACCTAAGGGTATAGCTTGGAATTTGATATTGTTTATTTTCTCTTTATGCAACTATAGGTTTAGTGAGACTGAAAACAAATCACTGTAAGAAAATGCAGGCAGCCATATTTTGTATTATGTTGCCACCGACCATTGTAATGAACAGAGAATGACAGCAATACTTTTCTAGTTTTTGTTTTCAGCATATAAATTAAACAATCTCTCTGCTCTTCTAGCACCAATTCCTCCTTCTTTAAGGAAGTTTGTAACACCTGGGTGAACAAAGTGGTTTCGTGTTTACTCACAAACACACAAAAATATTAGATTCCCAAACCTTTCAACAATTTACTTGCAGCGTGTAAAGCTTAACTATGCATATTTATATCTAAAATTTATCAGAGTGTTAAATTACACTTCTTTATTAATAGATTTACGCAACTCATTCAAAAGCAATAAAATAGTACATAGTGTGAAGCAGGACAAACCCAAGTGGTTAAACCAGTAAAGATACAATTTATGTTTCCTAACAATAACTTCATGGGATTTTATAAGGGTAGGTCTGCAGGCTGCTGTGTGCATTAAAGCCCAGCCAAATCCATAAAATGAAAACAAAGTTAAACAACTTCACAAAAGACAGAAATAGCCTTTTAAAGATTCACAGGAGTACTTTTTCTGTGTCTAATCTAAGCAGCCATCATGGCGAGATTGATGGGCACTGGCAGAGATGCATTTCATGAGGCGGCTGTCTGCTCGATGGTATTAGAATGGAGCTATCTGTCTTCATTGTGCTCCATTAACATGCCCCTCAGATCTATCAGGAAAATGTCTACAGTCCTACTTTATAAATTATTACCTCTGACAGTTAAATATTTTAGTCCATATTTAGGAATATTGCTCACTGATAGTTCTTCATTCGCCTACGTATTTTTACAGTTTAATTTCCATACTTGCTTAAAAATACAGAAAAAGATATTTTGGTTTTGGTTTTTTTTTTTTTTTTTCCTAATATAAGGGTATTTCTGATCTCTGTGTGGTAAAAATGACTGTACACTTACTTGACTTCAACAGTGCAATGTATAGAAATGTTTTCCATGCCAGATAAAGATAGGTGTTTATTAACCAGGATACATATTTCTTAAAGACAGATTTGCCTGCAACAATTCATTTCAAGGTGAACAATCAGTATATGGAAATTATGTTTATGATTGCTCTCAGTGCGGAACATAAAGCAGACATCTGACTCAGTCATTTTGTTATCATTTGCTCGGCTTTGGGAGGTCTTCAATTTTAGGGTGTTTTTTTTTTGTTGTTCCCATCAATTACCTTCTATTAATCAAGTTTGAAAAATACCGGCATATGCCAGCTTTCATGCAAAAGAAAGTTTTTAAAGAAACCATGGTATTCTAGTTTGCTGTCTTTGCCCTGAAGACCAGATAGGCTTTAATAACATGAAATGTTATTCAATTTATGTTTACTTCAATGTCCTTTCAAGCTGTATAGGCAGCAGTTTGCAGTGCATTTTTGAAGGAAGAAAAGAGAAGTAGAAAAGGGTGCTCGGTGTTTACTAATGATCAGGCTAATTTTAATTTCCTAGGTTTTAGTCTGAAATGTTTTAGTCTGGCTTACTAAATAAATAAATCCTCTGTTAAATATTTTTTTTCTGTTAAAGTCCCCCTGGGAGAGGCTTTCCTGTATGTAATAAAAGGAGTGCATCTAACAGCAAAACAGTCCTTTCTTCTTTGAATGATGATGAATAACAAATATATAGCAATCCTTGGTAAGGTAAAGAAGAAACTCAATGTCCCAGAAGCTTTCAGAAAGACGCCACTAACACTGTCTTTGTGCCACCCCTTCTGTATGACAATGTCAGTGGTCCAGGTGGGACTTCGAAAAAAGCACCAAATGCTCACAGATATATAGGGGATTCCTTAGAAGTCTCACTTAGATAACCTAGTTGTGGTTTTTGTTTTGTTTTTTTTTGAAAGCTGCTTTCTAGCTCATTTTGTGAAGCATGAAAAAACATAACAAAAAGATGAATAATATGATATAGATGAGTTCCGAACCAGAAGGTTATCAACTTAACTGCACTGATTAGAGACACAAGGGAGAGTAGCTAGGAGGATAGCTAATAAGCAAAATTGTTTAAAAAATGATAAGCATACATGGAAACAATATAATTTGATAATTTAGGGAGCTATAGCCAAAGAGCTTAGTTCTAATGCAGATGAAGAAATAAAACGTAGAAAAAAATAATCACAGAAAAACTATGAAGACAATATGAACAGATGTCCATGAGATATGCTTACAGGAGAAAACCTAACCTAACTTAACCTGAATGACTGATTTTAGAACACCAGGTGACTATCTGGTTCTACTTTAAGCTATACACCACATCGATTGCAGCTGAGGGAAGCTAAAAGGTTGAAAAAGTGAGAAGAATGTAGTACTTAGATGAGGAAGTGTGTTAAAATCTTGTATTTATAGCACCAACACATCTTGCTGGTCACTTTTCTTTGTTCCTGAACCTAAGAAGGGTATAAATTAAAGAAACTTTCCTCAACTTGAGTTTTAAAGTCTTGAAGCCATGATCAACTTCCCTTTGAGCACATTTCCTAACAAATATATTCTATTGGTGTAGAATCCATACAATTTATCAGCATACAGTTTAGATAAGTGGTACTGAATGTTAATTATTTTGAAAGCCTTAACTTTTTAGCATGTGACTCCAGCTTATAAATGGACTGTAACACTAAAGTAAAAAACAATAAATATTTTCTTCCTTCCATATACACTAAGGTATATCTAAATTTAGTTCCTTAATAAGAAGAAGATTTTTGCTTCTGGAATAGCTTGTAACATTAAGCATGCATAGCATTTAGAAAAGGGCTCATAGAAGTAGGTGCCTTCATTTTACCAATCATTATGTAAACTCACATAGGCCAATGAAGATGATGATAAAATGCATGAACATAAGCTTGCTTAATCCTGAGAATGTAGCTGGTAAAAATGAATTGGCAGATGACCTAATTACTTTTCACAGAAAAGCCTGTTGCTAATACTGTTAAATCATTATTTGTTCGGACTCATTTCAAAGATGATTTTATAATAGCAATTTCAAGACGTGTAAGTGAATTTCATGACACAGAAAGGAAGAGTTCCAAATTAGGACAGATGCTATATTTTGATTACTTAAAAAAAAAAAAAATCTAGATCAAATCAAAAGAATGGCAATTTTTTGTTATTTTATTTTGTTGTTTAAAAATGAGTTCTACCAATAAAATAAAAAAACAAAGAAACACTGGGATTGATTAGTTATTAACAACTAGTTTGTGACAAGGGAGATTTCACTCTTCGTATCAAATCCATAATTAATCTTGAACATTAAGCAATAGGAAACTGGAAAAGTACAACCTGCATAGGCCTTTTTCAACTGCGATTTCAACTCTATTTTCATCTCTGTTTCAACAGCTATTCACTATTTGCTTCAGTGGAAAGCTACAAGCTGTATTTTGCTGAAACTGGACCTGCATGATCTGAATCTTTCCAGTTTATTGAAAGGATGTTATCCAAACTCTTTGCCCCTCTGGGCTTCACGACTTCTCTTCTTGCCTCAGTAAGCTGCTTGAAAAGGCACATGGGGGAGTACAGTTGATCTACATAAGAACGTAGCACTGACTATACTAGAACAGCCTACACACAGGTCATCCAGCATCTTGCTTTAGAAATCAGACAATACTAACACCAAGCGTTGATTATACATTACTGAACATGAGAGCAGGCCAAGAACTTCCACAGAAATCTCACCCTGCTCCCAGTCACATATCATAAAGCTGACATGTTCTTACTGTGTGAAATATAATGGGGGTATAAAAATCAAACCCTTTATGTTTTTTTTTCCCTATATCATTTAAAGAGAGCATTAACAAATGCCTGCAGCAACCAGTGGTATCCATTTAGCCTGTGTCTGAGGAACCTTGAGCATGATGGTAGTAAGGGCTGGGCTGTGGATCACAGGGCAAACATTTGTCAAAAAAACCCCAAACTTAATGTCTAATCAGCCACCTGATACAAAAGATCTAATTCAATTTAATGCCACGCTGGCAGAAAAAGAGGAAATTTAACTGTGAGCAATATTGATTGTGTTAGGTTTGTGAAAATCAGTAATAATTTAGGAGCCTAAAAAAGAGGTGTATATGTGCAAAAACTGTAAACTATGCCTTGATAAGCAACTTTAAGGGAAATATTTTTCACAATTAGTGCACTGTGTCCCATAAGATCTACAAGTCTTTAGTAAATGGAGGCTAATTGTATGCCATATTTCCTTAAACAGATGAACATATCAAGCAACCATGAGAAGACACTTTGGTGTTTCAACAAGGCAGTGAAATTATTACATTCCTAACATTTGTCCTAGTTTCAAGATCACAACAGAAAACTGCCAACTGGTGAGAAATGCTATTTCCTGTTCAAAAGGTACAGAAAGGAGTTTAATTGTACTGTGATGACACACAGTAACTCCAAACCAGGTTTAGAGGCACGTAACACCAAGGATTATACAAACGGACAAAGGAAAAAAACAACTTTGCCTTAGATGTCTTACAATATGGGTTGCAGAGAATATACAATGGGAGACTACACAACTCCAGAGAAATTAAGGTAATAATTTAGCTACATGAAGATAACATCCGGTCTTGGGAAACTTAAGAGAAGTAAGAAATCAGAGGTGACATCTGTCAATCCTAGTGAATATGACTCTTGCTAACCCATATCAGCTGAAGAAGCAGGGGAGGTAGGTTTGAGGTATGAAAGGAGAGTGCGAGTTGTCGTATATTCTGATTCCACAATTTATGTTCATGGAAATCACTGAAAACCTAAGGTGGCTGAAAATATCTTCTTGAGCAAATCCCAGCGTTACATACTCTAAAATACCAGAGTCATATTAATTTTTTTTGAGGATGGAGGTAAAACAAGGTATTAAGCTATCAAGAGAACATGACTAATTGGGAAATCGAGATAATGATAGGCAAATACTGCAGCTTGGATATTCAAAAGCAGACTAGCCGACAGCCGTCACAGGGATTGCTTTGCAGTTACAAGATGAGCAGATGCAGAAATGTAAAAGAAAAAATCAGAACAGGGTAAATAGTGTTAGGAAAACTGTTTTAATTGCATATGCACTTACAGTGTCACTGACTAACTGTTATAGGTACTTCTATTTTTAGAGCTGTATTCATATACTCATTACTTAGATATTAAATTATTGAGATACCGTGAAAGATAACATGACCAAATGAATCACAGCCAACTAAACTTTGCTCTATTATAGAAATGTTGAATGTTTTTCTTACTGTTCAGCCAGCCCAGTCCAAAATTCTTCATTCCGCTCTTCTCACTGTTAGGAAAAGCTGACCATAATGTATTAAATACAAGTGTTGCCCAATTAAGTACTTAAATGAAAATCTCTGTAACTGTCAGGATGCTTCATAATTGCAGTATGAACAAATACAGAATAATCTTTCACACACAGGATTCCGCCCTTTGGATTATGGCACATGTTACTTTTCAGGGAGCAGAAAGAGCAAGTAAATACAAACTTGTGATAATTCGTACAGGACAAATGTGTGTTAATGCTTCCTAAAGCCGATGCTGCAGACTTCAACACTTATGTACATCTAAAGGGAAAATCCAAAGGAAGAAAAAAGTCTTTAAAAATTAGATTAAAAATTAGGTTAAAAAATGGGGAAAATTATTATTCATTTTGAACAGCTGTAGGTGTATATTTTCTGCCTGAAGACAGTGGGAGAGGATGATTTACTATTTTCTAGTAGTGTACTGCCATGTATTTTTCTTGATCTGGTATTTGCACACATCTATACTGCATATATCATATATACAAGCTTATTAGAATGGAAACATACACATGCATACTTTCTTGTGATGCCAAAAAGACGCTGGAATAGTGAAAAGGTATGTTGCTGCTTACTTACCGGAATATAAATGTTGCCTGTAGTTTTGATACAGTACTTGGAGATTCACCTCATTCTAAACTAGTATTATTGAGACACCGTACTCTTAATGTCTGTGTGCCTGCGTAATTAAGCATAATAAAAATGGAAGAGAGGTGTGACATGTAAACCGTCATATTTTAAAGGTAAATATTGCAGAACTGTATTGGGTTTACATGGTAAGCAGGACGCAGGATTATCACCGTCTGACTGTTGCGCAGTCACACCCATTCTGTGAAACGATTTGGTGGTCTAATGAACTTAAATAACAGCAAACAACTCATTACCATAGAATGAGTCTGTAGAATAATTTCTACAGAGAGTAATGTATGGAGCGTACGTGTGTACTGGGGCGCGGGTGCCCGGGCCGGGCTGTTGGGGGGAGCTGCCGGGCGGCCCCTGTGGTGAGCGGCCGGGGCTGCCCCGAGCCGGACACAGCCGGTTCCAGCCGGCTCCAACCCACCCCCCGCAGGGCACGGCTGAGCCCCGCAGCCACCATGGCGGCGCCTCGGGGAAAGCCTCTCTCAGAAAGGGCAAAACGCTGCCCGGCAGCCAGGGCTGAGGGGAAAAGGGTGAGACACGGCCCTGCCAGCCCCGGGGGGAGAGGGGCAGGAGCGGAGGAGGGGCTCCAGGTGCCCCAGCAGGGAACCCCGGCAGCCCTTGGAAAGACCAAGCTGGAGGAGATATGCATGCTACAGCCCCTGGAGGACTCCAGGCCAGGACAGGTTTATCCCGAAGGACTGCAGCCATGCTGGAGCAGGGGAAGAGCATGCGGACGAAGAAGCAGCAGAGAGGAGCCGTTCTGCACTGAGCACAAGCCCCCATTCCCCATGTCCCTGTGCTGCTCATGGAGGGGAGAGGAGGCAGAGGAATCAGGAATGAAGGACTGAAGTTGAGCCCTGGAAAAACTGTGGGGCATGGGGGAAAGTGTTTTAGCTTTTGTCTTTGTTTCTCACCATCCAAATCAGTTTTAATTGGCAATAAATTAAATTAATTTTCCCCAACCTGACTCTTTGCCCGTGATTGTAATTGGTAAATGACGTCTGTGTCTCAATCTTGGCCCACAAGTTTTTCCATCTCATTTTCTCACCCCATCCTGTTGAGAACGGATATGAAACTGTGACTGGGTAGACATCTGGTCAAGGGCAACCTACGAAAACAACCTGTTAGAAGTCAGTGAGAAAAATAATTAAACGTAAATTTCTTTCAGTGGAACCACAATGTCATCCATAATATTTATCACCTCTTCAGAGGTACATTTTTGAAGTATATCTCTCTTCAAGTATTACTGTTATGAAAATCATTATTCCTGAATAATCTAATATTTCAAATACAAAATAATTCACTAATACAACATTTCTGTAGAAAACGAGCAGAAAATTGAGGCTTATAGACCCTAACTCTTTAAGACATTGATTTTAGCTTAGAAGATTAAAATATTATAGATGGGAAAAATGGAGAAAAATAGTTTATCTATCTGCTAAAGATTTTTTTTATATTTGATTAACCTGAAGCCTAACTGCCAGAGAGAATCCAGGTAAGGGAAGCGTGCTGTGGCCCCAGGGTCTACAGGGTGACTGTAGACCTGTAGGCTGACTACAGGGTGACTGCAGGGTGTCATATACTGGAAAGAGAGTGAAATTTAGGCCTTGGACCCTGGCAACTCTTTGCTCCAAGCATCCACAACAAATTGTGTCCTGAACATCTGGGAGGTTGTGTAGATTATTAACCTGTAGAATATAACAGCTGTATAGAATTAATGTTTTCCAGAAATACACCCAGAATAAATGTAGTGAAGAGACATGTTATGCAAAATTAAGTTTAAAAACCAGATATTCCAGCCAAGTCTATTTCATTTTCAAAAGCTTTGTTTCATATTAAAAGACCTCCTCCTTTCTCAAGAGAGGAACTCTTCCTTATTCATACTGTTAAAGAACAAATAATCCCAGTAAATGACTTATCTTTGGGTTTATGGAGGGAGATAAAGATTCTGAGGATACTAAATTGCAAATTGTTTTTATGTGCAAGACCAAATGCCAAAGTCCCAAAAGCAAGTAGCTAGGCAATTCAACTTCTCCAGAGGATGAGAAAAAGAAATTTCACATCTATACTGTGTGGATACATAATTCATGTTTAAATAATGGGCAATTAGTATCTAAATTTCCATTATATGAATTAGGGATATCAACATTACAGCAAAACTCTAGTGTCAGTTTAATTACTGCAGAATTACTTATGGTTGCTGTCTTGAGGACTACTCTTTCTGTCAGAAAACCTAGAGTCTTAAAATTCTACGGTAAAGGTTCTAGTGGTTCAACAAGACTGATACACATCAATTCTCAGTTCCACTATTTTCTATTTCATTTTAAGAACATACTTATATAATGATAATTAGACAAACTTTTATTGACATTAATACTGTTTTAGAAATAATGTTTTTAGAGTTGTTTTCTACTTTTTAAGTAAATTGGGGGTGTGGGGTGGATTTTTTTGTTGTTTACTTTTACTGACCTCCAAGCTTCCTACACTGCCAAACACATCATGTTCTTATCACAAAAGAACAGAGGAATGTGACGTGGTATGGGTTATTTCCAGTGCTTTATGTTTGCACATAGTGCTTCAGAGATACAGTTATGATGAAAACGAATTGAAAATTCTCTGGAGTTCCGTACGCATCTCTGAGTGCTTGAGGCTCCGTGCAGAAATTTCTTTCCCTGGGAAATTGTTAGTTCCCCTGGGAAAACTAAAACACACAAGTATTGCACACTACTGTTTCGAGCAAGCAGTAGACAATTTAAGCATGGCAAATCAGTACTTATTATGATCCTATCTATATTCATTTGCATCATCTTGAATATTCCACAGCAATTACTGTAGTAACCGTTGTCAACTTTGTTTATATTAGCAATGTACTTGCACTTGCTATTATTTTAGTTAAAACATCCTTCTTATACATATTCTTAACAAAAAAGAAATACTGCAAGTGAAACATAACACTCATAAAATCTATACTAGCTGGAAACTACCAAATATACGAACTTCATGAATATGTATGTGGGCAAAATAATCTTTCCAGCATTCAAGGATTTCTCTTTTCCCAATCTATTCCTTACATGGACCTGTGGACAAGAATGGATGGCATTATATTAGATAAAGATAACAGAAGAATAGCCTGAGCGCAATTTATGCTGATAATACACTCCCTCCCTTCACTTTCCTCCTCTTTCTGCTTGGATATTTGTTACAGACAATTAAACAGGTGATGGATGAACCCTTGGTTCTTGGATTATACTGCAAACTATACAACGTTTGAAAACACCGATACGTAGTATGAATGATGAGCCCTTACTGACTAGTTTGCATTTCAGTTGGCCTTGAAGAGTTTTACATGTGTGAGCAATAAACAATCCACAATAATGGTTGAATCTGAAGAAAATAAAAATCTTTTATCAATGGGCTAAAAATAGAAGGCTACACCAACCCTTAGCCTATTTTTCTTTTTGAATATCCAAATGTTGTGCAGTATTTACTACATGTGTCACTGCAGGGCAGAATAGCAAAAACAGATTATATATATCTCAATTCAAAATTATTGCTACTGTGTTAAGGAAGTGAACCAGCTCCCATAAGATATAAAATTTTGCACGTAAGTTTGCTATTTCAAGCATGTGCTTTCCTTATTATGAGATGCATAGCCATAATAGAATGTCTGTGGTGCGATGGGTGCGCTGACTTGATTCACACCTGCATTAAGCACACCTCTTACCATTCTTGAAATCACTACACCACTTGCAGATGATAGGATAAAAGCAGTTGATAAGTGCGGCTTTTAATGTTGCCACAAAAGCAGAGGAAACAGATTTCACATGTGTAAGAGAGAAACCGGAGTTTTATTTGTTTCTTTTTAATTCCATCCTTTAGGGGAGTAAAACAAACTAAAATAAAAACACCATAAAATCTGATGGGAAGTTAATTTTCTTGTCTAAACTAAGAAGATTGTAACTCTGCCTTCAGATTGCTCAGGGAACACTTCTACAAACCCTTAGTTAGTCTAATCCAACTCCTTTCAAGAATCCCTGCTGATTTTCTGGAGAAGCAGGCCTTCTATAAGGAAATCACAGTTTCATTGAAGATGGTCTTCTGCTATAAGACATAGGGCCAAAATTCCTCTGTTCTGTGCCTCTGGGATTTGTGAACTCACAGTGTAACTGGGATGTTATTTGAATTTTAATGGTTTAAGCTTTTAATTTAACTTTTAAACCAATACCAATCCTAATATATTGAGGTTTACTTTAGTTTACTCTGTTCTTAATGGTACTTAAGAATCAGTAGAAGTTACAAAATAAAATCTTTCAAAGGTGTGCAAAAATAGAAGCATTTCATTGTTCTTTACCGCTTATGAATTATATTCACATCTTGCGAGTAAATCCATTGAGTAAGATAAGTTTTTCTTTACTACTAAGCTTCTGCTAGCAACTATGCTATATGAATATTTTTTTGTAACATTTATCTGTTCTCTCTAGTAAAGCATAGCAGTGCAATATAACGTAATGCTTTAATATACTGGAGAATGTCAACTGATATTCCTTAAAACTTAATTTCTGATATTTTTTATATTCATTCATTTTTAAATGCCCTGCAGAAACATAATGAAACTAGGATCCTTAATAGAGTACAAAATAATTGTTAGTTCTTATTTTATGTAAATATATCCAAAGAGTAATTCTTCCAAACGCTGTAGTTGCTATAGAGATTCTGTGTTATAAGCTATTTATTTTTCTGAAATTAATGAAACAATTAATTAGCATTATAAATTAATCTCCTAACAAATGTGAAAACTAAACACAATCAAAATCTGTACTGAAGTCTTAATACTATAGGAATGAAACATTTTTTAAAAGAAAACATGTTCACATCTTAAAACATTGTACAAAAAAAATTCTCTTCATTGTATAGATAAATATCTAAAAGTAAGTGTCATTTGGTTATGAAGTCCTTCTGCAGTGTTATTAAACTGAAACACTGGGTGGAATTCTGGCCCTGTGGGAGGCGAAGAGGCTTCCCTGGCTGATTTCGGTGGATAAGGAAATCCTGCCTCATAGTCAAAGGAGAACTCGTTACTTTGTGTGAAGTGTGATTTTAGCATGGTCTTTTCTCTGTGAAGTAGTATTAATCACGTTCTTCTTCGCTGTAATAAGATGCTAAACACTGTCAATTAGCATTGCAGAGGTATAAAATTAAACCTCTCTATACACTGTTACGTAAAGGCTGTATTTCATAATGGCAGAAGGCTGGGCCCTTTGATAAGAATACTTTTTTCCCTGATGCTAATAATTTCATTTTTACTTCATTAGTGCTTTGTGTAATCAAATTCAGAGCTTGATCTTTTGTTTATTGTAGGAAAAAGAATATAACTGTCTATTCTTAGGTTTCATCCTGGTGTAATTACTTTGGTTAAGGGTACAATTTTCTACTGAAACTGTTAACTTTCCAGTAAAACCAGTAATATGAAATAATTTACAGAATTTGTCACATAGCAGTGCCCAAAGAAACATCTCTACTTGTTTACATGTATAGCAGAACAGTTGTGCCAATTTGAACGAACTGTAGTGTGTTAACTATATCCATGTAATTATATTGGTATTTTTCTATGAAATAAGTCTTAAAAGAGCTAAGAGTTTGTCATGAGGAAAGGTTTATCAGGCTTCAAAGGAACATGCTAATGGTGTGCGTCTGAAATACAGAAAGAGAAAAATTAGCAGGAAATCAAATACAATACTAGTAAGAATATTGGTGATGACAGGAAGCTTGAAGAGTGCTTTCAGAAAGGAAAAATAAAAAAAATGCAAAACAAACAACAACAACAACAAAAAACAAACAAAAGACTTTCCAACTCCAGCCTACTTTTTCCTTACAAAGACTTGTGACCCAGGTTTATGAGAAAATTCACTGACATCAGTAAGGCTTGCAGGTAAGTTAGGGGTACAGAACTGAAATCTACATTTGTAAGAATGTAATTTCTTCATAAGATTAATAGTATTCAAAATTAGTTTAAAAAGAAGTCATTTAAATTTTCGTTGTAATGTTGTAGTTGTCAGATCACATACCTCTCTTCATCCTTCACATGACATACCAATTCTGTCATAAGCAGTGATTTCTTTCCAGTAGAACTGTGTAAGTATTATATGAAAATTCTTATACATATGCATATATATACACATGCATGTATAATAGCGGCACATACTGCATATGTTCTATTGCATCTCCAACAATGGTTTCTGCTGACTTGTTTCATCACATCAGGTTATATTTAAACAGTAATGTAAAACAATCTGAAAGGAACTGGATCTTGTTAGAAAAAGAACTGCTGCAGGAATAAGTCAATAACCAAATAAGTCAATATTAAGATTGTTGATGTGATATGACAGTTCCACGGGCAATTGAAAGCATAGCTGAATCTTTTTTTGCAGTTATTAAATGCATGCAAATATGTGAACATGTCTGTATGTGAATATGCATGCACACACACTAAAGGAATCCTTCTCTATTTCCATGATAACAATTTTTATAAGGAACTGTATGTCCTAAACCCAAACCATCAGACGAATGAACAATTTCTTGCTTCCAGGTTGGGTTGGTCTATGGAGAATGAAAGTTAATAGCATTCCCACTACTATTTGGCACAAGAGAGAATGTTTTGGAACTGCGTGCCAGGATTGCAGTGCATGGATTAAACAGAACTCACTCAAAACATTCTTTGCACATATCCTTGGCGTGACATCACCGATGCAGGTATATTTTGCAGAAAAGACCTATGTAAGGGGAAACAGATGAGGGGCAAGGTCCTGACCCATTATGTATGTGTTACATTTTACACATAAAGCTTAATTTCTTACCAAAACTGTATTATAGGTATTAGTATAAGATAAATCAGTATCGTCTTTCCAGTTGTACTTCCAGAAGATCTTTAAGAAAAGTTACACAAAAAGAACGAGTGGAAAAAATTGGTATGACATATATTACACTAAAAATTTTATTATAAGCACAAAGATAAAACACCCTATATGTTGTCAGGAATTGATTTTTAGTGTGACTAATGTTTTAACAGGACAATCAAAATGCAAAAAAAAGTTACTATTGCTAGTCTAGTTACAAGGATACTAACATTGGATGCTCAAAGCCCAAATCATCTAATTATTACAGAAAATCCCCACTACACACTTAAAATCCCCATAACACTCTCAGTGTTGTTATACATGAACTTTGTAGGGTCTTTATCTCATCTTGAGTGTTATGTTCATTCTTCTGGTGTTCCTCCAGGTCCTAAAATGGACATAGCTAATTTTCCTCAATAAACTGGAAAAGAATGAGAGTTGAAATGAGTTGAAATGAGTTTACAATAAGTCACCAAGCTCCTGAGTATTTTGCCAGACATATAATGCTAATGATCTGAGGTCAACATGAGTCTATTTTTATTATTTGTTATACATTCCATAGTTCTCCTATAATTTTCTTAAATTTGTGATTTACACTTTCTTTATTGGTTTCTAATACTATGTTGATTTTTTTTTTTTTTCTTGTCTCTTTCTAATCTCTAAAGCTGTTTTTACCTGACCCAAAGGGTTAGACTCCTTTCATAAACAGTAACCATGATTTCGATTATGGGCTGGGGCTTCTGTCATCATCTTCTTTTGACCGTTCTTTTTTATACCACAGAATGGAGCATGAATCATAAAACTATCTGCTGAGCATCAACAACGTTCAATCATTGTAACAACAGGCCCTGCATCCTTTTGTAGTCAAGATTTAAATATATTTAGAATGAACAGCATGGTCTCTAGTACTTCGATACCTAGCTGGCTGGTTCTGAGTTGAAGAGCAATTGTAACAAGTATACTTCTGCTATAATACATATCACTATTTGGAATTGCTAAACCTAAAGAAAAAATGTTAATTTTCAACTAAAACAAGCTATTCAAACTTAACGTTTGGATATAAACCAGGTCAGATTATCTCAAAGTTGTAATGACACTATTATTATTTATAATAATAATAAAAAAAACCCAAGAAAGTCAAGAGAACAGAAGACATTCAATTTATTCAGAAGCTGAATCCCTCTAAAATAAATACTGGCTTGACTACCCAAAGGTGCTGGTTTTCCTGCAGTTACCAACAAACAGACACAAATATTTGTTCTTCTATTTCCAGTGCACAATTTATCTCCATAACCCTGGAGAGTTCTACTATTGGTATTCAACTATAACTCAATCTTTCTGACAAAGAGTGTCCTGTGGAAATCAATAATGTTGAATGTATTAAAGATGTATTGCAATTGTTTTATGAGTAAACTGGGCAGTTTCAAATGCTCTACAAGTCCATAAAACCTCTCATTTTGCAAAGGGAAACACTTGTTTTTCATATTTTTATGGCAATAGTTAACCAGGAGCTAAGAGAAGAAAATACTAATTTTCTTTTTCTTTATACATTCTTTTAAGAAAATAAATTCTTCTCTAAAGGCTATATACTTCTTTACCACAGAGCTTAACAGAATTGTCATCTTTGGTGCTATTAAAAGCAAGGCTAGGTTTTAATCCAGCAAATGGATGTACACACTGGCTCTGATCCAGCACAGCAGTTATTTACATTGACTTTATATGCATATGTTATTATTCATCTTTTACGTATATGCTCAAATGCTTTGATGGCCTAGGAAAAGAAAAAAGTAGAGACTCAGAAAGAACTTCTAACTTCTAGAATCACTGTCTGGAAGCACTGCCAGCTTGATAATGTCTACCAGGATAAAGAAGAATCAGAGCTCCAGGCAGGGCAAAAGGAAAAGTACAGAGGAATAATCATGACTTTTCTGTTGATGTGTTTTTACAGTTCCTTTGAGGTCAATTTTGCATTTCCTTTTTTCTTGATGGTGTTGGTGTTGTTGAATTTGTGTATCATTACAATTACCTGCTTAGCTTGTACTCCTAAACAGGGACAGCAAAATAGTACAGTAGCTCTTATTTGTGTGCCTGGCTGCAGATTTGCCCTTCCATTCCTCATAGATAGCATTGAACTTTGCCTCCTGTTGCAACTGGTATTAGAATATTGTCTTCAACATCAATGGAAATGAAGGAGTAGTTAATGTTTGTAACAATAATTTGACACTCCTTTCATTAATGCTTCATACTCTAAACAAAGGTTTTAAAAGGTATTTATTTGGTGGTTACTTGGTAGTCAGTCAAGAAGGTTGTCCTAGAAGCATTTAAAATTGTGTTTATGATTGCAACTGGGAATAATCCCAGAGACTATTTGTTTTCACATGTGTGCAGAAGGGATCCAGAAATGATGCATTTACATTTCACTTTGTCCCTTCCATAAAACTTTATACTCAGCTGTCTATCCTAGAATTAATGTTATGTTGATGTATCTGTTAGAAGAATTAATCATTTTTAAGTTTTCAACTATGTCTTCAATTAAGTTCTTCATCTAAATCCAGTGTATTTTATGATATTATGTTCCATTTTGGAAATAAAGCACCAAACAATGGTATCTCCTGCTTCTGTCTCAAAAGCTCTTAAGAAAAGCATAATGATCTATTTCAAAAGTTTGATTTTTGATTTTGCCATACACAAAGGCAGGGCTTAATTTTACTACCACATGTGAGTACTGTAAACAATACACTGACTTGTTTATCAGATTGGACAATTGGTCTGACATTAACTGAAAGAGCAGAAACCTGCCTTCTTTTAGTAGCCAGGCATAATGTAATGTACTGATACCTGACAACTAAATATATATATTCCTTCAAACATGTTTTGTGTGAGTACCTGGGGACCTTGAATTCTATCTGCAATGACAGAGAGGTACACTTGAAAACCTGCCATATCACTCTTGGTAAGCTTGATTTAACTTTTACTTAGCAGCTACGATTATTCAAAAATGCAACAGAAAGTAATGACCATAGACTCACTTTTTTCTAAAATTTCTTTTTTTTTCCCCAAAGTACTAAATTGTGGGTTTCCTGTAAATAACATCAACACATATTTCACATTTTCATAAGTGTAAACTTCAAAGAGTAACAAGGTAGCCAAACCCATAGGAGAGAGAACATGAAGTTGCACTATATGAATGAATTGTTTTATAGACTTTGATGTGATAATTTCACTTCACCTCACATCTCAGTACAAGTTTATAGATAGCCAGGCTTCTTCTGTACTTAGGAGGGTATCTGCAAAGGATGATTCGTTCCACCTACAGTAGGTTGCTAAGCTAAAAAGGATACCTCTCCCTATTGACCATAGAGGATGCCTTAGATTAGTCACTAGTTAACCTAATGACTAGCTTTGACCACAAATCTATCTCCTAAATAGCTAAAATTAGATCATTTAATTTCTACCTTCTGTTCACATTAAAAATAGATTGTTTTTCAATCAGATTCCGTTCTCATTTCAGGTATGGAGTGTTTTTCTGTTCTTAGCATTTTTATTTATGAAATAAATGAAATGACAGACATGTTTTTTCTCTATAAATTCTTCTTACAATTCTTGTTATAAGACCTGAATAATAAGCAGTTTTTCTGTTCTCATCACATATTTCCTCTTGATTCTGACAATATATAGGAGAAAGAAACCACACAAGGCACAAAAACCTTTAAATATTCTCTTTGATAAATAGAAGTTTAAGAATATTGGGACAGATTGAGAAATGATGAAGCAAAATTAATATGACAAAGTTTATAGATTTCAAGTTATTGAAATTCACTTAGAAGTATATCAGGCAGCAGAAGTGGTTTTGCAAATGACTAGGCATCTTAAATTGATTTCCAATAGTCCTTTCTTGCATGTGATTGACAAAACATTATGTGTTTTGCACTTGTTTGTAGGTCATTTTTCCTCCTCTGAAAACAAAAGAAAGAAAACCCCGACACTTTAAAAACAAACAAACAGAAAGCAATCTACACAGCATTTGGGACCCTGAATCAATGTATTTCTATAGTTATTTTCCTACCTCATAATTTTAAACAGCTATTACTATTTTTTTATGGCTTTTTATGAAAGCAAAGAATCTAGAAATAAGAAAAAGCTCTCCTGGATTTATGGTTGAATTATAATTCCTTGGATTTATGGTTAGTTTATAATTCACTTCTGATGGTATAATGAAGTTAGACAAAAATCAGAGGCTGTTTGAGCCAGAATAAACGCTTTGGGGTTAGAGTCATTTTGGAAGTGGTTTTGAATCAGCAGTTGGGGAACAAGCGCAGGAGGCAAGACATCAATGAAAGAGCTTGGGTCAGGAGGAGTGGGTGGCCAGGGGTCAACCATTAGCAGCTGCAGTAAGTAGCCTAAGGGAAGAACTCTAAGGCTGTGCATGCCAGGCACAGCAGAAGGTCATCTGCCAAGTAGTGAAGCACATGAGTGTTTTAAAAGATGAGTTGAAGAAAAAAGGTAAAAGCTGAAGACAATGTCTGTAAAGAAGCAACTCTGTGAAAAGAAAAAAAAACAACAACAAAACAACATAACCTAAACCCTTTATATTCAGGGAATTCTTTCATCTGCAAGTGATTCTTTATGTGCTGGATAGAAATGATTTGGCATGAGACAAAGGTGCAGAGTATTGCGTGTGAAAATGTTTAAGACTTATGTGTATTCTGTTTGGGTTGATCCAGATCTTCAAACAGTCATTTCTAATTTCAGCAACTGCAGTCAACATGTTACATGGGATGAAGTGATTTTCCTTGCTGACAAGAAAGATTTTCTAACCAAGATATTGTAGGGTTTTTCTTTCCTTTTTTGTCTATTTAGGAACATGTAAGATGTTTTCGTCTTGAAAGAAGATGACTGTTTTCCTATGAAATATAAAACAAATCTTTGATTCATTAAACTTTACATTGCGAATTATATGTTAAATGTGTGATATATTTTGGTTGATACTTCCAAGGCTACGTTCCATTATCATTAAGATGTCTGACACAGAAAGAGAATCAGTCAAGGTATACATCACTGTAGTGTACACTTTAGAGAGATGACAGAAGGTGCTACTACTGCTATGTATAATTAAGCATACAGTTAACAAACAAAGCCAAACTGATGCTAGCAGTTAATCCTCAGATGCCAGTATATTTGGCTCATATGAACATTCCCAGCCCCCTTGCCAGCCAATGCTTGTGGTGCACAAAACACTTTTGAGTGATATTTAGCCTGGCACAGAACCAGGGTCTGCAGTTGGTGACAGTGGTATTTTCCACTGCATGCTGCTACTGCCAAAGCTGGTATTGTTAAACTGTTGAATAATAACAACGATGATAAGATTGTGAACTCTGCAGCATGGGGCACATTTTTACCAAGAGCAATTTGAGGGAATTCAGCTTGTTCTATAATAAAGTCTATGACATTTTTTGATTGCATGAAGTTGCTGTGGTGGACAGAGAAAGCAACTGGTTTGCGGAGGGGAATAAGGAGAGCATTTTTGGTTGGAACAACAGATATGCAAGTAGGAATGCGCTGCCTTTGAAGTAAAAGAGTGATTTTTATTATTATTACTATTTTTACAGTGGGCAATAAACCTTGAAATGTGTGTATTTGTGGGATTGGAATATATTTAGACACGTGATAGTGAGTATATTTTGTCTTTGTGTAATAATGAAACCTTGAAAAGACACCTATGAGGATGTAGTATTTTAACCACAAAGATTTTGATATGATATAAATATGTTATTCTGGAAAATACATAAATATAAGTATTCAAAGGAACATGATTCATATACATGGAGTACATATTTAATATTGGTTAATATATGAATTAGATGGCTTGGATTATATGAATGATTTTTGAAATGGAGCAATTTGTGAAGCAACGGTTTTGTGGAGGCTTTCCCAAGACCAGCATCTATTGCTCATGTTGTTCACTCAGAACTTAAAGAATGTGGATACATAAAGGGTAACAAATCCCTCATAAAGTTTCACTGTGTACAAGTAATTCCTTGAAAAAAAAAAATATTAACTTCACCTTTTGATTTTCTTCAACATAAAAAGCAGTCAGAGTTGAATCTTACAAATGACTTAATTATTATGTGGCCCCTGTTTAATTTCAGTTTAGTCTGATTTATTCTGTTTTAAAGCTACATTTACTAATGTTACCTGTTGTAACTTTAAAGTATAGGTTACAGTCTATTCAATCAGGTCATTGTACCTTTTTTTTTTTTGTAGTTTTTATTAAAATTTCATAAATACTACTGGTAGGTAATGTCCAGAATTTTCAAAGACAATCTAGAGGTTAGAAAAGGTGTGTATCTAAACTTTATAGTCATGTATCAATACTGTATTGTACTTACATCCCACTCATTTCAATAGTAAGCACATGCCTGATATTAACCATTTTCCTAAGTAATTATATTAAGTGAAACCTTCACCTCTGAAACCAGTAGCAGCTTGAAATTCTTAAAATACATTAAAATAGGTGAAGTAGGAGATGCAACAGGCATAAAAAAAAATCTATATAGTTAAAACACTGAAAGGCTAAAAATAGAGATTCATACTTTGTTGGCAGATCATGCCTTTTCTTTTCATATATGAAGAATCTCATATGTATCTTCAAGTATTTTTTATTTCAATCTCTGTTTTTATGTGTTAATAGTTTTAAAATTTCACTTCATAAGAAAATATTAACATTGCATACAAATAATTTCCTAGGCATTCATTTCTATTCTTCAAAACATGGTGTAAGTTAAAAAAAATAAATCTTAGAACTCTTCCTGGAGCCTCCCTCTTTCCATCTTCATAAAATTCATTCTCCTATAAGCGACTCTTTATGCCTTTACATCACTGAAGTACAGGACACTTTGCACCAATCTTATGCAGCAAGTTAAAATGAGCTTGTTGCAGCTTTTTTCCCCACAGAAGTCAATGATCTATTTGTAGATCTGCATCAAAGAATAGTTTAACATTCTATAAAAATAAATAATAATAATAAGATTTTTAAAAACTAAGTCTATGTGTACATTTATTTTAGCTACAAGGTCATCATCCCTAATCTCAGCAAGCCTTACTTCCAAAGACATCCCTACTAGGTTTTCCTCTGGTTTTAGAAAATATGTATTTATTCTTCAAATGTTCCTTTTTATACTTGAAACTTTATGAGGAATTTGTTACCCATTATGTATCCACATTCTTTAAGTTCTGACTGAACAAGATGAGCAATAGATGCTGGTCTTGGGAAAACCTCCACAAAATCATTGCTTCACAAAGTTCTTTATATTCCTGCGTAGTGCAATTGTTTCCTGTCTTGTCATTGTGTCTGATGAAAAATCAAAATTTTAATTGAGATATTATTAGCTATTTTTTCCATTTTTGTATTTTTTATTTTATTTCCCTGTTACTAGTTAAAGAAATGTAGTCACAGAGTTTAAGCAGCTCCAGATTTGGCAAAATACTTTCAAGCCTCCTGTTGGTCTGGTGGTAACTTCTCAGGTAAGATGCTTAAGGATAAGTACTTTTTTATCTGCCAGGGTTTTCTCCATTGGTGGAGAAATTTCTCCATTTCTCCATTTTCATTGGTGACTAGGTAACCTACAGAGTAATAACGGCGCCATCTGTCAAAAAAAAAAAAAGGGGAGAACCTGCACATGGTAATCATCTTGTTGAGTAGTTAGAATATATAGTATATAGAAATATAGGAATATACAGGAATATAGTCAGATGAACAGCAAAACAGCAATATTGGTCTCTGTCTTTTCTCAATTAACTGATGAATGCTGTGCCCCAAGCAGACTTCTGTCTATGAGCATTAACTTCCTATGCTATAGAAGTATTTGGTTTTAAAATCTTCTGCAACTTTTGGAATAGTGTAAAAGTTTTATGAATTTTTGTGAGCACATGCCAGCTCTTCCTTTGGAGATCTCCTTCAAGATAGCACAAGCTGTAAAAATTAACTGTTCAAACTGCTGGCCAAGCCATGCTCAATGCCATAGGAAGAAATAAGTGCTTATACTTTATAATCAGTGATCACAGATTATAGCAGTAATAAGTGTTTTTTGAGAAAGATTTCTAGCTTTTCTCCCAAATAAGCTATGAATGATGAGTCTATTCTTGTAATTACAGCAAGTTCAGTAAGGCTAAATATGGATCCCGACTGCCATGGCTTGCTTTCTGAAGAAGGTTGCTGGCAACGTAATGCTGGCTGCACTACTTCTCAGTACTTTGTGAATATCTGTAGAATGTGGATCGTGTATAAAATTATCTCTTCTTGAAAAACTATCTTGGAAGACTGCTGGCATATTTAGGTCATCTCATGCACTTCTTCAGTATTTTATACTTTCAGTGCCTTGTTTCATTTTGTCAGTTATTGTGATGCTTCTTGTACCTTGTATCTTGATTATTTTTCAAAGTTTTTCAAAATTTCTGTAGCGTTAAAACAGCAATCGTCAGACAGAAATAAATCTGAAACAACAGCTTGTGATTATGCTTTGGTAGGAGAAGGTGATCACAGGGTCTTTTGACTGAGCACTTAAGTATGAAATGCAAGCTATTAATTCGGAAACCTCTGTAGTCTGTTTTTCACTACGATAAAAAAACCCAAACAAACAAAAAAACCAAAATCACAATAATGATTTCACTGGTGTGTATTTGCTTCAATATTTGTTATGCTTTTGTGTGCATATTTTCTAATTCTCTACAGGTAAGCCTTGTTTTAACTTAACCAAAAAAAATATTTTATTGTCTAAAGCTTGAAGATCTCACACATTTTATTATAACTTCTCTACTTCTTTTCTTAATTATACTTTTATAGGTGCCTTGGCTTGAAGACCCTCCTATATATCAGTAAACAGTCTTCAAATAATGGGAAGAGGGAAAAAATAGGAATTTGGATAAATAATCATTTATCTCAAAGAATACCACCTGAAACTGTAGCAATGGTGCACTTCATATAAGATACCTTTAAATCCACATAAACAGGGAGATAAAATAGTTCTGTTCCAAAGAATAAAATTCTCCTGTTATTTGTGTTAGGAAAGCTCCCATGGGCATCCTTATGACAGAATTTGCATCTGAATACAATTAGTCTAACTTAATGGTGGCTTTGTGTATAATTAATTACATTATCAATCTGTCTCTTAATGTTGGTTTGGATTTACAAGTTTTTATGATATTAACTGAAGAAAGAGTAATATGAAAACCTGTGGATTCTTACCTTGAATTTTAAAACATCCAGCAGGTTTGGACTCATGGGGAGAACACATAAGCAGGAAAGACTGCAGCTAAATGTAATTAGGAGACATATTTTAATTTCTTCTAAGAAATTTACTTCACAAATGTTATTTCTTTTTTTCTACTTGTGTTGTCTACCTTCTTAATTACTGAGATCTTGAACAAAAAGCAGATTTTTTCACATGAGGAAAAGCTTTGAGGAAAATGTTAGGATAAATGTTGCTGTAAAAATGACTTTGGTTTGTGTTTTTCTGGTTGTTCATTTTGTTTTTACAGTGCAGACAACCTCATCTATATTATGGTTTCATGTACACCTTAGTCTACTACTTTAGCTGCTGTATCTGCAAGCTGTGTGACTTCTTTCTTACTCTAAATTTATACGTTTAGCTTTTGAATAGAAAGGCCTTATCTCTAATTGGAACGAATGGGAAAGTGCTGGATTAAAACCGTATGACGTTCTTCAGTTGTCATCTATGCTGTTTTAAGAGTCAAAAACCTAAATTATATTCTGGACTACAATTTCATGCACCTTGAACGAAATAATTTTCTGTGAACCGTGACATAAACTGAGAGAGCATTCACACTGATGGGTTAGAGCCCAGCACCCATGTTCAGGGACCACCGTTAGAAATACTTCCTAGGTACATAGAATTCATATCAGGAATTATAGGAATCTACTGTTCAGCTGGCCACCCCTGCCTCCCTTTAAGGTCTGTGGTGAGAAAAAGACAATTAATTGCAACAGAAGCCTAAAGTATATCAAACTATGAAGGGAACTATAGGCTGAGATGTAGCTAGCTGCAGATGTTTGACTTTCAGCGAGATGAATTCCTACTCAAGCTATCCACGATATTACGCCAATTTTATCTTGTCAGATTTTGTGCATGGTCTAATCATCAAATTAATTCCAAAAGTGTTTATGTAGCATAGAAGATCTCCGACTATAGTACCTAGACTGTCACAAAGGTGAATATCTATCTATCTCCCCAAAAAGGATGAGAAAGCTGTACACCAGAAAACAGATGAACGCCACCACTTACGCACATTATTACTTTACCTGCTTTTTGTATTTACGCCCCTGGGATTGATGCTGCCATGTTTTTCTTATACCTTTTAGGGCCTCTGCTGCGACTGCTCACTTCACGTGGAGGTATTCTGGCTCAGACACCTCTGTGCTTTCCCCTTTCGTTGCAGGCCGATCCCCAAAGGACTAGGTGTGAGAGGGAGCTACTTATTGCCTCTGCTGGTAGAGCCCAAGCAAGGTTACTTCAGGAAGTGTTGCTGCAACAAGAAAAGGATCTTTGCGTGGTGTGACCATTACCCAGAAAAAGTACAACAAAGCAGCTAAGTCAAGAGAGTTTTGCTAGGATACTGATTCATTGGTGTTTGACTGTACCACTATGTTTTTTCAGTAATTAAGATATGGAGAGATACACTGACTGTCTAAGGTCATCCAGGAGTAATATGAGGACTAGATTACAGATCTCCTGAGTCATCACTCAGTCATTTGTTTACACAGTGATGCCTCTGTGAAGTAAAATCATTAAAGACTGTGGCATGACATGTATTTAAAAATCAGTAAAACTTGTGACTTTGGTACTTGCAACAGTTTGTCATGTAACTGTGTAAATATGTATATTCATATGCATAATTTCATACACATGTAAAATATCCTGATGATGTTTTGTTGGTTTTTTTTCCAAAATTTTAGGATACCTATGATTTTAATATTTGATTACACACTTAGAAGGGAAAAGCCATGGTAAATTTTTTAAAATAAAACCCCCTATTTTCTCAGTGAACCAGATTCCATTAGAACATCAGTGATGTTGATGTTATACTCTGTAGTATATAAAATCATAGAATCATAGAATGTGTTGGGTTGGAAGGGACCTTTAAAGGTCATCTAGTCCAACCCCCCTGCAGTAAGCAGGGACATCTTTGACTAGATCGGGTTGCTCAGAGCCTCATCAAGCCTGGCCTTGAATGTCTCCAGGGATGGGGCCTCCACCACCTCTCTGGGCACATTGTAAAGAACTTCTTCATAATGTCTAATCTAAACCTACCCTGCTCTTTAAAACTATTGCCCCTCGTCCTATCGCTACATGTCCTTGCAAACAGCCCCTCCCCATCCTTCCTGTAGGCCCCCATCAGGTACTGGAAGGCTGCTATAAGATCTCCCTGGAGCCTTCTCTTCTCCAGGCTGAACAACCCCAACTCTCTCAGCCTGTCTTCATAGGAGACGTGCTCCAGCCCTCTGATCATCTTCGTGGCCCTCCGCTGGACCCACTCCAACAGGTCCATGTCCTTCTTGTGCTGAGGGCTCCAGAGCTGGATACAGTACTCCAGGTGGGGTCTCACCAGAGCAGAGTAGAGGGGGAGAATCACCTCTCTTGATTTGCTGGCCGCGGTTCTTTTGATGCAGCCCAGGATTCGACTGTCCTTCTGGGCTGCAAGTGCACATTGTTGGCTCATGTCCAGCTTGTCACCCACTAGTACCCCAAAGTCCTTTTCTGCAGGACAAATCTCTATCACGTCATCATATGTATTAGATACATATGCTTAAAACTCTTATTCTGGGCAAAAGCCATGTGATCATTCATTAGTAGTTTTACTAATTATTCTGACTGTCAGATTTTAGAAAGAAATGCATTTGTAGGCATAAGACTTCTAATTTATCAACAATTTCATTTCAGTTGTCTGGTGAAGTAGTAGTAGAAAGGAAACAACTGTACATGCTGTGCAGAACTGATGAATCTATCTGTATGCTGTTCTCTAGCCAAAGAAAGGTGGATAATGCAAAGTGAAAAGGAATTACCTAACTTCATCTAGAAGAATACTTGAAAAACAGCCTTAGGTAACAGCAAAAATTTTAATATATTGAGCACATTACATCTCTCTCTAAAAATACAGAAGATTAAATTCATAATGTTTTCCCCACTTATTTGTTAAGGGTTTACATTTTTCTCTTGTTATCCAAAAACCTGTAGGATAGAATCCAGCAGCAGCATGCACTACTATCTGTCAGATTTTCTGCTGTGAAATCTTCCATATTTTCTAACTTGATAGAAATCCTCTCACATATATCAAACAGAAGAGAGTATCTATGAACAGAAAAGGAAGACAAATATAAGACTGAAATCTAAAATATGTCCTTTGTGTAAGACTTACACTATTCTATTCCTATCTAGACTAACATTATAGGAGAGAGGACAACAATAATATTTCCAAGGGTATCCAGGCTAGAGTGTTTAGAGTGTTAGAGTGCTTTATACTCTGGCACACAATGACCATTGCTATTGTGCTGCCATCACACAACTGTAGTCTCCACCTGCCTCGTGATTTTTTTTGCCAAATGAGGCCAAGGTTTATGTTTGTCCTTGATTTTAAGCCTCTCTGTACTTTTGCTCTTTCTCCTTATCGCTTCCCACTTGCCATGTTTTGTTACAGGATGATGCCTATGTAATCTTAAATTCTTCTTTTTTTTCCTTTTTTTTTTAATCTTAGTGGGAAAGTATAGTCCTCAGGAGAACCTTCCTATCAAACAGACATATATTAGCAACTTCTTTTCATATTCCTCATTCTTCCAGAATTGGGTTTTTCCACCCTCCCCATTTTAAAGGTAATGTGAGTTAAGAGCAACACAGTTGAAGAGACAAAAGCCTTTCTTTCCTATATTTTTTTGTAGAAGAGAACTTCATCTATCACATTAGGAATTTGAGAGTTGTGCAGATTTCATAATAGACCTATTTCACAGTTATATGTTTCTACGTATTTATATATATATATGTGTATATACAATTACCTCTATGTAGATAAATATATATGCCCAAACACATACAGTTTACATATATATATGAATCTAGAATTACAATGAGGGCCAAAAATTGTGTGCTCTGTAATTAGTAAATTGGTTATCAATATAATGTTGCCTATTGTCAGGATTTTCTTTTTTCTGTAATTTTTTTTTTCTTTTTAAATGAAAAGTAAACCTATTATTCCCCCCGCCCCAAGCTCTGAAACCACAAAGAATTTTTACAGTTTTTATGCTTCACTAATACTTTTAAGGAATAAATAGCAGTTAGGTGGCTATCTCTTACTGAATTTTGATGCAGATTAGGCACATCTGGGCCTTTGCAAATTTTTCCCCTATAGAAACTTAGCTTTTTAGCTATATCACATGCTTTCCTTTAGTAGCATTAGGAAGCACCATTATAATTGGAAACTTGCAATGAAATCTTAATGAGAAACATGAGACAATATATCATAATCTAATATAATGATACCTATTAGAGTGTTAGAGCTCAACTCATCAGTAGTACACTTACGAATACTTCTCTTCATTTTTATGGAATTTCTGTAATTTAATGGATTGATGTAATCACTGAGAAGACTGAAAGAAATACCTGATTGCAGACTGACCCTGGAGCGAATTGTGATATAATTCATGTTTCAGGCAGGACAGGTCTAGTTTACAGAGGGAGAGTAAGACTTTGCAATTTCAGTAGTTACAGCTGTATAGTGAGAAAGTAGAGCAATTTTTGTAAGCCTCGTTATATATGTATATATGTTATGATAACAACAGCAGTAAAAATAGCTAGGGTGCGTTCTTTATTGGCAGGAATTTGGACAGGAATATTGGCAGGAATGACCTGATCAGTATTCTGCACATTCATACTTTTGTGTCTGATAACAATAATGGACACCTAGTAGCTGAAATTTTCAGCACTGATTTGGAAATATATTGCATATATATTAATCAAAGGATTTTTCTTTTTGAATTATAGATTAGAGACAATAGAATGATAAATAATACAAGAACAAGGTTGTTCTGAAGGAAGTTTCAGAAAAGGGTTCCATAAGCACAACAGGATATGCTTTCACATCTGTCTGAAATATATTTTCACAGAATTCCTGGAGATTAATCTTTTTAGAGCACTCACATATTTGTGTGATTACTATCAAGAGTCATTTGTCAGCATTCATAAGGCTCAGTCAATTGCAGATAGCTGCCATGAGTTTTGTTATGAATTAATAATCTTCTGTACTGCAAAATACTCAGAGAATGTGATTTTAGTAGCTTACAGTGAACGAAAGAATGATATAGCAGCCAACAATGAAAAATGTAAACATTCGGTTTCAACATTATTATTTTTTCTTATAATATATCCTTTTCTCCTACTGCCTGTTTCTTTTTCTATTTCTCTTTTTCTGCTACTGCTCCTTATCTCTTTTCCCTTTCATTCCTTTCTTCTTTTCCCTTTCTTAATTATTCTTCCTCTTTCTTCTTGACACTCTCATTACATTTATTTTTATAAAGTCTCTTTGGAAGGGAGAACACTATTAGCAGTCCTGAGATTTTCGTACTTACGATTTCCAGTAATGAATGCCTTTTATATCATGATTTTACATTAAAGAAAATAAGCTGGAGCATGAAAGCATGGCTTAGGCGAAATGCTAATTTCGCTTTTAAAGCTGCTGCTTCAGTTTCAGTTGCATTAGGGGAATGCACACAATTTTCTCCTGCCTGCAGCCAGCGCTACCTCAGGTCCCTCTTTACTTCCGTGTTGAGTAACCCTCCTTCCTGCTCTTTCTCTGGGTCACCTAGGTCAGGCGATTTGAAAATATACGTACAGTGTGAGAGTGCAGTATAATTATTTATTGGCTAATATATGCACAGTAGATAACTTGAAATAAAAAGCTACTAGGCTAAGCATAAATAATCTCACTGGCCCTGATGGAAGACTTGACGAGTGTTTGTTGACCAGTCAGCCATCAGTCAATCATGAGCCTCTGTTGCTACTTGGAGATCCTTGATGTTGCTCAATTCCTATTTTCTGATTCCTTGTTTTTCAAATGCCACCCCAAGGGTTTTATAACTTTTCATGTCAGTATTTTCCCTTTTGAAACTCTGAGCCGCTCATAATGTTTCAGCAATGACACTGCTGGGTTTTTGCTTTTCTTATTTTGTATAGCTTTAGCTCACATACTTTCTCATGCCTTGAAACCAGTTTCCCAGTAACACTGAGCCAAGGTCACAGGGCCATAATGCACCAAATCCAGCCTGGGGACACAGAGAGCTGAGTCCTTGGGAGGAAAGTGACTGTTGTCACCTCCCTCAGCCCTCAAGATCTGCCAGCATCCCTGTTCCCCTGGCAGTGTCTGGGAAGGGAGTGCTTCTTTCTCACATCCAGCCACTGCTTCTGTGCTAGAAACAGCTGTCGTCTTTCTTCCAGAGCTTCTGAAGTCACAGCAGCCACAGTTAATTCTTGTATAATTTGAGCCCCTTAAGCAGGATCATTTCAGCTATTCTTAGATTATATATCTTATTTCTCTAAGCCTATATTGTTCTTTTGAGCCTGAAATTTTCTACTGAAGATATCTCCTCCTATGCAGCATTTCAGCGTTTCTCTCTTTCTTGATTACGTTCTCTCTTTCATGATTACGTGTTGGTTTTTATACTTTATTTTGAAATAACCTAACATAGGAAAAATATATCAAATTCTTCTGTTTTAGTAAAGTCTTAAATATAGGGGTTTTAGATATCCTCTCTTGTTGGCTTTCTAATCTAAAATCCCTGTGTTAATGCTATATGAACAGAAAAAAAACAGTTGCATAGGTATTATCATGGCACATGTTTTTTAGCAGCAGATCCTCTCTGTCACACAACCTATTTCACCAAAGTATCTATGTTTAAAGAGATGTGGAACAGGATAAAAGGAAAGAGGCTCTAGTTCAAATGACATCATATTTGAGAAAACAGTAAAAAACTTTTTGGGAATGAAAATTTTGTCATGAAAGGTTTGCTTGTTTGTTTGAATTGGAGTTCACGTTATCAAAGGTAGGAACATCTCCATTGCTAAAAAACATTTCATTTCCTAAATAAATACTGACTAAAAGAGTCAGTTCACAGGCTGAACTGTTAGCCATAGTTTTAGGGACACTGACTCTGAGAGTAGGCACTGATACGGGATATAGTTATTGTGAATTATGGTATGCCTAAACACTAGTGCAGTGCCCAGGGGCATTTTGTACCTGCCCATGGGTAAAGCTATCTTTTGCCCTAGATTCAATAAAACTGTGTGTGTTTGTGCACTTGCTGTGCCTCCACTCTGGCATGATCAGAAACTTTGAGGCCACATTAACCCGTTCCAAAAGCAAGTTAATGCACCCTGTTTTGCAGTAGGCTCATTTAACTTCTGTGTAGTTCTGCACAAATGCTTCTCTTTACCTCCTGGTCCCAGTATAAACCCAGCCATATTTAGCAGCAGCATTTGTTCAATATACTCTATAGCATATAGTTGCATAGCAGTGAAAAGCATGTCTTCAGCCAGAGCAGACATCCCAAAGTTACTTCTAGATATCTGGCTCCGTTATTGATAATTATGTATATTCCACACAGATATTCTATAACTGCATGGAATTCAGCATTTCAGATGAGTCTGCTTCCCCTCTCTGCCCCTAGCTCTGTTTTTAATATAGTTACGTGGGTTCTTTGCTGCTGAGGGAAATTTTCACCTTATGTTTCCTCTTCTATACTGGTCTGGAGGACTGAGATGAAACAGATGCCTAAATCTCTAAGTCATAACACCCATCAACAGTGAGTGCTAAATGTACTGACAAGATTTTCAGACCGATTATTTCTATTTAATGACAGTTATATAATGAAATGAATCAACGAAATCCTAAGAATTAAAAACTTTATCTTATCAGTAAGAATTCTTAAAAAACATAATTGTTTTTTTATCCATTTTTATTGATTTAGATCTTTTTAATCCACTGTTGTTGTGAATCCACCTTCCACTTTATCAATCCTCAAAAGGACCTTTGTCCAAAAACATGAAGAATACTTTTGATTACTTTAATAACAGAAACAAACACAGCAAGCTGTCCAAAGGGAGAAAAAGGGGAAGTAAATTTTGGCCAAATGCAATAAAATATAGTACCACTCATAAGAAAGGTGTGGTTAGGACTCTTATGTGTTCACTCAAAACAACATGTTTTCTTAAGATTTTCTTTGACAGACTGCAAACTTAGCTAAAAAGAAACCTATGAAGTAATATTAGGAAAGCATTTTTTTGTCAGGTAGAAAAGGTCATGTCATTTTTTAAAAGTATATTTTGAACAGGAAAAATAGGATGGCTTTTCAATTGTATCAAACTGATAATTTAGTTTCATAAGAGTGTTATCTTACTGTGATTTTTTCAGAAAAAATATACTCAGATAAGCTTTCCTTTTATTTTTTCCCTGTTTTTACGGCACACTGAGTAAACTAGTTTCTTGAGAAACAGTGTCATTTAATATATAATTAGTTATACAAACGCACAAATTACTGAGTGATCTTGGAGACTTGATTAGTCAGTTTTAGTACACATAAAGCTGCACGAACAATTCACAGAGAACCATTTAATTAGTAATCTTTTCCGTTTTCTTCTTTGCAAGTTTTTCAAGACTACATTAGGGTCTTCAATATGCCTATCAGGTAAACAGAAACACTGTTTTGAGGGACGTGATTCTGCCTCTCTACCCTCCTCTGGCAAGACCTCACCTGGAGCACTGCATCCAGCACTGGAGTGTCCAGCACAGGAAAGACATGGAACTATTGGAACGGTTCCAGAGGAGGGCCACAAAAATGGTCAGAGGGCTGGAGCACCTCTCCTATGAGGACAGGCCGAGAGAGTTGGGGTTGTTCAGCCTGGAGAAGAGAAGGTTCCGGAGCCTTTCAATGTGTAAAGGTGGTGTATAAGATGGGGGCAGACTTTTTAGTAGGGCCTGTAGCAATAGGACGTGGAGAAAAGGATTTAAACTAAAAGAGGGTAGATTCAGACTAGATATAAGGAAGAAATTTTTTATGCTGAGGGTGGTGAAACACTGGAACAAGTTGCTCAGAGAGGTGGTAGATGCCCCATCCCTGGAAACACTCAAGGCCAGGTTGGACGGGACTCTGAGCAACTTGATCTAGTTGAAGATGTCCCTGTTCATTGCAGGGGGGTTGCACTAGATGTTCTTTAAAGGTCCCATCCAACGAAATGATTCTATGATTCTGTTTCTAAATGTGAATGCCTTTAAGAGCAAGATTCAATAAAAAAACAACACACCCCTCCCCAAAAAGAAACAAAAACAAAAACAATAAAAAAAAAACCACTGCGGTCTTAATGGAAATTCTTACTAGATATTTGTAAACATGCTAGGAAAAATTTATAGCTTAAACCATTCTTAGTATGCTGCATATTCAGAAGTAGTTTCTTTCACTAGCATATAGTATTCACAGCTATATTGAGACCTGGTTATTTTTTATTAGTTACATATTTGAAAAAGAGCTACATACTTTGGTTTGCTAATTGTTGATAGAACAAATATTCTCACTTAAAAGTTCCATTTCCAAATTGGGGGTTTGTAATGTGTGTTGTATGGGAACTCCTTTTAATGTATGTTTCCTGGTATGCTTCTTTATCAGAGTATTCTTGTTGCTACTTATCCAGACTCAAGACTGGCCTTGAACACTTCCAGGGATGGGGCACTGACAGCTTCCCTGGGCAACCTGTTCCAGTGCCTCGCTACCGTTACAGTAAAGATTTTTTTCCTGATATCCAATATAAATCTGCCCTCTTTCAGTTTGAGGCCATAACCCCATGTCCTATCATAACGCTCCCTGATAAAGAGTCCCTCACCATCCTTCCTGTAGGCCCCCTTCAGGTACTGAAAGGCTGCTATAAGGTCTCCCCAGAGCCTTCTCTTCTCCAGGATGAACAACCCCAACTCTCTCAGCCTGTCTTCATAGGAGAGATGCTCCAGCCCTTTCATCATCATCGTGGCCCTCCGCTGGACCCATTCCACCAGGTCCATGTCCTTCTTATGTTGGGGGCTCCAGAGCTGGACACAGTACTCCAGGTGGGGTCTCACCAGAGCAGAGTAGAGGGGCAGAATCACCTCCCTCGACCTGCTGGCCACACTTCTTTTGATGCAGCCCAGGATGCAGTTGGCTCCCTGGGCTGCAAGTGCGCATTGCTGGCTCATGTTGAGCTTCTTGTCCATCAACATCCCCAAGTCCTTCTCCTCAGGGCTGCTCTCAAGCCATTCTCCACTCAACCTGTATTTGTGCCTGGGATTGCCATGACCCAGTGTCACGGTTTAGCCTCAGACGGCAATAAAGAACCACGTGCCGCTCGCTCGGGCCTTCCCAATACAGGAAGAATCAGAAGAAAAAGGCAAGACTCTTGGGTTGAGACCAAGGCAGTTTAACAGAACAGCAAAGGGAACAAGCAAACAACAACAATAACACGGACAGAGGAATATACAAACATGATTACGGAACCGCTGCCGCTCCCTGACGCTCACCGACCGGACCCAGGACACCCCAGCCCGCTCCAAACGGTGACTTCCTGCCCCCTCCCCCAGCAGCTCAGGGTGGGCATGGCTCACATGGCATGGAATACCAGGAAAAATTAACCTTATCCCTGCCGGAACCAGGACACCCAGGTGCAGGACCTTGCACTTGGCCTGGTTGAACTTCATGAGGTTCATACAGGCCCACCTCTTAAGCCTGTCAAGGTCCCTCTGGATGGCATACCTTCCCTCCAGTGTGTCCACCGTGACACACAGCTTGGTGTCATCACCAAACCTGCGGAGGGTGCTCGATCTCACTGTCCATGTCACCCACAAAGATGTTAAACAGCACCAGTCCCAGTACTGACCCCTGAGGAACACCACTCATCACTGGTTTCCATGTGGACATTGAGCCATTGACTGCAACCCTTTAAGTGCGGCCATCTAGCCAGCTCCTTATCCACTGAGTGGTCCATCCATCAAATCCATGCTTTTCCAATTTAGAGACCAGGATGTCATGAGGGACAGTGTCGAATGCTTTGCATAAGTCCACATAGATAACGTCAGTTGTTCTCCCCTTGTCTACCACATCCATATATGTGTGTGGATAAATATATATATGTAAGGGAGGAGCTGAGAGATCTGTGGAAGTGAAGGACCATGAGGAAGACTTTATTCATATTTTTGTACCGTCTGCATTGTTGGGTGAAGTACCTCAAGCTAATACAAATAATATTCAATAAATTCCTGTTTTGTTTAATGCTAGGGAGGTTTAATCCTATAAATAATGTTTTAAGGTGTCTCTGAAATATCTTTTTTTAGGTAAGATTTTCTTGAAAAAAATCCATATTTTTGTATCTTATTAATAAAATTTTGTAATATATCTGTATTTTCTATAATTTATCTGTAGTGAAATTACACTGAAGTTAAATTGAGTCAGATACATTAGGAATTTCTGGCCAGTTTCCAAATTCATGAAATACAGAAAACAGAAGTTAAACTACAAACTTTTCCTTTTCCCTGATGATGTGACAGATGGAAATCCACAAGGGTCATCAAGGTAAATACTCAAGTGAACATTTGTACAAATATTTAGTCACAACTGTTTCTTCTGCAAACATCTTTGCAAACAAAAATTTGCTTGTATAAATGTTTGCAGAAATGAACGAAAGAAACCTGTAAGTAGTCTGGCAAACTCTTCTCAAAAAGCTTTGGGATTTTCAGTATCCATATAAACTATATCAAATGTAACTTTCTATCTGTGAAAAATTTTAAGAGCAATATTCAATTTGAAGAAAGTATTATGATCTTTAAAAAAGTCTTTCTAGATCTGTTGCTCGTAGTTCTTCAAACGTTGTGAGAGACTGGATTTATGAACCTCCCACCACTAATCAGTGGTTGGAAAGCCAGGAAAGACACTAAGCAGTGGATCAGCTGCTTACTGATTGGAAACAGAAGTCGTCCCTGCAGGTGAAGAGAAGTTCCTTTGGTTCCCAGCTCCTCTGAACAACATTGTTTGTTCTGAAACTCTAGAAAGCATCTAAATCAGTAGTTTTCAGTCCGTGGCCTTAGAGGTCTAAGGGTGTTTCTAAAAAGTCTGTAAAAGGTGCCTAACAAAATCCTTTCTTATTTAGATGATAGCTCACCTTTCCCCTCCACAGGTCCTCTGAAAACATTACGTAACATCAGATTATGATTGCTACTTCCAATCAGTAATCATATCCCATCTGTCCTCATTGTGCAGGAACAAATAATTTGCTTGAAAGAACAAATAAAGAGGAAGCTTCAACCACCACTGCTTAGGATGAAACCACAGATAAGGTAACTTTAAAATAAACAAACAATAAAGGACAAAACTCTGTGAGGGTGAAAAAAATTGTATACCTAAATATATCATCTTTGATTGAAGACTTCCAGGGCTAGAAAATTGGACCACATGTCACAGGACTTTTGTTCAGATAATTCCTATTCATTTTGTCAGATTTTTTTTTCATCTTTCTCAAGAATACTACAAATTCTTAATAACGTTATTATCTGCTAACAGCTGCTTCTTACAGCAGGATGTCTTATTTCTGTTAGTCTGTTAGAAACTTTCTGAGACAAAATTCTTCTCCCTGTCACGAGTGATCTGCCTATTAAATATGGAGAGCTCTTGAATGAATAAGAAAAAGACTGACTACTTGTTTTCCAGTACAGCATACCTTAGAATTTTTTTCTCTAAAACATTAGATAGTAATTGGTATAATGTACATTCTCAGATAATTCCTCAGTCAGCCACAGGAAGAGTGCTTTTGAAAAGTATAATTTCAGCTGTACCATCTAGAACTGAGACTTTCATTTACAGAAGATTCAAGGTATTGAAAACACTTTCAAACTGACAAGTGGTTTCGATCAGGGGAAAAGAGGCACTTTTATCTGGTTTGATTTCTTTGATTGAAAGATTTCAGTTTTTGAATTCTAAGTCAGGATTTTTACTAGTTTATGTCTTTGTGACTTGAGTATCAACATCTGTGCTTATCTTTAAAAATGTCATTCATTATTCTAGTGTGCACAAATGATCACTGGAAAAACTGAAGATACCAGAGGGAAGTCCAAATAAAGGAAGTGGAGTGGAAAAATCTCCATTCAAAATAAAAAAAAAATTCAGGAGACTTTCGTTGTCTCTTTTATTCTTGTATAGAAAGTAGACTAGAAGCTCTGTTTCCTTAGATAAAAGTTAAATATTGTCAAGGTATGAATTATGTATTAGAACATTTATACAATTTGGAAATAAGAAAATCAATAAATTATACTTAATTTTTCCATTACTTGGTTGATAATTGTTAAAAACTTTATTGCTACTTTATCTAAAATCACAAATATCTGAACTAAGAAACAGAAATCATGGAAAATGCAATGAGGTATATCAGATACTATATTTCATGTCAGCTCAAAGAGGCAAATTGGAATATTAAATCCTCATGTTAAGTCCCAATTCTTGTTGAGTAGGGCTTCTAAACTAAATAGCTTCTTCTCATATTGTGTCCTTTTAAGTCTAAATAGGTTCAGTGTTGTTACTAGTAAGCATATTTCATGGATCTACTCACATTTTACTAATTGTAGGATCAGTTGAAACTTTACTACCAATCTGTAAGGAATCTTTGCCTTTTAAGGATGGCAAAGTGATGCAAAGAGCAGAAAAGAGGATCTTGCCTTGCTGACTGTGGCGAAGGAAGAATGAGCTGGAATTACAGCACATGACACCAACTAGAACACCTGGTTTATGCTCATCTCTGCAATTTCTCCTTTGAGCGATCAGAAGTCTTCACCAGCGTGAGAATTATGTCATTCCACAGCATGCTACACAGAGAAAACCACCGCTTTTATTTTCCCTTCTCTCATCTTCTATTTAACAAAATATTGGTCCTGATTGAAGAGAGAAAATAAAGCATGCAAACAATAATTTAAAATATTGCTTTGTACAGCTCTTATGTTTGCCCTAAACCCTCATTTACATAGAATAAGATAGAGATAAAAAGGAATTTCTTTATTTTTTTATGTGTTAGCAAGAGTCAACAAATATTTTGCTTGAACTAGACAAAAATCACCATCAATAAAGAAGATTTGCAACCAAATTCTGCTGATGTTCTGTTACTTTGTCTCTGGGAAAGGACATTGGCTAGGATGATATATTATATTGTACTTTACAGTAACAAGCACATTCTCAAGTACTGTGTGACCTAATTTTTTTCACCATTAGTAAGATGCAAGAAATACAGAAATAAATAAAGCTGCATATCCTTTTATGCTCAGACACGTCTTTAAAAGTATTCTTGAGTATCTATCTGTTCGACTCTTTTTGTTAGCACTCTCCAGAATGGTGATTGGAAAGGTTTTATTTGCTATAAGTCTTCAGACTAACAAATAATCACGTTTTAACTAGGACAAATTTACACATCTCATTATCGAAATGCTGTTTTTCTGGCTAGCCTTGCACTGATAAAATCAGAGGCTGGGAAATCCACATTTGATGTGAGAACAGCCTTTAATAAAGGGAAATTAATTTTAAAATAAAATAAATGTTGAGAAAACTATTAATATTTGTAAAACTGCTCCACATGCATGACATGCTCCACAGCATGACAGATATTGCAAAGATTTTTTAAACTGTGGTTTTGCCACCTAAAACTATGTTTGTGAAGAAGCAGGATACTACCTATCTATTGATCCATAGTAAATGAGTTCAAATGGAACGACCAAAATGAATGAAATATGAGAGAAATACGTCCACCTATGGTTTGTGATATTTTACACCTAGCAGTTAACTCTATTTTCATCTCACCTAGTAATTCAGAAGTAACCAGATATCTAGACTGGGGTTTTCACAAGCATTTTAGAATTATCAGCTGAGGTTTTTGGAGCTTCTTGATAGTGTCTGATTCAGGTTTGTGCAGTGCAAAATTCAAATTCCAATATGATGAGAAAGTTTCAATGGCTTTTAGTGAAGTCAAAAGTTTGTTAGACATAATAGACTTTTTTCACCGATGACAGAAAATAGGTGAGAAAAGAAATCAAAATATGTGCGTAGAAAGTGAAATACAGCAAATGCTTAGAAAATCCTCAGAGAAATTACATTTTAAATTTCTTTTATTGTGGAAAAGAGCTTTCAGGAGAGTTTCTATTTTTCTTATACAACTTCAGATAGCAATGCCAAAAACAAAGCTCCTGAACAGATACAGTGAACGCCCGAGAATGTAAGCTGTTAAAAGGTAAAGTAGCACATAAGCAATTAGTCTACATTCCTGGTTTCATTAGCACATTTATGACTAAATATGAATATTCAAGTTAAGCATTCAGCTACACTGCATTACCTAAAAAGAGAATTTATATAGCTAGTATACGTACGTTCTATCACTTTAATTCGCACATCTTAAAGTCCACGTAGCCTTGAATTTAACTTCAACAGCATGTTATATGTACTTCAGTAAGCATGCTCTGAAGTCCTCTGCATCTAAACTATGTTGACCGTGCCTGACTGGTCTTTCATCATAGCTTCAGTCCCCAAGGTCCTGAGTAATTTTGGTTTCTTCTGTTGTGCATCTTTTAATCTCTCTTTTGAATGTCCTTTCACTAATGTTGTGACCTAAGCCATATGTAATGTTTCAGATAAAAACTTTTATTCGTCTTCAGCTTTAAGAGGCAAATTTCTTCTCTGCAAGAAGAACTGAAATTTAAGAGAGCCATGTGAGGGATACACACTTCTTGTATCAAGTAGAAACTGGATCCAGGGATCCTCAGTGTAGCAACATTCAAATGCGTCTAATGCTTTTCATTAAAGAAGTTTTTCTGCGATGTGCAGAGGAGTAAAACTGCAATGATTATCCCAACTATTATTTATTGTTCCTTCACAGAATGGTAGGGGTTGGAAGGGACCTCTGGAGATCATCTAGTCCAACCCCGCTGCCAAAGCAGAGAACTGCTGGAGAGGGTACAGCAAAGGGCTACCAAGATGATTCGGGGACTGGAACACCTCTCTTATGAAGAAAGACTGAGGGACTTGGGTCTTTTCACTCCAGAAAAAAGACAACTGAGGGGGGACCTTATCAACACTTATAAATACTTAAAGGGTGGGTGTCAGGAGGATGGGGCCAGGCTCTTTTCAGTGGTGCCCAGTGACAGGACAAGAGGTAATGGGCACAAACTTGAACACAGGAAGTTCCATCGAAACATGAGGAGGAACTTCTTTCCTTTGAGGGTGGCAGAGCACTGTCACAGGCTGCCCAGAGAGGTGGTGGAGTCTCCAACTCTGGAGACATTCAAAACCTGCCTGGACACGTTCCTGTGCAGCCTGCTTCATGCTATTATGTTTGGGCAAGTGGGTGATTCCTCACTATAGCTCTTATGAACCTCCATAGCAACATGCTTTATATTTCAAGCGAACACTTGAGATTTCAGTTTGACTTCATATCAAAAATATACTTAAAGAGGCTGTCAGTATGGTGGCCAATTTTTTGTGCCTTCAATCATGACAAAAGTTTATTCGTACTGAAATATTAAATAGAAGCGGTAACATTTAGACATTTAACTTCCTTCTGCTTGTACACAACTGTTGAAAGAGAGAATGTGTGTTCAGCTGTCTAAACCTGTAAAATTTGTCTACTCTCATTTTTTTTCTTCTCTTCCACTGTTTCATCAAACATTTTTTTTTTTACTCTATAAAGCTAAGAAAAATTCTTTTAGTTTTAAACTTTATGCTCAACTATTTGAAAAGAAATATTTAAAGCACCTTTCTATTTTGAAGTCTGTGTGAATTCTGATTTTTCAATTTGTTGGTTCAAATTTTTAAAATGTTAACTGAATTAAATATTAATGATAATAGTACTGACTAGTATATGTACTGTAGAAGTATCTCAAGGTCACAGCTTACCTTTGTTTTAAGCATTGCATATGCATGCAATAAGTGGAAGTCTTTCCTAAGGTCGTTTGCAAGACAAATGGACAACATGCAAATATGTTAATCTTATTCTTACACAGGGAACACAGGGAAACAACACGGGTTAAGTGACAAGAATCAGAAAGCAGAATGAAAACAAATTTCCTGAACACAATTCACTATTTCCTGAAACTTTTTATTGGTTTAGACACTTTTTATCTTCTTGAATTGTCTGACCACAAGGTGCATAAATTTCCTCTAAATCATTTACATGGTTAGTCTCTGTGTGTATATGGTCTTCAGTATATTGTCTGTATATAGATCATCACAAGCTTTCAAAATTATTACTTAAATTACTTCAAAACATCTGGTAAATTGTAAGCTGTTAAGTTACTCAACTTTTATTCTAATTTTTCATGAACTGGGTGTTCATGAAAAACACTCAGAATTTTCACTGAAATCATCTTTTTTGTGTCTCAGGTTAAAAGTGCAAATATACATATTTATAAAATAAAAAATTGCCATTCAGCAATACTCTTGCAGTTACATTGCCCATTGGTATTCATTGAGAGTATTATAATCATATATTCATTAAATGATGTATTCATGAAGAATATTAATATGAATCCCAACATTCTTTTAATATTAACTGTTCACAGAATATTAATGAAAGTGGGCACTAAATCAGAGAATGCACACTAAAGTGAATATCCTTTATTATTTGGGAAAATATTTGTAAAACCATTCTGAAGATATTTGTACATTTCAGAGGTTGGCCATGAGTCTGCAAGCCAGTCTCACATAAGTTTACATACCATATTGACGTAAATACAAGAGAGAAGGCTGAAGGGAGAAGACGACGACACAACATGCATCTTCTTTGAGTATTTTCATGCAGATTTCCTAAATAGAAGATGATGTGCAATCAATGAATGGCTCTTCTTTAAGTGAACTTAGCTTGAAAGGCTTCAACATCAGTGCATTCTGTCTCACCAGGTATGTCCAGGTATTGCCCCAGTTGACTGTGGACAACGGATTAGAGATAGAAGCGTGGAATTGCTTTCCTCCAGCAGCTCGACAACGAGCTTCTTTATCAGCTCCTTAAGGTGAGAGGTTAAATAAAGAAAAAAATAAATGTCAAAAACCCATGCCACCACAAAAATTACACCTGAAAAAATATTCCATAACAGAAAGGGCTAAATAAGTTGTTTAATACGGACCAGTATTTGCAGAGACTATGACTCCAGGAATTATCATATTATATAATACAATATATTATATACTGATTCTTCCTCAGCTTTCACCTTACACACAGTACGTACATATGCATAGACAATGCATACAAAAAGAACACTTGAATTTTTTTGAAAATTAAGTGGGAGCACTTGTGAAGTAATAGCACTGCATTGCTAGGTTTTGTTTAGCTTTGTTCTGTTTTAACAAGATTTTTAATGAGTAAATTGTGAATCCTGATATCTAACCTTATCACTCCATATATTGAGGGTGTAAAAAAAAAGTAATCTTTGTTTTTCACAGCTAATTTGTTATTTCATATATCCAGCTTCTAAAACTTAATAAAAATTAGACATCTAATTGATTTTGAATACATCTTTGATTTCTTTTCCCTTAGCTAAATTTTTGAGTGAAGATTCAGGTAGATTTTGCTTTTACCAAAATCAGGATCAGGTTTTACCATGAATCTTGAAGAAACCTGTGTGCAACTGAATTCAGTGGGATTCATTTTATCTCAAAAAGGGCAACTATGCTCTAACTGATATGACTGTCTATATTTAAGAATGATAGCTGTCTTAAAGTGTTTATTTTAAAGTAGGTAAAATATTTGATTAAAGCGAGGCTGATAAATCAGGGCATGCTTTGTCATAGGTGGGTTTACTACAGTAACTTGCAGTGCTTGTTTCTTTCATTACAGTACAGTCTGAGCTGGACAGTACTGTCAAACTGCCAAGTAACTTTAGCTTATGAACTTTCTCACTGACCTCAGTGTTTGCAGAAATTGAACCCAAGGCTGTCTGTAAATATGATCCTGAAACAGCTGAAGTTGCAAGGATTAAACATGAGGGCTTACTACTTTAATATTTTAGTTATCAAATTAAATGCATTACAGGACAGGCTGAGAAGGACAGCTTTCCAAAGCCAGAAAATTTTGAATTAAAATATCCACAATTCTTAATCTTGTCTGTATAAATATATTGACACCTTATGCAGTACCTTTGAGTCCAGTGCAAGGTTAGCTAAAATGGAATCTGAATGTTATGTAAAAGCTAGAGTGAAATGCTAAGAGTGCTAAGTGATACTGGTCTCTAGCAGCCCTGTAGTGGTGGTAGCTACTGTGTTACAATTGCTTTTCCATTGCATGATAAATCACTGTCATGGTTTGGGCTGGGTTGGTCAATGACAAGACAACGGGTGCTCCCCCCCACCTCTTGCTCCAAGGAGAAAAAGAAGAGAGATAAAGAGACTTATTAGTTGAGAAAAGACTAGACTACTTCAACAAAATATTAATAATGAAATAGATACTATATATACACATATCTAACCATATCAAGTTCCCAGGAAGATGTCACCAGCAGGCAGGCACTGGGGAAATCCCAGACTGGACTCAGCAACACATGGGAACTGGATTCCAGAACTCGCTGGTTGGGCTCAAAGGCAGATGAACTGACAGGGCCCTCCTAAGACAGCAGGCATCGAAGAAGGAGAAACAGCTCTCCCTGGTGAAGAAGCAGCTGGCAACTAGAACTGCCCCCCGATCCCTCAGCTTTTATACCAAGCACGGCAGATGCGATGGAACACTTGATTGGTCAGTTTGGGTCACCTGTCCTGTCTGCTCCTCCCCACAGGTGGGACCCCCCCACAGGGTAAACACCCGAGTCAGCTGACCCTGGTTGCCACAGCAACAAGCGTAAGCAAGAGCCTCTCTCACTGCACAGAAAGTTGTCCCTGCTCCACCCCAAACCAGGACAACCGTCTTAGGCAGTGGCTCACCTTTGTCCCTTAGACAATGAATTAACAAGCAGGAAGACTGCAGAGCCCTTGAGTTGTGCTATTCCATGTTTCAAAGTTGTGGCAAAGCTATCATGTCTGAACTCAAGAGCTGGCAAACTGCACCTGCAATTAATGGCAAACAGTTGTCTGAAATGTGGAGTAGGCTTGTCTTTGAGAGCTGAAAACCGACATATACCTAATATTTCTTCCATGTGTGAGTGTCAAATCCATTAGTATTGAAGTAGCATATGTAATGGGCTGCTAAGAATTTTACCAGTGCAGACAAATTGGGTGGATCAATATGTTGCTACATTGTCAGTACAAAATGGCTTTGAGTTTAAGTAATGGCTGACAAAAAGATTCAAGAGGAAATAATTGCACCTCCCATTAGAGAAAGCCCCCTGCTTTAATCAGACGAGGGTGCAGAAGGCTGTAACTGCTGCTAGTCTGCTGAGCAGGCAAAAAAAGCAGTGAAAGCAGGAGGTCAAGGTACATGAAGCACTATTCTCCCTTTGCAATCACAGAGTTAAAGGAGGTTTTAGATACAGCGAGTCAGACGTTCAGCATACTGAGTGTGCAGATCCTCACAGATTTTTCATCGCCAAAGATCTGTGAAATATATTGAAGATAACTGCAGTTGTCTGACAAAAGCAGTTCATCAGAGAGGTTGCATAAAGGTCAGATATTTCGCTCAGCCATGTCATAATGCCCAGTTCAGGTAACAATTATATGTAGTTACCACACCAGGGGTTACAACGGAGTGTGACAGTGGCAAACACTTTGTGGACATTCCATCCCATACACTGTTAACGTTCTTGCTACACTACTGGTGATTATGAGCTCAGCACTGCACACAGCTCAGCAACTTCTGCCTGGGAAGAACCTCTGTATTTATGTTGCTTGGGTGAGCACGGCCTTATCTCTAAAGAGCTACCTGACTGAGCCTATTCCTATCCCTGGTAATTTGCATATAAACATATCTCGATACACATTTGAAAACCTGACATAAGTAGATCAATATATATACAATCACATCATATGTCAATGGACTGATGCAATAGCACTAAATAGTGATACAAGGCAAATTTTGTTTCAACCAAAGCTCTTCCTGTGGCATCAGCCCCCCCAGCCATCGATCCATTCACTGGCAAGACTGAGGAGATCCTTAGTCCCTTGACTCTCACTTCCAGAGCTCTGTAGTCAGTCTCCCTTGACATGCTTGGGATTGACCCAGCAGTATCATTGGTGCCCAGAAGGATGAACAGCAGAGGTTAATAGCCCGATGATAAGGTAAGACTTGGTATTTTCTCCATAACATCCCAGATTTGGGGGTGTATTGGGTTTACATGGCAAGGTTTTGGTAGTGGGCAGGACTGCAGGGGTGACTTCTGTGAGAAGAGACCAGGAGCTGCCCCCATGTCAGAGAAAGCCAGTTCCAGCAGGCTCTAAAACACTGCAGTCCAAAGATAATCCTATCAGCTGCACTGGTGGTGCCTCTGAGGTAACAGAGTTAAGAGAGGGTAAAAAAAGCTGTGCAGCAGCTGTGAGAAAGAGAAGTGAAAAAATGTCAGGAGGGGGAAGAGGTGCTCCAGGCGCCAGAGACAAGATTCCCCTGTAGCCCATGGAGAAGACCATGGTGAAGCAGATTGTCCCCCAATAGCTCATGGAGGACCACAATGGAGCTGATATACACTCTGCAGCCCCGGAGGTCCCCAGGCTGGAGCAGGTTTATTCTGAAGGACTGCAGCCTGTGGGAAGGACCCATGCTGGAGAAGGCAAAAACTATGAGGAGAAAGGAGCAACAGAGAAGTGTTATGGACTGACTGCAACCCCCATTCCCCTGCACTGGCTGAGGGGAGGAGATAGAGGGATTAGAGTGAAGCTGAGCCTGGGAACAAGTGGGAGAGTTAGAGGGAAGGTGTTTTCAGTTTTGTTTTTTATTTCTAACTATCCTACACTTTTATTAATAGGGAAAAAAAATTACATTAATCTTCCCGAGGTCAAGTCTGTTTTGCCTATGACAGTAATCACAGATTCACAAAATGGTAGGGGTTGGAATGGACCTTTAGAGGTCATCCACTCCAACCCCCCTGCCAAAGCAGGTTGACCTAGAGCAGGTTGGACAGGAATGCATCCAGGTGGGTTTTGAATATCTCCAGAGAGGAGACTCCACAGCCTCCCTGGGCAGCCTGTTCCAGTGCTCCGTCACCTTCAAAGAAGTTTTTCCTCATGTTGAGATGGAATTTCCTGTGTTCCAGCTTGTGCCTGTTGCCCCTGGTCCTGTTGCTGGGCACCACTGAAAAGAGTCTGGCCCCATCCTCTTTACGCCCACCCTTTAGATATTTATAAGCATTGATGAGATCCCCTCTCAGTCTTCTCCAGGCTAAACAGATCCAGGTCTCTCAGCCTTTCCTCATAAGAGAGGTCCTCCATTCCCTTTGATCATCTTTGTAGCCCTCCGCTGGACTCTCTTGAGTAGTTCCTTGTCTTTCTTGAACTTGAATCTTGAATCTTTCTTGAGAGGGCCCAGAACTGAACACTGTACTCCAGATACGGCCTCACCAGTGCAGAGTAGAGGGGAGGATGACCTCCCTCAACCTGCTGGCCACGCTCTCTTTTAATGCACCCCAGGAGACCATTGGCCTTCTCAGTCACAAGGGCACATTGCTGCCTCATGGTGAACTTGTTGTCCGCCAGGGCTCTCAGGTCCCTCTCTGCAGAGCTCCTTTCCACCCTAACCTGTACCGGTGAATGAGATTATTCCTCTTTAGGTGCAGGACCCTACACTTGCCCTTGTTGTTGCCCTACACCCCCTTCATTAGGTTCTTCTCCGCCGAACATGCTAGCCTATCCAGATATAACTGTATGGCGGCACAGCCTTCTGATGTGTCTGCCACTCCTCCCAGTTTTGTGTCATCAGCTGATGACACACTCTGCTGAGGGTACGCTCTGTCCCCTCATCCAGGTCATTGATGAATATATTGAACAAGACTAGACCCAGTACTGACCCCTGGAGAACACCGCTGATTACAGGCCTCCAACTAGACTGTGCTGCTGATCACAACTCTCTGAGCTCTGCCATTCAGCCAGTTCTCAATCCACTTCACTGTCCACTCATCTAACCCACACTTCCTAAGCTTATCTATTGGGATGTTATGGGAGGCAGTGTCAAAAACCTTGCTGAAGTCTAGGTAGACAACGTCCACTGCTCTCCCCTCATCTACCCAGCCAGTCAGGCCATCGTAGAAGGCTATCACATTGGTCAAGCATGATTTGCCCTCGGTGAATCCATATTGACCACTGTTGATAACCTTATTTTCCTCTACATGCTTAGAGATGACATCCAGGATGAGCTGTTACACCACCTTTCTAGGGATGGAGGTGAGGGTGACTGGCCTGTAGTTTCCCAGGTCCTGAGTGATCTCTCTGTCTTATCTTGACCCACAAAGTCTTTCATCTTATTTTATCGCCTGTCTTCCTGAAGCAGCCAACCAAGGTTAACCCACCACAGCAAGAAACACGCCTCCTGTGATATGCAAGTTAGAGCACATCAGGTGGGTATTTCTGTCCTCACAGGGAGCAGTCTCTGACAGCTATCACCCCCTCTTTCCCTCCTCTCACGGACACTTGTCTCTGGCTCCCCAGGGTACTATACCTGATCTGAAGCTACAGATCTGCATCTGGTGGGGAAGCAGTCTTCCTTCTCTTGCCAGAAGTCAGAAGTTTCCAGCCTTTCTTTTTTTGTGGTAATCTCCATCTACTGCTCATCTGAGGGTATTTTCTTGATCTTTCCTTAAACTGTAGCTCTCAGGATCTTGTCTCTGCACAGTCTCTGCAAAGACACTGGCAATCTTGCTCAGCTACCCTGGTGGTGCGTAGTTTGCCTCTTCCTGCAGCTTTTTCATCTAACGGCACCATTCTACTAGCCCCTTCCGCTACTCATTTCGTAAAGTGCCTTACTCTCTAGGATAGAAAAAAATGACCGATCTCTTATGTTGAAACATAAGTTAAATACATTTTGTCTAGGTGAGATATTCACAACTTATATAACATACAGTATTCAATTTTACAAGCACTGTTGATTATAATATTTAATGATTTTGGAAATTCAGTGAATTTTAGTAAAGTGTATGTGACTATGCGTGCATGCATGAACACAAAGCTGTTGCTCTCCCGATACGACTCTATAAGCAAATGATATACAGGACATTATATAAATAACAAATGTTAGTGAAATTTCATTCATAATGTGTTTGGGGTAATACAGTTTTACTGCAGAAAACACTAGCGTACATAAAATCACAAATATTATATGCTGTAAAAGTCAGTTGTTTCACTTATTCGGATAAACAAATAGAAATAAACATAATGAGCATGCTAAACTACTTTTTTTACAAAAAATTTAGGTACAAATATGCAAGATCTGCTGATATATGAGCTGGTAAAATGGTAATGTTGCATATTTCATTATGTGTTGTGATTATTTTTTAATACAGTGTCTTCTTTTCTCATATTAATATCAGATTTGCATTTCTTTGATTGGTATTAGACAATGTGTTTATTACTATTTTTATGAAAATTGAATATATATTAGATTAACATGAACCATTGAAAATTAAAATTAACAGCTTTTATATATTTTAATCATGAAGGGATAGAGGCCTCTTCTGATACAGATTAAATTAATGCAATTTTTGCTTGTGACTTCTCAAAATGCAGCAAGATAATCATATTGTGTTTCCAAGAGAGAAATATGACTTAATCTTCTATACTGTGTAAACAAGATAGTTCATAGTCATTACTACTGGGCATGACAAATCTTACCAGTACGAGTGTAAATTGGTCAATTTACAAATAACTTCTTACACTTAACTATGCGATTTTGGTCTTATTATACTCTGTTTGCTTTAAATGTTTGTCTCTCAACTTTAAAAAGCTCTATTACAGGGGAGGATCTTTCCTTACCGTCAGCAAAAGGAATCTCACTGACTCAGGTCTGTATACATATTTAAATACATATTACTCAAGTCTAACTCTTGAGTTAATACATTTGGATGGACCTTTTCCTATAACATAATCACACATTTTTTCTTTTGTTTTATTACAGAAGGCTAAATAGGCAAAACCACTTAGATATATTGCTGAGATATTAGATTGTGCTGGAGATAGACATCATGTATTTTATGTGCTATCTTTTTACATTATTTTCCCTTAAGGGGATGAAATCACAAACATAATCTGCTGAAATTATGTCACTAAGTATGCTAAGTGTCAGCTAAGTATGAATATGCTAAATTATTGGATAATTTTTTTTCTACAAATATAATACAATATCATGATGTACAGATGATCTGATAAATATGTCATGTATTTTTTTTTTCATAGTATGCTGGATGTCATGTTTCTCACATGGGTGAGAATGTGCTTTCCTCAGGGAGCTCCTCGCCATGCTCAGGGGAGATAAGATTTCACAGAATGCAAGATGTATCAGACAGAAGAGCCGGTAAAATGCTGGGGAGCCTGAAGGATCAGGATACTCAGCTGCGAAAAGGAGAGAGCAGCTGACCAGACATCAGAGATAATAGGAAAAATCTTCTTGGAGATTATGGGGAGCCTGTTACTATTTGCAGATATGGGTTAATTCACACCAAAGGTGGACCAAGGACCATTTTCAAAGACACCATGAGTAAGCAGAGAGAGTTGTATGTGACTTTTTTTGGTATTACTTCCACTGTGTCTGACATAGTCACTTTTAGTTGGGTCTACTTAAAAAAATAAAGTTTTTTTGGTATCTAGTCTGATAGAACCTGTCCTCTTTATTGTGTGGGATTTAGGATGGATTTGGGTTGGTTTTTTGGGGGGGAGGGGAAGGTGACTTTAAAAGTCACCTTCGTTCTTTTTTGGGGACTTTAGAATAGGAGACAGGCTAGGCAGATCCACCTCAAAGCTGTGGCTAACTCCAGGTCTCTTCAAAGCCTTTAGGGCACACAGGGTGAAAGTATGCTTCCAGATGGAGACAAAACTACCCTTTTTCCCAGAGAAGCAGTGAAAATTTGCACGCTGCATCAACTTTCATATTTTTTAAACTATTTTTTCCCAGACTTATGTTTGTGCATGAGCAAGTCAGTGTCCCGTGTCTTCTCTATCCTTTTTGAAGTGATTAGTGCCTCTGGGATTTCTAGGAGGAAAGATGTTTCCTGTTCTCTCATGAGGCAGCTGTTTAAGGACTGACAAAATATTTGTCCTTTGCAAAGGATCCGTAATTGGCAGAACATAACTTCACAGTATTTGTATACTCTTTCAGGAGCATCCACAGTAGTATTAGACAACCTATAGCTTGTAATATCACCAATTGTTAACAGTCTGATTTTCCAAAAAGATATCAAATATTTGCTACAGAAAACCTCTAATACTTTATGAGAAAACTGCAGCATTCTGTATCTTATCCTGTCTCCTGCATTATGCTACCCATATCCTAAATACTTAATCTGTTTGAACTTCAGTGGGAAATGGATTCCCCTAGCTACAATGGGCATTTGGGGCATGGAGCCCCTGATTATGAATACTTCAGGGAAAATAAGCAAAGATTTCACCTGTAACAGGAAGTGAGTAAACCAAAACTGTTTCAGGGGTTTAAAATATAATTGTTTTGTTTCCTGTCATGAAAGTTAGAATTAAGTGTTCTAGTAGTCTTTTAGTAGCAGATCCCAAACTTGTTTTCTGGAGTGATATGTAATGTTGCATTGGGTATACTATCAACCACTTCCTAGTAAATCCATCTTTTTCACACAGAAGGTCCACCCTGCTGTTAAATATCTCATAAACTCCAATTAAACTATTAGACAATAATTACACTCCATAAATAAGGCCTTTCTGTCTCCAAAGCAGAGATAATGCACTAATACTATGAAGTCTTGCTTCCATATGTGGAAGTTCTGACTGTTTATCTTAAACTGAAACCAATTCAATATTTGCTTTTTCCAATGCAAAATAAGACCAGGAGTCCCAAAAGCATCCTTATCTTTCCCACTTAGACTTCTACATGGCAATGATACCTAGACCTAGAACTACAGATGTCAAACAGCAAAGAAGTGTATTTGAAATTTGTGCAACAAATCTGCTTCTGTTTATTTTCTATACTAGTGAAATAGCCTTGACAGTGTTGATGTGAGTAGACTTTTTGCAGATTCAGATTTGTAATAGGGATGTAATCAGTCCCCTTTCAGCTTCACTGCAGTCAGCTTGTGGCTTGGCTTTATAATAGGAGTTACTATACCCAAGTTATCATTCCACCTAAAAACTTTAGGTGTATATTGTTCAGTGCTTTCCTTTAATTTAGCCGATAGCAGGTTTGCATGGATGTAAGTGAAAGGATAATTTCCCTCCTCATACAGATATGGCATGAATGTCATGGCACCGTAGAAGATTCATGATCAGACTACAGGAACAGTTTTAAAATACTTAAATCACACCATTCTCATGAGAAGTTACACTGCAATCAATTAAACTTACTTTAAATTTTGTGTGTGATGGAAGTTCTTCCCAATAAAAATATAATGTTCATGTATTTAACACCTTTAATTTCAGGAACCCAAAGTACTGTGCTAGTCATTATAAAAATAATATTTGCTACACTGTATAAAAGTCTGTCTTCTGAATTATCTATCCTATCTCTAGCTGTAACCAATAGTAACCAAATATTTTACATAAAAGGAAAGAATCATGCAGCAAGTGGATGTAAAATAATTTATCATACATAAATGTCCCATCTTAATCCTGCATATTTAGAGATCTAAATCATCAACCATCGTTTTTTATCATCTTTGAAAAGCATTTCAAGATATTAAATATTATAACCTGATATTCTTATTGTCAGCATATACAACTCCCATATCTGCCTAAGGACAAACAATATCCTTGCAAAGTTGATGTTACCTACTTTTCAGCCATAGCACGTAGAAGGTAAGGGAACACACTTCTCTCTCATCTGTATGGTACCCTCTTATTCTGACACAGCATAGACACTTGTGCAAGCTTCTTCCATGGTTTGTAATTTCTAGTCATTACAAACTGTGTAATAATGTAGGTTAAAAGGTCCTTTGTCTTTCTTTCTTTTCTCTCTCTTTTTTTTTTTTTTCACCCCAATATCATCCTTTGTCAAATCACCATGGATGTCTATATTGTAGTTGTATGGTGACTGACTTGTACTGTATTAGTATCCCAAAGTTATGGAGCTATACAGTTGAACCCTAGGGCATTTGAGCTAGTTTAGTGTTTGTCAATAAATAAGGTTCCTTTCCATGCAGTGGAGGGTTTGACAGTATTTGCCATATGAGTATGACAAAACAACAATAGTAAACGTATCAGTTAGTCTTTTCCCCCTCAGCTCCTTCCACCTTTTAGTCATGCTGTAACTAAGAGAGTACAGTTTACAGCATGCCAAGAGTATAAGACTGTGAGAAGCTAAGGTGACAGATAGGATATAAAAAAGTGAATAAAATAGGCTGGTACTAGTTCCAGGTGGGCACCAAGGGCCGCAAGATGTGGAAAGATGGTATGAGCGGCCTATTGAACATCAGTGATGAGCTGGTCCTCAATCTTTGTGATGGCATAAGGGGGAAAAAAACATAGAAAGTATACAGCCTCCTAAAATCCAGCGTTAAGTACTTTGCAGTGTACAGACAGTCCCAAAATGGTGTCATATACAGCCATGTAACAGTCCATGTCAATACTGTACTAAGGTGCATGAATATAGAGCTACGCATTGCATAGCTAATTCTTTTTAAAGGCAGTAAGTAAAATAGTTTCCATTGTTCCGATGGCACATTAGGCTGTACACCTGGCATTACAAGCAAAGTTATGGAAAAGTTAGAGGGAAATAAAAAAAGATAATATGATTTATGACAATGAAATGTAATAACCTTGAACAAAATCATCACAGTGTTTAGGAAGATGTTGCTATAAATGGAAATTAGTATTTTTTTTTTTAAGGGATGATCCATTAAAACTGGAGAGGAGGAAGAGAGACATTGTTTCAGTAGACATAAATATTAGTTTATCATGGGAAGACAGTGTAATCTTGGAACAAAAGGGTCCTCAGTTCATAATATTGGTGCCATCCCTTCCCCTTTGAATTGCCTTGGGCAAACCGTTCTACTTCTTCACCTCTGTGTTGTCAACATGAAATGAAGATGACACTTGACACTTTGTTCACAAGCAGTCTTGGAAGGATTAATTACTTAACCTCTGTACTGTGTTTTGAACATAAAATGTGTTATATAAAGGTTAAGTGTTATTATTACGGTAATCAGTAATAAAAAGAGATGTAGTTTTCATATGAAGGCAAATCAGTAATTTTATTTGATCTTCACCATATTCAGAAGAAAGAAAATATATTTTCAAAACAAATGATGGCTATCCAATTTACCTAAAACTCCTCCAAGTCTTTTTGTAGTCTTGGAAATAACTTATTAATTAAGTATAAAAAATTTTATTATAATTTTATTTGTAAACATTATTGAATCCATTCTTAACATAAATGGAGTTTTAGTAGTTTTGGACAATTAAAATAGGAAACCTTTGTATGTCTTTCAGATCTGAAGTAGGTTATTTCAGAATTACTTGAAAGAACTGATCAATATTTCATAGTTTCACCAGTGTACGTAGTTATTTAAGGCACTTTGATCAAATTGAATTATGGGTCTTTTATCACACTGTGGCAGTCAACATTTCCAATAGATAGCTGTTGACAACAGTGATCCTGAGTCTCTAATTATATTGTCCACAAAAAAAGACAGCTTTTTCAATAACAACTGAAACAGTCATGACCTGGCACTACAAAAATAGCCAGATTTATGGACATCAAATATAAGGAGAGAACTGAGTCACCGAGAAATGTGCAAGCAATAATAAAAAAGTTAAGGGACCAAACAGCTGTCTGGTGCTATTTTACCAAGGTTTTAAGTAGTTCAGAAAAGACACAGAAATAACAGCACCAGTTAGACTGTTTTCAAATACCAAGGAAAGAGCAATCTGGTATTGTAACTATCTTATCTTTATGTATGTCAAGGCTATCTGGATTTAAAGGTACAATGTGTTAAAGTAGACAGACTAAGTAGGAGCAAAAGACTAAATAAAACAAAATCTGCTTAAAGGGTGGATTAATTTTAATTTTGTTGTTGCATATGTCAATCAAATATGTATTACAGTATTTGTTTTCTTATGAAACTCTCTTTGCTTTACTGAGAGTTGTTAAAGTTTAGCATGCCAAATGAAGTGCTATTGTAGGAAATGTGAGTTAGAAATTGGTAGGAAAAAAATGAAGTTTTACCAGCCAAAAGCTAAGATTTCTGACATCAAAAAGTTGATGGAAAAGCTGACTAAGTTTATGATATGAGCACGTTACTTGAAAGTAACCGTTACTGAAGTAGAAATCAATTATGATAAAGAAATATTTGCTACTTTTAAAGCCTCTTTAGACACGTGCAAAAGGACATCCCCTTTTCATTGTCTGAAAAAGATCTTTGAAGAAGGTCTCTGATGTTTCAGGCAGACACTATATTGATCTATAAATTGGTAAGCTGCATGCCACTCCTTTACAGACTAACTCAAGAAGAGCTTTTGTATTATATAAATTTTAAAGAATTCTATCAGATTACACAATTTTTATCTAGCTTTGGATAATAATTCTTCATTAAATATACTTCTTTTTTTCCCATATTTCATTCACTATGTGCCTGCATGAATGTAGGACACACATTTTGCTGTGTTTTCAAAAGTATTGAAGATTTTTTTTAAAAAAAGCAATTAAGGTTAATGCCAATATAAAAAACAAGGTCAGACTGTAGTTTGCTAAGTATACAAGAACTATTTAGAAAGTACATCTTCTGCCTACCTTCTGATGAGAAGTTTGTATTATTATTTCTCAGAAAATAATAATTATTGGGAAACGGTAAATAAATCACAGAATCACAGAATCTTCAGAGCTGGAAGGGACCTCTAGAGATCATCTAGTCCAACTTCCCTGCTAAAGCAGGATTGCCTAGAGCACATTACTCAGGACTGCATCCAGGCGAGTCTTGAAAATCTCCAGAGAAGGGGACTCCACAACCTCCCTGGGCAGTCAGTTGTGCCTCAAAAGGAAATTGCTGTATTCACAAATGCCAACAGTGAATAGGATTTCCAAAGTCTCCTCAGATGAAATAACCAGTGGTAGAAGGCGGCCTTGAAAAGAATAGCTAATTGGGTTTTAGTTTATAATTATTCAGTGTAGCTTGTTTCCTTTTTAATCTCTGTAGTTCCTTTCTTCCATAAATTGTTTTCTTTTGCTGCTATACCTACTATAAAACCTCTTCTTTTAATCGTTCTCTGGTTGCATAGCAGCCAAAAATAGATGTAGGGTTCAGTTGCACTGTGTTTTCTGGGGATCTTGGTAAAGATCCAGTCAAGATCTCGGTCAAGACTGCACATATAAATCCCATGTATCTACATGCATTACTTGCGATTGCCCCTATACTTATTAATGTAAAATGAACAATTCAAAGAAAAATTTTACGCTGAGAACAACCCATCTTCTTTATCATTTTACTTCTCAGTAAGCAATCAATTCAGTAATAACTTAACAAGTCCACTAGATAGCACATAATCATCCTTAGGTTTGTTAGCATTTACAAAATCAGGGGGGCATTTGTGTTGTGCCTGGAGGAATGTGAAACTCCAGAGTTGAAGATCACTAATTCTGGGACCAGACAAGGGAGGAATAGTCAAGTGGAACCCTTTGGAAACTACTAAAATGATGTGTATACTGACTGTGTTTTGAAAGATTTTCTTTTCTGTAACACCTATCACACGAGGCATGGAACAGAATTGAGTCCCTGACTGTGGGATTAGGTCTATACAGTATGTTAAACAGCTACTGACAAAAAAAACCCCACGTGTTGTAGTTTCATTATGCCACATATTGCAAAGAAGGATGTTGCTTTCTTTCCTTTGCATTGTTTATTCTGAATTTTGCAATTAAGGGCAGTTACTTGCTGCTAGCTAGGAGCAGGATTTTAAATGCTTAGGGGAGTGGCAAAGGTCGTTACTGGATTTTGAACCACACACAGAATCCTAGTCTATCTGTTTCAAGGTTAGCAAAGACATACCTAAGTGCATGATATATAGCTGGAAATACTTGAGTAACAAATCATTTCCTTTTTCACTTTAGTATCAAAAAACCCAGGTATTTATGCAGAACACAGTCACATCATTCCAGCAGAATGATTATACATAACATACTTACTTTAGCGAGCTAAATTAGGAGTGCAGTTTTGTTTTTGGAGGTGATTCCTCTGAATGACTTATGACAAGTGCATATTTTTTTTCCTGTTTTATTATCATTGCAAATTATTTCTCAAGTAACCCATGTGGATTTCTTGAGAAAACCCAAATACATTATATGATTATGTAATTAGATGCTAGATCGTAATGAACATGTGGTGAAAAAGAATGAATTAAGGTCATAGAGAATAAATTTAGCTCTGACATTTCCCACTTTGGAGTGCTTGTGTATTCTATTAATAGCTTTGTGTAAATGTGGAGATGTGGCATGGTACTACGGCATTTTCCTCTCAGTTTCAAACTCCAGAAGGAAGAAAATTAAAATGAGAAGCATGACTTCAGTTACTTTAAAGATATTGTGGTCCTGCATTGGAAAATATTGCTTCTGCTTAGCTGAAGATGCTTAAAACAATGACAGGAAACTCAGTACATTTAACATCTACAAGTGAGCTGCTTCTGCCCATGTATGACTTACAGCAAAGAAAGTGGTGACTGTAGTACTCAGCTGGGATGATACCAGAAAAATATGGGAAGCTGTTTATGAAACACAGATTCACCAATTAATTTTTGCCTTAAGGAGAACCATAAAGAAAAATTAATTTTTAGATCCTGACTGTATATAGGTTTCTGTTATCTGCAAATCTTATTGTTATAAGGCACAGAAGCATAAATTTAGAACTTGAATAACTTTTAAGAGAAAAGAATTGAGATGGTTTGAGCACTGCAAACTCTTCCGGCTTTAGATGGCTTCTGACTGAAGTTTTGGTATGAGAGTCGCAAAATACAGCTAAAAGCTAAATTGCTGTGTAAGTAAGTCTCCAACTATGTTGAGGTTTTTTTGTTTGTTTTATATTCTATGATTCATATAATGAAACAAGTTTTATCAAATAAATTGTTTTCAGTTTGGGATGCAGAAATGTATGGATTGACCAGATACTACAAAGGACTCGGTATTTATTTCACTACAAGCAGTAGTGAAATAAACTTATTTCACTACAAGTAGTAGTGAAATAAAAAAGTTTTCTCATGTCCTTTTTTCTTTTTTTTTCAAAAAAGGTACTTTTCTTGGCTTAAAGCCAGCTTTATGTCTCAGTTACTTTAGATTCCAGAATCATCATTCTTGTTTGTTTGACTGTCTTTTTTTTGTATGCAAATAGAGTATATTTTAGCAATAGGTAGCATTCAGGTTTGCATCCTAATTGGTGACTTAGAATGCCCAGCATTATCCTTCAGCAAAGTCAGTCTTTCATATTGAAATTCTGGAGTGTCACAATGACTGAGAATAGATGGAGAACTATTAATTATGTTTATTTTAAACTGTTCCAGAGTTTCAATAACTTTCTCCAGGGGAGGTGAAGAGCATAGCATTTACCTACTTGTGATTTTATATTAATGTGATTTTATATTAATGGTTTTAAATGTCCTGATTTTTAATATTAAAAAAGAAACTGTGACCTCTGACATTGTATTGTATTGTAAATGTTTACTGGTATTTCTCTCTCTTTTGGGGTCACTGTAATTGGTCGTCTTTTAGCTGATCAGGAAGAGACTTTACAAGTAGAATATTGATAGGAACGTACATACATGTATATTTATATATGTGCATATACATACACACACACACGCACGTGCACACACACAAAAACAAATAAAGGTATAAGGCAATTATGTATTGGCTAATACACACACAAGATCATAAGGATTAAGAAACTGCTAAGCTAAGCAGGAGTGGGCTCAACACCCCAGTAAGACATCTGAAGAGCCTTTGCTGGCCAGGCAGACAATCGAGCAGGAAGGAGCCCTCAGTGTTGGCAGCTTGCTGTCTTGTAAATCCTCTGACACTGATATTTTTCTGCATTTTCCCTTCAGGGTTTTAAACATATCCATGACATTGGGTTTCCACCTTGAATTTTTGAGATACTAATCATCTCTATCTTTACAGTCCTACTTCTGTCTACATGTCTTATCTTGCATGGACCCAGACTTTCTCATGGCTCTTTCTTAAAATGTAACAAATTCCTCTATCTCTGAGCCCTGGTATCAGTGCTAGGCCTTCGATCCTTGAAAGATGGATGCAGAATTCCCTGTTTGGGGTGAGAAGAGATTACAGTTATTTAGGAAGGAAAGGGTCATACAGGCATCCTGATCATAGAATTCATTATAGTTAAATCAGCTAGCTTTATTAAAAAAAAAAAAAAAAAAAAAAAAAAAAAATTAGAAGTTTCCATTAGCATGAAAATGTAGTAAAGACAGAAAAAGCAAATAGGTCTTTCTCTTATAATAAGGAATGTTAAAATAGCCCAATAATTTTTGGAGATTACAGGAAGCAGATACTGCTAAGTAGTTTATTAGACCTCACACTAGACAGAAAAGGACTAGCCTTGGCACACAAGACTTGATCAAATCCCATGATTCTCCACTTTCCATTTCTCTTGCGTCTGAGCTTAAGTAGCAACATCTTCAAAAGCTAGCAAATGTCTGTCAGCAACAGATGTAGAACTGGAGTATGCCAATGTTAGGTGCAATACATATGGAAACGTCTTTTCCTTCAAGTAAGCATGCAATTTTCTATATATAGCACATCTAGTACAATAATAAAGTGTACTTTTAAATCTTCTGATTTTAAGACCTGTTTTAGGAGATGTAACACTGTTATTCTCAGTTTACAGATGGGGAAACTAAAATCCCAGAGCCAGAATAATTTATCCAAAGTCATAGAGGAAATGAGCCACAGAGCCTGCAGGGAAGCTCACGTCTTGAGTCTCAGTTCAGTATTCTGTCTGCGTGACTTCAATGCACTCTTACCCACACTTAAACCCCCTATAGTACTCCAAAGGATATGCCAAAAATCTGACATGGACAAGTCAGACCACTGAGTAACTTCATATCATTAACCATGAGAAGTTCTACTGTTTGAGAAGAAACTTCATTCCTAAATTAATTCACTAAAGCTGTTTAAATCAAAATAGATTCTAAAATGCAATTCAGTAGGGTCACTGGTGATGCTAGGTGCGTTTATTTGACCACCTATGAAGTTCTTGGTCAAAAGGCAGGAGGATTTAGAAATTGAATCTTTGCCTTTTTTCAGCTGTGGTACCAGATTAGGATGCATCCTTCACTTTCCTTGCTTGCAAAAGGAGGATACAAAAAAGGTATTTTCAAATGACTTGAAATCTGGACCAAAGTTATGGTAGTTTTCAGATGCGAATTAAAAACAGGCTTGCTCCAATAACTTTTGAAATTTAGTACCTGCATAATACTTTTTTTGGCTGGAAGGAGAAGGAAGAGTTGAACATTAGAAGTATATGGTAAGGAGCAGGGAGAGTGAAAGTGATATGATATCTTCTACATGTTTCCTTATAATGTCGTCATACATTTTAAAATGTGAGAAGAGACACTACTCTGATATATGATGCAGAAATAATTGCCTTCTGTGTTCTTCTAGCACATAATGTAAAATAAAAGGGTATCTAATATTTTGTACTCTTTCACCACACATATCGCAGAAAGCCTTTAAAAGATTTGTGAAAGATCCTGTAATGTGATTTATTTTTTTGGCAGCAGTGGGGTCATTGAAGTACCTCAGACTGTCTTCTGAAGGTTAATTAATTTTATGCTAAGAAGCTAGTCTTTCAGGAGCAGCCATCTAGTGGAAATAGAAAAGTCTTTAATTAACAAACATGAGATCTCATACTTAGTAGAATTATATGAAGACACACAAACCTGCAGTCTTTATATTATCTCACTATATAATTATTCCTTCATATCCTCCACTACCCCTGGTTTTCATCAAAAAAAACCCAAAACCTTTGTGCTTCTTCAAATTGGATCTTGCTTTTTATTAAACTGCTGCTAATACTAGAAGAACACTTCAGAATATAGAATTAGTAGGAAGAGTCTTTCTTTGGAATTTCATATAAAATAATGAATATTAAATTCTTTGCTTTCAAAGACTGACTTTTATATCTTCCAAACATTAAGAACCAATATTATAAGAAACTATTGATCTATTTTTAAGTAAATTTCAAGAGAAATGCAAAAATATTTTGCTGTCAATATCCAAAAAGGATATTAATACATTACACAGCAGGGATTGTGTAGGACATGAATCACTACAGTTCGAGATAAATATTTATTACAGTTTAGCTTTTAGGTTCTGTCTTAAATTACAGCTTCACTCTGATAAGCATTTAAAATGTATGTAGTGAGGAATAGTTCTCTCTTATCTTATAGTTTTAATAGGGGAGACAGATTATGGGTAGGGCAGGGCACGGGAGCAAAAGACCAAGAGAAATGAAATGAGCTCCCACACATCATGCAGTGCCCAATACCTGGTAGTACCCAGAGGTTCAGCCCAGGTCCCTGGAGAGGTTCCATTTACTCCTCTACACCTTGTATGATGTTTTCTCAAATTAAAAAACAATAATAATCTGAGAATGAAAAGATAGGTAAAAAATGAAACACCCTATGGGCTTTCCAGAACATATAAAAAATATTGTCTCAATGCTAAAATAGTACTTGTTGGTAGTGCTGTGGGAGGGTGTTTTGTTCTGCTTTTACAAAAATTTGCCAATGAGTAATTATAACTGAAAAAATGCAAAATAAGTCAGTGAACTCTTTCCTTTTATATGCATTAGAAAGATGAAAGAAAATCAGTAGTACAAACCCAAAAATACAGAGCCACCTTATATGATAAATCTGAAGCTCAGTGCTCTGCAGAAGATCAGCCAGGGTATGCTATTTCTGTTCTGTACATTCCTTCTTTAAACATTGACAGAACTGATTATTTTGACCTCAAATGCTGATTAGGAAAAGCATTTAGGCTTCTGTCCATTCCTTTAGCACTGTAGAAAACACTTTCACTGCATGGACCCTCAGGGATAGAGTGTTGGTTAAAAAAAGAAACCAAATTATTGAGATCTTGGCATAGCATAATGCTCACATGGGGAGTCTAATCTTCTGAACAGGATGGTCAGTCACTGTTCAGTGGAGGTGGGTGGCTCTATTGCTGACAGCAGCATCTTTAGCTCAATTGCATAAGACTCTCCAGGAAAACTGTTGTTTTCCTCGTTTCTTATTCTCCAGCTGACCATGATCCTATAAGACACCCCAGCCCATGCATCATCCATCTCTATTAATTATCTTACTTACATATAAAATATCTCTTAAATATCTCAACTGTGTACATTAGACTATTCCCTGTAGCCATTTCTGCATCTACATGAATCATTTCTACTGTTTATTGTGGTTAACCTTGGCTGGCTGCCACACGCCCACTCAGCTGCACTCTCACTCCCACTCCTCAACAGGATAGGAGGGGAGAAAACAAGATGAAAAAGCTCATGTGTTGAGATAAGGACAGCGAAATCACCAACTACTGTAATGGGCAAAACAGACTTGACTTGGAAAAAAATTCGTTTAATTTATTGCCAGTTAGCAGAGCGTTGGACGGTGAGAAACAAAGACAAAAAATTGAAATCACACCTTCATCCTTCCTCCTTTGTCCCAGGCTCAACTTCCCTCCTCTCCTTGCCTTTCCCCACCAAGTGGTGCTGTGAGATGGGGAACTGGGGGTTTGCTGTCAGTCCATAACAGCTCCTCTCTGACGCCCTCCATCCTTTTCACACTTTTTCCCTGCCCCAGCGTGGGTCCTTCCCACAGGCCATAGCTTTCTTTAGGGCATATCCACCTGCTTTGCATGGGGTTATCTGCAGGCTGCAGTGTGGATATCTGCTGCACCGTGCTTTCTCCAGGGGCTGCAGAGAATCCCTGCTGGGGCACCTGGAGCCCCTCCTCCCCCTCCTCTTTCTACCTTGATGCTCGCTGGGATGGGTTTCTCCCACCCCTTGCTGCCAGGCAGCGTTTTGCCCTTTCTGAGAGAGGCTTTCCCCGAGGCGCCGCCATGGTGGCTGCGGGGCTCAGCCGTGCCCTGCGGGGGTTGGATTGGAGCCGGCGGAACTGGCTGTGTCCAGCTCGGGGCAGCCCCGGCCGCTCACCACAGAGGCCGCCCGGCAGCTCCCCCCAACAGCACCTGGGCACCTGATATAAATGCCTTGTCTATGTACAATTTAATCGTTTCCACAATAGGAACTGTTTAGGACTCTCCAGGTCACTCCACCAAGGATGTTGACCAGCCTATTCATGGTGTTGGGAGCTCAAGCGATCGTGCAGTTTCAAGTTGGTCCTCTCTTTCAAACAAGGCCCTTATTTTTCCCTGTGCAGACAAGTAGCTGGGGAGTCGCCTGTTTACTCAGGGAGTTAACCACTGCTTAAGAGCAGTGGGTGTGCACACAGGCCCAAGAAGCCACTTAAACCACAATTAAAGCTCTAGAAGAAACTTGGGTTTCATCCTTATATCTCACTTAGCTCTGGGCACACTCTACGTGCTCAGTGGGAGCAAGATTCATTACTTCATGCGTAATGCTACCTGCCAACACAGCATGGTAAGTCTTCCAGCAGGGCAGTGCACTCCCGCCTCTCCATACCCCTGGTTTGCCATGGCAGCCTTCTTGCCCAGCTGAGGGGCAACCAGAAGGCATGGTATCAGTGCACGTCGGCGTCCCATGGTAGTTTATGAAAGCAGTCCTGGGTCAAGCCCATTTTCTTAGCTAGCTGCTAAGAATACTGTCTGCGTTGAGGTCTGTTCCCATTTTAGTTACTTCAAATGCCTTCAAGTCTTTTTTGAGGAGCTGGTTGCAAGGCTAATATTTTTAATGTAATTATTCAGTTTAAGGATCTTGCAACACATAAAGTTATCTGAGTCTTCTCATCAGGTCTATCTCCCATCAAATTATTTTAGGACTTGACTTTTAAGTTTCTGTAGCACTTTCATTTTACTTTGAAATGATTAGAGTATGAAGACAGCCATATGTCTTCATTTGGGTGTAATATTAGAAATGTAAAGGGTGGATAAAAGAGGAATACATTAAAAAATCACTAATTTAAGTATTTAAACCAGGCGACCTCAGTTTCACCTAAATTAACTATGATTTTCCTGTAGGAAACATTTTATTCTGGGTCAGACCAGAAGAAACATTTAATTACTTATTCCACATCTTAATTAGCTATCTCCCAGATAACACTCCTTTTTTACCTCAGCCAAATTTATCTTGAACTTCCAAGATAACTGTTTGTTCTTAGTAGTTTCAATTTGGACTCTATCCTTAATCTCATCCAAGTTAAGTCAAAGGCCATACCTCTCCAGAAGAAAGTTGTTTGGAGTTGTTTGCGCAGTCTAAGAAAAAAGTTGGGCATTCTTGGGCAGAAATATTCTATATATCATCATTATTATCAACAATTGTCAAGATTAAATCTTGGAAAAATTTTAATGATCTTTTTTTTGGGAGAAGTAGGTTGTAATTTACTTGTATACAGCTTGTTTAAATTCTTAAGAATAACTGTAGGCATGTGCTGTGGTGTTTTTGCATTGTGTCTTTTTGCCCATCCTCTGTCCTTTGCTTTGCACAGCAGCATAAGTCAACATTTCTAAGGACAGATACCTAGCAGTCCATCCTCACCCTGGCCTTGCTGCTGTTGAGGAAACTTCCAGTTTGTTGACAGTGGCTAATGATTTGTTGGTCAGAGAAGGGTTTTCTAATCTGGGGAAGAGCTGTTACGTATGGGATAACTTTGTTCTCAGAGACAGACAGTATTGTGTTACAGAACTTCCTGGGGTATAGGAATTGTTTTATTGATTCCATACAGAAGGGGAACACAACTTAACTAGTATCCTGTCTTTGATTGTTGTCAGAGATAAGTGTTTAAAGCTGAGGGCGTGCTCCCGTGGCTGAAGTGGTATTAGCTGGAACTAAATAAAACAAAAGTTTTATTTAAAGAAAATAAGTATGTGGTTCACGTGCTTCTGTCCAAAGCTATCATTGTCTCTGAAAGCTTCTTTATTGGGACAGAAGAAAAATGGGGAGGAGTTTACTGTTTTTCTTGCTGTTTTGTTACTTTTTTTAAGGAGGTAATACTTCAGTAGAATAAGATCAATGCATTTCTACGGAATTTTCAAAAATAACATTTACAGTGTAAAACATTAAAGTACTCTGAACACTGTATTCAGACAGCAAGTTGTTTCACTCAATGTGTTAAATCTGAGATGTTATTAAAAATAGAAAAGACTCAGCAAAACATATTTTCTAGGCATGTGCTTTAGAATCATCAGAAGAAGAAATAATACTTTTTTCTTTTTTCTTTTTTTTTTAAATATAGATATTTGTATATATAAATATTTGCCAACCTTGAAGATGATTTCCCAGGAAAGAGTACAGAAAAGTCAAAGTATAAATATTTCTGAGGACATTGTTAGACTTCTGAAAAAGGCAGGAGGGACTTCCTAGATTTGGTATGTAAAAGGAAACAATAACTTTGGAGTTTCTAAAGGTAGACACTGATGTTTAGATTTCCATTCTTCATCACAGAGTTTTAAATGATTAAGTGTAGGAACACTTGCATCAGAGCTCTTAATTTTGTGATAATTCTTCTCTCTAATGACACAGCTGGAATCTTGCAAAAATGAATAATAAAGACTAGCAACTTCCTTTTCTCTTATTCATGAAATTTTCAAGGTTCAGAAGTTTAGTAATTCCTGACCAAAATCCAAACAGCTACAAAATGCTACTTATCCAGTTGTACAAGTAATAGTGAAATGCATCTAATGATTTGTGTTTAAACCTTCTGCCATGTTAATGGCTTTGATGTTTTATTCTCAGCTTTCTTAGAGGTGGCATGAAGGAAAGACTCTGCGAACAGCCTGCATCCTCCATGCTTGCAGTGGTGCAGCAATCTCAAGTTTTATTCTAAATGTAGTGAAAACTACTGGATTATAGCTCAAAGCTCACATCTGAAAATTCAAGGAGCGGACCTATGTCTAGCAGCTAATGCTCACTTTTACATGAGGGATAATGCTTATTTCATTTTCACCAAGGGCATGAAATTCTAATGTAATACTAAGGTAAGATGTATGCTAAAGGCCAAAACAATGTCTAGGTTCACTACAAGTGTCTTTTAAAAATGAGAGACAAAACTAATGCAAGACTATTTCCTGGATCCTCTGCGAGGGGTAAATTTTGTTCAGAGTGTGAAGAAGGGCTGTTTCAACTATTTAGCAATCCATGTCACCATGCTTTTAGCATGATTTTCAGTCAGCTGACTAAGCAGTATTGTGCATGATAACTAAGTTGTAAAGAACAGGGTGACAACTGTTGATAAGGGCAAGTAAGAGAGAGAACATTTAGGGAGTGTGAAGAAGCAGCGCCTACAATTAACACAGAGAGGGAAGAGGAATGAAAATATACTTTCAGATTCCGTGTGTTTTCAAATTCACAGGTCCTTGCTATTCCAGTTTGCACCATGACAAATATAATGAGAAATGGGGGAAGGCACAATGAAGACAAGCTTACCATGTTGCTAGCCTGTAGGCTTCATTTACCGAAGCTGTCAAATAGCTTGACATTCTCCAGCTTGAAACCTATCCTTCTGCTTAAGGTGTACAAATGCAGATTACTCATTTATGCAAATTGTTTCCTGAAATAATTTACATAAATGTGAGACATGGAGGTGTGGAAAATGTGGTAGTTATATAAGACAACCAACCTGTAAACAGATTAATTTGTTTTAAATATGTTTCTCATTTCTATGTACTGTTCCGTGAGTTATTTAAGCATATTTAGGATTTTCAGTCCTGTAATTACAAAATGAATTCCACTTAATTTCAGTTCTTACTGTCACCGAAACTAAGAACTTGCTGTTCCCTGTGTGAGGATTCACTACAGAAGCAGATCAAAACTGCTGGGGATCAATGCGGCTCTGGGAAAACAAATGGCCTTTTCCTGCGCACTCTGTTCAGTCTCCACCTATATCCACTCATTCAGCATTCACTACTGCTGTTCAGACAAGAGATCCAAAAGAAGCAAGCTATCTGTTAAGATGAAGAGTCCATTCCATCTATGCATTTATCAATATAATGAATACCAACATACTTAACTCATAGATGCATATACAATAACAGCTTAAAAAATCTGAATGAGGTCTTCTTGAAATACTTACTGCGATTAACATTATCCTTTATTTTTCTCCTTTCAGAAAGCACAAGAACACCAGCTAAAGTGGCTCAGGAGTTGTCTGGATTTTACCTCTTTTTTTTTGAGGCAGGAATGAACTTAAAAAGGGAAATTACTTTTTTTTTTCTCTCTCTTCCTTAGTAAAGAATTTCTGAAGAAAATAGTTTACACTTTTTGATCACTATAAAAAAAAGTGTCACCTTAAAATGTTACAAACCTCTAAGGGCAGATCCTGTCACCTTGGAGTGTTAGTAGCCAGTGAAATCAGCGTAGAGGCTTTGTGTTGGGTTTACTCCACTAAAGCTGTTTTGTGGTTTGATTTGTCTGGAGAAGTATTGACAGAACAGGGTAAAGTAGATTAGAAATGAACTGCTCCATTAGAGTTAAGTGGAGAGGTGTGAAAAGCACCTGTTCACTTTCTGGTTAGTACAAACCAACGCTTCAAGTCTCCCTGTTGACCAGGTAACTATAATTACTTCCTAAGTAACACATGGGCACAAGAAATGCCTTACAGGACAGAAACATCATAGGTTCAAAGAAAGGACTGATATACTGAGCCTATATGTCATTTTAGTTTTTAAAAGTTTGATAAATATTAATAATTGTATATTAACCTTTTCTGAACTGAAGCTCTTGAAAGACCCATGTTCCCTGTTGCTGTGATCAAAGGTGTTAGTGAACAGCTATGGCATAATCGTGCATTATCAACCTACTACAAGCTACTGAATGTTCTCATAATGGCAGCTTTTCAGTTTCCAAAATGTCCTTGAGTATCTAAAGTTCTGAACAGATGCAACTACATCCAAACTGCTGTACTAAGTAATGTGTAAGTACCATAAATATTTCAAGGTTTTTAAATATTGTCCCTCAATTCAAAAAATGACACAATGAATACTATTTGGCACTACTCCAATGACATAAGTACGGCTTCAAGGGAGAAATTTGGATAATGGCTGAGTCAAAGATGGCAAGACAATGGCACAAAGCCTTGCTGCTGTTTAAAAGGTTTAAATAACTCTACTGAGGCTGGATAAAAGGACGAATTCAGACAATGGAACTAAAACCTGCCTGATATGATTCCATTAAGGTCGAAAGCTTACTGGTATGTTTGGGGTTGGTTCAGAGTGTTTTTAGTCCACCTTTAAACAAATGGAACTCCAGTGATGTAGGTAGTATTAGTTCTGATTTATGCTAGTATAAATGAGAGAAGAATCTACCCATATGTCTTCCTGCATGCCTCTAATAAATCCTGCAGGCTATTGGTGCTATATAAATAACATGTTAGGTTAGGAATAAATTGCCAGACAGAGGGTTACATATAAATATTGTCAGAAATAGGGTTTATAATGTGATTTTTGTGGCATAGCTTACAAATAATGTCATCACATGCAACTTTTTCACAGAATATTCAGGAAAAGAATGAAATAAGAGAAAGTCCATTTCTACCACAAAGGCAAGAGAATGTGGAGAATGTGTGGCAATGGAAAAAAATATTTACTTTATTTGATCCATGTACACCACATTCACTAAAGTCCTACCAGATGACGTAAGGACCACTACAAGTATGTTTTTCTTATTTAAGATTTTTTTATTTTTTAAAGTGATTTCATATCCCCTTGATAATTTTTAATTCTTAACAATTCAATCAAACCAGAGAAGTCTTAAAACATACTCTGCTGTAGTAAATGGAAGAGCATCATCACATGCCTGAGCTTATAGCATCCATTCTAACACAGATCAAAATGTTCAGCTGTTACTGGAAGGAAGCAAAGTGTAGAGATGTATAAAGCTTTGAGGTTGGCATAAAGAGGGCAGTTACTACAGAAGAAATAATACTTAGGAAAGGCTTCCATGAAAAGAATCACAGTGTTGGTCTTTTTTTGAACACAGGCTTTAGTATATTTTGCCAGATATTTGGGTTTGGTTTGGGTTTGGTTTTTTTGGGTGGTTGATGTAGACATCTTTGAGATGTGTAAGAAGAAATGAAACAATATAAAAAAACCCTATGTATTTGCTTCTCGCGACCCACTAATAAAGAAACCAACCTATGTCTCCAGTCACTTTCTTTAGTTAAGGAAATTCTAGGATATATTTTAAGGAACATCATGTGCTGGGAGAAGTTTATAGTATGACAGAAGAAAGGAGTGAATAAGACACTAATCTTGGGAGAAATGTTAAAAGTTAAGTTTGAGTAGACTAAGTGAATATAGAACTTTACATTATTTAGAGTTGATTTCAACCACAAGAGGCTGGTTTGTAGATTTAAGTGACCTATTAAGAAGGAAAAATGGCTGTGTCTGCAGTCAGCTTGTCCATGTCTTCATATAGCTCTGAATTTAATGGGAAATACAAACTTTCAGTACTCCAAGAAAACTGAGTTAGAGATATGTTTTCAACCAGACAGTGAAAGACATTTTGAATTTTGGCACTTCTCCCTAAGTCACACTAACCAGCTTCTAGACCAATTTACAAGCCTCAGCCCTAAGACTTTCTCCACAACTAATGCAGTCACATGAAACTGAGGATGACAGTAAGTTGGTCGTTAGCATTATTATGTAACCAGCTGCAGATCTAAGCTTTAATGGATTGCCCATGGTGCACAATTTGTGAATACAGTTGCTGTCTGACAAATTCAATTAATTTTTATTTTATTATCTCTAAGCTTATATTCATCTTTATTATTGGTTTGAACTTTTTTTTTTTAATGTGTGAATGTTAGAGTGTCTTTAGTTCTGTCACTTTTTTATGTTATGATTGTTAATATTTTATTCCAATTAAGATGAGATTTGTAATTAATTGTCTCATTTTACCTTCTGTATATTTTACTTATACACTTATGTTTTGCTCCAAGTTTTCTGGAATGAGATGCTATGTATTCGTGCTGGAGCGTGTCTGCAGAACCTCCATAAAGGCTAGAATGATTTACATATGCACAGTAAAAGGCATATACTGTGGCTACTTTTAATCCTTCCCTGCTAAGTAAACATTCCCAAGAATCTGTAGAAGTAGAGGTAGAATAAATTCAAGATAAGTGCAAATTTCTTGGATGGTTATCATGAAGACTGTTCTTCCTTTGGGATGTAAATTATTTTAACTCTACATTCAGTACAGTTTTGTATTGCTGTTTCTTTTTATAGCTATACCCTATCATTTTGTACAAGTTCTCAATGACACATCTGTTAAAGGATGCAAAAGTCTTGTGGAATATTCATGTGACTGATGGATTAGACCCCTGCTTTCATTCACTTTCTGAAGAGCCAAGCTAAACTTCTGCTATATGCAAAGCCCAAAAATAAGTTTTGTGGTCTTATCTCCTGTCCTATCAAGGAAAAGTTAACATGGGTTCACAGTTTATCAGACTAAATAATGATGAATATTTAGCAAGAGCTATCTTGACAGACTTCGGATCTTACTCAAGATTAAGCAGATCTGAAAATTTTGAAATTTGAGGTAATTATTTAAGGATCACATTCTACCCAGCTCAGATTGTCTGTGCTTTTACTCCTCCAGACTTTAATTTAAATTCGCTTTTACATTTTGAGATTGAGCAAGCTCTATCTTGTTAATACATATTCTCTCACTTGATGAGAGGGGCTGTGATCCTTCATAAGCTGCCAACACTGCTCCAAATCTGAAGGGATGGATATGGATGCAATCAGCTAAGTGTGGTCTTTTATGCTGTCTGGCATCAGCACAATCACATGTGGTCATGGGACGGAAGGAAAGAAAAGTGCAGATTTCAGATTAGGAACTGAAAAAAACGTGGTTTGCTGTAGTGACCAGGGAAATAAACAATAACTTGGAGCAAGCCTGGAAAGGGCACAATAGCATACAATAAGCTGAGACAGAAATCCCAAAGATAAGATTTACATGTGGTCAAATACAGAATAAAATTGTATGGTTGTTTTGGAGGCTTAAGAAAGTGTTGAACTGGAACAGTAATTTCTTACAATTTGTTTATGTGTTAATCTAGGAAACAGAGATTTTAACTTGAAATATCTGTTTCTGTGATAGCTGCTTAACTGAGAAGGCAGAAACTGGCACGTCTTCAGCTATCATTAAGGAGAAAAGTGTGGTAATTCTGTGAAGATATTCTATTACTGTGTGACAGGTTTGAAAGGTGGTCTTTTAAATACAAGCAATCCATCAAGTTATTTTTTCAAGGGATTATTGATCGTAAAGCAAGGAAAGGGTATGATCTCAGTTCATCTTAGTTCTATGGTAAATCTGGTTTCAGAAAAAAAAAACAACTGAGTTTATTCTGAGCCATGAAATGTCTCTTTCTGTGGTATTAAGATGGGGAGGATTTCCTCTAGCTTTTGGTTGTTGTTTTCTCCTTTACTTATTCCATTATTCCGCATAAGCCCTATTAAGAAAAGTGAAAGATGTACCAATCTTGTTCTTGATTGTGGAGTTCTTCCACAATAAGGAAAAAACTAAGGAAATAAGGAAAGAAAAAAAGGAAAATAAGAAGGAAGGAACAAGGAAAAAAGGAATACAATATGGAAAGAAATAAGGAAAGCAAGGAGGAAGAGCAAATATGTAGAAGAGCAAATGTAATGTATGCAGGGAATAGTATAGGAGGCCGCTTCTGATAATTCTTGAAAGAAGAAAGGAAAGTGTTTTAATTTGACTCCTTGATTCTTCTGAAAGCTCAGATTTTATGGCTAGTAACTTTAATGTATTAAGCACGTCAATTAAAATTTTCAGAATTTTAAACAGATTCAGAACTTAAAAGCAGTTTTCTACAGCACAAAAAATAATATCTTCCAAAGAATCTGAACTGTTTTGAAAGGTTTTTTTCAGGGGCATGCTTTTTTTTTTTTTCTGTGCAGCATGACTCCTTAATTTAGTCCTGTCAGTGTACTCCCATTTGTATTCATTATGCAGATTCTAAGCAATTTTTCTTTTTAAATTTAGTATGTATGAGGTGATTTCCTCAGTGATACTGAAATGTAATAAACAAAAGTGACTCACAAGGTCATTTGTTGCCACTCCTATGTTAATAAGCTGAGTTTTGTCCCACTTCCGTATGGAAGAATTACTTCTGCTACAAAGGTGAACAATAGATTCTGAGGACAGCCCATGGTGATCTATCCTAAGTCTCACAACATAAGTGAGCACCGTCTTCCCTCTGATAAAATTTTATTGTAGGTATCCAGCATTACTGTTCATGTCAGTGAATATTTCCATTCTCAAAGGAGATACTTGTAAAAAAAATGTATTTTTTTTCAAAAAAAAACCCTTATTTTTCTTTTTTCAAATTGGTTTATTGGGTTTTGAACTCTTATGGTTTAAATGGTGCAGTGGGAAACTGTTAACATTGTTAGTAAATCATTTTGAACAAGTTGTAATACCTTACAGTTCTACCTGTTTGTTAATTTCTATTTATTACTATAAATGTTCATGCATCTGTGCCCTTAAGAATCTTTGATCTAAAGCACAGGTAGCTGAAAGAAATTTTAGCAAAAGAAACTTCTAGCAAGGGAACTAGATTTGTTTCATTCATGAGGAAGAAAGTCTATTTGGAATAGCCCTACTTTATTCATAAATCAACGGTAGACAAGACACAAAAATAAAGGTATTTATCTTCAGAAAATACAAGGTCACAAAATACTGAAGAAAAGCAGTTCTAATTTTATACTGTCCTATCAAACTGTGTATGTGTTTGTGTTAGTCTTCTCTGTCTTCCGGATAGCATACAAGTATAGGAAAGTGAAGGAGGATCTTGAAATTTTAATTCATGACCTGAAGTATGAATTGGTACACTGGCAACAGAGGAGGGTAATTCAAAAAAGGAATAATTTGAAGAGGAATATCTTGCTCAGGAAGGAGAGGAAAGAATAAAAAAATAGCTGCTTTTTTATATATCAGAAATATATACACTTGTTCTTGGGTATATCACGGAGGGAGACTGAAAAGATCTAATACCCTACATTGCCAGCCTTAGGTATCAGGTGGATGGAGCTTTTCAAGCACAAATGCAAAGTCATTCAGAGCACAGGCTTCACCATAAAAGTAAATAAAAACATCTGTTTAGAGGGAGATGCTTTGGCACAAAATAATAGTGAAGATGATGATGATGACGATGATGATAATGACAATAATGTTTCTTTAAGTAAATGGCAGTTCCAGAACGTTCAAATGCAACCAGTTCAATTAAGAAGGAAAGACAGAAGGAACTGCAAGAGATCAACTCAGCCAATGCATAAATGATCTTCATTTACTTCATATAAAGCAGTGGAGATTAGGAAGGACAAGGACAGAAATTCAGTGAAAGTTTACATGAACAAAATCAAAAATGTCAAGGCACTCTGTTCAAGATGGTGTCAGCAAAGGATGTCAAGAATATGTAATAAAATATTGTCAGTGTATTGTAGAGAGAGAAGAAATAAATAGAGGATCACATTTCTTCTTTGCAGAGAAACAAAAATTATTGGTTCATGGTACTGAGAAAGCTGAGGTATTTAATGCCATTTTGCATTAGTTTTCACCAAGATGGGTCAACTGTGGCCGGATAACTGAAACAATTATAAACAGTGACGTAAGAATAAAACCTTAGCCCACCATAATTAAAGAACAGATTAGAGTGTATTTATATGAATTAGATGTTTTCACATCATCTGGAGTGATGACCTGGATGGCTATTGAGATCCTCAAGTCATTAGAAATTACCTTACAGAACTCATATAAGATATATGCAAACCTACAAATGTCCAATAAAAAAGGGAGTTCATCAAAATTATTTTATCTTCTTTACAACTTCACAATTCACTTCTTCCTCTCAGGTTGTTCTTCTCCATTCCTTAATCCCAGATCATAAATTGCCCCCCAGCTGTGTGTTGGGCATTAGTATTAAATTAAATGAATCTTAATTAACCAAAAGATGTAAAGTTTTAAGACCTGATTGTGTCCAAGTGTACAAAAATGCGCTTGTGTCTCAACCCTCACCAGAAGTTTCAGATGTTCCAGGATATAATCTCAATTTAAAGAAGGAATATAGGCATAAAAATTACATCTACAATACAGAAAAAAAAATGTGTATTCATATTTTAGTTGTTCTGCTCCCCAGGGTCAAGTCTCACTTAATCTGAGCAGCCAGCTAATGAGTGTGAGAAGGAAAGCATGGTGACACACCACCTCTGCACACTGCTACAGACGGTTAATCTGTGGGTGGACAGAGAGTTGGGCACAATTTTGTCTTAAATTGCTGATGCCAGAGCTCATCTGCCAGAGCCTGAAATGACTTTCCCCAAGGTGCAAAGCAATGTATTATCAGCTTTTGAAATGATTCATTTTTCTGAATTCTTTTAAACATGAATCTGACTGTAAAGGAAGGCTGATTAGTCAGTTCCTCCCTGCACCAAGTTCAGTCTTTTGCCCACAGTTCAATACAGACAGGGAAGTGACTAACTTGTCATTTTTCTTTTACAGACAAACGATGGGATATAATTGGTGAGGGAGAAAATGAACAGCCATCTATAAAGTCTTGAAGCTGGTAAAAAAAAAGGGGGACAAATCATTTGAGGGAAAGCGGGAGAAACTCAAGGCAATCGAAAACTGGGGGACAATTGGAAAATGATCACTTTAAAAAGAAAAGGAGAAAAAAATTGGAGAAGCTGGAAAAGAACAAATGCAAGGGAAACAAGGTGAGATTCACTAAAATGTGCTATCCTTGCTCTTTAAAATTAAGTAATTGAGAAGAAAAGTTGTTGGGTACATATATACACAAAAGTAGAGACACAGCAGAACAAACTAGAAGCTCACCTGGGAGTTCTTTAAGTACATAAATATTGTTTTAGGACAGAGTTACTACAATTTGCCTCTCAGAAAGGATTTTTGGCTCAGGCACGGTGTTGCACTGTGGCAGTTGCCTACCTTATTGCTTGCATCTGACCAATTAGTTCACACAAATGAGAGTTTGGGTACCATTTTTTTCTTGGAACATCTTTGCAATAGCATCTTGTTATCCTTATTACAGCCTTTGAGAGAAATTTTCACTGAGGCTCCTGATGACTAGTGCAGCATCATGTAGACAGACTGTCATAAAGCAGGTAATTGAATGTAACTTGCCACTTCCTTGGCCAAGTCAGATCCTGCTGAATCATTTTCTCTTCTTTTAGGTGTGAAAGAAGATAAGATTTGACTGCGACAGTAATTTCAATAGTATCTGCACATACTTCCATATGTACCATGCACAGTACTGTTGTGGGTCAGCCCCAGTAGGTAGCTAAGCCCCATCCAGTCATTCACTCGCTGCCCCCAGAGTGGGATGGGAGAGGCAATCACAAGGGTAAAAGTGAGAAAACTCGTGGGTTAGAGTTAAACACAGTTTAATAGGTAAAGCAAAAGCTGCATGTGTAAGCAAGAAGACGAATTTGTTCACTACTTCTCATCAGCAGGCAGATGTTCAGCCATCTCCAGGAAAGCAGGGCTCCATCATACATAGCAGTTACTTGTCAATACAAATGCCATAAGTCTGAATGTGTCCCTCCGCCCTTCCCTTTCCCCCCCAGGTTTTACTCTTGAGCACAACATCATACAGTATGGGATATCCCTTTGATCAGTTGTGGTCAGCTGTCCCATCTGTGTCTCCTCCCAACGTCTCATGCACCACCCAGCCTACTCAATGGTGGGGTGGGGTGAGAATCCAAAAAGGCCTTGATGTTGTGTAAGCACTGCTCAATGATATATATAGCAGTGTGTTATCAACACTGTTTTCATCACAAATCCAAACATAGCTCTTCATACAAGCAACTATGAAGAAAATTATTCTAGCCAAAATCAGTACAAGTACCTATATATTGTATCTGTATAGTCTGCTGCATTATTTTTATTATGTGTAAGATGAAGTAAACTAGTAATTGCAACCTATCGGCTTTAGATTGACTTCAGGAGAAATGTATAGTCATACATTAATGATCATTATCAATTTGGGATATTCAGAAAAAATAACCCCTAGATGCGATGGTGATGATCCGTAATCAATGTATAACTAAGATCTTACCTTATTTATCCAGCTGGACACGGTCCTGGACAACCTGCTCTGGCTGACCCTGCTTGAGCAGGTGGTTTGGACTAGGTGTTCACTAGAGGTCCCTTTCCGCCTCAGTGATTCTGTTATTATAACTAGATATGGGTCCCAGCTGTAACAAGTAATATCTAATAAAAAAAAAGGATGCAAAAGAAACATAGCTCTTTCTTTTCTCTTTTACTTTATTTCCACCCCTTCCACAGTCTCCCTCTACTGTGTGTCCTGGCCATCTCAGTAATAATGTGTTTTTTAAAGAATTTTTCTCAACTCATTACTTTTTTCCCTTCAAACTGGGATGAAGCACACACTGTGACATGAATCTAACAGTTCAAATATGGATCTGAACTTTCTTGAAGTTAAGGTAAATTTGAATCTAGGCTTTTGACAGCTATTTCGGAGGGGGAGGTCTTGGGGCTAGAGTCAAGCAAGCAAAAAGAAAAGGAATGGACACACTGAAGACAAATTCCTACTGTGTTCTTTCATAAAGGCAAAAGAAAATCTATTCAATGTTTTTATCAATGCCTGGACACAGGAGTTGAGTGCACACTAAAGACATTTGCCTTACAGAGAGATTTTGATAGACTAGAGTGCTGCAACTGTAAGAAATTTAACAAGAAAAAATTCTGGATTCTGCACATGGGATGGTTCAATCCTGGATGTACGGCAAGACTGGGGGACAAGATGCTGGAGTACAGCCCTGCAGAAAGGGATCTGGGGGTTTTGGTTGACAGTAAGCTTAATATGAGTCAACAATGTGTCCTGGTGGCCAAAAGGGCCAAGCGTATTCTGGGGTGCATTAAGCACAGTATAGCTAGCCAGTTGAAAGAAGTGATTGATCCACCATACTCAGTATTGGTTTCACATTTTTAGGTTTTAGCATTCATACTTTGGTAGTAGACTGGTCTCCAGTCTGATCTTTGTGAGCTTTCATCTTCAAATCTTCATTATTTGAGGTGTGGTGGCATAAGGCAAAGTTATCAACTTACTAACTTCCAGTTGAGCCATCTTGACTGAGAATACATGTATTTATGAAACACTCCACTTCCGAAATAATATGCATTGTTCTGTTAGAATACCAACTTCGTATGGCTGATATGCTATACTTCAAAAATTGAATATCCATTAATAAATATTATCATTTCACAACAGCCACCTAGTGAGATTTGGATCATTTTGCATTGCACCAGAATACCTCAAAATATGATAAGATATCAAATTGCCTTAATTTCTTTTTTTTTTTCTTTTAATGAGAAATATAATTCACTGTTTTTCCTCATGAAGAAAAATAGAGTTAGCCACTTACTGGAATTGGAAGCTTTTAACGTTTTCTATGGTTATTCATGGTTTCCACAGCATCAGCCAGGGTTAGTCTTTGTGGTTCAGAAAAAAAAGACAGAAAGCAATGATTATAATCACATAACTAATTCAGTTTACAGTAGAGATTTCCGTATTTTATACCTCTGCATCTACCTAAGGCCTTTCTCCTGGTGAGCCAGAAGTGATGACAGTAAAACAACATGGGCTCACAAACTTAAAGACGTGGTTTTGAGCTGAAATGAATTCCCTCATCTACAATTACTTCTAGGCTTTATCAAATGCAGATTTTCAAATGCTTTCAGTTGGCTATGAGTAGGCTGCTACTTTAGTAAGTTCTGAGCACAATAAGATCATCTTACAAAACCTGGGTTCCTCAGTACTTAGGTTTTCCACATATATAATTGCAAATGTTGACCTTAAAGTTCACAGATGTCATGGAATCAGTGATCATCTATGATTCTGTCCAGATAGAGTTTTGCAAAGGAGAACCTAATATGCTCCATCTACACATTAAAGAAATGAAAGTCTGATCTGTCTCTGAGACAAACTGAAGCCTTGGGAACATAACTAGTGAGGTGCTAGTCCAACCTAATAATTGCCCTTGAGGTCTTTAGGACTGAACTCTATAGGATGTTCAAAGGAAAAGCAGTATTTTGTGGATAGCAAATTGCGTACTATAGTGAAGTTAAGACATAGTTAAATATTGTATCAAAATTACTTTCATGTTCACAGATCTGGGTACATCAGTAGAAAGACTACCTCATCCAATGCTAAGCAATGACAATATCATCAATTCCTGTTTTTATGGTTCTTATCTTAACAGCTGACTGATAGTTAGAAGGTAACTTATTATCGTGGCAGGTTGAAGCTACGTATTGTTAGATGTCGTATTTTATTTATCATTAATCTATCCATATAAATACTTTCTCCTTCTGAACATCATCAGAAACTATTCAGTAATTTAATATTGCCATAAAAAATGCAAAAGCATGACAATGTTTTGATTTAGGGAACTATTCATAATGTGAATAGGACATTCTGCCTATATTCACTCTACAGCTAGTAGAGAGGATCTCCTCTAAGGAGTGATTTTCAACCAAAGTCTTAGTTAAGGTACCTCTTAGAGAAGCTTGCCTTTGTCTGTGTCAAAGACAGCCTATCTTATGCTAATCAGCCAACTAAAGACAATGAATGAAGCTGGTTATACCTATACTGTGCCAGAGACTCCTCAAAAGAGCATTCCAAGTCTGTTTACTGTATACTTGAGGAAGTTCACAATTAGTATGTTACCAGTTCAATAATCTGTAAGTGAGGCTTTTCTGAGACCATCCTTGTGCCTATGTGCTTCAACATTTAACTTCTTTAGTGGAATTTAACCTCTTAATACTTTCAAGGTCAGGGTCTGAGTGCCTGTTAATCCATAAATACATCTCAGAAGTCAGAGACCTCAAAAGCTCAGCAGGGAACATGTAACCAGAAGGCTGAAGCTTAGACAGCCTCAGATGCATTTGTACAGTATAATAACTGAAAGGAGTTCAAATCTACTAGAAACATTTTAAAGCTGGGGCTGATATTAGTAGGAGCTAAAGTAAGTATTGAGCAGTAACCTTCCTTTAACAGTGTAAAGGCAGCTTTATAGGGAAAAAAAACTGAATAGTAGTATAAAGAAAAGAAAACATACTACTGGATTTGATAATTCCTTCCAAGAATAAGGTCATTTCCAGCAAGAATGGAACAATAAAAATCATATTTTGCACACAAAGACAACTTGCCTGTGGCTATTACTTTATGTAAGTACTTTTTATGAAAGACAAATGCCATGGTTAGAATCCTAAGAGACTGAGAAACCTGCGAGTAACCCTCCATTCAATCTTGCCTAGAAAGTCATGCCTTTAAGCAGAGTTGGCAGAAAACCAGTCAATAAAATCTTAGTATGTGACATTTAATCCCTGGCATAGACCACAATGTTGAGATCACTTACAGCTCTTTCTTACTGATGAGTTACTAGAATAGCTTTGTAGAAATGTCTTCTTACTTCTTTTGTACTGCCGAAGTCATTCTGTGCCAAATTCACATGAGCTGATGTCATGATGTATCTACGAAGATATCAGAAACTTATTGTACAGCAGCTCTTTAGCTACCTACCACTTCAGAGTGATTGGTTATGCTGGATTTCAAATGATTCAGCAATAATCCACATGCTGTAATTCCAGTTGCATTTTTTTACAACTTTTCTTTTAAGTTATTGAAAATGTGATTATTTTCAAACATAAAAAGTATTGCTGTGAGTCTTGGGCATTTTCTATTTCAGTGGGAAGGGATGTTTTGCTTCCCAATAAAGAACCTGATATGGCCTTGCCAAGCAGGAAGATAATTATTGTCTATTTGAGTGATTTCAAAGGACATCAGCATCTTCAAACCAGAATAGGGCAAACGAAGGTGCAGTGTCAGGAAGGACTAATCAGGATGTTTGTATAAATAAATAGTAATTAATGTGGTAAAGAGGTTATTGAATCACACGGATGGATTTGGACCATGATGGGACTAAGGTTAATAGTCTGTTTCAAAACCACAGCAGAATCTTCAGCTACGAGTGCTCTGAACAGAATTGGGTAGATGGAAAAAATTCAAGCTGATGTTGCACATAGACTATCTGTTATGCTGCAAGTATGGTCTCTGTTTTCAATTATTTTATCTCAGCCTTGTAAAAACCTTGGAAAACAGCATACTGGATAGTCTTATAATTAGCATCCATACTTGTAAATTGAAAAAATGTCAGTTAACCTGTTAAAATGCTCCCAGTGTGGTTTTAGCCCATAACATCTAGAAGCCTCTGAAACAAGTTGCAGGTACTTTCCAGGAGTCAGTTCATCAGCAAAGGATGTTTTGTCAGTAGACATTTTGATGTGAACATCCTATTTCAGATGTTAGGGGAGTTTAATTATATAAGCGCAGGACTCTCTGCTTTATCTGACTCAGAGCTTCAAATAAAAGAACCAAAAGTTTAATATATTAGTAAAGAGATTTAGCCATAGAGACTGGGCTCCAAATATGTATTTGTCTGGGTATTTAAAAATCTACAAGATGTTTTTCCACCTATCCTCATGACCCATTTTGATAGCTGCTAACGTAAGTCTCCATAAGGGTAAAGTGAACGTAAGCATGGAAAGCTCTGTGACATATGGTAAAGCAGTAGAGAAGTAACCTCTACCCAGAGAGTCTGAAAGCCCATGTCACAGTGGCATATGACAGTAGAATTTGTACCTGGTAGTCAATTAATCTGCTTTACAGTTTATTCCTAGTGACATGAGTGGCATTTGCAATTTTTAGGGGAGGACTTTTGAAAAGTTCTACCCACAACCTACAGTTCAGAGAGATGTGTTTCACTTCCCTGCATTTACTTATCTAATCCAACACACACTTAAGCTGCATAATCTACCACCATTTGACACTCTTTCCCTACTGTTACTGTAAGTAAAGGGAAACTCAAATCACATAATAAAATATCTAGTAAGTCTTAAAAATGTACACACAAAATTATGATTGTACAGGTGCACTCAATTCTCAGAGTATACGTCATTCATTCAAGATCTGTTTCTCCAAACTTTTAATGCTAAAATCTCGCATCACTTGATTTTATTTCAAAACTCATTAAAGGCAGTAGAAGCTGGACTGGGCCCATAGGCAGCTTTCCAAATGATTGTTATATATTTTACCTCATTGGTTTGTTGACGTTCTGTTGGGTTTTTTTAGAATAGGCAAATTCCAACCAGTGGGGGATCTTGGTGTTGTGACGTTGCACTAACTGGATATAATATTAACTGTTTTTTCATTGCACTACCTTTTGGAGGGGAATACTTTTTAGACCTACTTTTAAATTGCAATCTGTCTTGGACATATATATTGGACAAGGATAACATAAAGGCTAGAAGATTTGACAAATATGCATGCTATTTCCATTAATTTGTATAACTTCAGAACACTCCCATGGAAAGCAAAAGAGCTCCATATATATCCTTTTTGAGCTAGTCAGAGTGTCACTAGAAATAACATAATGATGTTAATTTTCTAATCACCGTGGCATATGTATCAGGCATAGCAATTGATATTGTCAGCGATTTCAGTGGAAATGTATGTCAATTAAATTCACTCGGTATGTATGAGAAACTGCCATTCATGTTATAGCTCTTGAAAACATTTACTGTCATCTTAATTGCACTGATGAATTTGAAAAAATATAATCTGTAAGATCTGTACTTAAAGTTGATGAAATTTATTTAACTCTTCAGCCAATATTTTTTTCTAAGTTTTTTTTCAGGCAAAAAGTACCATTTAACAAAATTTAAAAAAACCCCAAACTTCTTACATATACTCAAAGTTAACAAAGCTCCAATATTACAAAACACTTAGGTTCTAGACTGCTTCACTTGTGCTGCATTTAACAGGTACAAGAGTTTAGTGTGACTACAAAGACTCTCAAATTGCATTTTACCATTAGAAAAGATAACATTTCTTGGGGTTTCCCTCTACAGAGCCAGCACCTCTCCATTTTAGAAGAGGAAACTCTTTTTAACAGTCGAATCAGTCAATTCAGGAAAACTGCGATGGTCAAACACTGGTTGAAGGAAAATGCTTAATGTGGATTCTGTCTTTATCATTACTTGTATGGAAATGAAGGACAATCTAAGTATCAAAAGGACAAAGAAAAGAGTAGTTGTGATGTTTCTTTTGTTGACTGAAAACAAGAAATGGCAGGATAAGAGGATCAGAAAGCCAGATATGTTACAAAGATTAGTTTTGCAGAATATTGTGCTGTCTACAGTGTGAAATTAAGAACTAAGAGACAAATCCTATTTGTCTCGCTCAGAGCTGTTGCTTTTAAATCAATGAAGTCACATTAGTGTTCAGGCTTTCAGAATCACGTATTCACCTTACACTTCTGAGCAGCTGAAATGAATAAGCCTGAAATGCCAACTGAGCATTCACAACCCTTATTGGCTTCACATTGAGTTGTAAGTGCTTGTCATTTCCCAGAATCAGATCTTTCATGCTCAAAGCTCCCAATAAAATCAATGCACACTAACTGTCTGACCATCAGGAACTTTATCCTACTATCTTTGATTTCTATCCATAGATATTCATGTCTTTACCATGGAAAAGGCAATTTCTACTCATGCCCCACGGTCCCAGATTTTTCAGTCCTGGTAACCTCTTGGAAACAATGTAACTCTTTCCTGTTTGCTCAGCTGGATTTAAATCCTGTGTGAAGGTGAGATGGGCAATGGTTAGCGCAGGCTCGAAGACAAAGAATCTGAGAAGCATCCCTTTGTCCTTCACTACAGACACTTCCAGTGACACAACCTACATTAAGAGCTGCTCAAAATTTCAAATAAAGTAAATGCATATCAGGGCTCTTAGGCAGGCTTAGTGTCCAAATAAAGAATGCAGACCCTAGGCCATTAAGTTTATTTTTCCATGTGTTTTGGCACATCCCACAGTTGCTAATACACTAGAGTACTCCAACCCAGAGCCTCTTTAGTGGTAAACAGGACAGGTTGTTCAAGCCACAAGTCCTGATGTTATGGACAGAGACTGATAACGCTTCATTTCTCAGTCAAGAGGAAGATATAGAAGAGGTGGAACTCCATTACTTTGAAAACTGTGAAAAGTACACACGCTGTGATTTCACCCTCTCTGCCCCTCATGGGTAAAGGAGTGGAAAGGAGGCACCTCAGGTCATATTCTTTATGTGCAGCTTATTGCACATCTTCGAGAAAGCCTTCGTATAGTGGAAGGGAGCTCTTTAAAGTGAAATTTATTACACTGTTTCCAGTGCAAATGAAACTCTATTGTGTCTATTTTATTCCATATCTACTTAGCAAAACATTCTCATCCGTAGACAAATCTTGAATTGCAAAAGAAATCAGTTCTGTGTGGCTTGATGTAAGCAAAATGCTTTTTGAATGAAGCAGTCCTTGACTCCCTATCCAAGATCAGTACATATAGCATTCATTTAAAAATAAAGCAAAATTACAGTACTAAAAAGACAGAAAAATACTACAGAGCTGTGGTTTGGAAAAAACGAGAACTCCTGCAGAGAACATCGTTTCACATCAGAGCAGTGTGAGTTAACAGGGAACATAATGCTGAACATAACCAGAAACATCTGAAAGTGAATCCCATTTTGGCAATGACTGTTGCTAATAGCAAAAGGAGGATTGGGAAAGACAACCCTTATTAAGCAGCCTAATGCCTTAATACTCTGGCCTATTAGTTTTCTGACATCTACCCATTGCAGTTCTGTTCCACCGTATGTAAAATAAAGGGTTTTTTTTGTTTAAGGTGTTGAATTTGTATTGCATAATTTAAGCTGACGAATGAAGAATTCGCCTGACCTTCTCTTGTCACAGAGTTCAGTGGGCTGGTATTTCCATACTATACAAGAAATACTGTGCAAGACATCTCTATTTTTGAAGTTCTACATTTTCTATCAGGTTAAGTTTGTGTACCGGATTGATAGAGATTGATTGTAGAGGTAAAATGTCATGTCTATATTATTATGCTTCTTAGATGTTGGTACTAAATATCATAACAAAAAAAAAATATTTTTTCATTTTTAATAGCAACAATGAGCTGAGGAAATACTGCTTCTTGAATGAATTTTTGATCAAGAAATTCTTATTTATCCAGCTAAAACTACAACGAAATCTTTGCCCACCTGAAGAAAATCCCTCTTTCCCTGACATAAACTAGTGTTTTAGCATCTGGAATGTTGGACTCAAAGGTGGAAATTTCTGAAGCAATCTCTCAAACTTTGTTTTTCTGTCACAGTAGTTTTGGCAAGTCCAGAATATTTCTTAGGAATGGTAACATTTACAAAATGAAAATTGGACTTTCTGTTTTGTTTTCATTAGATTTCATTTGTTTTCACTGGTTTTGTCCCAAATATATTCTGATAGAATGAGTCCTTGTAGTATACAAGGTATTAGCTATCCTATTGAAATGACAGCACTAAAACTGCAGTGCAGTATTTCCAACTACTGAAAATAAGGAAAGACGAAAAATGTTCCCTTATTATAACAGGCAGAAAGAGAAGTTACTTAGAACTGTCTGGATAAAAAATATTTAAAATGGTGAAAATGCTTGTGAACTCACAGCAGCAAATGTACTTTTAATCTAAAGCTATTTTTTTAAAAAAACAGTTCATAAACATTTAGTCAAATTAGGGGAAAGAACTAGGGAAGTCCACTGCTATTTCAAAAAAATACTAAACTTTGCTTAGTTTTACATTTAACTCCTCATAACTTGAATCAGCTTCTTCCAGTGTTTGACTGTAGAAGTTATTGATTTAAAAACTAAATCTCTTTAAAATATATCTACCTCTCCATAACCCAGACAACAAATTCTTTTTATCATCAGCTGTACATCCCAATGATCCTTGTTCCGTGCTGTAACAAATATGCAGCAGACTTTTAGATTACTGCTGTTTCATAACTCATGTTTTGCTTGTTAAAAGCTCAGTAATATCTTAATTCAGAAAGTATGGATTACCCTTCAATTGGTTAAAGATATGAGGTTCTAAAAAATTTCACTTTGGGAATTACTGTGGTGAATATGGAATCTTTGTCTCCGTAGCATCAGATTGTTGAGAACAGATTGCTTCATCTCTATTACTCTTTTGTGTTTTGAAATGATAAATACAGGAAGAAATGTGCCAACGCTGATTGGTACTCTTTTGTGAACCGACTCATGTTTTGCTATTAGACTCTCATGCAGAGCAGCCAAAGGGGCACTCAGGGTGTAATGCAACATTGCTCTCTGAATTACAGAGGAGATACTGGGAAGATTCCCATTAATCAGGTTCCAAAACAGCATTTTTCTTTTTTCTACTGGTGTGCTTTCCTGTCAACTTGTAACTTATTTTCCTGCATCTTTGTTGTTAGTCAGTTACCCAGACTGGAATGGTATATCAAACACTTCAAAAGACTCAGGTTTTCAGGCTTTCTGTGGATTTTTATTTATATGAAAAAATGTGCCCGACACAGCATTATTGTGCAGGGGTAAGTATGTGTATAGCCACAGAGAAGTTTTTACATATTTTTTTGGTTTGTTTCTGAATTATTCAAAAGGTTTTCAAGCAGAAATTGTAGATGGTCTCGTTAAAATAATGAACTGAGGTGTAATTCTGGTACTTATAATAAGGACAAGGCTGGCAATCTGATCTCTAATCCAATTTACACCAGAATGTTTTCAAAGTTGAGTTTTTAACCAAAGCACTTCAGAATGTTTTCAAAGGTACCTCCCCTTGAAAACGTTAGCTGTAACTAAATCTGTCCAAAAATCTTAATCGAGTTTTTCTTGCATGTTTTCAAACTACTTTTTGCTGCCTATCTCCTTAGCCTTTGTTGACATATACTATATACCAAGAGTGACAGTGCTTTCCAAGCACCACCCTGTAGAGACAGCCTGGGAAGCTGTGTGAGCATTCACAATTAGCTCTCACCTTGGAAGTGTTATGAATTCTAACTTCTAGTGCTGGATTTGATAATGCGATAGCAATTAATCAACAGTTTGGCAGGGCTCAAATGCTAAACTGTGAACTCCTAAGCATCAGGTGTAAACCTAGCACATTGGCTCCTGATCAAAAAAAACCCCAACCTTAACCCTAGCCCAATGTCTAATCAAAACTCATTGGTGCTCCATGACAGTCATTTAATCACGTTACTCAGGCTGATACCAGCCAAAAAAACCCCCTCCGTTTCTTCTTCATATCAGGTGGCAATTCTAATCATCCATCTCTGCCAGAGTGTACCTCTAATTCTACATTTAGAATAAGCTGCTGCTTACTGCCTCTTTCTGTATATTGACATGAATGAGTGTGCCTATGGAGGGAGATCGGGGAATTGAAAGAGATGACTTTTGGGTTCACGTCAAGTAGAGGTGATCGGATGATTTGAAGGAAGCCGATTATTAAATTTATAATGTCTTCAGGCCATGCTCCAGCTTTGTGCAGGTGGATATGTTGCTAATTCATATTATCAGGCAGCAGGAAAAGAGCTTTTTAGAAAGGTTAAGGCGAGCCCTGAAAGATTGATGAAAATCACATTCTGTATGTCTGGAAGGTCAGTTTGGAAAGAGCAACAAGATAACTCTGTCTTGTGATGTTAGACCTATAATAAAGCACTGTCTGTATCTAAAAATCCACTCTATAACCTCTGCAGACTGGCACAAAATTTTCACTAGTGATTCTGAGCTTAGAGCTTAACCACCCTTGCCTCTTGCTTCATTAGTGCACTTTGCAGCTGGACTACAAAACAGTCACCCCCTTGCCAGAACTAAGACAGGTCACTGAAATCAAAGCAGCTCTCTGCTGCTGTGGGTCATCCCGTGGCTCAGGCTGAGTAGCAGTGCTGATGTGGAGTTGCATTTTTGGAAAATTAAACTTTGTTTTTATCTTTTTTCCTTAAAAAGATATGCTTTGAAATTCTAATAAAATTTCATCAAAATATTTTGGTATGGTTAGGAAGCAGGATGATAACCCCCATCTCTCTCCAACTCTAAATTTCTCTGCCTTATGTATGTATGCATAGTTTTTACATGTCTTCAGATACATCTTCCTTTACTCTCCTAATTTAGTCTTCAACAGCTGAATTAGTCATTTAAATTACTGTCTTCAACAAAAACTGAATGAGAGATGGAGAGGCTGAACTTCTACATTCTATTATTATTCATTTGCATGATCTTTCTGTAAAAAAAATTCTGAAACTAATATTCTCGATTTATACATGCATATATATTTCAATTAAGCTAGTGGTGAATATTTCAAATAAGGCTAGTAAAGCAAAGCAGCTCTTTAAAGAAGCTTATGCCAACAGGCTCTTCAAAGCCTTTCCAGAGAGTATACAAAGGAATTAGATAAACAGTTAAAAATTCAAAACTGACTGTAGGGCAGTCTAGCATTGTGCTGTCCATGGGACTTTGATAGATATTCTTTGACAAGGTATTCCCTGTCATGTGTTTTGGAAATTTGTTGAATCAGAATAATGAAGTGCTCAGCTGGAACTAAACATCTGCATATGGTGAACGCTTCACGTTGATCAATGTCTGGTATTTTACTAGAAACTTTACTGGTATAATAAAACATACATTTAAACAAAAAACAAACAAAAAACCCCACCCTCAGATATTTTAATCTTTTCAATATAGTTTGTTTGCTTTAATAAAGATAATTACCTATAGCAAGTGGAACTTGCCATTGGCATTGAAGTGAACAGGGAATGGCAAAAAGCCACAGCTTACGTTGAAATTAGACCATGTGCACTAATGGAAGAGACATTCTAGAAATGATAAGAGCCAATGCTGAGTACTTTTGAAAATTCCAACCGAGCAGAACACATCTGTATACCAATAAATAAATTTACAGCAAAAAGACTCAAAACGTTGACGTTAGTGTAATGTGAAATACATGAGCCTCAAACTGAATCTTTTATCTTCTGAAGCAGACACCACTCAAAGGTTAATTTGCTGTACAAATCCCAGAAGGAGGAAAATTTTAAAAAATATTCTCCCCACTCAATTTTGAATGAACTTGTGGCCATTATACAATTCTAGATGTCAGAATTAGTACACACAATTATTAACAACTGAGAACTATCATTAAGGTCCTGGATTCTGCAGGAATTTCTTGGAATGTGTTTTTTTTAACTTGTGAGTGATGGCGCTCTGTAAATAGTTATTTTTTTAATTCATTTCTGGGATCACTCTGGAACTAATTTTTGACACAAAGCTGTAATTTCAAAAGGAAAGGTTAAAATCCTTAGTTATATATTTTTAAAAATCCCCAGAAAATAAATACATTGTGGTTTGGTTTATGTTTTCCAAATAGAGCATTTTCTTTAAAACATACAAACGAACTCACCCTTCCTCACTTGGAAATATCTTCCCTCTTTTGCTTTCCTCTCCAAACTCAAATGGGATACAACATGCCAATTAAATTAGACTTCTCCACACTAAAGCTTTAGTTGTGAATGTCAAAATATGACTAAAAATGTTAAAAATAATCTCTAATTTTGTCTCTTCTTGTATTGAATTTTAATTTAACTTGATTGCAAAACATTTTATATACCACTTTGCTACATAAAAAGAAATATTGAATTAAATTAACTTTGACATTCATATAGTAGGTCATGCTGTTTTTTGAATGCAATAACACTAAGAGGTCTGAGAAAAGCCAGTATGTACTGAATTTGTATGAGAGCAGTAAGATATGTTTTTTCTAATACTTTTATTACAGCAAACAGGGAAGAGAAAGTAATATATTATTTTCATTCTAAAAGGGAGGAATCGATGCCCTGGGAAATTATGATTTACTGAAGTTAGGGAAAAAAAAAGGTCTTTGTCAAACCAACAAATGATATTCTGTGTCCCAGTCTGGCACATAAAATGCAGTAAAAGCTTTCAATTCTGATGTATCTGTGCTTTTGTCAAGCTACAGTTAGCTCAGCGAATATTTGAGGACCATTTCACTAGGGTGGTTAAGGCAGATGCTATGTGAAAAGTGGTATGTCAGCATATTTCTTATATTATGTAAAAACTAAGAGGAAAGAACAGATGGAGTAAAAGACTTACAATGGTTATAGGGCACAAAATGTAATTTATATTTAAACAGTTAAACATTTTGAATGGACTGCTTTAATTAACTTCCAGTGCAAAACATTAAGTACTGTAGGTGGAGCTATCAGTAGTTTCATGTGATTTATGAGCTATGCATGAAAAGGTAATATTCACACAGTGCTGTGTAACTCAGACTGCATTGCAATAGCTACATATGCGTCTGATGATAACACTGGATACATTCAGAAGAATGAGTAAAAATGATCTATTAATTCGTGGAGACAGCTGGTTGTTCTTGTTGCATAATTTAATTAAACTGCATCCAAATATAATGGAAATCTTGCTAATTGGTTCTAGGAACTTGCTGAGCAAGACTCACACCCTATTGTTAGCATTTGTGTTTCTTCCTTTGCATACTTTTCTGAGTACAGGGTCTACAGGGCAGTTGCATCTAAATTTCTTTGTGGATTTCTTGCTAATGTACACAGGGCCAAGTCCTGCATTTCAGGGGTGTTGCGGATGGAAATATTTGACATGGTTATGATTTAAAATTGATTCGAAATTTATTAGTGATTTAAGGTAGATCAAGAGGTTGAATTTTAGCAGCGCTTAATCATTAACCAGTTTAGAAGTTTACAAAGTGATATAACAAAATAATTGAACAGCAACATAATTACAGATTTGAAGATGGCAAGATTCACACTAACTTACTATAAGGTATTCCAAATCAATACATATACATATGGGCAAAAGCATAGATCTCAAATTAATACATATACACATAAACAAAGCATATAAGCGGGCACACACACACATATACAGGTCTCTGATTCCTGGAATCAGGAATTTCTTAATAGCAGGCAACTCTAACAAGCCAACAGGTACCACTTTTACCTCTTACGTGTGCACAGGCAAATGGAAAAATATCCACATCCATAAAGCTAATGTGTATATCACAAACATATAGGTGAGAGGTGGATGGAAGAAAGGGTAGCCTATAGTCAAAATTCCCCTTTCTTGAGTTTAGGGTTTAATACTCACAATGCATCAGTGTTCCTCAATGGGTGGTAGTTGAGGCTCGAGAGGGAGCCCTGGACTTCTAGTCCTCAAGGTGTCAGACTGAATGGCATCCCAACTCAGGGGAGATACTGGCCACAGCCCACTGTGATCCAGAAGAGCTCAAAGGGCTTTACTAGAATTGCTACTTAGAGGATCTGAGATAACTGACCTTTGTCAGGTACTTTTCCACTCCTGCCCAGCTCGGACAATGGAATATTCTGGTGCTTTCCACCTGTTGTGCAAACCCAGAATTTGCTAGATTTTGGTGTCCTGGAATCCCCCTTCTCTGTGGCCACAATCCATATGTTGTAAGGAGTGATTGATTATAGTTATTATCTTCAAACGGTAGGAGCCATGGGGACCAGGCACACTATTGTGTCCTGGTCTGTTGCTTTCCACCTTTTCTTTCTTTCATATTAGACCATTATGTTATGTTCTGATCCATTGTATTATTATGTGGGACAGATTGAGAGGAAATCACATGAAGTACTGCATGGCCTGAAGTGGGGAGGAGTTGCACCACCACAAGGGGTATAGGTATATTATCTCCACAAGCATTATCCTTCTTGACACTTTATTTTAGACACAGCTTTTGCAGTAGTGTGCTTCCACAGTTACAAAACTCAAAGACTAAGCATATGTCTTTACTAAACTAGTGTGCCAGATGTTTTATATTCCTTGTCTACTGCTTCTTTCAGCACTATTTTGAGACAGTCACCTTTCCTGTCTTCTTAAGTATGTCTGCTGGTAGTGTCTGGATGGCCCAGTTATCAGCTTTCTTGACTGTAATAGCTGTTTCATCTAATCCCTTGTAAGACTCCCTGCAGTAAACATTCATGAATAACAGTCTTTCTGCTGTTCCATCTAATCCTTTTCCCCAAAAAGAGTGCTTCTTATTGCTAAACTGATGTGTTTCATCTTAAGACAACATCCTTCTGACACCTCAGCACTTCACATGCCACCAGAACCATCCCCCTTGCAATCTCAGTCCCCACCTTCGTGTTCACAGGCTGTGCTGCACATCCTCCTCTTCAAATGGCCCCATGGACACCCTCGTCCGAGGGACAAATCTGGACTCTGATGGGAAAAAGTGAAGAATCACACCTGTGAGGATGGTGCAGCAGCAACAGACTTTTTGGAATAAGGAAGAAAAGTCAGACTTTCCGGAGTCAGCTGGAGAAAATTACAAGTATAAGATGTGCTACAGCCTAAGCTTGAACCTTGTTCAGGCCATTCACACTGATTTAACAGACACTACGTCCTTCTTACAGCTCTTGGAAAATGAGAGAAATTTCAGGCCAGAAAGAGGGAAAAACAGATCTGGGGAAAAGGAGAAAGAATGGAGAAAAAGGCAATAAAAAATTTCACTGGAGCCTCATGCACGCAATTGGATATAGCCCATTAAACCAATTGCTCTCCTGTAATTCTCCTGCCTTCCTTTCCCCTCTACCCTAGTATTGAAATCTGTGGCATCTAGGATATATATATATATATGCATGGATATGTGTATAAATGTGAAAGAAATATATATATTATATATAATAAATTATTTGATATATTATAATGGTTTAAGTATATATGCATTTATATGTGTATGTATATGTTATGCATCTAAATTATAACCAAGCCTTAAGGGTGGTATATCAGACCAAATGCAATGAGCACTCGGCCAAACACAAGCAATGGAAGGATATCTCCCTTTAATAACAATACATATACACATATGTAATGTTACACATTAATAACAATAACCTATACACATATATATAGTTCAGGATATCTACAGGTCTGAACAGTGATCAGTCCCACATGCCCAGATCTTAAGTATGTTGTCTGAGCAGCTCCTTATTTTCATTGTGGTTGTGTATATAATCTAGAGACTTCTCTACCCATGCTATCACACACAACTCTGTGTATGTTAAATTAATACTCTAAAATTGGTTCTACCAAGCCGCCCAGGTTACATTCCCACAGTGATCAGTACTGAGCTTTAAAGATCAATAAACTTTTAGTGATTTGTGTTTATAACCTTGAGACCACTGGTATCACTCTGTACTTAAACTTTCAAGACCCCAGTTATCTTCTTGCACCTGTACTTTTGGAGGTGCCAGTTAAAATTGCTCTCATTCAACAACCTTCAAACCTGTTGACAGATTAACAAACCTGTTAACAAACATTTTATTAGAACAACCTAGTAAGGTCCATACTTGTGTTGTAGGATCCTGGAGCGTTTCACTGAACAAAAATATTGATCCATTACAAGATGCATATATAATCATTTATTTGTATTAATATCATTTAGTTATGACATTATCATTGGTACACTATCAAAGTTGCTTCAGAGCAATCCCCTCTTTCACAATAACCTGTTCACATTACTGCCATGTTATGAGTCAAGTCAATCAAACTGTACACTCCTGAACCTGCTTCATCTCATTATCACCACTAGCCTCTTAACAAAGTAGTGCATTTTGAAATGCTCTGGGGTTGTGTTGTCAGGTATCATTTTTTTAATTATTATTCACAAGTAATCTTGCTGCAATATACAAATATGTTTCCATATATATCAAAACTTTTTTCAAGTGATGATACCACCATTAGCATTATCCATGATACAATAATTGCATAGAATACTACAGATAATACAGTTGTTAAGACTTTCAGCTTCTGATTTCTCAAAATCCAACTCAAAATCTATATTAGCCTTTCCATCTACATACTCTGCAATGGTGGTGAGAATCCTGATTTTGCATTTGATATATAGAGTATATTTCCTATGCATATGGGTTTGTTCATTTGCTATGGGCATCCTTAAGCTCTCCGGCATTGCTTTCCAGGATTCAGCGGAAAATGAATGTCGTACCACCACTTGTTCAGCCGCGTACTGACAGCAAGAGTTTGTGCTGGAAGCCTTTCCACCAAGTGGATCAATATGTTCTGTTTTAAACTTCATGGGGAGAGCAGAAAGTTGAAGCATTAAGGGTAATTGGTTTCTCTCTGTAAGTATTTATTCAATTACACAGTCAACTAATGCCAACATAGAAATGCCTAATAAAACACAGAGGTTTCTAAGCTGTAGAATCCCTGCCTGGATGCTCTTCCTTTTATTGTGGCATGGAAGTTTCCACAGCTTTTTGAATAGTTTTCTTGTCCATTGACTATATGTTTGATTGATGAAGGTAAGGGTTTCTTTTTTTTTTTTCTTTCTTGTTTCTTTGTTTGTTTGTTTTTGTTTTGTTTTTAATAGATGGTATTAAGTAACCAGAATGGCCTGCAGTTAGCACATATAGCTCTCTATTGGTTTATGGCTTAATTTTTTTCTCTTCTTACCTGTGGGAGTATCTAATTGTAACATCCTCAACATATAGTTTATACGCAATACAAGTGCATCCATTCTCACACATTCTCAAATGTTCAGAAGCACTGCTTCCCTGTTTTAATAGTCTTTACCCTTGCTCTCTATAAAATCCAGCATTATTTTTAAGATTTGATGCTCTAATTTAAAGACATTCTGCACTGGACGCAGCCCAATATATCTCTCAGATCTTTTAAATCCGTATGCTCATAACCATTCTTAAGGGAAGTACTTATGTGGTTATTTAGTTTATGATGCAACTGAAAGTATTTTGGTGTCTTGTCTAAGCAGCTGGGATTGGTGACTGAGGAAAAGCTATTTCAGTTTTATTCAACATGACTGGTTTGTCTGAACAATTAGGTGTATAGAAATATTGATTGTATGTTGAGTTTAGGAGCTTTTAAAAATTGTATTGTAATAAAACCTATGGCCTTTTGATAAAACAAAAAAAAATAATAGAAAAGTTTTGTGGTTATTCTCCTGTGCCTATAGGGCATGAGCAGTGGAGTGTTGATGAAGTGTCTAGGGATGAGAGACAGTGAATTTTTCAGATAAACACACACCGCTTCCAAAGTTTAGTGTTATACTAGTTTACACAGCTTGAAGGCATACATAGTCTGTCCATCTCACAAGTCACTTAAGAGTACTTTCCACTTCAGTGAAAGTTGTTGTGCGTGTGAGAAAGCATAACTACAAAAAAACCTCTAGTTCTGTTAGGCTGTTTGTAGATAAATAAGTGTAATTGCAGTATGAAACTTTTAGACAGACTTGTATTTGCTTGAAGGCCATTCCTGAAATCCATCCATATTTCTTGATGTACACATTACGTACATTCTTATCTGTTATTTGAATGTTTCAGGGATATAAAATCAGTTTCTTAGATGTTGTAGAGAACAGAACACCAGCCTGCAGCATACCTAAATGCCATATATTCCATTGGTAAGGTTGCAGTAAAATTAAACATCAAAATAAAGCTAATATAAAAGTTAATAAGCTTAACTTTCAAAACACTTTCAAGCATTTGGAGAAATTGCATTACCAGAACTCATGATCACTCTAAAGCTGGTATCCTCATAACAGAACTGAGGAAGATACAAGCTTTTCCAAGCAAGTTTCCTAGTTAAAATTCTTACAGTGTGTCCAAGTAGCATAAATACTCGCCTTATTACAGAAAAGCAGTGAAAACTTTAAAGTTAACATTTGATACTACCACAAATATACACAGTACCGGGAGATTACTTGGAGTGAAAAATCAGTGACCTGAATCAGAAAATGCATTGGCGTGCTCAGGCTTTCAAAAATTCAGCAGTGTCATGGGCAGACTTAAACAATGCACCATCCCTTTTCTTTTAAAACATGACATTGTATACTGGGCCTGGCTGGATTGGAGTTAACTTTCTTCATAGCATCCCGTATGGTGCTGTGTTTTGTATTTGTAGCTAAATCAGTCTTGCTAACTCACTAACGTTTTGGCTGTTGCTGAGCAGTGCTTGCATAGCATCAAGGCTTTCTCTTTTTCCCACTCTGCAACTACAGAGAGTCAGCTGGGGGTGGGCAAGAGATTGGGAGAGGATGGGAGGGCACACAGCCGGGACCGCTAACGCAAAGGGAACAAAGAACTATCCCATACCATTTGACATTGTGCACAGCTAAGGAAAGGAAAAGGAAGGGGGGAAGTTCTTGTTTATGGTATTTGTCCATAATCCTGTCCATTTCCAGGAAGTGGCTGGACATTGCCTACCGATGGGAAGGAGCAAATTAATTCCTCTTTTTGCTTTGCTTGCACGTGTGGCTTTTGCTTCATTTATTAAACTTTCTTTATCTTGACCCACAGGTCCCCTTTTCTTCTTTCCATTTTTTCCCATCTTGCAGCAGATGGGAGTAAGTGAGCAACTGTGTGGGTGTTCAGCTGTTGGCTGATACACATTGTCACCATTTAGAAGTTAATTACTATGGGAGCTGTTTGGTAGAGAAGCACAGATCAACACTGTTGGGATTGCTGAATTTTCCTGAAGGGAACAAAACCATTTTATTAGCAGCTGAAGGGTAAGTGGGCCTTTCCAGGATGGTCATGGGTCTGGTTACATTTGTCACTGGGATACATTGGCAGCATCTCCAAACTTTGGTTAGTCAGCAGTTGAAGTTTCTGAGTGTTACTCCAAACCCTTGTCTGATAATTTGTTTTACATCGACAAGCGTTTGACACCTGTCCCTGCTCTGGACCTGGCCTCTCCCCATCACAGTTCTTCAGCCTATTATTTGATAACAACAACAAAAGAACCAAAAGAATAAGAAAAGTTAACTTTCATCCAAACATTAAATAGTGGAGGTTTTTCACAAAAGAATTTGCAAGATTGAATTTGTAATAGTAAATGCTGCAGACTCAGTAGTGTCTGAAGAATTGATATAAGAAAACAGATGACCCTGCTGTGCTCTGAATACTAAAACTAATGCTGTTTCAGAAAGAGAACAAACCATATATTTGAAGCCATGAGTTTGTTCTAGTCCAATGAATCTTGTTACAGTCTAACAATGAAACTATTATCCAATTTACAATAATATTAACACTTATAATTCAAATTAATACAGAAAATCCTTGCTACCAATATCCTTAAAATCATTATACATTTAAACCTACCAGCCTCTACTCCTTTTCTCTGATATTCTGACTACCCTTCCAGTATCCCTCTGGGTCCTGGGGTTGAACCTTCTGCCTTCCACAGGAAGACCCGAGGGAAATGCAGATATAGCTAACACACCAGATACAGCCAGCAGAAAAAGAGGCCATGTAAGAAGTCATCCTTCTGCTCTGAGGAGGTGAGGTGGGGTAACAGAGGGAAGCGGCTGAATCCCCAGGCAACTGAATGGTCCAAGGGTCACTGAAATGCCTGAAAGGGAAGTTGTTATGATCCAGTTTGCAGATCAGAAGCAAAGTAAAACTGGTTCTGTGACTCTTTTTTTTTCATAATTCAAGCATAAATTGAAGCAAAAGTTTGTGATAAGGCCTTGGGGCTTAAGACTGGTTAGTAACTGGTCCTAACAAAGCAAAAAAATATTGATTCGGCAAAGCATAACGACTTAAAAGGAATTCAAATGCAAGTTTATTTTGATTGCTCTGCTGAACTGGAATCCCATCAAATAGACTCACTCTATCTTTGCAACTATACTAGAGAAAACATACATGGAAAATCAACGTAAAACCATCTGCAATTACTCTAAATTGGGTTTTAGCTAATTTGGAATGACTCAATAGGTATTTCATATGGAAATTCCACCTGAATGAAAGTTACCTCGTATCCCACATTTCCTCTGGTGTAGGGGAGTGAAAATTTGCTCTTTACTGTCATTAAAACAGCATTTCAAAACAAAGTATTATTTATTCTGTGCTCGAAGGCACAAAGTATTTAGGAATACGGGTTAAAAACATGAAAAGTGTAGATGCAGGGTATTAGCTGCACCTCTCGAAATCCTTCATGCTAGCTTCATCTATCTGACAGAGAAAAGAAACAAATCAGTCAAAGAAAAAATTGCAGAACCCCTTGCTGCCCTTTTATCTTCCTCCCTCTGTGTATATGTGCCTGTTCAACAGTTTTGTACAGGCGCAAACTGTGCAGGCTCTTCCTGCTCCTTCAAACCTCTTCTCTAGCCAGAGGTGGGAGAATTTTTAGATCTCTTTTTATCCCATTCTAACCTTAATGAAACCAGACAACTAAGGTTTATGCCCGCTGATGATGGAGGCATTATTGTCTTTGCTGGTTTGAATAGCTACATTATGAAAGACTGACTTTCTTTCATTTCCTCTAGATTGTCCCATTTGTAGTCTTATTTGAATAGATAGCTAAATCACTGTACCTAACTCCAAGAGATCCTTAACCCATACAGAAAACATAGTACAGACATTTCAGAGTTTACTGTAATAGATTAACTTTGTTATTTCCTGATGTTGGTGGATAATAAAAATGTACTGTGAATTCATTTTGCTTTTATGTTCTTTTCTTTCTGTCTCCAGCAAGAAATCTGTAGCATACTCATGCAACTGCACAGAGATATGCTTGTCTATACTTAGCATTTTAAACTTTCAAACAAAACCTTCTCTAGAGGATTTTGGGGTATAAACAAACATATAGACCAAGCCTTTAAAAAAGAAGCATTTTCTATTACATTTGACCTCTGTTCCACCATTGCTTTAAGTGTAGTATTTTATTGAATATAGATCCACTTGTATCTGTTTGGGGATTACTACGTGAATAGGATTTTTGATAAATGGATGCTTTAGTCCCTCTGCAACCTAATTTATCATTGAAATTGGAAGATTTAGAGTTTCCAGATATCTAGACAGTAATGAATTCTCCCAGGTTACCTCAGTTTCTCAGATTAGAAGTACATTCAATATTTGACTTACACACAGCAAAAAGTTGAGTCAGAACAGATCAGACATACAATCTTTAGAAATTTTACAAGTTGATTCAAAATAATGCTCATCTATTGAACCCTCTGAAGAAGAACTTCTTCCTTTGGGAAGCTGATGACTTTATAGAACCTCAAACTTCTAGAAAGCTTCATTTTAACTGACATCCTATAGCTTCCTTACATCTTTGACACAAAATATAAAGTGCCAGTTTGGGAAGCTATGCAGAAATGTTACCACCTTCAATACTGTAACAAAACTGTTTTATAAATATTAAAGGAATCTAAAGCCTCTGAAGTATCTCTGTCTAAGTTATACATGGAAAACAAGTCTCTTTACTTCTTAGACATGGTCAGAAACTGGATGAGATCTGCCAAATGTGAAGCCAAGTTGTCAGTTTTTATTGCTGTTGTATCTAGAATGTTTCTTATTGTAGGTCAGGGTAATTCTATTTCTTCCACACTGAATTTTGCTTTTAAAGCTTTAAACCACTGTATATTTTTGTCACATGTAATAGCCCAGATGAAAACTGGTTCTTTATTGATAGGGTTGTAAAGAGGAAAGTATAGGGTTTATTACCCTATTACCCTATATTACTCTCTATTACCCCAGTTTCCTAAATTGTTACTGTGAAACAATCCAACGATCCTTTCACAGTAGTACCTTATAGATACAGTGACCGTTGGTCTTCAGTATGGAATGTCTCTTCCCTCTCTATGAAATATTGGTCTCCTCTTTTCAGGTGTTCATCCTATTTGGATGGAATTTATTAGATCCCGCATACTGAAACTAGCTCAGAGAATAAATTTTAAAAGGGAAATACTGCTTAAATAAGAGAAAAAAAAATTAAAACCCACATGAAAAGAAGATTAAATGCCTTTAAGCATCAAATCAGAGATTCACAGACAATGAAAGAACAAACTAGAAGCATAATGTTCAGAAGTTTTTAATACATTGTGTTGCCTAAATAAGTAATTCTTCAATATTTTTATTATTAAAATGAACTATTGTGTACAAAAGGAATTATTTTGTTAAATTATTTTACTTGTCTTTTCACTGAGGGGCTACCTAGAAAGCTAGAATTCATGTAACTAATTTTAAGACAATATGTCCAAACAATGTAGCTTACTGTTTGGGATTGCGGCATAGGGGTTTTGTATTGATCTAAGAAGGTAAATTGTAGGGTAGGCATAGCTCCGCAGCACGAGAGCTCCTCAGAGAGATCACTATACTTTAACCTGTCTTAAAATAACTAAAATTATTATTGTTGGAAAGCCCATTGACTATAGAAGATGAGCACAGGCTGAACACCTTACTTTAGGTGGCTAAAATGAAATGAGATTAATCTGATCCTGAATAAGAAAGGCAAGCTACAAGGGAGCACTGAGTGAGGGCAAAAGGCTCTTTCCTCCTTTACATTCTGCCGGGATTTGGAGGACTGGCAATACGTACCTTGTTCCTAATGAGCCTTCATTCATTGACATAAAAAGAAGAAAATAGTGCTTTAATGTTCAGAACAAAATGAATATAGTAATATTGTAAAAAAAAGAGATCGTACTTTTCGTTTATAAAGGTGAAATGATAAATCTGAAACAGTTTGCTTTGGCTTTTTCTCCAACACATTGTCAAATTGACACATTCCTTTGAAACATGCTGATTTTAACAAAACTGTGATTTCAAATGAAAAATCTTCTGACTTTTTATGTACATTTTAGTTAAGATTTCAACTTATCTTTTCTATATTTTATAAAGAAGCTCTTCTGCATTTCTAGAATTTAATACATTTTATCTGAGTTTTCTGTAATTTATAAAGTAATTTCCAAGTATGGAGTGTGACATTAATTGAAGGGTACCATTCTTTCTTCTCCTCCCCCCTTCCCCCCATCCCCCCACCTCAGCATTCTGGAATTTATTTTTTAAAAGGTTGCATAGAGGAAAAGAAATATTTCACTGTCATTGAGCCCTTAAGCCCTTATTGGACTAGGCGTCATCATCCAAGATCTTGTATACAAGTTTGAGACCAAAGTAAATCCAAGAATTCTGTCCTGTCTGTGTTGCCACTAGCAGGAGTCTGTAACCGTCTGACAGGTTTGAATTTTGTCACAATTTCTTTGAACTTCTGTTACATCTACCCCTAAAGGTAGTAGGGAAGTGAATTAAATTACTTCAGGAGAAAAGCTGTGGTTTCGCACTGTAAGTTACTCACTTTAATATGCCAGCCTCAGTGCCTTGGCTCTGCTTTGTCTTTGAATATATTAAAGTTGTTCATTTGGACTGCTGCTACCCTTTCTGGCTGAATACACCCCATTCTCTGTGATCAGCTAGCCAACATGTTAATGGAATGTAATTTGAGTTGCACATAATTATCTGGATGGGAGACTACCACGCTTGTGTACTCTAACGGATAGTTGGATTATGTAGCTTTATTATTCAAAGCAAATGGGAACATGAGTTACATGCTGTGTAACTGAAATGAGTAGGGCCCATAGCTTCAGTCTGATGCTTATTAAAGTGGCCTGCCATAGTTAATTCACTTGTAAAATAGGATTTATAATGGAAACATTTAAAGTGGGAACAGCAACTTACCCCCATCTACTAGTAGCTATGAAAATATTATCATATGGCAGCATGTTAAAACAGAAAACAAGTTCAGCTGTTTATGTTGCAGTACAGATTCTTTGATATGCCTAATGCAAAGAATCTTTAATAGGTAATTCTTGACTTTTTTTATAGTATTTCCTGTTAGGGGAAGTTTAAGAATGTAACCTAAGTTTTGCTGATATGTCTACTTTGTACATAACATCACAAAATTAATAAGTTTTGCACATAAACAATCTTTGAAGGAGTCTCTTGAAATAAACAGTGCCAAAATGAAAGCACAGTCAGGCCATATATGTTTTCTTTTGATCATTTCATGAGATGAAATGTTGATGCCATGAAATCTGGAGGGAGAATTCATTCCATTTGGCATTGTATGGACAGGGATGTTACTTAGAGGGGTGGAGTTCATTTTAGACCTCTGAATTGCTTTCAGACAGTGACATGGCCTCTCATCAAGCTGGTCAAGGTATTAAGCCTTCAAAATGCCTTTATGAGGGCCTCGAGGCTGTAATGAGCAGTACTTACTCTTGTGAGACGCCACCTGGAGTACTGCATTCAGATACAGGGCCCCCAGCACAAAAAGGACATGGACCTGTTACAGCGGGTCCAGAGGAGGGTCACAAAAATGATCAGAGGCATGGAATACCTCTCCTGTGAAGAAAGGCTGAGAGACTTGGGGTTGTTCAGCCTGGAGAAGAGAAGGCTCCGGGGAGACCTTATAGCAGCCCTCCAGTACCTAAAGGGGGCATACAGGAAAGATGGGGAGGGACTCTTTATCAGGGAGTGTAGTGATAGAATGGGGGGTTTTAAACTGGAAGAGGGTAGATTTAGATTAAGTATTAGGAATAAATTCTTTCCTGTGGGTGTGGTGAGGCACTGGAACAGGTTGCCCAGAGAAGCTGTGGATGCCCCATCCCTGGAGGTGTTCAAGGCCAGGCTGGATGGGGCTTTGAACAACCTGGTCTAGTGGAAGGTGTCCCTGCCCACGGCAGCAGGGTTGGAACTAGGTGATCTTTAAAGTCCCTCCCTTCCAACCTAACCTATTCTATGATAATGTCAATCTAGCAATATGTTTATAATGTAATTATAACTGTTTTGGCATTTTTGTCAATAATCAAATTGTTCTCTTTCTACTTGTACCAAGAGATGAAGAAAAAACATTTCCCTCCTCTTGCATGGTGTACAAGCATCTTCTACTGTAAACAATGACTTTCCATATACAGTATTAAACACTGAGAAATGTATTGGAACTGAAAATGCTTTCATTAATTATGGCAGACGTCAGCTGCAGAAGTTCGTTATAAATGAATATAATGACATTTTTGGAGCATTCATTATTACTGCTAATGTTGAGAACCTAGTGTATGGATTCATCACATAATAGCTGACTCTATCAGAAAGAGAATATTGAATGCTGAATTTATATCGGTCCTTTCCAGGCAGGAGTTGTGCCATAATTGCATCACAGAATATATACTTTAACTTGGAAGAAAGAAAATTAAATTTATGTTGTATTTTGTGAATAGATGAAATATCCATTTGTTTATTTTATCAAAATGTGATTAGAAATAACATTTTTACAAACTTTCTTTCTCTTTGGTGTATGGCAGGTATAGATATTCATATTCATATTTTTACACAGAAAAGTCACAGGTATTTAAACTATTTAATATAATTATATTAACACATAAACAGTTCCTACAGTTATTCATGTCTCTGTTCTCAGACATATAAAATGTGTGTGTGTGTGTGTACGCACCTGCGCTTGCGCAAGAAATAGGAAAAAGAGAGAGAGGGAAATATATTACGTGACACTTGCTGTAAAAGAAAAGATGCCTCCTTTCTTTAGCTGAGGCATAGCTACAGTAATTTCTCCACAGTTAATGGAGCTATCTGTGATATAAAACATGGTGGGCTTGCTTTAGAATGTGTCCCCATGTTACTACTGAAATTTTGGGTAGAGACAGGCAGAATCTAACTGTGCAAACTAGGTTTTGCAATGACAGAAAGGTGCTAAAACATACAATATATTAATTACAGAAGACACATTGAGTCTTTAGTTTTTGGCTGAAATCTTGCCTCTAATAAAGTTTGTCTGCATTTTGTAATTTACTTTGTTCAGATTAGTAATTAATTTCACCCTTATTTCTCTGCTACTCCAGCAGCACAATTCTAACTCTGTGCTAGTATACTAAGACAATATTGACTCAAGAAACATGTCATTAGTTGATTCTACAGTGTCATTTACTGCAGCTTCCTTAATTCTCCTCAGGGTCTCAGTATATTATATTGAATACCTTTTTTTCTTAAGATTGGGCATACAAACCCCTATTTCTGTTTCTGAGATATTACGTATTATACATAATTTTCTTTCAAAGTTTTAGTAACCTTAAATTCCCTTTTTGTGTGCAATTCTGACTTGAAACTACCTCATGTTTTAAAATTCTTTTAGTGGAAACAACTGTGAAGACAGTCCAGCCTTTTGTGAAGTTCAAATAATATCAGCAGTACAGTTTAAATCCATTGAAACCTTTTTAATCAAAAGAGTGCTTGAATAGAACAAGATAGGATTAGAATGAGATCTTGTGGAAACTACTAAAACATACAATTTCCAACTTTCAAAAGCAACAGAAGAGAATTGTGGAATGTAAAGCGCAGGAGGTAATAAGGCGGGAGTTTTCAGAAAAAAAGTTTAAGATAGAATATTTCAAATTGCAGTGCCATAACCACTTCTGCTGATTGCAGTTACATGGAGTCAAGATTACTACTATTGAATACTACCCTCTACATCTGAAAGAACTTCTGTGAGAGTAAACAAGCTGAGAAGTTAGAGGTTTTGATCATTACTTTTTTTCAGTCAAGAAACTGAGAGTATACTGAAAAACATATTTAGAACTGAATTTGAAATTATTTTTTTTTAATTTAAATATGATTATATATCTTGTCTGTAAGATTTTGGTGACTTAAGAAAGGAGTTTCTTGACCATTCAAACAACTATAATTTACAATTTATGTCTAAGTAGCAGTAAATTGCTTTTAGTCAATGTCCAACAGTGCTAGCAGTCCTGATAATCTCAAAAAAGAACCTTATGAAAATCATTTAATGAGGTGAGTTAGTTTAAATTATACTAGAAAATACTCATCTTAAAATGCCTTCTAGATGTAAACAGCAACTAATTCTTATATGTTAATAAACAGAAATAAAAATTGCTGTTGTTAGATAATATGTGATTAAGAATGTGCCCGTGAATCTGAAATCAGATGAGATTCTCCATTCATGGATTCTTATACTCATGATGTTCCATTTAAGGCCTGGACAACTTTTTTGGCAATATAATATAATGATTAAAATATCCATAAAAGCTCTGAGTGAAGTGCTTTGTCCCTCATTACAGTCATAAAGATTTTCTACCAATGAGTAGAGCAGATCATGGTTATACTGTATGTTCCTGTAGCCTCCAATAAAGTGTCTGTTCCCCTTTAGGCAGTACCTGCTGTGGTAATTACAGCTACAAGGGATGATGCTTTAGGCCAGGTCTGACATAGTTTGCTACACAGGGTGTCACCACACACTTTCTGGGGACACGAAGAGCAAAACTTTTCACAGCAATTCAAGACCTTTGCAATTCACAAGCAATTCAAGTACATCCTAGATCTCTTCAGTGGCATAGTGACATTACCTGTCACATTTGTAACAACTTTACCATTTGATTTGCTTTCCTAACTTCTGCAGAGCGAGCATTTTCATGGAATTACCTAGTGTGATTGCAAAGTATCTTTCCTTAATGGTAGTAGACATTGCAAAACATATTTAAAATCAGGAACTTTTTTTCCCAAAAAAAACCTGTGTGCAGCACTACATTTTTCTGTATTAAATATTATCATTTTATTAACTAATCACTATTTATTGTAAGTTCTACCTTCATACATGGTCTTTGTTTTATCAGGTTGATACCATAGTACTTTCAGAAAATACTGTGCTTTTAGCAAGAGTTGATAACTTGAGCGTAAAAAGAGCTCTGTGTCTGTTATCACGGTGACAAAAAAAGCTCTATTCTTTGGTGGTTTTCTCTCTTTTCTTCTCCACCGCCTTATTGCCAGTGATAGCAAACTGCTTGGAACTCTTTATGCCTCATACGGAGCACGTGGAGAAGCTCTGCAGTGTTTAGCATGGGACAAAGATGCCAGTTAATTGGTTTTCTGAGTACCGTAGCTTTACTGTCATGAGACGAAAAGCTATGCCTCTCGTGTTTGCATTTGTTGATGAACCTGTTCCTTTCCTCTGATACCACAGTCCTAGAGGTTCCTTACAATGAAAAAGTATGAGTGTACTTGGTTTTTATTCAAAAAAATAACAGTTGCAGTCATACTGATAGAGTGACTGTCCTCCAAAGACGGGGTGGGGGGAAAAGTGGGAAGAGACTGAAGTGTGTTATCTCATGAACATACAGGTGAATATGAGGTAAAAGAGTTACTTGAGGTGAAGGCCCAGAGATCTAGCCTCTATCCGTCTAGGCTGATCCAGCCTGAGGCTGTTGGGTAGCTACACGGTCAGAATCACAGGTCACAAGACGGATCTACTAGCATTAGTGCAGCTGAACCCCATCCCATGCATTCTTTCTAAATATGAGCAAATATTATTCCAAATTCTCTTGTGTCTGTTAAGTATTTTCAGTAACACAAATAATGTTCATTCTTAAAAGTACACTTAAATATAGGAATTTTCTATAGATTGTAATTTTCTTCAGCTGGAAACCATAACATAAAGCACTGTGCTGTGAAATTGAGATGCAAATAAAATGCTATAGATTGCATTTATTTAAATCAGGAATAACAGTAGTCTCAAAATTAGTTGCCCAAGATTACTTCACCTTCCCTCTTACATTACATTGACATTAATTTCTATTAATGTTACTGTTTGTTTTCTGGCACTTATCTATTAAAGGGTTTGTAATGTTTAAGTTATTCCCTCCCCTAGTTCTTGGTCTTTGAAAATTTGCAAGGTTCCTGCTACATAACACAATTATAGAACTGTGCCATATGCTTTATGCATATGTCAAGCATTTTGGAGAAGCTCTTAGTGTTGCATTCTGCAGATCTGTGCAGAAAGTGCTACTCTGAAATTTGTGCGAATTGTTACAGCTGGAAAAAGATCATTTAATTATAAAACAATAATGGAGCTGGGTTGGACTACCTAAGGGAAACCTGACACAGATGCTTGTGTAATGGAACCCAGTTATTAATTTATAGAATTAGCCCTGCCCTGCAAGCTGCTCCCGGCATGTGAACCCCATTGACTTCAGCAGGGCTCTGCAAGGGCATAGTGCCTTCCAGCCAGACGGACCACTTTGCAGGGTCAGAGATTAACTGAACCATTTGAGTTAGATAAAAAGTGACACGAACAACTGTGTGAAGCTTCCAGCCTTCAATCTAACTATCATATTATCTCACTTTTTCACTACTTATTTTGTATTGCTATCGTGTACAAACAGCTGGATGTGTCCATAATTTGGTGGAATTTTATTCAGGAAGTTAAGAGCCAGATTCTCAAATAGTAATTGTTCCCATGAGGTGAAATTAAACATAACTAGCTTTCAATTTCTCATTGCAAGATAAAATGAATTGGGGATTATGACCTATACCTCTCTTTTATGCTGTAAGAAACAGTAGCACAGCGGTTAGATGGTCAACTTAGTGTCTGCTAAGGGTTTTTCTCTAAAAGCAGGTTACATTTTCTATTAACTATGAAGAAAGGCAGAGTAGACAGTCTGAAAAGCTCTGAATTGTCAGAAATACTCACTGCAGAACCAAGAACCTCTTGTTTATATCGAAGGTCAGGCTAGCCCTCTGTGTGGTGAGATCCAATGGTCTCAATATAAGGGAGAGCGTGGAAAGAAGTTTTAGGTTTGAGTTCCAAATAAGAGAACAGCACAGTATTGCACCTATATGTTCATGCTCATAATGCTGTAATCCTTCATCAGTAAGACTCTGACAACATGCAAACCACGCTGTGCAGATTGAGAGTTTTATTGCTGAGTACACAGGAAAGGGAAACCAGAAAAAACAGCTGTCATAAACCAGGTGTATTTTCCTTAAAAATATTACATAAAAGAAACTTAACAAAAACACCCCAAACCCAGAAACCGAAAAAACCCAAACAGAAACTTAAAAAAAAAAAAGATACTAAGAGAAAGTTACCTTCTAAGTCCCCCAATTATCGTGCTATTTCCTTCTCAGTTCTTCAGAGGATGTATTTGAGACACTTGATTTTCAAAAGCCAGCTGGATCTCATACTTACAGATCGTATCTGAGTTCTGTCCTTGTTTTAAAGCTAAACTGTTTTTTCCCTATGTTAAAAAAATGCTCATATGAAAAATTTGATGTGTGATTTTATTTATTTTTTTAATTTTACAAAGAGTGAGAAACTGTTGTGTCACGTGTAAGTGACCATTAAAACAATCATACAGAGCAGTGTTTCAAATACGTTTGCAAATGTAAACTTTGCTGCTTCAATAAATTATAATACATAGGTTTTTATCCTTGCTATGAAGTATTTGCTTTCTGTCCGCTGCAGCTGATTCTACATTATAACAGGATTTTTTATTATGGAATTGATAAGAAAACAAACAAACAAAGCAAACCCCACAGTTCATCATGATCCTATTTGCATGTGAACTGCTATTGACTTTATATTAACGTTTTGATTCTGTAAGATAGAACAGTAGACAAAATAGACATCTCAAACTATTTCAGAAAGATAAGGTGAAACAATTAAAGGTATAATATCAGTTAACCATAAAGGAAGTATATTAGATCTTTCTGTACAGGCTATTATTCATGCATTAAATGACCATCGATCTATTTCAGTCAAAAGTACATTTCTAATTATGACTTTTAGTTTTACAGAACTTAAATGATCTTCATCTACTTCTTAAGGTCTTGATATCATTGAACTTCACATTTATGAGAATAACCAATAAACACTCTCCTTCTCTATGATACAAGTCCTTAATCTATTCTTGTGCTTTCTTTGCAAAACTGAAACATTTTGGGGCAAGAATTCGGTCTACCCATTGCAGTAACATATATTTCACTCAGTCTCCAGGATATTATGTTTGTTATTAAACATTTGCCTATAGCAACTTGATCTGTGCAAGATTTTCCTGCTTTATTAGTTCTACTTCAGTACACTTACTTGTTGGTTTTATTGGCAGGTTTCATGAGAAACCTTGATTTGCACGTCTGGTGATTCTTTTTAACCAGACAACATAATGGATAAGACACTAAGGAAATCATCCACTCTTATACAGTCAATGCCACTACATCTTTCTTTAGGGTAATATTTGAAGCCAATAGTTGTAAATTGCTTTCCATTGAGATATTAATGATTCTGAGGTAGAACTCAGAGGTTTCTATCAATTTAGGCATACTGACATTTTGCTGAAGTAAGAAATCTAGAAAGCAAACGCAGTAATTCTTAAGCTGTAAAATTACTGCTCTTACTCCATATGATTCACTTCAAAAACTTACTTTGTAGGCAGAAGATACCTTGCAGACTTTATAATTCTCCTATGTGAGAAAAGTTTTCATGGTTACTTCCAGGACACCTAGACATTGCATAAGAGTTTATTCAGTGGAAGTCATAGTGATATGTTGGACAAGACACTAATAACTCACAGTTCCCAGGGGTGTTTGTAATTGTGGTACACACTAAGATTATGGGTTGCCTCAGCACTTTGCTATGATTTTTTGCAGATATTTGTACTGGGTCTGGCTGGGATAATGACAATTTTCATCACAGCAGCCTATATGGTGCTGCGTTTTAGACTTGTAACTAAACCAGTGTTGGTAACACAGTGGTCTTTTGACTGTTGCTAGGCCTTCATTGCACAGCCTATAGGCCCATCATTTTTCCCACTCTGCCCCTCGGCAAGTAGGCTGGAGGTATGCAAGAATTTGGGAAGAGACACAGCCAGAACAGCTGACCCAAACTGAACAAAAGGATATTCCATACCATACACAACATGCTCAGCAATACAGCTCAAGGAAAGGAGGAGGAAGGGAGTACGTTTGTCATTACGGTGTTTGTTTTCCCAAGTAACCATTAGGCGTGCTGAGGCCCTGCGTTCCAGGAAGTAGTTAAACACCTGCCTACTGATGGGAAGCAGTGAATTAATTCCTTCCTTGCTTTGCTTGCATGCACAGTTTAATGTCACCTATTAATCTGTCTTTATCTCAGTCCATGAGTTTTCATGCCTTCCCGTTTTCTCACTCTTCCTATTCTCTCCCTTCCATCCTGCTGAGCGGGGAGAGCAAACTAGCAGCTGTGCAGGTGGTTAGCTGCTGGCCAAGATCAACCCGGCACAATAGTCTTTGTTAATGTATAATCATTGAATAATTCAGGTTGGAAGGAATCTGAAGAGGTAATCTTGCCCAACCTCCTGCCCAAATTAGGGCAAGGTCTGGGATCAGACCAGGTCATTCAGGGCTTTGAAAACTTCCGACAATGGAGACTGCACAACCTCTCTGGAAACCTTCTCCTGTGCTTGACTGTGTTCAAAGGGAAAAAGATTTTTGTTGTATCCAGAATGAATGTCTTTTTCTCAATTTATGTCCACTGTCTCTGATCCACATGACATATTCCTCAATGAAGAGCCTGGCTCTGTCTTCTCAATGACCTCCCCACAGGCAGCTGTTAGGTCCCCCTGAAGCTGTCTCATCCAGGCTGAACAAGCCCATCTCCGTGAGTCCCTTCTTGTAGTGAATGTTCTTCAGCCCCTGACCAGCTTGGTGGTCCTCCACTGAACTTGCTCCAGTCTGTAATTGTCTCTTATACTGGGGCCACCTGAACTGGATACAGTAATTCATATGTGGTCTGAAAAGTGCCATGTAAGGAAGAAAAATCATTTTGTTTGATCCACCAGCTGTGTCCCTGTTCATATGGCCCAGGACATTGTTGACCATCTTTTGCTGCCAGGACCCACTGTTAGCTCACATTTAGCTTGGTGCCAGCCCAGAGACCCCCTGGTCTTTTACAGCACAGCTGGCCCTCACCCATTCAGACTCCAGCCTATATTGTCACAGAGGCTGGTTCATGACAGGTGTGGGAATTTTCAAGAGGTTCAAGAGATTCCTGTCAGGCTGTTCAGGCTGTCCTGTCAGGTCCCTCTCAAAGGCAGCCCTGCCCTGGATTCGCTGGTGTCATCCATAAACCTAATGAGAGTGTACTCCACCTCCTCCTCTAGTCCATTGATAAAGATGTTAAATAGGATAGGTCCCAATGCATATCCTAAAGAAACTCCACCTGTAACCGGCCTTAAGCCAGAGGAAGAATGTCCTTTGAGACTGACCATCCAACTTGGTTCTCATCCATCTCATCCACCTGTCTGGACCATAATGTGCCAGTCTACCTACAAGAAGGATCATAGGAAGCAAACAGGTAAGTCAATCATCCATCACCCTTGATGAACATGCACACTAATATTTCCTTTTTTGTTCTAAGTAAGTGTTCTACTGGGAACTTGCGAGTACTCTACAAAAGACTTTTAGGATTTGCTCATGGTTTTCTTTGTTGCCAGCTCTCATGACTACATTATTCAACAGAAAGTGAATATCAGGAATTCACTTTACTGCCTATATAATGCCTTCTAGCAAACAGCTGGCCTTAAGCTAAGGACAGAGTTAGCTTAAGCTTATGGAAAGATGTTAATTAGGCAAATATTTTCTACATTTAGGCAAGAGATACAGCTCCAGTTGCAATACCAGCTCATTAATAATTGTGAATCACATGTGATACACAGTGGGGTTTTTTGGCTCTGTCTTTGCATTATGTATTATGTTTGTGATAATAAGCCCTGGGAAATCAGTACTTCACTGAGTTTTTCTGCAGTTTTAACCTTTTAAGTGATAATGTTACTTGTAATTACTAAAAGCAAAAGGCCCTACATTAAATTCCTTTTGAAGTCATTTTGGCCTCTGAAGAAAAACTCAAATAATAAATTAATTTTTTCTTCTTTGAAGTTAAACAATATATGTAGAGATTCTAATATTATTCATTTACTCCAAGGCTTTATATGCAAACTGTGTCAGAAGTTTTGCATTATTTTCTTTTTTATCATGATAATTATCATGCTAAAATCTTTTCTGATACACCTATTTCCCTTCATCCAACACTTGTCCTTGAGTAACCAATGAAGGAAATTATGAAGGCTTTTCATTGCAGTAAAAAGCCTCATTTTAAGTGCACGTTGTTGCTTCTTGAACTTGAAATTGATTGAAAAGATTTCATCATGCTGTTGTGATTCTTTGGCAATTTTAGTTGCAGCATCCACAGAAAAGACAATGTACAGCGTATGTGCCTAATCCAAAGCAGTCTAAGAATCAGCCTAAGCCACGAACTACTTTTGAGTTAGTTAATTTTATGTGTTACATAACAACCAATCACTTGATGCATCAAATTCTTCACTTTGACAATACTTCATCTGTTCGTTTCATTATACATAACATTTAAGAGTTTTGGCGTTTTTTTGTTGTTTTCTTTTTTTTTTTTCTATAGGAACATTCCGCAACCAAACAAGGCTGGTGATACTAGGTGATTTTGTAGAATTTCTTCAATCATCTCAGCAAATCTATTATTAGTTGGTTTAACCAGAAAGTACCTCTACGCTGTGGCAATAGTTAGGTTTACACATTGCATTTATTGAAACTTACATCTTGCTCCCGTCACTGAAGTCATCAGCTATTACAGATTGTTTGACTTTTTGATAGAGGTGGACAATGAGACATCAACTAAGCTATCAAGTAGCTATTTTCCTAAGCATTTAGATGTTTCAAACTTTCTTTTTTCTACTTCATTAAGTTACTCACAGTCTATCCATTGGGGACTGTAAGTTTAGGCCAGGTCTTTACACCTTGCTGCAGTTTCTTCTGTGCCCCTTTGCCTGCACTGTAAAAAAACAGATAACTGTATTTAGCTGTATAGCCCTGCTAGTAGAGCATCGAGCTCAGTATCATGCTGACTTGTTACATGGCATCAAAACTACAGCTACATCATATCTACCCAGGTCATGTGCGGGTGTATCAGGTTCAAGTGTGACTTCCACTGCATAAAACTCAATCACAATATATTCCTGGGTTTGCTTCCCATCCTCACTGCAAACTGCAGTTGCCATATCTAAACCTCCAACCACAGTCAAATAATTATCTCTTTTAATTGTGTTCACTTTCCTATGTATATTATTATTTTTTTGAGATTCAGGCACCTTTTTGCAAGAGAATATAAGATGAATTTGAGGACCACAAACTAAAAAGATGGTACAAATACATTTTTGTGGAAACAACATAACTAAAAATCCAAACCATTTCTTATATTCTACAAATAATAAAACAGATGCCTTTACATTTCACCTTATACCCAACTCAGGAATTTTTTTTTCAGCAAAACATGATCTGCAACACTATTTCAACAAGAAGATAGAATAAATATTACATAATTTTATAAATGGATTCTGTTTCTATTAAAATTTCTCCACACTATAAAATCATTAGCCATTTTCAATTGAAGCATTAAAAGGTGTTGTTGGGTTGGGTTTTTTGTTGTTTTTATTGTTTAGAAAATCTGTGGTATTTACAACTCACTGAATCATAAGTGTTTGCTTTTGTATTGATTACCTTGCACTTCCTAATGATGATAATAGAAATTCATCAGTAGAAGTATGTACACTGTTTATATGTACGGAAGAATATTAAGAACTAGTTAGTTGGTTTGATGACAGATGAATACTATATAATTACTCTTGCACTCGCTTTTCCAGTTTAAATTTCATGGAAGATGCTAAAAGTAAGTTCTTATATATATAAAAATAAAAAAGGCGAAAAAAACCCAGCAGTGATTTACTGTACTGTATTGTAAAATGGACTGCACTAATTGGTATTCCAAATTTAAACAGTACATTAAAGGAAAAACAAAACAGTAACATATTTTGTTCATTTGCTAGAAACTGATGTTATTCTAAGGTATTTAGCTGACAAGCAGTTACATTAGCTTATCTCTCTTGTGATAGAGAAGAGGAAATCTTCAGAATAAAAAAAAGAACCATTGATTTACCGGTGTTGATGTAGCATAAAAATGTAATATAACATATATCAAGACCACAGACAGAATGAATTAAGTAAAGCAATGAAAATAAACGAAGAGACTGAGTGGGATTCACTTTTGGAGCGTATAAGTGGGATACATAGTCTTCAGGCAGAGCATGAAAAGATTTGAGCAATCTCTCCGTGTAAGAGAACAGAGGAGAAGATGAGGATAGGTATGATTTTACTATAAACACATTTGTATCTACTAAGCAATATCCACACAACTGAAAGAACAGAACAAAGTGAAGAAAAACTGTGAAACAAGAATGCTACTGAGCCTAAAAACTAAAAGTCATGTAGAGTGAATTAGGCTACTAATCAGCCTTTTTTTTTCTTGGTTAAGTAATTTATTTTATAGACATTGGTGAAATATTTTAATTCTTGCTTCTGCAAACTCAGCCTACATGTGTCTATTCCTTTCATAACCACCTTTATCCCCAGTTTTCAAAAGTGATGAGGTTATTTATTTCAGCAATAGTTAAATCCTCATACAGGGTAATGTAAGACTCACAAAAATGTTTCACTCAGTCTTAGCAGGCAATTTCTTATTAATAAAGAGAGGCAACAGAATTCAATTTATGTAACTCAGTTTCTGCAGGATTTACTTTATTTCACAAGTTAAGGAATGAGTTGATATTCCTGCATTTCTCTTACTGTAGAGGCAACACTAAATTATACACAATTTGATAGGAATTTTTTCATATGTGAAATCAATATACAAGTCACAGGAGCCTTTGGACAGTGACTTCCTTCCATTCCAAATGTTAAAAACATAGTCAGAAGTAACGAGCAGTTCATGACCTCACCACTAGGCCAATTGAAAAGTAAAATTTACTATTGGAGTATAATAATGAAGGAAACGAAAGAATGAAAATCGTTGCTGAATTTTTTAGAAAAAAAATACTTGAAAGATGAATTGATATATTCATATTTCACTTATATAATTGATTAATAGAAATCAATTATAAAAATAAGCAAAAGAAAAAAAATGAATATTATGGAAATTACCTTCCAAGTTGACTAGACCATGCTTCTCCCTATAATGAAATAAGTTAAAAAAAAAAAAAAAACAAAAAACCAAACAAACCCTGTTCACTGAATTTTAGGAAATGTAGATGTTTTCCCAATTGTTTTCCTCTTTAGGAAAACTAAGTTTTAGGAAATTCATTTTACAGGAAGAATTTAAAGATACCCATTTCTACAAAGGAAGACTTGCTTTTTTTCAATGAGTTGGAGAGATAAAATTAACAGTGCTTGGATACCAAATTGGCATATATTAAGTCACAGTATTGTGGATAAGAAATGTATGTCTTTAAGAAAGGCACTTATTCCAGCACTTGTTCTTTCACAGCAATCAAAAAAAATTAGGAAAATAAGTTGTTCTCCTTACTCCAAAAGTTTTGGGTTTTCTTTTTGCTAGTATTTGTAAAAAGCTTTACACCCATCAGATTTAAAAAAACCTCTCTAAGTACCGATACCTAAATGCTGAGGGGCTGAGCACTGGAAATATTTGAAACAGATTCTCAAACTTCCTCAGGGCAGACAAAGTTGGAAACTGAGATTTTATTGTTGATATCTGCTGAGACTAAGGGGAAGAGAGGATGTCTTCTTATACTTCCATTAAAGTTGTACATTAAGAGGTTTGCTTAATTGTATCAAAGAATTACTTACGTCTGCACACAAAACTGTCCAAATCTGCATTAAAACATCCTTTCAGATTGCTTATTTAAACAATGGAGATTCTTTTCCCCCCGTCCTGTGACCTTCAAGCAGCTTAAAGCCTTCAGGCATCTTCTATGCAAAGTAGTAAAGACAAATCAACATATTGTTTGTAGGATTAAAGTTTGTCACACAAAAATCTGCAAGAGGACCGACAGTATACATTATTCCATATATTCCATACATTCCATACACTTCTCAGAGGACATATTTGTAGCAACAGTGAGATAAAAGTGAGAAAGCTGACTTTTTAATGGTTCAACATGCATTCAGACAGGAAAATGTTTCTTATATATAGTGTAATGTTGGTAGAACACTTCCTATAAATCTTCTGAGGAGCTGAAAACAATTCCCTCTGGAACTCTGGAAATTGTGCCTCTTCATCACCGCTGAAGTGTTGCCTTCTGGAAGGGCTGAGTAATTAAAGAAGCACTTGCCAGTTCAGCATGGTGTGGCAGCAGCTGTCTGTTCACTCAGGTGAGAGAATTGAATCCTGGAGAGCTCTTGATTCACTTTCCCTGGCTTATTTTTAAAAGGAAAAGGTCTATGCTTCATGATCTTCCCTTGGTTTTCCATCACTACCCAACACACAGCTTCACCCCAGAGAGTAGTGTTCATCTTTTCCTTCTTCATGACAGACATGAGGTTGTTGGACTATTACAAGTTTATAGATAAAAGGAGTAAGAAGGGATTGGAGCAAGGCACTGAATATTTTCTGATACTTTGCAGACAGAATGGGTATTCTATCCCCTTTTTCTGGCTTTATATTAGTAGAATAAACAGTATATTTCCTTACTACCCAATATCTAAGCAAGCAAAAGAAAGAAAACGTGGAAATTAAGAGGAGTGAGGCATAAGTGTGTATGGAAGAGAATATATTCAGTCTCTAGCAGCAAGACATTTCAGTTTCAACTTTGTAGAAGGTTTTTAGCATACAGAAAACATGAATTTAAAAGCTAGTTTCTGACTGGGGAGGAAATTTTATTAAAAATTAAACCCTTTCTGACATCATAAACTCAGACATTAGAAATGAAAAAAAAAAAAAAAAAGCATGTTACAATGGAATTGCCTGCCAGGGTTTGAAGTACCTAGTTTCATATCTTTTTGTCTGTGTTGTTTTCAGGTTGTTTTTTTTTTTGTCACTACTAACTCTCTGATTCTATCTTTTGCTGCTTTCTGTCCTTTCTCTTCTACTTCTGCTTCTAAAGCATATTTGCAATCACTTCAGTTTCAGCCCCAGATTCCTTCATCATATACAAAACCTGAAGCTGACCCAGCAGCAGATTTGGCTTATGTTTTTTAAAGCACAGCTTGACACTCCATTTCCTAAAAAATCTCTTTCATTTTGGTTGAAAATCATTTCCACTGAAGGAAGTCAGTGTCATCACTAGAGGTGATACTAAAAGAATGAAAGAAAAGGAACAAATTCTGCATACCAACTGTATTCTGGCAGTATCCCCATATGGATACGTCACCTTGTGGTACTGTAAGAACTACTCAAGGACTGTAAAAAATCTTTTCAAAAATATCTTATATATGTATCATATGTGTATCATACGTATATCACATGTATATCATATGTAAGCAGTAATTAAAGAATAATGTGTTGGGAAGGTTAAAAGGATTCAATAACCAAAGAACCAGCACAGTGAAAATGAGATCTCAAGTCTCAAGCAGCACATGCGCTTTGCTCTAGTGTAAACTGTATGTTTACGTGCCACATATGTATCTTCCATGTTTACCTCCAAACTACTGTTTCATGTATTAAATTGTTGGTGAAGCAATATTTAAAACATTTTTTTTTTTCTGTGTATCCAGCATATTTCCCTGTTTGTGAGCCTGCCTTCAATGCCAGTACAGAATCTATTAATTTTTTTCTATACCCACTGCATGACCACTATCCAAAAGGACATCCAATCAACACAAAAAAAAGGTGACTGAAGATCAAATTATTATTTTTTTTTAATTTTACATTTGAATCAGCTGTCAGCCTCTATTTGCTGTCTTCTTTTTTGGTGCCATAATAAGGAACCACTTTCTTTACCAATAAACCATAAAGTTTGAATTTTTATCTGGAAAAAATGAGATACAGTTCACATAAAATTTATCCTTGAAAACCATAGAGCTTATCTGCTTGTGTTTACACTGTTGACTGCTATGTTTGCCTGCTATCCTTTCCTTTTTCTTACAACTGGCATTAAGTGGAAGCAGCTTTTTCACACTAGTTTGATAAATATTGTTGATATTTATGTTGACCATATCACTTTCTGAAAGGGTAGGTGATTAAACTTTAAAAACCATTCCCAAAACATCATTCTCATCATTAAAAGTTACCCAAGAAAATTTCTTTCTGTGTCTTATTGCTCTTACATTTTTTACCCAAAGAAGCATGTAATGACTGCATGCAACATTTTGTAAAAAACTAGCAATTTTCCTCTTCCATCTGCTTCCTTCCTCATTATATCTCCATTCTTTTATTTCTGCCTTTTGCCTCTACTATTTTCATATTTTCCCTCCCATCATCTATTCCTTCTCTCTTCTCTTCTTAAAAAGAAAAAAAAACAGGACAGAGAGGAATGAAGTTGTCAGAAGCAAATGGATTTTGTGAAATAGCTGTTTTACAGGTCAGCAATGTTAAACAGAGACTGACAGTGTTTTACAGGAAATTTTAAGAACATCATTAATCCGAAATAGCTGTGTTTGACTAAAGGGTATTGTACAATAATGTTCAGTACCTAAATTCCATTTGGTCTCATTCTTTTTCTTTCTGCTTTCATCCCTCCAGTACAATCATACTTCTCAGGTATGACAACTTTTTTGATGGTAAACTTTTTTCATGGTTCAGAGACATCCAGCTAGGGGTCAAGAAAATTTTTGAAAGCATCCTGAAAGAGTTAGTTCAAAAACCATCTTGAAACAAAAGGATGGTAACTACTGTGGTAATAAAGGTAAAGAACCCTTAAGAAAGTCTTTCCCTGACTGTGAGTGAGATTGACACTGCACATTTTTATAAGCATGTAAAGCGGAAAAAATTATTTTTTGTCACTGCTGCCTGCAGGATATCTGATTGCTTAACAATTATCTATGAAGCCCTTTTTGGCCCAGAAGAACTATCTGTGAGTTTCTGATGGCCAATGATAATGTAACTGTAAAAACAGCTATTTTAAAAATTTTTACAGTATTGCTATTGACAAAAAAAAAGAAACAAAATTAAAAAAATACAAAAAAAACCTCACTGAAAAAGTTGCTGAACAGTTTGCTTGAGAAAACACATGCACATAAGTACACATACAGGTTTAATTCTGTCAAATAGAAATGCCTGAAGCTGGACAGAATGGTCAAGGAAGGAATTAACGATGTAGTAACTAGGTTTTTCCCATCCTGGCACTGCTGAAACTTGCCGTCCCTGCGTTCCCCTTTCACCCTCCACCCACTGTCATAGGGAGCAGTAGCCCCTTCAAACAGAATTACCACAAGTTTTGATCTCAGTGAGCAAAATGTTGCTTTTTCAAAGGTGCACCTTAAACCAGATCTCCCTGTCTCCTTGCCCTCAGGCACTTAGAGATCAAGGGAAATACATATCACCAGTCAGCATCACAGTCAGAAAGCCAGTAATGGACCAAACAATATATGTCAGTCAAGTCAGCATTTCTCAGGAAAGAAAAGAAAGAAAGAAAAAAACAAGAAGGAAAAAAAAAAAGAACAAACAAAACCAAACCAGTAAAATTATAAATTTTCCTTTCCCTTTATCCAACACTATAGTACAGGTATAAGAAATGCAATCTTCTACCAAATTCAGACCGGACACTTCTTTTTCACTACAGATAAGTACAATACCACAGCAATGCCATATCAGTCTTTTTGTTTATGGGTACAAACTGGAACACTTCAGCAGACATGACTGAGCACTCTGTATCTCAGGATGCCTGACATCCAAGAGGTTAAGGTGTTCTGCTTAGCCAGGGAAGAGCACAAATGAAGCCTTTGATCTGAATCAAAGAAGAAACTGAATTAGTGGAGTTTTCTACCCAGGAGTGAGGCATAAATAACTGTACTGGACAATTTCTGTTTTATCTAGGGCTGGGGTTTCAACAAGCTTATCTACTGGACCAAGCACTGCAAGGTCAGGCAGGAGACAGGAGACAAGAGCTGCTTATAACAACTGATGTGAGAACTTCATGAGGCCCGAAGTTTTATTGTGAAGTTTGGTTTAGTGAAAAATGCATATCACCATAAACAAAAATCTGCAGAAATGTGCATTAATTTTGACATCTTAGAGCACTTCAAGGGGAAAAACCTTCAAAAATACTTGATAAAGAAAGAAAAATATTTGAGAAGTTTGGATTTTTTAGTTATGATTTTATTTAAAAATGCTTAGCTTAGACATTTATTTCAATTTTATTCTAAAATTGGTAAAAGTCATAACATTTTGCTTGACTTTTTAATTTGATTGTTTCTGTCTTCTTCAAACTTTAGATTCACACAGTGTTTTGGAAAGGAGCAAAAGGATATTTGTGGTCTGAAACAAAATGGGTGTTTAAGGGTTTTTCCTTTCTAAATAAAAAAAAAAGTTACTATTTAGTTAGCTAAGATTAAAGCATTATTTAGGAATATGAATAATATAGTAGTAAATTAACTGTAGAAACATTTTTTTTTAAAAAATGCAGTTTGTGGTGCATGTGTTTCTACAGTAAAGAAGCTGATAGAATAATATACAACTTTTTTTTTTTTTAAACAAATGTCTTCGGTAATTATTCAGCAATCTAGTTTCAAAATATGTTTTTAAGATGTTTTACAGGCTCATGAAAGGCTGTTAAAACACTGTGGAAAGGATTCCTCTGATGGCTTTTGATAAATGCTTCTTTTTACAGCCATTAACTCTTCATGAAGAGCTCTGCAATAAAAGGGAGCTCATTCTCTAACACAGTCATTGCTGGGGGCTTACAGGATTCTGTGAGGTATACTTATAGCTACCATTGAATTAAATATATACAAATTGTGTTCCAAAATTCCTATTAAACCAGCAGGAAAACATTTGCTCCTCATTCAATACGTTCATTGGGTTGTCCTTTGTGTAATTTCAACGTGTAAATATCAGTTCAGAATCAATTTCTTTGACTCTGTTTTGAAAGACTGCAGGAGTGGGGAAACATATATTTAGTGCCACTTAGCTCTAGGCAATGATGTCACAACGTATGTGGGAATCAATTATAGCTAATTACAGTTTGACTAACCTTCTGTGCCATTAAAATTCTTGAAGAGCTTCCACAGCTCCTGCTCTATGATAATTTTTTTTTCTACAAATGTATTTGGTTTGGAAAAGTTTGTTGCTTTGTTTTGGGTTTTTTGTGTGTGTATTTTTTTTCTTTTTACTTGGGTTGTCATATCAAGTAGAAGAAAATAGAGATTTAGGAAATGAAGACGACTCCAAAACAGATACAATAGTAACAGTCTACTAGTCATCCAATTGCAGGAGACAAGTACAATCACCAGTTTGAAGATAGTAGTATTTAACATTTAGCTCAGTGGGTGATTTTCTTTAAGTGAAAATCAAACCCAAACCCACAGAAATAAAATCTTCAACACTGTGAGAAGGTTCTTAAGTCATAGTAATATTGACTGAAGCAACTCTGGTCACTTGTGAGATACTAAACACAGCATGACTGTGATCCTGTCAACTAATGAGAAAGAAATTTTTTCCAGGAACAAAAAAAAGGTGAACACATCCTAGGACAGTACTGGGGACAGAGTTGTTACAAAGGCAATTAGATGGGGAGGTGCTGCAAGTTTCAAGTGTCAGCAGGAAATGTTTGGGAATATGATGGTGGAAAGGAACTTGGGACAGTTTAGCTATGAAAGAAAACCAAGAAAAAATACAAGGAAGAATGGAAGAAAGTGAAGGAGTAGGAAGGGAAAGGTGGGAGGGAGAGAGGGAAGGAGGAAGTAAGGAAGTAAGGAGAGAAGAAAAGAAAGGAAGAAAGGAAAGAAAGAAGGGAGAGAGGAAGGAAGGAGAGAAATGGAGGCAACATTTTTTTAAAAAGGCATTAATGAGTTCAGAGAATTGATAAGTACACTACAAAAATGGAAGTCAGAAAATTGTAGTGGCAGAAGTGCAGATTATTTCAATGCAAAAATAAAAAAAAAACAAAACAAAACCAAGGAAGATAAGAAAACATCATCATGATAAGGCCACTGTAATATAAATCATGATAAGAAATTATGTAAACTTAGTCATGAGTACTTGAATTCCCTCAAAACCAAGACAGACACATACAAAATTAGAATACTAGGTTTATGATGCAGAATATCAGCATAAACCTATAGGGACAAAAATCAGTATACTCAAAGCACAAAGAACGATACAAGGGGAAAGAAATGTGAAACACTGTGTGGGGTTCCGTCTTACCTAAATTTGAGAGATGGCTAAGGAACACCTCTAGAAAACAACTCTGCTCACCTTTCTTATGAAGAGATAATTATCCTTTTCTTCTAGCTGCAGAGGGAGTCCAAAAGACCCAAATCTATTGATTAAACATTTATGTTTTAAGTATCTATGAATACCATAAATTAGGTGTTATTAAAACCATTGTCTGTAATTACTTAACTAACAAAAGAAAGGCTTACAAAAGGAAGATGAGAATTCATCCCCTGCTCAGTGATGAAAGTTGTTGATCCCAACAAGACAGAACTGATTAAAGCCTTTTTTACTTCTAGGCTCATTGTCATCACACACTTAATATATTGCAAGGAGAAAGACTAAGAATTTTCTTTCAATAGAAATAGAATGTATTAAAGAGTAGGTAAGACAGATGTTTTCAAGTTGGCTGGGTGTGATGAAATTCACTATATCACAGTCTGAGAATTGGCTGGAGTAATCCCAGAACCATTTGCACTTGTCTTTGAGAGCCTATAGAAAATGGTGAAATCCAGAGGACTAAAGAAGTGTAAAGATAGTGCCCACTATCAAAGTAGGAGGGCAAGAAGAGGGGAAGAAGGAAGAAAAAGGAAATTATTGTCCAGTCAGCTTCACTTCTATTCCCAGAAAAATGTTGGAACAAAGCAAGTGCTTTATAACCACCTAGAAGATAACAAGAAGATCAATACAGACCAGTATGGATTTATCATGATCTCAGCTCATGAAGATAATCTAATTGCTTCTGCAACAAGGAAACTGGCCTCAGGGTTTGCAGAGAATTTGTAAATACTAAATTACTAAATGTTCTAATGTTGTCTCAGGTATCGCTCTAAGGAAACATGGTCAAGACAGAATGTTTGCTAAATGCCTAACTGATTTGAAAATGATAATTAAAGATTATTTTTTCCCTGTCAAATGAAAATCTGTGTGAATGCAGTATTATACTAAGTCTGGTTTTAAACATTTTTTTATTTTTATTTTTTATAATTTTGATAAAAAATTAAGAGTGAGAAGGCAAATTTGCAATTGATACCAGGCTGTGAGTATTTACAAGCATGATAGAGGCCAGGCTTAGAATTTGACATGACCACAGCCAATTGGAGAAACAATTTGGAGAGCAAAAATGCACTTCAATAAGGACAAATGACAAGCTATGCTCTCAGCAGAAATAATCAACTGCCATAAATACAAGATGAGAAACAAATGATTAGACATCATCACTGTTGAAAAGAACCCAAGCATTAATGGATCACAAACTGAACATGAATAAACAGTATCACATAATTACCATAAAGGGAAACACATTCTGGAATATGTAAACGGGATTATTGTCCATGAGGCATGTGACGCACTGTTTTATTCTGTTCAGCACTGGCATGAACTCTGCCAAACAGAATTTGCCACAGTTAAAGAAGGACACAACCCAGGTGGCCAGGGTTCAGAGAAGAATAATGAAAATTATTAGACTTGTGAAAAGCTTACTTAGGAAGGCAGGTTAATGGGGAGGGAAAGAGAACATACAATGATAGTTAAATGTATAATAAAAATGTCATAAAAACACAGTGGAAAGAAAATCTTCCCTTTGTAAACTTTTGGGTAGAACAACCTGTGTGGGCATCACATCTAGAGCTGTTTGGCTTACTTTATCAGTGCAAGCTTTCTACAGTACTGAAGCACAGGAATGTATTTTGGTGGAAATTACAGAAACTCCCCTATTGGAAGTTGAACAAGTAACTGTCAGGAATGATAGAACTATAGTTGGTCTTGCTTTGCAATAGTAGGCAATTTCTTATGTTGATGTACTTTCTTTAATTTCTGTTATGAGCCTTGCAAAAGAATCTCAATTTATTTCTATGCTTGCTTTCTGCTAATTCAAGGGCATGTTTCCCTTATCATTTGTTTTGGTGGTTTACCTGGAGAATTCTTTATGATATACCTGGTAGTATTTTTCACAGATAATTGTCCCTTTTATTTAAGAGCTATAGAGTTAAGACAATATTTTTAAGGATTTTATGAAAAGGGGTAAAAAACCCTAAAATTATATGTGCTACCCTATGACATACATATATGGCTTGTTTAAATTGTATTTTCAGGGTATACATTAGAGAAGTCTGAAAGTGACTATATTATATTTTGAATATATACCTCCAAGTATTGTAGTGTCTTGTCTTAGTGACTTTGATTCATTGGTTACAGTTGGTGAATAATAAAGCAGAAAAATACTGATTGAAATAGTCATGAACTTCAGATGTATATAGTGACAATAACCACTCAGATTTGGCCTCATACTGTTTAATAAACCTCAACTTTCAGTGTCAGTTTTCCACATGCAGATTTTTTCTTCAGCTGTAGAATTCTGTCACCTGTTCTGCAGGTAACTCAAACTCTTGTAAAAGAAAATATATCCACTGTTAAGAAAGACTTTTTTATGGAAGCCCAGGAAATACTTCCTTCATTAGGGGGAAAAAAAACAACAACAACAAAAAAGATGTCTGTGTTATTGCTGGCAAGTACTCATTCAATGAATACATTTAATAAAGAATCAGAAGATGTTCATCCCGAGGTATTTCAGAATTTTGAACTTCTTTACATGTTCTTAAAGCCTACATTTTCATCTGAGCTTTATCTTGGCATGTTTTTGTCATGATGATTATCAGTAAAGAGAAAATGTCACTACTCACGCATAGAAATTTTTTTATTGCTGAAAACACAAACTGTACCAGATTTGCTAAAAGTTCTTTATTGTCAATAATATCAGTAGATTAATAACACCTAAAAATGAAATTCTTTATTGCCATGAACTTTGTTTATAACATAAAAGTAGTCTGTTCATATTAGGATTTTTTTTTTCTACACACTTTTATTCTATGAATATTTCTTTCAAAGAACTTCCTTCTTGGCAATTAAATTCAGTCAGGGTATCTTGTCTTCATCTGGGAAGAGCAAACAACAGAAGAAAAAACCCCCAAAAATTAATTCAGAAAAAAACTTTCAATATAAACAAAAAAAAAAAAAGAGGTATATAGCAAAATCATCCATGACTGGAACAGGTCTGAGGTGTTCTTCACAACTATCATCAATAGCACAAAACAGTTCCCAAGACTTATTAAACCTCTTTCACTGTTAAACTGGATCAGTTGGTAGAAAGGTGTTCAAAACCATCATTCTTCTTGCATAAGTAGGAAAACAGTGAAGAGGCTGGCCCAAGGAGAAAAAGAGATCAGCAGCAAGGCAAGTATATAATTCCTTAAAGTATCCTTTTGAACTGTATGTTTATAAGAAATGATTTTCCCATATGCATTTCACTTCAATTTGGATCACTTCATAATCTTGCAAGCTCACGTTCAGTCACTGAGCAAGTGCTAATTGTAATCTGGAAGTATGCTATAAATATGCAAGAGTCATCTCTCTGAAGGACCAAGGATAAACAGTATGTTGTTGTTTTTTTCTGCAAATGAATATGGTGTGCTCTTATTATTTGATTTAGGAATGTATGGGCGTATTTTCAGTTGTTTGTTCTAAAAGTTTATTTGAGAACTCTGTATTTTAGTTCCTCTGTAATGGTTTTCAATTTAGCTTCCCAATAACAAGCACAAATCATTTGTATGTATAGCAAAGTGAAAAAAAAATGCGTTCTCTAAGTAAACTAAAGCCAAAAAATCAGTCAAAACTCAAGCCAAAAATGAATGGTAGGAAGTTTAACTACAGATATGATCAATTCAGCTCCAGTTTCCTTTGAGAATTCTGACCTGTCAAATCAGACTTGCCTTCTCCTGATGGGTCAGTGCTGAACAGACCTCACTTTTCTCTGCCTCGTGCAGCTATTAATAAAGAAAACAACACCACCTCAACAGGACTCCTTCCAAATGAAATCTCTGCAGATTGTACGGTAGTAAGATGAACACATTTCCCCACTGTTTCACAGAATCTGAAATGATTGCAGTTAGTGCAAGTAATGTCTGCAGGGTCTTTTTTAGACAGTATTTTAAAATCAAAACTTGTGCCTACCAGGTGACTTATAAAAGAAGCATTCCATTTCAGGGAAGGGACAAACTGCTGTGCGTTCCCCACTGGTTAATCCTTGATATAGGCTTTTGAAATTCTTTCGCAGTTGAAATGAATGACAGTCATTCACCTGTTTGTTTAGTCTGAGTTTCATATTCAGAGAAGTGGATAAATGCCATGTGAATAAAATGCTTCAAAAAGTGCTCTTGAAGTGTGTCATGGTTTTGGCCAAATTGGCCAATGGCCGGCGACAGATGCTCCCCCCAACCTCTCGTACACGTAGGGGAGGAGGAAAGATAAAGAGATCGACGAGTTTAGAAGAAACTAAACTACTTTAATGAAATATTAATAATAAAATAAAAAGGAAAATAATGACATAGATACAGTATATACAAAACCGTATTAAGCTCCCAGGATGACGTCACTGGCAGGCACTGGGGAAGTCCCAGATTGGACTCGGCTATCGATGGGAACTGGATTACAGAGCTGGAGTCAGGAACCCATGGATCGGGATAAAAGGCAGATGAAAAGACAGGGTCCTCCTCGGACGTCAACCAATGAAGAAAAGAGAGCTGACCCTTTGATCCCTCAGCTTTTATACTGAGCATGGGACAGATGGGATGCAATACCCTGTATGTCAATTTTCAGTCACCTGTCCTGTCTGCTCCTCCCTGCAGGTGGGACCTCTCTACGCTTTTCTGCTTCCTACCCTCCAATGGGACAAATAACAAAATTAGCTGACCTTGGTTGTTATAGCAGTAAGCATAAGCAAGAGCCTCTCTGCATACCATTCCTTGGCACAAACTGTAAACATTGGTCTTATCGCTCTGAGAACAAACTGGTTTTGGAACAATATGCTGTTAATTTCAGGGAGTTAGAAGAGGTCTAGCTAAGAAGTAAAATTACTGAACAGAAAGTTGGTTCTGTTTTACCTCAAACTAGGACAAAGAGCCACTAAGCATGTAAAATCTTTCAAATTGTGGCTCTTTTAATAGCACCTTGATCTAAGACTCAAGGAGATGTATATAAAGCTTAATTTTAAAAGATTTGGGGCATGAGTCCCTATTTGCAGAATATTATAGTTTATGCAGTGTGTCTGTCATACCAAATTTCAGAACCTAAGCTTTAGTACAAAGCTGCCTCCTGTTTTCTTAGAGTGACTACAACAGCCCAGATGTTTATGTACCCAATAATTTAGAAAATGCATTGTCGCACACATATGTTGAAGTGTGGCAACAACATTGTACAGTTAAGTTTCCTTCCTACAAAACACATTTGAAAGAGAACCTACTTATTTCTACTTTGCATATGGACTTATGGGATGGGATGAAAACTTGTCCTAAATATCTTACAACTACTTGAGTTAAATCTGGATTGGAATATGAAAATAATCTCTTACCACTACCAGTGAAAATGAAATGAAAAGACTAATGAGCAAAGTTCTGATATGAATCGTGAGAAGGACATTCACAGTATCAACAAGGAATACTAAAGAATTCATTACCAGAAATGTACACTACATAGATAGCTCAAAGAAATTTTTAATATTAGATATTTATAAAGTGTTTAGTTGAGTTTGAATTCTGAGCAGAGCAAACTTTTCTACTGTATCTCATAGTTTGGTGGTCATTTGCAATAATCAAAGTTAGATGTATGACTACAAAAGTCTTTGAAACAGATTTTGTTACTTGTCAAACATCTCACCACTTAGAAGTTACATTTTATTAAAATGTTTTATAGACTTTATTATAATTCTCTGCATTCACCAATTATTAAGATAAAATTATGTTGATAAAATTACGTGACTTCATAAAATTAAGGATTAAAAGATATCAGGGTCATACAACATTCTGTTTTTAATATTTCTGGTTATTTATGCACAATAATTCATACAACAATGGTTCCTGGGGTGGGAATAGGGCAAGTGTTGAGAGCTAAAATTATATTTTTCCTGAAGCAGCAGCAATATAATTTAAGTGTTCTATCACTAGAAATTTGATTTGCTGTTCATTATAATAACAGTAATAATAACAAATTAAATTGCTATTAATGGAAATGTCATATGCACTTTCATAGAGGTTTTATTGTAATTCAGTTTTAATCAGCATATCATTAAAATAAAGTGTTATCATCTAATTTGTATTTATTCAAGCATAAAGGCAAAAAAGTCTATTATGATGTACTGTACCATTATGCAATCAGTTCTTTTAATAAAACAATTTCGCTATAAAGTTGTGTCCATTTCTTACAGTATACCAGAATGTGCTAATTCACACAGTGTACACCCAATACTCTGTTGCAATAGCAAGGTTAAATTTGCTCAGTGTTTTCCTAGCAAAAACATCTCTGTGAAAGGTAACCATCTTCAAGGTTAAAGCATGTTGAAATAGTTTTCAGGACCATGGTGCATCACATCCATAGTAAAAGAGTATTTTTATTTGAATAAGTCATCTTATTCAGTCAACAGATAGTTGACTAAAATATAGGTTGATAGAGCAGCTTCTAACCTGCATGAGGAGCAGATTTCTCTATTTTCATAACTAAAATATGAGTTGACCTTTTTACTCATATTTTACATTCTCAGCTGTGGTTGTGTAGAATGAACAGAAATGCATCAAAAATACTTTAAAACTGCACCAAAAAAAGAATATTAATTTGACTGATTTTTTAAAATTTTTATAAAGTAATGATTGGGCCTCTATGATGAACCACTTTTGGGAGAAAAAAACCCAAACAAGTGACTTCAAATGTAATAAATTATATAACTCATTCATTCTTTGAAGTTTGAATTAAAGTTTAACAGTTATATTCAAAAATTACCTCTAAGATGTTAAAAGACTAAGGATTATGTAGACTTGTGGGTTATTTTAGATTTTTGAGGAGCCTGGCTCCTGCAGCAGATCCAGAGCTTGGGGTTAAGCTATTCCCATCAGTGTAAGGTTTGGGTAGAGTTGGGCTCTTTGAAATGGAATAGAGAGAAACCAAAATGAAGAACAAGCAGAGATCTAGAACTAACAAAAGGAAAGAGTGAAGAAAGAGATATGTCTAACAAGACAACAAAAGAGCACATTTGTGCACTACTTAAGGCTATTACTTTAGACTCTTGAAAGTTTTTCTAGCTCTTGTCTCAGAAAAGTTTTTGCTTAAAGATGTTTTTTATTAAATGAGTGCTAATTTAAGAAGCAAAAGCACCTCTTGACAAAGAAGTGGGTCTCATGTCTGCTTATAAATGATTTTGATCCCATCTATAGGCCAATAAAGCTTTAATTCTTGCCCGCAAACTTACTCGCTTTCAAAAATGATGAAATATTGCTTCAGATCAGCCGGACACCAGGATTCTTGCCTACATAGTGAAAATCCTGTGCCTGAAACCCTTCAGTCCATAAATCCTATTTAATTATGTCTCCTATATATGTCTCCTATGTCTCTCCCCTGGGGAGGGGTTGTTTGCAAGGGCAAGTAGCAATAGGACGAGGGGCAATGATTTTAAACTAGAGCAGGGTAGGTTTAGATTAGACATTATGAAGAAGTTCTTACAATGAGGGTGGTGAGACACTAGAACAGGTTGCCCAGAAAGGTGGTGGAGGCCCCATCCCTGGAGACATTCAAGGCCAGGCTGGATGAGGCTCTGCGCAATCTGATCTACTTAAAGATGTCCCTGCTTACTGCAGGGGGGTTAGACTATATGACCTTTAAAGGTCCCTTCCAACCCAACACATTCTATGATTCTATGTTATATTTGCCAGATTTTCATAAAAGGAGAAAGCATCTTCAGAAGGATCATTCACTAAGAGTGAGCATAAAAGATGATGGCTTAAAATCTTTGAGTAATTTAGGTTGGAAAGGACCTCTGAATGCCATCTGCTCCTACTTGCTCCCCAAAGCAGGGTCAACTGCAAACTAAGACCAGATTGCTCTAGGTCATCTTGTTGAGCTGAGTTCTGAATATTCAGTGACAGAGACCTCACAGCATCTCTGTGCACCCTGTTCCTAACAGTGAAAAAATGTTTCCTCATTCGTACCTGGAATTTTCCCATGTTCAGCTTGTGCCTCTCAGCTCTTATGTACCTCTGTGAACCTCTGGGAGGTATCCAGCTTCATCGTTGCTGTAAAACAACCCAGAACCCATTAGGTAGCTAAGGCAGCAGCAAGGTCCCTTTATAGTCTCTTCAACTGTAGACACCTTCAGCTTTTACTTGTCCTCATTCTTCAGTACAGCCACACGTTTGGTGCCAACGTACCCAAGAAAACTTTTGCTGCCATGCTATTCATTCACCAGTATTGTGCCCAGCTGAACTGTGGTTTTCACAGTCCTACAACCGCATGCCCAGGCAATATGTCTGTGTTCTTTCTGGATAGCTTCTCCTGCCTTACACCTTTTCTATAATTTCTTTTTGTGTTTGAGCAGAGTCAGGAGGTTCATGGTAAGTCGAGGCAGGTTTTTGCCAGGCCTATTTGGTTTCCTGCCCATCAGAGCAGACTATTCCTGTGCCCTGGGGAGGCACTCCATGAAGGAAGATGTTGTACCTATGCACATACCTGGAAAAGGAGCCCCAAATGCAAACCTACTGTGAGATTTCCATGGCACTAATCTGTACAGTAAATGAGTCAGGTCTGTATGGCCAAACAGAATTTTGTTTTTAACTTGGAACAGGGAGGAGAAGGGGGAAGTCATGTTCTCCAGCTCTTCCACTTTCTAGGACATTTACACTAGAGTTATTTGCAGAAGTGAATTAGGGATAATTACAGGCTGAACTTCCCACTTTGAGAAAATTCGTCTTGTTCATACTAGTAAGCTCCGTCTGTTGTGGTACTTTCTTCACAGTGAGTAATCAGGTACTGTTAGTAATAAACAGTCATCTTCGGGTCATAGACTGGCACTGGAATAAATGTTTGTAAGACTATTATTTTTCTCATGGTGCAGTACTGTTATATAACCATCATCTTTAGTTCTACTGCCTCCTTATTGATTTAAAGTCTGGATTTCAAACAAATATATATGTATGTATACATACAATGATATATCTCAGCTGGTGTGCTGCTTCATTCCAGTCACTAACACCAAAGGGAGTTTTTGAATTAATGTAGACCATTAGTAAATCAAAAAAGCAATTCAATACAACACAGCAGGGAGAAGATGCAATATTCACAACACTGGAAAAATATTTTAAGAAGGGCAGTTGTTTGTTAAGAGCTAGGGAATTCAGAAAGACAATTTAACAGAATAGTCTAATAAAGATCAGAGTTCTGCTGAACAATAGTAAAAGCCAAAATTGAACAAAACAAATCCAGGAAATATCTCTAAAAACCTATAAAGTAAAATGACATGCTCTCCCAACCCAGGCAGTGGATTATAACCTTGGTCGAGAATAGATCTCAGAATTTTATGCTACTCTGTGCCTTAAACCTCAAGGTACACCTGTGAAAATACCTAAGCACTGCAGCATACAACTTTTAGCCAGCTAACTTTGAAGTACATCCTCGCAGATTCTTGGTCACACTTAGCCATCATTATGGAGTATGTGGAAAAAACACTCATCTTGACATTGTATACAACATTTCCAACATGCTACATAGATAGCCAGTAAAAGGCAGAAGAAATACTAAAAGAGGCAACTCTTAAATACTGTATTTTAAAAATTGGATTGGAACTAGAACCTCTAAATTTCAATCAGGACTGCAAAGAGGGTTTCCCATATCTTTGGAATACACCATCTGGAATTTCTTTTAATAGGAATACATATACACTTTTTTCCCCCTTTTTTTAGCACAGACATGAGCAGCATGTTGTGCTATTTTAAGTACATGTACAAGATACCACTCAAACTTTCCACTCCTCACAAAAAAGGCTGCCATTAATCAGTCCCTCACTGGTTTTTGCAGTTGCAGATCAGTTCTTGCTTCCCTAAATTCATCTCAACAGCTGGCTGGATGTCAATGGATGATTTAACCTTCTCACAACTGTGCTTACAGCCTCTTGGGACGTCATGTAACTTCATTCTGTGCAAAGCAGAACTTCCACTTTGTATTCAGAATTATCTTAATAACCAATAATTTAGTAATCAAAATAAGACATATCTGGAAAGCATTAACATCCTAGGAAAGGCTCAAGAAGTCACCAGTGTTTTTACTAATAAAAAGGAGGAAAAGGGAGTCAAAAGAGATCCTAGGGTTCTGTGCATGCTCCTGAATAGAACTAAAATCTTCTTTGGAAGCTGATGACTACTTCACATACAGTTCTTCAATGCCTGTTGGCATTTGAAGAATGCCATACTTTACTAGCAGTAATAGCAGATGAATCAGTGAATGAAATTTAGAAACATACTTTTCAACAAGGTATTGAAAAGAAACAGGCATATTCTTTATCTCTTCAAGTCCCTAGTGTTTGTGAGAGAAAATATTCATCATCAATCTCTTTGAGTTACACTACAGGAAAATGAGTGGAGATACTGGTCTGTAAAACATCTACTGATTTACATAGGAAAAGCAGTGATACTTTCGGATCCATTGAGACAAAGTATGCAGATTATGATTACAATTTGTCTGTGTCCATGAATATCAGAGGTTTTATTTTATTGTATAAAAGTGATTACTATGTTGTATCCTGACTTGAACTGTGATTGTAAAGCACTTTAAATTTTAGATCTTACATGATACCAGGTGTTCTTAGAGATTAATATTTTTTACTTTTTGTCAAAATAAGAATTTTACTTGAAAGAATACAGATAAATAGATCAGTAAGTCTGAGAGCTGACAGACATTTTCGGAATCACACAGATCACAGAATGGTTCGGGTTGGAAGGGACCTGTAAGATCATCTAGTTCCAACCCCCTGCCATGGGCAGGGACACCTCCCACTAGACCAGGCTGCTCAAAGCCCCATCCAGCCTGGCCTTGAACACCTCCAGGGATGGGGCAGCCACAGCCTCTCTGGGCAGCCTGTTCCAGTGCCTCACCACCCTCACAGTAAAGAATTTTTCCTAATGTCTGATCTAAATCTACCCTCTTTCAGTTTAAAACCATTACCCTGTGTCTATCATTACACTCCCTGATAAAGAGTCCCTCCCCATCCTTCCTGTAGGCCCCCATCAGGTACTGGGAGGCTGCTATAAGATCTCCCTGGAGCCTTCTCTTCTCCAGGCTGAACAACCCCAACTCTCTCAGCCTGTCCTCATAGCAGAGGAGCTCCAGCCCTCTGATCATCTTCGTGGCCCTCCTCTGGACCCATTCCACCAGGTCCATGTCCTTCTTATGTTGGGGGCTCCAGAGCTGGATGCAGTACTCCAGGTGGGGTCTCACCAGAGCAGAGTAGAGAGGCAGAACCACCTCCCTCGACCTGCTGGCCACACTTCTTTTGATGCAGCCCAGGATGCAGTTGGCTCTCTGGGCTGCAAGTGCACATTGCTGGCTCATGTTGAGCTTCTCATCCACCAACATCCCCAAGTCCTTCTCCTCAGGGCTGCTCTCAAGCCATTCTCCACTCAACCTGTATTTGTGGCTGGGATTGCCGTGACCCAGGTGCAGGACCTTGCACTCAGCCTGGTTGAACTTCACCAGTTTTGCACAGGCCCACCTCTCAAGCCTGTCCAGGTCCCTCTGGATGGCATCCCTTCCCTCCAGTGTGTCCACCGTGACACACAGCTTGGTGTCGTCAGCAAACTTGTGGAGGGTGCACTCAATCCCACTGCCCACGTCACCAACAAAGATGTTAAACAGCACCGGTCCCAGTACTGACCCCTGAGGAATGCCACTCATCACTTGTTTCCATGTGGACATTTAGCCATCGACTGCAACCCTTTAAGTGCAGCCATCTAGCCCGCTCCTTATCCACTGAGCGGTCCATCCATCAAATCCATGCTTTTCCAATTTAGAGACCAGGATGTCATGCGGGACAGTGCCAAAGACTTTGCATAAGTCCAGGTAGATGACATCAGTTGCTCTCCCCTTACCTACCAATGCTGTGGCAATGTCATAGGAGGTCACCAAATTTTTCAGGCATGATTTGCCTTTGGTGAAGCATGGTTACAAAATATTACAGTTGCATATTAGGTAAGCTGTAGTTTTTTTGTTTTTACTTATTAGAGGAACTAGCAACAAATTGACTCACAGAAACAAGTCTGTAAGACTTTAAACATATGCCCTCTTCATGGCATATGTTACAGCTTAGGTCATTGTCATGTTTTGGGCTGGACCGGCCACTGAATGAACACCAGATGCTCTCTTTGTTCTCTCTCCCCTCAGAGAGGAGAGAAAAAGAGAGACTTATGAGTTGAAAAGAAACTAATCATCTGCTTTAATGGAATATTAGTAATAAAATAATAAAAAAATATAATAATAAGAAAATTATGAAATCTGTACAATATATACATAACTGTATCAAACTCCCAGGATGACATTACTGGCAGGCACTGAGAAAGTCCCAGACTGGACTCAGAGATGGACGGGAACTGGATTACAGATCTGGATTCAGGAATGCATGGATCAGGATCAAAGGCAGATGAACTCACAGAGTCTTCCTTGAATGCCAGTCACTGAAGAAAGGGGCTGACCCCTTTGATCCCTCAGCTTTTAAATTGAGCATGATGCAGATGGGATGGAATACCCTGTTGGGAATACACTTTTCTGCTTCTGACCCTCCAACGGGACACACAACAAAGTTAGTTGACCTTGGTTGTTACAGCAATAAGTGTAAGCAAGAGCCTCTGTGCATACCATCTCTTGGTATTCACTATAAATATCAAACCGGATCTGCTGGAAGCAGACAGTGTCTGAAGAATATGCTGTTAATTTCAGAGAGTCAGAAGAGGCTTAGCTAAAAAGTAAAATTACTGAAAAGAAAATTGGTTCTGTTTTACCTCAAACCAGGATAGTCATATAGTGAGGTATTCTACTCTATTTTTTGATTGAGTAGGCTTGCAACCTGATATAGTTCTAAATTCTGATGACAGCTATGCACCTATTCTGGATACTGCATACTATACCTTTAAGGGGCAGCAAATAGACTTTGATTCTCAGTGTCTTGGTGCCCCACTTTGCTGGTCTTGGTGAATTCCAGCCACTCTGAAGTGCAACTGGAGCCTGCATGTCCAAAGTGGTACTGTTCCTACAAAGCAGCAAGGTGCTAAATGTCACTTTGTGAAGAAATCTGATGCCTGCTTCTGCTTGTCTTTCTAATTCCTCCAATATTGTCTCTCTTCTCCTTTTTTAGGAGAAAAATCTGAACTGTTTTAAATAAAATTATTCCCCCCTAAGCAGCCAGCATACCATCAGACAAAAAACTAAAATCACCATCCCTGGGACTTCACTACTTCTTCTTTTATTTGTACGTTATCAGCTTATAAGGGAAGAGTTAGTAGGCAAATACACTATCAGGTTTCTGTCATTTCTTTCAATTTCTATGCAAAAGCTTTTTCCACCTGACCAACTGGTTCATTTTAGCTGGAAATGCATTTTTGTTGCTCTGCTTGAAAACTTACAAAATGTGTAAATGTGTTTGTGTTTTAGATTCCTCTCACTGCTTCAGCTCAAGAAGTCCAAACCCCAGAAGAGATGTCTTTGTTCTTAGATTGTCTAGGGATCTTTCAAATCTGTAGTAGCTAAAAATGAGTAAACAAGGGACAGTATTCCTGCCGCCATGTAGTAACCCGTTGATATCATGTGAGAGGAGTTCCTGTCCAGAATAGTGGGAAGGTCTCCACAGATCTTTAACTGACTCTCAGTAACAACCATGGTGATGATAGTGACACATCTTACTCAAAAGAGGCTATAGAATTCATGAACAAAATGTAAGCGTGGTACATATTATCTCGTACTCATTGATTTCAGTGGGCTGGAGATTAAGTCCCTGTCTCCAAGCCAGTACCAAGAGCCCTTTCATCAGCTTTAGAGACAAAATTAATCAGATAACAATGAAAAGGTTAGTCTCCCACTTTAAATTAGGTTCCCTGAAACACAGAATATACTGTGTATGAAAAAAAATGTAGGAAAACTAGCTTTTTAATTTGAACGTCTACATGATGTATTCAGAGTGAGCAAAAATTTTCCCTCCTTTCCTTGCAGTCATTTCACTGCCTTTCCATGGAGAAATTCTTACCCATCAGGAAAGCAGTTGTCAGATAGTACATTGGGAAAGGAGTCCATTTTTCGTCTTCTTCAGTACTCCAGGCAAGTCAGTTCCCTTTATTTGTTTCTTATCTATGGCAGTTTTGTATTCTTAAGCTAGAAGTGATTGTCTTAGGATTGCCCGTGATAAATATACTGTCTGCAAAGCACGTGCAAATGAAAGTATTGTTACATATACAAAACGTGAGACAAAGTTATAAAAATACAGCCTGGCTATAAATGTAGAAAAGAGAGTCTCTAGAGAAATTTCTAAGTTTCCCGAGAAAGCACTCATACCAAAGTCTTACCCAAAGGCGTCCCTATGAGGGGGAAGAGAGGCTCAGCCCATCGACTGATCCCAGAAGTCAGTGACGTAATTCTTTGCGATGGTATCTTCCCTGGGTATCCCCCCTCTCTCGGGCTATTTTTATACTATTTGTTATCTTCAAGGTGGAGTTTGAGTGACTTTAGTCATACATACTTTTATCATGATTGGTGTAAATTTTTCTCGCTTCACAATTAAAGGTATAGTTTACAAGAAATTCAGGCTGCAGGCTCAAGGAGGAGTGGTTGCACCTTGGAGGCGGGTAGCCTTTGGGATGGAGGTGTGTTTTGGTATTATAAAGACATTATAATCGGCAAAGTTCACACAAAGGACAGCATTTCATCAAAATTTGACAAAATGTTGGCTCCGAGTAGCGTGTAGGCCACTTAGTTCCATCTCGTTCCCATACCTGCTATACATCACAAGGGAAGGCCACGGAACAAGTGTGTTCTGTTCCATCCCTCGTGTAGTTTCGCCTTGTACAGGGGATCACAGATGTTGCATTCTTCGCGTGCCAGCTGCGGCTGTATTCTACCTCAGAAGCCTCTTGATTTTATGACTTTCCTTAATGTGCGAACAATGCTATACTTTTGTATTCTTTGGCCAATTTAGTAATTATTCCGCACTATCCAAAACCAACATAGACTTCCTGAAACAACTGACACATCTTATAAATATATTTCAATTGTTTATCCCTTGAAGAAATAATTCCCAACATCCCCTAGTTTAACAGGATGAAAACCATGGGCTTTTAGGATGTGTCACAAAGAAAATGCAAAGAATCATTCAAATAACCTATTACTTGTCAGTGTCTCTTGTGTGGCTTCTGCCAGATATGATGTTTAAATGATTAAGTAGGATTGGTTTCATAACTACTGATATATACATGTCTTCAAAGTAACATTAACAAGGTCTGTATTAGGCAAAACCTAGCAGCAAGAGTTGCAGATCACTGCCAAGTTATTTGCTGTTATTTAATAATATTTTAAAGGCTTTAAAGTCAAGTAAAATATGAAAACATCTTTACCTGAAATTATTGAAATAGCTGTACTTTATCTCACCCTCTCAGAGTGTTAGATGTAAAAGAAGAATACACCATTGTATAAATATAGTGCAAAAGGGAAATTAACGTTTTTTTTTGGGGGGGGGAGCATAGGAACTTCACATTGCTTTTCAGGAGAGAATTAAGAATTGCAAAGACCATATTAAAGATATTTTGAGGAATCATCTGTCTTATAAATACCTTAGGCCCCTGTTCACATCTCGAGTTAAATACTTTGAAAACTTTGTGATAAAGAACACAAAATCAAATAAACTCTGTATTTGCATAGTGTGGCTCACCAGCTGCTTGATTTTAATAGGGGGTTTTTTTCACTTTTTTCCCAAGGAACCTTACCTGTTTAAGAAAGGTGAGTGGGAGTTCTTTGTTTAAGGAAATTTTTTTTTCCTGTGAAAAAAAAAAACAAAACAGTAGCCAGCATCATTTATTCCTCTTACATTCATGCAAGTAATACACACATGCTGCAAAATAAAAATCACACAGATTCAGTTAAAAATTACACTATTAAAACCAAAACTACACTCTTAAAAAGAAAGAGAAAGTACATTTTGTATCTGTACATCTTAAGATTTCTACAATCAAGGTTAGCAACCAGCTCAATTTCTCCAGAGTAATTGTAAGATACTATACTGGGAACTGTAAGGTACTATAAGAACTATAAGATACTATACCGGGAACTATAGGCCAGTCAGTCTCACCTCCGTGCCTGGTAAGATTATGATCCAGATCCTCCTGGAGGCACTGCTGAGGCAGAAGAATAACAAAGAGGTGATTGGGTACAATCAACATGGCTTCACCAAGGGCAAACCTGGTGGCCTTCTATGAAAAGGTCACAACATCAACAGACAAGGGAAGAGCAACTGACGTCATTTACCTGGACCTGACCAAAGCCTTTGACACTGTCCCACATGACATCCTGGTCTCCAGGCTGATAAAATATGGGTTTGATGGACTGACAATTCAGTGGATAAAGAACTAGCTTGATGGCCGCACCCAAAGAGTGGCTGTCAATGGGTCCATGTCCAAGTGAAGGCCAGTGACAAGTGGAGTCCTTCAAGGATCAGTACTGGGACTGGTCTTGTTTAACATCTTTGTCAGCAACATGGGCAGTGGCATAGAGTGCACCCTCAGCAAGTTTGCCAATGACACCAAGCTTTGTGGGGCAGCTGACACAGTGGAGGGAAGGGACACCATCCAGAGGGACCTTGACAGGCTGGAGAGGTGGGCCCATGCCAACCTCATGAAGTTCAACAAGATCAAGTACAAGGTTCTCCATCTGGGTTGGGGCAATCCCAAGCACCGATATAGGCTGGGCAGTGACTGGCTAGAGAGCAGCCCCGAAGAAAAGGACTTGGTGATGCTGGTGGATGAGAGGCTCAACATGAGCCATCAGTGTGCACTAGCAGCCCAGAAAGCTAATCGTATCCTGGGCTGCATCAGGAGAAGTGTGGCCAGCAGGTCAAGGGAGGTGATTCTCCCCCTCTACTCCACTCTCGTGAGACCCCACCTGGAGTGCTGCGTCCAGCTCTGGAGCCCCTACTACAAGAAAGATATGGACGTGCTGGAACGTGTCCAGAGAAGGGTCACGAGGATGATCAGAGGGCTGGAGGACCTCTCCTATGAGGACAGGCTGAGAGAGTTGGGGTTGTTCAGTCTGGAGAAAAGGCGGCTCCAAGGAGATCCTATAGTGGCCTACCAGTATCTTAAGGGGGCCTACAAGAAAGCTGGTGAGGGGCTTCTTAGGATGTCGGGTAATGGTAGGACTAGAGGGAATGGATTAAAACTAGAGATGGGACGATTCAGACTGGACGTTAGGAAGAAGTTCTTCACCATGAGGGTGGTGAGACACTGGAACAGGTTGCCCAGAGAGGTGGTGGAAGCCCCATCCCTGGACGTTTTTAAGGCCAGGCTGGATGGGGCTCTGAGCAACCTGGTCTAGTGGGAGGTGTCCCTGCGCATGGCAGGGGGATTGGAACTAGATGATCTTTAAGGTCCCTTCCAACCCTAACTGTTCTACGATTCTATGATTCTATAAGATTACCCGTCTTGCATAGAAAAACTTAATTTATCTCAAAATTGAGAGAATCCTTAACTTTCATTCCAAACCACTTTCTTCTAGTGCTTTTATGTTGTAACTCATTTATTTACTTTTTTACAAGTCTGAAAAAACAGACTCACTCCCAAGACTACCAGTATTACTGATATCCCTATTTATCTAGAAATCTCCATTCTCAGCATCTTCTCTCTTTTAATGTTAAGATGGCAGAACGATTTTGACCAGGGTCATATTTACACAATAGAAGTAAAATCATTAAGTGTAAATTGGGTAAGGGCACTTGATCCAAACCCTGCTGTAGTCAAAAGGAATATTGCCATTCCAGCAGAAACAGAAGTCATTCTGTGAAAACTGCCAAAAAATAATGTGCAATCACAATCAATGAAGTGTTAAATTTTGATTATGCAGTGGGAAAAAAAGACAAGGTTTTGCATAGACATATGCTTATATTTGCATTTTGCTAGCTATGGAAATAAGACTGATCATTTTTTTGCTTTGAAAAGATCCTTTGAAATCTGTATCTTCTTTTTCCTGACTATACTTCCTGTGTAACATTGAAGTTCTTGATAACCACTATCTAAAGTAAATGGAATAACCACAGGATAAGTTACTAATTGTTATGGATAAAAATAGAAAAATTGAGTCCTTTGAAGGTATTGTCATTTTAATAACTTCATTCTAGTTCTATCATTTTTTGAAATCTACAAATAAAAGAAATATAAAGTAAAAGATATAAACAGGCTGACAAGTGCATGACAATTAATAGATACTGAACATTGCATTCCTTTTTACTGTATTTCTAAGTAGCACTATCAATCAAAAAAATCTTTTATGCAAGACTGATGTCAAATCTACATATAATAACAGATTTGACAGGTACATTTTTCGTACACTGCTACCTCTTTGATATACAAGAGTCTGGTTTTTGAATTCGTAACTAGCAGAGTCTAGTATTTATCCCTGTATTTGGCCCATGAACCACTGCAAAGGACTAATTTTGGCACTCATTACAGCCTTCAAATATGCAACCCAGATTCTGATTCTGTTAGGTCTTCGTTTATTTAAAATCCAATACAAAACTGGCCTTAATTTCATAGGTATTTTTCCTTTTTTGTTGTTTTTGTCCTAAGCATATTATTCTGGCTGCAATTAAGACAATTTCTTATACATTAGAATTAAGGGTCATTAGTTAGTAGCAGTAAGATGTCCACAGAAAATCTGAGACGGATTCATTTTCCTGAATGCGTCTTATGTCTCCTTTCTCCCCATGGTGTGTGTATATGTATATTGTGTTTTGGCAGCACAGCTTCTCTTGATATATGACCCCACATGCCAGAAACAGTTGGAATTTTTATTGTGCATAAGAGGTCTCAAATTGAGAGAGAGAGAAAGAGAAGGAGGCGAGGGGGGAGAGAGAGAGACTAAGCATGTTGTGTTGCGACATGTGAGGAGGAATCATCTTAGCAGGGCTCTGCACTGAAAGAAGCTCCTCTAGATGAAAAAACAAAGCTGCAGTGCTTCACCCTAGCTTTTGTGTTATGAAACTCACAGTCGTCAGACAATATAGTGCGTGTACGCGACACTGTTGTGTACCCTGACACACAGTGCTCCTGTCATGTTGTAGCGCATGACTTATTCTATTGAAGGATATTGGAAAGTTGAGATGCTTGCTAAAGGACCAAGTTGATATCGCTCATTCTTACAGGTCACCCATCCATGTATGTCTTCAATAAGGTAAGAAACAGATCAACCAACAGCGGACAGAAGCTAGCAGTCCAGTTGGTCCTAGAAGGACTCAGTTTTATTCACTAAATCAATCAATGAATTGCAATATGGGATAAGGAGGCAGATGGAAACACTTTTTAGTCATATGTATGTTAAACACTAAACAGATAAAATTATGAAACACTCGAATATGACCTCTTAACTGACGAATTAATCAATATCCACAAACCATATCCAAAAGAAACACTAGCATTGTGACAGACTATAGAAAGACTAATTTTAACCTATTTTCTGACTTTGAGAGATAGTGCATGAACTGTAATCTCAAAGGAATCACATATGGCTGAGAATGGGAATCTTCCATGCAGGGTTAAGCACTGAAGTTTAATGCACTCAAGTTAGAAGAATTTTCAGTCATTAAGAAAATCTGAAAGTAAACACCTAAGACTACTGCTGAAGTTGTTATAGACAATGACACCCTAAAACTTTTCTACAGATAAAAGTTATTTGGAGAACAGTCTCTCATGGGCAGGGAAAAACTGCAGATTGCCGGGATTGTGTGCAATGAATGGTCAAGGGAAAGGACAGAGGGAGGGCTGCATTGTGCCAGAAGCTTGCTCAGGTGTCAGGAAGAACAAAGAAACATGATGTGCCAAAGGCATGGAGTGGATTTCCAAATGCCCAAAGCGTCATAATCAGGTTTACATAGGAAGTTAGGCTCTACAGTGCTTATCTGAGCAGAACAGTGTTGCTGAACTTTCTCTCTTGAGCCTTTAGTTAAACTGTGAGGCTCTGAAAACCACAAGCAAATTTTCTCAGTGCAGAATCTGAATGAAGGCAAAGTCACATCAGGAAAAAGATAATGAATTTTTCTTTGGTATTTAAATATTATATTCCTTTTGTGGAAAACACTCTGGGCTAAGTATGGTGACATAATTCTTGTTTTAGGTCAAAAAGCTGTCTCCACATAGTTTTTCTTTTACTAATGATTTACTAATGATACTACTATTAATCTTTCCAATCATTCCTTCCCCAGATTCCATTCAGAGTTTGTGGAAGAAAATCAGAGCTCTTAGGGCTTATGTTGCTCTTCATACCTGCCCCAGCACTGAAGCCTGGAGAGTTTCACAGCAAGAGTTGATAACAAAGAATATTTTAATTCATCCACACAAAACCCAAGTGAGTTTCTATCATGGTAGAAGTGTATACTGGCATATGAATGGGAACAAGCTGAAGCAGGTATGATAATGTTTTTGTGTTGGTCGAAGAGACAGCAGAGGTTGTCATGTCTGTAATCTCTGTTCCTCAACCATTGAAGGGGAGCCAACATCACTCTGGAAACCCTGAAGCAACACTCATGGGTAATTGTGGTCAATTTCAAATATGCCACCTCACATCAGAGCCTGTCAGGTTAATCACAGCAGTGCTATAACATGCTATATGCCCTCTTCAGCATCAAAGGTGGGCTATTCAAATGGCTATACGGTGATATCTCATCTGAGGCTAAAACGCACTTACATAAAAGCACCACTCTTGCTGAATTACTTCTATTTATTTGGTTGGTTTGTTTTTACCATAAACTTTTCAGCTTTAGAAATTGCAGATCATTAGACTGTTATTCAGTCTTGCTATGCTACCAAGTAGGACGCCTCTCCACTGAATTTTAGGAGTCCTGGTTTCCCTGAATTATTTATGTATTATATGTATTACATTCATTAGATAAATACCAAAAGTAATTCTATAAACTAGCAACCCAGGAAAACAAATCCTAGGTCTTGCCTCTAAACCTTAAGTAGTTTAAGTACTGGACTGAAGAGACAAACAGCTCTTTACTTCATTCATTATCTAGCTCCTTGGTCTGGATCCCAGCATAACTGGCTACCTTTGACCACAGCATAGGAAGAGTTTCCATTCATCATTTTATTCCCCTTTTCACCAACTCAGTCATTACATCCTGTTTAAACCATTGTCCTAGAGAACTGTGGAGCAAAGCAGAGCCAAGAATCTGTTGTTTTTTTCTCTCTGGTTTTGGCTGAGTTCTCCAGTCAAGCCTTCTTGGCAAAAGGCTGGGGCTAGCCACACCACTCTTTCCTTAGGGACCTCAACTTGGGAAGCAGGCTCTGAACAGCAGTTTCTCAGACAAGCCATGCCATGTCTCCAATTAGGTGCTTAAGGCCAGGCAGCATCACTTTTCTCTCCCTTGCTAGTTTCTTGGCTCTTGTCATCTACGTTGATAAGTTCAATCACTTTCTTGGGCAACTGGCCTTCTTTTCTCACTCTATATAAAGTGGAAGAACCTAATCTATACCTGGGAATTTGATTTTGGGGCATATATGCTTAATTTTGATTGCGTTGTGTTAAGTACAAATCCATACACCAAGGAGTAATACCTAATAGCTCAAATTCAGTGAATCAAATTCAGTAATCAAACTCAGTGCTCCCCAAATCCAGCACACACTTCAGGTATCCACTTCCAAAATGAAATACAATTTTCTTTAACTATTTTTTTTTTAAATTAAGTTGCCAGGAAGTAGTTTTTTTCTGTTTCTTTGCATGTGCAGTAAATTTTACTGTACATATTTATTTGCAAGCCCTTGAACTGAATTTACTTATCAGAACTTACACTGTCTGTATCTTGCTCTGTATTCAGACCCCCTGAAGCTACAGAAGTAAATATCACTCACGTGTGACTGGTTTCATTTATGGTTCCTGTCTGCTAATACAATACCATTATGTACAATACTGCAAAGTAAACATTAAATTAAGACAAAACAAACAAAGCCTGGTTCGTTGACATTTAAAACCAGTTACAAACAAAAAACTTGTCCAGCCAAACCCTGCAGGCCTCATTACATCTCTAAGATAGAACCCCACATTTCGTATAAAGCAGAATTTCTCATAGGAAAATGTAACCAAAGTAGAACCCTGTGGCACCCATAGAGTTTGAAACCAAACAAGGTATAGTAAGCATATTTGTCTTGAACCCAGACATAAGGACACTAAATCAGGGCAATCTGTGACTATGTATAAGCATTCTGTAACATTGTAAGAGTGCTAAAAGAATTTTGTAACACAGCTCAGCATAAATTTATAAACAATACATAGCCACAAAGAGGTAAAAAAGATTTATGGTATAATTGCACAACTGGGGTGCAGGAAAATATGCTTGCAGTAAAACCTGCAAGGTAATAGCTAAAGATTTACAGCAGGCAAGAAATATGTGTGATGAAACGCAAAATAATCCTCCAGAAAGATCAGGAGAGATGTCTCATGGAACCAGAATGGTCTTGCAGAGTAAGCATGAAAGATATCTGGCAAAACAAGAGCAAGCCCTGGTCCCAAAAATAAGATGCACTATGTCAAGGGCAGATGAGATCCTTCCCTTTTCTTCTGGGAAGAGGACAAGTAGCATAAAGCACCAGCAATGAGACAAGAAAGAGGAGGAAGAAGGGTGACAACCTGTTTCATTTCTGTCTTCTCTAAACAAGGAGCTCTCAAACCTGATTGCCTTGGCCAAGGCAACAATGACCATCAACATTAACCTCAGTGTCAGCTCCCTGGTATTGTATATTCACAGATTTAGGAGAATATACAATTCACGGAATCACAGAATCAAAGAACCACAGAATCTTGGGGTTGGAAGGGACTTCTAGAGATCGTCTAGTCCAACCCCCCTGCCAAAGCAAGGTCACCTACAGCAGGTTGCACAGGAACATGTCCAGGCAGGTTTTGAATATCTCCAGAGACAGAGACTCCACCACCTCTCTGGGCAGCCTGTGCCAGTGCTCTGCCACCCTCAAAGTAAAGAAGTTCCTCCTCATGTTTAGATGAAACTTCCTATGTTCAAGTTTGTGCCCGTTACCTCTTGTCCTGTCACTGGGCACCACTGAAAAAAGCCTGACCCCATCCCCCGGACACCCACCTTTTCAGTATTTATAAGCATTGATAAGATCTCCCCTCAGTCTTCTTTTTTCCAGACTAAAATGACGCAAGTCCCTCAGCGTTTCTTTGTAAGAGAGATGTTCTAGTCCCCTAATCACCTTTGTAGCCCTGAACTAAGGGCTGAATTTATAACCTGAACTACTTATTCAGGTTATAAGTGTTAAGGACTGACTGCTTTGAATATGTATTGATAACAATTGAAAGTGATTAAGAGCTAACCGTTAGCAGTATGTCATTAATGACTGTCAATCAAATTCTGATCTGTTGAAAGTGATCTGATTCATTAATCTTTCAAGCACTCCATAACAGTAATCTCCGATTTCCTAACTGATACATAGACATATATCATATCATATCTTATCGTATCATATCATATCATGTCATATCTTATCATATCATATACATATGCATAATTTATTTGTAAGTGCATATAAATAATGTGTTTATATTAATGTGTATGTACATAGGACCACACATATATTCAGTAACAACAAAGCCATCTGGTATGCCCTCTCAGATACCCCTTCAGGGTATCTCAAACATCTCAGGTATATGTAATTTCATTCCAGCTTCAAAAATACACTGTATAAAGGCAGGCAGCCACACCATAGCTCTCTGCTGCCAGAATTAAGAGAAGAGAGATCCTGGATTGAACTGCTTGGAAGAAATAGTCTAGCTCTTCCAAACATGAAGAATTTGCTTGGCAGCTGCTGAGGAACTTAATATACTTCAGTTCGTTGTATTGCACTTTAAAAGACTCTGCTTTCTCCTGGCACTGCACTTCAGCCTGCAGGATGCATCACTACTTATAGCAATCACCTTGAATATTTTCTTCACTTCAGATCACAGGGTCTTAGTTTCAACTTTTTCCCCTTAAGGGAGACAACAAGTTGACAATCAGCATGCAGCAGCTCAAGTTGTATGCCCTATGACACTAATCACAAGCATTACCAATCTGCTGGTGACTTTCAGGGGCTGTTGTCAGGTCCACTTTGCCCAAAAGGAAAGGTTTTAACACAGTAATTTCATGATGCATCACTTTCTAAACCTTAGAAAGCAAACCTGAGGGATATGTAATCACAGACTATGCAGGAATTAATATAGGAATTTCAAAATTACATTCACTGAGACAAGAATTGTCCAGAACTGTGGTTGTGCAAAGCAGTGCTTGCTACCTGGACTCTCAACAGCAAAAAAATCTACAGTAAATAGTATCAAGAGTCTCTAATTGAACATTGACAGACTTTTATCATGGAAAAAACATAAGCTCTGCACACCATAGGAAGGTGGTTTGGAGATGAGTATAGTTCTATTCTGCTGCAAAATACACTACTTTTATATTAGATATTATTTATTTTGATATGTTGTCAGTCTTAGAGTAATTGAATGAAATAATGACCACAGCAGGACTGGATACATTTCAAATTAATCAATAATGTAATCTTTATAATAATGTAATTTTTTTTTCCTCAAGCCCCCAGCACAATATTATCACATCTTTTATTTGTTTCCTAGTATTTCTGACTATGTTAGACTTACAGGATGAACACACATGATGCAACTCACAATTGAACTTTCTCAATTCTATTTGCCACTCCAGTCCTCAATGCAGTCATTTAATTTCATTTTCTGTCACCTTCAAAAATAATTATCAATTTCCCTTTCATGTCGTGATAGATGCACTCAACCCCTTAACCAAAGTAGGAGTATTTCAGTGCAGGTTTCAAAGGAGGTAAGGGACTGAGCCATAACCAGACCAAGAACTCCTCTAGTTTCAATCTGTTCACTGAAAACCCACAAAGGAGCAGAGTGACACAGTGCGCATCGATGCATATGAGCTTGGAACAATGCTCATGCATGAACAGAAGGTGGCTTTTCCAGGACTCCTTTATCAAGGAACAAAGAAAGTTGTGGGTACAAGGAGCCTCATGCATACCTTTCCCATCACATGTAATTTAACTATGAGACAATCACTTTATTCCATGAATATGACAGCCGAAGTGAACCTTTTTTGAGCTCTCCCCGCTAGTCATCCTGGTTGCTTGGTGGTGATCTCCCCTTGAGCTGCGACACCTCTCAATGGCAGATCTCTGGTATGTGACTGAAAGCATGCTGAATTAATACTAATGAAACATTACTAATACATGTACCTATTAAATATTAACTATTATAAAATTTATACAGATAATTTCATTAGACGTAAACCATTGTCCATGTCTGAGACTAAGATTAGACATAGCCACACCTAAGCTCTATCAGGAACTTAGAAAGCAAAGGGATCCACTCTGAACCTTGTGACTTGATGGGAGGTTCTTCCTTACCTTTTTGCATCTCTAGTCTCTGTGTGAATCATTCTAACTCAATTTTGCTTTGCATGCTTCTTCCATGCAGTAATTAATAAGGTGAACCTTGTCATCAAACTTACTGAACCTTGGTAAACTACTGTTAAACTTTGTTATATTCCATTGAATTTATTGAACTCTGTCAAATTATTATTTTTACCTCAATAAAATGTATTGCTGCTTCTCTCTTTTGAATAAGGTACAGTCCACTCTCACAACACATCTTGCCTTTTTTTAACTGAGTCTCATTTTACAATATGGTCTTGCAAAGCTATGTAACTAAAAAGTTGCAGTTCCTTATCTTAAATGTTCCATGTCTTAATCTCTTTTTCTTGGCTATCAGTATCATTTCACACTGGCATCTACACAGCATCAGAGAAAACTGCTTCCTATATAAGCAAAACTGTAATTTAAATTTGATCTACATGATATTTTGGAGCAGATGGGGTTTGTTGTGTGTCTCCTTGGCCTGAATCTGAATGAACGACTGAGTCATGCAACTACTGGGATTGCAGTAATTGCTTGTTGGTTTTCTTTCGGCCATTTGAGGCTGAAAGCACTTTTGATTTCTTTATTATACATTTGAGGAAGGTCACTGATTTGATTTGTGATAGTGTTCAATTCTGCTGTTAATGCTTGTGTCAAACATAGTGTAAATGTCTGGTTTAAGATGTCTCCAAGACTCCTTACAATTGACATTTAAATTGTAATCAGTGCATTTATCTCAAATTGAAGGTTCTCAAAATTAAATAGTTATATCTAGGGAAATAAAGAAGTATTTATAAAATGTGATAGTCTTAATCGTCATTTTTACAAATTTAGAAACCAAGAGGACATAGTACATTTCAGCTAGATAATAACAGTGCGATATTTTGCCTGAGAATATAAATATGCAATGTTCAGTATTAATTTTTGAATGAGGAACAGAACATCTATACTGACTGCTTTATTACAAAATACACAATCTGGGGACTATAAATCAGCTTTTTTCTTCCCTGCTGTGGGAAATAGAAACCCTGGGACAATACTGCCCAAATCCTGCTCTGCTATATAGTTCTGCTGCAATTCCCCACGTAAAAACAGAAGTCAGTTCTTAAGAGGCCCATGTCACACAGATACTGAATGCCTTTGGCCATCTCTGTCCTGTCAAAGATAAATTCTACAGTAAGATTTTCCTTTTAAGTCACTGCTACTTAGTGTTGCAACAAAAGGATAGTGAACACTCTACTGCTTCATAATATGATTCCTGGGTTTGCCCATGTTCAGTTTTGTAACAAATTACAATATGTTTCCTTTAAAACAGCATGCATATTAACGTATTATTGATGAAAATCTCTTGTTTCTTTACCTGCCGGCTGCCCAGCAGCTCAACATTTTTTTCTCTAGGTACTGCAGTGCCTGCTGTTTGATAACATACTGTCCACTCTGAGACATTAGTGTGGCTGCCTCAGTATGGCCAATTCATACTGAAGCAATATTACCTTATTGACGTTACTCTTACAAACGTATGCTTGAATCTAGGCCAGCTGTGTCAGTTTGACAAATGTGAAGAGCATTGATTTGGATGGGTAGGGATTCTGATTTTTCTTCATTAGTGTCCCAAGCGCTTCACAGCAGAAATGGTACTGCTAGCTGACAAGGCAAAAATTAACAAGCTATTGACTACCTCCATGATACACATCTACTTTTACCCTAGATTCCTCGGGATCTTAAAGCTCAAGCAAACAGGGTAAAAGACGACCATAGCCTTTCTAGTACTGTTTATTATCTGGATTTATCTTAAACCACCTATGTCGTCATCTTCTAGTACCTTAGCATGCCACTATATTCACTCCTGAAACTTGGAAAACTCACTTTCAATGTGACACTTCCAGCAGTTGCCAATGACAGGAAGTACAGCCAGAATCGGCACGCTGGAGATTCTTTTCTAAAATAAACAGAAAAGACTCTTTATCCTGTTTTTAGAAAAGTATTTTTTCTCTCTAACCCATTTCACAGGCAGTCCTTTCCCTTTCCAAAAAAAACCCAACCAACCCCCCAAAAAAACAGTCTTTGGGAACACACAACTATGTTTTAGCTGGAATGGAAAGTAAGAAAAAAATTACGACATCAATTTTGGTAAACACCAGTGAGGTTTGCTCATGAGTGTTTCAGAAAGATGGTCTATTCCGTAAGTGTGTGTGTCCATATGTGCACATATACATTGTGATTGCAGAAATTATTAACTCCAGGCATCCTCAGTTGCTTGTCTGTACTAGCTTAGCTTAAACAGAAGATCTCTTGTAGTTGCCTGTTTAGACTGAAGTGGATAAAGGAGTGCTCATACAGTTTAGGAAGAAAATGAACAGCTAGCTTCGTTGACAATTATGTTCTTTCTTGTCTAGTACACCTGTAGACAGAGGCTGCAAGTGCTCATGCCTTATTATGAAGTCATTTCTGTGTAGTTCAAAAGAATCCCTGGTATGAAGTCATGTTTTCACTGCCACAAAGGTCAGAATCAACCATCTGAACATAGAGCAAAAACTTTGACAGAATCCTTGCTCCCTAGGATAAAGAGCTTGCTCTCTAAGACTCTTTTTAATTTTTTTTTTAAGAACTTTTCCTTTCTTTTGCAAATCAATGCACAAACTATAAAGTGAGCATATGACTCATGCACTCCACAGCACAATTGTGAAATCTTTTAATGAATACAGTTACAATCATAATCTGTTCTCATATATATAATGGAAATGTAGAAAAATACTAAGGAAAGCATCCAAAAAATATTCAAAACTATGGATGAATGCAAAGTCATGCAAATGTAGCTGTCCTGAATTAACTTTTCACCTCTGCTAAGTAGAAGAAAAAGATTATTCCATGTGTGTCTGGTTGTCAGCTCAGTCTCTTAATAAAAATACCTTTCATTTCCCATTCTCTTTTAGAAAAGTTCCGAAACAAGTACCTTCGATGCTCAGAAATGCATTACTTTAGTAAGTTGTGCAAACTTTCAAGTTAATAAATTACATTTTTCCTCTTTTGGCAAAAAAACCCCCAAACTTCTATCATGTATAGGTCAGATGTTTCCCACTTACCAACATTCATAAAATTTGTGTGGAACAAAAGTTTAACATTCATTACAATGAAACCAGTAGCAAAGCTCTGGTCTAGAAGTTATCTTGTTTATAAATATGAAATAGCAAGAGTTTTATTAAGCAGTCAGTACACCACATTTATTTAAGGCATGGGTATGTGTCCAAATTAATTTAATTATTGTTGTGGTTTAGCCCCAGCTGGCAACTAGGACCACACAGCTGTTCGCTCACTTGCCCTGGTTGGGATTGGGTAAAAGTGAGAAAACTCGTGGGTTGAGATAAAGGCAGTTGTCGTGGTTTAGCCTCAGACGGCAACAAAGAACCACGTGCCGCTTGCTCGCGCCTTCCTAATACAGGAAGAATCGTAAGAAAAGGCAAGACTCTTGGGTTGAGACAAAGGTAGTTTAACAGGACAGCAAAGGGAACAGGCAAACACCACCACCACCACCACCACCACCACCACCACCACCAACACCACCACCAACACCACCAACAACACGGATAGGGGAATATACAAACATGATTACGGAACCGCCGCTCCCCGCCGCTCGCCAGCCAGACCCGGGACGCCCCAGCCCGCTTTTAAGCAGCAACTTCCTGCCCCCTCCCCCGGCAGCTCAGGGTGGGCGTGGATCACATGGCATGGAATACCAGGAAAAATTAACCCTATCCCCACCGGAACCAGGACAGCAGTTTAATAGGTAAAGAAAAAGCTGTGCATGCAAGCAAATCAAAACAAGCAACTGCTTCCCATCATCAGGCAGGTGTTCAACCATCTCCAGGAAAGCAGGGCTCCATCAGGTGTAGTGGTTAATTGGGAAGACAAATACCATAACTCCAAATGTCCCCCCCTTCGTTCTTCTTCCCCAGCTTTATAGACTGAGCATGATGTCACATGGTATGGAATATTCCTTTGGGGAGCTGGGGTCAGCTGTCCTGGCTGTATCATCTCCCAGCTTCTTCTGCCCTTCCAGCCTACTTACTGGTGGGGTGGTATGAGGAGCAGAAAAGGCCTTGACTGCCTAGCAACAACCAAAAACATTAGTGTGCTGTCATCACTGTTTCTCATCCCAAATCCAAAACAAGAAAGTTAACTAACAAGAAAGTTAACTCCATCCCAGCTTAAACCATGACAACTATGTACCGAAAAAAAAAACTGGGAGAATGGATTATCACTATATGCAAACTCATAGACTGTCTTTTTCCATTTGCAACAGATTTTTAATACCCAGTTGAAGAAATTCTGAAGAGAGTAGTAGATGACTAGGTATGCCATGCGCCACAGACAAAGAGTAGAAGCATTACAAAAAAATATGAAACACTGAAGGAATACATTTACATCTTCTAATTAACCAATGAAAAAAAAAAAAACAGAGAACCATGGTTGTTTATATTACATGGTTTCATTCAATTGTGCAGAAAAAAAAAATGTATTCTTTTTCCCTACTTTAACAATTAAATCTGTAAGAGAAGGGAATAAAACCACTTTAAAACGACACCCAGGTACTTGTTTTTCAAAGGCAGTAAAGGTTGGTGAAGAATAAAGGTGAGAAAGAGAATCAAAGATGTTTTCAGCTCTTGCTTAAATAATCTAATCTCTCTAAGCAGATCTAAAACACTTATTGCCCTAACATTAAAGCAAAGTGCACCTTAGAATGAAAAGTCTAGAACTATAGCAGGAAAAGACTTTACACACATATGGAGGAAAGGTAGTAAAGCTCTGCTAATTTTGGAACCTTTAAATAAATTTGTTTTAAAAGATAGGTGATGTAAAAACATATACAAGTGAAATGTAATAAATACGCTGACTAGCACTACCATTAATCTTATTTATGACACTTAACATGAACTTACACTGAGCTTTTGTTCATTTATAAAAACATGCACTAACACAAGGAGTTATGGTGAGACTGACAAGTTTCATGAATGAATCCTAGCCAGTCAGTGAGTTTGTGGAGGCTGTCTCTTTTTAAGACAAATTGCCATTGCATCCATTTAAATCATGCACCTAAAACTATAATGAGAGTAACGCGTGAGATTTATATAATATTCTTCATTCACAGGTCTCTGACTTTTGGATGAACCAATTTGTTAACTGAGGATGGATTTCTTATCAAGAGATGAATGGAATATAATCTTTTCCCAGGTTTTTGCAAGAAAATTTGCAAATACAGATAGATATAACTTAGGAACTCTGGCTTCATGGTTTAATTTCATAGGATAGAAAAGCATGAAGCCTTATCACAAGATCTTTTTGAATTTAGAGTCATTATAACATACATCAACTAAATGTGAAAAACACATTCCAGAATTAGACAAAAAAAAATTTAAGCCACTCTTCATAATTCATGGTTAGTGCCAATATTTTAAAGCCCTTATATTGCTGGGAGGAAAACATGTGGCGGAAGCATGAGTCTCCTTTCCTCTTCTCTTGATGATAATGCTGCACTTGCAATTTAGCTGTAAAAGCAGTTTTGTTTTTCTATCAGAATTCAACTGCATCTCCCAAATCATCTGGCTTATCTCCTCCATGATCTCTGGCAAAGGGAAAACAACTTGAAGCCAACAACAAAAGTAGCTCTAACCATGTGGGTTTTAATCCATGCCAAGTGATTCCTCTCCCATTGTACCACTTAACACATCCTCTTGCTATTTTGTTCAGTAATACCAGTGAATCATGAGCTTCTTTGACGAGCTATGTCTGTCAGCATGTGGGGCAGCATGAGGTCTGCTCACCCTTGCACTCTCATAAGTAAGAGAGGAACTATCTGCTACCACACAAGCAACAGTCACCCTTCAGCGGTGAATACTGGCTTTAAACAGCTGGGACTGATTGTCCTTGAGTTAGGAGAGCTCCTCAAAACATCCCTGTTACACTGAAATTAGTAAATTATATTTTGTGTTCCATGAAAACAGAGAACCATGCAAACTCAGTTACAGTGAATCATTGGCCAAGTAGTTATTACACACTCTGTGTGTCTGTGTGTGTGTGTGTATGTGCGTACACGCGCACGTGTGTATGTGTGAAAGGTTGTTTCCAGACATCTGTAGGAAGCTACTGAGTGTTATTCACAGCATTTTTGAAATCTGTATCAGAATGAATGCCTGCCGATGCCTTTGATAAAAGGCAGGAAACTCCCAATCATCACCCAGCCAGCTGCTGTTGTTACTGGCTCATTTGCTGCTTCCTCTCTCCCCTTCAGGAGATGGCTTCTTGGGAGCAGAGTGTGCCATGAGTCTGTATGAGGAACAATAGATTGAAACAGAGCAAAAGACAATCTAATCATGAGGATGGTTTTGTTGTTTGGTTAATTAAAAATGAGAAGAGGGAAAATGCTAGAAATCATACTGTATTTTATTATGTATAATTTCTGCCAAACACTTCTGCCACTCTTTCAGCTACTAGTGCAAGCATTGCTCCCACCATTCCCCTTGAGCCTGGCACAGGCATAACATCAGGAGATGTCAACAGTCAGCTTCTATAGGGAAAGGGCACGTGTTAATCTTACCTTTAAAAAACCCTTTGGAAATAAATAATAACAAAAAAATAAAATTAAAAAAAGCAAAATTTGTCATCTCCAGAACTGAAGAGAGCATCTAATTTCTTCCATCATGAATTTTTAAGAAGAAAACTTGGGAAGGAATGAAAACGTAATTAAAGACAAGGTGACATTTTCACTGAGGAAAGCAAATAGAAAATAACAAAAATAGCCCCCTTTATGTGATTACCTTTGTCTCATTAAATTGCAGGAAGGTACTTCACTGAGATCACTTACAGCTAAAGACTAAACAAGGGAGACTGAGCAGTCACAAAGCACTTTCCCACTCAGAGCACTCCCGCATTAAATAATCAGTTAATTTAAACATTCTGACAAGATGTTTTTCAATATGTTGACTGATTACTGTGATAAAAATATGATTATGTAAAGTATCTTTCTGTGACCAGTAACGCGGCCGTTTGTTAAGTATACATTGAGAAAAGAAAAGAAAAGAAAAGAAAAGAAAAGAAAAGAAAAGAAAAGAAAAGAAAAGAAAAGAAAAGAAAAGAAAAGAAAAGAAAAGAAAAGAAAAGAAAAGAAAAGAAAAGAAAAGAAAAGAGAAGAGAAAAGAAAACTGTGGCATCACAGATATACACATTCTTCATAGTTTTAGAAGACTGATTATTTCCAAGAATCAGAATTTAAAAGGAATCTAGAAATTGTTTTGTTAAGAAAATTGCTGACAGGGAATATACTGATGTGGCAGACTATACCAGGATAACTTCTCTAACAGCTTACGCTGGTTTTCTTCTTAATTAAGGCAACATCCCTGTCACTGAACTCAAGATACTTGAAAGGTATAACCTGGTTTAAACCAGTCAACTAAGTACCTATATAATCAATGAAGAGGCAAAGAGGAGAGTTGTCCTTGTCTAAGACAAGTGTTCAAGACAGTTTGGATTAATTGGCTTCAAGAAAAGTCTAATCCTCACTGTGGCCTACAGAGAGAAACGAGGTGATTAACAGAAAAGACCATAGCCAATGTTCAGGTGGCTTGGATAATTAATGGCTTTTAAGGAGTGGCAGGGGAAAAACCTGTATATGTTTGTGCCTGAAAAATAAATGATCTGTGTTATGGATATGTGTCTTAGACCAGTATTGGCGGAAGCAGCATGAATTCTTGGAGGTATAACATGTAGAAGATGCTTCATGTTGAAAGATAGATCCTAAAGGCAAGCTGAAGGAGAATGAAATTGGTTTGAGGATAGGTTGTTCCAAGACCAACAGGCATCAGTCGTTTAGGCAGATGAAGACAACTAGAATATGGCACTGTCCAATGTTAAAGGAAAAAAAACCTGAAGCTGTCTGGATGCATATATGACAGGATAAACACTGTCTTGGAGCAAAGAAGGATAAACCTGTGCTTTCTTAGCAGATTAATGCTAGGAAAGCCATGTAGATGAATGCAGAGAAAGAAATGGGACAAACTGACAAACTGTTATCCCTATCATTTTTCAGAGGCAGTACAGAAAATCATGCCTTGTGGAGTGAATATTTCTAATGATTTAAGGATTTCCAAAGTCTAATTAGAGTGCCAGCATACTCTTCCATTTTCTCTTGTTAAAATGTTGCTATGGTTGGTTACCAAATGCAAAGATGTGAACAAACTTAGAAAGTCATGAGGCTGTTGCGCCAGACTGTTACACAGAATCAGAATTTGCATGCTATAAAAATTAAGATCATCACTAATTACTTATGGTCCATTTTGCAGAACTATCCAGCTGCTCATTTTTAAGGTAGTGGTGGACAGCACAGCAGCATTTTGTAACACTTGACTTAAAAGGAAGAATTCTAGCTTGTCTCAAATATTTAAGTTTCTTTTTCAGCTTTGCCAATGTCAGTAGTGTTAGAGTTTGCATCTGTCACCATTGCTAAACATCCCAATTGCCATCTGCACTTCAAAATCACAAATTATTTCTCAGAACTTCCTTCATGCCAAAATCTCCACTTCCCGTTTCAACCAGCTGCAGAGATATCTGGTGCCTCAAAATAAAAGTGTTTTGATGTTTAGAATGCTGTTGAGTAGAGCTGAACAAGGGATATTTCCAATGATGAGTACAATTCAGTGCTGCAGTAATTCAGAGATCACTGGAAGAGCACTAGCAAAGGATCAAGCCTGTCACAGCATAGTGGTATCTTTTTATCTTCAATAAATTCATTGCTTTTGGAAATATCATGGCATGTGTTGACACAAGTCTTGACACATTAACCAGGAGGTGTTACAGTCCTGTGTATGCCTTGTGTGACTTGACTTAACATTTGAATAGTGAGACACAGTCTGCTGTCAGGAATTTTTCTGTCATCCTGGGGTATACTAATTTTGTGTGATTGCACCAAAGTATTTCAGACCTTTTGAAATTGCTGGGTTTATGTCACTGTCTGGCACTTCATATATCCACACGCATATATATGTATATGTATATGTGTGTAAAAACTTGTGATAGATGCTTGCAATGTAATGTCTACTGTTTAAAAATATTTAGAATGTAGGCAAAATTCCTGATACTAGCCTTAGTGGGTTAACCTCAGCAGGCCACAAGGTGCCCACCAAGCCACTGCCTCACTCCCCCTCCTCAGCAGGGCCAGGAGAGAAAATACAGTGAAAAAGCTCATGGGTAAGATAAGGACAGGGTGATCACTTACCAATTACTGTCACAGGCAAACCAGACTTCACTTGGGGAAATTAATTTAATTTAATGCCAATTAAACCAGAGTAGGATGGTGAGAAACAAAACCAAAACTAAAACCACCTTCTCCCCAAAACTCCCTTCTTCCCATATCTACCTCCTCCTCTCCCCCATGAGTGGCACAGCGGGAAGGGGAAAGGGGGGTAACTGCTCTCTCACAGCTGCTGCACAGTGGTTTTTTTTTACACTTGCCTAAGTATGTTACCACAGAGGGGCCACCGGACGGCAGGTCTGTCTTGGAGCCGGCTGACACTGGCTTTGTCGGACATGGGGGAGCCCCTGGTGCCTTCTTACTTCTTACTTACTTCTTACTTCTTACTTACTTCTGCTACCAAAGCCTTGCCATGTAAACCCAATACACTAAATCTGCCAGAAAGCAACTGTAAGAAGAAAAAAAGTTTAGCCTTTGAAATTATCCATTCAGTCTTTAATTTCTTCACTAAAATGGAAAATAAGTACATGGCTGAATTTTTTCGTACCCAGACAATAACATAAACATTAAACCATCACTTTGTCATCAAACAGTAATGAAGTTCAGTTCTTATTGATATTTGATAGGCTTATATTACACAATAAATGTTGTACACCCAGTCTCCTAGCCAAAGATGAACGTTGTGTGTATGAATGGTTAGCCACTCTGAAATTCAAACATCTTAAATTTATTAGTCAAGAAATTTACCTTGGGCAGGACCACGAGTTAAGCAAGGCTCATGTATGTCTGCAAATAAACCATGTTATCTTAGATAAACTTAGATATAACCTCTCATCTATCTTCTGAGCTATCTTAGTGTTATTGCATCTTTTCTTCAATGGTCATTAATCCAGGCAGTAATTTTTAAACAAGCTCTGCCCAAGTATTTTAGAAAAACCTGGCCATCCTAGTGAAATGTGTACTGTACTTACCTTTCCTGGTAAATTCATTTGAGACAAGTTCTTTGGCCAAATTACTCCATATGACTATTTATCATCCTTATTGTAAAAATCTTTGAGGAAAAACAAGAACAAAAGAGTTCCTAAACTAGATTTAATCAACTGTACTAAGGAACAAATTGTCGCAGTTTTGGTTCACAAGCACTGAGAAGCAATGAAGAATCATTTCAGAAAAAAAGTGTTCTTTCATTTTTATGAACTTAGGTGCTTAACAACACTTCATGGACTTTAGGAATGAATTTTTATGGTCAGGTGCATGAGTACAATTTGAAGAGAACTCTGATAATACTTGTAAAAGCCTTAAATACATTCAGAGCATGTAAGCTGACCTGACACCTAGTGAGAGCACCACAAGACAGAAGGGTCTGGATAATAGCATCAGATAACGGTATGGTATTTATATGGTGATCTTTCCATTCTCTTCCTACTATGTAGAGAGAGATTGTTCTCCTGTGGCTTCAATGATAGACTAACAGTGCCTCTGCAATCAAGTGCTTTTATTTAAACAGATTCTCCTCTCCTAAGCTTTGCTGAATGTGTCTGAATTTCACCCATAGAGAGTCAGTACAAAGCCTGTCTACCCTTTACTAACACATCTCTTGAAGACCTTTGGCCTAAAGGCGTCTGCAATGGGTCCTGTATGAATTCTCGATAAAGATTTAGTTTAGGTTCAAAAGAGCAGAGGAACAAAAAAAGAAAAAGCCGAAGTATCTGCGAAGTGACGCTCCAAAGGTTTGGATCGTCAACCAAAGCACTTCCTTACCTTCAAGTATACTCCTTAGTTTGAGTGACTCCAATCAAAGTTAATTATTCCTCAAACATGTTGCTGAACTGGCGTCTTAATGCAGTGCTCTGCTGCCCACATAAAGCTTACTGGAGAGCAACAGAACGAAATGACAGAAAATGACAAAAATGAGAAAATTACTGTTATTTGGCTTACTGACAAAGTCACCTTAGCTATTTTGATTTGGTTTCAGTTTAAGTGGGTTGGCAATTACCACTGTTTCCTTAACGGACTGCATTATAGAAGTTTGTTATGTGTCGGGTCACCACACTCATGCTGGAAGATACAACACTACTACACGGGGACAAATGTCTTGAGGTCTTTTAAGATCAGGCCAGATGACCAGGCAGCCAACTCACAGCCCATTGCAGTGCTCTGTGAAGCTGCGTATCCTCCCCAGTAAGCCCGTCTGAGATGCCTTGAAACAGCCTGAGAGATGGCCCTGTAGACAGTCTGTGTATGGGGGCAAGCAGATTGCACGTAGCCTGATGCCATTTCAGCTGCTCTCATAGCTGTCCATCAGCTAATGTGCTGACATGGATGAAGAGATCCATAGTCAGGCTGAAAAGAATAAATGCTTCAAAGTAAGTACTCCAAGAAACGTGAGAGTAAGAAGCAGCTGTATGCACATTATTGTCTTTTTATTATAAATGACAAAAATGACAAAATATTACTGCAAAAATCTATTGTCAAATTGTAAAACTCACTTAAAAAACATTCAATATAATGGCTAAGGGTAAGTTTTACATCAGCTTTATACTATCCTGTCCTTAAACAGTGCAGGTGCAACTGAAAGTCAAGGTGTTAAGTGAAGAAATTGCATATAGCTTTAGTCATTTAAGAAATTATCATCCCTGGCAGCTTATTACTTCTCCTAGTTAGATGCTTCTGCCACCACAGTTGAAATGTCATAAAGTTAGATCACCTCTGTCTAAAGTGAAAACAGTTAGAGGTATGGAATATACAACAGCCCCCTGAACATTACCCACCTGCTGTTGAATACCAGTGGTTCATAGGAAAGTTTCTTGTTTGTGCAGCATCACCCACATCTTTTCAAAATCAGCCATTAACGGAAACTTCTGAAATGAGGGGTTCAGCAGCTGCGAAGCCAAAGGAGGCAGAAAGAAACACAGCCTTCTTTCTTTAAAAGCCATGCCTTGGTGCTGAAAGGTATTTAAAGTTCTCCGAGACAGTAAGAAGGGCACACAAAAAGAGATAGGACCCTTAGTTCTATTTCTAGTGGTTTCTATTTTACAGAGTTTTCATTGGGTGAAACATTTCAACGTGACTCAGATCTCCCATAGGTCAGTGCTGCAATTTGCAGTAAGGTTTCCTTTTAATTCTTTATTTGTTCCCCCTTTGTCATGTACATTTCCAGGAGCATGGACAATTCATCAATAGGACTGGAAAGAGCGCACGCACATACAATGCAGACTGGGATTAAGGTTCTGCCTGTGAGAACAGACTGGATCATATCATCCTCAGTCAGTACTGAGCAATGATAAACAGGGGGAAAAAAAAAAAGACAAAATAAGATTTCCTGTGCTTTAAGTTGCCCATCAATTGTAGTAGCAGTAATGATATGATATTATCAGTGTTGCACATTTTTAACAATGTTGAGATGTCATTGCATAATAATCAATGTATTTGTGCCAAATAGATGGACTCTTACAGGTACTGAATGGATTTTGAAAACTGACAAATAGTATTTTCAATAACCAACTGCCCTGTTCTCTACCCTCACCCTTGTTCTGGGTTCTGCTTACCTACTTTCTCAATAAGCCATTACTAGATATTGTACAGACAGGAAGTATAACCACCTTGTCTGAAAAGAAAGCAGCCCATTACTCATTTTATGTGGCAAGGCATTCTCTCCAACTTCCAGTGATGTGTAGCAAGAGCATGCCCTGAGACAGCTGACTGGATCAGCTCCCACAGAGGACGTGGACTGAAGAACACTTGGTTTATGGATTCCGATTCAGAGATTTACAGCAATTGCCTTAGCCTTGATCATAGAATCATTTAGGTTGGAAAAGACCCTTGGGATCATCGAGTCCAACCATCAACCCCACTCTGCAAAGTTCTCCCCTACACCATATCCCCTAACACCACATCTAAACGAGTCTTAAACACATTCAGGGATGGTGACTCCACCACCTCCCTGGGCAGCCTATTCCAGTGTCTGACCACTCTTTCTGTGAAGAATTTTTTCCTAATGTCCAGCCTAAACCTACCCTGTTGCAGCTTGAAGCCATTCCCTCTTGTTCTATCACTAATTACCTCTGAGAAGAGACCAGCACCAATCTCTCTGCAATGTCCTTTCAAGTAGTTGTAGAGAGCGATGAGGTCTCCCCTCAGCCTCCTCTTCCTCAAACTAAACAGTCCCAGATCCTTCAATCGCTCCTCATAAGATTTATTCTCCAGGCCCTTCACCAGCTTCATTGCCCTCCTCTGCACTTGCTCCAGCACCTCGATATCTCTCTCGTATTGAGGTGCCCAGAACTGGACGCAATACTCAAGGTGTGGCCTCACCAGTGCTGAGTACAGGGGGACAATCACCTCCCTACTTCTGCTGGTCACACTATTTCTAATACAAGCCAGGATGCCATTGGCTTTCTTGGCCACTTGGGCACACTGCTGGCTCATGTTCAGCTGCTTGTCAATTAGAACCCCCAGGTCCTTTTCTGCCAGGCAACTCTCCAGCCACACTTCCCCAAGCCTGTAGCGATGCATGGGGTTGTTGTGGCCCAAGTGCAGGACCCGGCACTTGGCCTTGTTGAAGCACATTCCATTAGCATTGGCCCATCGGTCCAAACTATCCAAGTCTGTCTGTAGAGCCTCCCTATCCTCAAGTAGATCAACACTCCCGCTTAGCTTCGTGTCATCTGCAAACTTGCTGATGATACACCCTATGTCCTTATCAAGGTCATCAACAAAGACGTTAAACAGAAATGGTCCCCACACCGAGCCCTGAGGGACACCACTTGTGACCGGCCACCAGCTGGATTTAACTCCATTGACCACCACTCTTTGGGACCGTCCAGCCAGCCAGTGCTTGAGCCAGCAGATCGCATGTTCATCCAGGCCACGAGCAGCCAGTTTGTCCATGAGAATTCTATGGGGGACAGTGTCAAATGCTTTTCGAAAATCTAGGTAGATAATATCTACAGCCTTTCTCTCATCCAATAATCGGGTTATCGTGTCATAGAAGGAGATCAGGCTCGTCAGGCAGGACCTTTAATAAACCCATGCTGACTAGGCCTGATCCCCTGGTTGTCCATTATATGACTTGTAATGGCACTCAAGATGATCTGCTCCATGACCTTCCCTGGTACTGTGGTCAGACTGACAGGTCTATAGTTTCCCTGATCCTCCTTTCTGCCTTTCTTGTAGATGGGTGCTACATTTGCTACCCTCCAGTCCATTGGGACCTCCCCAGTTAGCCATGACTTCAGGTAGATGATGGAAAGTGGCTTGGCGAGCGCGTCTGCCAATTCTTTCAGCACTCTTGGATGTAACTCATCCAGTCCCATAGACTTGTGTGAATCTAAGCGGTGTAGCAGGTCACTGATCACTTCCTCTTTAATTGTGATGACCTCGTTCAGCTTCCCCTCCTTGTCTCCCAGCTCATGAGGCTGGGTGCCCAGGGAACAGCTAGTTCCACTGCTAAAGACTGAGGCAAAGTAGGTGTTGAACACCTCAGCCTTTTCCTCATCCTTTGTGACTATGTTTCCCTCTGCATCCAATAAGGGAGGGAGATTTTCCCTAATCCTCCTTTTGTTGTTAATGAATTTATAGAAACATTTTTTGTTATCCTTAACAACTGTAGCTAGGTTGAGCTCTAGCTGCGCTTTGGCTCTCCTAATTTTCTCCCTGCATAGCTTCACTACATCTTTATAGTCTTCATGAGAGACCTGCCCCCTCTTCCAAAAGTCATAGACTGTCCTTTTGTTCTTGAGGTCCAGCCAAAGGTCCCTATTTAGCCAGGTGTTCTCCTTCCCCGCCTACTTGTTTTACAGCACATGGGGACAGCCTGCTCCTGTGCCTTTAAGACTTCACTCTTGAAGTATGTCCCGCCTTCCTGGGCTCCTATATCCTTCAGGGCAGCCTCCCAAGGGATTTTGTCCAGAAGTCTTCTGAAGAGGTCAAAGTTTGCCCTCCAGAAGTCTAAGGTGGCAGTTTTACTAACCCCTCTCCTTGTTTCTCCAAGAATCAAAAACTCAATCACCTCATGGTCACTGTGCCCTAGATGGCCACCAACCTTTACTTCCCCAAGTTCTTCCCTGTTCACAAGAAGTAGGTCCAAGAGGGCACCTTCCCTGTTTGGCTCACTTACAGCCTGTGTGAGGAAGTTATCCTCCACACATTCCAGGAAGCTCCTGGATTGTTCCCTTTCTGCTGTGTTGTATTCCCAGCAGATATCTGGGAAGTTAAAGTCCCCCACAAGAACAATGACAAGTGACTGTGAGATTTCCCCCAGCTGCTTATAGAAAGCTTCATTCACCTCACTGCTTTGATTGGGAGGTCTATAGCAGACTCCCACAGCAATATCAGCTTTATTGGCCCTTAACCTAATCTAAACACTCTCCACTCCATCATCACTATACTTGATTTCTGAGCTCTCATAGCATTCTCTAACACACAGGGCCACTCCAGCACCTCTCCCTTCCTGTCTGTCCCTCCTGAAGATAATACAGGTGTAGTTTCAAACATATTAATAGTGCAGTTTTAGTTATTTCTGGAGCAATGAACAAAATGAAACAAGGCCTCCACAAGATCTGGGTAGCTTCACAGTTAGATGACATACGAAGAGCAGGATCAGAAGTTAACATCTGGGTATTTTTCCTAAATCCCTTTTTAGATAAATAGTATTTATTTACAAGCATAGATATTTTTTGAAAGATTTGTTTTATTGTGTTTTTCAAATAAATCCTAAACAGCTAGAATGCTTACACAATGATGTGGTTTCTGGTAAAGCAAACAAACAATTGAAAAAAAAAAAACAAATATTTGATGCTTCTTGACCTAAGCCTAAAATAGAGTTTTTCCTAGGATTTTTTTTTTCAAGTGCATACATATATAAAAGCCTACAGTATCCCAGGAGACTATTCATGTGGAATACTACCAAATAACAATAAAACTTAAAAAAATGAAGCAAAAAGCATGTTTTAATGATCTTTTAAGTGAAGTGTTATGAGGTTAGAAGCATCAACTCATACACAAAACACATATTTTCTGGCACTTCTATCACAGTGTTTCTGATTTACTGTTGTTGAGGTTTTGTTACCTGGTGTGTCAAATGAGCTTTGACTCTGACACATGGAAAGAAAATGCTAAATATATGCTTTCAAAAATCAAATCAAAAATCAAGATCAAATCATAAACAGTTTTCATAGAGCTGCAAAGGATATTAATGACAGCTACATGGAGAGATTAAAGGAATATTTTCTGTGGATGTTTTTTTAGATTTCTCTTAACTTCAGCAACTGGAGATGTATTATTTTAACACTATGGTATCAGATCCACATTGGGCCTAAACTTGCACAGTGCCACTAACTCCAGCCAAGATAAACACATTTATTTATACTTCTTGAGAATATGAACAGCTACTGTTTATACCTGGATTTCCAGGGGCAGGATTTTATTTCCTTCCCATTCCTCTGATGCACAACATTGTGATGCATACATAGGATGCCTACAGTGTGATCTCTTATAAAGAGGATCTTTTCTCTAGCTTTATTAATCTTTCTCAGGAATCTGTACCTGGAGAGAAGAAATGCTTTTCTTCAGTCACCGATACATAAGTCTTTGAAGTTTAGTCTTTAGAGAAAACCCTTTTTGTATTGTAGAGTCATACTGTGAGCAACAAAGTCCATAAATAAAAGAGTGCCACACAGCTCACAGGTTATCTGTTTAACAACGACAGCTTTGTTCTTCTTTCTAATTTAACACATTTCAGTATGCTAAGATTCTGCAGTTTAATCATTCTTAACAATTGACTAAAACGATTCCCACTGAGATTTGAAAAGCAAGAGCAACCACAACACAGGTCTAAATCAATGTGTGCCCTGCAAGTGGGTTGAAAATTAGAAAAGGTTGGATCCTTTATTTTATTATGTGAAAAAAAAAAATTAAAAGTGGTAGGAATCTTTTTAATTATATAGGCATGCTTAAGTCTCTAACTTCTAGATGTTTCTTGGAATACATTTACAAAATAAAGTTTTAAAGTCTCAGTGTTATTGACAGCAATGAGATTTTAGGGATTGAGTTGAGTTAGATTAGTTTATCCCTCACAGAAACTTTAAAATGAAAGAAAAAAAATATCCTTGGATTTATTTTAACTGAGTAAGATAAGGTTCTTCGCTGGTTTTATTTAGTGCTTTGGCTTTACTACATACTTCAGTTATACAATTATTAAGTTATCAGTAAAATAAAATAATTGTAAGAAAAATTATGAATTCTCTGAATATCCCTTTATCAAGCTATAAAATCTGTTTTGAATGTATGTTTTTACTTCTAACTAAAATGTCTAGCAGGTGCTAAGCATTTATTTAAGCATTTTATTGAAGAAAATCTTTTAATAGCTGTAAACACTCTGTTGATTCCTATCCCCAGAACATGGTTTTCAATGGAAACAGGTCAGGGAAATCACTTGCTGTTGATAAATGAAACAGAGAAGTTTTAAAATGACAAAGGAGCTATTGCCAATCATTTCACAGCTCAAGACAAGCAGAACTAAACAGTTTGTAAGGCAGGAGTGAAATTTACCAGTTCTCTTGCTTTCTCTGTGAGATTTCTTTAACAGACCCCTGTTTGATACTTGCTTTCTAGAGCAGCATTTATTCCTAGAGGGGTACTGTATTATCTCTTCAGTTCTCAGATCCCATATTAAAGACATGATGAGCGGCTATTGCTTTTGGCAAAAGAAAATCTATAGCATAATATAAAACCAACAAATATTTGGTCAAAGGGTGACCCTCCCTCCTGCTGTTGCTGTTCCTGATATGAAGGTGGGGAGGTCCTGCAGCCCAGCGCAAGGAATTCAGTGAACTGGGCAAGTACTGACTTCAAAGTTTTAGAGGTGTGAGCCTAGCTGCCCTGAATGCTTGTGAAACCCAAATGGAAGAAGTGGATATTTAGAAGTGAGGCTTAGGAGTGGAGGAGCTTTTGTCTTTGAAAGTAAGAGTTCTGTGAGAGAGAACTGGAAATTCAAAAATTGCATAGGGAGGAACACTGTCTTAAAAAACACCGCTGGCAACATCTGTTAAAGATCTGGAGCAATTTCTGTAAAAGAATGATTTTTCTGTTAAAAAGATTGTCAATGACATTTCACTTCACTTTTTGGGTTTTTTTTAATTTTATAGTATTTTTCAATATTACTGTGGAATGATGTCAAACTCACAGGATGAAAAAATTCATTGCTTTCAGCATGTCAAATTCTTTCATTATTAAAAAAAGGTGGAGAATCTCTGAGAATGTGAAATTACAGATTCCTTTAATTTTAACACAGAAATAAAATATAGTGTTTAGTCCAACCTATTCATAGAATTCTAGAATCATAGAATGGTTTGGGTTGGAAGGGACCTGTAAGATCATCTAGTTCCTGCCATGGGCAGGGACACCTCCCACTAGACCAGGCTGCTCAAAGCCCCATCCAGCCTGGCCTTGAACACTTCCAGGGATGGGGCATCCATGACTTCTCTGGGCAACCTGTTCCAGTGCCTCACCACCCTCACAGTAAAGAATTTCTAGTATCTAATCTAAATCTACCCTCTTTCAGTTTAAAACTGTTACCCCTCATTCTATTGTTACACTCCCTGATAAAGAGTCCCTCCCCATCCTTCCTGTAGGCCCCCTTTAGGTACTGGAAGGCTGCTATAAGATCTCCCTGGAGCCTTCTCTTCTCCAGGCTGAAAAACCCCAACTCTCTCAGCCTGTCTTCATAGGAGAGGTGCTCCAGCCCTCTGATCATCTTCATGGCCCTCCTCTGGACTCGCTTATGTCCTTCTTATGTTGAGGGTCCCAGAACTGGATGCAGCCTCCTGAGAGCAGAGTAGAGGGGCAGAATCACCTCCCTCGACCTGCTGGTCACAGTTCACACTGCTGTGATGCAGCCCTATTATTTCATGTTATAATATATTCCTAATGACTCATGTCATGAAGGATGTATAAAATAATATGAGCAACACAAGAAAATAAAAAAAAATATTCTTTTAAATACACTATTTGTAATTCTTATGCAAGAAATTATCACAATTCTGTATGTCTGTCTTGGTTTTTTTTTAATTCGTGAGGATATAGAATAGTTGAATTTGTTCCAATCAGAATAGAAATCTTATACGAAAAAAGACAATTCAGCTAGGAACAGAGCAATTTACATTTTGAATAGCTCTAACTTGAACTTCTATAACTATACAAAGTGCTAAAATTACAATATTGCTGTAACTATTTCACTAGAGTATTGTGCAAGACAATGTATGCCTCAGGATACTGAAACCTATTTTACCATCAAGTTCAGTAAAACTGAGTTTCTCTTGCTGTTTTCAGTTGGAAATATAAGAGTTTTATTTTCAAAACAAGTGGTCTATAGCAGTTGTTAATGATTTATAAAAGCAAATGAAAGTGCTTCATTGACTTTAATACATTTTGCACAAGAATTTAAGCAGTCATGATTCACTAATGGGATACATAGACAGGATTACAAGCCTTCTGCTCTGCTGATGTCACTTCAAAGGAGACATAGGCCAACTAAAAAGAGTCCAAGTGAGAGTAATCAGAAAAGTCAGAGATTTGCAAAATATGACCTATAAAGAAAAATAAATTAATAGTAATTGGTTTTTCTAATTAAAGAGAGAGTGAAGAGGGAGATAACAATCTTCATATACATAATCTATTTTCCATATTCATGGAGAATAGAACTAAAATGAGATTATGTAGGATCTGCAAAGTTAGACAGTGCAATTTTTCAATGGTAAGGTCAGTGAGGCCCTAGAGGACCTTGCTGAGGACAGTTATGGGCTTTCAATCAACAGAGGCCCTTTGAGGACAGCAGATGTCCAGAATAATACAGTTATAGAGGATCTGCTCTGCAGAAGTTGTGGATGGTTTCCTTTGGTCTCTTTGAAATGGGGATATGATGTGCGTAATGAAAAGAGTGATAATAAACATGCAAGAGTGATAAAAAACTGCAATAAACATGAGAAACCACAAAAATCTATAAAATTATTTAAAGCGTTTGACTAAATAAAACCAGATACAGATAGGACCAGAGATCTTGATTCCTACTTGTTAAATATACGAAGGAACTGATCTCACATTTGTTACCCAAACCAATCACACAGAACTCTGAACCTGCAAAAGGGCTGTGGAGTAAAAACCTTCTTCATTATGGTCAGTGTAATGCCTGACTTGGACCTAGTTTGCATGCTTGCTAAGGTATTCTTATTCGTTTTAATTAATACATCATCAAACTGTTGCATTTTGGCCTCTATTTTCTGAAAAAAGGCCTTTGAAACATACAAGTAGAAGAAATAGGCTGAAAACCAATGCAAATGATTCTAACTTACTTATAAATACTTTTTTAATATCAAAGAAAAGTTATTTTCTTTTTTAAAATTGACTTGATATTGATTACTTTTATGTGATTTAATTTCATTATTTTTTCAAAACCGAATGGTTCCATTTACAGATCACAGGGATTATGAATGCAAATTGGAGAGGGAGGGAAAGCAGTGGGTAGGTAACCGTGGTGATTGTTCATTTCTGCTGACACTAGGGTTAGTAAAACATCAATTGTGGGTAAATTGTACTTGACATTATTGATGAAACAGAGAAAATGACAAAAAATTCCAATATCTCTTTCATTTATTTAATAGATTCATGGACTTTTCAGGCCAGAGGGGGGACCATTACGATCACATCATTTGACTGCTTCTATTACATAAGCCATACAACTTCCTTGGATTAGTTTCTGTGGCTACACTGGAATATAAATTGTTCTAATATTTAAAATGTGAATTATTTCCTATCTGAATATGTCTACCTACAACTTCCATATGCTATAATTCATTATTCAATTCCCTGCTAGATTTCAGAATAATCTCAATAAATTTTTATTCCTTATATTATTTCCTATCAAAAGCAATCAAATCATACTTAACAAGTGGGAGAATTGATGTGGAGTTCATGAATTATTATTTTTTTGCTGTGGAATCTTTATGTTTGTGCAACTTTAGCATCACTATTGGGGCTTTCTGTTTTATTCTACTACCTTTATGCCTCAATTTTGAGGAGAAATTCTGAGGGGAAACGACACAGAACTAAATCTAACAAATTAAGAAAATGCTATTTAGGAGGGAAACAAACTAATGGAGTAGATCAACTAGTCAATAACAGATCAACTAGTCTGAAATGTATATTGATCTTATTAGTCATTCAATTTCAGGAAATTACTCTTTTTAAATATTGGAGATATTCATCCCACTGTGGAGATGTTCTGTCCCCACATATGCTGCTGGAAGAACAGTTTGACAACACCACAAGACTGAATGTGACAAAATCGTCTCATTCTTTAGATGACACTAGGGAAAAGCCATCAAACCTCTGCCTAGAAACAATAGCCAATGTTTAGCCAGATTGATCCCAATCAGATCCCAATCATCTGCGACAATCCAGAGAACTAGAGACAGCATGAATGGATGCACAAGGATGCCTCAGGACAGATAAGTGGCAGCAGCACCCACAAGAGCTGGGTTTGTGCAGGGAGCTCCAGTGGGACACCAGACCTCCAAAGAGCCTCACAGGAACCCCAGAGCCCCATTGGATCCCAAAGTAGCCTGCTGGGACAAACAGTGAGCAATGGTACAGGAGAAAAAAGTGAGGAATCCAATCTCTGGGAGAGGCAATGTATGTAGGCATGTGTTGAGTTTTGTGTTTGGGGATGGGTGCACCTATGGCATAAGCAAACCCTTGCACTGCTCTACAATCCTGCCATACCTCCATTGTCCTCACCTGCTTTTGCTAGAGGAAAGTAAAGGCTGTGTGATTCAAAATTTTAAAGGCATATCCGGAGTTTGCATTTCCCTCCCTGCAACACTCCAAATCCCTCCCAAACAGCAGGCATGAGCAAGAAGAGCTACAGCTCTGCTGTACTGAACTGGAAGGGAATGAGTAGGACACCACACACAGTCAAAAGACATGAATAAGAGAGAACATTTTAGAAGAGACATCCTATGCTCAAGAAAGATTCTAGGTACACTGGCCAACTCAGTGAACTGGAGAAAGGTGAGGGAACAAAAAAATGCCAACTGTGACTTTTAATATTTTGTTGAGAGCTGACATTCTGTGTAGTAACTAAAGCAAAATGCTTTTGCCGAAAACCTCTACAAGCCTGTTGGCAACACCATTTGGTTATTTCAAATCCATGTAAACAACCAGTGTGAATTACAGGAAAAGGTATAGCTAAGGTGGTCTGTGGTGATCCTGGAAAGAAGGCCAGCTCAGCTATGAGGTGCTGCCTCTGGAAAGGGGCACCAAGGCCTGTACCAGGCATTTAAGAAAGGACAGAGAACTGGCAGAACATACTTTCACAGTGCAAGAAAAGCCTGTGAACACAAAGGTCTACTCTGATGAGCATCCAGCTGTGAAGAGCTATGAGTGCTATAGACACAGTTCTTAACCTTTCCTTTGCTAAATTTATAGTTTGAGCTCCCTGAGTCTCTCATAGTCCTTTAATAATTCTCCTGGATTTCCATTAATCCTCTCCAATTTATCAATGCCCTCTTTGAATTGTGGATTTCAGAACTGGAAGCAACAGCCATACAGGGAGAAGTACAGAGGTAGCATAATTCATTTCTACTCAATATTTTCATGTTTATGTCTCACATTTGCCCTTTCCATGTGGAACTGTATTGAGTGTTCATGTTTGGTGTGACTTCTTGCACCTTTTTAAGAGCAGCTGCTCTTCAAGACAGCATTTGTAGCCTCAAAGTGTGGCTTCTATTCACACATCACTACATCGAAATGTGACTTGGCTACACTGAATTGCAAGTGGTATATTTATACTGTACTTACCAAACAACATACATTTCCCTGCTGAATACTATTTCTTTGACATTCCTTTATGTGCATGTGTGCATATGCTATAAAGTCAATCAATAACAGTTTTGTTTTCCTCCAAGTCATTGGTAACAATATTAAATAGCAAAAGGTCAAGAACTGATCCTTAAAGACCTCACAAACATCAGTAAGAAAGGCAGTGTTTAATCAATATGAACTGTTCTATTGATTTTGTATCATCTGGCTTCTTAATCAAAATATCATACTGTTGCAAACCAAACAGTTTACAGAAATGGAAGTGGTAAATTACACTATGCTGTTATCAATGAAGCTTACATTTAAAAGAAAAATTAATATCCATGTAGAACTCATAAACCCAGTCTGCCTAGTATTGTTATCAGTCAGCTTTGCATTATTTTGATAATTACATATTTATTGTAAAAATGTCAAACCACCTAGCTGCTGAGCATTAAGGAGTTCACATAACACGACTCAGCATGGCAATGATGTTCAATCATCATTAGCACTTTCAAGCAAACAGCAGAAGACATAGACATCAGTCATCTGATAGTTACTCAGAAGTATTACACTTTCCCCTGTCAGTCTTCAGTCACGTAGGACTGACACAGAAAGAATTATTAAACTGAACTTAAAAAAAAAAGAAAAGGAATATAATACAATTACTACAGGTAATGTAACTAACTTTTTAGGTGTGTGATAACTTGCAGCAGGAACAAATGGGAAGAGAAGGTTCAAGTGGGATACTATGAATGTATGTAAATATCTGAAGGGAGAGTGCAAAAAGGATGGAGCCAGGCTTTTTTCAGTGCTGCTTAGTGGCAAGACAAGAGACAATGGGCAGACTGAAACACAGGAAGTTCCCTCTGAACATCAGGAAACCCTTTTACCATGAGGAAGACCAAGTAATTGGGATATCTTGCCCAGAGAAGTTGTGGAGTCTCCCTCATTAGAGATATTGCAAAACTGTCTGGACATTGTCCTGGGCTCTAGGTGGTCCTCCTTGAGCTGTGGGGTTGGACTGGATTATGTCCAGAGGTCCTTTCCAACGTCAAATGTTCTGTGATATGTCACTTTAAAGGAGACATAGCTGGGCATCTCCTTTATCAATAATGCTTCTTGCACCCTGGGAAAATGCCATCACCTTCAGGATTATATATTGGTTAAATTTTGGACCATGACAATGTAAATACTGAAGCGATATGAAATATTCTGTGCCATTGTTTACCCAGCTAGACCTGAAGTGCCTCAGAGAGTGCACTGCATTTCCTAGTGGAGGGAAATGCTATCTTATTCTGCACCAAACTTTGCACTGTCATATTTCTTGTTCCCAACTGTCCCCAGACAGATTCTCTTCCCTCCAGCTGACACAGTAAAGCAGGGGCAATTGTCATCTAACCAAGTTTCTACTTGGTAAACCAATCTATTTTATCTATTGTGTTTTAAACAAAATCACTTATTTTGTCAGATAGTTCGCATGAGATTTTTCATGCCTGAGATGGCTTCCACTGCTCTGCATAACTTTTTTTCTGTGGTGGACAATTGATCAAATTGTAAGCATTTCAGAAACAGTCAGAAAAATCACAAAGTTAGAAGGAAAAATTACAAAATGGGAGAGACTATATGTATTCATTCATAAATATTCTTTCGATAAGGGCCATGTAAGGATTTAAAAGACATAAAGCAAGAGGAACAGATATTAAAATGAAAAAATACACTGGGAAAGACTAAGACCTGTCTCACAGTAATCTAGAAAGCTGGATAATGTGACATCCTAGAGCCTATCAGCTTTTAAATGACTACATGATATTAACGCAGTCTGATGCTAACCTCTGTATGTGTGAAACAAAATTAAAATTAATTTCTGTACAAATTAGGACTGCTGAAATTAGCAACCACGGTATAGAAAATGCCAAGAAAATGAGAAAATGCAAATGACAAGGTTATGGACCTAAATACAATCAACTTTCTTCTTAGTATTATGCTTATCTGTATCTGATAATATCTTTTTACTTGAGCAAAATCAAACAAAACAAACCTAGTGATCTACTGGATTTTGTACTCAATTTATACACACACACATCTCTCCATATGGTGAATGATAAAGGAAATTCTGTCCATCATTTCTTTAAATTTTGTTGCTCATAACTGAAAACACATTTTAATACTTTTTATATGTTACTGTGGCAAAATTCAGCCTAACTCAATTTCTAAAGGTGAAAAAATTCCACCACAAACATGCAAGCTTCAGGCACAGCCCTTAATGAATTAACTAAAGCAACATAGAATCATAGAATCATAGAATTGTTAGGGTTGGATGGGACCTTAAAGATCATCCAGTTCCAACCCCCCTGCCATGGGCAGGGACATCTCCCACTAGATCAGGTTGCTGTCTGTTGAAGAAACAATATTTTCTTTCCTTTCAGGTAGGAATAAATTCCTTATAGGTAAGCTAAAGCTTCACTGGCCTTACATCACAGTGCCAGTCATCTCACAACTGACCTAGGGAGGAACATTCCCGGAGGTTCACCTTGATGAAACTGGGAAGCTGTGCTCTATAGCAGGGGGAGGAAGATCACAAATGATGTAAAACAAGTACACAATTCATTCCGTTTCAAAGTTAAGTATTGCAAGCTGTTTAAGTTGTGATACGCATTTAAAGGACTACTCGTCACTCACATCTCACTTCTTAAACTTTGTTTTTGTTTCAATGTTAAAATTCTAAAATTGTGTTTCGGATGAGCACTAGCGTTCAGCAGCTGCAAGCTGTTAACATATGATCTCTTCCTGCTATAAAAGCAACAATCCTACAGAAATGCTTACAAAATGCATAGAGCAAATCATTTAAACAAAACATTCAAATATATTTCTCCAAACATTAGGGGAAAAATACATTCAAGAAATGGTAAAATTACTTCTATATATATTTTATTGCTAAAAATATTCCCCAAAGCACTTTTGCAAATTGCTCACAAGCAGTTCTTTGAAAATATCCGTTGCTACTGGCATTGGTTAATTTTGATCAAATATCTTTTCAGCTACCCAGAGGGAGGGTATGGAAAAGATAGTGCCAGACTTTTCTCAGAGATACATATTGAAAAGAAGAAAGGCATTGGGCACAACTTGCAATGCAGGAAATTCCAATTAAACATAGGAATTTTTTCACAGTGATGGTACTTCAACACTGAACAGTGAGTCAGCTGTGAAGTGACACTGCCTGGTAGAGTTAGAGGGATATATCCAGCCAAGTTAACTAGGCACAATGAAATAACTGGAAATGACAGAGAAGAGTTAAGTAATGTTACTGTAAGCTGAAAAAAATAGTGAGGAAAGAGAAGATATTTTGAATTATAGGGTTTCAGAAAAAAAAAAATCATTAAAGAAAAAGAAAATAAAAGTCAAAGTCAAAGAAAAAGATACAATAATAAGATTAAAAGGAAATTTTAGACAGTTAAAATCAAATGAAAAATATAACAAATGAAGGTACTTGCTGATGTGCTAACTAATTCAGATAGGAATAAGAAATAATCAAAACAATTACAGTGATTTGTTAAAGATTAGATCTCCAGTCAAGTGGAATGTGTCCTGGTGATCATTAAAATGATAGGTATATTGATTGAGTCTTTGGGACGGAAGAGAGACATGTTTGCCAGGCACAAATCCAATCATTTGCTCTGACTGGGTTCTTGCTACAGCTACAAGAATGCTTGTGGCTGTTGTGCTGTTGTGCATAAAGCTGATGTTACACACTAGTCTGTTTACTTTTAATTTGACTTCGCGTTGTGAACAAACAATGAAAATATCTATTACATATCCCATTTAAAAGGAGTTACCAAGCTGAAAGAAAAGCTGAAATTTGAAGGTTTACTCCTGCTTTTATATATGACAATAAAAGGCATCTGACTGGTTTAAGGAAAAAAGAATGTGTTTCCAAGTCTCCATTTGCAAGACCTTTTCAATAAAATTGCCTGTAAGGGCCAAAGTTTTGCCCTACTAAGGGAATTCTTGAAAATTTCTTGCAATAAGTAAAAGCAAAGTACAGGTTCTGCAAAATAAGCTCTCTGTAATGTTATTTCACAAGATCCTTGCATTTGGGCAAATGTGGAGCCCTGCATAATTTGCATCACTTATTGTGCAGATTAAGGCATGTTAGAAAATTGCACTGCTACTTTGCTTTCTATGACCTAAGTGATTTAGTGTCAATACTACTCAGGGAAGACCAGTAATAATTCTTACACTGTAATATAGCTGTAAATAAAGCTAAGTAAATATTTACATAGTTGATCTATTTAATTTCGCCATATTTTTTAGCTCAGACATGACTCCAAGTATGTAAAATATCTACTTCAACATAAAATGTTGCTGGATTTTCTTTTTTTATAAATTCAAGATGCCATGCTTCTGACAAGGTAAAGCTATTTTTCATTTCTGTAATGACAAAACAAATGCACCTGTGGAAAACAGCACAGGTATTTTGGGAATAGAGACTGCTTGAATTCCCAAGCAAATTTACGATTAGAAGATTATGTTGGTTCACCAGAATTTTGCTCCCTTTAATTTCTACAATCTTTCTAATTTATTTTATTTTCTGTAAAGAGTTGATAAGAATTGAAATTACAACTGATTCAAGGCCCACTTCTGCTATCACAAAGGCCCTACACTAGTTACTGAAAGCTTCATCAGCGTAAAGGAGTTCAAACAGCACCTATAAGTCCTTACCGTTGTAACCAATTACTGTCTATTGAATGAGAAAGGAGAGCTTTTTCTCCCACTTCTTTGCTTCCCTGGTTCACAAAGCCACACATTCACCTAAACACATTCTTCCTCTGTGCTGATCTTGACCTTACTCTAAGCTTAAATCAATACCTACTTAGCCTCTGCATTTAGTCACAGTAGAATTGGACCCATAACTTCTTCTGTGTTCTGTTGCTATGTGAAAACGGATTTTTGGTGAATTACTCATTCTTTCCTAGTAGACTCTGTCCTCTACATGAAAGAAACCTCGTCATTTCAGTTATTGCTGAAGCTCTTTGTTGAAGCACCCTCTCTTCTGTTGAAACACCTCCGTATGTAAAACTTCTTTCTCTTACATAAACGTGTATGTCCTTTTCTATCATGAAATGTAGGCCTACTTAAACTCCCAGGAAGAAATATTTTATTACAAAATATACTCCTTAAATCCATAGTTCATGCTAAAAGGGCTGTACAAATTTGTTCAAAGCTTTAGTATTAGCATAATGCAAACAATGTTATCTTCATGTGACCCAGAACTCACTTATATGTTGTTGTTTCTTTTTCAAACTAACCCCTGGACTAGAGAATGTGAGAATGAACAGCAATGGGTCTGCTGGAATTCATTTCTCTTGAACTAGGTAGGACTCTCAGACACTTCTAGTGCCCCATGCTTTAAATGTTGCTTTTGTGTGCTCTTCTGACCTCTACCTACCCGAAACAAGGGAACAAGAAATTTATTAATGCCTGGTGCACTCTGAGCTAAACCGACCCAATCTCACTATTGTCATGGTGTGACTAAGGAAAACTTGCCCATTTCACTTATGAGTAGTTTTTCTTGAACTTAACTGCTGAAGTAATAGATATCTGGTAAAGAGGAAGGGAGAGAGGAAATAAAAAACACTATAGACATACTGTGAGATCAGAGAGAAGTACAAGAAATATTTCTGTTCTGTGTTTTAGTTGTCTTCACTTGAAGATGCATAAAAGCGGGCCTTAAGTCAACAGGCAAAAAAAATCCAGTGAGAACGGATATAAAAGTTGTGAGTAAAGAATAATATACTATCTAATATTAGACCACAGTGAAAGGAAGAAGCACAGGATTATCTGTTAAAAAGCGTCATAGTTGCTTGTAGTTTTTTTATATAACCTTTTGTGCCACTGTTTAAAGGGACAAATTTTCTTGTGATCTTTGCCTAGTATCTCACTAATGCAGCTACTGCAAGCTAAGTTAGGGTTTCAAGATCAGTAGCTTCACAGATTCACTCATTTCAAATTTAAAAACAACCCATTTTTTTTTAAAGAAATAACAGCTATCATCAATTAAGAAAAGAGAAAATTTGTTTACAAATTAATCTGCTATAATATCAAATGGTATTTAAAAAAATTTTCATCCTTTTCAATACCAAATACATCAAACGTATACACTTTTGAAGATTACATTTCTTCTTTTTATTCTGACAGCTCATCTGTGGATTTAAAATAATACAGAAATAAAGCTTTCTTGCAGTTCAGAAATTCTCTCATCTGTGTTTGAAATTACATGACTGCCTCAATCAAAAACCCTCTAGAAAATACGTACCTAGAGATTTCTGTGTTTGCAGTTTTGGTGAATAGATCAAATGTGCCACTCTCTGTATGTTTTTTAAATCTTCTTACAAGAGAAGTCACAGCATTGATAATACTTTTTTTACAGTGAACTAAAAAAATAGCACCTCTCTAAACAACTCTGCAACCAACAGTCCTTATACACTGAAAAACAAAAACTAGTTAGAATCGGGCCAGTTCAAGGTTGTTTTTTATTATTTGCCCTTTTTATTCCTCCACTACATTCCCCTTAATGCTTCTAAATCATCGATTGAAGCTGTGAGGACTAGGAAAAGCTAATGAAACTAACTTAACATTCACCTGGTAAAAATCCAGATAAAATTACAATTGTTATTTACCCAGTATTGGGTCTTGCTGAAGGCAGTTCCTGCTTATTCATAAAATCAGTCTACTGTTAAAGCAGTCATAATCCAGGAGGAACTTCGGATCCAAAGATATTATTCAATATGCTTTAGGTCATGCTGCAACCTCTTCTATTATTCATGGCCGCTACCTTGCTTGCTTAGACTTGATTTGTGGCTGTGCTCCAAGCCCAGAAAAAGTGTCCAAGAATAGAGTGTAAGAGGAGACAGTGTATGAAGGCATTAGGCAGGAGAGGAGAATCTGTAGCTGATATAAGGCATACTCGAGAAGTAGAAATGTGCTTTCAGCAGAAGCGCTCTATGGAAGTGGTGTCAAAGTGTGAATAAAGACAGCCAGGAGGTTCTCCAAGAAGAAGAGAAGCCAGACAGTCAGGAGTCTTATTTCAGCAATGGGAAGAGGAAAGGAAAACCTGAAAATTCAGAAATTAAAACAATGACATAGCCTCAATTGAAATAATGACTGTTTGATTTGTCTTAGACCTACTGAGCTTTCTATATTGAAATGTCACTTATCTAAGTCTATCGAATCCTATTCTCAACTTGGTTAACTGCAAACTTGTGCCTAGATTAGGGCAGGTCAGCAGGTCATTGGGACAATGGACACACTTTGTATTTGAGCAGGGACTGGCAAAACAACATGCCAGCTCTTTATAGAATTGTTAGTGGTTATATCCTTCTCCACCATTTTAAGCTCAACTCTATACACTTCTGCATATCAAAACATACCTGGATATGACACATAATCACTGTTTCAAATGTCAAGACTTTTCCTTACTGACGAGAGTGACTGCAAGTTCCTCAATGTGTTTGCCATCCGGATGGTAGCATTTGCTATGGTTTTATTATTTACTTTCTCATTCATACTATATGCAGTACGCTGCTGATTCTGTTACTTTTTCTTTTCTTCCACTGCAGCACAGCAGATATTTAGTGATACAAACAAGAAACACAGTGAATAATTTTAGAGATTAGTTATCTCACAGAAGGACAGTAAGAATTCCTTAACAAGTCCTACCTTCCCCCACTCACTCTCTCCCTGAAAAATATAATAAAATCTTTTAATCACCTAGGCAGAGTGAAGGAAAGAGGAAAAGCTTTATGGAAAGTATCTAGATAGCGTCTATTATTCCATGAGAATAAGGCTTATGAAATAGGCACCAGATATTTTTACCCAAAGTACTCATCTTAATAGAAAGCAGGTCATGGCTAACGTAAAAGTGAATGCTTCAGAATAATCATTTTAAAAGGGTGTGACAGTCTAAGAAATTAAAATATATCAATCCTAAGCAGTCATAAAAATCCACTTGTAACCAAATGTGTTCCTTGTACCTAATAATTTATTTAAAAGTTAGCATTCTCAATATCTACCATAATTTAGTTTTCTAAGAATAAAACAGAGCTGCATATACAACAGTTGAGTGGAGATTTGTTTCTCATAACTGTCAATAGATAACCTAACTATGCAGTCTTTTCCTGGCATAGACAGAAGGGGAGCTCTTGTTATTTCTACTTTGAAAAGCTTTTCTAAATCTGTGTTCTTTTACAATGTATTACAGACTGAATATGAACAGGAATATTTTCAGAAATATAATTTTTAAAGAGGGGTGTTGCTAATTTAAAGTCTGAGGGCAGTACCTCACTGAACAAACTGAGCAAAAAGCCAGACAAATTTCTCACAAAAATGAGTCAAGTGAGTTTCTATGATCTTTATTTCTAAATTTTGACTAGTTTCAGGTAACATTTGTAACAATGATAAAGCTACAGTATTATGTTTTCTATAGTTTTATGTTTTAATATTGAGCATCCCTGAAAGGAAATTACCAAGATTCCAAGGCAAATATTAAAATAATAATAAAAATCTCCAAATAAGGCAATAATATTCTTCATTTTTCATTTACCTATTTCTATCATGTTTCCATATATTCAGGAAAAATCTATTAGTATAAACATACACCAGAGAAAGAATTGGCTGTTACAATTATTGAAGACAAACAAGTCAATCAAAGGCTTGCACCATGTTCACAAAAACTTGAGTACATGAACATTGTGTTGAATCTATATTTGTTATGCCTGATTAATGAGCACTTGTAGAGTCTCTTCATTTTACAGTTTTCACATAGAAATATCAAATTGACAAACCTTTAGCAGCTTTTGCAAACTACACCCAGCACGTTTGTCATATAATCTTTCAACCATGACTGGGATATAATTCACTATTATCTTGTTGACAAGGCTATGATTCGTTTCACACATCACTGTTCATTAAAATAATATGTAACTGTGCTTTGTCCCACTTCTACCAACAAATTCACGGTCAATTAGTTTAACTGAATGAATAACAGTTAGAAAACTATGTAGGTTTCTCACCTTTTTGTATTTTGTGTTTACATTAAATTAAAACCTCATAAATCAGTTACAATACAGTGAATTAGTTGTGGTTCTCCATTTCTTTAATGTAGTGGAAAAAGATATGTTATTTTCTTTTAACTTGGAAGCGAAAAAAATCTCTCAAATAATTGATTTATTTCTGTAGGCTGGTAAATGCTGAAGAAATGCAAAATTAATTCTTCTAATGAGTTTTCAAAACAGTATATATTTCTTTGGGACTTGCAGAAGCAAAGAACTGAAGATTCTTTACTGTGTAACACCTCTCAAGACTGATCCTTTATGCTCATATTGTTGGCCTTTCCCTCCATGAGTGTAGTCTTTTTTTTTTGGAAAAAAAAATGTAACAGACATTAAAATTGAGAAAAACATCTAGTTTCTTATTCCTTAGAGATATATTCTTCTAAAATATTGACCAGAAAAATAATCTTTTATGTCACTCATCTTTACTTGTATCTTTTGTTTAACTTGAATGTTTCATATAGAACATGTGTAGTGTTTTTTAGTATGTGCAGGTGGAGTTAGCATTAGTTTACCTCATATTTCAGAGCAAGTATACTGCAATTGGGAATGCTTGCACATACAAACCACTACTGTACTCAGGGGGGACCTTAGTATCCGAGACATCTGTTGAGCAACAGATACACATAAAAACTGATCAGTTAAGAGAATCTTAAGTCACACAGAGGGCAACAGATGATCCAGAAACTAAACAACCTGGCTAACAAAACAACTTAAGCCAAACTCATTCTTTCTTTTAAATTCAGCAATTCACTTACTCAAGAGAATATTTGGCCAGGATGAAATGGATATCTTTAAAAAGTACATCATAGTCATCTGTGATCTTAATTACATTATGAGACAGCTGCTTCTGCAAAAATTGTAGTTTCTGGAATAAATTTCAGAGGGATTTTACTTGAGGAAGGAGAAGGTTAACATAGAGGGATCCATCCTGACATCTTTACACAAGTGAAAAATGGTAAGTGGCTGTTCTTTTCCTTTAAAACCTGTTATTCACCATCCTCATTTTTCGCTCTTCTAAAACATAATAATCTTCAAAAGGCCTTGTTTGTTCAAGATGGTTACACTCATATACGGAAACTAGGTTTAGTTTTTGGGTTGCTGACACAGATTAATACAAACAGAGAAAACAAAACCAAAACAAACCAACCAACCAACCAAACTCCCCCCCCAAAATCATAGTCATAATGTTTTGGTTGAACTTCAAATATGCTAAAGTAGTTTTGACAATATTTTAGAGAAGACACACTCCTTTTAGTAGGCCCTTTACTGGTAACAATTCCTATTTTTTACTACCTTTGCTTTAGCAGACTGGATTCCTCAAGGAATTTCAATATTCTCTGTAAATTCCAATTGCCTATGCAGAGAAGTCACTACAAACCCAGATTCCTCAAAATACCTTGAGCTTTAATTTTTCAACTAGTGCCTAGAGCAAGACAGCAGAGACAAGCCAAGGATTTAAAAGGCTGATTGGTTTGGGTTTGCTTTTTTTTTTTTTTTTAACTATATTAATGATTTAAGTTAAATGAAAACAGGGAAAAATAGGACAGAAATATGATCTCAGAGACTTTAGCTAGAGTTGTGTTCTGAATTAGTTCAAAATTAAGTTCCTTGATATTATACCATAACAGAGTTTGGGCAATTTGAATGTCAGTTGTTCATGACTTATTTTTCTTGATGCAAGCAGTATCATAAGATGCTGTGCTATATCATATGATTTATCAAAGAAGAGAGAAAGTGTCACCTTACAAAATAAATACTGTGGCTATATAGCTTGGACCCTAAGAGAGAACACTACTATCCCATGACATTTTCCATGAATCATGGTGGCCAGGATGATAATTAAAACTGAACTATTATTGAATTGAAAAATGTTTAGGTATTTCATTAGACCAGCACAGGTTTTTCTGGACAAGCTCAAAAACAAAAGAACAAGGAGATCCTGGGCAAGCTCAGAAGCAAAATGAGGCCTACAGAGGGTGGAAGCAAGGAGGGGTAGGCTGGGTGGAATACAGAGAAACTGTGCGGGTGGCCAGGAACCAGATTAGTCAAACTAAAGCCCAGATAGAATTAAATCTGGCCAGAGACATCAAGAAGAACAAGAAAAACTCCTAGAAGTATGTCAGGGATAAAGGCAAGACTAGGGAATATGTGGGTACTCTCCAGAAGGAAACAGGAGAACTGGTCACCCAGGATATGGAGAAGGCTGAGGTGCTGAACGACTTCTTCTCCCCGGTCTCCATAGGCAAGGGCTCCAACCACAGCGCCCAAATGGCAGAAGGCAAAAACAGGGGCTACAAGAATGAAGAACCACCCACTACAGGAGAACTTCATGTTTGAGACCATCTAAGGAACCTGAAAGTACATAAGTCCATGGGACCTGATGAAATCCATTCACAGGTCCTGAGGGAGCTGGCAGATGAAGTTGCTCAGCCACTTTCCATTATATTTGAAAAGTCGTGTCAGTCTAGTGAAGTTCCAACTGACTGGAAAAGGGGAAACATAACCCCCATTTTCAAAAAGGGAAAAATGGAAGACCCGGGGAACTAACTACATGCTGGTCAGTCTCACCTCTGTGCCTGTCATGATCATGGAGAAGATCCTCCTGGAATCTCTGCTAAGGTACATGGAAAATAAGGAGGTGATTGGTGACAGCCAACATGGCTTCACCAAAGGCAAATCGTGCCTGAAAAATTTGTTGGCCTTCTACAATGGTGCTAGAGCACTGGTAGATAAGGGGAGAGCAACAGACATCATTTACCTGGACTCATGCAAAGCATTTGACACTGTCCCACATGACATCTTGGTCTCTAAATTGGAAAGGTGTGGATTTGAAGGATGGACCACTTGGTGGATAAGGAACTGGCTAGATGGCCACACTCAAAGTGTTGCCGTCAATGGCTCAATGTCCACATGGAAACCAGTGACGAGTGGCATTCCTCAGGGGTCAGTACTGGGACCGGTGCTGTTTAACATCTTTGTCGGTGATGTGGGCAGTGGGATTGAGTGCACCCTCCACAAGTTTGCTGACAACACCAAGCTGTGTGGCACGGTGGACACACTGGAGGGAAGGGATGCCATCCAGAGGGACCTGGACAGGCTTGAGAGGTGGGCCTGTGCAAAACTGGTGAAGTTCAACCAGGCCAAGTGCAAGGTCCTGCACTTGGGTCATAGAAATCCCAAGCACAAATACAGGTTGAGTGGAGAATGGCCTGAGAGCAGCCCTGAGGAGAAGGACTTGGGGATGTTGATGGACGAGAAGCTCAACATGAGCCGGCAATGTGCACTCACAGCCCAGAAAGCCAACTGCATCCTGGGCTGCATCAAAAGAAGTGTGGCCAGCAGGTCGAGGGAGGTGGTTCTGCCCCTCTACTCTGCTCTGGTGAGACCCCACCTGGAGTACTGTATCCAGCTCTGGAGCCCCCAACATAAGAAGGACATGGACCTGTTTGAAGGGGTCCAGAGGAGGGCCACGAAGATGATCAGAGGGCTGGAGCACCTCTCGCTATGAAGACAGGCTGAGAGAGTTGGGGTTGTTCAGCCTGGAGAAGAGAAGGCTCTGGGGAGATCTTATAGCAGCCTTCCAGTATCTGAAGGGGGCCTACAGGAAAGATCAGGAGGGACTCTTTATCAGGGAGTGTAACAATAGGTGTTTTAAACTGAAAGAGGGTAGATTGAGATTACATATTAGGAAGTTGCTTACTGTGAGGGTGATGAGGTGCTGGAACAGGTTGCCCAGGGAAGTTGTGGACGCCCCATCCCTGGAGGTGTTCAAGACCAGGTTGGATGGGGCTTTGATCAACCTGGTCTAGTGGGAGGTGTCCCTGCCCATGGCAGGGGGGTTGGAACTAGGTGATCTTTAAGGTCCCTTCCAACTCTAAACATTCTATGATTCCTGGACTGGAAAATTAGTCCACAACTCATTTTCCTCATATAGATACCATGGAAGTAACACTTCTTTCATGGGAAAAACAATGTGCTTTAGAGGCCATTGGAGTGTGCCTGAATAAGGATTGCAGGTCTAGAATACGACTGAAGAAAAGTACAGTGTTAATCAAACAGTTTGGTTGTGGGTTTTTTGTAGTTTTTTTTGTTTTTGTTTTTGTTTTTGTTTTTTTTGTTTAAGAAGATACTTCATAAGAGTCACAAGACAGCAAGGCTCCCTAATAAAAGACCAGGAATCAAAATGTAAAATTTAATGATGGGAATGCTAGTTACTTATCAGACTTGTAAAGAGTTATGTCACATATCAATTTGTACACACATTTGAGAAGCCCTGAATTTAAAGTAATAATTTAGAAAGAAACCATTGCATTTACTATCATCTGTGCTTGCAGGTTGGCAAGGACAATTTGGGGATGACTTTGCATGCTCTTAAGACTGGGAGCTTTGGAAAATGTGACACAAAGGTTACTGGAGTTACCAGTCAGGGAGACAGTCGATGATGGTGATAGAACCTCTGTGATAACATATATAAGAAGCCGGGGGGGAACTGCAAAACGCCAACAGCAGCTGGAGAGAGCAGTGTGAATATGTCAAGAACTAACTATGGAGACATCAAGGTCAGTGAAGAAGGAGGGGGAGGAGGTGCTCCAGGTGTTGGAGCAGGGATTCCCCTGCAGCCTGTGGTGAAGACCATGGTGAGGCAGGCTGCCCACCTGCAGCCCATGGAGGTTAACAGTGGAGCAGATAGCCTCCTGCAGCCTCTAGAGGATCCCATGCTGAAGCAAGTGGATGCATCCAAAGGAGGCTGTGACCTCATGGGAAGCCCACACTGGGGCAGGCTCCTGGCAGGATCTGTGAACCAATGGAGAGAGAATCCCAAGCTGGAGCAGGTTTGCTGGCAGGACTTGTGACCCCACGGAAGGGACCCACATTGGAGCAGTTTGCAAAGAACTGCAGCCCGTAGGAAGGACTCACATTGGAGAACTTCATGGAGGAATGTCTCCCATGGGAGGAACCCCACACTGGAGCAGGGGAAGAGTGTGAAGAGTCCTCCCCCTGAGGAGGAAAGAGCAGCAGAGACAACATGCAATGAACTGTCCGCAACCTCCATTCCCTGTCCCCCTGTGCCACTGGCAGGGGGAGGAGGTAGAGAAAATCAGGAGTGAAGCTGAGCCTGGGAAGAAGGGACGGATGGGGAGGAAGGTGTTTTAAGATTTATTTTTGTTTCTCATTACTCTACTCTGATTTGATTGGTAATAAATTAAATTAATTTTTGCCAAGTCGAGTCTGTTTTGCCCGTGACGGTAATTGCTGAGTGATTTCTCCCAGTCCTTATCTCAACCCACAAGCCTTTCGCTATATTTTCTCTTCCCTGTTCAGCTGAGGAGGGGAATGATAGAATGGCTTTGGTGGGCACCTGGCGCCCAGCCAGGGTCAACCTACCACAACTGTCTTAGCTATATCCTACTGCAAGATTCGGTGAGGAAGTCTAACAATGGCAGAAAAGGAAGAGATAAGCAAAACTTAAATCTTAGACATACAGAAATGGTTGTCTAACTGTATCTTGGTCTCATAAACCTATACATGCCCAGATACTTGTGGGTTTTTATTCTGATTGTCTCCAGAAGGAGAGTCAACTGTTCTTCAGCCAAATGGCTCTGATCATAGTCAATTATTAGCACAAGTTATGAACAAAGTCATTATTTTCATACCACTTACCTATGCCCTGCATATCAACAAAAGCTAAAAAAGCTTTAAAAAAGGCATGTCTTTTAGGTTGCATTTATCTTAGAAACAGAGATTGAGTAATAGCTATAAAATGTCTTCCTATTAAAAGGGTCTGAAACCCTGGAGCAATAGTATAATGGCATATGTTCTTACAGTAGCATGGGTTTCTGGAGGGAGGAAGTAGAAGTTCTTAAATATTTCAGTGTGATTCCTCAAGGGAAATATCTCATACTTCTGCAATCTCCAGGGCAAAGCACAAACAATAAACTTAGAGAAAAAAAAAAAAAAAAAGAAAAAATAATTAAAGGCTGGTTTGTCAGTGCCAAAACAGCAGATGATGAGTGTTTATATACCAAGACCAAAGAGACTTTTAATCTTGGATGGATAGGGCATTTGGCAACATAAATAAGAATTTAAAGCTTAAATTTAAGCCTACCTGATTTGATTGGCTTGCTGATTTCAGACAAAAAAGCTTAATTCTCCTGTGCCCATAGAAGCTGCTGGGTCCGAGCTAGGACACCCTGCCAGGTATGACTATCATCATTTAAGGTTCTGCCCTCTCACAGAGATTACACTAAGAAAATCCAGCTTGGGCAATGTTCAAGATCTAAGAGGGATAAGGTTTTCAGATAGCTTGACTGACAGCATCTCCTGCAGTGTTACAGGGAAGTGGTGGGCTCCTGCAGAGAGTTTCACAAGCTGCCAACGCTTTTTGTACTCCTCCGTGTCATTTCTCATGTACCCGAATCTAGCTGTCACTGCTACCTTGTCTACACTTGGTACTCAGCCCCACAGCTTTTACTCCAGCTCTGCCATGAAAGGTGATGTATAATCCCCTATCTCACATCCCCTACGAGGAGATTCACATGTGTCATTTAAGGAGAGATGACAACTAACATGTCTATGTCATGAGGAAAAAGGGCAGTGAAAGGTGGTCTTTGCTGAGTGAATAGCCAAAGAGCAACACAACTGGATCTCTGGAGACATCCATCACTATAAGAAAATATGGAGGGGATTCTAATCCCATGCATTATAATAGAAGGAAATAGCATTGCTGTACTTACAGAAAGTTGGGGTTTGGCTCAACACTGCACAAGAACAATTGTAAACAAAATCAAGACAGAGTGCTTGCAATCTGGCAAATATGACTGCATGTCCCTACGACAGCTGTGGTTGAGAGATAATGTCATTCCCAAACTCACTGTTTATTACTTCTCTATGCTTTGCTTAGTTCCTGTGAATGTGAGACACCAACATGAGTTTGTAGTCTTAATAAGACAGGTGTCATTTTTTCCTGAGGTATATATTGTTTATGAAATAATTTTAACTTGCAAGAAGGAGTTATCTGACCTAGAGAGGTTGGTCAGCAATGTGCACAACTAAAGTGGACTCAGCCAGCCCCTAAGGGCAAGAGAAAATCTCTCACTTCCTATTGATATTTATGAGTATTAAATGAACCATGATTCTGAAGACTAAAAAGGAAATCTCAGCTTTGAAATGCCTTTTTCATATTTTTTTATTCTCATATAAGTCTTACAATGAGTATTCTATAAGCCTGTCCTAAAAAGCAGTATTTCTTTTCATGTTTTCCTTGCAAAGAAACCTGATTTACAATATATTTTGATGAAAACACATTTTTTCATAAGAATGATGGAACAAACCTGCAAAAAAGTTGCTGCTATACTCACCAGGTGTCTCAAGAGTGTAAATGAGAGTCTACATGCGGAGCAGAGGCAGTGTCTCAGGCTTTGCTCTCTAGGAAGAATGTCAATAAGACAGTCAACTTGTGGGCACTGACAACTGTTGAGATTCTCCAGTAACACCTGATGACGGAGATAAGCTTCAGGACACTACTGACAATACATTTTGTTGCTTTTTGTGCCTCAGTTTACAAAGTGCTTAATCAAATGTTTACTATGAGAGAATAAACTAGACTTACCCTTTATTTTAAAAGTCATATAATTATCCTGGTCCCAAAGTTATTTGAGAAACACTAGTTATGCTGTTCCTACAAGAGCGATGGATGATGAGTTATAATGGCTATTACTAAAAATAGGATTCAGAGCTGGAGTACATACTTTCAATCAAGCTGCAAGGACTGGTTTAAAGATAGTTACCAAAACACTGGAAAGAAATCTCCTTTGGCAGGGGCAACTTTTTTGGCAAGCATCACAAGAAGTGTGAATACGGTGCGTTGCTCAGAATATTCATGCAAATTACAGAAACCTACTTAGAAATGTTGAGAAAATTTGGATTCCTTACTCTTCAGAAGAGGATGATGAGACAAACAATATTCAAATACTTCAAAAATTGAGGAAAAGAGGAAAAGAATAATCTTTTATTCAAGTCTGTAGAAGATAGGACAAGAAGTTCTGGCTGTGAAAGTATCAAGAGAGATTTATATTGAACGTTACTTTGAAAGGAAAACTTTCAAACTAATGATACCAAATGAATCCATTCTAAGTGTAAGGTAGACCCTTCATTTAAAACATGTTAAATGACAGAGCTGCAGGTCATCCTGACATGTTAAATATTGCATAAACATTTAGCAGCATTTTGTCTGCACATGCAATATAATTCTAATAATAATTTACATCATAAGCTGTACACTCCTTTTTTTCCTACACATTGTAAGTTTTACAGAACAAAGTTCATCAAATAGCAACACCATTATATTACTTCCTTGTTTGAAGATAACAACTAGATGATGGCGCTTCGTGGCAAGCATTGTGAAAGTTTATAGTAGATACAACACATTTGACCACCGACCCTGATCCAAAGACTTTACTACCTAATAAGCACTTCAAACAAATTTACAATTAAAATACAAAAATATAAAAAGTAATTAGAAAATAATTTTGAAATTAAGTTCTACTGTGGTACTTCCACAGAATGGCAATTAGGTTGCATCATGGTGCTGGCTTGGCTTTAAAAACTAGCGCTTTTTTGTGCTAAACTTTTCCATACTAATCATGAGCTTTTTTGCACTGGAAAACAGTAAAGATTTGACAAGCAAACATCACTGAACATTTTTCCTAATATGTTCAGGACTGAGATTTTAATGTCAATTTTAAGCTTTATGCCTTAATTCTGCCAGTGTTTATTCATGTGCTACCACTGTTATCAATGGAGCAATAATGTCAACATCAAGTCTTCACCTAGAAGCATCCTTCCTACAAGCCAACAATGTAAACAATTGAGGCTTGAAGAACTTTATTTTGCTGCAAATTTAGTATATGCTGTTTCTAAACAGTTATAAAATTGCATTTAAAGGTTAACATCTATAAATATCATAGAGCTTCAAACATACACAAGGACAGAAAATGTTCAATATCACTACTGGTAGGATACATCAGTTAAAATATATGTGTTCTTATCTTCATTTTTCATTTACATAATTTATATCAGCAGTTCTACACTTTTTAATGGTCACCTAACTGCTAGGAGAAAAAAAATAAAAAGAAACACATGCCATCTCATATCCTCTCTCTTTTTTTCGTCACTGTGTGTCAGGAGAGATACAGAAATAACATACAAACCAGCAGAAATACTGGAGTGATTATACCTACACTAAATTCATTTTAATTAACTGACTCACCTCCATCATGCCTAAGAATCCATGTGACTGTTAGCAAAAGCACAGCTAAATTAGATCAAACTTTTCTGTGAGAGTGGGCAGAGGGAACAACTTCCTGATAATCAGGCTTGCAGGAACTCGGTCCCAGCTGTGACTACATGGAGGTGTACAGCAGGAGGGTAATGAAGCAGATCTAGATACCAACTCTCTGTCTGAGCAAGGAGGAGAGATAGATAGAAAGATGCATATTAGGATTATTTGTAGTAAATATAATTTCAATTTTCATAGAATACTTTGCACCACTTCTGCCAATTCTTATTTATAAATAGCTTTATTTCTTACAACTAATATTTCAAAATATTTAAATTTGCATAGTTTTAATAAAATTATGTAAATCCTCTATAGAATAAGTCTGTCACAACTTCAGCTTTTCTAGTGACTAATGAATGATCATGAGCTAAGGCATTGTAGAAATGTAGGCATTATTGTAGAAAAGCATACAATCCTAGCTTAAAGACTAAAAGTGACCACCACATCCCTCCAAATTCTTCCAGTTGTTTCTTATCTTCACTGTTAATAATGTACGTCCTTTTTCCTGTCTTAATTTGTACAGGTTTGAATTTCAGCCACTGAACTTTGTACTGCTTTGGTCTGGTTAATTTAAGTGTCTTGCTGTATTAGAAATCTTTTCAATTACTGATGACTCTACTAAATTACCTTTTTAACCTTCTTTTGGATAAACTAACAGAACAGTAAATGTTAAGAACACACGTAGATTGACTAGATGGCTTAAGGGTGATATAACTCCACCTTCACGTTTCTCATTAGCTCCACTCTGTATAATGTAAATTTTCCTAATCAGATGAAGTGGTACAGAATTGTACAGTCCCTCCATTCAGACATTACCTAATGCAAGCAGCTCAGAACAATTTAATGTATCTAATGCATTTCATCTAAAATGCTGAATAATTTGAATAGTTTATTCAGTACCTCTGAAGTTCTATTGTCTTCAAAAGATTTTAAAATTAAACCAACTTAAAACCAAGATAATCTCATTTAGTGTCATTTCATCTAAAATGGTATCTGGCAATCAACTTTCCTCCTGATTGATGAACAGTAGGCCTATAGGAAGTCAAAGTAAAATCAGCAATAAAATTATAATAATATACACCGAGGGGTTTTTTTAACTGTAGATTGTAATTCTGGTATGTGCTCCATCCTGCTCATGACAGTTTGATATCCAAGTTCCTATGTGACCACTTCTTAAAGCACATCCTTGCTTTATTTTGTGTTTTCTCTGACTGATTCAACAGTCCTCCAGAAGGAGAATGCTATGTTGGTAGATAACATTAAGTAATAAACATTGTTGAACTTAGGTAGGGAGATGCAACTTAACCTTAAGAAACAAGCAATGACTTGCCTTTTTCTCACTCTCCATGGTCAGTTTTCTTGTATCTACGGGAGCTGCAAATTTTATGAGAAACAAACAGGGTTTAACATCTACCCAGAAGCACCCAGAAATCACAGCCCTGAGGAACCCAAGTACACTGGTAATTAATCTTGTGGTTGAAACATATCTGAATCATGGATAAGCAGATCATATTTAAAATGCCAGGAGTAGATAGAGTTGCAATGATTAAAAAGCATGTAGATACTACTACAAATGGTCTTAAAAGTTCCTAGAGAAGTTCCTAGAGCATATCACATAGGTGCTGAGTACAGGAAATACACATTTTTGTATTTCAGCTTATTGGAAAGAGTTAAAAACCCTCTGTTCGAATAGAAACATAAAGTGTTTTTCTTATGACAAGGTTTTTTTAGGTTTCTTCTTTTGTTTGGTTTTGACTCCACAGTCCCTCCTTAGTTATACTTTGTTAGAGGGGAGGACATAGAAGAACAGTTATTATTCGTTATTATATGCTTAATAACAGCAGTTAACTGGAGGAGGGCAGGGGACAAAAAAGGTGGAGCAGTGATTGCCAGTTCCTAACCAGAAGTTAGCTGGTCTGTACTGGGGTCTTCTGAGAAGCTTTGTCAAGAGATACTGCATCATGAATTATTCATTTTATCAGCTCTATTAATTTCATTACAATGGTAACACATCCCCAGGGACCCAGACTCAACTCTCCTTCTGTCTGCTAGCATCACAAGGAAATCTAAAGAAGAGATTGAAAATGGCCCTACAATTCATCATATCCTGCTTGGTACAGTCAGAAGAGCATATTATTTATACATGAAGATTAAATATGCATTTATTTATCACAGGCAAGGATAAGATGATTAATATGACTTCTGAAAACCAAAAAGAGCTTACAAGGGAAACAACCAATCCAAAATTGTAAAATCGCAATCAACTTTTCAGTGATATAGCAAAATGATAGAACAATGGGTAATTTTACTGTACAACTGAAGACTTAGTTTTGATTTTGCATCACAGATCCACTTCTGGATGAAAGGGCGATAATGATTTCAGACAGTACATCAGATAAGAAGCTTCAAGAAATATAATCACATAGGTGTTGCTGCATCTTATAGAAGAAATGTAATACTTTCTTTTTATCCATGTATATTTAAAAAAAAAGAAAAAACAAAAAAAAAACAACCAAAAAAAAGATATTCATATTCAACAGCACCTGCAGTTTGCAAGGCAGGAAGACACCTACCTCAGTGATCTGAGAAAAGGGTAACGAAATCATAACGAGCAAGGATGAGTCACCACTTATACAAATAGTCCTAATGGAAGTAACTGCTTACTAAAATGCGTGTGAAGATCAGTGTGTGGAACAAGAGAATGACGTGGATAAGGCTGGTGGTGAGAAGTATCCGCCTAGGTGTGGATATTTTCAGGATTTGAAAGAGTATATGCTACAACTCAGCTGCCTTTCTTTTGAGCTATCAGTTATGGAAAAACAGGCCAATGAAGCGAACTCTTGGAGAGTGGAAGCAGCCACAGGCAAGAACCTGGAAGAAGGTGTGAAGAAGCAGTAAGAGGAACAGCTAAGTGTGAAGGTACTTCTGAAGGATGACCAGCTCAGGACTGCCATTCTCTGTGCAGCGGAGGGCTGAACAATAAGGGAAGAGGGATGTCATGGTGTGAGCTGCACGGCAGTGTCCTCCACTGTGGATTTCGTGCTCAGGTCACTGAGAACAACTTCATTCCTCCCATGTGGAATGCCGTGGGTGAATACTGCTGGTCACCCCACACCGTGGGTGAATACTGCTGGTCACCCCACACCGTGACGATTCCATACCATTCCTGGGCACTCAGGGCAGATGTACCACGTTAAACAAAACAAGTCACTGATAATTAAGTATATTTATGGTTTATATTTGACTGATATTATTTCTCTGTCTCTCTCCATACAAAACAAGTCTCCTTTCATGAGATAAAGCTAGCAATACAGACTTCAGGTACAAGTAGGAATAGTAACAGTATGTTTTAAAACTTATGAAATATTACATTTCATTTGTGTACTTTTTAAAACTTACACAAAATTAAAAAATGTTCATATAAAATTTAGTATGTTGAGAACTTCAGGGTGACAGAAGTGTACCTATAGAGTATTGGGAATTATTCCTCCTGGATCAGTAAATTCATATAGATACTGCAAACAATCATAAAAAAACTATTCATAGATCATGATGTGATTAACCACTCCACAACCCATCATATTGCTGTTTTTACAGAAGTTTGTGCCCAGCGTTAAGTTTAGTACAAGAACATGATCTTAAGGATATAAATTTAACACATCAACTAAAGCACAAATAGGTTGCAGAAAAAAGCACCGTACCAGGTGCAAGTACCTGGGTGCTGGAAGCTGGGGTGCTGCCGGGCGGCCTCTGTGGTGAGCGGCTGGGGCTGCCCCAAGCCGGACGCAGCCGGTTCCAGCCGGCTCCAACCCACTCCCCGCAGGGCACGGCTGAGCCCCTCACTCAACCAAGGTGGTGGCTGCATGATTGAGCTCCCTTTGCTCATTCCACAAGGTTTGTCATGCCGAAGGAAATGGGCTGTCCAGGCATTTCAACACTGATGATGAAACATAATCACCAAAATTCAGGACTTTGGGAGAGTTGTGAGAAGCTGGTATTTTTAAGAATCCAAATTTGGAGATCAAGCACCTAGAGTCTGCCCAAATTTTACTTGGAGAACAGTGGCGGCCACACAAAATGCAGTATTGGGAGCCAGGCTTCCCTTGTTAAAAGAAGAATTTGCAATGTTACCTTAATTTATCCCCTAAACTGTCAGTTCCCTGAAGTGCATATACCTTGATACCTTGTCCTTTTGGGCAGTATTCTTCTAAGTGGAAATCTCTCAGAACAGATTTCTCTGAAGTCCCTCTGAGAATCTGAGCCACAGATATGTTCTGCAAATTTGGCACAATTCATCCTTGGGATATGGGTCGGACTAAGACAATGCTTTGGAGTCTTTCTCCCATCATAGCTGCACTCCTGTGGCAATAACATAAAGAGAGGAGGGAAAAGTGAAATGAAGATTTCAGTGGGCTATCATTGGGATATGGAGAACACTGCTTCTGCAGAAAAATCTTTCCTGCCTCTTAGGTCCTCATGTATTTCTACCTGAGATGTTAGAAGAGCTGTATAATTCAAAAATATGGCTGTACATTCACTTAATTCTCAAAACTGATGAGAATTGTAAGCATAAAGAGCACAGAACCATAGTCATAAAAACCAAGGAAAATGAAGCGTTTCCTAGATCTAGTATCTTGTCTAAATATAATTCATTCAGTATAGTTCATCAACTTTAACTGTATCTGCTTATTCAGACTATGAAGGTCAAATACAAGAACGGATTTGATCTCCAGGCATTTCTATATTTCTAGCTACCAACACCATATATCAATGGTTCATACAGTGAAGAAAAATAAACACTTCACTAACTTGATAGTCTGTGGAAGAGACAGGCTGGAAAAGATGCAAATAATTAGTGACACACCATATAAGAGAGACCTGGAAGAAGGTCAAGAAATCACACCGTAAGAAAGACTCAGACATACATTTAACACACGAGCTCTCTCTAGGTTATCACGGTTGCATTGTTTTATTATTGTTGTTAAGAGGAAAAATAATATGACTTGATAAAGCAAAGCATAGGGGCATATTTTCTTTTCACTAACTCAGAATTCATTTCAAAGGCTTAAATGCAGAAAGTCCAGGAGGTGGGTTTTTTTTGCATATTCTTCAAATATCAGACAACACAGCATAGAATCAACTTACAGTGGGACAGAGATCTGACATTTTAGGGTAGCCCTGGGGGATGATCCTTGTCATTTGTTGTAATGGCAATTTGGTAAAATAGTCAATAGAACATTTATTTTTAATGGTACTGCTAGGTTCTGAAATTATACTCAGCAGGTTAGGTGATCCTGCAGAGATTTCAAACACAATATGGCAAATTGTGCAATAAAGCATGTTACTTTAATCCCTGTATTAAGGACATACAGTCTTTTCAGATAAACTAAGAACCTTTGCAGACTTTCTCCCAGCTAAATGTACGAGGCCGACCTAAGCCTGCTTTGTAGGTTTAGCAAAATTTGGCTTAAGCCATCAGCAAATATAGCAGACACAACTCAAGCTTTAGCATAATGTGCTTGTGGTCCAAAAATAACTGAGGAAAAGGCTCATTCAATAAATTATGACCTTGATCTTGTTGATGTTTTTCTACATTCTGAACTCATGCATATGGATAATCCTCCAGACCACAATAGCATTATTCATAAAGTTAGCAAGTATTGGAATAAAGGGTTCAATCTTACCTTTAGTGGTAATGGCTATTGATTATGTTATGTGTTTGCTGTTTTTAAAACTTTTAAAAATACATTTTTAAAATAAACGTAAAGGAAACTTACCAAGATGCTTATTTCCCTGATTAAAATTTTGTTAATTCCATATAACTGATGTGTTAGAGTACTTGGTGTAGGAGGTACATGAGCCCTTGGAAATAAGCATGTAAAGTCTTGCGTTGGCATAAGAGTAGACATTATTTTTTAGTAATGGGGTAACAAAAACATTTATCTTTGTAAGGCATTAATGGATTTGGTTTGAAATACTTGTAAAATATATAGTAGGAGGTTTTGACTATCAGTTATTAGATATTTCATCATCAAGTTCAGTTGTCAGTGAAATTAGACTGTCCTTTTCATGATATTGCAGTTAATGGCTGATGTTGTAACTCTGGTGATGTTGCAATATAAGATTGATAGAAGTGCGATATTAAATTAGCAGAATAAACTACTGGTACAATACTATGGAAATTATTTTGGACATGGTGTACAAATGTGTATGTTGGACATGTTAGGGCCACAAATGATACATTGTAGGTTGTTGTTTGTTTGTTTTATGAGGAGGAGCTATTCTCTTCCTTAAGAGGACTCTGACATACGACATTTCTTTTGGTTCTTGCCAAGGCAGAGAAGTTGTAAAGATGATAATAATTGCTACGATTTGTTTTAGAAGCATGTATGTTTAACATTCTTTACAAACTTGCTTCATAACAAATTGTATTATGTTTGTGACTAATTCCTGAAGAGCAATTATACACTATTCCTCATCATAGCATCAGCAAGACTAAAGCAAGAGACTAAGATAGACTAATCTCAGTGAAAGATGGGAATTTCATAGTCAAATTTGCAGAGGGAAGAAAAAAATATTGGAAGAATCTTTCATGCAAATGAATAGTACTTTTTTTTAATATTCTGTAATGATACAAAGTAATGATGCAATGGTATCATTACAGAGCATCATTACGGAATGATCCTGAGGAGTAAAAGAGCTGCTGTGCTGTACAATACACTAAAGCTCACAATATTTATGTGCTTTTACTTCTATAGCCTTTAAAAAAAGTGGTAAAACTAACTCTGTTTTAGCAGCATTTTCATAGAATCATAGAATCATAGAATCACAGGGTTGGAAGGGACCTATGGAGATTACCTAGTCCAACCCCCCTGCCAGAGCAGGGTCAGCCAGAGCAGGCTGCACAGGAACGTGTCCAGGCGAGTTTTCAATGTCTCCAGAGATGGAGACTCCACCACCTCTCTGGGCAGCCTGTTCCAGTGCTCTGCCACCCTCAAAGGAAAGAAGTTCTTCCTCATGTTTAGGTGGAACTTCCTGTGCTCAAGTTTGTGCCCATTACCTCTTGTCCTGTCACTGGGCACCACTGAAAAGATCCTGGCCCCATCCTCCTGACCACCCACCCTTCACGTATTTATAAGTGTTGATAAGGTCCCCCCTCAGCCGTCTTTTTTACAGACTGAAGAGACCCAAATCCCTCAGCCTTTCTTCATAAGAGAGATGTTCGAGTCCCCTAATCATCTTGGTAGCCCTTTGCTGCACCCTCTCCAGCAGTTCCCTGTCCTTATTGAACCGGGGAGCCCAGAACTGGACACAATACTCCAGGTGTGGCCTCACCAAGGCAGAGTAGAGGGGGAGGATGACCTCCCTCGACCTGCTTGCCACACTCCTCTTGATGCGTCCCAGGATGCCTTTTTGGCCACAAGGGCACATTGCTGGCTCTTGGTCATCCTGTTGTCCACCAGGACTCCCAGGTCCCTTTCAGCTGAGCTGCTCTCCAGCCTGTCCAGTCTCTCTGTATGGCGGCACAGCCTTCTGGTGTGTCAGCCACCCTCGCCAGCTTTGTGTCATCAGCAAACTTGCTGAGGGTGCACTGTATCCCCTCATCCAGGTCATTGATGAATATACCGAACACGACTGGACCCAGTACGGACCCCTGGGGAACACCACTCGTCACTGACCTCCAACTAGACTCTGTGCCCCTAATCACTACCCTCTGAGCTCTGTCTTTCCACCAGCTATCTATCCACCTTACTGTCCATTCATCAAGCCCACTTTTCCTAAGCTTCCCTATGAGGATGCTGTGGGAGACTGTCGAACGCCTTGCTTGAGTAAAGGTAGACAACATCCACTGCCCTCCCCTCATCTATCCATCCAGTCATGCCATCACAGAAGGCTATCAGATTAGTCAGACATGATTTCCCCTTGGTGAATCCATGTTGAGTACTTCTGATAGCTTTCTTTTCCTCCACATGCCTTGAGATGACACCCAGAATGAGCTGTTCCATCATCTTTCCAGGGATGGAGGTGAGGCTGACCGGCCTGTAGTTCCCTGGCTCCTCCTTCTTGCCTTTTTTGAAGACTGGAGTGACATTGGCTTTCCTCCAGTCCTCAGGCACCTCTCCTGTTCTCCAGGACCTTTCAAAGATGATGGAGAGTGGCCCAGCAATGACTTCCACCAGCTCCCTCAGCACTCTTGGGTGCATCCCATCGGGACCCATGGACTTGTGAATATCTAATTGATCTAGTTGATGTCTCACTTGATCCTCCTCAACCCAAGGGAATTCTTCTTCTTTCCCCATTACTTCCCCCAATGCCTGGGACTCCTGAGGGCTGGGCCGAGCAGAAAAGACCAAAGCAAAGAAGGCATTCAGTAACTCCACCTTCTCCGCATCCTCCATCGTCATGGCTCCTGTTTCATTCAGCAGTGGGCCCACAACTTCTCTGGTCCTCCTTTTGCTTCCAATACACTTGTAGAAGTCATTCCTATTGAGCTTGATATCCCTGGCCAGGTTTAATTCCAAGGTGGCCTTGGCTTTCTTTGTTTCATCCCTGCACGCTCTGGCAGCATTCTTGTAATCCTCCCAAGGGGTCAGTCCCTTCTTCCACTTTATTGTAGACTTCCTTCTTCCACTTGAGCTTTTTCAGAAGCTCCCTGCTCAACCATGCAGGTCTCCTGCATCCTTTAGCTGATTTTTTTCTCTTAGGGATGCACCGATCCTGAGCTTGGAGGAAGTGGTCTTTGAATATCAACCAGCTTTCTTGAGCCCCTTTGCCTTCCAGAGCCCTAGTCCACGGGATCTCTCCAAGCAGTTTCTTGAAGAGGTCAAAGTTAGCCCTCCTGAAATCCAAGGTTGTAATTTTACTTCTTGATGTTTTGTGTGTGGTACCCATGATCCTGAACTCTATCATTTCATGATCACTACAACCTAGGGTGCCCCCAACCTTAATGTCCTCCACCCGTCCCTCTGTGTTTGTCAGTACCAGGTCCAGGAGTGCTCCTCACCTTGTTGGCTCCTGCACCACCTGTGTCAAAAAGTTATCATCAATGCACTGGAGGAGCCCCCTGGACTGTGCATGCCTGGCTGTGTTCTCTTCCCAGCAGATGTCGGGGTGATTGAAGTCCCCCATGAGAACCAAGGCCTGTGATTGCGAGGCTACCTTCAGCTGTCTGTAGAAAGCCTCATCAGCTTCCCCATACTGATCAGGTGGCCTGTAATAAACACCCACAACAGTGTCCCTCATATTTGCCTGCCCCTTAAACCTTATCCATAAGCTCTCGACCCTCTCTTCACCCTCTCCTAGTGAAAGCTCGATGCATTCCAAATGCTCTATCACATAGAGTGCAATTCCACCACCACGCCTTGCTGGTCTGTCTTTCCTGAAAAGGACATAGCCATCCATGACAGCATTCCAGTCATGCGAGTTGTCCCACCACGTCTCAGTAATTGCAATGAGATTGTGGCCCTGCAACCGCACACAGATCTCCAGCTCTTCCTGCTTATTCCCCATGCTGCGTGCATTGGTGTATAAGCACTTCAGAGAGGGCGTTGACCCTTGAGATGTGGTGTGCCTTCTGGCTTTCAGAAATACTGGCACACTGGCCCACGAAAGCTGAGCAACTACACCCTGGCACCTCACCAGCAAGACCATTACCATCCCCTCCCCGCTTCAAATCTAGTTTAAAGCCCTCTCAATGAGCCCTGATGACTCTTGTCCTAGAACCCTTTTTCCCCTGGAAGTCAAGGTATTCCCACCTGTTACCAGGCATTTTGTAGATCAGGCCATGATCAAAGTACCCAAAGTCCTGCCAGCAACACCAGGCTCGAAGACAGGCATTTATCTGCTGGCTCCTCCTATTTACCCCCTCGTCATTCCCTGCAACTGGGGGGATAATTTTATAATTTGTTCTGCACAAAGCAGTGTGCTTTGCACTCTGGCATCTCTTGTCATAGGCTCTAGAATGCAGGGCTAGCATGAGGGCAACCCTCTGAAGAAAAGCGGTGCCAAATGGGTAGTGCTTGCCGTTAGCATTCCCACAAAACTAATTCTGTAAACACAAATTAGGCATACTGAACTTTCATCAATAGATGCCATGCTGTTTCCTGAATGGCAGCTGAAGATTTCTGGCTTCCAGTGGGTGAAAGCAGGGACAATCAATTTTACAGGCAGCTCGGGGGGCCTTTTTTTATTACCACAGGTTCACTCATGGGACCATAACTATTAACTTATTAGCAGGATTCTAAAATTCCAAGCTTACAGTCACAAATATCAAAACATGGTACTTAGGGAATGCTTAGCAGTGTCTATTTGAGGGCATCACTGTCAAAGATTAATTGGGATTTTTAGGTGTTTTCCTATTTTGTTTGTAAACACCAATGGCTGAGAAGGCATATAACCTCACTTTAAGAATAATCATACAATATCCGCATCTGAGAAATGCTTTTAGACTGCCTTTATAGTCAGTGGCAGAAAAACCCAGTCACTTCTATAGTTCCATTAACCTCATCCTAAAACATATAACACAAGACAGACAAACTGCACACAAAACACCTCTAACTCCATCAACCATGCAAAAATCTAGATGATGGATTCCTAATGGCGTTGTGGACATTTAAAAAAAGATGAGTTAAAACTCGATTTTATGAGTCCATTTTTCCAAGCAAAAGAAAACTTCCCACAACTAGAAATTCATATAATCATAGAATGTTTAGAGCTGGAAGGGACCTTAAAGATCATCTAGTTCCAACCCTCCCTGCCATGGGAAGGGACATCTCCCACTACAAAGCCCCTTGCAACCTCCAGGGATGGGGATGGGGCTTAATTTTAGCTTAATTTTGTGAATTCTGGTTTACTTAGAGTTTCCACAAATGTTCCAGGAAGTCCTATGAGTGTCAGACCTCCTCCAGTCCATCCTAGCCAGACTCCCATCTCACAGCAAATCAGATGCGGAGCAAGCCATAACTGCAGCTGAAAACAGCAGAGAAAATACTAGCTGTCCATACAAATATGGGAACAGGGTTTCCACAGTCTAGCGCTGTATGAGGATAGCCTCTTATTCATGTTCCTGTACAGATGGAAATGAAGAGCTTGTGCTTAGAAAAAAACATCAGATAAAAAGAAATGGAAAAACAGCATAATAAATAGGAGAAAACAGTGAAGGACAAGAGGGTACAGAGAAACAAAAATGGAAACAGGATTCTATTAAATAGGATTCAAAGCAAGGATGGGAAATAAACAATGAAGTAGGATATATTAAGTGATAAATAATACACAATAAACCTTAGTATACATATATTCACCAAGGGCAAGTCCTGCCTGACCAACATAGTGGCCTTCTATGATGGAGTGACTACATCAGTGGACAAGGGAAGAGCTACGGATGTTTTCTATCTGGACTTCTGTAATGCCTTTGACACAGCCCCCCACAAGATCCTTCTCTCTAAATTGGAGAGCTGTGGATCTGATGGGTGGACTGTTCAGTGGATGAGGATTGGTTTGGATGGTCACATCTAGAGGGTAATGGTCAAAGGCTGAATGTCCATATGAAGACTGGTGACAAGTGTTGTCTCTCAGGGGTCCGTATTGGAACCAGTACTGTTAGATATCTTCATCAATGAGGTAGGCAGTGGGATTGACTGCACCCTCAGCAAGTTTGCAGACAACACCAAACTGAGTGCTGTGGTTGACACGCCTGAAGAATGAGATGCCATCCAGGGGGACCTGGACAAGCTTGAGAAGTGGGCCCGTGTGAACCTCATGAAGTTCAATAAGGTCAAGTTCAGAGTCCTGCACCTGAGTTGGAGAAAACCTCGATATCAATACAGGCTGGGGAATGAAGGGATTGAGAGCAGTCCTGTGAGAAGGACTTCAGGGTGCTGGTGGATGAAAAAACTGCACATGAGCTGAAAATGTGTGCTCACAGCCCAGAAAGCCAACCGTATCCTGGGCTGCATGAAAAGAATTGTGTCCAACAGGTTGAGGGAGGTGATTCTGCCCCTCTACTCCACTCTGGTGAAACCCCACCTGGAGCATTGTATCCAGCTCTGGAGTCCTCAATACAGGAAAGACGAGGACCTTTTGGAGTGGATCCAGAGGAGGGCCACAAAAGTGATCAGAGGGATGGAACACCTCTCCTATGTGGAAAAACTGAGAGAGTTGGGGATGTTCAGCCTGGAGAAGAAAAGGTCTGAGGAGACCTTATTGAGGCCTTTCACTACTTAAAGCAGACTTATAAGAAAAATGGGGACAAACTTTTTAGCAGGCCCTGTTGTGGTAGGACAAGGGGTAATGGTTTTAAACTAAAAGAGGGTAGATTCAGACTAGATATAAGAAAGAAATTTTTTATGCTGAGGATGGTGAAACAGTTGAACAGATTGCCCCTGAGAGAGGTGGTAAGTGCCCCATACCTGTAAACATTTAAGTTTAGGTGGGACAGGGCCTCTGAGCAACCCGATCTAGTAGAAGATATTCCTGCTCATTGAAGAGGGGTTGGATTAGATGACCTTTAAAGGTCCCTTCCAACCCAAACTGTTCTATGATTCTATACGTAGAACAATAAACTTACCTGTAGTCAGCAGTGGTTAGGGAAATTAGATCAGGAGAAAATAACAATATGACCAATTTCCCAACTGAAAACCGTGGTCACTATAGTGACTTGCCTACCAAATAACATCAAAGTTTTTACTTATGTCCTTCCATTGATTTCCTGAAAGACATTTCTTTGAAGACTGTACTTTTAGAAATGAAATAGCATGTAACTCTAGTATTTTGGTGACATCAAGATGTTATTCTCAGAAATAATACCTTTTTAAAGTGCTGCTTCCAGAGTGAAGCAGTGACAGGGTACTCCTCTAGATTTCAAGGGTTAATATACACATGTTGAGAAAGTGGTTAGCACATAGGCAGTGGCACTAAATTGCCTTAATACTATACTGACTTAGTCACTGACTTAGTTTTAGCAGAGTAACAAGTCACAAATAACACTTGTACACATAGACCTTCAGAGTTCAAGAACTACATGAAATAAGTTTAGTGACCTCGATCCAATTGCCAGAAGCCAAGTGTCCACATAGATAAAACTATGGCTTCAGCTGAGACTAATGAGTGCACTAGCAGACAATATCAGTGCACTTGCCAATTACTGAATGGTCAAAAAGACCTCTTCTGTCTCTTTTCAGAAACGTGCTGTGGGATGAGAAATTTTTACTGCTGCTCCTCATGTTGAACCTGGTTTTTGGACTAACCAGAAGAATAAGGTCTTCAGGGAAACATATCAAGAATTTCTCTGGTAAATTGTATCTTCACAATTAATTAAGCATATGTCTTAATAAGTCCAGTAAGAGATAACTCCATTTTAAATGGAATTATTGTCACAACAAACAGAATTATATATCTTGGCTTCTGAACTCCCATGTCGCTCTCAGAAGGAAAGATCTGCTTCTTAATATATGCATTTTCATTTTGCCTTTCTTAATACAAATCTAATTATCCTCTGCATTTCAACATTTTACTCAATTTATCTGTAGACTATCCAAACAAATACACTAAATGATGGCACTTAATGAAACCTTTGTCCACACTGTTTGTTTATGAAATCATAAATATTTCCTGGACCAAATTCGCAATAGCAGAAGCTTTATCAAGCACGCACTTGATAATATTGATATTTAGATCATATTTAGATGCTGTGCCAAGTTATACCACCCAGTATAACAAAGGCACTTATAAACTGAAGCAAGGTAAGAGGAGACATGCCAAGTCAATCAACACTGGAGCACTTGCCACGTAAGGAGAGGCTGAGGGACCTGGGCTTGTTCATCCTGGAGAAGAGACGGCTGCAGGAAGGAGCTGGGACAAAAAGCTCTGTGAAGCTATAACTGTAAGGTAGGAATGGCTAGGACGTTCACTTCAAAAATATGCCACTAGTGCTACAGAGCTGATGGCAATGGATTCAAGCTGTTACAATGTTATACTGGTACTGCCTTAGCACCATTCCTGACTAATTTCTCTGTGTTTTGGAAGAAGATTCTAAGCCTTGAGAGCAAGCAATCCCAAGAGAGAAACAAACCATATAGATTGTCTCCTTTTACTAAGATGAGCTTCTGGTCTGAGGAAATGAATGATACAGGGAAAAAGGCTAGCCTTAGCAGGTAATTCTACTTTTCAGTGATTCTGTATGTGTTTCCTCTGTTACAGCTAAAATCTCATTATGCATTAAAGGGAACATCTCATATTCATTGAGCTAAGAGCATATTAGTACAATTAATGCTGTAATGTTCTAATAGTCCAAATCATGCAAGTAAAATAGAAAAACTTTATTAATAAAATATTAAAATCATTATCTGAATAAGTATTTCTACTATCTTCCCCTTTTCTCTGCTTACCCTTTTAAGGTTCCAGTGTGTCCCAAGGTTGACAGTTTCAATCTTCCTGAAGAAGACTGAGGATTTTTATGATGAGTTATGAGTACCCCGTAGTCTTCACTGGAAGGAGTATGCTGTTGATGGTGGGGTATTTTTCCTCATCACTCCTGGGGGCCCCTTGGCTTTCTTTAAACACATTTTTCCCATACCCACCTGCTCCCTTACCCCTGCTTCCAGGGAAGGAGTGAAAGCTGCCCCGTGGCTCCCCAAAATCCCTGGGGACCATTTGTCTGGCAGGGACTGCCTGGGACTGTCAGCCCCTTCCCCAGCAGCACTCACAGAGCTGCAGCTCAGACAGGCTGGGCAATGGCCATTTGGTGACGGGGTGCCAGCTCAGCCCTGCTCAGGCCAAGGACAGCCCAGCCACCCCCTGAGACGTGCCGCAGACTGATGTCTGCCCCCAGCAAAGGCAAAACCATATTTACAGGGCTAGAGCTCACCAGAGCTTGATGCAGAAAATAGTATGGATTATAAATCCTGATATGGTACCTATCTGCTAGTAAATAAGGAAGCTGAAAACTGCTTAAAATGTATGTATATTAAAATGAACATTTTGCTTCTCTTCAGATGTGATTTCTTAAACTATGTTCACCTGTCAGTAATGTGAAAAGGGGACTTTCATGCCATGCAAATGGAAGACAAGAAAGAATGAATACTCTATCAGGTGAAATTTCTAATACGTGCCTATTTTAATAATGTGGAACGGGAAAGGAGATATATTATTAGAAGTATCATGGAGAAGACCAGAAATTTTTAGATCTTTTTCAATCAGATTGCAGAACATTTTCGCTGAAGAAAAGATGAATAAGGTGGAGAATAGTATTGAAAGCTTTTCAGTAGATCGATTATATGTGAACTGAGGTTGAGAATGTGCTCACCTGAAAATTGTTCAAAGCCATATGTACTAGGGAGGTGTAAAGGTGACAATATTTCTGTCCTTAGACCATGGATTGTTCTTATTGTATAGTGACCACAATGCTGACCTGCCAGAATTTTTTCTCCTGCTAGAGGCTATTAAAACTCTATGATAGATTAGTCATAAACTTTGAGAGCACAGTTGGGGATCATGCCCATGCTGATAAATTAAGTGTGGATTTGTGATCTAGACTGTTTCCTCAGTGGATGATTGAACACAGAATCAAAGAAGAGATGAAAGTTAGTGGATTACCGTCTGAGCCAACCTGCTTCTTCATTTCTTTTATTATTTTCCCAATCTTCTGTTCATCAGCTGCTATTTTGCAAAATTCAGGCATGGATGAACATTTTGAACCATGTTATGTTAATTAAATTTCAACTTCTGAAGTATTAACTAACCAAATACCTTTTGTGAGTCACTAATTCTTAAATGAACTTGATTTTCAGCATTACATTTTTACCTAATTGCATGTATTTGACAATGTATGAGAAGGAAACTTGCATAATAAAACATACAGTAATGCCTTTTAGAGTTAATGGCGATAGGTTTTAGGGCAATACTTTTTTATTTTTTTAATAACTCGGAAGGAGTCTTGTCAAAAGGCAGGCCAACAACATTTGAAACATTTGAAACTAATTTGAATAAGTAAAATTTAGACATATTTTTTTCTTAAATGAAGATTATCAGGTTATTTGTTATATTAATTGACTAAGTACTATATCTATTTGGAGAGCTTTTAAAATGTGTATCTTTGACCTACAGGCATTAATGAGCTCATTATAGATAACACACCTATCCTTGGGCATCTGTTTAAGCAGGTTAAATTGTGTGATCATTTGTTGCCACCAAATCCTCTGAGTTGGTGTCTAGAAAAAGTTCTTACCTGTTCTCTTTATGAACTAACATGGAAAAAAAGTGTCTTTGTTTGCAACTGAATAGGGAGAAATTTCTCAGTCAAGCAGATGAAAAGATTCGAGCTTCCATTTTTTCATTCATAGATCAGAAAGCTTCCCCCTAGATTTCCTCGTCATGTCCACAGTGGCCCAGCCTTCCTCCCACTAGGTAAGCGTGAACCAGGACCAGAGTAGCATTCACAGACCACCGTTGCCACTAACCTTTCCTTGTCAAGACCTCAACCACTCTCTCAGATATGCACAGTTTCAGCAGAGAAATAGCTCTTTCTGCTTCCTTGTGTTATAACAGATTGAGCCTCAAGAAAGAATCAGGGCTAAGGGTTCAGTTTCAAATTTTGTCACGGTTTTCTAGCTGAATTTGAGTGGGTCACTCATTCATTCTGTTTCTGTTTTCCTGTCCAAAAAAAAGGAGGAAAAAAAAGATTTACCAGTTTATAAGGTCCTTTAAAATGTAAAAATGATAAATCTCTATAAAGCTAGTTATTACTGCTGTCTCTTGTGATTATTCTACTGAAAAATTATTCAGTAAAACACTTGCTTCAGGATACATTTATCTGTAATCTACCTAGGTTTGTATTAAAAATTGGGGAATGCTTGTTAGTTGGGTTTTTTTTAATAAAATTAAAGAAAAAAAAGATAATACTTCTTTTCTTGAAGAAAAAGAACTTAAGATTTTTAACCAGAATAAATTCAGTATTTTAACAAAACTGCTGGTTTTGTGTCAGGGTCTATCATTTACTAATGATAGCTACAGTGTTTGTCACTGAAGGGTTCAAGCAAAGTGACTCCACTCTGAAACTAACTTTCTTTTGAATTGCTTGAACAACTGACACCCACAGATTGTCTACATATAAGCAAGCTTTTTTATGTTGTCTTTCACAAAGTGTGTATATTTACAAAAAAAATATGCTAACATCACTTAAAATGTCATAAGATTCTTTTCTTAGTCATTCTAAGAGGTTTATTATCTGTTTATAGGTTTACAATGACAGAAAAGCACTTAAAAGCTACCAAGAAGTGTCTTCTCTCATTGGGTCTGAGCTTGCATACTATTATTTTTTCCTGCAGTTTGTTTGCTGTTAAGAAATGTTCATGAATTTTCATTTAAATATTTAACACAAAAAACCTTTACTTTTAAATAGTTCTACTCATACATAATTTGTTTCTTAAGCTAGATGTTCCAAAATTACCCCACCTAAATTCTACTGAAGGTAACTGATAATCTAGCATCAATGCAAAAGTCACATTTAAATTTGTGGTGATAGATATTTTGTGCTTTTAAAAACACAGACATAAAATGACTGTTTCTTTTTCCAAAATTTGTGTTATAGTGAATTTACAGTCAGGAAAAAAACCTTAGCAGATATACGAAAGTATTATCTTTGCCATTCATTTATTGTAAGGGATGCTATTCAATTTGCATACAAATCTATTAATATAACATTAGAATCTATTTCATTCACCTGAGGTTTTGAAGTGAAATACATTGGATGGAGACGAACTAATTTCATTATTTTGCCAAACTGCCTGGCTTCAATAACTGTTATTCCTTTCTTAGGAAAAAAACCCTGAAAATCATAATTACATTTAACATATAAATAAGTATTGAATTCTCCTTGAATAAATATATGGTGTTCAATAGAATTTAAATAACTCTTAAAGTATTTCCAGCATTTTATTTACAGTAATCTAGACCTGACAAGTCTTTGGAAAATGTTCATTTGAGATGGCTGTAACATTTTAATTACAGTCTTTTAAAGAAATTGTTAGATGTTTTGCTTTCCCTTTTATTTCTTTGTATGCTGCAGCTCAACAGCTAAAGTTTGTGGGGTTGAACAGTATATGTAAACAGATACACATTTAATGCATATATATATAAACTTAACATACATTAAATTCAATTGTCTTTTCTCTTAAACAAAGTTCTCCAACATATTGCAGTATATAATGCCATGAGTTTTTGTGTTGAGGAGGAAAGCATCAGAATGTGGTCTGAGGAGACAAGTCATGTAGCTTGCAAGTAGTCCAAATCCAACAGTATACAAGAAGGAGGTAATAAAGGCAGGAGCTGGGTAATTAATAATTAATCAAAATGATAACATGAAAGGAAAAGAAGCATACCTTGATTAATCAACTTATCTCTCATCCAGTTGCTAAAAATACAGGAAACAACAGACTACATGCATCACTGGTAAATTCATAGCTGAAGGACTCTGACTTACTTTTGACTGCATACTTTGCTTATTTGGGTTTGGCTGGTGTTTTTTTTAACACAGGTACAGTTACCAAGTAACTGTACCTAAAACATATCTAGCTAGCTACCTGGTTAGCCCTAGTATTTAGAGATAATTCTTCTCTGGTCTGTTACCACATTCTCACTCTTTTTGAGTATAAATCTTTAAAATCCTTTTGAAACTGTTTAGGGGGTGGAAGCATCGTTTTGTGGTCTTTTATTTAGTCCCTCTGAAAAAATCAACTCAGAAGCATCAAAACAGCTGTTGCAACAAGTTCAATCTCAATTGTCTTCTATACATTGTGAAATTAAAACAAATCATTTATTACTTCCAGAAACAAGCATTTTCATTCTGAAGGAATCAAATGGAATATTTTAGTAATTTCAGAGATCTCTTTCCTATTTGAAAATCAAGCTGCAAAAGGTGCCAAAACCAACTAATCTCATAAATGGTTTGAATGTTTCCATTAAAAGACAAACACAAATAGTCATAACTTTCACCATAACTTCTGTTACTGCTGTTTTTCCTCTCAAAACGCATCCTTGATGAGTGAAGCCTTCATTCTTGTATCGTTTCAGAAATTAATCTTGAATCTTGCGGTATCCACTAAAAGGTCAGGCTTACACATGGACATCCTATTAATTTTGATGAGACTCGCTCCCCACCCCCTAACGTTTGAGTTTTGCTGAACTCAGCACAATGCAGAATGGAGAGCTTAGACTCTATTAGTTAGATACACAGAGAAAATTAAATGTTCCTTTAAGAACTGTGGTTTTGTTTGGGCTTGGGATTTTGTACTTTGTCTAATGAAGCTCAGATAAAAGGCAGTTGTCCTACAATTGATCCTCTTCTCTCCTTCTACCTGACCCCACTTATCTTTCCTATTTTTTCCCTCTTTCCAAAACAGCAGTTTCAACAAGAATTACAAAAACTTTTATCTGTTTGGAAAAGAAAATATATGCATTCATCTGTATTAAGATCATAAATATCTGATGGTGATAAATACCAAGAAGTTAAGATATTTTTACAGTGGAATGCTAATCTGCTCTGAATTCATGTAAGCTAGTTTTCTTACCAGATTATTTGAATGTTCCCTTTCAATAAGGTCACACAGTAATTTGTAGAGCTTTAGCTGAGCTTCAAATTTTGTCAGTAGGTCAGTAGAGTTGTAGTTGCACAATTTTGATTTTTTCTTTTTTCTTTTCAAAGGCTATACTACTACAGCACAGATTTTCTTCTAAAATAAAAAAATCCACTTAATTTACAGTTTTCAGATAATTTACATTGCAAGTCATCTTTCAAATATCAAAACATAGCGTCAGTCCACTCTACAATGCAATATCTGCAAGATCAACAAGGCATGATTGATTTGATTCAGTGACTTACCATGGTGAGTCACTGAAATTGGTAAGGACGAAGAGAGACACAATTCATTGACAGCATATGCACTTACTTTGCAAAAAAGTTATGTTAAAAAATTAAGAAAAAATGATTATGAAATTAGAAACTTTCAAGAGTATTAAAAATGAAGACCACAGCAGAAAAATAATTCATATTTCGAAGACTGCTTAGCCACCCACACAAACATGTTAAAAATACTGCCTTTTTCTACTTGAGTAATGCAGAGTTCTTAGAGCATCATGTACTATTCTGTAATCAGTGTATGCTACCAGTTCTACTACTAGCAAGGTCAGCACCTCCATATTAAATTGGTGTTAACAGAATTTAACAGTGCTTAAACAGTACCGCTCTGAGGTTCAACATCATAAAAAGCACAACTAAGGATAATCAGGACATTTTCACTTCAATTAGTTGATGTTGCTAAATCTATACATATGTATAAATGTAATTTATATAAATTCTTTTGCCAAACCAAAAACTACTTTACAGAAAAATAAGTTTTCTGGTACATTGTTAATTAAAAATGTTTTGAAATTGTGAAATATTTCTGAATATCATGTTTTAAATTTCTTTTGCTCCTAAATGTAGGTTGATTATAGTGCTTTTTAAAAGATTAAGTGGTTGGATAAGGTTTTTCCCAGTTGCTCATTTTCAATTTTCTAAATAAAGAATTTAGATTTTATGCTATTAATCATTAATGTTCTTCTATATTCTCCTATGAATAAGAATATATGTACATATACACCCCTATATTTAAATAGATTTTTAAATGGATATGAGCCACCTTTTCACTCTTTGGTAAACACAAATAGGAGGTTATAGAGCTTCCCCCTGCTTCTGAAGAAGGCATATTTTTTTCATAAATAAATTCACTTAGGTGGTTTAATCCTGCTATTTTGTATTACTTCTACATATTTGTAGGTAGTTTAATTATAAATCAGAGTAAGAACATAGAAATAACGTTCTCAAGGGATTATTACTATAATTCCCTAATAATACTGCTCTGTAGTTTCCAACTGATAAATTACATTAATGCTTCAAAAGAAGCATTGATTAGGGAAAGAGTACATGGGTTTCTTTTTGCTAAAGTGCTGAATCTCTGTGTGTGAGCTAAAACCACACAAGTACAGCATATTAATTATCATCAAGCCGATATTTTTCTTGCACCAGGTCAGTTGTGTTCTATATTGATTGCAAAACTAGTTTCAAGCGTCCTAGTCTTGAAGTCAATTCATTCTCAATTTTTAAATTCTCATTAATTGAGCATCTTTCTCTGCAGAAAGGAGGATAAATCTCACACACATAGAGTATGGCTGATTCTTAGCAGCAAGTCTCAAGACACCCAAATGGTGTAAAAACTGCCATATAGATAGTCAAAAACGTTATTTTAAGTGCCTAATCTAAAATAAAGAAATATTATTTGTCTTGATTACTGTTCTGAGTAACTATCCCCTTCTGCTGTCATCTCTGTAAATTCTTCTTCAAATGGTGAGAAACTCATATAAGGTCTAGGAATTTTTGTTAGAATGGCTTAGGTGGACCAAAATACAAGTGATAGCCTTGTATCAATACACAAAATAGAGATTCAAGATTATAGCAGAATTGAAAAGGAGTCTATTTCTAGATTAGAAGATTCCTGATGGAAGAGAAAAAGTAAAGCAAATCCAGTCAAAGTCATTACATGTTTAACCAACTGCCATTATTTATCATTTAGGTCCTAGTTTGGTTTTCAGGATCATGGCTGCCTGTAATGTAGATATTAGAAGTGGTAACTGACACTGGTCCAATCTAATATGCCTTCAGAGGGCTTCAAATTTCTTTCTAATTTGAAATACATCATCAACTATATAAAACGAGAGATATCACCTTTGTCCACAAAATGCTTCATAATGTGTCATTTTCAAAAAATAAAAAAGGCAGGAAAAGCATTAAGTGAAAAATCATAATAATAAATAACCTGTATTGAGACCTGTGTGTATAATACATTTTATAGATAACTACTTATTTATTTATATTTTGCATATATTTGTTTATATTTATAGTTGATATTAAATTTCTTCCCTGCATTCTTTCCTCTTCACCAAGTCAAATAAGCAACTGGTATCATTAGGTCAATTCAAATAATGATGTCGTTTACAGGTTCCATCACGAATTATGAGTCTTTCATAGTCGCAGAGATGAAAGGGACTCTCCCCAGCTGGGGAGTCCTACAACCTGCTGTACATTTTCTATGCAACAGGGAGAAAGGTCTCTCACGCAAAACGTTTTGGTTAAAATCTCTCCCAGATGCCAAGGACTTTCTGTTGACTTCTGCAGAGCAAGATTTTCTTACTCTCCCTTTCGTCTTTTGCAACTTGATTTTATTCTGTACATTCCCTGTTAGCAAAGCTAATCCCACCTCAGCAGGAGACTTATAAATATAGCTGAAGCCTCTTCTCATGAGGAGGCTGCAGGGCCTAAGCATCCCAGTCAGGCTGTCTGACCTGCCTCTTTATATGCCAATAGGCTACAAATAATTTCTTGAATAAAATACCACAATAGTTCCCTTTTAAAGTTGGAAATATGCACTGTTTATTCCTATGTGTTCTTTCTTCTGAAATATAACTTAAATAAGGGAGAAAATAAAAATAAATTATGGTATGGAAATTAGGGTATGGTATCCCTAGGAAAATAGATGGTAGATACAAGGTCCAGGATTCCAGTACGTAGGAATATGCTGCATCTAAAATCATACAAAATGACTGTAGTGTATATTAGAGATCTGCAAATGTTTTCAACCTGCACGTAAAAGCATCTGTCCAACCTATAGCTAAAGACTGCTACAGTCTCTGTATATGATGCTGCCTTGTGTAGGTAGACATAATACTTTATCCATTTCAGCAGTAAGCTTTACCTATCCCACTCAAAGCTGTGAAGATGTACAGGTTGTGTGCACACATGAGGCCACACTTTATTATGTGAGTAAAAGCAGGTAAATATGCTACCACTGTTAATAAAATTATAACATATGAGTATATGTACTTTCTTGAATTCCTCTAACAGTGCAACTCTAGTGTTGCCTTAATGATGGTATTCTTATAAATATTAGATACACATATATAGAGAGTACATGCAATTGTGTATATATATATAAATTTACTGTAAATTATTCTCTAAAAGTATTTCACAAATTTGATAGCTAGAATATTGAAATAAATAATTATTATTCTAATATTCCAAATTTTTACTTTTATAATTATGGAACAGAAGTCTTGTATTTTTGCTTACTCATCTGATCAGATTACTCTAATTTAGACTTAGCTACAAAATTTTTTTTTATATAGAAGGAAGATGTAACAAACAGATGAAATAAAATCAATTTGGGGTCCAAATTCAAAATTACTTTGGGAAAAAAAAAAAGCTAATCAAATAATGCACTCTGACTATTTCTTTTTATTTGTATCCACTGACTGAAAACAGTAGATCAATTTAAGAATAGATTATAAGATATTTTAACTTTCTTCTTTCATTTTTATTGCATTCTTTTTGCTTTGTTTGTTTTTTTCCTAGCTAGTAAATTAGAAATGATGCATCTTTCATCAATTTTTCATTGACCCTAGTGGTCTTATTAAGGTCAAATAACACCGTTTTTTACATCCTCACCAGCATTATTTACTTGACAATATTTATTACTTGGTAAGCAATATGGATTTCTGACTTGTACTGAAATCAATTACTTAAAAGAGCAAGGATGCTATTGCTCTTACAAACCTAGTTTTGTTTTTTTTTGTTTTTTTTTTTAAAAAAAAGAGAGAGAGAGAGTGATACTGTCAATTTACCCAGCTATGCTATATTTCATTACATTATAGACAGTATGTGACAGGAGATCATAGCTCCCCCCCCTTCCCAAGTATTAGTTCATGTGTTGGTCATGCTGCTCCCGTTGATACATTAACTTCTGGAGAACCTTCATTTCCCTTTGTGTTGCAACTACATTTTCTGCTCTCAACATGGTGAACCCAGTGCATCTACGCTGGGGTCCTGACAAAAAAGGGTTTATGGGTATTTACCTTAGGTTGACACATGAAAGAGTTAAGTACCTATCTAATATTCAGTACCCAGATATTCTATGCACTCTCCTCATTTTGAATGAGTCAACCCAAATGCCAATTTTTTTTTCTTTTATATGAGAATTTGTAAAGTCTTTCTAATTAAGAAGCAGTTTATATCCAGATTTCTAATACCTATTGCTATACTGCTTTGTATGTTCAGGAGTCTTTCTTTACCTTCTTTGAAACATGTATGTCCTGGATATTTTATGAATAGAGTAGAAAAAGCAGTAGTAATTGAGAGACAGTATCAAGGGGACAACACATCCTCCTTGTCCTGATAATTACTGGTTCAGAAATTTTGGACATAAAAATATGTGTTGAAGTGATTGAATATTCTGACGACTGAAAAAGAAAGCAACTTTGTTGCTCTCAGCTCATTATATTCTGGCAAATCTTTGCCTATTTCACAGGTTCTCACAGTAGTTGCTGGGGCCAAAAATGTCATAATTAAGTGAGAAAAATAAGTGTAAAGTTACTTTATCATCTTCTTTAAGTCTTATGAACAATCTGTGAAATCACAGATTTTTATGAACTTTCACCTGAGATTAAATAACTCTGAAATCTATTAACCTATTAGCGTTAACCTTATAAAAGCCCAAAGCAAACAAAAACTGCCAACAAGCATTTGATGTTGTGCACCAGATCCATTCAAGTTTACTTGATCCTTCCATGTAGAGCCTCTCACTGAAATAAAGATGTGTCATTCTCCAAGAGTTTATTCCATTAACATAATTTACCCCTACTATGCTTTTTTTTTTTCCTTTTTAATCAGATAAATAAAAAAAAGGTAGATATTCAGATCAGATTTTTTGGTGGTGCAAACAGGTGAACTCATAATAACTATTTTAGATTTTAGCTGTCTGTCTTTGAAATACAGAGTCTAGTTTTGTTAATCAGTGAAGTGAATATAACATTCTGGTCTTTTTTATTTTTCTACCATACATCTTATTTTACCTCTGAGACTATGCCTTGAAAAGTGGTACCAATCTTTTAGTAGTAATAATGTAATGAAATAACATGAACTGCTTTATAAAGGTATGCTACAAATGATCAGGGATACAGCTAAAAGTACAGCTTCAGAAAATCATAAACCTCTTTCTCACTAGTGCTTTCATGCAAATGTTTTAAAAAGTATTTCCAAAACCTATAATTTCTGTTTTAAAGATCCTAACAAACCTTCTCACTGCATCTGAAGCTATGTTTAGAAGTCATCTATTCCAAGCACAACTACCTTCAAGGTATTTTGTTAATGATATCAATCCCTATCTATGAAGGCACATGAAGGACAACCAGGTGATCAGGCCCACTCAGCATGGGTTCATGAAACACAGGTCCTGCTTGATAAACCTGATCTCCTTCTATGACAAAGTGACCCATCTGGTAGATGCGGGAAAGGCTGTGGATGTTGTTTACCTGGACTTTGGTAAGGCCTTTGATACAGTTTCCCACAGCATCCTCCTGGAGAAACTGGCTGCCCATGGTTTGGACAAGAATACTCTTCACTGGGTTAAAAACTGGCTGGAGGGCTGGGCCTAGATTGTGGTGGTGAATGGAGTTAAATCCAGTTGGCGGCCGGTCATGAGTGGTGTTCCCCAAGGCTCAGTATTGGGGCCAGTTCTCTTTAAATATCTTTATCAATGATTTGGACAAGGGGATCGAGTGCACCCTCAGTAAGTTTGAAGATGACACCAAGTTAGGTGGGAGTGTTGACCTGCTTGAGGGTAGAAAGGCTTTGCAGGGGGATGTGGACAGGCTGGATTGATGGGCCAGGGCCAACGGTATGAGGTTCAGCAAGGCCAAGTGCTGGGTCCTACACTTGGGTCACAACCATCCCATGCAGCGTTACAAGCTTGGGGAAGAGTGGCTGGAGAGCTGCCTGGTGGAAAAGGACTTGGGGGTGTTTGTTGACAGCCAGCTGAATATGAGCCAGCAGTGTGCCCAGGTGGCCTAGAAGGCCAATAACATCCTGGCTTGTATCAGAAATAGTGTGATGAGCAGGACAAGGGAGGTGGTTGTCTGCGTGTACTTGGCACTAGTGTCCAGTTTTGGGCCTCTCACTACAAAAAAGACACTGAGGTGCTGGAGCAGGTCCAGAGAAGGGCAACGAAGGTGGTGAGGGGTCTGGAGAAGTCTTATGAGGAGCGGCTGAGGGAGCTCGGGTTGTTTAGCCTGGAGAAAAGGAGGCTGAGGGGAGACCTTATTGCTCTCTACAACTACCGGAAAGGAGGGTGTAGCCAGGTGGGGATTGGTCTCTTCTCACAAGTAACAGGCGACAGGACAAGAGGAAATGGTCTCAAGTTGCACCAGGGGAGGTTTAGACTGGATATTACGTAAAATTTTTACACTGAAAGGGTTATTAAGCATTGTAACAGGCTGCCCAGGGAAGTGGTTGAGTCACCATCCCTGGAGGTATTTAAAAGACGGGTAGACACAGTGCTTAGAGATATAGTTTAGTGGTGGTTTTTATCAGAGTTAGGTTGATGGTTGGACTAGATGATCTGAAAGGTCCCTTCCAACTTAGGCAATTCTACGATTCTGTGATTCTATCTCAAGTAAGTGTTCTGAGATTACAACTATTAATATTTTACATACCTTAGTTTATACACAGACATTGGAAATATTCCTCACTTACCTTTTTGTCAGGGAGAAATTCATGTACACTCTTTGCAGTCAATTAACAGTTAAACATACCTGGCTTTTTCAAGATAGGAATGAATTTTCTGATGATGGCAAGTGACTGAAACTGTGACTGCAGCAGTGTAGCACAGGAGACAAGAGATAATGCCCTATCAAATCACTTTCAGTCTTGGAGATTATAGGAACACCCAGGGCTGAACTTCCATTCAGCAGAAGTCATCCAAGAAAAAGGGATATAATAAGGGACTTCATCTTAGAGCAGTATACTTCTCAGAAAGAAAAGACTGAAATTTATCTAACAGTCTGCTGCTTATTTCCTGGGAGATGTTTGAATTGGCTTCAAAGATAGGTGACTTGTTATTCCACTAGCAGAGAACACAGAAAACATATTGAAACCAAGCTAGAATGAGAGCTAAAGGGGAAGGAATACTGTTTTTTTTTCTTTTGTCACCCTCAAAAGAAGGTAATTACTTTTTTCTTTTTCCCAGTCTTCATATTTTATTAAAATAAACTTATTTTATTTTACTTAAAAGTTCACCCTGGTGCTGCCAGACTGTCAATCACCAAATGGTCCAGAGCTGAGATTGGGGAATGGATTCTCAGCTGTGGAAATCTGCATTCCAGGAGGGAATATTTTGTAAATCTCTTGGAGTAAATCCGCTAGGATGCAAGTCATGATTCCTTGGTCTGATGACACAAGGTTATGCAAAAAGTGGCAAGAATCTCCCTGGCAAGTGTAAACTGGAGTATTTTTGAGTACCTCAGCATAAAACGATTTTACCAAGCGAGTGGCAATAAAAATAAACTTTCCAGAAACATGGGAGCTAAGCATATGCATAGAGGACATTGGATAGTATTTATACAAACCATACCAACAATGACAAAACGTAAAGAATAGAAATGGAAATAATAATGACAGTTGATGATCCTATGAGTAAGGAAGGTAACCCAAAAGATTACACAAGCACCAAAAATGTTAGCTAATTCTTACATCCGTTTGCAGATAGAGTTGGTTAATCTCCCCAGCATTTTGGAAATGTAGCCTGGCAGGTGCCAGTGATAGGCTGATGTTGCTGTTAAGGAATCAGGGACCCAATTGCAAATGGTATTGTAACCTAGTAGTGGGACTCACGACTTGATAAACCTCTCTCACAGGAGATCATAATAATGTTGCATGATACCTGTATTGCATTGAACATAATTCATGCAGACCACTGAATCTAAGATAGCTGGGACAGAGTGCGGTTACGGACAGAGAGCGGTTATGTCCAGTTTGGGATTTCTTCCAGTCTTCTCACAAGTTCACTATCAACACACAGTGGAGTGAATTGCAGCAAATGTGCTGACTTGTGAAACAAATCCAGCTGTGGCCTCCTGCTCCTGCTCTGTCTGCTGTGATTCCCTGCTGAGTTTGGACGCCAATTGGGTCCTTTTGGACCCCACCCAACTGAGAATACCCTACCAAGTCTACATGCCTACCTTCTCCTTTAGCCTGACATAAGGCTAGTATGAACACACTCTAATGGTCTTTGTACTCACAAACTCCTCTCCAACTGTATATTAATGAAGGGTATATATACACAGTGTCCTTGTTTTTGTAGTGGGAGTAAACATTCAATGACACTTCTGAAGCACTAGCTCTGACCATTCACACCTAATCTTGATCCAAGCTTCAATAGAAGGACAGTCTGGCTGTATACCTCTGAGGAGAGGGACTGCACTGTCAGTGAGAGCTGCCTGCACAGGGAGGTGTCAAGGGGAAAAAGTGAACAATGGATCCTGAATATGAGGTATAGAGATGGAACATGAGATGGAGTAGAGACACCTAAATCAGGAATTAAACGCTGAGAGGGTGTCATTATAAGGTGAGACACAGCTGCCTAAAAGAAAAAGAAAGGCCTAACAGCGCAAATACATCAGCAGAAAACTGGACTTAATGCTCCAGGATATTTCTTCCACTCATAATGCTACAGAAAAATCTTACTGTCCTGGGTTGAGCGACACAGGACTAATTTCTCTTCTGATGCTGGGTAAAACTCCACTTTTGGAAGACTCTAGTGTCTGAATTAGTGAAAATATTTACTTTATAGCTAGATAGGCTATGCAGGATTCAAGGTCTCAGTGTTTTCAAGCCTTGCCAGGTGCAGGGATGAAGAGAAGCGAGGCCTGGGCATTTGACCCAGCCTGGCCAACAGGATTATTTCATACCATGAATGTCACATTCTATATAAATTAGAAAGTTTGCTGCATAATTTCTCTCTTCCTTGATGGCAGCAGTCCAGAGAAACTCCTTGCCCTGGTGTCGGACTCCTGAGGGCTTCCTTTCTTCTCGAAGCCGTTGCACTCGCGGTGTCCGACATTTGCTGTCCACTGCTGGGAGTGCACAGCTCCCTGCTGATAGAATTGGCTGAGTATAATTCTTGTGTATCTTATATTAGTAACGGGATTAATACTGGTTCTTTAATATTATTGTTAATTATTTAGTCTTATCCTTTTAAATCTATTTATATTTCAACCCTTGTGTTTCCTTGCTTTCCCCTTGCTTTTTCCCTTTTCCGGGTTGGGAGGGGTCATTGGGTGATAGAATAATTGTCTAAACAACAATAAATTATTATGGATTTTCTCAAACCATAACACTTACAAATTCACTTTAACATTTCTGCATGCAATTTATTTTTTCCCTATGCTTTTTAGGGGGATGGTAGTAAATTATTACTTTTTTCTTCTAGAATTTTGCTACAGCTTTGATTTTGGAAGGAATTAACAATCCTCTCTTGATTAACATTTTTATTTGAACTACTATTTAAACAACTTGAACGTTGCAAGTAGCATTCTGAAATATATTTGCATATCATATATTGAAGTCAACTAAATAAATATTTCAGAGTGCCATAAAAAGGGCAGAATTTCACTTTAAGGAGAAATAATCTGGAGATTTTCTATTGTTATTATTTTGACACTCTTGCTCTGTCCAAGAAACAAAAGTAATATTTCAAACAGCTACTTTATCAATCTCTGTTAGAGATGTACTGAGCTATACCAGCATAATTCACAGAAATAACTGTTCAGGAAGAATGTTGATACCTGTTATTTCTGCTTCCATTGTTTTATTTGCTTTATGCTGCTCAATAATCCTTGTCATGTTATTTTTCATTATTTATAAATGTGATAGAGCAGGTAACATATTCTACTCTACGCAGTCCAGCTTTCATATGGAACAGTAAACCAGAGGGAAAAAAAATAGATCATGCACATCTATAAAACTAGAAACTTGCAAAATTGGACTGATTATGTTTCATTCTTGTCTCCCAGTTCTATTTTTAACTGAAGGATAGATTCATGCCATTCCATTTTCTTTCCTTGTTTCATCAGTTATTTTTCAAGATTATCTCATTTCAGGATTTATTTTTTTTTTCCTTTAGAGTAATGTATCAAAACAGGATGTCAAAGCTATTGGTTCCTGAAAGATAACAATAGCCACCCTGTTGCATTCACTGGCCAGTCTCCAGTGACTATCATGGTTCAAAGTAAAGGGAACAGAATGACCAGTAAATCAAACAGTTTAACATTACTGATATTACCCAACTGGGTAAATATTTATACAGTGATAGCATGTCTTCAATAATTTGAAATTCCAAGTTTGATATTAGAAACAATTGATAAAATAGTAACTGGATAGTTAGTTGCTGACTTGAAGTAGTATATTTGATGTGTTATTGTCATGGTTTCAGCTGGGACAGAGTTAACTTTCTTGCTAGCAGCCGGTGTAGCGCTATATTTTGGATTTGGGATGAGAAACAGTGATGACAGAGTACTGATGTTTTTGGTTGTTGCTAGGCACTGAAGACCTTTTCTGCTTCTCATACCACCCTGCCAGCAAGCAGGCTGTGAGGGCATGAGGAACGGGGAGGAGACACAGCCAGGACAGCTGGCCCCAACTGACCAAAGGGATATTCCATACCATGTGACGTCATGCTCAGCATATAAAGCTGGGGTAAGACAAAGGAAGGGAGGGATGTTCAGAGTGATGGTGTTTGTCTTCCCAAGTAACAAAGCATGATGGAGCCCTGCTTTCCTGGAGATGGTTGAATACCTGCCTGCTGATGGGAAGCAGTGAATTAATTCCTTGTTTTGGTTTGCTTGTGTGCGCGTTTTTTTCTTTACCTATTAAACTGCCTTTATCTCAACCCATGAGTTTTTCCTCACTTTTACTTTTCTGATTCTGCTCCCCATCACAACTGGAGGGAGTGAGCAAGTGGCTGCGTGGTTCTAGCTGCTGGCTGAAGTTAAACAATGACAGTTATCTAGTACCTTTGTACCACTGGATTGCAAAGTGACATGGGATTATTCCCAGAAGAGTCATTCCAGAACCAGGAGAATGCATAACAAAAAAGAGAGGAGGGAGTGCTGAATCCATTGGTACCTTGGGAGATAAGAATCACAGAATCATAGAATGGTTTGGGTTGGAAAGGACCTGTAAGGTCATCTTGTTCCAACCCCCTGCCATGGCCAGAGACACCTCCCACTAGACCAGGCTGCTCAAAGCCTCATCCAACCTGGCCTTGAACACCTCCAGGGATGGGGCATCCACAACCTCTCTGGGCAACCTGTTCCACTGCCTCACCACACTCAGGAAAGAATTTCTTTATAGTATCTAATATAAATCTACCCTCTTTCAGTTTAAAACTGTTACCCCTTGTCCTATCGCTACACTCCCTGATAAAGAGTCCCTCCCCATCTTTCCTGTAGGCCCCCTTTAGGTACTGGAAGTCTGCTACAAGGTCTCCCTGGAGCCTTCTCTTCTCCAGGCTGAAAGATCAAGAACATCAAGTCCAGAAAGGAGGACTTACAGAGGCTTTCAGTACCACTTTTCATTATCACAGGTTCACATAGCAGGAATATCCACAGTACATTGTACAGCTGCACTGTTTTAGCATCTGAAGTGATTAGTTCTTCTGAGAGAAAAATATGTTGCCACTGCTGAGGCTGCAAGGTACCTCTGGAGACCTAGTCCAACCTTCTCCTCAAAGCAGGGTCAGCCAGAGCAGGTTGCTGCTGCTGGAGCAGTTGGGTTTTTGATATCTCAACCAGTTTGATATCTCAAACCAACCAGTTGGGTTTTTGATATCTCCAAGGATGGAGACCCCACAAGCTCTCTGAGCAACCTGCTCCACTGTTCTATCACCCTCACACTAAAAAAGTATTTTCTTATGTATAAATGAATTTTCCTGTATTTTAGTGTGCCCACTGCCTATCGTCCTGTAGCTGGGCACCATAAAGAAGAGTCTGGCTCCTTCCTCTTTGCTTCCCCAATCAGGTATTTATACACATCAATAAAGTCCTCCCTAAGTCTTCTGTGCTCCAGGCACCTCATGTGTCACATGCCCCAAGCCCTTAATCATCTTCGTAGCCATTTGCTAGGATCACTCCAGTATCTCCCTGCCTCTTGTACAGGACAGCCCAGAACTGGACCCACCACACCAGCGTGTGGAGTTAAATGTCACTATAAGGGGATGAGTAGAGGGAAAGTATCACCTCCCTCAACCTGCTGACAACATTCTGCCTAATTGAGCCAAGGAGGCTGTTGGCCTTACTTGTCACAAGGGTGCACTGCTGGTTCCCAATCAATTTGGTGTATATGAGGACCACAGATACAGGACTTGGCATTTCCCTTTGTTGAACTTCATGAGATTCCTGTCAGCCCATTTCTCCAGCCTGTCAAGGTCCCTATGAGCAGCAGCACAACCTCTTCTATCAACAGCACCCAAGTCTATCAACCGCTTCTTCCAGTTTACTGCAAACTTGCTGAGGGTGTACTCTGTCTCATCATCCAGGTCATTAATTGAGATGTTAAACAATAATAGCCCCAGTATTAATCTGTGAGATACACCATTAAGGAATGTCCTCAAGCTGGACTAGATGCCCTTTGAGACAGCAGTTCAACCAGTTTTCAGGCCACCTTAATATTTATCTAGTTCATACTTCATCAGTTTGTATGTGAGGATGTTATGGAAGACAATGTCAAAAGCCTCACTAAAGTAAAAATAAACAACACATATTGCTCTCCCCACCTCCACTAAACCAGTCATCTCATCATAAAAGGATATGAAGTTGATCAGGCATGATTTCTTTTTCTTAAACCCATGCTCTCTATTCCCAGTCACCTTCTTGTCCTTCAAATATTTGAAGATGATTACCAGGTTTATTTGTCCCACCACCTTCCCATAAGCTTATTGGCCTACAGTTCCCTAGATCCTCCTTCTGGTCCTTCATGAAGACAGGAGTGACATTTGTTTTCTTCCAGTCCTCAGAAATCTCCCTCAGTCATCACAACCTTTCAAAGATGCTTAAGTGGCCTCACAGTGACATCAGCCTATTGCTTTAGTACAATACTGGGACTATGTTCCAAGGGACTTGTGTATATCCAGCTTGTTTAAATGTTCCCTAAGCTGTCCTGCCACAGGTAAATCTTCATTGTTCTGGACTTTCCCACCATTCCCAGGTGCCTGGGATTCCTGAGGGCAAACCTTAATAGTAAAGACTGAGGCTAAGAAGGCATTTTCCATGTCCTTTGTCACAAGGGTCACAATTGGGCAATTACTTGCCCAATTCATCAGTGGGCACACATTTTTCCTGGTCTTTGTTTTTCTGCTGATGTACCTGCAAAGGCCTTTCTCTTTACCCTCCACATGCTTCAACAGATTGAAACTGAGGTGGGCTTTAGCTTTTCTAACTCCATCCATGCATGCATTGGACAGTACCAATTCTGTATTTCTCCTGGATCCCCTGTCCCTGCTTTCTCTTCTTGTATGCTTCCTTTCTGCGTTTGACTTTTGTCAGCAGCTCTTGTTCATCCATGCAGGCCTCCTGCCACCTTTTTTCAGATTCTTTGCACAGGGGGATGGACTTGAGCTTGAGGAGGTGACCCTGAAAAATCAAAGAACTGTAATTATGAGTTTTAGGTGTCTAATAGCCTAATTTAAAGACATTCCTAAAATTACTATTGTATTATATGCTTTAAAGAGTGAGGAAAGAAACAGGTTTTTCCATCCGTTGATAACAATTGGCACAATAACTCTCTACATTATTTACATTATTTTCTAGGGTTTTTTTCATGAAAATTCCCATTTCCCTAGGAGAAAAATCTGGTAATTTTATCAATCGATAGTTAACATCAATATGTGACCTTTGAGATTTTTATTCATAATAAATCTAAAACCTCTGAATTTTAAGGGGATTAAATAGGTTAACAGAACCCTTTTATGCTTACTTTTGGCCTTGTAAGTTCTCAAAAAAAACCCCAAACTTCATTTTTATATATTCTCTGTGCATATCATCCAGTATTAAAGTAAATGTATTGAATTTACTCAAATCAAATTTCATATTTTTCAACCATTTGCTTTGAAAAGCAAAAATCTTAGGTTTATGAATTAGTATGTTGTAAACAGTGTTTTGGCAAGATTAGACAAAGATTAACCTATTGCTTTTTTTTTGGCATGTGATTGCCAAAAAGATACAGTTTCATTGTTTTATGACTAAAGGAATGAAACTTATGAATGAGAAGAACAGTAAAGGATGAATAACAAAACCATAAAAATTGCTCATGAATGCTGGGGTTTTTGCATGCAAAACTAAATATTCATACAGAGAACAGTAATTTCCTAAATATTCATGTTGAACAAAAACTTCTCTGCATGACTGTTTGCTAGCAATGAATATTAAGAAGCAGGAACATGATCTGCAGAAACAGCTGTGCAGAACTGAAACAAATGTTCACTTAACCCTATTTTTGTAGTAGCTGTACAGCTCAATTTATCAGGAATCTTTTACTCCTTACTTATCGCTTCATCAAGATGCACATATACATAGAGAGAGCTCTTCTATTCCTTCTACACAGTTCTGCCAATTACTGCCATAAATCAATGTTTTACCTCTTTATCCCATGTCGGTGTTATACAGGACTTGAGGTCTCAGGAAAGCAAGCAGAGGGGAACTAATATATTTCCAAACTGCTAGGCTGGAATTAGATGAAGTATTTTACAACATCCAATGCCTTTCACTTTCTTGTTACAATCTTGAAGGACAAAGGTCCTTAGTGCCCTATTACTGATTTAAAATATTGAAACACGTTGTAATTTTTGTGAGTTTGCATTTGTAAAGGGAAGTCAAACTCTTGGTATTACTGAGTAAGGATTAATGTTGTCAAGCTAGGTACATTGCAGCATTGATCCTTCACATAGCTTGATAGACTTACATTTGATTTGGTTGAGTGACTTCAATTTAACATGGAACATGACCTTACAAAAAAAACCCAAAACAAACCAAAACAAACAGCCAGTGAATAAATAGATTGCCCATATAGTAAATTTAAAACAAACTGAAGGAAAAGTGGATAACTGAAAGGAATGTTGTCCATTCTTATTAGTCAAAAAACTAGTGGTCATAAATACAGCCCCCCAAAAAATTTGCAAAAGCTTCTTTTTATGACTCTGTACAAGTATTCTAATGCTTCTGGCTTAGCCATCCAATATACAGAGTTTAAAAAAAAAAAAAAAGTGGAATCTGCCACAGGCCTATTGATTTTGATATATGATTGCATACATTTTCTATCAGTGGGTTCTTGGGAATAGTCAAGGCTTTCAGTTAGCTAATAAGATGGCTTAAGTGAAAAAAAAAATGACTTAAATTACATATACTTCCATTCTGCATGTAGTTTGATTTTAAGCAGTTTCAGTGATCACTGCAAATTAGTACCACCAGTTTACAGTCTTCATAAAATAAGGTGTTTACATCTGTGATTTTTAAATGTTCAGATACCCATAGTGCTATCAATCTACTATTACAGCTGTTGGTGAAAGTCAGTAGCAAAAAAGTCATAAAGCAAACGTGATACTTTCAAACTAGAACTCAGAATTGTTGTACTGGGAAGGTTCCTGATGGATCCCTACAGGAGATGAATAAAGAACTGCAGTTTCTGGAATCCAGCCTAGATAATTTCCGTAATCAATCCACTGATTTCACTATTTTTACAGGTAATTATCTAGGGTACTTCTAAAAGGAAACACTCTTAAGATAGAGATTTTATAAGGACTTTGATTAAAAAAAAAAAAAAAGAAAAGCATAACATAGTTACACTGACAATGACTTTAACATTTTAACACTTTTCATAAATTTCAAACATGAATAAGGAATTTTAAAATATTATTTGTATTAAAATGAATCACATATTATCTTCAGATCCTGATGTGGTTAAAATTTTTGAAAGAAAGAAATAAAAAGATGATGCATCTAATTCTGTTTTTTATTCTATTTTGGCATTGAAACTCCTCAAAAGATGCATTGTGAAATATGAAATGTTTTCCATGAGCATTTCCTTTTGTAACATGTTTATTGATTAATTTGCTGGCAATGGACAGTTTTCTTGACTGCAGAAAGTCTTTCTAATCTTGTATGTCTAATTTTATTTCAAAGAAAGGAGAGAAAGGTAGAAAAGAAGTTAGAAATACACTGCAAAATGATAGAAAAGAGCAAAAAGATGGGCTTTTTTTCTTTACTATGTCATCCCCCTTTGTGAATAATATTTCTTTCTCTACATTTTGTTAAAATACTACTGAATGATATAATAAAATTGCTTTTCAACCATATTTCAGTGTTACTATTTCAGATTTCCCCTATATATAAAACTTGTAATTATTTCTTTCATATTTTTACTTGCAGCAGATTTTGTTAAAATTATAATGGGCTCTTATAGCATGAAAGAACATTTACATTTCACAGTGTGTGTAGCCCTGAGAATTTTCTGCTCTTTACCAAATTACCTTTTCATGATCCTGGATGGATAATCCAAAATTTTCAAATGACTATTTTAAACTACGTGACTACAAAAATCCATTTAAAAAAAACAAACTTATTACAGTACCAGAGGATTTTCTATGAGTCTCTTAGTGTATGTTTAAAACTAGTTATAAGAATTGAGGGCAACGTCAGGTTACTTTTAAGATGTGGACCAAATCTTCTAGAAACTCATTGACACTAAGAATGAAAGTGATTAAATATTTGGTTTACTATTTCACTCTGAAAATACTGAAAAGCTCTATTAATCTACTCCAAATACAGATTTCATCATGCGTTCAAACAGGACACTGTTAGCTCTTTGTCAATAAACAAAACCTAGACAAAAATTTTCGCTAAAATATGTCCATGATATCCTTTATAGAAATCAATATAATATTCATTACAGAAAATGCTTAAAAGTTTTATGTAAAATAGATATGAAATACAGTGCCTTAAAGATAAGTCAATATTTTTATTTAACTGTAACTCTAATTTTCAGCACAACCTCACAACATTAGACTTATGAAAGGGTAAGCTTTGATCTTACAAAGTCCCTGTGATATCTGATCTAATCTGTGCTTTCCTTTAGCTACAAACAGCGTCATTAATATACTGACAGTTACAGGATTTGCAAAAAAACCCCAAAAGTGATGGAGAGGAAAGAATATCAATTAAACATACGAGTTGGATGGGTTCATTTTAAAGATTTTTCATACATAGTGCATGTGTAGTATGCATACATATTATTAACTTCTTTTGTAATTCATTATGAAGAGCCAACCATCAGAAAGAAAATTTAGTTTCTTCTTGCTTAGGTGGTGTTTACATTAAATTATTTTTAGCACATAATAAAAAAGTACTTTGTGTCAAGCCACAAGCTCTAAACAAAGCAATTGCTGGAAAATTTAAAAAGGAAGCATGAAATGCAAGAGAAGACCTTAGTCTATTTAATCATGCCTAAGAGTTACAAAGTCACCCTACAGACCAAAATGATTGTTTACAAATAGATTTTGCTAGGTAATTTCACTGAATACTCCACCTACATTTTAACTTTATGTGTCCAGTCCTACATCCAATGAAATCAACTGGGAGTTTGCAGTTCATTAGCACAGGAGTGATTCACGTTCTTCCAAGAGCAGGGGAAAGTAAGCAGATATGGGGAAATTCCAGTAGAGAATCACAGAAAAGCTGTGGTATTATCAGTCCTTGGTTCTGCCTGTTCAACTCCAGCTGATACGGAACTCACAATGAATTTGGGAACACTGCTTAAGCCTGCCCACATATAAATTAAGTTTCTAGACAGGAAGAATAATGAAAAACAAAAAATAAAAAGGCCAGAGGAAATCTGTTGGAGGAGTATCCATATAACAGCTGCAAATGGCTGGATGAAATCTATTTAAAGAAATATTGGAGGAAGGAAGCTCTTCCTATATCTTCCATTTCCTGCCCTCCAGGCTGTGACAACATCTGTCTCCTCCTCATCTAGCTTCCTGGATGATTTAATGGACTTTTACTCTTCCAATCATATCCTCTTACAGGCCAGTTGTACTGAATTACATAGCAGTGGTAGGGAGGCATTGGTCTCTCTTTTTGCCACGGGGGAGACCTTGATTCTCAGCACCATACACAACAATCCCCACACTGCTGCTGCAGTATGTGGAATAGTAATTTAAATGTTTATGAATCTGTTGCCAGTATTTGCTGTCTCCTCTTCAGCTATGTAAAACTGAGCCTCAGGTTTTGGTCTGAAATGTGGCTTTTATCTAGACATTTTCAAAAGGAGAAAAAAACGCAATTAAAAGAGGCTAGAACTTTTCCAGAGGGAGAAAAATATTCTGTACCTTTAAAAATGTTAATATTTTCTTTTAAGTCCTCTAATTAACAATGAAAGCTATTCCACACTCATAGCCCAACCAAAATTCTATTGGACTCTATATTTAGTGGTTGTTAAATTACATCTATAATTAATATACACAGAAAATGTGAATAAGATTAAAAATGTTAACATTTGTTTGAAGTGGTAGAAAATTTATCATGCATTTACAATTTCATTCTTTATTCTCTTTTACTATAAAGCTGTTTGTTTTATTAAAATATATCTTGAGGCTATATTGAGACAGATACCTGATTTCCACAAGTTTTGACACTAGAGCCCGTCTCAAGATTGAAAACACTGACTAACTTGTTTCTAAAGGATTTACATTTTTCAGCAACCCTGAGTCGGTTGCACTCTCTGTAGTAAATAATTTGGGGGGAGGGGGATGGGGCAGATATACTATGGTTTATTTACTGGGCACGCCTCATGAGACTGCTTCCCTCTATGGAATGATATCTGGATTCTTAGGTGTGGGTCTCCTGATGAATTAGGTAAGATTTCAGGTTTAATTTTTTAAGGCATAAGAGAAAACATGTTAGTTTACTGCTTCCACTGCTTGAACAACCTTTTGTGCTGGTTTACTGTAGAACTACATTGGCACCAGTATCCCTCACAACCATTTGATTTCATGCAGTTCTTGCAATGTCCGGTAACAGACCCTAATGTTGATTATTTACTGTAATAAAAAAAAAAATAATCTAATAATAACAGAAGGAGTTAACAGAGGAAGAGGTGGCTTCCCTCTCCTGCCAGGATTATCTTTATTGGCTGATAAAATTATAATTTACGGTATATTCAAAGTAATTTTCTGCATAGTCTTATAAATTCCCTAATAACATTAATCCTTAATAATCATTAATAACATTAATCACTGAACATTATCCCATATTTTCTGCTAAAACAAACCCTCTGAAATTATATCGAAAACTCAATGAATTCAATGGAAATACTTCCATGAATAATGACTCAGATCTTAGGTTAGACAATAGGTTTCCTCTGGTGGTAAACAAGTATTATGATTTTTCCTTCTAGTCTCTAAAGCAACAGGGTAAAATAGAAGTATCATTGCCTTTCAGTTCTGCAGGTAACACACAGCTCCAACTTAAGTATTTAGGGATTTTATTCACTGCAGGTGACATTTTGATATCTAATTAAATTGTTCTTTAGAGAAAGAATGTCATAAAGCTGGCTTCAAAAGACCATGAACCTTATTAGTTAAGTACTTGCTCTTTAAAAAGTGCATATTTTATGACACAAAAGTGTTGGGCGGTACACTTTCAGTACAAATGAATTTCTCATATGAATTTGACAAACTGCTCAAAAGGCTGCAGACAGTAGTTCATACACTATATCCAATTTGTTTTCAGAGTGTATTATTTCAGAACAAATAGCCATCATAGCAACGTCATTTTCCTGATTAAATATTCTTTCTGTTTAATGATATTGTATACAGTATCTTCACCTCATTACATTGCATTTTTATATTCTTTTCTGTTATATAAAAGAATCCCATTAAATTTGTTTAAATAATCTATAAAATCCAGCAGAATGTTGATTTTCCATTTATTCACCCAAGAGAGCTCAAGCCACAAAAAGCCCTTTATTTGCTCAAAACCTGTCAAAAAGAAAAGTATTGAGTTCAGAGAGATATGAAAGATGAGGCACCAAGGAGAAGATTACAGTACTGTCTCTAATTCATTGGCTTTCCAGCTCTCACACTAGCTTTGGTTAAACACGCACTCCAAATAAAGAGAGAATTGTACTATTTTTGCTATTTTCAGAAAAAGCAATCACAAAATCACAAATTCCTTTACTGCTTCAAAAGTCTTGCATTTTCAGATTTATCAGATATTTCAACAAAATCAGAACTCAGTATTCACTTTCCGTACCCTTAGAACTCATATTGTTCCTCTTTTTTTTTTTTTTTTTTTTTTCTTCTTTTTAGGTCTATACATCCTTTAATGGAAAAAGGTTTTATTTCAGTGTTCACCTGACAGGTTCTTGTGGGGCATCCAAAATTCTCTGTTTCTACTATAGCAGGCACTTGCTATTAAAAAAAAAAAAAAAGTTTGCTATCTCATTTTCTATCTTGCTTTCTCTATACTAAAACCAAAATAGTAAATATACGTCAATCTCTTATATTTTAGATACAAAGAAAGTTGAAATCTATAGATAAATTCAGATTATTGGTTTAAATGCAGATTTAGATCTTGGGATTATTTTGTGGCATAAACCCACCACAAAGATGGTTTTATTTTCCAAGACTCTTAATATTTTAGGTGTCTTCCGACTTGTATTGAACTTTTTTCCTTTATTTTTTTTCTTTCAGAAAACATACATCAAATACTAGCTTCTGGCAGAGCCTGTAATAAATAATAGCCATCTTCCTTCATTTTCTTATCTGATAGTCCTAATGCAGCATATCTGAATAAATGTCTTCTTTCATTTTAATCCTTGAATGTTACTCTGTGATACAACTATCTAGACAACTTCTCTCTTCTACCTTTGTGCATTTGACACTAGACTGTTACTTAAACCATCTCACTTTCTTCTGCATGTCTGCTCATTCTACAGAATTCAATCCATTTATCTAATTTAGCACGATTGTGCTGATTGTAGATCCTATCTTCCAGAACAGCTGTGATCCTGTTTAGTCTGCAGATGAAAATGCAAATCCAAGTGTTGCAGAATGAGGTTTAAGATTTTGCTAGGACCTACTCTTTTGGGTGTTTGGGGTTTTTTTATATTATTATTATTATTTGGGGAGTTTTGTTTCCATTTGGTTTCCTTTTGGGGTTTTGGAGGGTTTCTTTTTTCCTAATTTTCACCTGATTATTAAAATAAAACGAAATAAGTTACATCTATTGATAAAAGATTTTTTGGGGGTAGGATTTGTTCTAATAAAGTGTAGCTCAGGGCGACTCAAAGTGCACAGAATTACTTTTCCTCTGTATTATATGCATGCAATGGCACTGCTGGTGAATGATCTTATAACATGGGTGAATCAGTGTGAGTTGCTTACTGGAAAAAAAATGCTATTTGTCACAGAGACTGTATTTTTAGTTATTCAGAAGCACTAAAATCAGAAGGAAAATTGCAGCAAAAAATTCTGCCTCTTCTTAAGCCCCCAGGGCTGTGAAGTTCACCTTCAGTAACTCCATCCTAGTTTTGTCACCTGATCGCACAATTTGGAGTGATTTTTCTTTATTTTTGGAATAGACATATAGGGTCAAAAGTCTAATCTCATTATCGGCAATACATACATAAAAAAAAGAGTGTAAGCAAGAGAAAGCATTTACTACAGTAAGATGTGTCTACAGCCACCTCAAATCTTAGACACTTCATGAATCAGATGTGTTATCTTTGTGTCCAATAGCCGTCAATGGGTTCCACATCCATTAATTTGTCTTTTTGTTTTTTGAGCTTAGCTGTAAATTTTGCATATGCTGGAGTTGCGAGTTCCACATTGATCAAACAGGGCTGATAAGAGGTAAATAGACAAGGAGGAGCAAATCTTAAGGAGATCTTATTTCACTAATCTTCATCATATTTGTCCTGTCAAAGTGTTGAAAAGACCAATACAATCCAACAGTTTACAGTCTATTTCTGATATTATACCTTGGGAAAGCGTGCTTTTATATGTCAATAAGGACTACATAACCAATAGAAAAATAAAAAGTGGAAGATGTAGAAACACTGTCATAGACTATCATTTAAGTGTAAACAGATCTCAAATCTAAATGCTAAAACAACAGTCGAATTTTATTTTGAGAAACATATAACCACAAATCCTCAAAAAAAAACCCCAAACATCAAAACAATCTCAAGACTGCAAGTAAAATACTGGCTCGTTCATCTTGTTTGAGTCATTCTGCCTCCTTAATTATATTTTGGAGGTATTCCCCCTTAGTTCCATTTCTCTTCAAATTTTCTGCTATGTCCATCTGGAGTTTGTTTACCAGAACTTGCTCCACTTCTCTCAGGCTTGAGATTCCACTAAAATGCATTACTGACATTCATTACAGCTTATGATATTTGCAGTGTTTACCTTCCTGGATGCTTTTATCAGAAAGATAATAATGCAGAACCTTTCCTCAGAGTTCCTCTCTGTCTGTTCTTTCAGGTGCAAAGGAAAGTACTCACAAGCCATTGCAAAAGAAGGGAGTGTAAGCAGATTTTGCAAAAACAATCTCCATTACTTCATTTTAAAATATTTTAAAATGACATATCTAAAATGCGCACATAAATAAAAATATATTTGTATTAAATGTTACTCTTTGACTTACTGCTTGAAGCAGCCTATCAGGTATAAAGAAAACATATCATTATTTCTGTGTAACATTTCTACACTAAGCACAAGTTTTTCCAAGCCCAAATCTTAATACAAGATCCTTTTTGTTGCTTCCACTTTTTTGCTGAAAAAAATAAAATTCTCACAGCAGTATAAAAAAATCCAGACCACAGCAGAAATTGATGAGAAAAATGCTCTAAGATCCTCATGTTAATTCTTTTTATCTTGTTGATCTGCTGAGTTATAGCAGAGTTTACTCCTTTACTGTTAATTTTAACTGTGGAATTTTTCTGTAATGCATTTTCCATTACTTTTGGATTCTAAAGATACCATGCCTGTGTTCAGTCACCCTGTCCATACGCGTAATGTGGAGATACAAGGGAGGGAAAAAGCAAGAGAGAGTGTGAGAGGAAGGAAGAAATGGGCAAAGACTCTCTGAACTGTATCTTTAAAAGCCTAAAAAGCCTAATCGCCATTAGAAAATGCAGGAATAGATGAAAAGCTGGGAGAAGGATACTGGCAGCAGAGTTGATTGAACATCAGACGTTTCCCAATATTAACCAGATTATTTAATCTGAACTCAGATGTCTCCATAAACACAATCCTTTTTTATACACACAGGAACATGTGATGGAGAAAGGCAGACCAATTTTCATGAGATCTTCAGTTCTGTTTTCACTGAAATCTATTATTCTGTCCTATAACCACATTTTGCCATTTTTGGGTACTTTTTCTTTACATCTTTGGTAAAGAATTATCACAAAATTGTAAACACATCATTTTTAGCTGCAAGTCAAACTGACAGGAAAAGTAAATATGTCATTGTGTTAGAATCCTAGTGACTTTAGTGACTTTCCATGATAAACTGCAAACTGCAAAAAAAGTCACTACTGATACACTTTAACTCACAAAATATGTATCAGTTCCCAAAGCCTTCTGCACTTTGGGTAATTACAGAGGTATTAGCTTTCTTCCCTGAAGTGTAATTATAAGATAAAGAAATAAGCATTATCATGGTGCATGGTGTATCAGTAGTCAGAAAGTGGCTCTTTCATCAGAAGTCAATGCTGGGTTGTTTGTTGAAAAGTATGTCTAGCTGCTAGGCCTACCGGTCTTTCTACGGGATATATGACTGTGGTCATTAAAAAGTCCTCTGGCCAGTTTCAGTTTTCAAAGAAGCTGTACACCAGCTACATACTAATGGCTGATTCTACACTTTGCTCATAGCTTTCCCACCAGGTAAATCATACTTCAGAGCTACCTAGCTCCAACGTAAAACACAGTGCAATTTGTCAATATGCAGTATTTTTTCTGTACATTAGGAGCATAAACCTATAGATTATGTGTACTACAGATTATGCTCCATCACCGAAAGAGGAGAATTGCACTCCCCTGAAGACTACAGAGTTAGAAGCACACAAAGTCAAGGACATTGCACTGGAAATGTCTTGACACTAATTGTGCTTTTCCTTTAACTCAGTAAGGTTTTCTGTGTTTTAAGTGAAGAAAGAAAGTCTCCAGGGACTCATCTGTGGCATATTCTATCAGAATGAAGGAATTTTTACAGGCCAAAATCAGTGAAGCTTCTTAGAGGAATGAGTGCTCTCTGGAAGGTGGCACAAAATGGCCCTCAGCAAAGTAGGAAATAATAGTTTGGACTCCAAACTACCTGAACACCAAATGAAAGAACGCAGAGCAGTGCTACCTGCGAAATATGAACGTAAGAAATGTTCTGCTATCTCAGAAGCATGGGCCATCTATTTTGTCTCTTCAGCTGGCATTAGGAGATGCTATTTAGAAATATGCAGAACATGCAAAACCAATCATCTTCTGATGTCTATTCTCCTCATACTCCCTGGGCAGCCATAATTGTGGTAGAATTGTTAGCATGGTGTTGCCTAGTCCTTTTAGTATTTATTTCTGGACCTGCTGTCCAGGAATTTATCTAATCTCTTGAAACTACTGATGCTGTTTCACCCCACAATTCCCCGTGGCAGCAAGTTGCATAAGTTTATTGTCTATTGTGTAAACTACCTGTCTTGAATCAATCATCTCACTAGTTTCATGAAGTGCTTCCTAGCTTTTGTATTGTGGGTATTGAAAAGCAAATCCACATTCAGTTTATATGCTGCCTTATGACTTTACAAACTCCTACAAGTTGCAAATTTGAAGATTTCACTGTGCCTGCCATGCCATGACTTCATCAGGCCAAGCCAGTATTTCCCTTTACAGAAGCCATATTACCACTTTCCTAACAGACTGTTTCTGCATGCACTCATTCTTCTTATTTCATATGACAGACTCTGCCATCTTACCTGTAATAGAAGTCAGGCTCACTTGTCTGTTGTTTCCAGGACCCTCTCTAGAGTTCAGGAGTTGCAAGATACACACAAAGAGCCTCTTAAGCCTATAGCAACAAAAATATATTATGCTGGTTGCCGAAAAGTCTTAATTCCACAACACAGATACACAGATATCCCACTACATTCAACATGACCTAAGCAAAAACTCCTATGTGCTTCATTGAATAGGAATAAATAGAGCATGTGCTTAAAGGCACAGTGACCTAGAGACAGGTTTTGCCAATCAAAGAGCCTCTGCTAGTGTTAATATTCTCTTGGCCAAGCACCAAGCTCCAGCAGTAACCATAATGAGAGCATCGTGGTTTGGGCCTAAAGTAGAGCCCCAAAAGAGCCTGATATTTACCGCCTCTCAAAATTCTTGCAGAATAAGTCATTCCCAGCACAGGTTGGAGTGTTTCTGTGGGAAAGTATACTGAGTGAGGTTGAAGCCTCTGAGAACATAGCATCATAACAATTAGTTTACACAAACCAGTTATCATTTTTTTGTCTACAACATGAAAAGAGAGCAAACATCTCTAAAGAATTAGCTGTCCTCTATTCTGCATATGGCACCTATAAAGACAGAAATCACCACTCTTGAAGTCTTCAGTGGGACTATGCACAGTGACAAGAAGCTTATGGTATGTGGTGACACATCTCATTAATTCTCAATGTTCTTGATTTTAATAATAATTTCAAAAAGTATCGCAAGAAACAAAGCAAGGCCAACTGAACTAGGAAACCTGATCTGAAAAAACCTCCCTAACAATCAGACTGAAATTTTGCCCATGTTTTTTTTTTTTAAGTTGCTTTCTACCAGCAATGCTAGCTTGACCTAAAATTGGTTGCTGTGAATCAACCCCCAAATTAAATAAATATGGTAACTTCCAAAAACTTTCTAAAGTAGGTTTTGTATCATCAGAAAAAGTTAGTGTTTTAATCCACAACTCCTGCCTGATCTACTACTAATGAAAGATTCACTAAATTATCTTCATAAAGGTCAAAATGCTAATTAGGAGATTCTCTTCAGCGATAAATCAGAGATGTGGAACAAATTATTAGATCAGCTTTTTCTAGAGTTCAATTACCCTTCTCTTCATTCTGAAAACATAAAAAGAATCAAAATAAGAACTGAATTTTGTAACATTAAATATTTCATTTTTAATTTAATAGAAAACAATCTTGAAATGTTTGAGTTTACATAAATTATATTTTAGTTAAATTTAAGGACATTTTTACATGTACCTTTAGTATTTACTTATTAGCAGCAATGCAGTTAATGGCTATAAAGCAATTTAAGAGATATCCTTCAAGTTAATAAGTGTACTAATAATCTAAACTATATGCATTTAAATAAAACACATCTTTCTAAACTACAAAGTTAAAATATAGCAATATATAAAAAAACAAGGAAAAATAAAATGTAATTTAAATGTAAAAATATTATTTCTCTTTTTAATCATACTTTCAGAAAAGAAGGATCTACCAAGAATTTACAGATATAATGATCTATGTATTTTCCTGAAAGAAACATTAATGAAGAAAACACTTGTAATACCTCATCAAACTGAAATACTAGCACTTCTTATTTGTAGCACTACTGTAAGCATAAGGCTTGTAATGTATACTGAAAATGTGTACTATTGGACAAAAAATAATCCTCTCAAATTCCAAAACTGCAGGGCACTCATACTAAACACTGTAAATACATTTTGCCTAATTATACAGTTTAATACAAACTTTTATTCTAACAGCATTTTCAGTAAAATGGCAGGGAAGCAGAAGCAAGTTCTTATATGGTAGTTTCCAACTCACCTTAAGGATCCGAACTATTTATGCCCACTGGAAAACTGCCACAAGCTATAAGGATGTTGTGCTCTTCGGTAATGTGCTTCTGATGACATACAGTGTGAAACAGTCTACATTTCTCAAGAAGTTTTTATACATAGTATGGGATTAGACGTTCAGCCTCTTACAAAAAGAAAGACACATATACCCAAATCTTGAAGTCAAACCATGACATAGCCTGGACTCTGCAGTCATATGTTCAACTATCATCAGCTGAGAATTCTTCATTTCTTACAGGTACGTTGAGGTATCCAGGTATTAACTGAGATAACAATGAAAGTGGATTAATTTATGTTTCATTAATACTTTCAGGATACAGAATGAAAAGACATTTTCATGCAGACTTCACAGGTTTGGTCTTTTATGTAGGTATAGAAACATGCAAATTTTTGCAACAATTTTATTGAACAGATAAATGTTTTCCCTAACATCTGACCCAATGGCAAATTTAGAAGCTTAATGACACCTCCTTGTAATTTTTTTCTTAATGGAAGCATATTGGTTAATTGCTGTTTTGGACTATGTGAAACAAAATGTGAGTATTTAGCAAATATATTCCTGGGCTGGTTTTGGCCCAGCCTGTGATACAGTACCTAAGCATTCTGCCAAAACCCAAAAAGTTTGTGAAGAACAGCACATTAACTTTTGAAAGACTATGGAAATCAAGATAAAAAAATCGGAGGAAACAATTTAGCTTTTACTAATGCCATTTAGAGAAGCAGATCTACTGAGACATGGAGAAAAGCCTATCCCTACTTGACAACACAGGGAGACAGCTTTGCAAGGACTGACTCGGAGTTAAACTACACTTAGCTACATTGACTAAAGAATCCTGTGAGCAAAGATTTCTACTTTATTCTGAAAACACACTGTCCTTAATGATTTATAATCACTTCTTGATTGCATATCACCACTAAAGATATATGATCCTTAATCAAGAAGAAGTAAGAGCCCAAAAGCCTAGTCACAGAGGAAAATATCTACACTCAGCAGTTTTAAGGTGAGAGTACATGTCTGTTTTCAGTGTATTTTAGTATGTATGATGTATTTTCTTTAAACTGTATATGGGTTGTGGCACTGACTGAGAAAGCTTATTATTTCAGCTGTACCGAGAAAGAATTGACACCTTTACCCCGTGCCCAGGATAAGGAAAACCCTATCACAGGCCCAGCTGCCTGTGAGCCAAGACCCAGCTTTGTGAAGCATTGCTGTGTGACTTTGGTCCAGCTGATTGAAAAAAAAATATGAAAAAAACATTGTCAAGCTGCGAGAAATTACATAAGCTAAAAATAACTCTGCACAATAGTCAAGGACTCCAGGGAAAAGTGAAAAGTCCCCAAAAAAGTGCAGGAAACTAGAAGACAGCAACTCAACAGGACTGAGGATCAGCCTGCACCAAGGTGCAACAGGTGTCACCCTACCCACCTGACTGTGACCACCTGCATGCAATGACTCATGAGGTGCCTGTATCAGAGCTGACAAGCATACAAGGGCTTATCCTGTTATATTAGCCCAGGCAATCTACTAAGTGTGTTAGTGCTGTGTAAACATAACTCTTCTATAATCCTGCTTCTATACAGTAAAAGGTTCCCAAACAAAAGACAGCTAATAAAGGAGTACTATGGGACCTTTGCCAATGGCAAGGAGTAAGAGTATGTTGAAGGAATTGCACGTCGACTTGTTATTTAACCTCTGAATCTGTGTAGACAAAATAGGGTCCAACTTAACTAGTTTAAAAACCGTAGCAGAGTCTCTACACGCCTTAAAATGTGTAGAAGTACTTTGATAGATGCTCTGTGTAGTGTGAAACATAAAACTGATAGCAAGACATAAACTCACAGGCATTACATCACCAGCCCAGTACAGAAGCAGTTTTATGAACCAAACATTGAGTAGAAGCGTGTCACAGGTATGCCAAATAAATGATCTCTGAGAAGCCTTACAACTGCTCAGTAGAAATGCTAAACATAAAAATAGACAGGCAAACATTCTTGATGAGGTAGGTAGTACTAACTCCTCATATTTGCCATAGCTACTCATGCGTTTTCTAAGCCAAATGTGAGGTGCCTCCAGCCTAATAGAACTTTTCTCAATAACTCACACTTCTAGAACTTAAATCAATTCTCCCCTCACATTCTTTCAAAATGAATGTCTTGAGGACTAGAAATTCAGCCTTTAATGACCAGTGCTGTCAGCCACCAATAGCAAATATCTGCTAGGTGGATGGAAAACATCGATACGATTTCCTTGGAACCAATCAAAGAAAGAACAGAATTTGGTTTTAATGGACCTGAAGCTTCCTAGACATTTGTTAGAAAAGAAATCAGAGGCCAAAGCTATGCATTGATTGTGCAGCAGGTGTATGACAGGGTATATCCTCTTTTACTGACCTTTTAATCTATACGCCCAAGGTTTCCTTCCCTTGGAAACCAAAACATCATGTAAAATACTGTACACATACAGAGTCGGGATGCAACTACAGTTTTCAGAAAGTGCTCTACCACCATTAATACTCACAGACCCCACAGGTGAGAGAGACAGAGAAATACTAGCTGCTTCAGGCTAAGATATGTTTCCCGGTGCTTAGACAGCTTAGCTTTGATCGTTTAAATTCTGTTAAACCTAGATGCCTTGAATAGCCTAAACATTACATGTAACCACCAGACACCTCCCCATTACACTTTTGGAAGCTGATGAAAAGTTTGCAGCCAACCAAATAACTAAAAATGCCTACCTATGATGACGAACTGAAAATTCAAGGATGGCACAAACTACGAAACAATACACTTCAGCATTCTTAAGAAAAACTTCAGAACAACTTACTGGATCAGATAAAGGGTTAAGTCAGTCCCATGTGTTTCCCCAGTAATAGCTAACAAAGCATGCCAAGGGAAGAACAAAAGTAGGCAGGGATACCTGATGTTTCTGGTAAAAACGTTCTTTGCTCCAACTATTTTCATTTTACTTAGCTCTTCCAGACCAGGAGTAGTCTTAATCATTTAGCAAGTCTCTCTGGATTACTCTTACATGTATTTGTTCAGGCTTGCCTGCAATATTAATTAATTTAAGCATCCAGTTAAGCTGTTGTAATGAGTCGCACAGAGGTGTTCTCTGTCTTGTGAAAAACCACCTCTTGTATATTTTGACCCAGGTCTGACTAGTTTCTTCTGAGTTTTGCTCCTTGCATTGCAAGGGAACAGCTAATCCCTGTATCCTAATGCTACTTATGATTTTGTAGACCTTTATCTCTATAATACCAAGTCATCTCTTTTACAGTCCTAACCTATGCAGTCTTCCCTGATATAGAAGATATTCTTTACCTTTGATCATGTATCTTTGCCAGCTTTGAGCATTTTCCAGTTCAACTATTCTCTTTAAGAGATGAAAGAATCAGAATAAGGGAATTCCTGTACTTTCGCATTCAAGGTATGAGCAAACTAGGAATTCTACAGTGTATTGATTGTTCTCTGTATTTTTATTTCTAAAGCCTCTGTAAGTCATAATATTTTATTTTCTTTTTTTGACTGCTACTGTGCATTAAGCTGACATTTTCATAGAATTTTATTCCATAACATCAAGATCTTGCTTCTGAGTAGTAACAGTCAGCTTAGAGCTTTACATATGATTCATATCTTAAATTAGGATTGTTCTTTCCCATGTGTATTACTTTACATTTATACACATTGAATTTCACCTGCCAGCCAGCCAGTATTATAAGGTGTCTTGAAAATCTTTCGTAGTCAGCATTTGTCCTTAAACTCCTCAATAACTTAATATCATCAGCAAATTTTGTCACATTATTGCTCACCTCTTTCCCTGACTGTTTATGAATGTGTTCCACCACAAACTCCTTTGGAACTCTGATAGTCATATTCCTCAGTTATGAGATCCGCCCTTTGTTCCTGCTCCCTCTTTCTGGTACTTTAAACATACTTAACAAATCAAGTGAAGAAAGAAGAAGAATAGCAGAATCGTAGCAATATATTTGGAAAAAAATAGTTGTGACTTATGTTTCCATGGGAAGTATTATTTTTGTTTCTATGGATGTGATTGAAGATATTGAAAAGATTTATTTACAGTCATGGGTTCCTAGGGCTAGAATGACCTCGGAAATACATGTCAACATAGAAACTTCTTGGTGTTTCTGCAGTAGTGGAAACATCAAAAATCTCTAGTATGGTTGGTACTTAAGCAATCTTATCTGTTTCAGATGAGTGCTGTAATAGTATCAGGGCTTTTTGTAAGAAGCCTGATATCTCTATTATACAGCTGTATATACATCACAACTCTTCTTATCTCTACAAAATCTTAATGCCTCATAAAAAAATGCCCCAAAGCAAAAGTAAATTAGTAGCTACTGAGGTTGCCATAAACAGAGATGCTTAAAACTGATTACATTAAATTAACTGTTTAATTGAATGCATTTGCCTGTTTGTATAAAACAACAATTGTGTCAATTTTTTTTCTAAATGTATTAGTTTCTGCCTTTGGTTCACTGCCCTTTCTTGGGCTAACTATAGCTGATAAAATTGATTAATTTTGTTATTTATGAAGCTGTGGTAACAAGTAGATGATATGACTTTTACATTGTTTTCCATATTGAGAAGTAAAATAGGTCTCCTTTTTTCCTTTCAACCTCAAAGTTAGAACTATACTATTATTAAAAATTGTCCTTGTCATCCTGCAGTACCTGTGGATACAAGAATGGCAGGAAATGCTATGCAGGTTGCAGAATAATTTTCAGTCATTTTGAAGAGCTCAGAATATTTACTCTTAGAGATCAGTGGAAGACATTTTGTCTTCCTACAGAACATCCCAAATTTATTTTTTTTTCTTCAGCTTCCTTTGGGATGAAATCAAGAGCTCGTAAAAAAATTCCCCTAAAAAGTGTTACGGGGGAGGGGGGGACAACACTTTATACAACTTATTCTGTTAATTCTGTCAGAGTCCTGATGAAATGGTGTGGAAGTCAAATATTTTGTCTTCACATAAGGAACTAAACTACATTTTTTATGCCTTAAGTATCTTATAAGGAATAAGTAACTACCTTAAGCACTGGGAAGCTGACTAGTCTGCAGAGACAAAAGAGAGATTCTTTTTATTTCTCCCACTGAAAAAAGTCCTACTCAGAAAATGTAATTAGTGAGATTTCATATATTTAATTAAGTATGTATTAATTAAGACAAACATTTTTACTCCATAGTCCAGAGACATGAATAACTACATCAGAGGTGTAATACCAAAGTTCAGTTCTCTCTTCCTATGCTTATTTAATTAGCATACAAAGAGGCAGATTTGTTTGTTACGCCATGGGAGAGCTCCCCACTCTTGCCATTTTTGAAGAGACTATCTGACCTTTCTCTCTCTCTTGCCTTGACCAGGAATTCTCTCTGAAGTTCTTTTTGTAAAAGTTGCATATGTGATGAAAAAAAAATATTGTTTTTACATAAGTTATCATATTTTGTGAAAATGCTTTATGTGAGAAAATTTCAGACTAGCTCTCCTCTCTTTTTCCCTGTGACAACTAAAAGGGTTGTCATTCAGAACAACTTCACTTGTCTTTATGGAAAAAAAGAAGATAATATCCATTTAGAAAGCCTCTGTCACCATACCTTCTCCACAAAACCCATCTAAAGCTGTTACTTCACACCATTAGGTAAACCCTGTAGTAGTAGTAGTAGTAGCTACTGAGGTGGCTATAAACAGAGAATCAAAACCCAGATGAGCCAGTCGATAGTCAGACGGCAAGTGTAGACACAAATCGTTTTTGAAGATAGCTAGCTTGTTCTTAACAGTTCACGTTTACTAATACATGATTTACTTGTTTGTATTTCACTGTTTGTTGGGTGGGGTTTTTTTTGTGGATAATTGAATAGTTTTTAATATATATGCCAATATATGTTGTTCCGTTTGTAAACCCCAATCCCTGTAATATTCTTTCTACTCCTACTGATCGTTACCACCCACATTGGTGATGGAATTGATATACATTCATTATACTGAGATTTTTCTGACACATAATGTTCTAAATAAATAAACAAAGTCAATAACTCATGCCACTGCTGCAAATGTACTATTAAAAGTCTGCCAGTTCCCTGACTCAATCTACAATATGGAACAAATGAAAAATGATTAAAATTATGCCCAGGGCAATGTCTATTACATGTTCATCGTGTGACAATGAAATCCTGCTTAAAATTTGAGGGTTTTAATGAAATACATTAGCAATTCAGATGGAAGGTCTTCTCTGCACTGTTTCTTCTGTTCTTCTTTCCCTTTGTGACACAGCTCAGGACCTGAGACAGGGAGACACACGGGTTTCACTTAGTGACAAGGCAGCTGTTCTTGGTGAACCACCTTTTGCTTATTTACCTATTTATTTGCTTATTTACTTATTTATTTGCTTATTGAAATTCAGAATACTGAGCAAGAAAACTGACAGGTATTTCTTACCTTGTGCAAAACCAGAAGAAAATAAAAAAAGGAAACCAACCCAGAAACATGACTACTTCCATAATGTTCATAGTTTATCAGACTGCCCACATCTCAGCTTTTCTCCAACTGATGGCATACAAAATGAAGTAATTTTTTTCTCACGTGGCTTTCTTTTTTCTTGTTTGTTTTTCAGATTCCCAAGCCTTCCTACTAAAATATTGATGTATGATTTTTTTTTCCTTCCTTTCAATCTAGTGATATGGTGACTAATTTTTAAATAATTATTGCAGTGACCATGTACCACTCTTTTGCTTTAAGGTCAAGTAATGTGTACGTTCTGAAGATACGAGGTATTTTAGTGTCTTATGTTATGTATACAAAGACTAAGACTCATCTGTAATAAATGCAACATACGTTATTATCCTATCTTAGATTTTTTCAAACTTATTTTCTGCAAAATGTTTTGAAATTTATTTTTTCATTTCTGTTTCACTTGTTCTAAATGTGTAAAAAACTCTGGTTTTCTATACAAGGCCATTCCAGGTATCAGAGTGCAGTGAAGGTTTTGTATTTCTACCACATGGGAAGAAAAAAGATGTAATCAGTCCATGCAAAAAGATTCCAGAAAGTTATATTAAAGATGTAAAAATATATATATATATGTATATATGTAAATTGTATTCTCTGAGTCTCCACTTATGACTCAATTTCTCTTTTATTCCTCATCAGTAAGGGGAGGCCCAACTATAAAAGGTAAATATTGCATTCTTCTCTTTGATTTTTTGTGCGTGGAAGTCAATTTTAGCCCTCAAAAACCAGAGGAGTTGCCTCTCTACAAAAGAAAAAAAGGCTTTTTTTCAATATATTTTTATCTTTTTTTTCTTCTTTTCCTCCCAATTTCCTTCATCCTTGAGGGTAAGAATCTTGCCTAAAGTCCTCTCTTTTGCTAGTTCCTCATCATCATTACCAGCACTGGAATTTTCCTGCTTTGGTGATACCACCTCAACTGGAGGCTGTCAGCACAGCGAATACAACTAGCTTGTCTGAGGTGGGTTTTACATTCTGTTCAAAGTATCTGCAATTTCACATTGTTAGCTGCAGTCAGGATGAGAAGACAGGTTGAGACAACATGTATGAGGGTCACGGAAATTCCAGTATAGAATACGTATAAATACTAGTCGCTTCAAAGCCCAGAGTAACTGCTAATAAAGTTGAGCTACTGAAATCCATTAGAAAATAACTCATTCTGTACACCTTCCTGTCCATGCCAGCAATCCTGAACAAAAATATAGATCGTCTGGTTTTACAGCGAAAGAAATACATTTTCTCAGTTACATCTTCCCAGCATTTAAGACAAGGGACTGTAATTTCTCAGTACAGCTTTCTTTTTTCCATTTTACCATTGCATCATTGTACTGGATAGTGTTCAAAATATTAAATTCTGCTTTTGCACCTTACATTGGTAATAATGATGCTATTATGACTGTTAGCTCTGAAAAGTCTCCTCAAAACTTTTTTTCCTTTCCTTTTTTTTTTTTTTTTAAATTTGGGCTAGTGATCCTCAAAATATCTAGGATTGAACAGCTTGGAAAAGCTCTGAAAAAGCTCTGAGACCTTCTATAGAAAAATCAAGTCAGTCAAGCAAAACTGAAAATGGACTGATCCTTGCTTTGAATTGTTAAAACATTAGGGTGGAGCACTTGTAGGACCTGAGCTATCTTTTCTAATTTTGCTGGGAAGAAATGAACGCAACGCAAAGGAAGACTTTCATGCCCCTCCAAGCAATATGACAAAATGTACTACTGAACTATATATATCCTATATTCAAATATATATATATATATCTCCAAATATTCAAATATTTTAAATAAGTTTTTAAGTGTGTTTTTACAGATGTTTTCTGTTGCATACTATGCATATTTGTTCTTGAACATCTATTCTTATAATCCTAGTTTTTGAAATCAGGTTTTTTAATAATGTAAAATGTGTTCACTTTGTTATTACTATACAATTTTCCCCATTGTAGCTACACAGCTTTGCAAACTCTTAGATCAGTTGTTCTTACAGTGTGGGAAATCTCACCATGATTCTGACAATTTCCAGGCATATAATCTATAGAAAATGATCTACACAGTAGATCTATACCTAAAAATGGATTATCATGTGGTATATCATTATACATACATATATCTATATAATTTTCTTCTCTCATCTACTTTCGGAGCACTCTCTGAGAATGTCACCATCTTTTTTGGAAAATAAATTATCCCAGGGAAAATTTCTGCAGAGCTATTTTTATATAATAATAAACAAAATATATCCGTGTTTATTTCATGAATCAACAAAAATTATAACATAAATACCATCAGTTTGTATTTGGTAAGCAAGTGACCAGGTGCTATCAGCGACAAAACACCAGACTTACTATCCAAGCTATGTACTACCAAGTCACATATAAAGTAATACTTAATCCTTAATCAATGAGCCGTAAAATTGCTAGGCTATGTCCAAAGTTATATTAGTCTGTAGTTATCTCGGTACCTTCCCTTTCTCTCCTTTCCCCTTTGCAGACACATCTCTGATTCACTGATAAGTTCCTCAGTCATCTTCATTACCTTCTGCATTCTCCTACTCATCATGCACATCAATTTTTGTTCTTTCAGACTTCACTTGCAACGTAATTCGTCCACAAATATAAAAATTCCTCTAGAAATATTTCTTTAAAACACATGGAAGTTCTACTTCTCTTCAGACATCTGCAGGATTCTGTGCTCAAAAACCCCTTCCATTCCACACTTGCAGCCTTTTCCAACTCAAACCCAAATGTATTTGTCTGCAGAGAGAAAGCAGAAAAAATTACTGCTGCTAAGAGTTTGCAAGAAATTTTATAAACTTACTTTCTTCCTCATACGGAGGAACATCTGCACTTTAGCCAGAGGAGTTTCTCCTAGTCGCTTGCTTTCTGTAAGCCTCAACTACTTGAGGAAATGAACAAACATTCATGCAAAGAACATTATGACAATTCCTGTTACCACCTGTTGTGAAATCAAGAAATGGGTAAGAAAGAGAAGTAAGATGTATCTTTTGTAATGAAATGGCTGAATAAAGAACGGTGACTTTGGCTCCAAACATAGTCATGCTACCATTTTTTACTAAAGTACATTGAAAGTGTGTGTGGCTGGGAAGTTTCAATTAGTTATTCATTTGAAAATATGTATATGTCCATGTCAGGCAAAACTCAGCTGTAGCACCAAAGCTAGGTCTACTTCAATGTTTAGGTCACATTAAAATTTTCATTTAAGAAGTTATATACTTAAAATCTAAACCCAGCTGAATCTTACATAGAAACTTAACTGAATTTCAGTGACTGAAAACATTCATACATTTGACATGATCAAACCAAAAAACAAAGCTCGTCCAACTCTCTAAGTTTTCAATGCACATCTGAAGAAAGACAAGTCATCCAAAATCCTCACATTGGCTCTCTGGACTGAGGTGAATGGTACACTTTTGCTTTTCTTGACTATCATTAACTACAGTAATAGCAAGTAAGCTGTGTAAAGAGCCTGTCAAATTTTTCAGATTTATAATGCTATTGTTTAGCTTCCAAACTCTGCCAGACTTTAAAGGAGAGGAAGGTAAGGTGCCTTCAGAAGTTGGGGTTGCAGGTTTTTTCATCATATATGCCAACAACAAAGACTGTACAAAGGCTTTTTTCTTTTTTTAAGCGAATTTATAACCCCTGAAATAGAGCTTCATGTCTCGTTCTCTTACAAAAAAATAGCTACTTGCAAAGCAGTCCAGAGCAGGCAGTTCCTGCCTGTTTCCAAAACAGATTACACTTTCTATTATTCCAACTAAACCTTGAGATCTTTCCCATATTATTGTAGTACTGGTCCATCATGACTACAGAAGTGCTAGGGACACAAGACAGATAACTTTTGCAATGCAATGTAGTATCTTTTTTAAAATCAGCTGGAGGAAAAAAAAAAAACAAGTTTCTGAGCACAAAATTAATTTTGAGTTTTTCAGGTGAAATTTTTCCTACTGACTTTTTTTTACAGATATTTATGGCCCTTACAGAAATGTCTGTATATTCTACATTAAACAGAGATTTAGGAAATCTGTGACAGACATCAGATCTCAGACTGTTGTACGTTACATTTGGGTTTGGATCATGGAATTTTTTAAATAGAGAAGAACAAACAGGTTACTGCATCCTATATATTGAATCTTATAAATGTACCAGATCCTGTTAGTTTGTGTTTCGTTCTTCCTTCTCTAGGTTTCACATTGAAATGAAATAGCCTCACTTCATGCCCTATAATGTGTAAAAAGGTATTTATGATGTAAAAATACTTTAACATCTTCTATAGTGAGTTCTGGGTTTTCTTCAGAAGTTGCCTTTGAACTTCCCATTTCCTTCATGGACTCAATCTCCCAAGACTAGTCCCTTCCCTGCCTTCCTCTCCTTCTTCACCCAGTATTTCAGACAAAAATAACAATACTGTAAAAATTATGAGATCAATAACTTTCTGTAGCAATATCTCTTAAGTTTTTTGGAGTTAGAAGCCTTTAGCTCAGTTGTCCTTCATGCTGAAATCTATCCTCAGCTTTCTAAATTAATAGAAAAGCTGAAATTGTGCACACATATATTATCTATTATCTAATTAGGATTATCTAATTGTCCAAACTGACCCCAGTACCTCCCCTAGTTCTATCTGGAAAAAGTCTTTACAGTAATTTATCTTAATAACGCAAATCGATTGTAATCTTAATTATAGATGGGTATCACTCCTCACAATACATAGTGTAAGAATGGGTTGACTGATTACTGACAATTAAGAACTTACTATCAATTCACATTACTCAGGCAAAGACTTCAGTTTGAGGTTTACATCCTGTAATAAGCTATTTGTTACATAAACATAGATTAATATCTCAATATTAATCATCATCCTATGTTTTATATTTGCTAATTTATTAAATCTTAGTGCACAATCCTAAATAGAGGCTCATTCAACTTCTCTTTAGTTTTTATCGTTAGGGTAAGTATTTAAATATTTAGTAACAACATCGATGTCTTGTTCTGTTTCTAAAAAAAATAAGACAACACAGCAGCAATGTGTTACTCATCATTGCAGCAAAAGCTATTAATCAAGCAGGAGTGGAGGTCATCATATGTGGATTAAACCTGAAGCAACTGTGGAGGCAAGTGCCTGCTGGTCCAGACGTTGCACTGTAGGCGCATAAAGGTTTTAGATGAGAACATTCACAGTTCCCTTCTGCAATGGCACTTTATGCTCCATTCTTTTGTTACTTTTATACCTGTTTTATTTTGTAACACTAGTAAGTAAAATGATGAGTTGCACATGACAGTGTAGTCAAAGTTCCTCTGAATTTTTCTACTCATCTTTCTAATTACATTAGTCGCAAACACAGGTACTCAACCTAGACATGTTATTCGTGTATCACTCAAGAAAGCTCAAAATTATTAGCAGATATTCAGAGCTTTTATTAGTGAGGTGTTCAGAAGAACCACCACTGGGATTCCACCAAGGTAACAACATTCCTACTAGGCAGGAGGTTTGCTTTCTGATAGTAATCTTGTGCCAACGCTTTAGGACTGTTCTGACACACTGCCAGACAAAAGAATTTAATTGGTTTACTCTGCTCCTCTAAAAAGCCTGCAAACTAGTTCAATATGCTGGAGGAAGGAAGTCAGAAAAAGTGCAGGGTTAAAATACTCCTAGGCAGATGAATAAATTCATACACAGCTATTAACAACACAAATTTTCCTGAGGGAAGTCAACACGAAAAGAAAGCATAGGACAAAGGAACCCGTGAGATCCTATGCAAAATGCTGAGCCTGTCAGATTCACTCATATGATCGTGATACCTCAGGTATGATAGAGACACGTAAATATTGATATTTTAAGATCTGCCTTTCTCTGGTTTTGGTTTTGGTTTTTTTCGCCTCCTGTTAAATAAAATATATTGTCAAGAAAGCCGTCGGTCACTATGCCACTAGTCACAGTTACCTCAAGGGATGAGGCACCGCTTCCTCAAATACACCCTCAAGGAAGTAAACAATTGGTTCAGATGGGCAGGCCTTCATGATATGCAGCATGAAGAAATGAACTGCAAGATTTCACTCAAGTGAAAGGACAAAACCGCAGTTAAGACCGTAAAATAAACAAGAAAACTGCTGAAATGAAAACTAAAAAAATAAAATTGTATTTCATTAGTATTCTTCCAATACACACCATCTGATATCTTCTTTGCTTTTCTTACTCATGTCACATATTATCTGGAAAGTTAAGCAAGAAAAACGTAACATGTACTGCAAAAAATTGGCTTAATTCACAAATTAATTGCAAACTTCTGTTCCTTTAGAATTTAGTAGTACATTGTTGTACTGATTTTTCCTAGGAAGGGGATGATTTTCTTCACAGTAGCTTGTATGGGGCTGTGTTTTGGATTTGTGATGAAAGCCGTCATGATAACACAGGGATGTTTTAACAATCGCTGAGCAGTGCTTATACAGAGTCAAAGCCGTTTCTGCTCCTCACACTGCCTGCCAATGACTATGCTGGGGATGCACAAGAAGTTGGGAGGGGAGAGAGCTGGGACAGCTGACCCCAACTGGCCAAAGGGATATCCCATACCATGTGAAGCCATGCTCAGCATATAAAGCTGGAGGAAGAATAAGGACGTGCGGGACGGTCAGAGTTACAGTGTTTGTCTTCCCAAGTAACTGTTACACGTGATGGAGCCCTGCTTTCCTGGAGATGGTTGAACACTTGCCTGTCAATGGGAAGCAGCAAACTAATTCCTTATTTTGCTTTGTTTGCATGCGCAGCTTTTGCTTTACCTATTAAACAGTCTTTATCTCAAACCATGAGTTTTCTCACTTTTAGCCTTCTGATTCTCTCCCCCATCCCGCTGCTGGGGGGAGTGAGCAAGGGCTGGGGTGGCTAAGCTGCCTGCTGGGGTTAAACCATGACAACTGTCCTTTAAAGCAATGATACTGAAAACTCAGACCACATTTTAGTCAGGTTGGAAATCTAAGAGCTGGAGAGTTCGATACTGTTCGATACTGTTACGGATTTTATTTATTTATTTATTTATTTATAAAGTTCTCTGCAGATCCCTGTAACCAGAGAAATGAGCAGCTAAGAAACAGAGGGCCAAGTACTCATTCAAGAACAGCTGGTGTAGGAGCAGATTATAAAGAATGGAAGAAAATGACAATTTTTATGTACTTTACTATTCCCTAATCCAGAAATATTTAATATTTGGTCTGTCAAATTCCTGGGATTACAGTATTTATATGTCTGCAGACTCAAGGAAACACTCGAACATAGTTTGTTTCTATCCCTTGTGTCATCTGAAATAACACAGGAGTTAAAATCATACCTTTTTCTTTCCCATCGTTTCAGGGAATGGGAAAGGACTGGTCTTGCAGTTTGGGAGCTAAGCAGGGTGGGATGCAATTACCTTGCAGAAACTCTGCAAATGCCTCAATACACTGTCTTTCTAAAGAGGGGCACGTTTCAGAGGCAGGAGGTCAGCTTAAAGAGGAAGCAATATAATAGAAGCCATTTATCGACCATAAAGAATTGTTTAGCTAAAAAGCACCAAAGCTGTTTCAAAAGTATACATCTGGAAGCAGCAAGATGATACATCTCTGCAGTGATTTAAAAGAACTAGATGTGTGCAGTCAAAGGACATATCTATACAAAATGATTAAAGGCAGGCTCAGTCACCCTTTGACCATGGCCCGAGTATTCTTCATGGCAGTTGCTGCAACCTCAAAAATATACACATATGTACCTTCACAGTGAAGAAACTAATATGCCCTGCTGAGATCAGAGTGTTGTTTTCACAGAGCAGTAGTCTTACCAGGTTAGAGCTGTCTTACTTCTAGACATCTTAGACCACAGATGGCATATCATAGATCTTTCTGAGCCCATCAGACCATCAACACAGCCTATATCATTCTGTCTTTGGAGAATATAAAATATTCAGACATTCAGAACACATCAAGGTTTGGAAATTATCAGTTAAAATTTAAAAATTAAAAGGAATAGAATAAAACAAATAAAAAAGAAATTAACATTAATTCTGAAATTATACAAAAGGACAATCAATATCTGTTAATATCATGTGATTATTGCAAAAAAAAAGGAAGTTGAAAGCAAAAAATATGGCATTAAAGATGCTCTGGTTACCAGTCTTCCTTGTTTTCAGGTATGCTAGATTATCAAGATGAAACATGCACAGTAATTTGGGTGTATTAATATATATAGTATTACCCTCTTAATTTTAGTGAATCTTCTGAGGAACTCTGGAGTATCTCTCTGAATGCATCATCATTGTCATTTAGAGATGACAATTTTGAATTCCTAAGCTTCAGAAATATCATAAATGTGAGTGAAAGGACCATCCCTACTCCTGGCATATCCATCTCACAAAACTTTGATTTAGTAATTTTTAATTTATCAGTTTTTCCTATAACTCATCTGAAATAACCTTTTTCTGCTTCCAAATGGGATATCATAGAATTGTAGAATGGTTTAGGTTGGAAGGGACCTTAAAAATCATGTAGCTCCAACCCCCCTGCCATGGGCAGGGACACCTCCCACTAGACCAGGCTGCTCAAAGCCCCATCCAGCCTGGCCTTGAACACTTCCAGGGATGAGGCATCCACAGCTTCTCTGGGCAACCTGTTCCAGTGTCTCACTACCCTCATAGTGAAAAATTTCTTCCTGAGACCTAATCTAAATCTACAATCTTCCAGTCTGAAGCCATTACCCAATGCCACTGGCCAATTCTTTAAGGAGTTAGTCTTATGGAAACAGATTTCAAGCTCACAAGGAACAAAAAAGGATTTCTTTCGAAGAGGGAAAAATATCTTGAAGCTTAGTAAATAAGGGTATCTGCTGCTGTAAAACAGTCTCTATTTACCTTTTGATAACTTAGACGTGGAATCTCATTACATTGAACATAATAGATTTCGACACACTTTGCATCCATCTATAAAATTCTCTATATGGAGATTCATACCTAGTCAATGTATTCCCTTGACCAACTTAGACCTTTTTCACTGAAAGTCTTCCATGTGACTCTTTTAAACAGGTAACACATTCTGCTTTATATTGTTAGGAAAAATGTTCCTGTTTTCCAACATCAATAAATCTTGTTGAAGTGAAACAGTGTCTTTCAGACCCAAAATAATAATAATTTATTTTGTTTACCTCTGCACAGACAGCTATTGGTGTTATTCTCACATTACAGGATCTATTTATTATTTTCTGATTGTTTAAAGACACTTTTCCGTCAGTGATCTCCCCTTCTGATTCTATTGCATACTTCACATATTGCTCCCTGACATGCCTGCTAGCACTTCCTAGTCCAAGGATGAATGTGGTTTAACAATTTTTCTCCAATTGATGTGACATATGCTGCCCTCTCACAGGTACTTTCAAAAGTTAAACGATATGGAGGTGCAAACAGAAGGCGCTTCAGTACTCTGCACTTCAATCAATAGATCCTTCTCATTCAAGCATTATTTTGTTCAATTTTTGACTTCATTTGCCTGTGAGATGACAATTTTTTTGAGACATAGAACTGGGCGTATTAAAGAGCCTTGTCTTTTGCTGTTGCAGCACTTTGTTATGTGACATTTCAATTGTATTTCTCTGGTTTTAACTCCTCCTAATAACTCATATTTGTTACACTTCTTTGATGAACTGGTTTAATATTTTCAACCTGAGGTTTTCTCGTCTTTCTTATCACATTCTGCCTCGGCTGAAAATGTTATGATATATCATCAACTGCTACAGGGACACCCACAACAATATCCAAAACCATCCTTTGCATGAAATATTTCACTTGATGAATTTGCATTGCCTGGGAAGTGTAGTGAGTGAAAAGCTTAGCAATTCCTAACTAATATAATTTGCCAATTTTTGCCTTTCCTAAAGGGAACAGTACACTTGCTCTTACCTGAAAATGAGGTAGAGAATCTTCTTGGAATACAGTACTGCTGTATCAGAACATCCTTGTCACAGTGTCTGGGATTCAGACAAAAAAAGTCTGCCATCTCTCATTGTGGTTATTTCCAAGCTGTTGACTCCTGGAATAAGCATCGTTGCTTCAGATCTGTTCTTGCTGAACATCTCCAAGTCCAGCAAATAATATGCAATGACTTGATAGTACCATACCTAGTATTTCTCTTGAAATTCTCTTTGCCCTTGATGACATCTAAGCAATGCTCAGCTTGCTACTATACGCTGCTGGGTGCAAAGGTATATGCCATGAATAGACAGCCATAAATCTTACATGAGTGAACAAGTATAGATAGTTGTGAACTACCGCATTGTGAGTGGAAATTTTTAAACAGATGATGCAGAAAGAAAGTGAAAAGATAGAACTTGTGTATAATCTAAGTTTGAAGAACTGATCTTGCCATAAACAAGTTGCAAAGAGATAGAAGATATCGTGAAGAAAAATTGGAATTTAGACCCTGTCTTTGATGAGTTTGAGTACTATTAAATGAAGTATGCATTGAAATCTTCTGAGGGTAAGACATAAGTAACGTATAATTAGCAGACATATTTCTAGAGAAAATATTAAGGGCCTTATTGTTTTGGGCAGATAAAAGCTATAATAAAAAAGGAATTTTATCTACAAAGAGGGAATAGAATGGGATACTGAATAAACTCTTTGGCTGAAATGATTCCTAACAGAAAATACATATACTAAGATGAGATGATTAAGAACCAAATAAAGAACTAATGGATAAAAGCACTGTTGTGATTGGTAAAAAATTTCAAGGCTATACAACAGCACAGAAGCACAGATCACCTCAGAAACAAAATAGGCATGGTGAGTTACTATATTTATGTTGGTTACATAGACACATACACACACACATTCAAATGAACAATAGTAATACACTGCGTAAAAACTGAACTACAATGAGGGTGATTAATCACCTTAACAAACTAGAACGAAGCTGTGAATGCTCGCCTTTGAGTAGTACAATATACAACACACAATATATGATACGCAAACTACATCTCCCAGAAGAGTAATCAAAAACTGGTCATCTTTTAATCTGTCAGATAACAAAATTAAATAGGATAAAGTGTAATTGTCTGTGATCTGACTTGAGTTCCTATCAGAAACTAAAGATTTCCTCTCTCCTACATCCTCCCCCTCCTCTTTAAGAACATAGATTTGGGACAAACCAAGGTGTGTAACTCAAGTCAGTAAAAAAATATTTTCTTTTTGTAAACACTTTATCTTTTTGCCTCTGTTCTTATCTTAATTAAAGATTTTTCAGTTTTGAAATTAAAAGTCTAAATATTTTATTCTTAAAATATTTTAAATTAGCATTTTATCTTTGTAAAAAAATGATAATTGAAAAGAATATATCTGCAGCTATTTCCTAGCTCTGAAAATGTATTTGGCCTCTTTGAATTTTATTTCTTATCAAAATTACTGTTTGTGAATAGGATCACAGGAGGCAAGTGAATATAATTTAACAGTCCCTCTGGCCTCATAAATGCTCTGATTCTAAGCCCTAAAGTTGAGAATTGAATAGGAAACCTATTCATAAACACTGAGACCGAAATGTTTTACAGACTATCAAGTTTGACCCTTTATAGTTGATGAAAAGACCTATATATTAGCACATCACATTTATTTTGAAAAGCACTCATGACACTTTGATAAGAGCATGACAGTTTCTGATGAAAATCAGTAATTAGAGAAGGAATATCTCGACTGAGAGAGCTGATCCAAGTGGTCTTAGCCAGTGTTGATAAGTACCACAAGTTGTGCTGACTGATGATTTACTCTTTCAGAATGCAGAGGTGAAAAAGGAAAACTATAATAAGTGACTGAAGCAATGGACAAAAAGGAGTAGAGGTCAATAAATAACGTATTTGATGTCTTTCATTCAGACATTACTCTCATGAATTACCTCCTAGTACTTGAATCTGATAAAAAGAAGAGGTAGAGGTTAAAAGAAACACTGTCTGAAGCTAGTTAGAAATTAAGGTAAGAGGAGAGAAAGACTGAAAATCTTACAGCAAGAAAACTATAAATAGATTGTAAACTCAGTTTTTATGCTTTTAAAGCTCACACTGAATCTGGCTGTTACAGACAAATGTCTTGCCATTAAATGTCTATACTTTAAGCTTGTTTTATTCTTAGCATTCAATTATGAGCAATGTCATAAAACTAGACAGTATTTTCATATCTAAAAAACTGGTCAAAATTCTGCAATGTATTATGACTGTTCAACTACTGTGGGGTAAGCAGCACCCATTCATGGGTTTACCTAACTTTTTGATTTAATTACTGTCAAGTGGTAGGCCTTCCCAAGTTTATTAGTGTATCATCAAAACATTATGTACTGAATTGCAACATGTTTTGCTGTAAATTAGAGAAGGATCTGGGGCTACAGCATGAAGAATCATGATCTCATCCTTTCATTCCTTACCCCAAAGTTCTTCATGTTTCAAATAGCTTACTTTAACATATACCTACATTCCTGTCGAGCACCACTGTGATGGGAGTTGAATGTCCTTATTTGTTCCATAAAGTAAAAAAATTTGTCTTAATGAGTCTTAATGAATATTATTTAGGCAAATGTAGTCAAAGATTATGAATCCTATGTCCTGCCTTTTCATTAAAAGACAAGAGCAAAACAGAGGATGTTATGTGTTTAGAAGTGTGCAACAGCTTTGAAACACTACGTCACGAATATCTAAATACTATTTGTCTCAGTTCTGTCATGACCATCCATGTCAGACCCAGAAAGGGTCATAAAACTCAGCATATTTTATCACGACTGATATATTTGTTTACCGCTTACATGCATTTTGATTTTCCAAGGGTCATACTTGAAATTATTTTCTGCCAGCTACAATGGCTACTGAATGTTCATGTGCCTTCAGTGCCCAGCAAAACGGCACTGCTATATCAAGACAGATACTTCCTCACAGTGTCCTTACTTGTATTGAAAAGTCATTTCTGATCTTTTATACTAGGGACAAAGAGAACATAGATTACTCCTACCACAGCATCAAAGGTTACCTTAAAAAGGATTAAAACACCCAATTGATTTCTTTTAAACTCTCGACATTTTGCTACCATTAATGAGAATTTATTCAACCCATTTTTTATGCTCACCTAAGACCAAGTTAACTTAAAAAGATATTTCTTCTTCCTATCGAACATGTTAGAAAATATCATGAAACTTTTTGGAAAATAAATATGTTCATAAGATGCCTTTAGAGCTATTGCTGCTTATAACAGATCCAGATGAAGGTTAGGGTTTACAGCCACTTACTTTTTTTTATTTTATTATTACTTTATTAAGCTCCACTTCCTTAATTTCAGCTAATTTTGTGATTTACAATAAGAAAGTCAGTTTGGGACACTACTGATAGGAAAGAAATCTACCTAGCACAGAAATACAAATAAAATTTCTTGAGCAATTTGATCAAAACACAGGCAGCGCAATCTTAGGACATGTACTAGAACAACCTTCCACACTGTGGCCATTTTGTCTAGAGCGTGTGAAAAGTGAATGGCCATTAAACACCCATTGAATGGAATTGCTAAAGGAAAGAATATGACAGCAGGATTTGAATAAGATATTAATTAACAGTTGTTTCCTTCTTTTCTTCACCTTTGCAAATATACCCTGTTACCTCTCTACATTTTTACTTTTTTTACCTATTACCTTTGAGTTATTAACTCCTTAACTTCAAATAATAGAACTTAAGAGCCAGAAGCATACACTGTAAGCTTTCCAGGGTTTTACTTTGTCCTATTGCATTACCAGAATGAATGTATTAATATTCATCCCCTCAAGACTGCATTTTCTCCTGCTTCTGTGTATTAGAAATGAGGCATTTGGGCTTATGATCATTGAAATGTCCCAAGCTGACAGCACAAAGCCACTTAACATAAAATGAGTGGCTCTCTAACTCTGCTAACAGTGCCAGGTTTTGATTATGACTGTGATTCCAGGGATACCCATCACAGACAAATCTTTGGTACTTAGGGGATAAACATTCATGCTTCCATTTAATTCTACTCTAATTATTTGGGATGCAATATTAAATATGAAAATGTTTTGTTTTGTGAGATCCGGCAGTTTTTCTTTTTCTTTGCTAGCTGCCTGCATGCTATGCATCTGCATCCTTATTTAAGATTTTTTGGAAGGGGTAAAAATGGTTACTTTAGTTGTGCTAGTTAAACAGTTTAAAGAGGACAGATTGCAGCTGTCATGTAAAGAATGAGGAACTAGAGAATAGACACTAGGGAACAGTTGGCACAGAGATATAAGGCTTTCACTAGATAGTCACTTTCATTTCCTCCAAACAAGTAAAAGGAAAAAATATGTGGAGCAAGTGGGAGGAAAAAAAAGCACAATAAAAATAAAAATAAGGAATGCAGTATGCAGTTTCTGTTTGGTTTCTGTACTGGTTTGCAAGACTCACAATCACAAATCACAATTGGCTTTTCTGTCTCTTTTATGCTACCGTTGTTCAGGTATTTGAAAATTAAATTTCTCTTCATGTGAGGAATTTAGCCCCCTTCAGTCCCCACTTAGAATCCTGAAAGTGCTATATCCTTTAAGGCAGATGGACTTTAGGGAATACCTCATACCCTTTTGAAGAATTTACACGTCTTTCTACCATATACCACTTAATTTCCTCAGTTTCTTATCTAACACTAAAATTATCCCTTGCCCTTTATTCCTGAGAGTTTCATGGGAATACGTAATATAGTTCCTCCTGTTCCCTTGTACTTTAGGCCTTACTATCACTTACTATCATTGCTGTGGTGCTTAATATACTTTTACAAATTCATATTAAATTAAGAAAATATTTAAAGTATGACTTCCTTTCTCCTATTTCATCCCAGAAAGCCACGTATTTGTCTTTATGTGTATTTTCTTAATGGGGAATGCTAAGGTTGATGAGAAAGTAAAGATGACTTCACATTAAAACTGCATTAAAACCTGATAACTCAGTCCCTATGGCACTTAAGAAAGAGGCCTGATTCTACAGGCTTGTTCTAACATGAAACTGTTCCCTTCGTCATTCACAAACTCAGACCCTGTGACATGCTTGTTGATATCTTACTCTAAAACAGCAATTGAAAACTGATGATCAACAAGCGGCAGCCTCTCAATTACCATTAGAATGAGTGTAACATCCTCCTCCTGAATGACTTAGAAAGGAATATTTAATGGCAATAAATATAAAATAATGCACACTGTTATATTGAATCATATAATGTAAACCATTTAATTGCATGCATTGTAAGAGAGTAGCAAGAGCAGGGTGTTACTTAATGGAAAGTAAGCTTGGAACCGAGGGCAATCATCATGCAAAGGCAAAATAACAAGCCAAATCCAAGGTCAATCCAGGAAAAAATGAAATTTCAGAAACAGGGCAAGGGGCAACCTGCAAGCAGGAATATGAGCAGGAAGGAAGTGATTCTTTCTCAGAGACAGCCACTGAAATTACCTGGCAGCATTTTAACACAAAGTGCTTTCTTTTGCAGCTTGTAATTCAACTGCGGAAAACATTGTCACCAGATTTAATGGAGGCCAAAGGAATATGTATGTTCAGAGTGGATTTAGGAGAATTCATAGATTTTAAGCCTACCAGTATCTATTATAATTGTGACAGTTGGATCACCTGGTCCTTAATTACCAAAATGTTGATTGCTGAATTGCAATACTGGAGAAAAGATGACTCTACACACTCTTTCTGAAAACATTTACTAGTCACCGTTAGGAGCATGATGCCTTTAATTGATCCTTCATTTTCTTCTAACAGCCTTTGTATTTTTTCAAGAGAAAGGATTTATGTCATAACCATAATGTCAGGGGTATGAAAGACCTCTTTAAAAAATGCAGACATAGAGAAGGAATATGTATAGACAATTAAGTCAAGAAAGCAAGAGGTGTTGTCCAAAAAATTTGATCTACTAAATCCTCAAAAACTTTTTAAACAACCTAGACAACTAATCTTTGTGTGAGAAGATTAAGCAGAACTCACGATAAAAAGATGGTAAGAGCATTTCCAAGAGAGTCTGAATAGAATAAAACCTAGGGTTAAACCTAAGTACTCATAGAAAAGCCTGAAACTTCACTAATTAGTTGTGACCTGCCACTAAATAGGAAACAATTGAAGCTGCTAAAGAAATATGCAGGAAGTTGTATGGCCAAGGTGGAACATCAGGCAGAATCTGACTGCAGAATCTGAAAGAAATGACCAAGCATCTGCAATAATGCATTGAATACAAAAACATATCAACCTTAATTGTCACAGTGCCACAGAAGGAAGATAAGCCAAAATATATTAAGCAGTTCAGCAGAACATTACTGTGACTTCCAGGAAATGTTCACAGCAGATTGATATTATAGCAAAGGAAATCTAAGAGAAAAAAGAAGGTAAGAAAAGAATCTACAGTTGTCAGGGAAAGGACATTATATACTGAATATATACAGTGGTTTGAAGAGTGCTAGGAAGGTTCACTGAAATGCAAAATGCTAATCACTATTAACCTGCGTCATCCTGAAAAATACTGTTATTCTTGCAGAAAATGCACAGACCCTGGCTGTGGAATACAAATTAAGTTAGTGAGCATGGTGGACTAACCTTGGCTAACAGGTTAGCCCAGGTAGCATCCAACTACTCACTTTCTCCCTCAGTGGGATGTGGGGAGAAAATAGGAAGACCAAGAATGCCCACAGGCAGAGATAAAGACAGGGAAATCACTTCCCAATTACCGTCACAGACAAAGCAGACTTGACTAGTGGAAAATTAACTTAATTTATTGCCAATTACAATAAATATTTCATTACTGATTTGTGTAGTAGGAAACTACCAACACCTTGCCACCTACACCCAATATAATAAGAAAGTCTGTGTTAAAAGAACATACTTCATCCACTCTCAAGCCAAAACCAGGGTATTATTTATTGAGAAGAATAAAAAGCAAACCGTACAATTGTTCTTACTTGTTGACTACATTGTGAGAACAAGACTTGAAGGAAAAAATATGGACTATCTTGGACTACGAGTCTGAAATGTAAAGACCTAGATATTGAAGGCAAATATTGAATAAACTTTCTCCCAATTTCTGCACTTCTACAGTGCACAAAGAGTAGCTCTAAGGAGACAGAACATTACAACCATTCCTTTCATCATCAGTGTTTTTAAGAGGAAACTCAAGATTCCCATTAAGTAAACACTAGGCATTTTGTTTTTGACAGAACTGGGTAACAACAGACAATAATTCAAAGGCAGAAAGAGTAAGAATCAGTAGGCTATCTCTAATGAACAAGCCACATAACATTTGGACTATGGAAACCTATCCAACAATAACAATTCCTGAGGCAAACCTGCATCCTTTTTCACTAAATATCTGTGAATACTAAAAAATGTTAAATGGATAGACCAGGCTATAAAACTGGACAAATATAAAAGATTCAGGAACATATCAATTGCTAAATTTCTATTATGGAAAAGATGGATAAAATGGTTTGGAAGTGTCCAAAGAATAGAAGCACAAGTAGTCCTTACTGCCCAAAATACTGTAACGGTGAACTTCTAGTAGAATCACAGAATGTCTGAGGTTGGAAGGGCGAACATCTGGTACAACACTTTCCTCAAGCAAAGCCACCTGAAGCCAATACCCCAGACAGTGTCCAGATGGCTTTTGAATGTCTCCAGGGTTGGAGAATCTACAACCTCTCTGGGCAACCTGAAAGACAGAAAGAAAGATAGAAAGACAGTCAGTCAGGAATCAAATAGAAGAATAGCTAAAACATTTGAAGGATTAATTGATTTTTTTAAAACGTTGTATTTGCCTTTTGTTTCACAGAATTCAAGAAGAAATAAGAAAATATGTTTATGTTACGATGTTAAACTTTTGGGTTTTTTTAATTAAGTGGTTAAAAATTACTGTATTGTGTTTGCATGGCAAGGTTGTGGTAGCAGGGGGGCTACCGGGGTGGCTTCTGTACGAAGTAGCTAGAAGCTTCCCCTATGTCCAATAGAGACAGTGCCAGCCGGCTCCAAGACAGACCCGCCACTGGCCAAGGCCAAGCCCTTCAGCGGCTATGGAAGTGCTTCTGTGATAACATACTTAACAAGGGAAAAAAAAAAACTGCATAGGGGAGTGGTAGAGTGGCTTTGGTGGTGTTGCGTGAAACGGGGCCAAGTGGTTTTGGCAGAAGATAAACCCCCTTGCGTTCTAACACTCCTCACCGAGGTGGGAGGCTAGGTGCGGCTAGGTTTAAATTCTGAGTGATGCCCAATTCAGCACTATCAGTCCAATCGCGTTTAATATGTATTAAACTACTACGATTTGGATACACTAATAGTGGACTGCACCTTCAGTCTAGTCGTGCTCCTGAACTAGCACGGCCTCTCTGTAGTTTTGGTCACGTTCAGTGAGAAAGCGAAACGACTATCTACTTGAACAGTGCAGTTTATTTAAACAACAGATATACAGGTTCTTTAGGATTGCCGGTGATACATACACTGTCTGCAAAGCACGTGCAAATAAAGATATTGCTAAGTATACAAACGCGTGACAAAATTATAAACGATACAGCCTGGCTATAAATGTAGGGTAGAGATTCTCTAGAGAAATTTCTAAGTCCCCGAGAAAGCGCTCGGTGTAATCGAAGTCTTACCCAAAGGCGTCCCTATGTGGGGGAAGAAAGGCTCAGCCCGTCGACTGATCCCGGAAATCAGCGGTGGAATTCTTCGTGATGGTGTCTTCCCTGACATCCCCTCTCTCTTGGGCTATTTTTATATTATTTTTTTATCTTCAAAGTGGAGTTTGAGTGACTTTAGTCATACGTACTTTTATTATGATTAATGTATTCAAGGAGGAGTGTTCACACTTCGGGGCGGATAGCCTCCGGGATGGAGGTGTGTTTTAGTACATTGTAGTGAGCAAAGTTCGCACAAAAGGACAGCATTTCATCAACATTTGATGAAATGTTGGCTCGGGTAGCGTGTAGGCCGCTTATCAGTTCCGTAGTACCATCTCGTCCCCATATCTGCTATTCGTCACAAGGGAAGGCCATGGAACAAGCGTGTTCCGTTCCATCCCTCGTGTAGTTTCGCAAACAACCTTGTACAGGGAATCACAGATGTTGCATTCTTCATGTGCCAGCTGTGGCTGTATTCTACCTCAGAAGCCTCTTGATTTTATGACTTTCCTTAATGTGTGAACAATGCTGTATTTTTGTATTCTTGGCCAATTTAGTAATTATTCCACAGGTGGGCACCTGGCATCCAGCCAGGGTCAACCCACCACAGTGATGATACCATGTTATCATTAACATGTTTTCATGTCTAGCTACATGCAGAGAATACAAGACCTTAAATTTAGCTATTACCTATTAAACTACAGTTAAGAAGCATGATAAAATCTCTCTGATTGTAAGACACTTTTACATATTAAAAAATCATTCTATTAAAATTTGAAATGATTTCTGGAGATTTGATATATTTTTAGATCAAATAGAAGAGGAGATAAAATTAACAGACTTCAAAGGTGGTCTTTTTAATCCTTTATTTTAAAGCATTGTCACTGAATTGAAAGATTATAATTAGAAGGTAGATTTATAATTATAAGGGAAAATGCTGAATATATCTGTTGATATAAAAGTGAGCAAGATGATGATAGCAAACTACAAAATGTGTTTACCTAAAACTATCGAGCTGCTTCAGTTTCTTTTTGTCTCCTAGAGACACACATTTTGGTAAACCTAATGTGAAATTTAATATTTCTCTAGCTTTATGACATACCTGTGGTACTATGGAAGGCAAATGCAGGTGCTCAGGGAAAGTTATGGGTGCTTTAGATCCTCCACTAATAGCATCAAGCACACCATTGTATGTTTTCTCTATTACATGATACAGTTCTTGTCACAGAGCTGTGAACTCTTGCCCAGACATATAGATTTTGTACCCCATAAAGCTTTCTATTTACATTGGAAATTCCTATCCACGTAGGATACTTTGGGAACTTATAGCCCTCATATACCCCAGAAAAGAATAAACGCAAGGATAACTACAAAAGTGAAATACCGCTTACATTACAGAGACATGCATTTAGTTTTTTTCTGGTTTTACAGTCCATGAACACTAATTTTGGTTAACCAAATAACCAGCTCCTTAAATGATGAAGTAAGCAGCTCCTTCACACTTCATTAACCCTATTTTTGACTCCTCTTTACTAAGTCATAGCTTGCAAGTAAAGACAGTGGGGTGGATTGAAAACTGGCTGAAAGATAGAGCTCAGAGGGTAGTGATTAGGGGCACCGAGTCTAGTTGGAGGTCTGTGACAAGTGGTGGTCCCCAGGGGTCAGTACTGGGTCCAGTCCTCTTCAATATATTCATCAATGACCTGGATGAGGGGATAGAGTGCACCCTCAGCAAGTTTGCTAATGACACAAAACTGTGAAGGGTGGCTGACACACCGGAAGGCTGTGCCACCATACAGAGACACCTCAACAGGCTGTAGAGTTGGGCAGAGAGGAACCTTATGAAATCCAGAAGGGCAAGTGTAGGGTGCTGCACCTGGGGAGGAATAACCCCATGCACCAGTACAGGTTGGTGGCTGACCTACTGGAGAGCAGCTCTGTGGAAAAAGACCTGGGAGTCCTGGTGGACAACAGGATGACCAAGAGCCAGAAATGTGCCCTCGTGGCCAAGAAGGCCAATGGCATCCTGGGGTGCATCAAGAAGAGTGTGGCCAGCAGGTCGAGGGAGGTCATCCTCCCCCTCTACTCTGCCTTGCTGAGGCTGCATCTGGAGTACTGTGTCCAGTTCTGGGCTCCCCAGTTCAAGAAGGACAGGGAAGTGCTGGAGACGGTACAAGCAAAGGGCTACAAAAATGATTAGGGGACTGGAACATCTCTCTTATGAAGAAAGACTGAGGGACTTGGGTCTTTTTAGTCTGGAAAAAAGACGACTGAAGGGGGATCTTATCAACGCTTATAAATACTTAAAGGGTGGGCGTGTGGGTGTCAGGAGGATGGGGCCAGTCTTTTTTCAGTGGTGCCCAGTGACAGGACAAGAGGTAATGGGCACAAACTTGAAGACAGGAAGTTCCATCTAAACATGAGGAGGAACTTCTTTACTTTGAGGGTGGCAGAGCTCTGGAATGGGCTGCCCAGAGAGGTGCTAGAGCCTCCGTCTCTGGAGACATCCAAAACCCGCCTACATATACCTGCATGCACACAAAGAAGCCATCAATTAGGCAGGACCATGAGTGATAAAATGTCCTCTTGATGCCAGGACTGGCCCAGAAAACTGATCCTTCCCGCAATGTAGCACAGAAGTGTATGTTTTCTGGAGATAAAAGATGGAAAAACTGACAGATGGGAAAGCTGATATTATATGTAACCTGCATATTGTCAAGAGCATCTTTATTTCTGTATGAGAAGTAAACAGTGTATTTGAAATTGTAAGTTCCTTGGGGCAAAGAAAAGTTTTGTTTTGTGTGTGTGCAATTCACTTTCACAGCCTACCCTCCACCCAGCAGATGGGCCTTTTGGTGTCTGGTATGATATAAAGCAAGAGAATCTCCTACAGGGTCCCACCAACTTGCAACCACAAATTGAGATGTACCTCTCCACTGTAACACTAGTGTTTCTGCTTGCAAACTGGGATCCTAAGTGTCATGAGTTTGTGTGGAGAGATTCTCCATGGCAGGCCATATTACATATTTGGTGCCTTCTGCTTCCCTTCTCACTCAGCCTTCCAATTTCTGTTGCAAAGAAATATCCTTCACAGAGGCACCTGCACCAAAATATGTGGGAGGGAGTTTATCTCTCTCTGAAATTAGCTTATATTGCAGAGGGAAAAGCTCTGACAAAACAGCTACAAGCCCAGAACGGAGAAGGCTGCTGATTGCTCTTGGCAGGAAAGATGAGTGCAAGGAATAAGTGCAACAGGCGAACATGAGGCTGGGGGCCTGGCCTCCAGACAGAGTTCAGGATAGGAACAGGAAAGTAGAGGTACAAATCTGGATTTGACTGGGCTATTAGAGAAAGACACACAGGGAAAATGAGAAATTGCTTTAAGAACAAATTCAGGGTCTTGCATCTGAATCTTGCCTGCTACTCTGCGTTATGCAAGTCTGGTTCTGATCATAGAATCATAGAATCACACAGTAGTTTGGGTTGGAAAGGACCTTAAAGATCATCTAGTTCCAATCCCCTGCCATGGGTAGGGACACCTCCCACTAGACCAGGCTGCTCAAAGCCCCATCCAACCTGGCTTTGAACACCTCCAGGGATGGGGCAGCCACAACTTCTCTGGGCAACCCGTTCCAGTGTCTCACCACCCTCACAGTAAATAGAGTCATTTAGGCTGAAAAGGACCTCTGGAGTCATCTGGTCCAAACACTTGCTGAGGACATGGCCAGCTTAGAGCAGGGGTAGCTTGATCATCAGCAAACGAAAGAGATAACGAATACAAGAGCAGCAATACACACACCTTCCTTGCTATTTGGTGTATAACGTAGTTCTCATTTCTTTCTGTAAGAACATTTATCTTTCACCATTTTCTGTAAGACTAAAGGGATATGGTAAGGATATTTAAATCAAGACAAATATCTGGAAAATATTGTGATAGTCCATCACATACTTACTGTGATAGAGTGCTTAGAAAGCAGTGGGCATTTACATACATTAGATCCACTGAAGATAAAGTAGAGATGACTCTTAACTTTTGGAGATGTTAAAAAAAAACAAAAGCAAAATATAAAAGGAGTGAAAAAAAAAGAAAAAGAAAAAGAAAAAGAAAAAGAAAAAGAAAAAGAAAAAGAAAAAGAAAAAGAAAAAGAAAAAGAAAAAGAAAAAGAAAAAGAAAAAGAAAAAGAAAAAGAAAAAGAAAAGGAAAAAGAAAAAGAAAAAGAAAAAGAAAAAACGAAAGAAAAATAAATATATTGAGAAAGAGTGACAAATAAAAACCACAAAGGCATCACTTAAAAAAAAACAACGACAAACCAAAAAAAAAACCAACAACGAATGCTCTAGACTAAGCAATTTTCTGAGTTAAAAATCTCAGTAAACTTCTGAATCAAACGTGTGTATACTCAGTTGACATATTTAAAATATCATGGCTCCCTCAAATTTTTTCTTTGTTTTTCATAGGTCTCTGTTTGTTGATATCTATCAAATGTGTTAAAAATTAGGAACTTGATTTTAAACATGGAGCCACAGAAATGTTCTCCAACTGACTGAGCATATACAATGCAAATTCACTCAAGTGAGCTGAAGTAACTAGAAGTTAATGGCACTGGAAATAGTCACGACAGCATGCTTGTTACTCTTTGTAAAGGAAGAGGAGTTGATTGAAATTCAAGCTGGTGAAACTCTAAGCAAATCATAAGGGAAGAAGACTGCCTCTAAAAATATTTTTGTGAAGCTTTTTAAAAAATCATGAAAGCAAATATGATTGTAGAAACCACAATGTGCACTCACTGGAATAGATATAATTACAATATTTCACATTTTTTCCTGACCTTCACAGTTACTTCCTACAGCAGCGTAAACTTGGGAAATACAAAAAGTCCTCCAGGAACTATTAAGGGTCCAGAATGCTAAGAATTGCATATTATTGCATATTATGCGATACCAGTAGGGCAGTACACAACTAAGTCGCTTGTATCTACCACTATCCCCAAAAAAACTAATTTCAGTCTCACTTTTTTTCTAGAGCAAGTCTGCTTTTTTCGTCAAAACAACTGCTTTTGCTCAGGAAGAATAGATCTATCTCATATATGACTTATGAGGACTGATCTTTTTTTCATCTGTATTCACATACTACATTAAATCCTTTTCAGAAGTTAGAATGGCTTCAAGTCCTTCCATCAACAAAACAAAGTTTAAGACACATACTTCTGTCTTAAACTTACAAACAGAATAAGTAAGAACTACAAAGTACTAGAAGCCCTGGGTAGTTAAAAATAACCACAGTTAGAGATAAACCTCAAAAAAAAAATCTTCTTCTGGTCCTGCAATAGCATAAAGATGAGTAAGGGATAAGGTCTGACTTCTTCATTATTATTACTAGATATTTAAACTTGTATTTCAGACTATTAAAAGTTATGTTCTCAGTAGAGGACAAACAGGACACATCTGGACTTCACAGTGAATGATTTCGACATTGTCTATTAACAAGCTGCCCCATGGACAACGAAGACACCATATTTTATGTACTTTGTCAGACATGATCTCAAATGAAATCAAGAATAGCAGTCACACACCTGTGATAAGATGCATTTCTATTAGGAAATTGGGATAATGAGTTCTCATCATCTATGAAAAGCCCCATTATCTGGTGACTAAACAGCACATTACCAGTGAAATAAAAAATTATCAAAATGAACTCATCTTAATTTAGCCTGAAAAGGTTATCATCAAGTGTATTTCCAGATGGGAAGACCTTTTAAAAAGTTTATAAAAGAAAACAAATTCATTTGTGAAACATTATAGGGATCTGGTGTAATAAAGTCTAAAAGCTCTGAACAAGGTGTCAGAAATATTTCACACTGCTGAAAATCACCGAATACAAACTGGACATCAGAGGAATGATTGAAAGTGATTATGTTCCTAAGAAACATGTTAAATCCCATCGTGTAATGAAGAATAGGATTTGTTCGATTTCACTGCTCTTTTATGTCGCTGTCCCCAGAATACCACTCCTCCTTACAGTAGGGTTGCCATTGCAAGGAGACAAAGCCTAAAAAGAAGGCATTCCCTTCAGTAGGAAAAACACTGCATTACATCCATCCATTCTACAACCTTACTAACAGGTTTTGTGTAGTAATACATTCCTTTACAGTCTGAAAAATGTGTCTTTCTATTTTATTAAATATTACAATTAAAACCAGAAAACTATAATGTAAGTGGAACTAAAATGGGTAAAACTCTTTATTTTTTTATCTATATAACTAAAAATATTATTGTATCAATAATCTGGGAAGGCTAATACTTATTCTGCAAAACTACTTATCTCCCAGGTTTTCTGAGATATTTTATCTTCACCTCTAAAAAAAACTTCTCCTAAACTTATTTTTGTAACTACTTATTCCATAATTGTCTTCTACACAAATCATGCCACTAATGAATGAAATTAAGTTTGTGTTTACTACCTTGCATGCTGTTATTCCAAACATATTTTATTGATCAACAGTGTTCATCTTGGGATGAGGACATGCACTACAAAGAATCACAGAATCACAGAATGGCTGAGGCAGGAAGGCACCTCCAGAGATCACCTAGTCCAATCCCCTGCTCGGAGCATGGTCAGCCAGAGGACGTTGCTCAGGACTGTGTCCAGTTGGGTTTTGGATATGTCCAAGAATGGAGGCTCCACAGCTTCACTGAACACCCTGTAACAGTCATGTACATTGATCATGTAAAAAATAATAATAATAATCCTGTGTTTAAATGGAATGTTTCTGTATTTCAGTGTGTGCCCATTGCCCTTGTCCTGTCATTAGATACTATCGAGAAGAGTCTAGTACTTTATCTTTTTTTAGTCCCCCCATCAGATATTTATAAACATTGACAATATCCCTTTTAGGCTTCTCTACTCCAGAATGAACAGTTCTCACAATCTCTCCTTCTGTCACAGATAACTGAAGCCCTTAATCATCTTTATGGCCCTTCAGTACACACGCTCCAGTATATCCCTGTCTCTTTTGTGCTGAAGAGCCCAGCACTGGAGCCAGCACTAGAGATGTGTCTCACCAAGGTTGAGCAGAGGGGAAGGATCACCTCCCTTGACCTGCTGGCAACGTTCTTTCTAATGCAGTCCAAGACAATTTTCCCTTTTTGCACTGCTGACTCATGGTCAAGTATGGGTCTACCAGGACTCCCAGGGCTTCCTCTGCAAAGCTGCCTTCCAGCTACTCAGTCTGTAGCCTGTACTGCTGCATTGGGCTACTCCTTCCCAGGTGGAAGACTTGGCATTTGTCTTTTTTAAACTTCATGAGATTCCTGTCAGCCATTTCACCAGCCTGTCAAGGTCCCTATGAAGGACGACAGCAAAACCATCTGGTCTATCCACCAGTTCACCATTTCTCCCAGTGTTTATCACCTGTGAACTTGCTGAGGGTACACTCTTTACCATCATCCAGGTCATACTGAAGATGCTAAAAAATACTGGCCCTGGTATCAATCACTGGGATATACCTCTAGTTACTGGCCTCCAGGTGGACCACTGATAACAACCCTTTGAGCCCAGAAGTTCAGCCAGCTTTCAGTCCACCACACTGTCCACTTCCCCTGTCAATACTTCACCAGGTATCTATGAGGATGTTATGGGAGACAGTGTAAAAAATCTTGCTAAAGTCAAAATAAACAACACATTGTTCTCTGCTCATCAACCAACCTAGTGATTTCTTGATAGAAGGCCATTAGGTTACTCTGACATGATTTCTCCTTAATAAATACATGCTGATTACTCCCTATTACTGGCTTGTCCTTCATATGATACTTGATACATTTGGAAATAATTATGAGGATTGTCTGCTCCATCAGTTTCCCAGGGACTGAGGTGAGGCTGACCAGCCTATAGTTCCCTGGAACATAATTCTGGTCTTTCTTGAAGATAGGGATGATGTGTATGTCCAGTTTGTTTGAATGTGTCATAACCTGATCCTCCCCAGCAAGAGTAAGTCTTCGTTTATCCTAACTTTCCCTCAGACCTCAAGCGCCTGGGATTCCTGAGGTCAAATCTTACCAGTAAAGCCTGAGCTGAAGAAGGAATTGAGTACCTAATATTTTTCAATGTCCTTTGTCACCTTTTTCACCCTTTTTTGATATTCCTTGTAGCTGATAGTGTGATCTGAGTCTGTTCGGTTTCTGTAGGTCTATTAATGAAATTCCTATTGACACAATAGCTGAAAATTCAAATATATTGCTTTGTGTTTGAGATCAAAAAAACCCTAAAATTAAGGATATAGTGTAAAATTCCCCTCAAAATTCATACCTTGCACAAAGGAAATACACCAGTCATCAACTAACGAGCAGTAATGTGATGTTTCATCCATGGAAAGACTGCTGCTCCTACTCTTTTCCTGAACAGACATCATCCACAACAACAGCTTGGAGCCCTGCTCCTGTGTAAGACATGGTTCCCCCAACTCACACTACGTCCACGAGACATTAGGAGTGCAACAGACAATACCTCTAGCACCCCCAAAGGAAAGTATTTTATGTAAGGGCCCCATGGGTCTCTCCAATTATATAATGGGAGATTCTGATTTGCAAGAAAAAGACATGTTAGACTAATGTCTCATAAGACATCAGTTCCTGTAGAGTTTTGAAATCAGGGAAGCCAAGAGAGGTTATCTCATAGAGAGGCAAGCCCTTGGTCAGACTGCTGCTCCTGGCCTTGCTGCTGCCCTCAACTCCTATAGAGTTGCTTCGAGCAGTGTGGTTGACCTGGAAGTCACTATTTCAAAGAAGACGAAGTTACTCACCACAGTACAAGACAGCCGGAAGTCAATGGGATCAGGAGTTACTGCCTCACAGGGAGCAGTGTATTTGTGCAAGACAGGCATTTCTGGTTTTGTCTGAGTTCTCACAGCTGTCCAAGATCTTTCTATTGCTTAAAAAATAGTAGGATGGTGTGCCAACTCACACTTGCAATTTAAATAACGTGAGGAGTACAGAGTCTGATCTGAAATCTCTCTCACAGAAAAAGATCTTTGTCATGAATAATATTACTTCCAATATACTAATACTTCAAAAAGCCTTTGGTCTTCACAACTAGTAGAGGAAAGCCACTATGAACTGCAGCTAGGTGACTGAACCACAGGTTGTAAATGCATCTTAATTTCTATATACACTAAAATGTAAGCTATGTTCCGAACTTCTAGCATGCTAGATCTAAATATACAACAATAGGTACTTTCTAATTATTCTGCCACATCTTCAGATACTATTTAAAAGCATTCTGAGCAGAGAGAACAAAACAGTACCTAAGCATTTTCATTAATTGTATTCAAACTCATTGATTTTTAAACACATTGATGTATTTGATATTAAACATGGAAGGTCTGTAATTTTTTTCTTGTTTTTAACAGATCACATTCTGTGCAAAACTACATATCACATTTTGGTGATATGTATGCCATGCTTGGCAAAGTCTTCTTAGTTTCATAATTTTAATGCATAGAGACCATTTTTTCTGTTTCCATGAGTGTTTCTACAGGTCAATATTATGAATTGCTTTTAAGCAAATTTAGATAGAAAAAAATCTAGCTTTCTCATTTACACTGTACCTGCCAGTTTATTCAGAAACTGATATCATCAGGAGTATGTCTGAATTTTAACAGAAAATACATTGGATGTGAATTTAATAGTTCTTTATCCACTTAAATAGTTTTGCATTCATTGGTTATCTAAAGCCTATTTTTCTATTGGAAGATAACCCAGTAGCTGGATTAGAAGTAGATTTTAATGTTCCATGTGTCTGGATGGAATGTATAGTCCAGATGACTTCTGATGAGTACAGAGGGAAAAGGAGGAAACAAAATCACAAACTAAGCAAAACAAAATACAAAACCACACACACGCACAAGATGAAGAACTACAATAGCAAAACCAACAAAAGAATTCTTCTAACTTAATGTCAGGTGCTATTGTAATGAAATCATACAAGTTTCTGTGAGACAGCAATGCCCTTCACAAATAAAAAAACCAGCATAAAGGAATCTGTCTCCTCAAAAAAGTAAGAACAAGTTCATCTTTTTGTCATATTCTTGTTTACACTACATGCCATCTGCAATGAACGGAAGGACAAACTCAGATATTTTTTAAATGGATTTTTATTGGTGGTTTTGTTTACTTTTTTCCCAGTTTTAAAAATAGACATCTGTCCTTCAGAAAACTGTAAACTTCCTAATTAACAGATTGCTGGAAACAGAAGCATATTCTGAACGACCTCAGTCCTACATTCCCATGTATCCCCTGAGGCATCCACCTCTGACCACTATGAAAGACAAAACAGTTGGTAAAGTTGCCGCCTAACACAGACTGTTCTTTTGTGCACGGGATCAAACAGCTTATTTAATACCTTGGTCTCCTGATGTGTTATGAACTGTCATGACAGTGGTCATCATCAACATGTTCAATTTTTAGGATGATAAAGCCAAATAGAGCATCATTAGATCTCTAGCTATTATAACTTGCAAGCGATAAAGATTAAACAAATCTGGTTTTAAGGCCATTCTCAGCTGAGTAGTCATTTAAGAACCTACATTAAAAATACATAAATGGGAAAAAATTTGAAGGAAACATATGAGACTACCAGGAAAAAAAGTGGGAATGTTTTTTTTTTATACCTGAAGTTGCAATATTGTTAAGCATTGCAAATTAGACATGGTCAATTATGTTCATTGACTGGGGAAGAAATCTATAGTTCCTTCAGATGTGAAGGTTTATTCAGTTTACTGTTGAGAAAGTGGGCATGAATAATTCTATTATTGTTGTGCCTTCACTACTAACATTAGAGTATGGTGATTGCAAGAAAGAGAGTTGCCGGTATTGCTTTTAAGGTTCCATATCTGCATGCTAATCAGACCGTTGCAGAAACTAAAATTCCTGAATTTACTGAACACTATGAATCTGTTTTCATCCAAACCCAGGACAGGGTACACACTTATGGTGACAAATGAAAGAGAAACACTGCAGACATAAAAGGACTGGGCCTTCAAACTGGAACTGATTATAGAGCTGTTTCTAGGTTTACCAGGACAGCCCAGTTAGCCACCCTCTCTTTTAGTTGACAGAAATTACTCTTGCAAATTTTCAAGTGAATTTTCTTGCTGATTAGACTGTAAAGTGAGATCCTTATTATAAGATTAAAGGAAAAGATAAGTTGTTTTAGAACAACATATAATTATAAAATTCAGCTCATCCGAATTAAAGAAAACTGTTTGCTGAAACACTCACTTTTTTTTCATATCATTTTTATTAACATTTCAGCTTAGCCTCTTTTTAAGACCTATATATACACTAATGTATCCAGGGAGACTAAATGAAATGAAAACTTCATCATGCTTTTTTAACCATATAAAAAGCCCTGTCTTAAAAGAAAAAGTGTTACATAACAAATTACTTTTAAAAACGCTAGTATCATGAATCCTTTCCAATTTTTTTTTTTTTTTTTTTTAATATTATGACAGAACCTTAAATACACCACCATATACTGATTTCTGGGATTTAAAATAAAAATAAAAATTGCAAAGAATCAATCAATCAATATTTACTGACAAGAGAAAGCAATCTGTTCAGCCTCCTGTCATTGTAAATCCTAGTCCCTTGTTCTAGGTCCAATGCAAGATTCAAGTCCTAAGACAATCTATGAATTACTCATGCACATTGTTAGTTTTAAGGGTCATATGAAGTAACCTAGACTTACAGAACAGGTGCTAAAAGGATAGAAAACACAAATACTTTTGATTTATTGTTAATTTCATATATTTCAATGACCTTAATTGATTAAAATTATTTTTAGGGTTTTTTTCTTTTAATTATTAAGAACCTCAACCATCACAGTTATTAGAATGTAATAAAATAAAATAAAATAAAACTCTGTGAAAACATCATCATAGCAATCATAATTGTGAAAATGCTATTGTTTGATCGGTTGTTTTAAAAAGTAATTCAGGTTTTGCTAAACTCTGACATAAGGTCTTTTTAAAAGTCTACCCTCAACTTTTCCTTCCCTTATGAATAGGAGAAGTTTAATTTAAAAAAGCTGGAAATTACTGTAAAACTTTGTAGGTTTTGTACTACTTTTCAATGAACATGTATCAAGAATCCCTCTACCAAAATCACACTAGTTTTACATTGGCATAGGTGCTAAGTGAAATCAAGGTTAAGATCCACAGGTTTTTTAAGTGATTCTGTTATATTTCATTTTCTGATTGACAGTATTGAAAAAAAGGGAATAAGAAAAGTAAGGTTTTTTTTAAAGTAATTTGCATTATATGGAACAAAATTCTGACCGCTTTTCTTGAGGAGGGGGTGGGAGGGGTTTGAGTGTTCAATACTGTTTTATGAGGAAGGGGGGCTTAAGCTCAGGAGAATAGTTTCTTTCGCACAAAACTATCCTTTTACCTGATTGCACTATTCTTCTACTCTCTCAAGTCTGAATCGTGCTTTTTAGAAGACCGTGCCTTAATAAATAAATAAAGCATACCCGATGTCATAGGCTGCAATTATTCTCTGAAATAATAATATCAACTCCTGATATCCTTCTTTCTCTGTATAACAAAATAATTCATGGTAGTACACCTGGAAAACTTGCCATCTTGTCACATCACAGGAAAATAGTCATCCCTGAATACTGTGTGCAGATTAGAAAACTTGTTGCAACATTTGTTGGGTTACTTGCAACCAGTTTCAAGTTACATTGGTCATTTAGTTTCCACTGTCATGAATCACAGTTTTTGTTCACTTTAAGGGTGATTCCCAGCTATGATGAACATAAAGGCCAAAGGCAGGTCTAGAAAAGCATCCATGTTTTACTTATATGGAATTGATTTTGCCAGACTAGTTCAAACACTGAAATTGCCTTGTGTAATCTGTTTAGTCAATGTCTGTAAGGCAGTCCATGCTGGATTTCAAACTATTTGTTAACCTACATAAAACTGTTGTGTGAGGTTAAACAGAAGGTCTATCCACCTAACAAGAAGTGACCGGTAAGGGAGAAAACTGCCTTGTTGTTTTACTGAGCAGAGCTGACCAAGTGCTTTGTGAGATTATTTCCTGCTGCCCAGGAAAGACTATGCATTCCGGCTCCTGATAAAAGCTGGCTTCTGCTATCAATACCACATGAACCACTGAGTCTTCAACTGGTTTTGTGAGCATTGCCATCATCAAATATGCAAAAGAAGAAGGAGTAATGGGAAGAAGAGGAAGAATCAACATCTTTATTACTCTAGCATCCTTACTCTATCTTGCTAGTCTGCATCCTCACATCTCTTCAGTTTAGCCAGTTGACTCAGCATTCTTTCCTCTCCAGCTATTTAATGGATAGATATTTTAACACTGTGACTAACTACTTTCCCCTTTTTACCTTCTTACTCCAGAATTCTTCCTGAGGTTTTCCCCTTCTTGGTCCATCTGTTTCCCCTAGAATTTACCAGGGTCTTTTCTACCTTTTTTACCATCTACACCTCTGCCTACTGTAGGCTGACTGCCTCCTCATCTGTACCCCATCTGCATCTGCTCAAAAATTCCTGCTTACAATATGACCATACATCTTACTAAGTCTGTGCACACACAGCACAAGCTTACCTTACCACCTTATGCAGACCACCCAAAGGAGTATCTCCCTTTCTTCCCTGCCAAGAAATGAGCCTCCTCTCTATTCACGTTTTCTATTCTATTCTATTCCCATCTCACATCATCTACATCTTCCCTCTTTTGTCTCTTCCTCATAAACTTTGCTCTCATGAACAAAAGGAAAAGAAGAAAAAGATACTAGCCAAGATACACCGAAACTGAATGAAAACCAAAATCAAACAAGCAAACTCACACAATACATACAGTTAGGGACTGTTACTGTGCTCTCAGCCTAACAGCATTCTCACTGCTCTGTCTTCTGCCCTGGTAATTCACAATCTCCATTGATTTGTGTTATTGTCTACTTAATCCCATTAGTAGTGAAATTTATCTTCTACCTTTGTTACTTTCCCTGCCCGTTATATTTTTTCCAATGAGCAGGGTAAACTGCAGTGCCACCAACATCAAAGATAGAGGTGCACCATAGACTTCCAGAGAGGCATTTTGCTGTTTATATTTTGTGTTAACTTTCCATCCTATCTTCTGTATTTATTTGATTTATTTTTTTCTTACTGGTAGCTGAATTTTGAGCTCATGTTTTCATAGAATTTATCAGCTCCAACTGAGTTAATTTTCCTGGTAATTTGGAGTCTATTAAAGCAAATTCCAGGGGTAGTTTTGTCCACAAACACTACTTTGTGTTTACTGACACTAGATTTCATCTGCACCCCATGCCCCATCGACTCAGTATCCAACTGCATCTCCTCACTGCTGGATTTGTGTTCTGCCCTGAATAACTGTAAACCATTCAGAAACTGTTCACCTATTCTTGTGATTGTTTCCAAACATATGAATAAGCATACAGCACAGCAGATATCACAGTGTGATTCCAATGATGGAGTCCCTTCTTTATAAACCCAGGCCACATTTTTTGCTTTTTCTTTCCAGATTTTATTTAAATATGAATACAAGAAGATTAAACTCATCTTGGAGTTTAGCATCCCTTTGGAGTAAAGGCACAAGAGGCAATGAACAGATATTAGGAAAAACTTTTTCACCATGAGGGAGGTCAAAAACTGGCACAGGCTTTTCAGAGAGGTTATGGAAACTCCATCCTTGGAGATACTTGATTTTTGATTGAACAAGGCCCTATAGCTGAAGCAGAGGCCTATAAATTATAAATCTATTTATCAGGATATAGCTAATATTAGATTGCCTTGAATCCAAATATTGCTGTACTAAACAGCAGTATGTAAGTATTCAGCAACACTGTGATGGTATAGCCAGACAAAATGTATGAGCATTTTACATAAGTATGTGGGCAACAGGACCACCAGGGACGTGCATTTGCATGTAGGAGCCTTGCAAGAAACAAAATTTTGCAAGATAGAGAAGCAGCAGCATAGGGGACTCTGAGTAACCTGGTCTAAGCTGTCCATGCTTTGAGCAGGGATTTAAACGAGACACCCGCCAAAGGTTGCTTTCAACCAGAGTCACTCTACTGCTGAAATATTTTTGTAGACTAAGGTCTATAGTTGTTTACAAAGCACAGTAAGTATGCTTTCTATGCTTATCTCTCCTTTTAGCATACAAAGTAAACACAAAATTCAGGTTGGAATTATTACTAGAATAAGTGTGTTCATATTTAGGATAATTGGAGTAGCTTAAGTTCAGTAAACTCCCATTTTTTTAGTAAATACATATTTTGCGTAGCAAAACTTTAAACATTCATACAGAGCTTAATATCAATTAAAGATATAATTTAAATATATAATAAATTTAAAATTAAATTAAAGATAAAATAAAATTTTTAAAAAGTGTTGTCTTAGATCTGATATATAATGTAATACTGTGATGTAATACAGATAATTATACTGGTCTCATCTCAAGTGTGATCCAAAGAAAAACACCTGAAATTCCTTTAGACTGTAAGTTCAAATAGTTCTTTGGCAACATAAATGTGAATCTTCTTAAGCTTTTGTGTGGATCTTACAATATATGTAAGAAATAATCTATTAAGAGATATAACCAACAACCTTTGATTTTGAACCTCTTTGTCTTGAGAGTTAACTGATTTATGAAAACTATGGAGTGATATTAATAAAAATTATAATGTTCTTGTTGATGGTTAGCTAAGTCAGATACATCGGTCATCAGAGCTGCAGACTGAGTTTCACTTGACTCAAAGAGACAACAGTTACAGACAGATTATTTTATCAATTCATTACACATTTCCCAATTTACTTTTTTCCTTTTAGCTTGTAACCCAGAACCTTCCCCAGTATTTGTAGATTAAAATATTGTACTAACAGGCAAATTAGCAGGAAGAAAGAAACTGAAGAATTTTTCCCGAGCAACTAAAACAGGGAAAGGATTAAGGGGCTTCCAGGTGGTCTAACCTAGCATCAGACAGCTGTTATTTCGTTACCATTTAACACGAACTAGTACTCACCATAAATGAGAAGACAATCCACTCTGAGAGTCTTACTGACACATTTCCACCTTCTTTGGATAATATATTCTCTGTCAACAGAACATATTAGTAGTGGTCCTAACTGGAAGACTTGTACATAAAGGATTTAAGGATCTACCTTACAGTTGACTTGAGTAGGTGCAGCCTGTGCTGTGCTGCACATACAACTTGGCTGCTGGAAGAACTTTAGTGCATTGATCGTTACAGAAGCCTGAAATGTGGCTCCCACTTAGTACCTCGTGATTAAGCTACCTGCATGTCTCATCCTATCTTGAAGTAAAGCAGCATGTTTTCAGATGCCATTCATTTGCTTGACAGTAGAAATGAATATTAGAGTTGCTTACTTCTAAGAACAACCCATAAAAGCTCTCAAGACTGCAAACCTTTCCACAGACAGGATCTCCACAGTGCAGTGTTCCATGCCCTGGGTGGAGGCCCATCTGATGCTGCACAACTCAGGCTTCCCATCATCTGAAGGGATGTAAGTTTATCTATGCTATCCTCTTTTGCATTCTCATTTTATCTCCAAGAAGTTATATTTTAATCAATACGTTATGGGCTCTGAGTGCCTTTCTTACTGGAATCCATAATTAATACTTGCAATTGTGTATTACAATATTAAATATTTAGCTTTGAAAAATCCAAAAGCAAGGACAATGTATACACCCTAATATACTGTCTGACTTTGTAGTATCAGAACTTCTGATGATGATTATTCATGCATGTGGCATAGGAGGCTGCATCAACATATAGTGACCACAATATAATTCATTTAAATTTTCTCTTCTAGCTTTTGCTGCAGTTTGTATATGCAATACAAATAATTCCATATCGGACACCAAAACAACTTCTCCAACCTACCTCAGCTGCGAAGTTGATAGCTGCATGACAGAATCCACCATATCAGCTCTGGAACACAGACTTTTCTTTTTGATATTTCTTGGTTTCTAGGCATAAATTAGCACCACCACTTCCCTATCCAAAACATTTTTTAATTCTACTTTAAGCTACTAAAGGCATAACAACACACTATATCTCATAAAAATAGGTTGTTTTCTATAGCATGAGGAATTGCATTAAAAATCTAGGAAACCAAGCTGGGGAGATTTGAAGAATGATGCTGGAACTTCTAATAGAGAGAAATCCCTTCTGAGAAAACTCATTTTAGCCACTTAACATCAATCTAAATATAGAATTCAGAGTTAAATGTTCACATTCACAATGAGGTATGTAGCTTTCTAGTGAGGTACTTAGCTTTCCAGTTGCATCAGCTTTTGAAGTTAATAGAACTTTAATTTGTAATGAAACCCAAAACCTTCCAGCAGTTCTTTGGTGACTACATCTTAAATCACCATTTCTGAATCTATTGGTAATGGATTTTTTTTTTTATTTCTTGAATGATGAAAAAGTCAACTGACAGTTCACAGTAAATGTATTTCTGTTGGTAAACCAGTGACTGACAGATTGAGCTGCAATTTCTGCTGTAGACATGAAAGAGCCACCTTCAAGGGCCTCATGCCCACAATGGATATTTGCTCAAATACTCCTGGGTTTGAGGGAGGGAGATGGGGACAGTGGAGTGGACGGTAAATCTGCACTTACAACCTGCAGTTTGGGAGCACATAAAAAAGTATAGAGAAAAACTCTGAAACAGGACTAACCAGGAACAAATTTTCAATATATGAATCACAACAGTGAACTTCTATGTGACTCAGTTACATTAAGACAATCTACTAAAATCCATGACAGCAGTTATGCATGGATCCAAAAAGCTCTGGCAGGTCAACATGAAGCAGGAATGTCTGTCTGATAATATGATGTCTATTATATAGAAAGGCTTTAAATGTGGCATTGACATGTTTAAAAGGGCATTTACCCTCCCTGGGCTGCTTTTTTCCTCACTGTTGTAGTACTGTATTGTTGCTGCTTTTGTGCAAGTAAAAGCATTTATTGGACAACTAAATATGGATAAACTAGATCAGGAAATCAGTTTAAGTTGAATTTACAGATTTGGTTATTATTAAAGGACAAGATTCAACTCCAATCAATGCTGCAAGGTAATTCTCTTAGCAGATCCACAAGCAACTGAAGTAGCATAAAAGAGAGAAAAGCATAAATCTCTGCTGATGGTATTGATACATGAAAGAGACCACTGAACTACAGCATAAATAACCCTAGTGAAATCATAAAATTTGAATCATGTTTTGCTTAAGCAAAGTTTAAAAACACTAGAGTGTCTTCCCAAGAAACATGGCATGACATTGTAGACACACCAACAAGTGCTTTAAGCTGTAATAGTTCTACACGCTAATGTCACTCAGCGAAAGTCTACACCAAATGGAAGTAACCCTTACATAGATTTTGATGTTTCCAGTATTCACGTAAAAGAAACTTTTGTCCTTTCCCTATCAGGTATGCTATGGCTACTTTTAACTGGCTGCATAAGGATGTATGCTAAACAGAGGGGCAAAAAATTCTAATATAGAAAATAAACAAATAAGTAAATAAATAAGTCAGTAACATATAACTGCAACATGATCAGAGGGAAAGACATAAAAGAAACAACATGAAAATAATCATGGAGAGTAAGGATTTTAAATGAATTTAGGATCAAGAAAGAACAATATGCAAATCTAAATAACCCAAATCTAAATGACAGAAATTCACATATTCTGCTAGAGATATCACTGCACAAGGCATTTCACAACAAACATCAATGCAATTTATAAAAAAAAAAAGGTGGGGAAGGAGGTATATGTATAGAGAGAGAGACAGAGACATTAAAAGGAATCTATAACAAAGCAAGCAAGCAAACTTACATCAAAGAGCAGTGCCAAATCATTTACTTAGATTAGCCCAATTTATAACTCTGAAAAAACCCTGAAGTGCAGTGAGGGAAAATAAATAAAATAAAAACATTCTTCTACCACAAAACTGAATTGTAACTAGCTTTTTTTCATTTATGGGCATGAAGTGGCTTTTTTCTTTTAGGTGTTTAAAAATTCACTATGGGGATTGGAGGTTGAACATTGAAATATCACAATAAAATTAGCCATCTATCATTTCAATTTTTGAAAAATGTAGAAAATTTGAAGTGTAGAAAAATCTAGAAATGTAGATTGTTTCTACATATGCCAGTACAGTTGCTGAGTATGTCACTATCTTTGTTATTATAGAATGGTTTGGGTTGGAAGGGACCTTAAAGATCACCTAGTTCCAACCCCCCTGCCATGGGCAGGGACACCTCCCACTAGACCAGGCTGCTCAAAGCCCCATCCAGCCTGGCCTTGAAAACCTCCAGGGATGGGGCAGCCACAACTTCTCTGGGCAACCTCTGCCAGTGTCTCACCACCCTCATGGTGAAAACTTTCTTCCTAACATCTAATCTAAATCTCCCCTCTTCAGTTTAAAACGGTTATCCCTCATCCTATCGCTACACTCCTTGATAAAGAGTTCCTCCCCATCTTTCCTGTAGGCCCCCTTCAGGTACTGGAAGGCTGCTATAAGACCTCCCCGGAGCCTTCTCTTCTCCAGGCTGAACAACCCCAACTCTCTCAGCCTGTCTTCACAGGAGAGGTGCTCCAGCCCTTTGATCATCTTCATGGCCCTCTTCTGGACTTAACACAACAGTCCATGTCCTTCTTGTGTTGAGGACTCCAGAGCTGGACACAGTACTCCAGGTGGGGTCTCACAGAGCAGAGTAGAGGGGCAGAATCACCTCCCTCAACCTGCTGGCCACGCTTCTTTTGATGCAGCCCAGGATGTGGTTGGCTTTCTGAGCTGCAAGTGCACATTGCCTGCTCTTGTTGAGCTTCTTGTCCATCAACATCCCCAAGTCCTTCTCCTCAGGGCTGCTCTCAAGCCATTCTCTGCCCAGCCTGTATTTGTTCTGGGCATTGCTGTGACCCAGGTGCAAAGCACACCTCCCCACCAGAAAAGCTCAAAAACTTGAATAATTAAGCAAAACTGTTACCTGATTGTTATATTTGGATACCCCAAAATGATTTATTATTGTAACCTTCAGTACTGTAATGAAAATGTTAAAAATGAGAACTAAAAATAATGAATGGTTTTAAATTAACTTGTGGTGATCAAAAAAATAACCATGAAAACAAAGTCTTCTGTTTCAATGGTTGTTCATTCCAAATATATTTATGACATTTAAAGCAACAGCTCATCACTTCTTATCAGAGAAAAAAAGGAGGCAGAGAAAAATATGTTTAAATACTAGGAACATGGTCATCACTGTAATGAAATAACCTGTTTTTCCATTCAGTCTCAGGACCTGATTGTTATAGTGAAAGATGCATTGCAGGAGGCAGAGAATAATGTGACTTTACAGAGCATTCTTCAATGTTGTAATAGTTAAGGATCAGCTTAAACTTAACGCTTTTTGTATACCATTTACATGACTTTTGCCAGACTTTGCTATTAAAGGTATAGATTATAATTTTGATTTTTTCACTGCCTCCAGAAAACTTACAGTAACTTACTTTTGAGAGTAGTTTTAAGTCATTTTAGACTATGTCCTCACACTACACTAATTGCAACATCACTGAGATGTCATTGATTCAGATGGGAGGATGAAACTCTAAAACTCCAATTTTCTCTCTAACTACAGGGGAACACAGATATACAATCAATGCTAAAATACTAAAAGATTGCACAATGCAGCACCCTATCCTAAACCATGAATCACTCCATTAGTTCCATTATTGAGCAATTGCATAGGCATTAATAGGCATTTCTCTCATCTGGGTATCAAAATATCGTTCTCTTGGCACCAGCTGACACAATGCTTATGCTGTATGCCTGGCTATTTGAAAAGAAGTTTTCAGCTGGGTAGCTGTTTTTGACCATCCAAATGTGCACAATCAAGTGATTTGTGAATGTATGGATATGACATAGCTGATCTCAGCAACAATAGGGTGAGTTATACACTGCCAAGGCCATATTACTCAACTTACTGGATATTACTCAAGTATGAACACCTCAGAACAAAAAATAGTCACCAAGACCAAACTTATGTGAAAAAGCATTCCTTCAACTTTTTAGTAGGATTTGGAGCAAATTTGGACGCACCCTGAAAAGAGAGAAGAAGGGGGAAAAAAAGAAAAAAAACAAACCAAAACCCCAGACATCGACAGACATTACTTCTGTGTCTAAGTCTCAAAAGAAGTTTGTACGATTGTTCACAAGGACACAGGAAGGGAAAATAGGTATGTTTTCAAAGAAGACCAGTCAAGGAACACATAAACAGCAAACAGCAAACATGCTGAATGAAAACTAAGAAAAGCTATTTCCCCAAATCAGCAAGACTAAAAGGCATCAGGGATAAAATGTATGCAAAGGGATGCTTTGGCTTTTTAGGGTATTTCTTTAGCCAGCTGAAGTGTAGTGTTACTGGGTCTTAGAAAGTAATAAAATTCTTATTTTTCCCACTTCAGATACTGTGTGCCATTAAAAGGACAACAGGACAAGTTGGCAGAAAACCTCACAGAAAGCACATGAGAAGAAAATGCAGGACTGCACGTCACCCAGAGGTCCAATCAAGGCAGACTGTCTATGGAACAGCAGGCATGCACCATTCTGGTTTTGGTGTGCATAAGCTGGAAATTAAAAGACCACTGCAGCAAATTTGGCCTGTAAAAATGAAAACAGTTTGAAAGAGAAGGAGTAGCAATGCATTAAAATAGCAACTGATGTGTTGCAGGAAGAAAAATAAGATGGAACAATTTGGATAATGTACTGCAAATTGGAATGTTAGTCTGATGGAAAGGATTAGTATTCGAGGAACATACGTGTTCTTATCTCAAGGACAGACATGTTATTTCACATCCACAGTGCAAGCCAATTGCACCATTTATACTAAAATTGTTGCCCCCCCCCCGCCCCCCGCAAGAAAAAAATGTAGTCCTGGCATCAATGATACTGTTTATTACCTCTAAAAAGATTATGAATGACAAAAATGTGTTTGCTATCTGTGAGTTTTTCAACACACAAATGGCTGTCTAATTTTATTTTCGGCAGCACCAATAGTTGTTCTTCATCAAGAAATAAAAATGTCCCCATCTTAAAAATAATACAATAAAGTGCTCTTTTTTTAGTGTTAATGAGCAAACCATGTAAGTTGTGTATGAAACAGTGAGTGTGCAAGGTTCACTAGTTATCAGTTCTTACTTCCAATAACCATTTTACAAATCCTCAGCCACACTTTTACCGGTAAAGTTGCAACAGCATCCTCTTTCTCATGCTGTTATACACAACAGTCCTGCTTCAAGCAGGACTTCTTAACACTACAATTGTAACACTAAAGTTTTAACTAAAAGGTCACATGCAATGCACCTGACCTTTCATGCCTTTGCTTTAAGTCCAGATGCTTTAAAATCTTCTCAGTATCATTACATTGGTGAGTTGAATCTAGGAAGTATATTTGTTAACAAATACAAAATACAATAGAAACCTATCAAATATTAACTTACAGAATGAAAGCTTGAAGGTTTTTGTTTCTGAGAACTAATAAATCCTTTCAGAGTTTGAAATACTGCAAAAACGTTAGTAACGTTTAAAGAAAAAAATGCTTTTTGAAGTGGTGAGACATGTTTACATGTATTCCCCTCTGTGGTTTGTGCTGCATATCTGCACCCTAGTGGCTAGGTTTTGGCAGACAGTTTCAAAGAAATCACTTGGGAGGTCTAAAAGTCAAATGAAACCTGCACAGATTGCTGTGCATAGATTCCAGGCTGCTGCCCTTTTTTCTCTTTAGAAATACTCTGAAATGATAATTTCAGAAATTTATCTTAGCTAACATCCGTTCCAAATTATGCACAATAGGCTGTACAATATTGATTTGCCTGTTCGCATTTATTCAGAAGAACCACTTTCTTATAGTCCACAGTGTGAAATTTATGCCATTCTGATCATGTTTCACATATGAATGTAATATTTTAGGTTTACTATAGGTCTTAGTACAAGGCTCATTTCTCTGCTCCTAATGTCATGTTAGTCATCATAGATATCCCTAAATACATGTTTCTGTAACCAATACTCAACTCAGCAGTTAGAATAAGGTGAAGCAGAAATATCAAAGAAGATGATAAATGGCACTATTTAAATACTACTTTGTTACCAGGTAAGAAGAAAACTATATTTCTAACTTGGCTTTTTAAGGTCTCATCATTAGTAGTCTACTGCAAATTCTTATCCCTAGCAATTTATTTATTTATTTACTGCTAAATAATTTGATGGTCAAATTTGTTTCAGTGCTCTCTGAAACAACTCTTTATTGGTTTGAGAGAACACCGAAACAACTTTCAGAACAAAAATCATTTTAAATAACTCTCCGCTTTATACCTTAAATATGCAAAAAAAGGGTCAAAAGGAAATTTTGACTTGATTTTAAATGTTATCCGAAGGACAAGTTGCCATTCAAAGTAAGAGATTGTTTCAAGAGAAGAAAGAACAACAGAAACTCTTTCTAAATATTATACAACATGTATGTGTACTCATTCAGATACAAACCCAACTATACAGTTTATCTTGAAAAGCAGACTCATATATGATGTCCTAATTAGATGGCTGAATGCAGGGAAATACGTGCCTTCAGAGCAATCAGCAAAATAACTGTTAGAACTCACTGAACCTCTGAAAAAAATGTGCTTTCATCAATACCAATAAAGGTTACTAAAAGTAAGATACTTCATTTTTACTGTTTTGTTTTACAATCACAGCAATACTAACAACCAGGTTATCTCACGGTATGTTTGTGAGATGATACGTGTCTGAAGATATCTTCCAGGAATCAAGCAGATGGACACAAGTTCAGGTGCTGAACACTAACAGTTCCCCATTGACTTTAGTGGGAGACATATGCACTCTACAGCCCTCCAAATAGGTCACCTTTTCAGTATTTAGGCAAGAATTAGATTCCTAGCTTTAACTATTTTACTCAACAGCAAGAGCAGACTGCAAAAAAAGAGCATAAATCCCTTTAACTGTGAGATCGTGTTTCTAAAACATGAAAAATAATTCAAATACCAAACACAGTATTTTAGGGTTAATACCTAGATTTCATCAGAAAAAATCTCATGGTTTTATGTACTGCAGAAGGACACAGTTCTTGGCTGCAAATCACCTAATTACCTAATAATCACCTATTTATCCCAAAAAGCAAACTCTTATCTGTGATGTTCCAACTCGGCTGAATGCAGAACGTGGCTGCGTGAATGAGTCTATCCACCTCAATCACTTCTCTATCTGATTCATGAGGCTGCAAGAGTTAAGATTCCTCAAAACATAATATCCTGAATGACAGATGAATGCACATAATAAGTCATCATTGCTGTGAAACCACCCAGCAAGTAGGTGGCTTCCCCCGGTGCCTTTGGAATATGATTATTTTTTAAAGAGGTTTGAGGCAGAGTTTAGAGGTCAAAATTATATAAGCAATGTAGTGATTTTATCGACTGAAAGGGGAAGCAAAATAAAAGCAAATTTATTTATACAATATAGAAAAGCTTCAAGACCAGCTAATGCTAACCCTAACCCTGAACCCTAACCCCGGACCCTTAACACAAAACCTAACCCTAACCCTAACCCCTAATCCTTAACCCCTAACCCTATGTCCTAGTTTGGGGTGGTGCAGAGCCAATATTCTGTTCAGTGAGAGAGACTCTTGCTTATGCTTGTTGCTGTGGCAACCAGGGTCAGCTGACTTCACTGTTTACCCCATAGAGGGTTTGCACCTGCGGGGAGAAGTGGACAGGTCAGGTGACCCAAATCCAACCACCAGGGTATTCCATCCTGTCTGCCATGCTCAGTATAAAAGCTGAGGGACCAAAGGGGTCAGGTTGGCCCTTCTCCAGTGGCTTGGCTTCTTCAATGGCTGATGTCTGAGGAGGACCCTGTCAGTTTGACTGCCTTTGCATTCCAGAATCCAGTTCCCATCCTTTGCTGAGTCCAGTCTGAAACTTCCCCAGTGTCTGCCAGTGACATCTGCCCGGGGAGCTTGGTATGGTTTTGTATCTATTTCATTATTTCCTTTTTTATTTTATTATTAATATTTCATTAGAGTAGTTTAGTGTTTTCTAAACTCATAAATCTCTTTATTTCTCTTCTTCCTCTCCTTGGAGGGAGAGGTGGGGAAGAGCATCTCTCACCTTGTCATTGGCCAACCCAGCCTGAACTGTGACACCCTAGACCCTAACCCTTACCCTAACCCTAGTACACAGGAACATATTTTATCACAATTTGGAAAGAAAGCAGTATTTTTTTCTAATTAATTTTGTTCCACACCCCTATGTTCAGTTTGTCAGTAAGAAAAACAAATGTAAAATGTTATTAAAACACAACGCTTTTCAGCAGGCATTTCATTAAAGTTCCAGGCATTTTCTTCCTGCTGGAAAACATCCATTATTTGCTACATCCACAGCTGCAGTCAGAATAAGCAGGGTATTGTAATTTCTGTGGGGATATATTCTGGATGATACTTGTTTTGGAGTTCTGATTCTTCTTCAGAATTTGTTTTCATTTGGTGTTTTTTTTACATTAGACTCTTGAGGAACAGTGAAAAGTACTAACGTAGAGGAAAGGTAGCTATGTTGGTTTAAATTTTGACCTCTACTATTACTAAACAACTGAAGTCAAGAAAGCTGCTTTGTAAAATAAAGATCTTGGTTACCTGGAGTTTCATATGTACACACACTTTTGTAAGTTTAAAGTGGTTTTTTTTTTCCCCCCCACATTCCATTATGCAATCCCCTACAAAACAGTTAGCCAACTGGGGAGAGGAAAATCTATTTAATGTCTACTTCTACAAGTGGAAACATATCCTGAAGTATATAAATAAAGGTATTGACTTTGCATAATGTGTCAACAGTTCTGACTGCAGTGTGATTTTCTACTGTGTTTGTGATCTTTAGGCATTTCCTAGCCTACTCTCTATAGGTCAAGTTGCAGCCATCTCCCATCACTACCTGCAGTGTTGGCAATCAAGTAGATTGGGATCTTTGTTCCTTTAGCACCTCACCTTCGCCTTAGTAAAACAAGAACCAAACATTCAGTGCAGTCCTGGAAGTAATATCTCCTAGAGATGTCTCCATTTTTTCTTCTGTTAATTCCTTTGAAGGTCCATTCTCAATTTTTTGAATTGTTTGATTTGGTGTTGTTTCCGCCAATCACCAGTTCATTTTGTCTCTTTGAGTACAAGTACATTGAAGTCTTTTTTCTCACTTACTTCTTGCACAGATATTCATGAGAAATAATACAAACCATTTTCCAGTTCATCATAAACATTTAGAGAGAATAGTAAAAGATGTATGCAACTGAAATGGATGAAGGTAAATTATATGAGCAACCAAACATATATTCATTATCCTAGTGAATTTTACCTCGCGTCAGCTCACTCTTAGAGAACAACTTGGAGTTTGTTCTAGGAACACAAGTTCTGCAGTCTCCCCATTTCAAGTGTCTTCAGCCTTTCAGGAGCAGTGGGTTGGCCTGTCTTTATTTTCGTCTAGACTAGAAGCTATCTATGCTGAGAAAGACAAACATGAACTGAGATATTGCCACTCAACAAAAGGCAAGATGGCATGCAAGAAGCAATGTTGTGTATCTTGTTTCAGTGCAAGACAATGGTTCCCAGTTCCTGCTGACTTCACAACATACAAGGAAGGAAAAATCTCTGTTGCTCTTAGTTTTAATAACTCATCCTATTTTTTAGATTTCAGCTGTACCCTATGTCTACTGACTGCTGGTCAAAGTTTGCTGACAGAATGTATTCAAGACTTGCAGCATAAACTGATGGTTGTAGCATCATGACACCATTAGCTTTTTTGATACCAGTTAGGAACAATATCTAAGTAATATATCACCAGGAAGAGTGCAAGCTACTCAATTATACTACCTCTTTCTGCAGTACGATGGCATTCATTCAAATTTAATCATTGTGGTTTCCTTAATGTCACTGATGATGCTTGAAAACATCCATGAGAGAGAGACATTAATAGTCACATCTAAAGTAGATAATCAAATGAAAAGCCCAGCTGAATGAACTGTAGACATTTCTTGTTGAGAAATACAGCCTTATATTTATTTTGTGAGAATATATTCCAAACAAGGAAAAAAAAATCAAAGTCAAGGAAGCAACCTTAAAAGATTCAAGAAACATCTGAATTCTGTGTAGCGGAATAAAATCACAGGAAATTCAGAAGATTGTCTCTACGTGTCCCAGCCTTCCAGATTGTGTGGAGGGAACTCTCAAGGGTTTCATCTATTTTATTCTGCTGTCAGACTCTTCAATAGCCTTTGCTTGGACTGTTTTGCTCTTTTATGTCAAGTTTCCTTCCTTATCCTTCTATTTCTACATCTTCCCTGATTTTTTTCTTCTAGGATAGACAAACAGCATTTCTTATGAGCTAAGGTACTCCACAAACTCTTGGGCCATTTTCAGCTACCTCAGATAACAACTTCCAAATATATACCCGTAGGTGGTGAACATGCAGATCAAGGTTAAAGATAAAAAACAACAGGAAACTTATTCAGAGTGAATATGACAGAACATTCCACTGCTATAAATGAAATATATTAATGGTTCTTTAAAAATTAATAACACTATGAATAAAGCAAAAGACTAATGTACAAGTGCCATCAATGCTTTGTGGGTATTAGCAAAGCCACCCAACCTTCTGTCAGTCCCTCCAAATTCTAACTTTCATCACCTCTTTGTTCTCTTCTTTTATTTCCGCTCCTGAGCCAGTGATGATTATATGAATTGAATTATTTTCCCCATGGAGCACTTGTTTGTGAGCTGTTGGCCTGCTTGGGAAGCAAAGTGCTTTCCGTTACCTTGCCTACCAGAAGCCTTTCCATTTATCAATAGCCATAGCTTAGATCGACCACAGTTGCACACAGCTCTGAATTCATTGTCTGCAGTATGTGAGAAGTGTGACACCCATATCTTCATCTTGTTACATATCCAGCAGTGAGTAACTTACCCTTGGTGCCTTCAACAGCTAACTGGTTAACTTTTTTTTTTTAAAAAAAAAGCAAAGGCTAGATGTAGTTGTACAGTTACAATGATGTTTGGATTCAAAAGCTGCAGCAGCAATGTCTGCATCTTGTGAGTTTTATTGCAGAAGGAATAAAGAGGATTTCTGCATGTAGCATGGGGAACCACAGCAGAGTTTAAAGTCCAGGTCCAGGCCTAGAAATTTAACTGCATGAGTGCAACACAGGTTATAGTTCTGACATATGCTTGTCATGAAAAGTAAATGTAATTAGAATCAGCTAGCTATTCTACAAAACTCAATTTTACTCTGCTATGGTTATCTACAACACAAAACTGACTGCCTGCTATAGCCCCTCTTTCGTCACACGATTCTTTCATAAAATGCATCTGATGGTTCAGGACGTAGAGGTAGCCAACTCCATCTTCACACTTTTTGCCCTAAAGATTTTTTAAATGATACTCAGTTTCTCATTGAGAGCATATTGGGAATTGTCAGTTTGGGAGTGAGTTATAGTTGTCTTAAGCAGTTTTAGGTGATCCCACTAAAATGATTTAACTATATTTACATTTGTTTCACTCTACTGGGATGAAGCAAAAGAAGGACAAAACATGAGCATACTTTTTAAGATTTTAGAAGTAGTTGGCACCACATCTCTATTTTTGAATTTCTTCAAAATAAATGAAGTGGCTTAGACTTTACTAGTTTCTGGTCTATGACTTTCTATTAGAAATTGTAAGAAGCTGATGTTTATTCACATCACTTATACCAACCTACAATAGACAGCCTGTAAAGTTCGTTTTCCTATTAAAAATGTAATGATACCTTCAGTAGCAGTCTTTATCCCTATCAGAGAATATTGCTAAGCTTTATAATATGTCCAAAATTAAAATAATTTTTTGTACGATATATGAAAACATTTCAAAAAGAAGAATACAAACTAAACAATTAAGTTTCAATCAATTTTGTTAAATGTTGAAAGACTAGTGATGACATCTGTGAAAAATGTTAAAAATTCTCTAAAAATTACAACTTCTGACAAGACTGTAAGCTCATTCAGCTAATAATCAAATCAGACAAAATATCTCCCCACATACTGTTGTCCATGCATTACAGTACAGTTGTTAGGTAACAAGTCTATACATTAAAGAAGTACGTACTATCCACATAGTTCCAATAAATATAGCTACAAATAAAATATACTTTGCCTTCTCATGCTCATCTAATGATATTTGTAAAATATCCAAGTAAACTTAGAGTGAAAGCAGTAGTTATGCTGAGAGTAAGACTCGTTAAGATATAAAAGTGTTCAACAGCAGTTAAACCAGATGGCTTCAGAAACAATTTTCTCTTTCCATTATAAAGAAAACTACGGAAATTGCTTCCCTCTTTGGCAGCTCAGTGAATCTGCGTTACTTTTGCTCAGATTCTGTGTTGAATTTGTCTTCTGCAAAGAGATTACCACATAAGTCTCAAACAAAACTGACTGCACTAGGGCCAAATAGTCTGCTGTTGTGGAGATTGTTCATGGCAGGAAAGCCAAATACATCTGTTCTTGTCACAGCAATTCCATTTGTTTAGGATTTAGACCTATGTGAAAAGTTTATGAATGCTCAGAAAATTCCAAGTGTCCTTCCCTTGGTTTTAAGGGGTGGGGGCAAAAACCCAAAGAACAACCCCTCAAAGTCCAGTTGTAGCAATTCCCTCAAGTGAAGTAGGATGACAGGGTAGATTAAGGAAATATGAGAACATCCTCTCCCAGAAAATAAGTAGTCAAAATCAGAGTTACTGGGGATTTTATACTGTATTGTCAAAAAATAAGAGTTCATATAAATAAATAATAATTAAAAAAAAAAAGAAAAACCCTTTAAAAGATCAGATAAAAAGCATATGGTCATAATACTGACTGTTGATGATTTTCACAAGTTTACAATACAAATCTTCATGTTCTGAAATAGGACTCCTCTACCCTTATCATCCTTACTCAAAAAAATTACTATATTTCCCTCCCAAAATAAGAAGAATTGCCTTGAATTTACAGCATTGCATGCTGCAACACATGGAAATTTGAACACAGTACCGATTCGAGCCATACAGAAAAGAAAATGTAATTACGATTTGGTTTAGAAGCAGAATACCACCAGGAAAAAAAAAAAAAAAAACAGCTTTACTTATGGTATAGCATATGTAAGCAAACTTTACTGCTCAAAACTCACGTTTGGAACTAACATAGGTTGATGTTAAAATCAGTAAATGTACTCAGTAATCTTTACACCAATCATAAAGTATTGAAGAATGTGGAAAAGGGTCTTATTTTTAGATGCAAATTTATATGGCAAAAGTATTCATATTTGCCAAGCATACTTTTAAATACTAGGAAACATCACATAAGGTCATATTGCTTCCAGTTGACTAAGGAAGTCTTTCCACTGATTGCCAGGGTTTCTGGACCACAGCAAGAATGAAGAAGAAGTTGCATTAAAAAAGCAATTAATTTAAGACTCCATTGTAATGCTTACATACAAAGAGACAAAATTAAGTTTGAAGGATATTAAATACTTTCTAAACACTGAAGCATATGATAAATAAAAATGGACATCCAAAACCACAGGCACTCCCACAGATTTTTGAAGATTTTCACTAACCTCCTTGGGTTATGTAATTATGAATATGCCACCACAGTATAATGACTGTAATTAGAGCTAGTGAGAAACAGAATTATGATTAATAGCACACTGTAATTCTGTATATATTATATATTGGGTCTACTCCAACAGTCCTTACTCATGTAGGAGTCCAAATAAGGATGCATGGAATCAGATTAAAAGACAACAAAATTTACGTCAGTAGTATGAGTGTCTCTTAAATCTACACGGCCAGTGATTCTATTTATACACTGTGTAGAATAACTATAGGTTTACAACAACTATAGGCTTATGGAAATGGCAAAAATTGAATATCTGGAAATTTAGCACCTAAAGCAAAGGAACAGAAGAATACTATTTGCACACAGAATAATTCGACTTTCAGATTAGAGTATAAAGACATTCATAAATCGTATATTTATTTTTTGTTCCAGGAGAAACTTGGTTGTATGTTGAAACATAGAAAGAACATGTCTCTCTCATAGCTTCACATTTTCCAGATCTAGAATTCAGTGAAATATCCAGGTAGTATATTTGCGTCATTTGAATTTTCAGAGGAGAGATTTTAATATAGCTCCAAGAAAAGTAAAAAGAATTACAACACTTTTTTTAATCAGCACTCATTACTGAAAAGCAATAAATAGATAAATAATCAGAACTACAGTTGTAGACCAGTGGAAAATACTAAGCAAGATAAAAAACTTGTTTTGTGTCAAAAATTTATGTCAGAACCAGAGATGAGATTTTAATATCACAGGCATTGCCCTAAAAAAAGATAATTTCCACTGAAAACCAAACAATCTAACATATATATATATAAAATATGTATAATATGTATAATAATTTTAGAATTGTATGTATAATTGTATGTTCTAATTCATAATTCTATAAAATTTTTATAAATATTTTTTATATTTTTTATTTTTTATAAATATAAAATATTTAATAAAATATAAAATATTTTATATATAATAATATAATATATAATATATAATAATATAAAATAAAAATATATAATATATAAAATATTTATAAATATAAATATTTTTTTTATTTTTTTATAAATATAAAAATTTTTATATAATCATTTCTTGAAAGAGTTCATGCCAGAGAATTTGTGGGATTTTAGTTAGTTTATACACTGTTAGTGTTTTTAGTGAGTGCTGTAGATTCTGTGCCAGCAAGCATTTTTGATGACTTTGACAAATTTATCATCGCATATTCATACCAGTCCTACATTTTTATTTTATCTTATCAGAAGAGTTTGCGTGCATGGTTTTCTCCTGTATGGATTGGTATCTTAAAAGCAACTGGAGAAAACATGTTTGTTGCCACCCACGTTAAAGAAAAACTTAGAGCCAGCAGGCACACTGTTCCAGACTGAGTCAACATACCTGTGCACTGTTTTAAAAAAAGGAAAAAATGTGTTTTTGCTGAAATTCTCCTTTGTTGTATTTTAAACAATGGGAGAGCCAAAAAAAAAAAAAATAATTCTTAGTCTAAAGGCATTATGCAAGGATATATTTGAATTCTAGGTTACTGATCCCGCAATCCTGCTGACAGATATTGAGGTCACATAGCCCGCTTTTGAATGTTGCAGAATAGAGTGAGGCCCATCCCACAGCAATCCAATTCCATGTTAGGCCTATAAAGAGAACCCCACTGACTGGGTGACCTATATCCGAACAACGAATGAGCTGATTCACCTTACGGCAGACTAGCAAAATGTTCAAAAGCTTTAAATTGGACTGCGAAGACTTAGAAAGCACAAACTTTTTTTTTACTTTCAAGGACAAACCTTCTGCTAACTGACTGTGTAACAAAGAAAGTTCCTCAGCAAAGGTTATTTTAAGCTTGTCCATCAGTCAGCCCTTTTCAGATCACTGTCTGTCAACTAGTTCAGCACTGATACACGCCTGAGCCTGTCTGATGATCTCCATGTTTAGCGACTATGCAGAATTAATCTGTATTTTAATCTGTATTTAATTTGTATTTTTTTATTTGATATCATATTCATTCAGTATTACTTGATTGTATTTTGCAAATACTATTTGAGATACTATAAGAAAAATATAAACGCAAAATTGGGTGCTTATGCAAAATCTCAACAGTAGTGTCGACTCAGTGCATATGATAAATTACAACCACCCAGGGCCACGCGTCAATCACAGAGAACATTTGTTGTTTTAATGAGGATAAACTGGGGACAAAATTTGGTGGGATGGGAGAATTATATTGCACATTTTGGTTAATTCAGACTATTTGGGCTTTACACTTCCTCTGGAACAGTCAGTTCTGTAGACAAGTCTTCTAAGGAATGGCAAACAAAGCAAGTTAGATCAGTCCTCTTCTTGGCTCTTGTGTCCTCTGACAATAAAATTCTAAGTCTCCCTCACTGCTATCTAGAAGTTCTTGTAAGCACACTCCCGCAGTCCCAAGTCTTACTATGAGTTTTTGACAGATATCCAGGAGGAAATTTTAAATGTGAAGAGGTCAGGAAGAAAAAGGATGGCATTAGAAAAATGGCAATATTTCCTAGCAAAAACAGCATGGAAGACCAAAACCAGTGGCAATCATTAGTTCTGCAGGCTTGCATATGGCAAAATACATACTTGTGCTGAAGTCCTAGAAAATTCTTTTGATCAAGTATTATAGAACTGTCACAGAGGACAGAATGCACAGGGAAAATAAATACATTTTTGCATTAATATTGTAAGCTATTGACACAAAGAGAGGGTGGCTTAAAGGACTCCCTCAGTTCCTAAACCTCCCTCAGACCATCTGATGTCTCCTTTCAGATGGGAGAAAGTTCCCACATAGGAGGAAAGTACAGGATAATATTTCTACAGTAACAGTATGGAAAAAAATAAAGCTAGTGGTTCAGGACTAAAAAGGATTTTGGGGCACATTTAAACCAAATTAAAATAGACGATCTTAACAAATGTGTCTATTTGCAAGAATAATTAAACTCACTCCTCTTCTACAGCTGTTTAGGGGTTATTTTCCTAGCCCAGTATTCTGACTGTCATACCTCTCTCTACTTCTGCTGATAGTTCTGCCTTTATTTTATTTGACAGAGTTACTTATCTTTATTTCAAAGACTTTTCTATTTTACCAGTGAAGAAAAGCCATAAGGGGAAGTCTAGATAATTTGCTGCCAGAATGGAGATAGCACAAGGCCACTATCTACAGAATCAGTTACTACAGCTACCTATCTCTCTAGCAGTTGCCAAGCAAAGAGGTGCTATATCAACTCTTGTGCATCTTTAAGGAAATGTTTACTGAAGGGGATAGAGTAGCATTGGTTAGAGACAGGTAAAACAGTGGTCCTGGAATCGGGTCTTAAAATGTATCTGAGGAAGCAGATAAGAAAGAAATTATGAGAACTGCTAACACGGAAGAGAAATTCAAAGGACTGGTGTTTGCCCTAGGTACAGTGCAATAACTCCTGATCCATAATTATGGTATGTATATGCATTTTAATCATGCTAAAGAAGAACTGTTCTAAGTCAAAGATAAGCACACTGCTGCAGTAACAAAGTTAGCCGAGTGACCTTAAACCCTGCTGTGACTTGCAAATCTTCTGACTCCTGTGGATGCACATCCATCGTGAAGCTACTAACTCTGCCAATCATGACAGGGTACTATTCTGTCTATAGCTACATAATGCTGAAGCAAAACTCTTAAATTAATTCACTTTTCTCATGAAGCATCATGGAGGGCACCTTGAACTTAATGGCAGTTTGGTTGTGCTTGCAAAGTGTGAAGAAAGTGCAAGTCTCTGAGCTAATATGGCTCAAAGATTAATTTCTAGCCTTAATGATTTTGTGAAACAGCCTTTTGAAATCATTACAATCATACCAATTAGCTTTAAAGTCCTTATAACAATGTGCCCCCTCTTTCACAAAATACTTCTCAAGCTGCAATGAGGACTTATTTTTATTAATGTATATTCTGGTAAGTGAATCAATAAATTCTTTGTTAATAGTATATTTGTGTCAATTTTACCAGACTGCAGCATTTCCAAGAGACTAAATTTAACAGTAATACAGTGTCTAAGGACTTGAAACATCATTCAAAAAAAAAAAAAAGTGCTGAACTATTCAAATGCACGTCCTTTCCATCTTTCTTTTCTGGTGTAAGGAGGTAAAAAATAGATACAGCATACATTTAGCTTTAAGGAAAGCTACATGAGATGCTGGAAATGTAGACATAGATTATAAAACAAAAAAAGAAAAATGAACAGATACATATGGCGATACTTGCAGAGGCAGTGAATGTAGAGAACTGATCTATACATTGCCTAAAAGTATGAATTTATTTTCATATTTGAGAAGATACATATGTATTCTAGAATAATAACATATTTTATTACACTTTTGGCTTTTAGAATCATAGTGGGTCATTTAGAGGGTTTTATCTTGGTTTTGCTACCTTAAATGTTTCCATTACTCCTACAATGCATAAAGGTTAGTAACATAAACACTTATTTGTTTGTGTACACATGCACCCACAATAAATGAAACACAGCATCTGGACGTATTTAATTCAGAAATCATTGAACCAAAGGAATCAGAAATCAAAGCCAACAGGCAACAGTAACTGTCATGCTCTAATGGGGATAGTATCAACAACATACGCTGTGCTCCCCTAAGGCACAGGTAGACAAGGACAAAATCTTAACAGCATTTGGTAGGGGAGTACGCTTTGGGAACAGAAGGATCCTTAGACCCAGTTTGGAAAAACTGGTAACTACCACATAACTGACAACTTCCCCTATACAGTGGTTCATGTTTCAGAGCGCAATGCAATACAAAACAGTAGGACTAGGTAACACCCATAACAGAGGTATGGTACACAATGCTTTTTTCTGGCTCAGTAGTGCCTGGATCAAGCTGCTAATGGGTATCTGCAAGATTAGAACACTGTACTCATGAATTTTGGTTTATACCGAATTCACTGAGTTTAATAAAGTTATCCTTTTGTTCTTAGCAAAAAGTCTGTGATATCTCTCCTTCCTCTCTACTAGTGACAGGGTTTGCTTGGTGTCTTACCTAATGGCCTTTGGCAAAGATCAGCTGAAATTACTCTTCCAGGTGAAAGATTAGCCTATTCCTGTCTTAGGTAAAAGTACTTTGCAATGGCTGGAAGCTGAACAGAACTTGTCCTCAAGTAAGAAAACCAAAAAAGAGTATTAGCCAAGGAAAAAAAAAAAAAAAGGCAAGGGAGAAAAAAAACTCTTCCCCATCCTACTGGGCCTGGGGAGGAGTGAGCAAGTGGCTGTGTGGTGCTTAGCTGCCTACCAGGATTAACCCACAACAGCCTAATTCAAAATAAATCTATTTTGCAACAAACAAAATTATCAAAACTGTTATGCCCACTGGTTTAACCAAACTACAGCATCTGCATTCCACCTCATTTTCTTCTGTAAAGTTGAAGTTTACAATCGATTTAGCTAGTCTCTCTTCCACCTCCTCACACATTTTCCCCGTTTGAACAGAAATTGACCATCTATTTAACTATCTCTTAGATATCCACCCTATTTTTTGAGATAAAAAAGACAGATGTACAACAAGGAAGATGAAGTCTAAACATGTTTTCAGCTGGAGGAGGCGTTGCTGCCACTACATTAGCTGTCCTTATCCAACATGAGAGGTTTGAACATGACAGGGTGGAGCTATGATAAGAGGTATAACAGGGGAGTGTAGGTGAGGCCCACAGCCCGCATTTGCACTTGTGTTTTGTACGTGCATTTTTCAGAAGTTCATGTAGTTGTGTGTGTTTAAGTACTAATACATTTCTATAATACATACTTTAAAACACCTTAAAAGCCACACACAATCATCACAAAGCAATTTGGAAATGAACAGATTCAAATTTTCAGAACTCTGGCTGCTGTCTGAAGCACATTTCATTGGCAGCAAATTTGTCTGAATCAAGCATCTTTAACACTGTAAATATTTGACTGTATAGATGTATGGATTACTTTAGCTCTCTGAACTTGAGTCTTCTTTTGAGGTTGTTCAGCCTGGAGAAAAGGAGGCCCAGGGAGACCTTATAGCGGCCTTCCAGTACTTCAAGGGGCCCTATGGGAAGGGTGGGGAGAGACTTTTTTATCAGGGAGTGTAGCGATAGGATGAAGGATAACCATTTTAAACTGAAAGAGGGGAGATTTAGATTAGATGTTAGGAAGAAATTCTTTACTGTGACGGTGGTGAGACACTGGAAGAGGTTGCCCAGAGAAGTTGTGGCTGCCCCATCCCTGGAAGTGTTCAAGGCCAGGCTGGATGAGGCTTTGAACAACCTGGTCTAGTGGTAGGTGTCCTTGCTCATGTCAGAGGGGTTGGAACTAGATGATCTTTAAGGCCCCAAAGCATTCTATGATTCTTGAAACATTGTCTCTGGCTTCAAATGTACAAACCTACATCAGGTTTCTACTGTAAATCTGTTCAAAATTTCAGGAAAAGTACGTAGGTAAATGTATTTTTTCCTAAAATTCTGTTAATAGTAGTAATAAAATGGTTAGTGTTCACAGACTCTACAGAAAATTCTCCTGTGGATTTCCACTATTTGTATTTACACAAGCTGGTTTGAAAGAGTTTGAGTGAAGGGTATGTAGACCAAACATATTTATCTATTATTTTCAATTGATTTTTCTTTAAATATTTTTTCTGGTTTTAATCCCTCAAATAATGCTAACTTTTGAAAGAAACTTCTACATTATCTGTTTTGTTAAGGGATCGTCTTGATATATTTAGACAAAAATCTGTTTCACCTAGGTAGACCAATGCAAAGCAAATATGAACCAGTGTGAATATTTAACACACCTCCCCATTGTGTCTTCAGTCCAGGATGTTTGCCGTAATCCAGTTGAGAAAGAAGACTTTAGGCTTCGAAATGTACAATCTTGAAATAACTTCAAAGTTACTGAATAAGAAGTAACCAAGTCCATCTGCTATAATGTAATAGACTAGATTAATACTTTGTATGACCACTGCACCGTGCCTCAATGAAAACCAGTTGTTTGCTTGTTCTACTGTTATTCACACCTCACATGACTTTATTGTGTTTTGTATGTTAAGAAATGAGTCTTACAGATTATTCATCTGTCGGATGCTGTTGGGCAGCGTTTCAGAAGTCAAGGAATGTCATTGCTTTGTCCTGGCAGTAGGAGAACTTTCCACTAAGTTTACTTTTGTTCACCTTTACTATGAAACTCTTATTTTACCAAGATAAATAATTTTCAGACTATGTGCCTGACATACCATAAAAGCATTAAACATGAGCAAAGAGTTCTTCAAAATTTCTTTCTATAATTGACAAGGTATAAGTAAACTTAGAAACTTCATGCCAATTCCAGAGGAAAACATGAAAGTCAGTTCAAAGGAAAATTTACTTCTGCTTTAGCATACACACCTTAAAATGTCTGCAGCCTTTGTGTTTTCCCTATCAACTACCCTGTCACATTACATATTACAATATCATAACTAGAGTTCATCAAAATCAAATTCTAGGTATAATATACACTGTTGTTGTGACTACATGAGATTTCCTTCCTTCCTTCCTTCCTTCCTTCCTTCCTTCCTTCCTTCCTTCCTTCCTTCCTTCCTTCTTTCTTTCCTTTCTTCCTTCTTTCCTTCTTTCTTTCCTTCTTTCCTTCTTTCTTTCCTTCTTTCCTTCTTTCCTTCTTTCTTTCTCTTTCTCTTTCTCTCTTTCTCTCTTTCTCTCTTTCTTTCTTTCTTTCTTTCTTTCTTTCTTTCTTTCTTTCTTTCTTTCTTTCTTTCTTTCTTTCTTTCTTTCTTTCTTTCTTTCTTTCTTTCTTTCTTTCCTTCTTTCCTTCTTTCCTTCTTTCCTTCTTTCCTTCCTTCTTTCCTTCTTTCTTTTTAAACTGAAGTATTCTAGACTCTGCTCCTGAAAGGTTTTCAGTCACTTGTTGAGGTTTTGATTTCTCCCTACACAGCAAAGACTAACTCAAGAGGGAATTTTCCATTCAGCACTACTTACGGCTAAAGTTCCAAAACTCACGGCAGACTCATGAATTTAGAATTTAGCAAATGAAAAGCCTTCCAACACTGCAGTACATGCACATTCAGGTACATACTCCTGGAAATACAAAGGTGTGCCTATATAACAAAATTAAAGCTCCCACAGACACCACTAAGCACAGTAACTCCAGAATGGCAAGTAGTATAGCCACATTAGCACAGAGCTTGAATTATGAGTTTCTTTACAGTCGTATAAGGTTCTCTTAGGAAACGACCTCCACACTGTGCTGCATAGTGCCATGTATCACACACCTTTGATAAAACACCTCATTTGGTGTTACATGCAAAGTATTATCCTGAGGAACAGGCATGTTAAGAAGAATCCCACATATCCCAGAAAATAAGCAGTTTGCTGAAGTTGCTGTTATTGACATTGCCTGGAGATAGGACCTAGTCTTTTTTATACACAACCCAGAGAAAGAGGCACAGCATTTTATTTAAGTGTTTTTGCTGGAAGACTGACATTCACTTTAAATTCTTTATGTAGCTCATGCAATTTAAAATACATCTTCCACTGTGTAGAAAATTTGGAACTGAATAGAGGTGAGAGGAAAGCATGTATCTGACTCTGGTCCAGTTGTGTGACACTGGCTTGGAAGAAGGAGGTTGAGGGTTTTCACCCCTTATTCAAGAACCATTTATGTATTTTCCCCAATGACTAGTACTAGAAATCATACAATCAGAATCTGAAAACTTATAATTCATCTCAGCTTTCTAAATATGACTGTTCCTGTAGGTTCAAAAAAAACCCCTCAAAAACTAACTATTAACTCACCCAGTGCACAACCAAAAGTCATCAGGCTTGAGTTTTTCAGGTCCCTTCTGTAAGGCTAATAACACAGGTAAAGGTCCTGTTGAAAACAAATAAGGAAACAATAGGCATGCATTTTGGTGATGTGGGCAGACCTCAACCGTATGGTACTTTCCACCTTTTCTAGACAATTGCAGCTATTCCACTCTCACACAACCATATTCTGTTCTTGCTCAGAAAGACACTTTTGGCTAATATTTGGAGATACAATATGAGCTACAGAAATTAACATCTCCTCTGCACTTTTCCCTGGCCTGACCAAGATAAACTGTCAGGTTACTCACAAGCACTCTCTAACTTGCTATTTTTTCAAGACAGTGGATTACTTAGACTTTGACTATTTCCATATCTTTGCTAAAGAACCAGCAGTGGTGTAACAATTTCAAATCAAATAGTGTCGATTGAACTCCATAAGAAGGAATTAATTATCTTCTCCAATGATGTATCTGTCTTCTCGCCAGCTATCTTATATACATAAAAAAAAGATCCTCTAGCACTTTAGCAAGTGAAATTACCTAAAACTCAGAGGTGATGGAGTTATTTCTTGCAACCCTATACATATCTGCCTCTTCAAACTAAATCTGTGTAAAAGAAGTCACCATATCCTTAGACAAGTCCCTTATGTCAGAAATATTAGATATAAAGCTGACCTATTGCAATAACTTAAAAAGCAGTAGTGGTCAAAGGCAATTTAAAATAAGAAGTCAGAGAAGATTTAGACTTCTGGCTATATGTTATCAGTGAAACTACTTTGGGACTACTGGTGCCTTTAGCTGAATCAGTGAAGCTGATACTCTGTCTCACTGGAACAAAAGTAAGCCTGTGAGCTCTCAGCCGTGCTTTCGGTCAATGTCATTTCGTTCATATTGGTCAAGCTTTAACCTTTAATGATTTTCTGACTAGACATGTGCTTGTTGAGTCACTCTTTGGATAAGCACTGAAGAAACATCTAGCAGAAACAGTGTAATAACACTGAGATCATGTTTGCCCTTTGGTTTCTTGTAACCCTTCCCCAACCTACTATTCTCTATAGTATTTAGTGATTTGTAGCCCAGTAGTAGTCAAGTCTTCATTTACTTCATGCATATGCACTAAATTAAGCTATTTCCCTCCCACCCATATGGTGGGCTGATATGCACAGATGTTATTACAGAGTTCTGTGCCACATAAAATCCCAGCTGTAAACTAAAAAAAAAAAAGAAAAATAAAAAGTTCTTTTACTCATCTTCCAAAAAAACAAAACAATAGACAATAAGCCCATAAGGAACTGGATAAACATAAACAGACCCATACAACATCTGACATAGACACAGTTCAGGGATTTAAGACGGAAGACAAAAGAAAAGAAGGATTAGTATTAAATTATTTCAGCCAGTGATAGTAATTAATTAAAAAATGCTAATCTCTACAAAATAGCAGTCAACAAAATACTTTCAACAGTCCTTTGAAATATGAGCAAGCTCTTAATTGTTAAGGTTTCTCAAAATCCTGGGTTACTGCATTTTTTAAACTGGAGTGAAGGAGTGTAAATATCAGAAAATATGTATTCTATTGGGCATAGCGACTAATTGGGAAAAATATCTCCAAACACTTATAAATCCTTTCAGTATTTTGCAACTAACAGGTGACTTTCCCTTTTTGAGCAAACATCCATGCTTGTGTAACATTCAGAATAAGTCTAGAACCACAACTGAAACTTCCTCAGTCCTTTGATGAGTTCATCACAGAGGAAATGAGCTTTCTCTTCAAAACTGCTTTTAATTTTGTTACCTTGATGTTTCCATGAAAGATTGAAAACGACTGCCTACAGTTTGTGATAGTCGTAAGGATCACATAGCACCCATGCTAGATTCTCAAAACGTATAGTAGTTATCAACAGAATTTGGTGCCTAAGTGCCAGTTGTGCCAGTAGCTCATGTGGGTTGTTTTTTTCATTTGTCTGTTTGTTTTTTTGGTTTCTTTAAATTGGAGCCCTAAAATTCAAAGTGTTCATTGCTTTGTAATTGAAATTTTAATTATTGGATGATTTTAACTTCAAGTGGCAAGTGGCTGCTGGTGTTCTAGTCCATAAAACAAATATTATACAACAGTTAAACAGTACCTTAATGGACAAAATAAGATTTCTTGGAAAATGAGCTTTTATTGGAGCACATAGAAAAATAGTTTGCAATAACATTTCATATTCTGAAAGCACAGGAGACACAAAGTAAAGTTTTAAAAGCAAGGTAACCTCTGATCACTTATGAATTTACTACTGAAAAGATTAATTTGAGACAAGCAGGCTGTATGTGGGAGTCTTATTACAGCCCACCCTTGGCAAAATGGCCTGGATAACAACCACTGCTGAAACAGGAGGAACGTGTGTGTCAACGACGAGTGAATCAAATAACAAAAATTGTGTGGGAGAGTGTCTACCAAAAGCTGATCATAGCGAAGAGCAATACCATCAGGCAGATTAAAGAGTAACCGAGGAACTACAATGAGACTTGCAACAGTGAAAGAGTTGGTCTGAAAAGACATCTAAAAGAAGCAGGCAAATTTAAAAGTGAGGGAAGAGACCTGGGAGTGGAAGTCAAGTCCCAGTTTGACACTGCCAGAAGTCATACACATGCAAACACACACAGAGACACCCCACTGACCCTGGGGACCTCTGCCTTGGCCAGACTTTACAGTCTCACCACTGGGCACTGAATGCAATGAGCAGCTTCTGTTCTCCAGTGGTGGGACCAATGTCTGGGGTGACACAGGCAGTAACTACACCTCAGGTGTGCATGTGCAGACTCTTGGGGTGCTTTTTCAGTGGCTTATGCATTAGTAGGTTTTATAAACAGCACAAATACACACAAAGCTGGATCACCCACACAAACTACAGTCCAGGAAAGGGGGTGTGTCCTTGTCAACCACATTGTAGATGTCCTTAATTGTGTTTGTGTGCGCATCTGTGTATGTGTGTGTGTGCCCCTGTGTGTTGAGAGAGAGAACTCATGGGGATTTGGATGTTTATTAACACTTTGTAAGCAGACAGGATTGTAGTTTATTTGTTCTGTTACTCGTATTGATCCTGAAGGTATAGTTCACTGTTTCCCAGCTAATTGCATGTCATTAGTAAATCAATAAAACCACTTCAATCCTGATTTGCTTTAATTACGTGAACTGAGCAGCTTTTCCCTGTGATAGTTGGGCTAACGTATCTTAAACTCACATATAGGAAGATTAGGTAGGAAGTCCTAAACAAAGATAAAGTGGGAATTGAAACTGAGGCAAAAAGTCTAGACTGACTGTTTTGGACAACTTCGTCATTGGTCTCTAAATAGATATTCTCCTTTTTACAAGAGACATTTCATTGCCTACTACTAGAGTCTGATGTTCTGGTTGCAGCGTCAGAGAAGTCAGTGACCTAAACCAGAAGCTTACTCTATAGCTAAGGGAAAAAAAAATAAAAAATTGAATAAATTAAGGGAGAAGTATGGGGTCCTAACCTTGAAGCTGCCAACCTTACTCCAAGTTAGAAAATTAATGGAATTGAAAAAAACAACAACCAAACCAAACCAAACCAAACCAACTAAACAGAAGTAATAAACCCTAAAAATTATGGTTCTTAAGATCAGGATTTTTAAGCTTCATAGCACTGTAAGGAATTAGATTACTGAACCAAAGGTTACATAGAACAAGGAGTGACAAAGCAAAAGCAGGGGTTGGGACCTGCAGAAAGTCCAACCACAGTGCTACCCTGTCTTCCACCCTCAGGAGAAGGATGACTGTTTCAGCTGAACCCAAGCTAAGGAAAATCAAAGGTGAAAAACATCGCTGTAATATTACCCCATTTTCCCGCGAAATAGAGTTTAAAATAACTGTAGCTTGTGGTAAATTGCAAAAATTTATTGAATATATAGACACATTTTAATCTGAATATATACATTATTTTTTTTAATTATTCATCATTTGCTCTATGGCCTCAAAAAATTTATAGCTGCACTATCTTGTTGAGTCGAATTCTACTCAACTTTAAGTATCTGAGTAATGCTCAGCTGAAATTTAGGTATGCACAGCTTCTTTGTTACTATTATACAGTGTTTACATAGAGAAAAAGAAATTCATACAGTTTGTGTGCCAAAATGTGTATAGAAAAGAGGGCCTTCTCCCCAGAGAATCTGTAACATAAGCTATTTTAAAAAGGAAACTAAACCAATTTACAGGTCAGAGCAGATAAATATATCACATTTCTTCAAATTGCAACAGTCTTTGGTTTTTCACTATCAAAACCAAAGACAATAGGTTTAACACTCTTCACTGGGCTCCTATAATTTCATAACCTGTGTGTTTGGAACTATAAAGATATACAGAGTATCTGAATTCCAGAAGTAGCACTTGCATCTTTGGAAGGTGTCCTTGCCCATAGCAGGTCTTAAAGATAGATGATCTTTAAGATCTCATACAACCCATTCCATTCTATGATTCTGTGAATGAAATATATCTTTAGTGACAGACAAAATTATTTACAGGACAGTACACACACCCTTTCAGTCTTTCAGCCTTTCAGCCTAGCCGTGTGAGTTGCTTGCTTGCTTGCTTTGGACTCTAAAGTAACTGGGATACCTTCCGAATAACTTTTTTAACCTTGGTATTGCACACTGATTATGAATTATATCTGCTCCCTTGAAAGCCATCCCTTCATCTTCCTTTTCTTGTACGTAGCAAAATTTCCTCACAATAACAAAAGTTGTTCTCTGTCATGACTGCCATTCATTGTATAGGTTTTATACAGTGCTTGTTGATATTGTTGGCTTTCTGAAAAAACTTGACATTTTCTTTTTCCACTGAGGCAATGGGAAAGCAAGGGTGTCAAAAGTCCACCATGATTTCACTCCCCTTTTCACCACATAGTCTAGCTGCCTGTTATCCTACCAATTACATAGCAGAGGGTTTTCATCGTCGAAAAGCTGTAAGGAATGCAGAACTTATTCATGAAACTTGGTAGCATTTGTGAGAAGCCATTTAGGAACATAAAGGGGAAAGCAAAGACCAGATGTTCTCCAGTTCCTTGTTGAAATAACTCTGACTGAGACCAAAGCATCCATTGTGTTCACACTGAGAGAACTGTCCAACTCTAATAAACCTAAATACTCTGTTCCAGGTATCATCAGTAACAGGAAGTCTGGGAAGTTATTCTTTAAAACTTCGGTAACATAAAATAAATAAAAAAAAGGACAAACAAACAAAAAAACCCCCTTCGTAGTATGTCACATAGAAAAAGGAAGACCAAAACCAGAACACAAGAGTCTGAAAAGGCAAACAAACCAAACTATAGTTTAATCCCCTTCCTTCACATCATGACTTTGAATTTAATTACAAGAATTCCACCTTAAGCATACCCAGTATGATAATTTCTCTATTGTACCTGAATATGTATAAGTGAACAAACTAGAATAGCTTGAACGTTTTCATAAAACCAGTTTTAAACAGGCAAAAGGAAAAATAGGAGAAGGACGGCATCACTAAATAGCTCCTCCTAGGAACTTACTATAAAGATTTTTTTCTGAAATACAAAATGAAGTGATCACCAAGAGACAGAACTTCATCAAATATACATTCCACTCAGAAAAGTGAATTGATGTCTTCCTAAGGGGAATAAAACATGAAAAAACTAATACAAAATAGAAAGCTATTTAGCTGAATCATGTGCTTCTCATAGTACCTTAAAACAAATTCAGAGACAGCAAACAGCTGTATAGTTATCTATTTCTGATACTTTCTATCTCACTTCTGTTTAAATACAAAACACAAAATGAAAATCATAAGCCCAGCACTCCAACTATATTGTCAGAGCATCATTGCAAGATATTTAAAATTTAAAGAGATATCTTCAATCTCTTCTACAAATAAAATTTACAGTCTTTTGAAAGAAATGCTGAAACCCAGACAAAAGAAATTAAAAAGGACCAGGGGAAAGATAAGAAGATTAATCTGATGGGAACATGGAAGACAGCAATCACAGCCTGGACCAGTCAATGGGATCAGTGAGGTGAAAGACAATCTCATTATAAATCCCTAGTCCACTATAAGGATTTATGTCAGATTTGGGCAGGTCACTTAAATAAGTCATGCCTCAGTTCTCCACTCCTTAAATGAGAAAATAAATGCCTCCATTTCAGGGATTAAAAAAGTTAGGATAATATAATTAATACTGTGAAAGTACTTGGAAACTACAAAGTACCATAGAAGTATTGCTGTCTTTAAGTGTGTTATAGCAAGCAGCCTATCAGAATGCAATGCTTAGTGTAAGAATAGGTGAATGAGGAATAAAGAAGGCAAGATGGGGACAAACAGCTATGGGAGAAATATGTACAAATCAGCTACATAAAAAAGTAGTATAAACCAGTAAGCAAAGCGAGCAGGGATCATTTAGAGATATACATAAAAAAAATGAATACTACCCATGTCTTCCTCCTCCCTCCCTCCAAAACTGTCCTAAAGCACAGACACGCTGACACTTCCAGTCATGAAGCAGGCTCCCTGTATCTCATGACAACAACCTAATTATGCAAATAAAAGCAAATAGCTGTATTTCACTTATTGGCATAGTACTTTAAAAGACACTCATATTTTTCAGAGCAAGAGTGTATCTTCCATAAATCACAGAAAGCAAAGGTAAAATCAGACTCATGTGTACATTGGCTTCTTTGTGCCACCCAGTGGTTTAGACTAATAAACCCTTCAGTCCAGCTGCAAAACCAGCTTTTGGTAAATGATAAATAATTCTGGGTCTATTTGAAGTAAATGAATAAATAAAAACTGAGAGACATGGTACCAGGTAGCCTTGAGACTGGAGGAGAGTTTAAGCCACATTTTATACATGTCCTATACTGTGTTATTTCAGAAACAAAAGACAGGCCCACATATCACATATGATGTCTGAGACCCCCCCTTCCATTTTTACACAATTTTTGGGAACTTAGTATGTTAAGAAAGAAAAATATATTACAGATGCCTCACATGCAGCACTCTCCACAGGCAGGTTGAGACTGCCTCTGAGAAGTACAGACATAGTGAAGATGATGAAAATTAACAGTTATGTTCCAAAAAAATATCATAGTCTGTTAGTGTACTTTATATTTCAAAGATTAATACAGCTATGGTTTAACAATGAGTGTCAGATTTCCACATAATGCTTTGGCCTACTTTCTAAAGAACTTTATCTGGCCATAGACGTGAGATTTGAGCTCTCTTGAAAATCTGACTCAATATAGCTGCTTTTAGAAAGAAAAACATAAACAAAATTAGCTTATTTACAGTCTGAAACAAACTGCAATCAAATGCAAAGTAAGATCCATTCATTACAACTGAGCTACATTTGCTTTCATTATATCTGAATTTACCTAATTGCTTGTATAATTCCATTGTTCAAGGATAAGTAGATTTAAAAGGTTGAAATGTAAGTATTAAGAAAGGCAAAGACTTTTATTTTGTAAGTAAGAAAAATCCAAACAGAAACAGAGGGTTACCTCAGACTCATTTTTTCATATCACATTTGAAAATTAATTTCAGCTGTTGTTTGAAAAAAAATATATAAGCTGATAGGATAGTTTGCTAATTATTGTTAGAAAATGGAATAGGAGAGGGTTTTTTTGCTGTTCAAACATCATTGTTATAGGCAAAAGCATATTTCCCTATGCAATATTCTATCTGTATCAGGGCAAATTAAAAACACAGAATACCTCTCGTTGTCTTTGCTATCTGAAGTACCACTACCTTCATAAAGTCTAGTCACAGTCTCAAGAAATGGTTGAGGCATGTGCTTCTTTATTTGTGTTTTGTGGAAGAGACAATCAACTGATAAAGTTACCAGGCCTGAAGAAATAAAAGATGGAACATAGACTGATTATTTACCCTCCAGAGAGTTTTTAATTTTGAAATTAGAAGGGAAATATGACTTTCTTTTATTGTTTTGGTTTGGTTTGCCTTTTTTTTTGGGTGTGGGGGGATGTTTTTGTCAAATTAGTAGGTTGGGACTAGGGAACTGTGACAGCAACATCACTGAAAGGCTAAAACGCAGATGAGTAGACCAGCAAAAGGAGGAATCAAGAGTATGTCTTTGAATAGCATTTAACGTATCTCTTGTTATTTTATGCAGCAGAGAAGTAGGATCAATCACAGTGGCATTAGAAGAGGGTGGTCAGCTGATAGAGTGGAAGCATAAGTAGAAACACAAACAAATAATTAGATGTTACTAATATTCTGTTCGGTTTAATGAACTAATTTGGATTTTTGACAGATATCCTGTTAGGATAATAGGCCCTATTTTTCATAAACAGTAAGTTTGGTCCAGCCCTGGGGTTTATCTAACTCTGAATGTAACCTGTTCTGGGTGTTAATTATATACCCTATTTTCCTGCTAAAGAAAGGGAGAGTGAAGACACAAGTGAGTAATCTTTTCACAGTTGATATGAAGTAAGTTCTTCGTAATTCAAGCACTTTGTCACAGGTGCACTAATCCACCCTAAAGACAAACACAAGAAAAAACAATTTGGTGGAAGGAAGCTAAACAAAAATTAAGTTTTCCCTGCTTTTCCTTTAAGCCCTGTTTGACTCTCTCCCCTCCACTGTATTAACATCTCCCTTTGCACCCACTCTTTTTGGGTAGCCCAAAGGGATTTTGCAGTCCAACTGTTTGTTTGGAGGGCTAGGAACAGTTGTATTAACTTGTCAACACTGGTATCCACAGCATCCTCCAGCAATAGGTTTTAAATGTAAACAAAACTCCTTCAATCTCTTGTTTAATCAATCAAACAGCAATACTGATTGAGGCCAGATGTATCCCAGTTTCCTTTTTGGTTAGTGCTAGTGGACAGTTAAAGCAGAGAAGGAGGGATAGGAGAGAGGTTGAGTCTCAGGGATTATGCAATTAGGGCTTACCGCTGTCCCATTTAAACAAATGCTGTGCCAAAACAGAAAATAAAATAGACTCCATGAGTTATTATCTCTGAATGTAATTACACTTTTGTTTAATCTTTACTGCTATAACATAGACTGTGCATCAGAGTAATTTCAGATCAGGGAATGTTTTTTCCTCTTTGCCAAAGTATCAGCCATCAAGTTGATTTTAATATTTTAAATTTTTCTTGCAATCTCTTACACACTTACATGTGTTACTATGTGCTGTCTTTGCTTGCCTTATTCATCTCAGGCGTAGTGATTCATTATGTGTAAGTAACTTTATGTAAGTCCATTGCTACGATACATGTTTCAACTGGGGATAGGGGCATTAGGCCTGGTTGCGACCACTTTTCGTTAAACGTTTCTATTCTTTGGAGTTTATTTATCATAGTCTACTGAGTTCTGTTTATCTCTTGTCAAAAGCTGTGATATATAAAATTAAATTCAGAATAATTTCCTACTAATTTTATATTATATAGCTAGCTTCTAGTCAGGTTTAGCCCTACAGTCTTTTATTCTTAAAGGTAGGATATAATAAACAACCTCATGAAATACATGCAATTGCCTTTATAAACTTAGTTCCTTATCAGTGAGAGCTGAAGCCTCAGGCAAAGCATGCGCTTGTCTGTACTCTTAATCCAAAATACATTTCAAATGCTTTGAACAATAAGAGGGACTAATGTAACAACAGCCAGGAAAACCTCTCTATCATACAAACTGGTTTGAAACCTTGTGCTGAGATCTACTATGTCCTAAGGTATCTCTACAGAACAGCATAATTAATATAAATTAATAAATCACAACGCTTTCTTCCTAAAAGCTTATGAACTTGTATTAGCAGAAATTCTATAAATAGGTTCTCCCTCACATATTGTCTCTTTCACAAGTCGATTAACTTTTTCTCCTCTTCTCTACGCAAAACCCTCACTTGAATTTCTAAGTTATTTTTTCCTTTCTGATTCTTATCCTTCTGATACCAGCCAGAAGTATCCATTTTCTCCATTACTGAAGGTTAAAATATTCTTTTTAAAACTTGTTAACACAGTAAATTGGCTTTTCACATTGCAAAAGGCCAGACTTCCTGGAACTGAAGCTTTTTGTTTTTGTCTTTTACTTTCCAGGAAGGTGAGTCATTACACTGCGTAGACATCTAGTGTGGTCACAGATTCCTTGTTCTCGCACATTAGTGATGTTCTCTCCTAAACGAAAGTACAAAATCTCAATGCTGGAAATTTCTACAAAGGAGACTCTTATAGCCCCATGAAAGTGGTTATATTTGCCACTGCTTGGGTCAGGCATCGGGCTGTGTCGGGTCCCAGGGGTGGCTGGGCTGCCCTTGGCCTGAGCGGGGCTGGGCTGGGTTTACCAGGTGCCCTGTGGCCAAGTGGCCATTGCCCAGCCTGCCTGAGCTCCAGCTCTGTGAGTGCCACCGGGGAAGGGGCTGACAGCCCCAGGCAGTCCCTGCAAGGGACAAATGGCCCCTGGGCGATATTGGGGGGCTGCAGGGGCAGCAAACCCTCAATGTGCCTAGGTTTTGGGTATCTGTCACTGTCACCACCTCAGCCCCATGTTGGGTTGAGCCCTGTGGGGAAGGGGCCTGGCTCGGCCTGCACCAGGTCACCCTGGGGAGCAGCACCGCTCCCGCTGCTGCCCTGATGGTCTCCTCCCTGCCTGAGCATTTCTCTGCTTTCTCCCTTTCACACCCTCAGTGCGCTGAGAAAACTATGATGTGCTGTTCAAAGGCTGATACATATTTACCGAGATTAGAAATATTTTATGAGTCCCAACTATGGAGCCGGGCTCTCAGTTCAAGCTGTAGGTCAGCACTTCCCAAGCTGGAGTTCGTTGCAGTGGCAAGTGGAGTTGCTGTCATGGCAGAAATTCAGTGGTTTATGTCAGTATTTCACATTGCAGAGCTGGTGAGAGTAGCAGGCATAACAGGAAAAGCTGGAAATGTTTTCTGTGCAGCATGATGGTTTGCACTCTGGAGAGCCTGTGTTCCAACCTGAGTCACAAGAAGAACGGACGCTATTTTCACAAATACGTGAAACGGTATTTCAGCCTCTATCTCCTCTCTGTTACTTGGCTGTGCTCCTGCCCTCAAGGGAAACTGAACTCCCCCATGCAAGTGAAACTTTAGCCCACTTGGAATAAGGGTCATGCTCACTGGTGGCTACTAAATGAACCTATTAAATGAACCACTTTTTCCAGCACCAGTATTTTCGGTTACTCCTGATTCAGCTTGCTAGCTTCATGACTTTTATGTCACAACAATAGCTCACCTCACGGTTTCCTCTGGGAGTGTATCTGTCTGCATTCCATCACATGCACTGCACTACCATGTTCTGCCCACGGGCAGGAATATTACTTAGAAAAGTATCTGCTATGTTGAACTTTTTAGCTATAAATCTGCCACACTGTCACTGTGGAGTTTGAGTCTTTGGTTTAAGAGGTCTCAGGAGCTTGTTACGTTGTTCACAGAGACTTCCTTGGAGAGCGCTGCCAGTTGAAGTCACCATGCTGTAAGTGCTACCAGGCAGCCTGACTAAGCAACTGGTAAAAGACACCTTTTTTAAATCCATCTAGAGCCGTTGCCATTCACACACCAACACAGATCTACATCAGTCTCAGACTGATGGACTTGCAAAGCCATGAAGATGTGACACAGGTACTCCTGGAGAACTAGAGGAAGGGCCTAACACTGATCCTAAAAGAAACTTTATAGTCTGATCAAATGAACAGTTATGTATGCCTAAAGCAGATGTCTTCAGAGAAAGACAGCCTCTTCCACCACAGTCATCTAGTCTTTAAGTTACTCACCTTGGATTTAAGAGAACACCAGAACAGCAACACAAGCTTTGATTTCCCATAGAGAACGTGGTGACCCGACCAAGCTACTTGTTATTCTAGGTCTTTCCTTTTCCCATAAAAGTTAAGAAAGTTTTGGATTTTTCCAGTTATGGAAAAGGATGGTGTTTGAAAACATGCAATGAATTTTTCCATTTAGGATAAATAATTCCTCTGTCTAACTCTGCTGGATACAATCTGAATAAACTGTTGAGATTCATAAAGGAGGTGACAGAATAATGTGTAAAGGGAAGATGTTAAATTGCTGAGGAGCTAAACAGGATCACTGATTCAGCAACTGGACCCTCCTACTGTTTAAAAAAAGACATTGTTCATGTCAAATATTATCCCAGTAATTCAACAGTTCATTTGGCAATCAAGTTGTCAAAACCACCTGAGTAGACAATGCAGCACAACTGAGTTACTTCAGTTTCTTAGCTATAATATTCAATACTCTATTAGGACTCATGAGATTTTTTCTGAGATTTCAGCAGAGTTGGAATTTCACCCAAGTTCTGCCTAAACCTCTTTTCCTAGATCAGCATTTACCACTTATTCACTGTGCACTGCTCCCTCTCCGAAGAGACTGGATGTTTATTTGATGTTGAGCACATGCCTTTTCTTCTTAAATGGTAATGAATAATTGCCCAGGAGACAGAGATTATTCAAGAAATGGAATTTAGTTCAGAAAATGTAATGAGAGTCTGCACTGTCCCAGGATGTTTGCAGAAGATGTTCGTATAGCTAATTCTCTAAGCAAACCTCTCAGTTTATAAATTTAAACCATTCCCATTTCCTCAGAATGTGCATACATCAATTTCTTCGTAGAGCATGCTGTTACTACAGCATGTATTCCGTATGAGTTTTTAATTGAAAATGTAATAGAAGTTTTAATATTCTGAATGCATAAAAATCTCAAAATTGAAATGCAATCAGTGACACTTATAAGCCTCTGGCCAAAGCGCTGTAGTCACATCCCTTGCTATCTTTCTTTCCCTTCATTTCTTTTCTTTCTCTTACAATGTAATATAAAGATAAGCTAATATTAATTTACAATGGAACATTTCTGTATTAGAGATTATTTGCATTCATTTGCTTGCCCTGATTTGTGTTCATGTCTTGCACTTTACACCAACAGCCCTTTTGGATGGTAGCTACATTAAAGGAATGCATTCAGTACAAAAGTGATAGGTTTCTGGTGCATTAAAGACAAAGTGATTCTTCTTGCTGTATCTATAGATCAAAGGCAAGCAGGAAAAAGAGAGCTACATACAATTAGATTGGAGTCAGACAGAGGGCAGTCAGAGGCTACTGCAGAATTTTGCCATGGGAGGTGAAACATATTCCTTAAACTATTATTAAAGTAATTCTTTTGAAGCCAGTCCTACTGTATACTTAACAGTATGCACAGAAACAAATGTATGCTTAATTATGTCTGTCATCTTTCTTTAGGTCAACTAGTTTTTAATGGTATCCTTAACATTTCCAGTAATTCTACTGCACCCTCCTTTTTCAGGCTTCGTATGTTATAGCTTTTCTCCTTGTGAAAGTTTAAAAGTTCAGCAACAATTGCCTGCTTCATTACTTTAATTATTACCTTATGTCTCTTAGGTTTATGAAGTATTGACTTTCAATCAGAGGTTCAATTATAATATGATTCTATGACATATTATGAAGTGGAAACAGAAGGTTAAAATAGCATCCTTTTCTAGGAATTTACAAACTCATTTATATTCACAGGTTTGCACTTTCCTATTTCTCATCTTAAGCAGAAGACATTTTGCTATTCACTGCTGAAAGAATGTCAATGTTAGAGACAAAGTAATTGAACCTCTCAATGAGGGCAAAGCACAGCAGCAGAGAAAAAAAATTATCTTAGCAAAATGAAAGGTGAGTGTCAGTAGGACATTAGGCACCTGAATGCCTTTGGGAGCTAGTTGATATCGCTCTGCCAGATAAGGTCCTGAAGATTCATCTCTGGCACTTCAACTTGCTCCCGCACCAGGTTGTCTTCTCGGTTCCTGGTCAGAGATTACTGTCCATCACTCAGCTGTGCCAGCTCAGTCTCATGATTAAGCTTAAAAGTTCTTGGCACTTTTTTGCCTCCTGTGGGACCTCTGGGGAGAGCACATTACATGACTGAGGAGGTCAGTAATGTAGTAAATTAGTAGTCAGGCATATCTGCCATGAAAACTTCAGTCCTCAAGTTCTCTCCTACTGTTCCGTGCCTGCCACAAGATTTCTGCCTGGCCCTTTCTCATGATACTCTGACTGACTCATGAGTTGGCTTTCATGGTTTGCCTCTATGAATGAGTCCCTTGCAGTTTATGAGGACAAAACCTGCAGAGCTTGACAAGCATCAACACTGTGTTGGGTAAAAGGCATGCTTTCGTGAATTTTACACACTTTTCTTATTCCATCGTATCTCATGGAGTGGGATATCAATATTTGCCAGATTAACCTAAATTCATTCTTGCTACCAGACAAGATTTGTATGCAGGATATGATTTGTTTCAGCCTGCTAAAATGCAAAAGTAACTAATTATGAGATTTAGAAAAAAAGAAAAAGTAAGAAGAATGATATGCTTTCGCTTTCTGAACTGATTTCCAGCACGTCTACTGTATTTTTTTGATTCAGGACTGACGAGGACAGTTTTGCATTCTTAGAGCTGCATGCCATTTTTTCAGAGTAGTGACTTCTTCAGTACTATAATTCACAAATGAGAATCTCTAACTGGGGAAACTTCCTTATGAACTCCTTCATAGAATGAGAATTCCACAGTGCATAAAGCATCCTGGGGGCTTCCTGTAACTTAGAGTATTCATAATTTCTTTTAACTAGAATATTAACTTATGTTCCTGTTACAAATGTGAAGGTGTTTGATATAGCATAGATTTAGCAGAGCAGAGAGGTTTCTGAAATGCCATCTTAATCTTCAGAGCCCAAACATTGTTAGCACCCAACTAATTTAATATCCACTCAGGCATGAAAATGAATCTTTTTTTGATAAATGTGTTGGTGAGTGAGAACTGTGTCATATCTGACTTCATCCAAGTTCAGGGATTTTCTTTACTATTTAACTTTAGAATCAATTTTACAAACATTTCAAAGATAAGTGGAAAGACTGTTTTTTGCTTACTAATGAATGACTAAATACAGCAGGTAACAAGATCAGCCTGTACAGAACCAGAACCATCTCGACGGCCTGTGATGTTGGGACACCTCTCTCACAGTAGGCATGTCTCAACTGAAACACTGGAAAAATAGTTTTGAGGGGTGACTATCACTGAGCTAAATTAAAGCACAGACAGGCCCTAGAGAGATTTTACCAAGGACCTGACTGTTAGCACTGCCAGTGAGCCAACTCTAGACCTCCCCTGAGCAGAGGCTGATTACCAGCTAAATGATGTCAATGTCTGTGGAACTTTGTGATATAGATTAATCAAATCCAGAGTGTTACAATGAAACTCACTTTCACTTCAGTTGTTATCAGTACCATGGAAAGGCCAAGTCACTTTCTCCGCTGTGTTATGTACTCCCTGCTCTCTCAAGGTATTTTTTACTCTCTATAACAAAAGACAAAATGATGCAAAGCTAGATCTTCAGTACTACATATACAATAGCTGTACTTCAGGTTACAACAACAAACAAACTAGATGATACACACATTTTTCCTTACAGACCATTTGAATTGCGGTCACAAAGATCAGGTTGTAATCAGCAGCTATTTGATACAGTTTTGAGGATTTTTTAATTAGCCATGCAAACACCATCATTTCCTCACCGAATAAGCAAGGCCTGTGCACTAAGGCACAAGCTAAACAGCATACATTTCTGACAATAATTTTTACTTTATGAGATCAAAGGGTGTGTCCGTTGAAAGTGGTGTTCATGTAGGCTTCCTAAAGTGCCTTGTTAAGGTGCAATTTTTCCAGAGGTTCTTTAAGTACATTCATGCTTACTAACGAATGCATACACTTTTTGACTGTAACAGAATAGGGAATGCATTTTCTCTTTGACTTGAACTGAACTTAAAATACTAGCCCAACACATAATCCACCCAGACGTCACTGGTTTCCCTGCACTGTTGTAGAAAAACCGCATATGTCAGGCACCATTGATATTTATGATTCTGTAGATCATGTTAGATAGCATTAATATAATGCACAACGGCTTTGATAGGATTAAATCTATAATTGTAACAAGGTGTTAAAATACATGAGCAGTTTAAATCTTATCTACAAAAACAGCTCAGCAACCTGATAGAATGAAAAATAACTTAGGAGATATAGCTCTAACTTGCATATACCTTCCTACAAATAGGTATCTCATATTGCAACTTCATGTCCCTGAGGAGCAGCTGCAGATGCGCTGGTTAATTTATTCTACTGGAAGAAATCTTCATAGTATTTAGCAGCTTCAGAAAGTTAAAATGACAGATTTGAAGTAAAATGGCAAATAATCGTCACAGTTACACTTTCCTGCTTTGACAGGAAAAGACAGCTAATGGTAGTAAGACCTAAAAGTGTAAAGAAGTATGGAAATGCTGATATGACTGCTTTTAATCACAATGTGATCCAAAAGTAAATTATTTTTAATTTTTATTTGTTACTAGATACTGTACAACCTGAAAAGGTGTTATTAAGAAAAATATTAGTAAGGTATTTTTCTTTATAGGCATAACATTGAAAACAGCTGCTGGAAACAGAGAGCAGACTATGCTGGGGAGAAAGCAGACCGTTTCACTCTCTGCGAGGTAGACTGAGAGAGCTGTAAGACGTCTATCACAGCCCTTGCAAACACGGCTAAGTCGTCCCAAACACACAAGTGCATTGCTTACAATGACTGAAAATGGAATATAGAAAGCAAGTTTTTTGTTAAGTATAACTGGCAGATGCTGTAGAGAAAATAATGTGACATACACAGGGAGGTAAGGAAGACAGTAAGCCATGTGGAGCAATTCTGCAACTATTCAGCCATTGCCCTGGCAATGTAACAGAGAAAAAGTGCCAAACAGTACACATTTTGTTGACTTCAAAATAAGAAGAAGTGGCCATAATAGGGACAAAACAGACAAAATAGAGATCAATTTAGTTAATGCACACAAAATATGATTGAAATTCAAGGCAGACCACTTAAATGAACAATCTTCCAATTGCAACAACCTTCCAAAATGCAAAAGAAGATTAGAAGAGTTTAGTATAATTCTTTGCAAACAGCAGTGCACCCCACCCACAAATAATGATTACAGAAAATGGAAGAGAGGTGAATGTTGGGTTAAAACTTATGCTCCCAGCAAACATATAAAACAATAATTAGTGATGTATATGCAAATGCATTTGGGTCTCTACAGACAATCACATCATCCAAGAAAGGATCAGATGAGAACTCACAAAAGTAATGTCACATACATACACATGTACAGTTACTTGGTGAAAATGTGACATGAGTGAATGCGAAGTCTGCCGGACAGCCAGTGAATCAACATCTTTCAGAATGCCTGTGGAAAGAACACAAGCATAATTAAATCTAGGGTCCTCCAATGGTACTAAGCCAAAAGCTCATTTTTGTCTTAAGGCAACTAGATGAAGATTTTAAAATGTCCTTGTGTCCCTTATGCCCTTAAATCTCCAGCTTCTTTTCTTCCATCCATCCACTTTACGTGAAAGATTCAGGGTACCCTTTTGTTTACCAAATTTATGTTCCCTAATAACAGCCTAGAAAGAATTCTGTACATCTAGCAAAGCAGAAAACCACTGAATACTTCAGAAATTATTTTGGCAACATTTTCTTCGTACAAAAAATGGGTTCTCCCAAGAGAAGTAAACTGAAAATAAATATTTTGTATTATGGACTGTCTGGAAAATAATGTACAAAACAGGCAAAAGCACAGCATTTTTTGAACACGATATTTGTTTCAAAATGTTCACTCAGCATTGATTAGAACTCAAGCTGTTGGCTTCAAATCCTGAGTTCAGACTCCTGCTTCCCCTTTGCCACCCACTGGGGCCTGTTATTCCCATTATAAACACCAATAAATCTCACCAACTCTAATGGGCTTATCGCAGTCCTGCGTATGCATCAAGGGGAGGATAAATGCCTCTACTTGTGCCTTCTGATATCCATAATTGTTTAGTAACTTAATGAGATAATGTTTCTAAACCAGCAAAAATCAGTGGGTTTTTTTCTATGCCCTTTAACACGATTTAGTGAGCTATTCAGCTGAAATCATTCTAGATTTCAAATGCAGTTAGTAATTTTTGCAGGCAAACTAAAGGCCAACTTCTACCTGAAGACAGTAGTGGTAGAAAGTAAGGGAGAACATGTAAGAACTTTCTCCCCATACTGCTACCTAAAGGACAATGAAAAATGCTCTGTCACCATTAAGGTGAGCATATAAATGGATCAAGGAATTTGAAAAGGAAAAGGTACAGCAAAGGATGACCCACGAAAGATTTTTTTTCTCATGAAGGATGAACAAAAGAACTTGTTTCGTTAGACCAGAAAAGCAAAGGATGAGGAGGAACAGGTTTCCTGTCTTTAGACACAACAAGGAAATGAACACAAGGGAGAGAAAATGACCACTTGAGCTAAAGGAGAACCCTGGCACAAGAACAAAGGACATAAGTTGAACATGAATACATTTAGATTTAATTTAGAAATGGGTTCTGAGTCTTCCTGCCTATCAGATTTTGGAACAGTCTTTCATGAAAATAATGGAGACAAAAAGAACCTAACTGCTTATAAGAAAACTCAGTAAGTTTTTAAAGCAGTTGAATAGTCTAGTGCCTGCAAGAGATTGATTTTGTAACCTAGAAGCTTCCTCCATACCTTCTTTGTGTTGCTATTGCTTCCCTTTTCTCTCCCCACCACGGAGAGCACACAAACGGAAGATATAAACACAGTAAATCAAAATAAAAAAGCCCCTTCAATACACAGAACTTAGTGCGATATACATAGTTATGAGGGATAATGTCACTGCATGTTTGCTATAAAGATGATATGAATTAATAACACTTCAATTTTACCTGAATATAACTCTGAAATAAAATACCATTTTTAAAGTTTTTATGTCTTGGTACTCGTCTTGGTATGAATTTGCACTGTCTCATTCTCAGGCCATGACAAAAATTGTCCTGATAACTGAAAAATTTACTTTAAGGGTCAATAGGATTTGGACCAGTGCTATTAAAGTAATACATGTATTTCTTTATACATTTATAAACTGATCAAAATAAGTAGAGGATTTTGGTGGCAGTAGTTCCACTTACTGGATGTCATCAAACTGCTGATACTTACCATTTGAAAAAAATTAAATTAATGACAGGAATTAAAAGTGTTCTTTAGGTACTTAATGTTAGCTCTGTGCTACAGCTTCTTGAAAAGACATAAATAACATTAAAACCCACTGATTGATCCTTTATAAATTACAGCTGGATGTAAAACAATGCTCAAGTTAATTGACTTTGCTTTTTCAGCAAGCACTTTGCCAAGTAATTATTATTTATCTAACAATGTTTTCAATGCAAATTGATGGTGCATATTTGCTATTAATCTGAAGTCATTGCAAAATACAAACAAGAATTAC